>NC_072388.2:47653277-48984943 GCF_028885625.2 Pongo pygmaeus | reverse complement strand
AGGATGAGAAACATTATTATGGAAGTCAAGACCACCCCTGTAAGGGCCAAGGTTATGCTACCTTTTACAGAAAAGTGAGGCTTGAAGGCAAAACATAGCATCACAGTTGAACTTGAAAGTAAGAAAGAAAAACAGTATGAAAGATATCTCTCTTATACACACACTGCCGTGTAATTGATATAGATATCAACTTGATAAATTAAAAAAATACAGCTGGGTGCGGTGGTTCACACCTGTAATCCCAGCACTTTGGGAGGCTGAGGCGGGCGGATCACGAGGTCAAGAGATTGAGACCATCCTGGCTAACGTGGTGAAACCCCGTCTTTACTAAAAATACAAAAATTAGCTGGGTGTGGTGGCGCACACCTGTAGTCCCAGCTACTTGGGAGGCTGAGGCAGGAGAATCCCTTGAACCCGGGAGCTGGAGGTTGCAGTGAGCCGAGATTATGCCACTGCACTCCAGCCTGGCGACAGAGCCAGACTCTGTCTTACCAAAAAAAAAAAAAAAAAAACGGTTGGTCAAAACAGTCAGTCCTCGTTTTTGTGGGTTCTGCATCTGCAGAGTCAACCAACTATGGATCAAAATATTTGGAAAAAAACAGTAAATATAACACAGAATTTAAAATACAGTATAACAACTATTCACGTAGCATTTACATGGTACTGTGTACTATAAGTGATCCAGAGATGACTTAAAGTATATTGGAAAATGTGTGTAGATTATATGCAAATACTGTGCCATTTCATATACAGGACTTGAACATATGTGGATTTTGGTATCCATGGGAGTCCTGAAACCAATCCCCTGTGGGTATTGAGGGATGACTGTATATAAAATATGATTAAGTAATACACATACAAATATCTTAAGTATTTGTAAATGTTTTGAACACCTACCTTAGTGGAAGATTATAGAGGTTTTGAAAAATAAAAAGCCTATCTTAACAATAGTTATTCTTCTGGAATTCTTAAAAGCCAAGATATTTTAGAATCCATAAAACATCTGTTTATTGTGAAAGTTGTGTAAAGGGTCAATGGCTGTAAATCAGTGTAAGTAACTAGTGGAATGTGAATGCTTTACCTTTTATCTACTGAACTTATGTTTTTTAAAAACCTGCTTAAAGGCTTGGACTTCCAAATACACCCTGATCATATTAGTAATTTTTTAGTTGACCACTGTAAGCATTTGCCAATAACTAGTATTAATGTAGTGGACCCCGAATCCCATTTTACTTGTGCTGCTCTTTTTATACCCTCTCTTTTTAGAAGTGGGCATCATTCACCATCCTTGACAACCATTTTATCTAATCTAAAGCTGCTGCAGGAGAACCACCTGCTGAGCATCACCTGGAGGTTCTCCCTGTTCAAATATGAGGCTTATGCTCTGACAGAGGGAACTTTATCCACTTATGAACCCCAAATTAATTTAAGATGCAGGATTTGATTTATCAAGCTTACGTGTTAGTTCCTAGTTGTCTAGGATCTGTTTCTGGTTCCAGATACAGCCAAAGAGGTGGTAACAATTCTAATCAAATTGATGTGCTTTGCTAAGGATTTTGAAATTGAAACTTAGATCACTTTTCAAAGAAAGGGCCTAATCTCTGAAATTTCCCTCTGTCTACTGTTCCTATAAGATCCATATTTGTTGGCTATCAGGTCAGTGTTAAAGGTAATCTTTTAAGCTTTGAATTGCAGATTTATATAAATTATACATGTTTGTTCTAAATTTTTTTTTTTTTTTTGAGGCGGAGTCTCGCTCTGTCACCCAGGCTGGAGTGCAGTGGTGCAATCTTGGCTCACTGCAAGCTCTGCCTCCTGGGTTCACGCCATTCTCCTGCCTCAGCCTCCCGAGTAGCTGGGACTACAGGTGCCCGCCACCACGCCTGGCTAATTTTTTGTATTTTTAGTAGAGATGGGGCTTCACCGTGTTAGTCAGGATGGTCTCAATCTCCTGGCCTCGTGATCTGCCAGCCTTGGCCTCCCAAAGTGTTGGGATTACAGGCGTGAGCCACCATGCCCGGCCCTAATTTTGTAAATGGTTGTATAATCAGGATTCGCCATGGCAAAGATTGTGGTTCCTAAGCCCATTTCTGGACCAATTATTGCCCCAAGGTTTATTTTCTCAAAGTTGTTTACTTCTCAAAGAAAAACTTGTAAAAATTCTTGCACACCAAAGTGTTAAAGCTTTAATGTGTTAACACATTGTCAAGAATACTACATTGGAATTTTAAAAGGGTGGGTAGTAGAATCATGACTATGCTTAACACAAAGTATAGTCATGCACTGCGTAACAACATTTTGGTCAACCGCAGACTGCATGTACAGTGGTGATACCAAAGATTATAATACCATATTTTTTCTGTACCTTTTTTATATTTACACATTTTTAGTTGCACAGATACTTACCATTGTGTTACAGTTGCCTGCAGTATTCAATATAGTAACCTGCTGTCCAGGCTTGTAGTCTAGTAGCAATAGGCTATCCCATATAGCCTAGGTGTACAGTAAGCTATGTCATCTAGGTTTATGTAACTACATTCTATGCTGTTTGCACAAGGAAATCGCCTAGCAATGCATTTCTTAGAGCCTATCCCTATGGTTAAGCAACGCATGACTGCAGTCACTTATGTAACCAGCCCGGCTGCCATGCTATGGGGATAAAGAGCAGATTAGGCAACCAGCTATCCTGCCTGCCAGTAAGCTGTAGTTGATTATACCACTGACCAGCGATGCGTATAACTTTTGAGGTTTTTTTTTTTTTTTTTAATGCGTATAACTTTTTTTTTTTTTTTTTTTTTTTTTTGAGACAGAGTCTGGCTCTGTCTCTCAGGCTGGAGTGCAGTGGCATGACCTCGGCTCATTGCAACCTCTGCCTCCCAGGTTCAAGCGATTCTCCAGCCTTAGCCTCCCGAGTAGTGGGGATTACAGGTGCCTGCCACCACACCCAGCTAATTTTTGTATTTTTAGTAAAGATGGGGTTTTACCATGTTGGCCAGGCTGGTGTTGAACTCCTAACCTCAAGTGATCCACCTGCCTTGGCCTCCCAAAGTGCTGGGATTACAGGCATGAGCCATCACACCCAGCCTTGATTAGTATAACTTTTAAGGGTGTTTTTTTTTTAATACATGTGAAACCAAATAGCACAGGGCCCAATACTTTTTTTTTTTTTTTTTTTTGAGATGGAGACTTGCTCTGTCGCCACGCTGGAGTGCAGTGGCGTGATCTCCACTCACTGCAACCTCTGCTTCCCAGGTTCAAGTGATTCTTCTGCCTCAGCCTCCCAAGTAGCTGGGACTACAGGCGCGCGCCACCATGCCCAGCTAATTTTTGTATTTTTAGTAGAGATGGCGTTTCACCATGTTGGCCAGGATGGTCTCGATCTCTTGACCTCGTGATCTGCCCACCTCGGCCTCCCAAAATGCTGGGATTACAGGCATGAGCCACTGCAACTGGCCGCCCAGTACATTTTAATGATTACAAATTAATGATTTAATTGTCCATTGATGATGAAAATTATGCATGTGAAGTTTGGCGAGGTCTACTGTAAATATGCATTACTTTAAAGATGACTTTCTTTTGAAGCTCGTTTGATATAGTCATTGTTGGTGGCGGAATTGTGGGGCTTGCCTCTGCCAGAGCACTCATCCTGCGACATCCATCACTTTCTATTGGTGTTCTGGAAAAGGAGAGAGATTTAGGTATGTATATAATCAGTGTTGTTCTTTGGGCTTACTTGGGCATCTGCTCATTTTGTCTGTTCTGAATCTTTCATGCTGAATGTCAGTGTTAGTATCTTAGTTTGTGTTCTAAAAGCAGAGTGTGGGACAAGGACATGGCTATAGGTTATTTATTTGAGAGGTTAAAGCAGAGTGTGGGACAAAGAAGATGTGTCTATAGGTTATTATAGAGCTTATCTCAGGAAACAGGAGTGAGTGGGTGAGGAAAGTAAGACAGGGAAGGAGGAAAAGACATGAGAACACATCAAGATTGTGGCCGTGAGCTTGCTTCCACATCAAGATTGCGGCTGTGAGCTTGATTCCATCGGAACCTCTGAGGAGCAATGTAAATATTTCCCAGGATTGTGCTCACTTTATCCATCAGCTCCTCTCCCTATTGGTTGAGGATTGCCGCTAGTGATGTTGAGCACCCTGTGCCCTTCTCTAAAAAAGTTACCAGAGGCCCCAAGGCAGAGTGCAAAGAGCCCTAGGGGGCCCCTGAAGTGGTTTGCAGGTAATGAGAGGTGAGTTTATGCACCAAAGTTGTAGTTGAAATCAGAGATGGGCTGGAGGGATGTGACATGGATACCAGGGATGGCTGTTAGAAGAAGTTACCAGTGATCTGAACAAATTCAGGCAAAATTTTACATGATGTGGTCTCTAATAGCTTCAACTATAAGTTTGTTCTCTTACCTCTTATGTTTTGTGTGAATCATGTACTTACTCTTACCCTGTTTCTCTTGTTCTGTAGCTGTTCACCAGACTGGACATAACAGTGGTGTCATACATAGTGGAATTTATTATAAACCTGAGTCTCTGAAAGCCAAATTATGTGTACAAGGTGCAGCCCTCCTCTATGAGTACTGTCAGCAAAAGGGAATTTCCTACAAGCAGTGTGGCAAGGTATGGCATTTTACTAGAGCCTTGACTAATTTCCAACTAGCATTTTCTTAGTGATGTTTAATACATTTTTAAAAAATGTATTTTTTTCTTTGTATCTATGTAATTTTTCAAATCTAATCTTAGGGAATAACTAAAAAAAGATGGTGTGACTTTATGTAATTTTCTAAATAAAAGTTTTATTGACATATAATTTATGCACCATACAATTCGCCCTTTTAAAGTGCACAGATCAATTTTTAGTATGTTTACAGAGCTGAGCAATCATAACCACTATCTAATTTTAGGCTTTTTCATCACCCCAAAAAGAAACCCCATACCCATTAGCAGTCACTCCCCATTTCTACCTCCCCCGATGCCCTAGCAACCACTAGTATACTTTCTGTCTTTGTGGATTTGCATGTTCTGCACTTTTCATATAAATAGATTCATATACTATGTGGTCTTTTGTGACTGGTTTCTTTCACTTAGCATAATGTCAAAGTTCATCCATGTTGTAGCATGAATCAGTACTTCATTCCTTTTATGACTGAACAATATTCCATTATATGGATATACCACATTTTATTTGTTCATCAGTTGATAGACATATGGATTGTTTCCACCTTTTGGCTATTATGGATAATGCTGCTATGAACATTCATGTATAAGTTTATTTGTGAACATATGTTTTCATTTATATTGGGTATATACCTGGGAGTGGAATTGCTGGGTTGTCAGGGTAACTCCATGTTTAACATTTTGAAGAACTGCCAAATTGTTTTCCAAAGCTCTGTACTATTTTACGTTCCCACCAGTAATTAATAAGGATTCCAATTTTCCATGTCCTTGCCAACATCTGTTTTGGTTTGTCTTTTTTATTTTAGCCATCCTAGTGGAAGTTTTGATTTGCAGTTCCCTAGTGATAATGATGTTGAGTGTCTTTTATTTTTTCCTTTTTAGAAAATAGTTCTTGAGCTCAAGGGTTTGAGACCAGCTCGGGCAACATAGTGAGACACCATCTCTACAAAAAAATTTAAAAAGCCGGGTGCAGTGGTACACAACTATAGTCCCAGCTACTTGGGAGGCTGAGGTGGGAGGACTGCTTGAGCCTGGGAGATCGAGGCTGCAATGATCCATGATTATGCCACTGCACTTCAGCCTGGGCGACAGAGTGAGACCTTGTCTCAAAAAAATTAAAATTATTATTTTTTAACTTTATTTCTTATTTAAAAGTTGAGAAAGGATCTTGCTTTGTTGCCCAGGCTGGTCTCAAACTCCTGGCTTCAAGCACTCCTCCTGCCTTGGCCTCCTAAAGTGCTGGGATTACAGATGTGAGCCACTGTGCCTGGCCTAAAATTATTTTTTAATTGACAAAAATTGTATATATTTATCATGTACAACATGTTTTGAAGTACGTATACGTTGTGGGCTGGGCAGGGTGGCTCACGCCTGCCAGTAATCCCAGCACTTTGGGAGGCTGAGGCAGGCAGATCACTTGAGGTCAGGAGTTCGAGACCAGCCTAGCCAACATGGTGAAACCCCATCTCTACTAAAAATATAAAAATTAGCCGGGTGTGGTGGCACACGCCTGTAATGCCAGCTACTCGGGAGGCTGAGGCACGAGAATTGCTTGACCCTGGGAGGCGGAGGTTGCAGTGAACCAAGACCACACCACTGAATTCCAGCCTGGGCAACAGAGTGAGACTCTGTCTCAAGAAGTATGTGTACATTGTGGAATGGCTAAATCAAACTCACCAACATATGCATTACCTTTCATACTTATTTTTTTTTATGACGCAAACACTTAAATCTACTCTCTGAGCAGTCAAGAATATAATACATTATTAACTATAGTCAACATTTTATGTAATAGACATCCTGAACTTATTCCTCTTACTTAACTGAAATTTTGTGTCCTTTAACAAATATCTTTCCACACCACCCCTGCCTCCCTGCCACCCCCAGCCCCTGGTAACCACCATTCCACTCTCTACCTCTGTGAGTTCAACTTTTTGAGATTCTACATATAAATGAGATCATGCAGTATTTATCTTTCTGTGCTTGGTTTATTTCACCTAAGATAATGTCCTCCAGGTTCATCTCTGTTGTCATTTGTGGCATGGACCATTTGTGACAGTAGAGATGAACATGGAGGATATTATCGTAAGTATTTCTCATTATCTTAAAGATTTTCTCCTTTTTTAAGGCTGACTGGTGTTTTGTTATGTATCCACCTGAACTGGCCTCCCACAGTGTTGGGATTGCAGGTGTGAGCCACCACACCTGGCCTGATCATATGGTTTTTGTCCTTCATCTTGTTGATACGATGTGTCACATTGATTGATTTACATATGTTGAACCACCCTTTGCATCCCTGGGTTAAATCCCACTTGGTCATGATGAATGATCTTTTTAATGTGTTGTTGAATTTGGTTTGCTAGTATTTTGTTAAGGATTTTTGTATCGTGTTCATCAGGGATATTGGCCTATAGTTTTCATTTTTTTGATGTGTCTTTGTCTGGTTTTGGTATCAGGGTAATACCAGCCTCATGGAATGTGTTTGGAAATATTTCCTCCTCTATTTTATGGAATAATTTGAGTAGGGTTTGGTATTAGTTCTTCTTTAAATGTTTGGTAAAATTTAGCAGTGAAGCCATCAGGTTCTGGGCTTTTCTTTACTGGGAGACTTTTTATTATGGCTTCGATCTTATTGCTTGTTATTGGTTTGTTCAGGTTTTGGATTTCTTCATGGTTCAATTTTGGTAGGTTGTATGTGTCCAGGAATTTATTCATTTATTCCAAGTTTTCTAATTTATTGACATATATAGTTGGTCATAGTAGCCTTTAACAATTTTTTGAATTACTGTGGTATTTGTTGTAATGTCTGTTTTTTCATCTCTGATTTTATTTATCCAAGTCTTCTCTTTTTCTTACTCTGGCTAAAGGTTTGTCAATTCTATTTATCTTTTCAAAAAACCAACCTTTCATTAATCTTTTGTATTGTTTTCTTTGTTTCAATTTCATTTATTTCTGCTCTGATCTTTATTATTTCTTTTCTTCTACTAATTCTGAATTTGGTGTGCTTTTGCTTATCTAGTTTTTTAAGATGGATTGTTAGATTATATGAAGTTCTACTTTTTTGATGTAGGTGCTTATAGCTATAAACTTTCCTCTTAGTACGGCTTTCGCTGTTTCCCGTAGGTTTTGGTATGTTATGTTTCTATTTTCATTTGTTTCAACAGATTTTTAAATTTCCTTCTTAATTTCTTCATTGGCCCACTGGTCATTTAGGAGCGTATTGGTTTTGTTTGCTTGTTTGTTTATTTTTTTGAGATAGAGTCTCTCTCTCACCCAGGCTGGAATATAGTGGCACTATCACAGATCACTGCAGCCTTGACCTACCAGGCTCAAACACTTATCCCACCCGCCGGGCGTGGTGGCTCGCACCCGTAACCCCAGCACTTTGGGAGGCTGAGGTGGGGGATCACCTGAGGTCAGGAATTCGAGACCAGCCTGACCAACATGGAGAAACCCCGTCTCTACTAAAAATACAAAATTAGCTGGGTGTGGTGGCGCATGCCTGTAATTCCAGCTACTTGGGAGGCAGGGGCAGGATAATTGCTAGAACCTGGGAGGCAGAGGTTGTAGTGAGCTGAGATCACGCCATTGCACTCCAGCCTGGGCAACAAGAGTGAAGTTCTGTCTCAAAAAAAAAAGTCCTCCCACCTCAACCTCTGGAGTAATGGGGATCACAGGTGCACCACCATACCTGCCTAATTTTTTTTTTTTTTTTGAGACGGAGTCTTGCTGTCACCCAGCCTGGAGTGCAGTGGTGCCATCTCAGCTCACTGCAACCTCCACCTCCTGGGTTCAAGCAATTCTCCAGCCTCAGCCTCCCAAGTTGCTGGGACTACAGGTGCACGCCACCATGCCTGGCTAATTTTTGTATTTTTAGTAGAGATGTGGTTTCACCATGTTAACTAGGCTGGTCTTAAACTCCTGACTTCAAGTGATCCACCCGCCCAAATTGCTGAGATTACAGGCGTGAGCCACCATGCCCAATCGTTTTTTTTGTTGTTGTTGTTCTTTTTGGTTTTTTTTTTGAGTTAGGATCTCCCTCCATTGCTCAAGTTGGTCTCAAACTCCTGGGCTCAAGTGCTCAAGTGATCCTCTCACCTTGGCCACCCAAAGGGTTGAGATTACAGGTGTGAACCACCGTGCCTGGCCAGCAGCATATTGTTTAATTTCCGTGTGTTTGTATAGTTTCCAAAATTCCTCTTGTTATTGATTTCTAGTTTCATTTCATTGTGGTCAGATAATATACTTGATATAATTTAATTAAAAAAAATTTTAAAGACCTGTTTTGTGGCCCAACATATTGGTCTATCCTTGAGAGTGATCCATGTGATGGGGAGAAGAATATATATTCTGTAGCTGTTGGATGAAACTCTGTAAATATATATCTATTAGGTCCATTTGGTCTGTAGTGCTCAGTAGTTTATTCTTTGTGGTGCTTTTGTGAGGAGAATTGTTTTCCTAATTACATTTTTTATAATTCATTGCTAATGCATAGAATATGATTGATTTCTGTATGTTGATTTTTTTTTAATCCAGTGACCTTTCTGAACTCATTTTGTTCTAATTGTGTGTGTGTGTGTGTGTGTGTGTGTGTGTGTGTGTGTGTGTCTGTCTATGAATTCCTTAGGCTTTACTATATGCAGGATCATGTCATCTGCAAATAAGTTAGTTTTACTTCTTTTCCAATTTAGATGTCTTTTAACTACTTATTCTGCTTGCCCGATTTCCCTGAGTGGAAGCTCCAATACTGTGTTGAACAGAAGTAGTAAAAGTGGACCTTCTTGAATTGTTCTTGATCTAATAGAGAAAGCATTCAATCTTTTACCCTTAAGTATGATGTTAGCTGTGGATTCCCTTTATCAGATTAAGGAAGTTCCTTTCTATTCCTAGTTTGTTGAGTGTTTTCTATCATGAAAAGGTGTTGAATTTTCTCAAATGCCTTTTCTGCTTCTATCAAGGTGATCATGTGGTTTTTATCCTTTATTCTATTAATGTAGTGTATTAATACATTTTTGGATGTTAAATTGATTTTACATTCCTGTGATAAATCCCTCTTGGTCATGGTGTAAAATCCTCTCTATATGTTGCTGCATTCAGTTTATTAGTATTTTGTTCAGGGTTTTGCATTAATATTTTTAAGGGATATTGGTTTGCAATTTCTTACGATATCTGGTTTTGGTAAAAGGCAAAATTTTTTTTCTTTCTGAAGAGAAACCAGAGCACTGGTTTTAGTATCAAACTAATATTGGCCTCACAGAATTAGTTGGGAAGTGATTCTTACTCTTCTGTTTTTTGGAAGAGTTTATGAAGAATTAGTATTAATTTTTTTGTTTAACATCTGGTAGCATTCGTGAATAAAGCCTCTGGGCCTGGGCTTTTTTTTTTTTTTTTTAATGTGGGAAGTTTTCAGTCACTTCATGTGTTATAAGTTTATTAAGTTTTTCTTCTTAAATCAGTTTCAGAAGTTTGTGTCTTTCTAATAATTTGTTCACTTCATCTAGATTTTCTAATTCATTGTCATACAGTTGTTCATAGTATTCTTTTATAAGTCCTTTTATTTCTGCCGTGTTGGTAGTCATGTCCTTTCTTCATGTAAGTGTTTTGTTTTGTTTTGTTTTTTTTGGAGACCGGGTCTCACTTTGTCACCCAGCTTGGAGTGCAGTGGTGCAATCTCGGCTCTCTGTAGCCTTGACCTCCTGAGCTCAAGTGATCCTCCCACCTCAGCCCACTAGTAGCTGGGACTACAGGTGCACAGCACCACACTCAGCTAATTTTTTTGTAGAGACAGGTTTTGCTATGTTGCCCAGGCTGTTCTCAAACTCCTGAGCTCAAGTGATCCACCAGCCTCAGCTTCCCAGAGTGCTAGGATTACAGGCATGAGCCACCGTGCCTGGCCCTTATAATTTTTAAGAATAAAAGCTCATTGTCACCATTAAAGATGCTATGAGGCTGGGTGTGGTGGCTCACGCCTGTAATCCCAGCACTTTGGGAGGCCAAAGTGGGCGGACCACCTGAGGTCAGGAGTTTGAGACCAGCCTGGCCAACATGGTGAAACCCCGTTTCTACTGAAAATACAAAAATTAGCTGGGCGTGGTGGCAGGCGTCTGTAATCTCAGCTACTTGGGAGGCTGAGGCAGAAGAATCGTTTGAACCCGGGACGCAGAGGTTGCAGTGAGCTGAGATCCTGCCATTGCACTCCAGCCTGGGTGACAAGAGCGAAACTTAAAAAAAAAAAAAAAAGATGCTATGAAAAAAAATTGTAGGGCTGGACTCAGTGGCTTATGCCTGTAATCCTAGCACTTTGGGAGGCTGAGGTGGGAAGATTGCTTGAGCCCAGGAGTTTGAGACCAGTCGGGGCAATGTGGTAAAATGCTGTCTCTACTAAAAAAAAAAACCCAAAAAAATTAGCCAAGTGTGGTGGCACATGCCTGTAGTCCCAGCTTCTAGGGAGGCTGAGGTGGGAGAATCAACTGAGCTCGGGAAATTGAGGCTGCAGGGAGTCATGACTGGGCCACTGCACTATAGCCTGGACAATGGGAGTGAGACCTTTTCTCAAATAAATAAATAAATAGAAATTTTAAAAATAAATAGAAATTTTTTTAAGAGACAGAGTCTTGTCCTGTTGCCCAGGCTGGAGTGCAGTGGCACAATCACAGCTCACTGCAGCCTTGTCCTGGTCTCAAGTGGTCTTCTTGCCTCAGCCTTTGAAGTAGCTTGGATTATAGACATGAGCCCCTGTGCATGGCCACATTTTAAAAAACAATTCGGTAAAATGGGCCTGACATAGTGAAAAAGGCAAGATATAAAAGTCTAGTTACAGTTTTTATTATGAGTTGTAAGAATTCTTTACATATTCTAAATACTAGACCTTTATCAGCTATGTGACTTGCAAATATTTTTTCTCATTGTGTGGGTTGTCTTTTCACTTACTTGATAGAGTCCTTTGATTCCACTTCTGTTTTTAAGGTTAATTATTTAATGATTTAAATAGCCTTTATACCTTGATTAAAAGTGTCACCTCATGAAATTCTGTTGCCTCTTTGGTATGAAATAATGACTTGTGAATTCTAATATACCTTCGAATATGCACCTGTGTTTTCCTTTGCTCCTTTCCTTAAGTAAGGAAGAAACTGTACCTCAAACAGATATTTATCCCATAAATAAATAGAAAAGAAATAAATAAGTTGATGAATTTACTGTTTTTCCCCCTGCAACAGAATGTTTTGTAAATACTTTATAATATATTCCAAAAATAAAAGGGATTGTTTTGTCAGTTATATTCCATCACATTCAATACCAGTTGTCTTTCTGATGTGCTGATATTTTACATTTTCCTGAAGAAATAAGAAGGCCATTCTGTTTTGGGGGGGGAAAAAAAAAGTAAAGTCCAAGCAACTTATGCTTCTCTCCCTTCTGGGATTGAGAATGTGGTAGTGATGAGTTGCTTATGGCCAAGATGCACATAGAGACTATGATAACAGAAGTGGAAATTGAGGCTACATTTCATTTTTAGGGAAATTTTGTTTTAATGACATTTTCTTAAGACAACTTTTCTTGGTGGAAGAAGAAAACAGTCATGAAGAAAGGAAGAATTAGATATGTGAAGAAAAAATAATTTTAAAAAATTAAGCTCCTTTGGGTCATACAATAGTTGATGATTTTCCATTGACTTTATCTTTCATCGCTGATGATACATTCACCTCTATCCATGCTCCTTACCTTTTTTTTTTTTTTGAAGCTTATAGTAGCTGTTGAACAAGAAGAAATTCCCAGACTTCAGGCCCTATATGAGAGAGGCCTCCAGAATGGTGTCCAGGGCCTGAGGCTGATCCAGCAGGACGATATAAAAAAGAAGGAGCCATATTGTAGGGTAAGTGATTAACCAGCTTCAAAGGGATGTTTTTATTTAGGGCTTAGTCCTGTGACATGGAGGCTGAGGGTGAGTGTATAGGAGGCAGGAATAATATAAAATCAGTTAGATAATCCTGTCACAGAAGTAGTGAAGTGACAGACACAAGAGGGCATTGCCACAAACTCTGGACACCTGATTTCTTTCTCTGTGAGAAAATACCAAGTCTGACCAACATGAAGACAGGAGGAGGCCTGAGACCACATGGCATGTTTGGAAAACACTGAGCAGTGAGGTGTGGTTGGGAGCACTGGGTATATAGGGAAATATAAGATATGAGACTGAAAAGTAGGGTTAGGCCCACATAAAGGGCTTGGCATTCATGCTAATAACATTGAAGTTTATCCAGTAGGCATGGGGAGCCATTGAACATTTTTGGAGGAGGGCAGCTGTAGTGTCTGATCTATATGATAGGCAGATAAGGCTGACATGAGTTTGATCCTCCTGCCTCGACCTCCCAAAGTGCTGGGATTGCAGCATTTCACTTTCTTAATATTGTCTTCAGATTAACAGAAATTCTTGATGTTACCAATTTATGCATATGTTTGTTTTTTTATGGTTAGTGTTTTTTGCGCTCTAGTTAAATTTTCTGGATGCATTCAAAGACTTGGTAAGAAAAATAAAATAAAATAGAAAAAAAAAGAAATCTTTGCCTAGCCCAAGGTCTAGAAGATATTCTATGTGTTTTTCTAAAAGTTTTATTGTTTTATGTTTCACATTTAGATCTGCAGTCCATTTGGAATTGATTTTTATATATGGTATAAGTTAGGGGTCAAGGTGTATTTTTTCCCCAAACATATCCAGTTGAGTCAGCATCACTTATCAAAAAACCATTATTTTCCCACTGTGCTGCAGTATTGCCTTTATGATATCAGGTATGTGGCGGGTCTATGTCTGGACTCCATTCTGTTCCATTGCCTCTTCTGTGCTACTACCATAATGTTTAATTATAATAGCCATTTTTTTTTTAAATGGGTTCTCACTCTGTCACCCAGGCTAAAGTGCAGTGATGTGATCACAGCTCCCCATGACCAGCTAATTTTAAAATGTTTGAAGAGACAGAGTCTCACCATATTGCCTAGGCTGATCTCGAACTCCTGGGCTCAAGTGATCCACCTGCCTTGGCCTCCCAAAGTGCAAGGAATACAAGCATGAGCTATAGTAGCTTGGACTATAGTAGCTTTTTTTTTTTTTTTGAGACGCAGCCTCTCTTTGTCACCCAGGCTGGAGTGCAGTGCCACCATCTCGGCTTACTGCAACCTCCATCTCCTGGGTTCAAGCAATTCTCCTGCCTTGGCCTCTCCAGTAGCTGGGATTACAGGCACCCGCCACCATGCCTGGCTAACTTTTGTATTTTTATTTATTTATTTATTTTTGAGATGGAGTTTCACTCTTGTTGCCAGAATGGAGTGCAGTGGCGCAATCTCAGCTCACCGCAACCTCTGCCTCCTGGGTTCAAGTGATTCTTCTGCCTCAGCCTCCCGAGTAGCTGGGATTACAGACATGCACCACCATGCCTGGCTAATTTTGTATTTTTAGTATAGACAGGGTTTCTCCATGTTGGTCAGGCTGGTCTTGAGCTCCCGACCTCCGGTGATCCTCCAGTCTCGGCCTTCCAAAGTTCTGGGATTACAGGCGTGAGCGCCTGGCCCTATAGTAGCTTTTTAATAGGCCTGAATATCTGGTAGAGTAAGGCCTTCAGTTTTTTTCTTCAACATTGTCTTGGCTATTCTTGGATCTTTACATTTCTACGTAAATTCTGGAGTTAATTTGCTAAACTCCACAAGATAACCTGTTGTGATTTTGACTGAGATTGCACTGAATCTGTATGTCTATGTGGAGACAATTTACATCTTTGTAGTATGGAGTCTTCCAGTCCTTGAACTTCATATATCCCTCCCTTTGTCTGGATCTGTTTTAATTTATTATATAATGTATTATAATTTTCAGTATGGAAGTCTTACATGGCATGTCTCTTATATTTATATCTACAAAGAATTTGTATTTGATGTTTTCTGATACTCTCAGATATCATCAAAAAATGTATTTTTTCCCTTTATCTCTAGTTGTAAACTTAAAGTTGAGTCAAAATATGCAAGATTTTCTGAATTCATGTGAAGCTCCTAAGATGCTGATAGTATCCAGGAGTCTAAATAGTGTTGAATGAGTTCTTCCTGCAGAGGTTATAGCATCTTCATCTCCAGCAAGCCACGTATTCTTTCCTGGCACCCAGTCAGGATAATCAAACTATTTTGCTTGTGGGATACACTAGGTCTTGTTACTTCCCTTTTCTCTCCTCAAATATTTCTTATCTCTCTGAGATAGTGAATTAGTGACTGATTTTTTTAAGTAGAATATTTTCATTGACCATCTTATTTTGGCCACCTGCTTATTTCATACTCTGAGCAAATTCTAAATGGTCAAAGTCAAGGTTGGCAAATTCTGTCCTGTGGGCCAAATTCATCCTGCCACCTGTTTTTGTATGGCCTGAAAACTAAAAATGTTTTTTGTTTGTTTTTTGTTTTGTTTTTTTTTTTGAGACGGAGTCTCTCTCTGTCACCCAAGCTGGAGTGCAGTGGCATAATTTTGGCTCACTGCAACCTCCGCCTCCCTGGGTTCAGCAATTCTCCTGCCTCAGGCTCCCAAGTGGCTGGGATTACAGGCACATGTCACCATGCCTGGCTAATTTTTGTATTTTTAGTAGAAACGGTGTTTCACCATATTGGCCAGGCTGGTCTCAAACTCCTGACCTTTTGATCCGCCCGCCTCGGCCTCTCAAAGTGCTGGGATTATAGGCGTGAGCCACCGTGCCCGGCCATGCTAAAAATGTTTTTTACATTTTAAGTGTGTTAAAAAAATTAAAAGAAGAACATTATTTTGTGATGAATTAAAATTATATGAAATTCAGCCAGGCGTGGTGGTGTGTGCCTGTAGTCCCAGCCGCTTGGAAGGCTGAGGCAGGAGAATTGCTTGAACCCGGAAGCGGAGGTTGCAGTGAGTGGAGATTGTGCCACTGCACTCAAGCCTGGGCAACAGAGCGAGACTCCATCTCAAAAAAATATATATATATGAAATTTGAATTTCAGTGTCCATAAAGTTTTATTGAAATACAACCTCAAATATTCAGTTATGTGTTGTCTGTAGCTGTTTTTATGCCAAACAGCCTCATTGAGTAGTTGCAACAGAGATCATAAGCCTAGATAGTCAAAAATATTTACTATCTGTCTCTTATAAAAAAGGTTGCCTACCCTTGATCTAAATGGCAAGTAGCTACTGAAGGACTTGAGCAGAACACTGACAGGCAAAAGATACTACTTTAGGAAAGTTAATCAAATTTGAATACGTAAGATGGAACTGGACATGGGGAGAGGAGAACCAAAGCCACTTATTGTTATTTTTGAATTATCTGATTCCAGTAATTCTCAGACTTAAGGGAGTTTTTTTTTGTTTTTGTTTTTGTTTTGTTTTTTTTTTTGAGACGGAGTCTCTCTCTGTCGCCCAGGCTGGAGTGCAGTGGCGCGATCTCGACTCACTGCAAGCTCCGACTCCTGGGTTCATGCCCATTCTCCTGCCTCAGCCTCCAGAGTAGCTGGGACTACAGGCGCCCGCCACCACGTCTGGCTAATTTTTTTGTATTTTTAGTAGAGATGGGGTTTCACCATGTTAGCCAGGATGGTCTTGATCTCCTGACCTCGTGATCAGCCCACCTCAGCCTCCCAAAGTGCTAGGATTACAGTCGTGAGCCACCGTGCCCAGCCAACTTAAGGGAGTTTTGACATATTATCCTTTAGTTTATCTTGCTGTATCCTTCAACTTTTTGAAATTAACTTGCATCTAGCATGAGGTGAGCAGTATAATGTAGCTGTTGATAAGTCAGACAGACATAAGCTCCACTCTCACATCTGCCTCTTTAATGGCTATTAACATTGAGTGGGTTATAATCTTTCTAATCCTCAGACTCCTCATTTGTAAAATGGAGATTGTTTTGAGAATTAAATGAAATACTATGTATAAGGCATTCAGCTTATGTTAATCCCTTAAGAAATGGTAGGTATTATTATATGCTTATTTAAACAATCCTAGTAAATTCAGATTGGTTTTGTTTGAAATATTTGGGGACTTTTCATTTCTGCTTTCTTCAGGTTTTTTCTGCCTATAAAGCCAGCCTCCTCTGGTAAGCTCATTAGAGTGCTCTTTCTAAATCTTTGAATGAGGCGCTCCCTGAGTCATGAATTGCTAATAAAGCTAATTAGATCTTTAAACTAAATTTGTTGTAATTTTGTCTTTTAACACACTCAATGGTTTTGTAACGCACTGTGTAGATAAGAAACAGGATAATAGATTATCCTGTTAAGATAATTAAGAATATTTAATTATGTGTATTCTTCCGCCTGTTTATATTTCCCCTTTTCCTGATGTGTTACATTTAATTTATTATTTTATTCTGTTTATTTTCTTTAAGTCATATCAATCTTTTTTAGAGTGAGATAGCCTATTTTAAAACAATAGAGAGAGATCCTAGCATATTATAAAACTAGGGTTGTGAATAACTGGTGTAAGGGCTGGTTGTTTAGACTGATGTTATGCTTCAAGGAAAAAAAATGCTAGTATTAAAATTAAGAAATTAGGAGGCTGTTATATATGTGGGAGCAGAGAGTATATGGGAAATCTCTGAACTTTTTGCTCAATTTTTCTATGAATTTAAAACTGCTCTTAAAAAAGTCTACTTAAAAAATTTAGATTAAACCCACTTCCTGTTTCTTATCTATACAGTGCATTACAAAACTATTGAGTGTGTTAAAAGACAAAATTACAACAGATTTAAAGACCAAATTAGCTCTTTTAGTGATTCATGAATCAAGGAGCACCTCATTCAAAGATTTAGAAAAGGCACTCTGATGAGCTGACCAGAGGAGGTTGGCTTTATAGACAGAAAAGGGCTGAAGAAAGCAGAAACAGAGAACAAAAAGCAGATTGGTTGTTTCAAAGTTACTTTCCTATAAGGTTAAAACAGAGGCCAGGCACAGTGGCTCACGCCTGTAATCCCAGCACTTTGGGAGGCCGAGGTGGGCGGATCATCTGAGGTCAGGAGTTCGAGATCAGCCTGACCAATATGGTGAAACCCCGTCTCTACTAAAAATACAAGAATTAGCCAGGTGTGGTGGCGCATGCCTGTAATCCCAGCTACTCAGGAGGCTGAGGCAGGAGAATCGCTTGAACCAGGGAGGCGGAGGTTTTCGTGAGCTGAGATCACGCCGTTGGACTCCAAAAAAACCAGAGACTTCCTTATCAAGCTGGCTAAAACCAGCCTGTTTGTGAACTTGGCTGTTAGTTATCTCTTCTGATTTCTTAGAAGGTCATGTAAACAACTTGGTTTCCATCTGGTGAGGAGGAATTTTAGCATGAGTGACTCCATTTTGGTTTGGTCTGTAGAGGTCTAATACAGAAGCTCAATGCAAAACAACAGCTTCCTCTACATGTTATTAAACATGTCCTTCCCGAAAATAGACTAAATCTATTGCTGTTTCATAGCTTTATATGATTTTGATGGAATACGATTGTGAAACTAATATATCAGAATCTCACATTTTTTCAAAAACATAGAAAAAAGGATTTTGAATTTTTACAACACAAAGAAATTATAAATGTTTGAAGTGATTGATATACTAATTACACTGATTTGATCATTACACATTGTAGACACATACTGAAATATCATTGTGTTCCATAAATATATGCGACTATTGGCTGGGCGTGGTGGCTCATGCATGTAATCCCAGTACTTTGGGAGGCTGAGGTGGGTGGATCATTTGAGGTCAGAAGTTCGAGATCAGCCTGGCAAACATGGTTAAACCCCGTCTCTACTAAAAATACAAAAAATAGCCAGGCGTGTTTTTGGGTGCCTGTAGTCCCAGCTCCTTGGGAGGCTGAGGCAGGAGAATCACTTGAACCTGGGAGGCAGAGGTTGCAGTGAGCCGAGATCGCACCACTGCACTCCAGCATGGGCAACAGAGTGAGACTCTGTCTCAAAAAAAAAAAAAGGAAAAAAATATATATATAATTATTATGTGTCAACTAAAAATAAAAGTTTCAAAAATTTTTAAAAAACTTTCATTGATCTGCTCCTATCAAGTATTACCTTGATGAAAGAATTGATAACCTCCTTCAAAAGGACATGCCAATTTTTAACACCTTTTAATTTTTATTTGCTCATGAAAAGTCTTTCAAATGTAAGATGGGTATCAAAAAGAAAAAAAAAAGTACATCTGAGCTGCTGGCCCCATTATAGATTTGGTCATGAAAATAATTTAATTGTAGAGTTTGAAAAACAGGATTACTGGTATCCTAATGGTACTGAAATTTGGAGAATTGGTCTATCTGATTGTTGCCTGTTGTGTATCCTTGTTAAGGCTTTAAAGATAGAAAAAATCGGAACGGGAACCCATGATTTTTTATATTATGCATTACCGAAAAAAACAAAACTTTTCAGATGTTGTAAAAGTTATGGATGAGTCTGGATGTTGTTCTCTGTACCTGATGATGTGACCATCACAGGTCCTTGGAATGAGGTCAGTGAGATATGTGTGCATAGGTAATGAAATTATATGTATTACACATATTTTTGTGTCTTATAAATGAAGAAACTGTTACTTTCCTAGGGTCACACAGCTCCCAAAGAGTTCCCCACCCCAAGATCTGACTCAGAACTGGTATTTTTTCTGTTTGGTTCATCCAAAGGTTTTTTGATTACTATGTGCCAAACACTATGTTAGGCACTGTAGATAGATAAGAAGATGAATAAGGCATGGCTGTCAACCTGAAGGAGGTTATAGTGTAAAAGAAGATATAGTGATAAGTATTCTGATGGAGCTGGTATTCTCTCTTATACCAATGTTAAGGGAACGCTTTTAGCTTAGTACAATTGTTTAAGAAAGCCTCAGAGACAAACCCGCACTTGAAAGATGAATGAGTAAAATAACTTACAAAAGAGGCATATTCTGCTTCTCTCTGAGGCCTCCACAGGAGTGACATACTTTATATGATTCCAAGTTGTAATCATTAGTGTTTCATGTATTTAGGGATGGCAATATGTAGTAGAACATGTAGTTTGATTATTTTCTAAAGATGTTTTGAATAAAGTCCTTCCTTCCCTGCCAGCCTTACCACTGCTATAGGAATAGTGGGTAAAATGCTCATGGTACAGGGTCACTTCTTTTTTTTCCAGGTCACCTAGAAAGAAGTTTACCAAGGCAGCTCTAAAGAGCTTCTTAGACCAAGTCCCTTTAAGAAAACCAAGTATCATCGGGGAGAGGCCCTTGGAAAATTTTAAACTGCCTCTGTAAACTTTGACTTGGGAGGATAACTCTTTTTATTTTTTTTTAAAGTACTTCTTGCAGAGCAGGGCTACCCCATAAGCGGTATGCCCAGAGTAGCCGAAGGTAACTCTTGACTGCTCCCTCTCTGGGCAAATCCTCACTGCTACTCTGCCCTCTGGTCTGCTTTTGCCATTTTGTTAACACTATTGGTCAATCATATGTTCATCTGTTCCTCTGTATCCTGACTGAGATCTACTCTCAACTTTCCGTGTCCTGCTTGTCTGGTTCTTGCCTGGTTCTGAGCTGCCAAGGCCTCAGATTTCAATCTCTGACCTGCTGACCTGGACAGTTCATGCCCAGCCTCCTGGGTGACAGACATAGCCAGCCTGTCCACCAACACCACCCCAACTTGGCAGCCTCTACCTCGCAGCTAGTCCCAGGCCAGAGCATTGGATTGCTTGGTGATGATGACTCTTTTCACCTTTCTGCAACACACATGTATAGGTGGGGCACACCAACATCTTAGGAGGAGAGGAAAAGCCAAGACTAGAAAGAGAAAGAAAAGAATGGACACCTTCTAGGGAAGGTCTGGAATGGAGTAAAGGGGATCTTCTATGTTTAAACACAGCCCTCAAATTCAATCCTTCAGTAAATGTTTGAGTGTCTTCAGTGTGTCAGACGTTGTGCTGGGTAATAGCATAAGATGAATAAGGAAGCTATTTGGAATTGCAAAAACTATTGATTGAGAATTAAGCACTTTTACAGAATGTTTTTATCCCTCTGTTATACTTGTCAAATAATTTTATCCTAGGTAAGGAAGTTTTCATGGACTAATCTCTTGGTATTATCCTAAGTGAGCTTCTAAGATTATTGTACCCAAAATATTGTTTATAGATTGAAGTTGAGTTACTGACATGTGAATTTAGTCAATGACTAGGTCTTATGTTTACTGACTGTATCAAAACAGAAGGAATGATTTCCTATGCTTGGCAAATACTCTCATATTCTAGAAATGAGACAGTCAGGAAAATGATGAAATTTGCCAAACATTGCTTTCAATTTGTTAAAAAAGAGACTGTTGATGTTTTGGGAGTCTTTACCCTCAGTGTGACCTGGTCATTAGGAAACATTGGTCCCAGTGGGATAGCAAAGAGAAAATCTTTTTTTAAAGACGAAGTCTCACTCTGTTGCCCAGGCTGGAGCGCAGTGGCATCATCTCGGCTCACTGCAACCTCCGCCTCTGGGGTTCAAGCGATTCTCCTGCCTCAGCCTTCTGAGTAGATGGGTCTACAGGTGCCTGCCACCACGTTCAGCTAATTTTTGTATTTTTAGTAGAGATGAGGTTTCACCATAATTGGCCAGGCTGGTCTCGAACTCCTGACCTTGTGATCCGCCTGCCTCAGCCTCCCAAAGTGCTAGGATTATAGGCGTGAGCCACTGCGCCTGGCCGCAAAGTGAAAATCTTCTAAGGGCCAAGCAGGTGAATATGTTGGGGTGATGGTCAGGTGGTGAATACAAGAGTAAGATCTTTACAATAGTATTATATCAGATATTATTTTAAAACCACAAGAATAGCGCTCTGCTGGCCAAATGAGAGGATGGCAGAATTTATTAATAGCACTCGCCGTCTGGATGTTATCCTGGATACCAGGCTACCCTCTTGGGGAAATTGATTGAGAGAACTGATATACTCGTATACAAAAAAAGGCAACAGAAAATGGTGCTATTAACAATGATCACCAAAATGTAGTCAGTACTTAGTGTGTGAAATTCTCCTCTTATCCTTTTCTTTAGAATTAGAAAAGGCCAGTGACACGTTCAACATTTATTCTAATAAAATAAAATAAGCATGCGTTATATAGGTCATTCATGTACAGATTGATGAACGTCGGTTTGGACATGTCTTTAGGGGCAAAAACAGAAACAAACAAACAAAAAAATCCAGGCTATTAATTTCTTGTATTACCTGAAGAAAAAGTTTGAGTTAACCACATAAAAATCTCCATTCCATATTTGTAGTCTCAAAGATAGGGTCTGGGCAGCAAGTCAAAGCAATGCTCTGAAAACATTGTGAGTAGCTAGAACAACTCTTGAGTTCTTACTAAGTATGGACAACATAGTGTATACTACTGGGAAAAATCTCAGTAGAGCTTATTTAAAACATAATTGTTTGATGATACGGAATTCCACTCAGAATCAGATATGAATCAAATCAGAATCAGGTATGGTGAGGGATAATAAATGGAAAAACTCATTGTAGCAGCAAGAAAAGCTTGGCAAAATCAACTCCTCTAAAGGACAAAATTGTTTCTTGATTATAGAGATTTTGTTATTTAGCAAGTATTATTTCTCTTATCTGTTATCTTTTCGTAATTCTGTTTCAGGGTCTAATGGCTATTGATTGTCCACATACTGGCATTGTGGACTATCGGCAGGTGGCTTTGTCATTTGCCCAGGATTTCCAAGACGCAGGTGGCTCTGTCTTGACCAATTTTGAAGTAAAAGATATTGAAATGGCTAAAGAAAGTCTTTCAAGAAGTATAGATGGTAAGCCATCCTTGTCTTTTCTATTGAATATAGTCAGCCCTCCATATCCATGGGTTCTGCATCTGTGGTTTTAACCAACCGAGGATGAAAAATATTTGGGAAAAAAAAAACAATAAAAAATAACAGTAGAACAATACATAATACAAATAAAAAAGATAGTATAACAAAAAATAGCATTTACATTGCATTAGGTGTAAGTAATCTAGAAATTATCTAAAATATCCAGAGTATGTGCACAGGTTATATGCAAATGTTATATGCATTTTATATAAGGGACTTAAGTATCCTTGAATTTTGGTATTTGTGGGGTTCCTGGAGCCAATCCTCCTTGGATACTAAGGAACAGCTGTACTTATATTGATTTTTTTTTTAATTGGGATATTTTAGGGGGTATTGCTGGTGGGAGGGCTACAAGGAGTTAGGCTAGAGTATGGTGCAGAACCAGAGGTAGATGCAGAAGGGACAAGGATGAGACTGAATGTGAGAGAACTGGGACTCTTGGAGGGTCTTATGCTGGTAGAACCAGACCGTGGTCCGACAATTCTGACTGGCACTAAAATCTGAACTGCCAAGGCTGTTTATGGAAAATTTGTCTCCAAACACTTCCCTACCCTGTAGGTTAGAGTCAGAATCTCTTGACACTGCTTGTTAAAAATGCATTTTTTTTCCCTTGGGGCAGGGTCTTGCTCTGTTGCCTAGGCTAGAGTGCAGTGGCACGATCCCGGCTCACTGTAACCTTCACCTCCCAGGCTCAAGTGATCCTCCCACCTGAGCCGCCCAAGTAGCTGAAACTACAGGTGCTTGCCACCACACCCGGCTAATTTTTGTATTTTTCTTTTTTTTTAATTTTAATTTTTATAGAGACAAGGGCTCACTGTGTTGCCAGGTTGGTATCGAACTTCTGAGCTCAAGTGATTTTCCCTCCTTGGCCTCCCAAAGTGCTAGGGTTACAGGTGTGAGCCACCGTGCCTGTCCCAATTTTTGTATTTTTTGTAGAGATGGCGTTCCACCATGTTCCCTATGCTGCTCTCGAACTCCTGGACTCAAGTGATCTGCCCACTTGACCTCCCAAAGTGCTAGAATTACAGGCGTGAGCCACTGTGCCTGGCCAATAGCTAACATTTATTAAGCACTTGGTGCTTTCCAAGTATTAACTCATTTGACTTTTACAATTCTCCATGGCAGGGTACCATTATTACTCACATTTTTTTAGGGTGAGAAAACCGAGGCACAGAGAGAGTAAGAAACTTGGCCATGGTTGTACAAGTAGTAAGTGGTGGAGTTTGGATTTCAACTCAGATGGTCTGTACCTAAAGCCCACATAGTTAATTACTGAACTATACTGGACCCACACCATGTTCCCCACAAGCTGAATAATGAGCAAGAGTTTCAGATTAACAAAGATGTCAGGTGGAAAGCTTCATTGGTTTAATGAAGACAGAAGAGTTCGAGAAATTGGTGATTAGAATGAAGGAAAAAGATTGGCTATGAAGCGCAACAGGAAGGTGGAAGCTAAGAGGCTGGACTAGGAAAGTAGGACACCAAGGTAATTGCAGAGGGGATGTCTAGGAAAGGGTTTCTTAATCCTGACACTATTGATATTGAGGCCAGATCGTTCTTTGTTGTAGGGGGCTATCCAGTGCACTGTAGGATGTTTTGCAGTATCCCTGGCTTCTGTCCACTAGATGCCGGTACCATCACGCCCCCAAGTGATGACAGTTAAAAATGTCTGTAGGCTGGGTGCAGTGGCTCACGCCTGTAATCCCAGCACTTTGGGAGGCTGAGGCGGGCGGATCATGAGGTCAAGAGATCGAGACCATCCTAGCCAACATGGTGAAACCCCATCTCTAATAAAAATACAAAAAATTAGCTGGGCATGGTGGCTCACGCCTGTAATCCCAGCTACTCAGGAGGCTGAGGCAGGAGAATAGCTTGAACCCGGGAGGTGGAGGTTACGGTGAGCTGAGATCACGCCACTGCACTCCAGCCTGGGCGACAGAGCGAGACTCTGTCACACACACACACAAAATAATAAAAAGTGTCTCTAAACGTTGGCAAATGTTCTCTTAGAGTTGGGGGTGAAGGAATCACTCCTGGTTGAGAACCATTGCTCCAGACTTACAACTAATCTAGTTTGAACAACCAGGAATAGAGATAAACCAGTAGACTGAAAAAAGGACAAAGAACCATGAACTGAAGAATTTTGAAAGTTCCTATAAAACCAGAATTTTATAACTATGAATGATAATTTATTTTTATTTTACTTATTTTATTTTTTTTGAGATGGAGTTTCACTCTTGTTGCCCAGGCTGGGGTGCAATGGCATAATCTTGGCTCACTGCAAACTCTGCCTCCTGGGTTTAGGCAATTCTCCTGCCTCAGCCTCCCAAGTAACTGGCATTACAAACATGTGCCACCCCATCTGGCTAATTTTGTATTTTTAGTAGAGACGTGGTTTCACCATGTTGGCCAGGCTGGTCTTAAACGCTTGACCTCAGGTGATCTTCCTGCCTCAGCCTCCCAAAGTGCTGGGATTACAGGCGCGAGCTACTGCACCCAGCTTGAATGATAATTTATTATACTCCTGGAAAGGAGAGAAAAAAATTTTCATGACATGACATCTCCTTTTCGGCTTGTCTATATATATCAACATGTAAATTAGTCTTCCAGTGTGCTAGACTTTACCACTCCTAAGGAACACATACCATTCTGGAGAATTTTTTTTTTCCTTTTTCTCTCCCTTAGAAGTCTGGACAGCAAATCTAATTGTGAAGTTAAAATTTGCACAAGTACTTTGATAGGCCAAGGAAGGAGGATCACTTGAGGCCAGGAGTTTAAGACCAGCCTGGGCAACATAGCGAGACCCTGTCTCTACAAAAAATTTTTAAAAATTTGCTGGGCATGGTAGCACACACCTGTACTTCCAGCTACTTAGGAGGCTGAGGCAGGAGGATTGCTTGAGCACAGGAGTTTGAGGCTGCAGTGAGCTATTATAATCGCATCACTGCACTGCAGCCAGGCTGACACAGTGAGACCTTGTCTCAAAAAAATTTTTTTTTAGGGCTGGGCGCAGTGGCTCGCACCTGTAATCTAAGCACTTTGGGAGGCCAAGGTGGGTGGATCGCTTGAGCTCAGGAGTTCAAGACCAGCCTGGGAAACATCGCGAGACCCCATCTTTACTAAACATAAAAAATTTTTTTTAATTAAATAAAATAATTTTTTTTAATTTGCAAAATCCTATGGGACTCAGATGTCCAGCTTACCGGTGTAACTATTCAGGTTCTGTATCTCTAAATGGCAAACGCAGTCAGTAGGAAAATTGGCAAACCTGGTGTCTATGTGAAGAGTACAGGACTGAACTGATCCTTTTTATTGATAGCTGTAAATATGTCTATATAAAGCAGTGACCTGGGAGGCACGGTGGCTCACACCTGTAATCCCGCACTTTGGGAGGCCAAGGCAGGCAGATCACCTGAGGTCAGGAGTTCCAGACCAGCTTGGCCAACATGGTAAAACCCCGTCTCTACTAAAAATACAAAAATTAGCTGGGTGTGGTGATGCGTGCCTATAATCCCAGCTACTCAGGAGGCTGAAGCAGGAGAATCGCTGGAATCCGGTGGGCAGAGGCTGCAGTGAGCTGAGATTGCACCAGTGCACTGCACTCCAGCCTGGGCAACAGAGTAAGACTCTGTCTCAAAAAAAAGCAGTGACCCATGTGGCTCAGTCTTAGAGAGGTGTCAGGATCACGAAGGAGTAATTTCAAAAGAACTCTTTTGCTTGTATATTTCTTTTTCTTTTTTTCTTTTGAGACGGAGTCTCACCCTATTGCCCAGGCTGGAGTGCAATGGTGCAATCTTGGCTCACTCCAATCTCCGCCTCTCAGGTTCAAGCAATTCTCCTGCCTCAGCCTCCTGAGTAGCTGGGATTACAGGCATGCACCACCATGCCCAGCTAATTTTATATTTTTAGTAGAGATGGGGTTTCATCATGTTGGTCAGCCTGATCTCAAACTCCTGACCTCAGGTGATCCACCCACCTCAGCCTCCCAAAGTTCTGGGGTTACAGGCGTGAGCCACCATGCTCAGCCTGCTTGTATGTTTCAAGAACCATGAAAGGGATCCAAGCAATCTTTTTAAATATGCTTTTTCCTCTTTTCTTTCTTCCTTCTTCTTCTTTTTTTTATTTAAATTATAAAAAGAGACGAGGTCTCACTATGTTGTCCATGCTTGTCTTGAACCCCTAAGCTCAAACAACCTGCCACCTTGGCCTCCCAAAATGCTGGGATTACAGGCATGAGCCACTGTGCCTGGCCCAAAATGCAAATGTTAGCATCACCCAGACTTACTGAATCAGACTGTCTGGGAATAGCACCTAGTAATAAGCCTTTAGTGATTCTTAGACACATCCAAGTTTCAGAATGTCAGAATGACAGCCTAAGGTCATAAAATGACCTGGCTATTTGGAACTCCCCCGACCTCATGCCCAGCCCCCCACCGTTTAAGAGTGCACTTAGAGTTTGTTTTGTTTTGCTTTGAGGGCATTAATTTTTTTTGTCCAAATGATAGATTTGTGAACCTTCTATTTGCTGTTGAGAAATTTGAAGGAGAAAAAAAGTAGTGTTCTGTTCTTTCTTCCTTGACAGGTTTTTGAGGAGATCTAAGCCATCTGAATCATTCTGTCTTTCTGAATTATAAGATGATGAGCAAAATTGTTAAATAATTAAGGTTGTTTTAGGTAGGTGGCATAATAAACCAAATTTATGATACAAGTAGATTGTATTTATCTGCTCTACATATGCTTTATAAAACTTTGAGATCCCATGTATCTGAGTGGGAACTAATTTTAAAAATGGTCAATTTTTTATTAGAAGTTTTTGTGTTGCGAGAACTCTTGCTTCTCTAAACAACGTAGAACCTGCAAGGAATCCAGTAACCAACACTTGGATGACAAGGTTTCTCATATCATAGCTTTAGTTCTGTGGGAAAATACATACTGATTTACGATTATCCATTTTACATTGTGGTTTCCAGGATTATACTTCAGAGAATAGCTATGTCTATGTTGGAGGTCAGGTGACATATGGTTTATAAGCATAGATTAGATGAGTTAAAATCAAGCTAAAAACATGCTGGAGTTTTATATGTTGTTAAGTATGAACTAGTTTGTTATTTGGTAAGAAGTTTCAGAATGAACTGTAAGGTGCAATCATAGTAATGACAGAAAAAGGTTATTTAAGTTTGTTTCTAGTATGATATTTCAAATAATGTTGGCCTTTTGCTAAAAATAAATTTTTCACTTATTCTTTTTTTTCAGGAATGCAATATCCGATTGTTATAAAGAATATAAAGGTAAAGATTCTTAAGCAAAACTGCTGGCTACTTTCTTTCCCTCCCCTTTATTAAAAATTAAATTAACCCACAGGGCTGTATTTTAAGTTATTGAATGACATTTGTCTAATGTAGAAGTAATTCTGAGAGAATTTCTTTTAGGGAAGTTTAACAGCTGTTATTCTAAGGAGGGTTTCAACTTGGGAATGTCCTAATTAAGTGGCTGTGCTGGCAAAGAACAGGATTATAAGCATATGGAGTGTTTAATTTTAAGGCAAAACTGATAGATATTTTATTACTCTACTGATCTCCACTAACTTATTAATTCTCTATAAATTAGAAGACTTCAGAAGAGGGAGTATGCAGGTTGTCCAGAGGGAGATGGACTGCTTTTATTCATCTTCACATAGACCTAAAGCAAGAACCACTGAATGGTATAGAAGCAGTGGATTCCCTGTAGGTTCACTGCATCAGGTTGTACTCAAGGGAGCAGAGTCATTAATGAGTGCTATAGGATTTATTATAGGAATAAGACCTTACACAATTGTGGAAGTTTCTGGGAAAGCATAGATTCAGAAGAGAGTTAATGGATCAGTAATTGGGAAACAGAGCTGAATGTGGAGCTGGAATTCACTGGACAGTGGGTATCTGTCTGTCACCTCATTGGACTAGGATGACCTTCAGAGAATAATACCTGCTGATTTACTTCTGCCACCAGATTATTATTAATTTGTTTTTTTTTTTTTTTGAGACGGAGTGTCGCTGTGTCGCCCAGGCTGGAGTCCAGTGGTGCGATCTTGGCTCACTGCAAGCTCCGCCTCCCGGGTTCACACCATTCTCCTGCCTCAGCCTCCCGAATAGCTGGGAGAGGCACCTGCCACCACGCCTGGCTAATTTTTTTGTATTTTTAGTAGAGACGGGGTTTCACCATGTTAACCAGGATGGTCTCGATCTGCTGACCTCGTGATCCACCCGCCTCGGCCTCCCAAATTGCTGGGATTACAGGTGTGAGCCACCACGCCTGGCCCTCTGCCACCAGATTATATGCATCTCCTGTTTTGACCAAGTTTAAGTTGGAACCATGAAGAGAAGGGGATTCTGTCAAGCATAGTTCCTATCTTAACCAAATGAACTCAGTACAAACCCCTACAGTCCACCCTTTGTCGACCTGACATCTGTCCACGCCCCTTATAACCTTATAACGATATTTAGCTTCCAAATAAAGACAGAAGTAAAAGTATGCTTCCACCTAACAAGGTGTAACTGTCCTTCATAGGACTGAAGACATGCTAACTAACTCTCAAAAAAAAAAAAACACAAAAAAAACAGTCTACTTTATCCATCCTGGGTTATGTTTAATTTTTACTAGCTGAGTTACACTCCCCCTTTGAGATCCTGTCACTTAAATACCAAGATATAAGGTTAACCACTATTTAAGCATTTTATATTAGATTAGTAGTTCTCAACTAGAGGCAATTTTACTCCGTGGGGAACATTTGGCAATGTTTGGAGACATTTTTGATTGTCACAACTGGGATGGGGGAGGGGCACAGCTACTGGGATTTGGTGGGTAGATACCAGGAATGTTGCTAAACATCCTTCAGTGTGGGGAATAGGCCCTCAAAACAAAGAAATGTCTAGCCCCCAAAGTCAGTAGTACTGAGGTTGAGAAACCCTGTGTTAGATAATGTGAGAATGGTAGAGATGAGTGTATTAGTCTTCTCAGACTTCCATAACAAAATAGCACAAACTGGGTGGCCTAAAAAGCCCACAGTTCTAGAGGCTAAAAGTCCAAGATTAAGGTGCTGGTAGGGTTGATTTTTGGCTTGTTAATGGCTGCCTTCTTACTATGTCCTCACATGGCCTCTTGTGTGTGTGTGCCCGGAAAGAAAGAGCATGATCTTGGGTGTCTCTTCCTCTTATAAGGACACCAGTCCTATTGGATTAGCCCCTACCCTTATGACCTCATTTAACCTTAGTTACCTCCCTAGAGGCCCTGTCTCCACATACAGTTCACATTAAGGGTTGGGGCTTCAACATATGAATTGGGGGGGGGGGTCACAATTCAGTCTATAGCAATGGGAATAAAAAAAGAATTAGGTAATGTATGGAGAAATGTATTTATTATTTTAAAGTAAAGAAGATGTACTCAGATTATAACATCCCTCATTTCTGTAACTAGTCATGTGGCTATAGCCAATATTTATAATTTCCTTCCCCTACTATGCATTTCATATTCTCTTTGCCTTTGGCAAGCATTTCAGCTGGTCATGGTTTCTAGTTTGGTGGTGTAGCTCAAACTTTCATTCCTGAAGTCTGTGCCATTAGCAGCCCTGGCTGTTTTGGGTCGAGGTAGTTTCCAGTAACTTTTATAACAGTATATGGGAATACTGAGAGAAGCTTCAGGAGATATGTATTCCAGGCATATTCCTCTTTATCATCCCCAAGCCTAGTTGTGGTAGCAACTCATTTTCTTGAGAGTCAGGATTAGTTATCCAATTCAGTACAGCAATCCCCTCTTTGATTTACTGGCAGGGGAACCCAAAGTGGCCAGGTGTTGCAGTATCAACCTCCAGTTTAATGGAACCACTGTTATTATCTAATGGAAGTACTTCTTCCTTGGGAACTAAGACCTCTAGATCATAAGACCAAAGTTGTAGGGATAGAATGCAAAAATTTCAGGTAGTGGATGATTGGGGTAATAGTAAGGAACCACTCTCATGTCTACCTCAATTTCCAGACCTGTGAATTCTGGCTGTGGGAGAAACAATACCATATATTAGTCACTGATTTAGAGCACATGGAGCATCCTGGAGGACATTGCCCCAGCCCTGCAAGGAGTTGCCAGCCAGCTAGTGCTATTACTTCTAAAGCCCATTCCAGTTTCTGTCACCCAGGGGCTTCAGGGTGATGGGGAAAGTGGTAAAATCAGTGAATTCCATGAGCCTGAGCCTATAGCTGCATTTCATTTGCTGCAGAATAAGTTCACTGATCAGAAGTAATGCTTCTCTGTAAAATACCATGATGGTGAATAAGACATCTCATAAGTTCACACATGGTGGCTTTGGCAGAAGCATTATAGGCAGGGAAGACAAATTTATATTCAGAGCAAGTGTCTATGCCAGTGAGAAGTAAGTGCTGCCTTTTCTATGATGGAAGTGGTCCAGGGACCACATCAGTGGCTCTGTTGGTATCTACTATTGGCAGATTGAGCACTCAGCGTTAGCTGTAGACAGATCAGCCTTGGTGAGTAAGTCCATGTTGCTGATCACCTCCATCCTTGCTACCATAACTATGTTTTCCAGTTTTATGTTTACATTGTGAAATGATTATCACAATCAAGTTATTTGATATCACATCTACCCCCTCACATAGTTACCATTTATGTGTATGTGATGAGAACACTTAGATTTGTTATCTTAGCAAATTTCAAGTATACCATAGAGTATTATTACCTGTAGTCACCATGCTGTATATTAGATTTCTAGAACTTATTCATCCTATAATTGAAAGTTTGTACCCTTTGACTGATATCATCCCATTCCTGCCCACCCCCCTCCCAGTCTGTAGCAACCATCATTGTACTCTCTTTTTCTATGAGTTCAACTTTTTTAGATCCCACATGTAAGTGAGATCATACAGTATTTGTCTTTCACTGTCTGGCTTATTTCACTTAGCACAGTATCTTCCATGCCCACCCATGTTGTCACAAATGGCAGAATTTCCTCCTTTTTATGGCTGAGTAGTATTGCATTGTGTATATATATCACATTTTCTTTATCCATTCATCTGTCAATGGACACTTAACGTTGTTCTCATGTCTTGGCTGTTGTGAATAATGCTGCAATGAACATGAAAATGCAGATATCTCCTTGAGGTACTGATTTTGTTTTCTTTGGGTATATACCCAGAGGAAATCATATGGTAGTTCTATTTTTAATTTGGATCATATGGTAGTTCTATTTTTAATTTTTTGAGAAACTTCCATACTATTTCCTGTGATGGCTGTCCAATTTACATTCCCATCAATAGGGCATCCTACATCTTCACCAATGCTTGTTTTCTTTTGTCTTTTTGATAATAGCCATCCTAATAGATGTGAGATGATATCTTATTGTGGTTTTGATTTTCCTGATGATTAGTGATTTGAATGCCTTTACATATATCTGTTGGCTATGTGTATATCTTTGAAAAAATACATAAAAATACATATTCAGGTCCTTGGCCCCCCCTCTTCTTTTTTGAGACAAGGTCTCTGTCACCCAGGCTGAAGTCCAGTGGCACGACCATGGCTCACTGCAGCCTCAAACTCCTGGGCTCAAGCTGTCCTCTTGCCTCAGCCTCCCAAGTAGCTGGTATTATAGGCACATGCTGCCATGCCTGGCTTCTTTGCCCATTTTTATTTATTTATTTTATTTTATTTATGTATTTATTTTTTGAGATGGGGTTTCACTCTTGTTGCCCAGGCTGGAGTGCAATAGCGCGATCTTGGCTCACCTCAACCTCTGCCTCCTGGGTTCAAGCGATTCTCCTGTCTCACCCTCCTGAGTAGCTGGGATTACAGGCATGTGCCACCATGCCCAGCTAATTTTGTATTTTTAGTAGAGATGGGGTTTCTCCATGTTGGTCAGGCTGGTTTTGAACTCCCGACCTCAGGTGGTCTATCCGCCTTGGCCTCCCAAAGTGCTGGGGTTACAGGCGTGAGCCCCCGTGCCCGGCCTTTCTTTGCTCATTTTTTAATCGGCTCATTTGTTCTTTTGCTATTGAATTATATGAGTTTCTTACATTTTTTTGGATATTAACCTGTTATCAGATGTATAGTTTGCAAATATTTTCTCCAATTCTGTAGGTTGTCTCTTTATTGTCATTTCTTTTGCTGTGCAGAAGCTTTTTAGTTTGATATAGTCCCACTTGTTTATTTTTGCTTTTGTTGACTGTGCTTTTGGTGCCTTATATATTAAAAAAAAATCATTGCTAAGACCAATGTCTTCCCTATGTTTTCTTCCAGGAGTCTTAGTTTTCAATCTAAAATCTTTAATCTTTTCTAAATATTTAATCCAGTTCAAGTTAATTTATGTGAATGGTGTAAAATAGGAGTCCAATTTCATTCTTTTGCATGGGGCTATCCAGTTTTCCCAGCACCATTTATGGAGACTATCTTTACACCTAATCATGTAGTTCATGATGCCATCAGGTAAAGACAGGGGTGCCTGGAGAAAGAGGCTAACTAACATCCAGAGGGCGGGTCATCTTTTTCTAATGATTATTAAAATTGTCCTTGGCCAAGATTTCTCTTCAGTGAGCATTCATATGGAACTTGAATATCTTTACTCTCTGAAACTGTTTTGGAGTGGTCCATTCATATACCTTTCTCCAGAGGTCCTTTCCCCGTCCATGTAGCCAAACCATTAGTTGTTGCACATGCAACAGTGTAGATCCATACCTTTGGCCATCAGTCCTTCTAAAGTAAGATGAACAGCTAGGTGTGGTGTTCAGAGATCTGCCCACTGAGAATATTTTCTGCACCACAGTCCTTCAGGGCCACTCATGAGTGGGGCTCTGGTGCTGTGGCTGTTCAGTTGTGTGTGGTACCAGAATATTGTGCAGAACCATTTCTAAACCTGGCCTATATTTTTTCTTCTTTGGTCACCTGGTCATAGAGAACTCCCCATGGGGCTATAGAGGCAGGCTGATAGGAAGGCGGCAATTCAGCAGGAGTAGGGGCCATGGGAATTTGAACCACTTGCCTCTGCAACTTATGCGTGCCGGCAGGACCTGTACAACCCTTAGCTTATCATTTTTCTTAATGATGGAATGCTGCTTTATACACCCAATTTTGTGGCTTGATGAGTCAGACAACACCACCCAGTTAATAATGGGTAGCTCATATGGTAAACTTAGTGACCTGTGGTCAAGTGTTCGGTCAAAGCCAGAAGCACTTTCTCAAAAGGATGTTAGTTATCTGCAGAGGATGGTATAACTTTCCTCCAAAAACCCTAAAGTTCTGTGCTGTGATTTGCCTACAGGTGCCTTCCAAAGGCTCTATAAAGCATGACTATCTGCTGCAGACACTTCGATTACCATCAGATTTGCTGGGTCATGTGACCCAAGTGGCAGGCTTTCCATTCAAAGAAGAATTGAAAATCTGTTTCTGTGCCTGCCCTCATCTAAGGGACATTTTCACTAGAGTATAGCATCATATGATAGAATATATATACAGGGGCCTATGGCATACCAGTGGATATATACTTTACCCAGAGTTGCCGCTCTTTATTTTGGCATTTTCAGTAAGTATAATTTTGGGGTTCAAATTCAAATTGGGGGGTCCACTTACCAGGTTGAAATAGTTTTATGAAAAGTTTAAAGAAATTTTTTCTTTTTGAAACAGTTTCACTCTGTCACCCAGGCTGAAGTGCAGAGGCACGATCTTGGCTCACTGTAACCTCTGCCTCCCAGATTCAAGTGATTGTTGTGCCTCAGCCACATGAGTAGCTGGGATTACAGGTGTGTCTCACCACGCCTGGTTTATTTTTGTATTTTTAGTAGAGACAGGGTTTCACCATGTTGGCCAGGCTGGTCTTGAACTCCTGGCCTCAAGTGATTCACCCACCTCAGCCTCCCAGAGTGCTGGGATTACAGGTGTGAGCCACTGCACCTGGCCAGGGATTTTTAAAATAAATTTTTGCAAGTAGGATTTGCTAATTAAAGATTTGTACATTGGATATGGGGAGGGGGGAATCTGCTTCACTTATGAAAAAGCAACAGACATGCATGGGTTATTTCTTCGTCTTCTTTTTATTTATTTATTTATTTAATTAGATACTTTATCTCTAATAAAACATGGGGAGACAAGGTCTCCCTGTGTCGCCCAGGCTGGTCTTGAACTCCTGGGCTCAAGTGATCCTCCCACTTTGGCCTCCCAAAGTGTTGGGACTACAGGCATGAGCCACTGTGCCAAGCCTAAAAGAAATTTTTGTTGAACTAATGTATCATTTGATGATTACCTAAATTTTAATTTGGAAGTAAAATTAATATGTTACTGAATTTAATTATTGTTTCACATATAACATAAAATGATTTCAGAGACCTGTGATAGTTTTTGATAATTTCTTTCTTGGGAACTGTTGCTTGAGTTTTGAAAGAGAACTATTAGGTTATTGCATGCTGGTACCATTTTATAAATTCTATTATTATCTTTACATCTATCATAGGACTTATCTGCATTTTTTTTGTTCCAAGAACGAAAGAACTGCCAGTCTTTTGTGTAGGAGCTGATGATTTATATCACAAAAATACTTCTTGTATTTCTAGAATATAACTCTAGATGAACGGGAAAGATATTAACCTATTTAGAAGAAGTTATTTTTGGCTGGGTGCGGTGGCTCACGCCTATAGTCCCAGCTGTTCGCTTAGGCAGGAGAATTACTTGAACCCACGAGGTTGAGGCTGTAGTGAGCCAGGACTGCGCGCCATCACACTCCAGCCTGGGTGATGGAGCAAGACCTTGACAGCCGTTTTGACTTCAAAGGTCTTAAAACAGTCATGGCTTAGTCTAGCTAATTTGAATTCATTATGGAGAAGTTTCATCTAATTTTTATAAAAACTGTGACATGTATAACTCCTGAAAAGAGGCTTAACTTTCTAGCAAGGGCAAAAATAGGATACATATAGAGGTGAAAGTTAAGCTCAATAGAGTAAGGCTAAACAGTAAGGCCTGGCTGGGCGTGGTGGCTCACGCCTGTAATCCCAGCACTTTGGGAGGCCAAGGTGGGTGGATCACGAGGTCAGGAGATCGAGACCATCCTGGCTAACACGGTGAAACCCCGTCTCTACTAAAAATACAAAAAATTAGCGGGGCGTGGTGGCGGGCGCCTGTAGTTCCAGCTACTCGGAAGGCTGAGGCAGGAGAATGGCGTGATCCCAGGAGCTTGCAGTGAGCCGAGATCACTGCCACTGCACTCCAGCCTGGGCGACAGACTGAGACTCCGTCTCAAAACAACAACAACAAGAAAAAAACAGTAAGGCCTGGAAAGAAAGAAAATGTTGAGACAGGTGAGAACTCTGAGGCTTCAAAAATAGGTCATCTGGGAAGAAGATCTAAGAATAAGAACAGAATTGCTAGGTGTTTACTCTGTAAGAAGTAAAGAGATGGGAATTCAAGTGTGGTGGTGAATGCGAGATAAATGAAGTCATTTAGGAAATAGGGTGGCAAATTGGCTGAACTTAGTGAGTAAAGTTAAAAATAAGCAGATGATAATTACAAAATAAAATTTATAGGAAATCATAACAGCCTAACATTAGCAGTCTAAAGCTAGTCACTAAAGCAAACCTTGAATGTAGTGTGTGCTCTCAGTAAATGTGCATTGAATGAATGAAATTTCTAAAGTGTCCTCAGTTTGCAAAGTAGATATGGATTAGGAAGGAGAAATTGTTTGGTGGGTAGGTTACAGTTGCAACTGGGCAGGATTATTGAGTGTGAAGCAACCGAAGAGTAACACAGTAATTGCTCAGATACGGGAGAAGCTGGTTGCAATACAGAAGTTGCCTTTAAATGAGAGGGTTACAGGTCCTTTGACTTCAGTGCCACAGATGTTATGGATGTAATTATCAATAGGTAATAACTTTATTTTTTAAAATGATTTTATGTGCTTATATTTTTAATGTAGGAAGTTTTGTCTTGATATTCTGCTGATTGGGTAAATCCTCATATTTGTGATTGGTATATTGAATTTTTAATTAATCCAAATTAAAAGCTGTGGGGTGGGTGGGGGAGCAAAAAAAAATTGGTGGAGGCTATCTAAATGACATTTGCTTCCTCATGCAACAAATAGGTAAGAAGCTCCCTGCTAGGTCCTAATAAACAGATTTGTATGTATTTGTATGTATGTATTTGTGTGCATGCATGTATACTTTACTAAGTATCCTTGCTAGGTTGACCATTATTATCTTTAAAGTACAAAATTTAAGGTGACATCCTCTTACATGCCACTATCCTAAGTTTCTAGCTGCCACCTAAATGCTAAAGAACATATTTTGCTGATACCTGTATTGAATATCCTCTTTTAGAAAAAATTCTATTTCTGTACCTTTTTTTCTTTTCTATCACCTGTTTTTTCCCTCTTGACCTATTCTACTCCACTTTATACAAATAACTGTTCTTTTATTTTGCACTAGGGAGAGGAAATTCGATGTCAGTATGTTGTGACATGTGCAGGACTTTACTCAGACCGTATTTCAGAGTTGAGTGGCTGCAGTCCTGATCCTCGAATTGTACCATTCCGGGGGGATTACCTGCTCTTGAAGCCGGAAAAATGTTATCTTGTAAAAGGAAATATTTATCCGGTAGGTAATGATGCTTCCTACTTCTCGTTTTTTTCAAGCAGGTAGTGGTCATAAAGGAGACGAAAACAACTTTCACTTGGGTGAGAAATAAGAGAGATTTTGAAGGACCGTTTGTGTAAGCATTTAATCAGTTTCTCTTGTGGTTAAATCCCTAAATCTTTATCCCGGTATCATGGTTATTAAATTTTAATTAATCGCCTGCAGGTACATGTCTCCAGAAGGCATGAGTGCACTGTGGGAAGTGCTATCAAGGAGGAACTGAATTCTACCTTCTCTCTGGTGGAGGGAAAGGGAAAACTTTCCCTTATGGAAGTCCCTGATACCCAACCCTTTTCCTCAGTTCACTATCTGTAGGTACAGAAAAGGGATGTGGCCACTCTGTAGTTTCAGGGAGTAGAAGACAGAGGTATTTAAATGAAGAGTTCATTCTTCTGTCTGGAACTACCCTGGAAATGAATGAAATATATTAGGTCGAACCAGATGAAATAGTCAGTATTCGGCTGTTTGATATTTTTGAGCTTGCCAAAACATGAATTTCATCTGCTTCAACCTCATGTATTTGTATTTTGCAGAAGCCTGTGCTATGAATGTGTATTTTTTTCTGGCAGCTGTGATTTTACTTGCCAGTCATAGACATCCCTTGTGAAAGACCAAGAATAGCCTGAAGTAAGACAGTACATCTTTTTTTTTTCCTTTACCCAGAAAGATGCATAGATGGAACAATGTATTAGTGTTAATAGCATCAGAGTTTCTTTTTTTTTTTTTTTTTTGAGACAGAGTCTCACTCTGTTGCCCAGGCTAGAGTGCAGTGACATGATCTTGGCTCATTGCAACCTCCATCTCCTGGGTTTAAGCGATTCTCATGCCTCAGCCTCCCAAGTAGCTGGGATCACAGCTGCACACCACCACACCAGGCAAATTTTTGTATTTTTAGTAGAGATGGGGTTTCACCATGTTGGCCAGGCTGGTTTTGAACTCCAGATCTCAAGTGATCCTCATGCCTCAGCCTCCCAAAGTGTTGGGATTACAGGTGTGAGCCACCGCGCCTGGCTAGCATCAGGGTTTCTTGTGTGCATTTCTAAGCAGAAGCATGTTAATGGAAAAGTATATCTGAGTACAGCTCACAATACAAATTAAATGCATGGGAAGAAAGTGTTTTATGTTACCAATTGAATGTTTGCGTCTCTGATAACATGGAATATGAAATGAGGCTGTTATTTACTATTTTAAATTTATAGGTCCCAGATAGCCGATTTCCTTTCCTAGGAGTTCACTTCACACCAAGGATGGATGGCAGTATTTGGCTAGGTCCTAATGCAGTTCTTGCCTTTAAACGAGAGGGTTACAGACCCTTTGACTTCAGTGCCACAGATGTTATGGATATAATTATCAATAGGTAACATTATTTATTTTTAAAAATGATTTTATGTGCTTATATTTTCAATGTGGGAAGTTTTGTCTTTCTTGATATTCTACTTATTGGGTAAATCCCCATATTTGTGATTGGTATATTGAATTTTGTATTAATCCAAATTAAAAGCTTTGGAGTGGATGGGGTAGCAAAAAAAAAACAAAAACAAAAACAAAAAAACGCTTTTTGGAATAAGCATAACATTTTAACCACTTCAAGAAAATTCTGATGAGCCAGGGTTAAAAAGAAAAGGCCGGCTGGGCACGGTGCCTCATGCCTGTAATCCCAGCACTCTGGGAGGCCGAGGCAGGTGGATCATGAGGTCAGGAGATCAAGACCATCCTGGCTAACACGATGAAACCCCATCTCTACTAAAAATACAAAAAATTAGCTAGGCGTGGTGGCTGGCGCCTGTAGTCCCAGCTACTTGGGAGGCTGAGGCAGGAGAATGGCATGAACCCAGGAGGCAGAGCTTGCAGTGAGCCAAGATAGCGCCACTGCACTCCAGCCTGGGCAACAGAGCAAGACTCCATCTCAAAAAATGAAAAAAAATATAAATAAATAAATAAATAATAAATAAATAAATAAAAAGAAGATAAGGCCAAGAGTCATTCATATATCTGGCAATCCAAATCTTGTATTGCTAACTTTCCAGTTTTATTTGGGGGGTGGGGAATAGATTCTCTCAAAATCAGTAGATGGCTATTTTAATAAAATCATTTCGAGCCAGTCTCCATCATTTTGTAAGCCACTGGAGAAATTACTGATGACCAAAGTAATTTCCTTGTGTAGGAAACTAACAATACGATTGTGTTGACCTAAGATGCAGATTCTTTACTATTGTAAGAAGTAACTGAATTAGGTGTTTTGTTTGGTCCTTTTAGCAATGTTTCTCTCTAAAGGGTTTCACATGAAAATCACTAGATTTTCCTGTTTAAATCACTAGATTTAAAGCTATACTTGAGTTTCACCTTCTATGGATTCTGAAACAGAAAGTTTAGGATGGAGCTTCCTGGCACGTGTACTTATAAAAATATATACATCTAGGCTTTGCAGAGTCTTACTTGAAAATCACAACTAAAGTTTTTTTTGGTTTTTTGTTTTGTAATTTTGAGACAGGGTCTCACTTTGTCACTCACTGCAGCCTCAACCTCCTGGGATCAATCAGTTCTCCCACTTCAGCCTCCAAGTAGCTGGAACTACAGGCAGATGCTACCATGCCCAGATAATTTTTGTGTTTTCTGTAGAGACAGGGTTTCGCCATGTTACACAGGCTGGTCTCGAACTCCTGGGCTCAAGCAATCCACCTGCCTTGGCCTCCCAAAGTGCTGGGATTACAGGCATGAGCCACCACACCCTGCCTAAACAACTAAAGTATTTTACCTCTGGCTGACTAAAGAAAACTAGGGTAGATGTCCCATTTCTTTCATACCCTGCCTTTTAGGTGTGTTGAAGGCATCTAATATTTCCATTAGAAAGCCTTGATGTTGGCAGGCTTTCTAGAGTTCCAGTTTGAAACCAGCACTCCTTGGGAATTTGAGTTTAGAGGGTGTTTACCTCTGTATCTTTTTTTTGAGTCAAAGTTTCACTGTTGCCCAGGCTGAAGTGTAGTGGCACAATCATTGGTTACTGCAGCCTCAAACTCCTGAAGTGAGCCTCCCACTTCAGCCTCCCTAGTAGCTGGAACTACAGGCACACACCACCATGCCCAGCTCTGTTTACCTCCTGAGCTGATGAGGTTTCCTTCTGATATTGGCCAAAAGTTGATTTTCATTGATTCATTGATTGATTGGTTGATTGAAAGAGGGTCTCTCTCTGTCGCCCAGGCTGGAGTGCAGTGGCACGATCTCAGCTCACTGCAACCTCTGCCTCCTGGGTTCAAGCAATTCTCCTGCCTCAGCCTCTTGATTAGCTGGGATTACAGGCGTGCACCACCACACCTGTCTAATTTTTGTATTTTTGGTAGAGACAGGGTTTTGCCATGTTGGCCAGGCTGGTTTCAAACTCATGACCTCAAGTGATCCGCCCGCCTTGACCTCCCAAAGTGTTGGGATTACAGGCGTGTGCCACCACTCCTGGCCTTGATTTTCTTTTAATCTGTAGTTTTTCTGACTTTGCCTAGATTTTTGTGATGACATAAAAAAAGAATCTAATAATTATAAGGTATTTTACAGTAATAAAGAATTCCTTTCTCTCATGAAGATTTTTTTTCTCTGTTTTCAGTGGCTTGATTAAACTGGCATCCCAGAATTTTTCCTATGGAGTTACTGAAATGTATAAAGCGTGTTTTCTTGGTGCAACAGTGAAGTATCTTCAAAAATTCATCCCTGAAATTACTATCAATGATATATTTAGGTAAGGAAAAGGGATAAGGAGTGTAAATACAGTCCTGACCCATGTGAACTTGAGAGGTGTGTCTGACTTGGTGATTAGTAAGCACCATTTCAGAGTCAGTCTTCATATGCACTGAATTTTTGTTTGCTCTCTTTCCCAACATTTGTTGAATTCCCTTTGCAGTGCATTTATTGCGCATTGCTACATCATGGCCCTTAGTGCTTGTCCATTTATAATTATCTAGACTCCCTTACAGCTCTAATCAGAAATCTCCATGACAGCTTTATTGTGATGCTACCTTAGCCTTTTTGTCTAACTATCACTCCTGATAAAAATAACTTGCCTGAATTTTTAAAAATCTCTCTGGCCAGTTACTCTTGTGATTCCAAAGCCTTTTGGCCTTAATTTTGTATAAGATTATTGATCACTATGTTAACTAATTAGGGAATAAGCACATTAAAACATTTTGATTGATTTTTAAAACTTAAAAACTTTTAGGTTTGGGGGTACATGTGAAGGTTTCTACATAGGTAAACACATGTCATGGGGTTTATTGTACATATTATTTTATCACCCACATATTAAGCCCAGTACCCAATAGTTATCTTTTCTGCTTCTCTCTCTCCTCCCTCCCTCCCAACTTAAGTAGACTGCAGTGTCTGTTGTTTCCTTCTTTGTGTTCATGTGTTCTCATCATTTAGTTCCCACTTACAAGTGAGAACATGTGGTATTTGGTTTTCTGTTCCTGTGTTAGTTTGCTAAGGATGATAGCCTCCAGCTCCATTAAAACCTGTTAGAAACACACTCCTAGACCTGGCATCTCACCTTGCTGCTTCTCTACTTCTTTTGTTCTTTCTTGGACCTTATTGCACTCAGGGACTCTACTTTCAGGATAGAAGTGGAAAGCAGTGTGGTAACAATCAGAGTCCTTGCTACAGGGGTGTGGGGCAAAGTAAGGACAACTTACATCTTTTATTTTTATATATTTTTTGAAATGGAGTTTCGCTCTTGTTGTCCAGGCTGGAGTGCAATCGCACCATCTCAGCTCACTGCAACCTCCGCCTCCTGGGTTCAAGCAATTCCCCTGCCTCAGCCTCTTGAGTAGCTGGGATTACAGGCATGTGCCACCACGCCTGGCCAATTTTGTATTTTTAGTAGAGACAGGGTTTCTCCTGTTAGCCAGGCTGGTCTCAAACTCCCGACCTCAGGTGATCCACATGCCTCAGCCTCCCAAAGTGCTGGGATTACAGGTGTGAGCCACTGCACCCGGCCACATCTTTTATTCTTAAAGATAAAAGACTTTCGCATGGCGGCTCACACCTGTAATCCCAGCACTTGGGAGGCTGAGGCGGGTGGATCACCTGAGGTCAGGAGTTCGAGACCAGCCTGACCAAAATGGAGAAACCTTGTCTCTATTAAAAATACAAAATTAGCCGGGCATGGTGGCACATGCCTGTAATCCCAGCTATTTGGGAGGCTGAAGCAGGAGAATGGCTTGAACCTGGGAGGCGGAGGTTGCAGTGAGGCAAGATCACGCCATTGCACTCCAGCCTGGGCAACAGGAGCAAAACTCCGTCTCACAAAAAAAAAAAAAAAAAAAAAAAAAGATAAAAGGCTTTCTAGACTTGATCTGTAGATTATTCTTAATACCACCCAAACCTATTTTTTTCCCCTCTTTGGTAATGTTTTTAGTGTTCACCTTTTTTCCTGAGCAAGCCATTCATTAAGCCTAATCAGCAGTGTACTTTGAGGTACTCTCACCCTGCATTTACAATCCATCCCTCCATGAATCTTCTGAGCACTAGATATCTGCTTTCTCTGTAACAGCTGCTGAACTAGCCTGGTAAAAAATGTCAGCAGGCTTGACTCTGTATCTGTGAAGAGAGCAATAATCATGTCAGCTGTCTGTCTTAGGGGAGCGTCCTCATTTAAATCTGACTCTAATGTATCATTCTGAGACCAGCATGTTTGAATCCTTAGAAGATTAAAACTCAGCTAACGTTTTTACTGTTATCTCTTTCACTCCTCTACTCACTTTCTGAAATAGAAGGGATAAAAATATCTAGCCATTATTTTCTTTCACTCACTTATAAGTAAGGGCTTTTATGTTTTCAGTGATCTGCTTTAGCAAACTTGTGATGTTTTATATCTGAAAATAGACTGGTCAAATCTGGTTTCTATTACTGCTATTAATATTCCTTGGAAAACAAACGAGGTGAGCATAGTGAATTCTGTATAAAAATAGTTGCAGTGAATTCACTGCCTGTATTCAGTTACCACCCTTTCATAGAAGCCTGAGGAAAACTTTTTAGACCACTGGATTTCATATGGTAGAACTGGACTTCGGGCTTGTGGTTATTAGTGAACTCTCCTGTCTCTGGGTGTAAGGGTGTGAATTTCACTTACCAGTTTCATTGGCATGTAGTAGAAAAGGGCACAGCACTGCAGGCAGGTGCATTTGGGGACAAATTCAACCCAATCACAGATGAGTTCCTCTTTAAAGAGAGAAAAGCTATTCCATTTGCTTCGTCTCTTGATTCCTATAGTTATTAAGTGCAGGAAATTATTAATAACAAAAAGGAAGTTGTAGAAGATATGTTTTTGGGTTTCTCAGGGAAGATATGTTTGATACCATTTGTATAAGTTTTAAAACAAGTATAGCAAAACCATATATTGCTTACGGATTACACAGGTAGTATGAAAATAAAAACGAGCAGGGGAGTGATAAACACCTAATTCAGGAGAGTGGTTACCTCTGGGGAGGGAAGAGAATGGGATCTTGAGAGTTTTACAGAGGCTTCTATCATATTGGTAATGCTTTATTTCTTAAGCTGTTAGATAAGAAAATGGGTATTCATTGTGTTATTCTCTTTTCCTTATTATAGCCTGAAATATTAAATAATAAAAATAAGATCAACAGACTTTTTTTTTTTTTTTTTTTTTGAGACAGAGTCTCACTCTGTTGCTAGGCTGGAGTGCAGTGGTACGATCTCGGCTTACTGCAACCTCTGACTCCCTGGTTCAGGCGATTCTCCTGCCTCAGCCTCCCGAGTAGCTGGGATTACAGGCACGTGCCACCATGCCCAGCTAATTTTTGTATTTTTAGTAGAGACAGGGTTTTATCGAGAGTCAGGATGGTCTCGATCTCCTGACTTCGTGATCCTCCTGCCTCGGCCTCTCAAAGTGCTGGGATTACAGGGGTGAGCCAATGCGCCTGGCCAAGATCAATAGACTTTTCCACAGCTTGAAGCCTAAGTCCTGCCTTGTCTCCTTTGTCTTGCAACCAGTATACTAAACCATAAATGCCCTTAGTATTGCAGTGAAAGCACATCAGGCAGTAGTAGATAGTAAAAGATAGTTGAAGCAATGCTTTCAGTGGGGTGTGTTTCCCAGGATGGTGTCCTTAAATTTCAGTAACCACTGAAGGGCACCCAGGTTGACTTCTCATTGCTTAGCCAGAGCATTTTGGGCAATAATTTACTGGTGAACATGAGATTGGAATATAAAGTTACAATCTGTTAAATATTTGCATTAGATAAACTTCTCATTGTTAAATGATGGTCTCTAAGACACTTAATGTTAGCTCTAGGACAGGCACAGTGGCTCATGCGTGTAATCCTAGTGCTTTGGGAGGCTGAGGTGGGAGGATCGCTTGAGCCCAGGAGTTTGAGACCAGCCTGGGCAATATAGTGAAATGCCATCTCTACAATTTTTTTTTTTAATTAGCTGGGCAGGTGGTGCATGCCTGTAGTTGTAGCTACTAGAGAGGCTTAAGTGGGAAGATCCCTTGAGCCCAAGATGCTGAAGCTACAGTTAGCCATTATTGCACTACTGTCCTCCAGCCTGGGGGAGAGAACAAGACCCTGTCTCAAATATATATATAAACTTTAAAAATTTGTTCTGTGATTAATTTTGACATGTTAATCTAACAGCAGTTTGTATCTGTTAGCACTGTAAAGATGTAAAAGACGAAGACATATATGTCACAATTTCCCCATTTTCAATTTGGAAAATGTCTTCTGTGGGGAATTCTAGAGTAAACTTTCAGGCAAGATGTTTTCATAGCAAGTGATAACTAGAGTGTGTGAAACACAAAGGTGCAAAACTCAAACATTTCTACAATAAAGTTGTAATGGCTTATGGTGATCTAGGATTAGGGTTTCTCAGTCTTGATGCTATTGACATATTGAGCCAAATAATTATTTATTGTGGAGGAGTGTCCAGTTCATTGTATAATTTTTTTTTTTTTAGACGGAGTCTCAAAGTGTTACTTGGGCTGTAGTGCAGTGGTGCCATCTCGGCTCACTGCAACCTCTGCCTCCTGGATTCAAGCGATTCTCCTGACTTAGCCTTCTGAGCAGCTGGGATTACAGGTGCCTGCCACCATGCCTGGCTAATTTTTTGTATTTTTAGTAGAGATAGGGTTTCACCATGTTGGCCTGGCTGGTCTCAAACTCCTGACCTCAGGTGATCCACCCGCCTTGGCCTCCCTAAGTGCTAGGATTACAGGTGTGAGCCACCGTGCCCAGCCATTGTAGAATGTTTAACAGCATCCCTAGCCTCTGTTCATTCTCCTAATTGTGACAACCAAAAATATGTCGACATTGCCGGATGTCCTGTAGGGGCACAATCTCCCTTGGTTGAGAACCACTAGTGTAGAGAATTTGGTAACCTTCACACTACAAAAATACTAATCAGAGTCTGGAGGAAATATGATAAACATCCTTGAAATACATATAGCTGAGAGTAAGGGAAAGTAAGGGGCATCCCAGAGCAAAAAACAAAAAGAAAATTAAAATTCATACTCAGAGCAGTTGGTGCTGATGCTGACTTGGAGAGGTGGGGATGGTTTGCTAATTTTAATAACTGAGGGGCTTGAGTTAGATTTTTAATTTATATGTGACTCACATATAAAATATGTAGATCTTAAGTGCTTAGTAAATTTTGATAATTGTACAAACCATATCCACCACACAAAACAAGATATAGGACATTAGGAACTTGTATTTTAATTGCCACTCAAGTACTGAAAAAGAAATCTTGGGTCTATACAAGGTGGAAAGTTGGAACTGAGACTCTAATGTAAGGCCCCCTAGGGACTTTTGAAAGGCTATACACTCAGAAGAAAGGAAGTCTGGAAAAAAAAAAATTTCCCTTGGCACTGGGAAGTATTAAGGAACTTTGTCTATCTTGGTCTTGGGGATGGGGAATGGGAGGAATCTTCCCAAAAATCGAGAATCCCTCAAAGCGCTTAGATTTTGAATGTATACCACCAGCTTGGTTTAGGAGCTGTAAGCTAACAAATTAACTGAAAAAGTGGAGCCAGACATTTCTGGATCCTGCTTCAATCAATCAGTCTCTCTCTCTCTCTCTCTCTGTCTCTCTATCTTCTTCTCTCTCCTTCTTTCTCTCTGCCTCCCCTCCCCACCCCCTCTAATTCAAGTAAATTAGAGAGACTAAAAATCAGATAATTTGACCACAAAGTGACTACTGACACTAAGCAATTACTGGTTTATAATTATTTAAAAATTTTTTTTAAGAGTCTCACTGTGTCTCCCAGGCTGGAGTGCAGTGGCGCAATCTCAGCTCACTGCAACCTCTGCTTCCCAGGTTCAGGTGACTCTCCTGCTTCAGCCTCCTGAGTAGCTGGGATTACAGGCATGTGCCACCATGGCTGGCTGATTTTTTTTTCCCTATTTTTAGTAGAGATGGGATTTTACTATGTTGGCCATGCTGGTCTGGACTCCTGACCTCAAGTGATCTACCTGCCTTGGCCTCCCAAAGTGCTGAGATTACAGGTGTGAGCCACTGCGCCTGGATGATTTTTAAGAATCTTTCTAAAAGAAATACACATTGAGGCCAAGGTGGGTGGATTGCTTGGGCAGCCTTGGCAACATAGTGAGATCAGCCTGGGTGACATAGTGAGACCCCATTTCTAAAAAAAAACAGAAAGAAAAGAAAACAAATACACATTGAAGTGAAGTGGTATGCCATCTGGGATTTGCTTTAAAATAATTCAGTGGGGGTGTTGTGGCTCACGCATATAGTCCTAGCTACTTGGGAGGCTGAGGTAGGAGGATTGCTTGAGCCCAGGAGTTTTAATCCAGCCTAACAAGACAACATGTCTAAAAAATAATAAAATATGGTTGGGCTCAGTGGCTCCTGCCTTTAATCCTAGCACTTTGGGTGGCTGAGGCAGGATTGTTTGACCTGAGGAGTTCAAGACCATTCTGGGCAATACGAGACCTTGTCTCTAGTAAAAATTAAAAAAAAAAAAAAAAAAAAAAAGAGCCTGGCGTGGTGGTGCATGCCTGTAGTCCCAACTACTCAGGAGGCTGAGGCAAGAGAATTGCTTGAGCCTAGTGGTCAAGGCAGCAGTAAGCCATGATAACACCACTGCACTCCAGTCTGGACAACAGAGTGAGACCCTGTCTCAAAAATAAATAAAATAAAATAAAAAATTATAAAATACTAAAATAGGTCAGGCACCGTGGGCTCATGCCTGCAATCCTAACACTTTGGGAGGCTGAGTCAGGAGGATTCTTGAGGCTAGGAGTTCCAAACCAGCCTGGACAACATAGCAAGACCCCATCCATACCAAAAATTTAAAAACTAGCTGGGTGTGGTGGCATGTTCCTGTAGTCCCACCTACTCTGGATGCTGAGGCAGGAGGATTTCTTGAGCCCAGGAGTTAAAGGCTGTAGTGAGCTATGATCATGCCAGTGCACTCCAGCCTGGGTGACAGAGCAAGACCCTGTCTCAAAAAATAAGACTGGGCATGGTGGCTGACACCTATAATCCCAGCACTTTGGGAGACTGAGATGGGAGAATTGCTTGGGCCCAAGAGTTTGAGGCCAGCCTGGGCAATATAGTGAGACCTTGTCTCTAAAAAAATATTTTTAAAAAACAATTAGCTGGGTGTGGTGGTGTCCACCTGTGGTCCCAGCTATTCAGGAGGCTGAGAGGGGAGGATTGCTTGAGCCTGCGAGGTCAGGGCTGCAGTAAGTTGTGATTGTGCCACTGCACTCTAGCCTGGGTGACAGAGTGAGGCCTGTCTCTAAAAAAATAAAATAACCCAGTGGAGAGACATTGGTGTTGGATTGGTACATAGATGAAACAAGATTGGCTGTGTGTGTATAATTGTTGCAGCTGGGTAATACATACATGGGAGTTCATTATACTGTTGGTTTTGTTTCTTTTTCTTTCTTTTTTTTTTTTTTTAACTTTTTGACGTGTTTGAAATTTTCCATTACAAAAAAAGTGCTTTCAGGATAGTAATAGAAGCAAATGTAAAACCACTGCAGAGGGACACACCCTGAATCCAACCCCTCCCAGATGATTCCCACAGATAAAGTCCTACTGAACAGAAACTCACAATCAGAAGTTACAAACCACCATAAGTGAGAGTCAGCAGATAAAATAGGTGGCAGAATTAGACTTCCAACAACTATGGGTAATAGTAATAATAGAAACTGTAAAGTAAATATGCTTCAGTTAATCAAAAACAAAGTAATGAAAACATGAAAAAAAAAAACAAAGAAATAATTAGGCAAATTAGTTGGAAACTACCTAATGAGAATTTCTGGAACTAACAATATAGTTTTTAAATTTTAAAACTCAGGCTAGGCTTGGTGGCCCACTTCTGTAATCCCAGAACTTTGGGAGGCCAAGGTGGGAGGATTGTTTGGGTCCAGGAGTTCAAGACCAGCCTAGGCAACATAGTAAGATCCTGTCTCTACAAAAAGTTTTAAAAATTAACCAGGTATGGTGGTACACACCTGTAGTCCCAGCTACTCTGGAGGCCGAGGAGGGAGGATGGCTTGAGCCTAAGAGGTCAAGGCTGCAGTGAGCTGTAATCACACCACTGCCCTCCAGCCTGGGCAACAGAGCAAGACCCTGTCTCAAAAAAAAAAAAATTGAAGGAAAAACCTCAGATGACTAGGTTAGACAGCTGGTTAGACCTACCTTAAGAGGAAATTATCAAATTGGAAGGTAACTCAGAAGAATTTAGAAAGCAATACTGCAAGATAAAGATGTATCCATAGAAGTTAAAAGACATGGGGTTGGGCACAGTGGCTCATGCCTGTAATCCCAGCACTTTGCCAGGCCATGGAGGGTGGATTACCTGAGGTTAGGAGTTCAAGGTCAGCCTAGCTAACATGGCAAAACCCCGTCTTTACTAAAAATACAAAAACTAGCTTTGGTGGGCACCTGTAATCCCAGCTACTTGGGAGGCTGAGGCAGGAGAATCACTTGAACCCGGGAGGCAGAGGTTGCAGTGAGCTGAGATGACACCATTGTACCCCAGCCTGAGTGACAGAGTGAGACTCCGTCTCAAAAATAAAATAAAATAAGACATGGAAAAGAAAACTGAGAAGATTCCAGCCTATCTCTCATAGGTGTTACAGAGAAATTGAGAAGAGGCAATCCTTTGAGGAGAGAATAGTTAAAAATTTTCTAGAATTGACAGACCTCAAATTCAAGATGTACAGTGCATCCCATCTGAGTAAATAAAACTAAATACAAGATGGAAATAGATTTCCAATTTAGTAGAGAAGGAAAAAAAGAATATAGAAAACTCAATAAGTGAAGAAAGAGGAGATAGAAACCTTAGAAAATCAGGTTAGATAGCATAAAATAATATGGTAGAAATCAAGCATATCAGTAATTACAGTAAATGTAAATATATTTAATAGTTAAGACAGATTATCAGGTTGGATTTTAAAAAGTCTATATGCTAGAAAAATGCTTTTAATTTTTTTTTTTTTTTTGTAGGACAGGATCTTGCCCTGTCACCCAGGCTGGAGTGGAGTGCAGTGATGTGATCATAGCTCACTGCAGCCTTGAACTCCTGGGTTCAAGCCATCCTCCTGCCTCAACCTCCCAAATAGCTAGGACAACAGGTGTGTGCCACCACACCTGCCTAGTTATTATTATTTTCCTAGAGACAGAGTCTCCCTATATTGTCCAGGCTGGTTTGGAACTCCTGGGCTCGAGTGATTCTCCTGCCTCATCCTCCAAAAGCATTGGGATTATAGGCATGAGCCACTATGCCTGGTCTGGACTTATATATTTAGATTAGCAGTGGAGTTTTATAAAATACTAGATTGTCCCATCGTATTTGGAACTGGCTGAAGATGCCTGTTACAGCTTTTCATAGCTGTTTTCCCAACCTGTAGTGTAATGCTTGACATATGACAATAATGTAATATAAGACTTCTCATGAATGTATGTATTTAGTTACACATTCACCTGTTCTTGTTTCTGGACATATTTTTTTTTCTTTTTTTGAGACGGAGTCTCAGTCTATCACCCAGGCTGGAGTGCAGTGGCGCGATCTCAGCTCACTGTAACTTCTGCCTCCTGGGTTCAAGTGATTCTCCTGCCTCAGCCTCCCAAGTAGCTGGGATTACAAGCATGTGCCATGATGGCTGGCTAATTTTATGTTTTTAGTTAGAGATGAGGCTTCACCATGTTGGCCAGGCTGGTCTCGAACTCCTGACCTCAAGCGATCCACCCCTCGAGCCTCCCAAAGTGGGATTGGGTCTGAGCCACCCTGCCCAGGATATATTTTAAAATAAAAATTAAAAAATAGAAATTTTAAATTTAACTTAAAGCTTAAAGTTTATAGCCTTATTGAATACCTACTATGTGAAGACACAGATCCACACATGTGGGTGATTTAGGGGTGTTGACACCATACTTGCCTTCAAGACATTTATGGTTTATGTTACCTGAGATTTTCTTTTTCTTTTTCTTTTTTTTTTTGGAGATGGAGTTTCGCTCTTGTTGCCCGGGCTGGAGTGCAATGGCGCAATCTTGGCTCACTGCAACCTCCACCTCCTGGGTTCAAGCGATTTTCCTGCCTCAGCCTCCCGAGTAGCTGGGATTACAGGTGCCTGCCGCCACGCTCAGCTAATTTTTGTATTTTTAGTAGAGACGAGGTTTTGTCATATTGGCCAGGCTGGTCTCGAACTCCTGACCTCAGGTGATTTACCCACTTTGGCCTCTCGAAGTTCTGGGATTACAGGCGGGAGCCACCTCTCCTGGCTGAGATTTCAAATAATAATACTTATTTCAATTTGAAGTGTTCTGAGGGGAAAGCATATGTAATCCTACAAAGAAAAACCCTGAAGTTGCCTTAAGTGCTTGAAAAGGGAATGAAAAATTTGGTAGTTTAAATATTTCATGTTAAAAACTTGTTTGAACTAAAATGAAATCCTAAGAAAAACATCATTATTATTTATTTATTTGAGACAGGGTTCTGTCATCCAGGCTGGAGTGCAATGGTGTGATCATAGCTCAACTGCAGCCTCTACCGCCGTTAGCTCAAGGGATCCTCCCTCCTCTGCCTTCCAAGTAGCTGGGACTACAGACACTCAGACACTCACCACCACGCCTGACTGATTTTTTTTTTTCTCGTATATATGGGGTTTCACCATGTTGCCCAGGCTGGTCTCAAACTCCTGAGTTCAAGTGATCTACCTGCTTTGGCCTCCCAAAGTTCTAGGATTACAAGCATTAGCCTCTGTGCCTGGCCAGAAAAACATTATTATTATTTTAAAATTTCGATTGTAGGGTTTTCAATATGTGGACAAGAGTATAGGGGACATTGAGAACATAATTTTTGTTTGTAAGAAAAATAAACAAGTGTAGACATTTTTAACTGTGGTTAATCAATTTTAACCTTTATGTGCCTAGAAGGAGCAAAGGGAATGTACTGACTGACTCTCTATACAGCAGAGTTTTACATTGGACACTCAACATCAGTGGGTGGTCCTGATGTTGAGGGGAGAAATGCTACTTTGATGAGTTCAGATAAACTATAAATAGTATACAAAAATAGGCCACATACCAGCTGATAAACATATGCATCTCTACCCCAAGAAGTTTCAGCTTTCAGTCCCGTCCCTTCTTTTTGTGTTCTATGTGGTATATCTGATTCTTTAAGGTGTTTTTTTTTTTTTTTAAATTTTTATGGGTGCCTAGTAGGTGTATATATTTTTGGGGTACATGAGATATTTTGCTACAGGCATGTAATGCATAATAATCACATCATGGAAAATTGGTTATTCGTACCCTCAAGCATTTATCCTTTGTCTTATAAACAATTCAATTATACTCTTAGTTATTTTTAAATGTACAATTAAATTATTATTGACTATGGTCTCCCTGTTGTGCTATCAAATACTAGGTCTTATTCATTTCTTTCTATTTTTGGGAGGAGGTATCCATTAACCATCCCCACCTCCCCTGTAAACCCCCACTCCACACTACCTTTTGCAGCCTCTGGTAACAATCCTGCTCTCTTACCTCTATGCATTCAATTGTTTTGATTTTTAGATCCCACTAATAAGTATGAACGGATGATATTTGTCTTTCTGTGCCTGGATTATTTTACTTAACATAATGACCTCCATGTTGATGCAAATGACAGCATCTCATTCTTTTTAATGGCTGAATAGTACTCCATTGTGTATAGATACCACATTTTATTTATTCATTCATCTGTTGATGGACACCTAGGTTGCTTCCAAACCTTGGCTATTGTGAATACTGCTGCAGTAAACATGGAAATTCAGATATCTCTTTGATATACTGATTTCTTTTCTTTTGGGTATATATCCAGCAGTGGGATTGCTGGATCATGTAACTCTATCTTTAGCTTTTTGAGGAGCCTCCACACTATTGGCCATAGTGGTTGTGCTAATTTACATTCCTATCAACAGTGTATGAGGGTTCCCATTTCTCCATATCTTCACCAGCATTAGTTATTGCCTGTCTTTTGAATAAAAGCCATTTTAACTGAGGTGAGATGATATCTCTTTGTAGTTTTGATTTGCATTTCTCTGATGATCAGTGATGTTGAGCACCTTTTCATATGCCTGTTTGCCACTGGTATGTCTTCTTTTGAGAAATGTCTATTCAGATATTTTGCCCCTTTTAAAATTGGATTATTCAATTTTTTTCCTATAGAGTTGTTTGAGCTTCTTATATATTCTAGTTATTAATCCCTTGTCAGATGAGTAGTTTGCATATATTTTCTCCCATTCTGTGGGTCGTCTCTTCACTTTGTTGATTGTTTCTTTTGCTGTGCAAAAGCTTTTTAACTTGATGTGATCCCATTCTGGATCATATTGTTTAATTTCTATGTGTTTATATAGTTTCCAAAATTCCTCTTGTGATTGATTTGTAGTTTTATTCCATTGTGGTCAGAGAAGATGCTTGATATTATTCCAGCTTTTTTGAATGTTTTAAGACTTGTTTTGTGATCTAACATATGGTCTATCCCTGAGAATGATCCATGTGCTGAGGAGAAAAATGTGTATTCTGCAGCCATTGGATGAAATGTTCTGTAAATAACTATTAGGTCTATTTGTTCTGTAGTGCAGATTAAGTCTGACATTTCTTTGTCGAGGTTCTGCCTGGGAGATCTAGTCAATACTGAAAGTGGGATGTTTAAGTCTCCAGCTATTATTGTATTGGGGTCTATCTCTTTAGCTCTAATAATATTTGCTTTGTATAGCTGGGTACTCCAGTGTTGGGTACATATATATTTACAATCATTATGTCCTCTTGCTGAATTGACTCCTTTATCATTATATAATAATCTTCTTTGTCTCTTCTTACAGTTTTTGTCTTGCAGTCTATTTTGTCTGATATCAATATAGCTATTCTAGCTATTCCTGCTCTTTTTTCATTTCCATTGTCATGGAATATCTTTTTTTCCATCCCTTTATTTTTAGTCTCTTTGTATCTTTATAGGTGAAGTATGTTTCTTTTAGGGAACAGATCATTGGGTCTTGTTTTCTCATTCATTCAGCTACTCTATGTCTTTTGACTGCAGAGTTTAGTCTATTTACATTCAGTGTTATTATTGATAAGTAAGGACTTACTCCTGCCATTTTGTTATTTGTTTTCTGGTGGCTTTACAGTCTTGCAATTCCTTCTTTGCTTTCTTCCTGTCTTCCTTTTAATGAAGGTGATTTTTCTCTGATGGTATGTTTTAATTTCTTTCTTTTTATTTAACTTTTTGGTATCCATTGTATGTTTTTCTATTTGAGGTTACCATGAGGCTTGCAAATACTATCTTATAACCCACTGTTTTAAACTGATGACAACTTAATACTGATTGCATATGCAAACAAACACACAGAAAGAAAACTAATAAAAACTCTACACTTTAACTTTGTTCCTTGGCTTTTAAATTTTTTGTTTTTTTCTCTTTATATCTTATTGTACTGTCTGTGTCTTGAAAAGTTGTTGTAGTTACTATTTTTGTTTGGTTCATCATTTAGTCTTTCTGTGTAAGATGAGAAGTTTATATACACCACAATTATAATGTTATACTATTCTGTGTTTTTTGTGTGTGCTTGCTGTTATCAGGAAGTTTTGTACCTTTAAGATTTCTTCTTGCTCATTAACATCCTTTTCTTTCAGATTGAAGAACTCTCTTTAGTATTTCTTGTAGGACATATCTAGTGTTGATGAAATCCCTCAGCTTTTGTTTGTCTGGGAAAGTATTTCTCCTTCATGCTTGAAGGATATTTTCACTGTATATACTATTTTAGAGTAAAAGGGTTTTTTCCTTCAGCACTTTAAAAATGTCATGCCACTCTCTCCTGGCCTGTAAGGTTTCCACTGAAAAGTCTGCTGCCAGACATATTGGAGCGCCATTGTATATTATTCGTTTCTTTTTTCTTGCTGCTTTTAGAATTCTTTCTTTATCCTTGACCTTTGGGAGTTCGATTATTAAATGGCTTGAGTTAGTCTCTGGATTAAATGCTGTTGGGGTTCTATAATCTTCTTGTACTCAAATGTTGATATCTTTCTCTAGGTTTGGGAAGTTCTCTGTTATAATCCCTTTGAATAAACTGTTTACCCCTATATGTTTCTGTACCTCATCTTTTAGGCCAATAACTCTTAGATTTACCCTTTTGAGAATGTTTTCTAGATCTTGTGGGCATGCTTCATTGTTTTTTATTCTTTTTTCTTTTATCTCATCTGACTATGTATTTTCAAATAGCCTGTCTTTCAGCTCACAAATTCTTCTGCCTGATCAGTTTTGCTATTGAGACTCTGATATATTCTTCAGCATGTGAGTTGCATTTTTCATTTCTAGAATTTCTGTTTAATTCTTTTTAATTATTTCAATCCCTTTGTTAAATTTATCTGAAAGAATTATGAATTCCTTCTGTGTTGTCTTGAATTTCTTTGAGTTTCTTCAAAACAGCTATTTTGAATTCTCTGTCAGAAAGGTCATATATCTCTGTTTCTCCAGGATTGGTCTCTGGTGCTTTATTTAGTTTATTTGAGGAGGTTATGTATGCCTGGATGGCGTTGATGCTAGTAGATGTTCTTTGGTGTCTGGGCATTGAAGAGTTGGGTATTTATTGTAGTCTTCACAGTCTGAGCTTGTCTGTGCCTGTCCTTCTTGGGAAGACTTTCCAGGTATTCAAAGGGACTTGGGTCACAAGCCCAATAACATTGTGTTTTTTGTAGACTTGTAGAGGTACCACCTAAGTGGTCTTGGATAAGATCCAGAAGAATTCTCTGGATCACCAGGCAGAGACTCTTGTTCTTTTCCCTTACTTCCTCCCAAATAAATGGAGTCTCTTTCTCTCTGTGCTAAACCCCCTGGAACTGGGGGGGTGTGGTGATGCAAGCACTCCTGTGGCCACCACCACTGGGACTGCACTGGGTCAGACCTGAAGACAGCCCAGCACTGGGTCTTGCCCAGGGCCCTTCCCTTCAGGGCAGTAAGCTTCCTCAGGCCCCAGGCATGTCCAGAGATGCTGTCTGGAAGCCACAGATTGGGGTCAAATACCCTAGTAGTTTACCTGATGTTCTGTTCTACTGCGGATAACTAGCACTCACACCACAAAACAAAGTTCTTCTCACTCTTCCCGCCCCTTTCCACGGGCAGAGGGGCCACTCCCTGTGGCTACCACCACCTTTGGTCCACAGGGTTTCTGCCAGGCCACCACCAATATTCACTTAAAGCCCAAGGGCTCTTCTATCAGCTTGTGGTGAAAGCTGCCTGGCCTGGGACTTACCCTTCAGGGCAGTGGGCTCCCCTCTGGCCCAGGGTAGTTCTAGAAATGCTGTTCAAGAGTATTGGCCTGGGCTGGATGCGGTGGCTCATGCCTGTAATCCCAACACTTTGGAAGGCCAAGACGGGTGGATCACCTGAGGTCAGGAGTTCGAGACCAGCCTGGCCAACATGGTGAAACCCTATCTCTACTAAAAATACAAAAATCAGCTGGGCGTGGTGGAGTGCGCCTGTAATCCCAGCTACTTGGAAGGCTGAGGCAGGAGAATTGCTTGAGCCCAGGAGGTGGAGGTTGCAGTGAGCCGAGGTCACGCCACTTCACTCCAGCCTGGGCAACAGAGCGAGACTCTGTCTCACCAAAAAAAAAAAGGAGTGTAAGCCTTGACTTGGGGACCCCAAGAACTGCTTGTTGCTCTACCTCACTGTGGCTGAGCTGGTACCTAAGGTGTAAGACAAAGTCCCCTTTACTTTTATCTCTGCTTTTCTCAAACAGAAGGAGTCTTTCACTGTAGCCACCACAGCTGGGAATGTGCTGGGTCACACCTGAAGGCAGCACATCTCAGAGTCTCATCCAAGGCCCATGACGCACTCCTTGGGTATCGCTGCTGGTTATTCAGGGCCCAAGGGCTCTTTAGTCAGCAGGTAACGTATCCTGCTAGGACTGGGTTTTTCCCTCCAAGGCATTAGGTTCCCTTTTGGCCCGGGGTGGGTCTAGAAATGTTGCTCAGGAGCTAGGGCCTATAATGCGGGCCTCACAACTCTGCCCAGTGCCATATCCTACTGTGGCTGAGCTGGAATCCAAGATGTAAGACGGTCCTCTTTACTCTTTGCTCTTTGCTCCTTAAGCAGAAGAAAGGAGTCACTTCTATTGCAGCTGCCTTGGTTTGGGGGATGGATGATGCAAGCACTCCTTTAGCTATGCCAGCTGGTATCTCCCTAGATCACATGCCACCCTAGTCCACTTACTATAAGCCCAGCCTAGTGCTAGTAGCCTAGGAGTTGGAGTCCTTGTGCGCTAGACTGTATTTCAAGTTTATCTAGGTCCCCAGAGCATTTCAGCCCACGGTGGTGAGGCCTTGTAGGGAAACTCAAGTTCTGACCACTGGGATGGATGCTTCCTGTCTAGCTGGGGCAGGTCCAAATGCTCCCTCCATGTGCTGGCGCTGGCTGAGCCCAGCACAGCTTTATTCTCCAGTGTGACAGGGCAGCACTGAGTTCAATGTAAAGGCCTCCAGCCACTGTACCCTCCCTTTCCCAAGTGCATAGGTTCTCTCTCCACACCACATGGCTGCTGCTAGGGGGTGAGGGAGGGGTGGCATTGGCGATGCAAGACCATCTTTTCTGCCCTCCTCAATGCCTCTTTCAATGATATGAAGTCAAAACCAGCCACTGTGATTGCTCACCTGATTTTTGGTTCTTGTGACGGTGTTTTTCTGTGTGCAGATAGTTAAAATTTGGTGTTCTAGCAGGGGAACCAATGTTTGTAGGCTTCTTTTCCACCGTCTTGCTCCACTCGCTCCCATATCGGATTCTTACTTGGAAATTCTTACAGCTAAAAAATCTCTTGTCCAGATTCCCTGCAGGATTCTATAGGGAAGATCACTTATCTTTATCATACAACCTTTCACTCTTACTGTTATAATTCTTATTTACCTCTCTAAGAATGAATAGTATAGCTCTGTGATTTCAGGCAAGTTACTTAATCTCTCTGTGTTTCTTTGCTGTTAAATATAAACTATGTCAGCCTCTTAAGAGTTGTTTTGAGGATTAAGTGAGGTAATTCCTAGCACAGAGTAAGCACTTACTAAATAATAGCTATTACTATTATCTCTCTTCAGCCAGGTGAAGTCTTAGAGGGCGGTGCCCTCATAGTGTTCTTTGTATCTTCTGCAAGTACTTATCTGATTTGTCCCAGAATTAGTAAAAAATGTTTAATATTGTTTTCTGATTTCTTGAGCCTTGCTGGTGTGTATAAGATAGAATTTTTCACACTGGGCTTCCTTGGACAAGTTTCATAAGAGGTGCTTTTTTGTAGTTCAAAAACATTGGATTCAAATTTCATCTGTAAATTTTAACTGTTTTAAAAAACAACAAAAATCTGTGAGCTCAAATGTTATAAAATAGAATTTTAAGTAATAAAGATTATCAGTGTCTTTACAGTTGTTCACACCTATAATCGCAGCATTTTGGGAGGCTAAGGTGGGAGGATCACTTGAGGCCAGGAGTTTGAGACCAGCCTGGGCAACATAGTGAGACCTTGTCTCTACAAAAAAAAATTTTCTTTAATTAGCCAGGCGAGGTTGTGTACACAACCTGAGCAACAGATCAAGACTCTATCTCAATTAAAAAAAAAAAAAGACTCTCAGTTTATTAACATGCTGCTAAATTAATTTATTTTTATGCTTTTCCTATCATCTTTTGAAATTGAAGATGATCCTGATATTGAAGGGTAAACTCTTAAAAACAAACTGAAAAACAAGAACTTGTTGCCATTTGCAAATATTTCTCTCCATAAATTTTGTGTGAATTTTAAAAATACAAAAATAAGTAGAATAGGATACAGGAATGCAACTGACACATAACCTCTGCTTTCATTGATTTGTATTACTCAGATGAGGCTTATTGTTGCCATTGATTGATTTTTATAATAAATTCATTCTATAAATAAAAATATACCTGTTCTAATTAAGTGTGGATTTACCTACTACCTTTGGAAAGAGCAGACATTGATAAATAACTTACTTGTTTTTATGTATTTCTTTGATAAGCATTTATTACACTATTGTTATGTAATAGGTTTTAGGCTCTAAGCTAACAATATAGGTTTGACAGACTACAACTGACAGCCTATAAACTCATTGGGTTTCCATATAATTGTGCATTTAGAAGAATACTTTATTGCTTTAAGACTCTTTGGAAACACTGACTTGTAAAGTATCCTATGTCTTTGAGTCAGCTGACTCCCATCTTTTACTTTTGCAGGGGCCCAGCTGGAGTAAGAGCCCAGGCCCTGGATAGAGATGGAAATCTGGTAGACGATTTTGTATTTGATGCAGGAGTTGGGGATATTGGAAATCGCATTCTTCATGTGAGAAATGCACCTTCTCCTGCTGCTACTTCTTCCATTGCAATTTCTGGAATGATTGCAGATGAAGTACAACAAAGATTTGAATTGTAAATAATGAAAGGAGCTAGGTATGCACTGTAATCTTCATGTCAGCAACAAGAATGTACTAATTAATTTAAAAAATGGTTTTTAAACTTTCATTTTTAGGTCAAAGATAACCAGTGCATTGTTAAAATGATGTAACATAGAAATAATAATTTTCTACAAAAATTAGCCAGGTATGGTGGCTCATGCCTGTAATCTCAGCTACTCAGGAGGCTGAGGCAGGAGACTCAATTGAACCGAGGAGGCAGAGGTGAGCTGAGAGCTGAGATTGCACCACTGCACTCCAGCCTGGGTGACAGAGCAAGAAAAAAAATAATAATAATTTTCAAAATGTTAGGCTGGGGGCCGTGGCCAGCACTTTGGGAAGCCAAGGCAGGTAGATTGTAGCCCAGGAGTTTGAGAACAGCCTGGGCAACATGGCAAAACCCTGTTTCTACACAAAATTAGCTGGGTCTGGTGCCTCTGTAGTTCCAGCTCCTCAGTAGGCTGAGGTGAGAGGATCACTTGAGCCCAGGAGGTCCAGGCTGCAGTGAGCTTATGTTCATGACACTGCATTCCAGGCTGGATGATAGGGCAAGATCTTGTCTCAAAAAAAAAAAAAAAAAAATCCAGCCTGGGCAACGTGGTGAATGAAACCCCATCTCTACAAAAAATACAAAAATTAGCTGGGCATGATGGTGTGTGCCTGTAGTCCCAGCTACTTGGGGGGCTGAGGCAGGAGGATCGCTTGAGCCTGGGAGGTCAAGGCTACAGTGAGCTGTGTTCGTGCCACTATACCCCAGCCTGGGCAACAAAGTGAGTCCCTGACTCAAAAAATAAAAACAACAACAAAAAATAAATTCCATGCTTATTTACTTTGTGAATAAATAGGCAAGATACAGTTTTATCTGTCCGAATCCCTGACTTTTTTTTTTTTTTTTTTCAGACGGAGTTTCACTCTTGTTGCCCAGGCTTGAGTGCAATGGTGCGACCTTGGCTCACTGCAACCTCTGCCTCCTGGGTTCCAGCGATTCTCCTGCCTCAACCTCCCGAGTAGCTGGGATTACAGGCGCCCATCACCATGCCTGGCTAATTTTTTGTATTTTTAGTAGAGACGGGGTTTTGCCATGTTGGCCAGGCTGGTCTCGAATTCCTGACCTCAGGTGATCCACCTGCCTCAGCGTCCCAAAATGCTGGGATTACAGGTGTGAGCCTCAGCCCTGAGTCCCTGACTTTGTTAATGACATGTCCTTACCAACCATGACCTAGAGAAGATTTGGCTTTTTAAGAATTTTGGAGAAAGATGGCATAAAAATGGATTATTTCCTTAAATCAATTTTTTAGCATTGTGCTACCTAAGCTTGTTTGGTCTCTCATAGACAAGAAAATACATTATATTGTAGGTTACATTCTTTTAATTTTGAAGAGTCACAAAACTCACATTATTTAGAGCAACAGTATTTGTATTTGGAAATTAAAAATTCATGATTTCAAGAAAATACATAAAATTTACATTTTTGAGTAGTTTGAATAAGTTTCTATGTTAATTATAATATTTGTAGGAAATAACAAAACAAGCTCAAAACCTTTATTATTTCCAGTCTCTTTGTAACTGATGTGGTATGGTATCATCATGAAATCTAAACAGTGGTACACTGAGTGGTTGTCCTGCTCTTCAATCTCTGTGGCTGAGAACTGAAATAACTTAGAAGAGACAGATTTTTATGAGAGCAGTTTTAGAATCCTGACACTGATGTATAGAACTCTAATTTTAAAAAGTTATTTATCTATTATATCTCTGATCTTTAGTCACACTAAGGCTCTCAAAATGTTGGCCAAGATTGGTAATGATTCATACGTACTTGATTTTTCAGGGCTCCTATCAACTTGTATAGGGATATTTTTCCATTTTTGATAAATATCTAACTTTGAGGCATTCACTTTTGTAAACCGCGAAAGTGCCTTACGTTCATGTGTACCTCATGAGTATTTTAAGTTGATGCCCAGTGCTGTGGTATATCCTGTATATATGTGTTTTGTGGTATCTGTTGAAATTATTCTTATAATTTAGAAAGTTAGAAAATAGAAATGTAAATGAAAATGTGGCGATCTGACTGCAGAACTTTGAGTACTGAACCACATTTAGGTGAGGGATTTTCATCCATTCTCTCTGATTTGCTCTCTCAGGATTCATCTTCTACTGTGTATGTCGTCTTTCCTCTTAGCTCTCCAAAGCTGTATGATGGATGGGTGAGAAGGATGTGCATTTTGGTTGATAGGAAAAATGTTTCTGTTTTCTTCCTTTTCCCCTCACTTCAAGCATTGATGATTACATTGATTGAGCTACCTCATCCATTAATTTGAAAGGCTACACATCATCAGCTCATGTTGAAGAAGTAGCACATCCCAGGTAAACAGATAGGCCACTATTCAACACTTAGGATGAGTATATTAAAAGCATTCAGATATCAGTGACAGAAGAAACAAGCACTAATGTTTCTTTATAACAGCTGATTCCTGCAAGAAATGCAAACACAGGATGTTTTTCTGTTCCATTACAAGATTACTAAGAGATGGAAAATATTATCATTCTCTATTTTGTCAATAGTACGATTGCATACATACTAAGTTGTAAACATTGAATTACAAAAAAGATTGTCCTAGTTGAAGCAATCCTCAATCCATTCGAGTCTGTACAATACCCTGAAAAATAAAAATGAAAAATTTGTTGAAAGTGTTTTGAATATGTAGGTTATTCTGTTTGTAAAACATTTTATATGTATGTCAATAGGGTTTTGTTAATACTGACATAATAAAGTTTTATGTATTTCTGACAGAAGAAATGTATATTAATATTTAAAATATTTTAATGAGCCTTGGTGTTGTAGAGAACAAATTTTTTAGTCCCATAAAAACTTTTATGCAAATAAATTTTTTTATGTGTAAAACATAAACTGCTTGCTTTAGATAGATAGCAGCCAACCTTTTTAAAAAACTCATTTCTTTGTTAGTATATAATACAAAATGAGGTTGAGTAGTTTATATTTTGGGTAAAAAGTGGAGCATTTTAGATTTTAACTTCAGAGCGTTTGTGAGGAACTCTTGATGTATCAGCAAGTATATTTTTGGTGTTTCGTGTTACGTAGCTTAACTCTTTTTATCCATACATATATGTGTATATCAAAGTCCTTCCCTTGATCCTCTCAGCGTTAGCACTGTTTGGGGAGTTGCCTTTTCTGTTGGCAGAATTCCACTTTCCATGAGGCCGTTTGGAAATCTACCTAGTAGCCTGTGGGATAACCTTAACTCTTAGAACTTTCTTCAAAGGATGTTGGTAAGAGTGGGGTATACTGCCAGGCCCTGGCCTATGGGAGTTTGTAGGGCCTACTTTTGGAGGCAATCCAACCCTGATGGCTGTACCTATGAGCTATCCCTGTAAACACAGGAGACATGGTGTCTATATTGCTTAAGGACTGGCTCTGCCCTCCTGGGCCCTTGATCTGTGTCTAGACTTCTTGGTCAGAGGTTTCCTCATCTTTCTGCGCATACACTATTATCTAAAGATCTTGTAAACATTTTTAAGTTGTAATCATAAAGTCAGTTACTAAGCTTTTCTAACACACTCAAAGGGAGTTTTTGAAATCTCTTCATCAGGGCTTAAGGTAGAAGGACAGGGTGAAATGGTTGGGAAAGCAAAAGCTGCCTCGAGATGTTTTCAAATAGTTTGTACTCGTTAAAGAGCTTAAGAATGGAAATAAACCCTGAAGCCCTGAAGGGAAGAACAGTGTTGATACCAACCAACTCTACTTTTCTGGCCTCAAATCCTAGAAAGTATTGTGAGTTTGTTGTTGTTGTTGTTAATTGCTTTTATTTTCTGCTTATGGGAAGGGTCTCACATTAAAGTTATCTTATTTTAAGTTTCTTTTGTCCCTGGGATAAAATGAGAAAATTTACCTTTTAGATATGGCAAGAGATGGCAGGTCTTGGGTTGCTCAAGAAGCCCAATTTTGAATATTAGGAAAGACCTGAGGGACAGTGATAACAGAGGGACCTCTCTCACTAGAGAACCTTGAATTTCAGCCAACTTCTGCTTAAAACTGTATCTTTAGAAAAACCTCTTTTAACTTTGTTGCTCTGAAGCAGAATGAAATGGCTACAGCAGTGGTTGTTTCTTTTACGCCTTTCAGGTTTAATTTTCTGTAAATTTGTCCACGGGGAATATAAGAGATTTTTTTTAGGGATATCGGTTTATTTTTTAACTTTTATTTATTTTTCTCTTTTCTTTTTTTGAGATGGGGTCTTGCTCTGTTGCCCAGGCTGGAGTGCAGTAGGACCATCTTGGCTCACTGCAACCTCCGCCTCCTGGGTTCAAGCGATTCTCCTGCCTCAGCCTCCCGAGTAGCTAGGATTACAGGCACGCGCCACCACACCCAGCTAATTTTTTATGTTTTTGGTAGAGATGGGGTTTCACCACGTTGGCCAGGCTGGTCTCGAACTCCTGACCTCAAGTGATCCACCCGCCTTGGCCTCCGAAAGTGTTGGGATTACAGGCGTGAGCCACCACTCCTGGCCTTTTTATTTTTTTTTTTTAAGACAGAGTCTCACTCTGTCACCCAAGACGCAGGCTGGAGTGCAGTGGCATGATCATAGCTCACTGTAGCCTCAACATCCTGGGCTCAAGTAATCTTCCTGCTTTAGCCTCCTGAATAGCTGAGACTACAGGTGTGCATCTCTATGCCCAGCTAATTTTTTTTTTTTTTTTTTTTTTTTTTTTTTTTTGAGGAGAGAGGTTTCACTATTTTGCCCAGGATGGTCTGGAACTCCTGGCCTCAAGCAATCAATCTTCTTGCCTTGGGCTCCCAACGTGCTGAGATTACAGGCATGGGTCACCACACCTGGCTGTGATATCAGTTTATAATAATAGCAGGTTCTTTAGTTTGTTTGGGTTTTTGTTGTTGTTTTGGTCTCTGAGTAGCTTCCCAAGTCACGTGGGCCACATGCTAATTGCTCTTTCCCAGAATGCCTAGATCCTTAACCTTTGCCTATGTTTTTCTTAGATGCTTTTTTTCCCCCCCTTTTTTTTTTTTCTTTTTGAGACGGAATCTCACTATTGCCCAGGCTGGAGTGCAGTGGCACAATCTTGGCTCACTACAACCTCCACCTCCCAGGCTCAAGCATCTCCTGCCTCAGCCTCCTGAGTAGCTAGGATTACAGGCATGTGCCACCATGCCCGGCTAATTTATTTTGTATTTTTAGTAGAGAAAGGGTTTTGCCATGTTGGCCAGGCTGGTCTCAAACTCTTAACCTTAAGTGATCCACCTGCCTCGGCCTCCCAAAGTGCTGGGATTACAGGCGTGGTGAGCCACCTTGCCTGACCAGTCCTAGCTATCTGAAAGGTTGAGATGAGGATCCCTTAAGCCCAAGAGTTCAAGGCTGCAGGGAGCTATGATTGCACCACTGCACTCCAGCCTGGGTAACAGTGAGACCCTGTCTAAAAGTAATAATAATAATACATTCATTCAGAGAATACAGAATCATTGGAAGGCTAATGAAGTAGATTCTGGTTGAGCTTTCAGGAACAAGTCCCAAAGCCACACCACAGAACCAGGCCACTAAGAGAGTAATTTCAAAACAATTATGATCCACAGAGAACTGCCACACCATGAGTCTAGCCATTGCTGCTGCCACATAAAACTAGTGACTGAATGGTGCTTGCTAACAGAAATATCAGAGTTGCAGCTTCCAACTCACTTCTGCCTTCTTTTTTTTTTTTTTGAGATGGAGTCTCGCTCTTGTCACCCAGGCTGGATTGCAGCAGTGTGATCTCGGCTCACTGCAACCTCCACCTCCTGGGTTCAAGCTATTCTCCTGCCTCAGCCTCCTGAGTCGCTGCGATTACAGGCGCCCATCACCACGCCCACCTAATTTTTGTACTTCTAGTAGGCAGGGTTTCGCCACGTTGGCCAGGCTGGTCTTGAACTCCTAACCTCAGGTGATCCGTCCACCTCGGCCTCCCAAAGTGCTGGGATTACAGGCGTGAGCCACCGTGCCCGGGCTCACTTCTGCCTTCTATATCTCACTCTAGTGTATCTGATAGGCTGGGAGCTATACTGAACAGATTACGAATACGTTCGTTGTTGACAGCTCAACTTCATTACCTGTCAGGAATTTGAAGGATTCTATTGCAATAATATAAATAACAAAAATTTGAATGATGCTTTGCTTTTTTTTTTTTTTTTGAGACGGAGTCTTGCTCTCCCAGACTGGAGTGCAGTGGCACGATCTTGGCTCACTGCAAGCTCCGCCTCCCAGGTTCACACCATTCTCCTGCCTCAGCCTCCCGAGTAGCTGGGACTACAGGCGCCCGCCACCACGCCAGGCTAATTTTTTGTGTTTTCAGTAGAGACAGGGTTTCACCGTGGCCAGGATGGTCTCGATCTCCTGACTTTGTGATTCGCCCTCCTGGGCCTCCCAAAGTGCTGGGATTACAGGCGTGAGCCACCACGCCCGGCAATGCTTTGCCCTTTCACCTTTATTATAGGAGATGGTGTTTGGAACAGCTACTTTCCCCATGTACAATGACTTTCCACCTGGTGGTGGTGGCAATATTTGGATGACCTCAGTGGCATCTTCATACCTTGGAGAACCAGAAAACACTCTTTTTGTTCAATAGCAGGTTGTATGTAACATAGAAACATACAATGCCTTTTTTGTGGGGAGTGGGGAGGCATACTTTTAAATCAATCTTTTGGAGTTTCATACAAAATTATAGTTCCTCTTGGGAAGACCTTTTAGGTATGCTGTCTCTTACAGGGGGTTGGGCATGAGCCTCCCATAAGGGTCAGAGGACAAAGGCCTGTCAGAGGGCCTGCTTCAACTTCTTTCAGGCAGGTGGCTGTGAGAGGACTGAGCTGGCTATGGCAGCAACCCATGAAAGTAAGTGATAACAACATTTATTGTTTCCTGTGGTGTTGCTTTGCTTTGCTATTGACTGGTAGCACTTGTAGCTTTAAATAAATTGAGGAAGTATGAGAGAGTAAATGGAAGAAATGTTGAGTAAGTCCTTCTTGAAAATGTTTTTAAGTGGGAGAATATTAGTGGTAAATTTCTAACTGTCTTTTAACATTTTAATTGGGCTTGGATCATTCACATTTTCCCCAAATCCTTTCTAAATTTAAAAAAAGGTAAAGGCCAGATGCAGTGATTCATGCATGTAGTCCCAGTACATTAGAAGGCCGAGGCAGGAGGATCACTTAAGACGAGGAGTTCAAGACCAGCCTGGGCAACAGAACAAGACCCCCATCTCTTAAAAAAAAATTACAAATTACAAAATAAATTAGCTGGGCTTGGTGGTGCATACCTGTAGTCCTAGCTACCTGGGAGGCTGAGGCAGGAGGACCCCTTGAGCCTAGGAGTTCAAGGCTGCAGGGAGCTAGTATGATCACGCCACCGCACTCCAGCCTGGGTGACAGAGCGAGACCCTGTCTCTTAAAAAAAAATAATAATTTAAAAAGGGAAGCAAAATTACAATCTGTCAAATTATTGGCTGGGCGCGGTGGCTCTCGCCTATAATCCCAGCACTTTGGGAGGCTGAAGAAGATGGATTACCTGAGGTCAGGAGTTCGAGACCAGCCTGGCCAATGTGGCTAAACCCCGTCTCTACTAAAAATACAAAAAAATTAGCCGGCCTTGGTGGTGTGTGCCTGTAATCCCAGCTACTCGGGAGGCTGAGGCAGGAGAATTGCTTGAACCCAGGAGGCAGAGGTTGCAGTGAGCCGAGATCGCACCACTGCACTCCAGCCTGGGTGACAGAGCAGGACTCTGTCCCCTCAAAAAAAAAAAAAAAAAAAAAAAAAATTATTAACATGATAATTAGCATATTTCAGTACAAATCTGTGATTAAGCTTTTTGTTATGTATACATACGCCCTCCCTCTTATAGTATCAGTGTGTTTAATACTTGCATTTTTTTGTTTTATTTTATTTTTATTTTTTTGAGATGGAGCCTCCCTTTTTTGCCCAGGCTGGAGTGCAGTGGCGCGATCTCGGCTCACTGCAACCTCCTCCACCTCCTGGGTTCAAGCGATTCTCCTGCCTCAGCCTCCCGAGTAGCTGGGATTACAGGCACTCACCACTATTCCTGGCTAATTTTTGTATTTTTAGTAGAGATGGGGTTTCACCATTTTGGCCAGGCTGGTCTCGAACTCCTGACCTCAGGTGATCTGCCTGCCTCAGCGTCTCAAGTGCTGGGATTACAGCCGTGAGCCACCACGCCCAGCCTAATTTTTTATTTTCTAACATTTGAAGCAAATGTTTATAGTTAGACTGGAAATTTTTCATTAAAAATACCTCTTAATTAGTGTTTTGAATAAGTACCATTTTCATGTGGTTGCAAATTGAAAAGTCACAATAAGGGGTCTAGACAAAGTTGGCTGACACTTATAATCTTACTACTTTGGTAGGCTAAGGAGGGAGGCTCTCTTGAGCCCAGGTGTTTTTAGACCAGCCTGGGCAACGTAGCAAGACCCCCATCTCAACAACAACAAAAGTCACAAAAAGGTACACGGTGAAAAATCTCCCTTTCATCTCCGGCCACCCAGTTTTCATCCCTGTGGCAACAAAAATCTTTGTAGCCTTGCTGATACGGTTTGGCTGTGTCCCCACTGAAATCTCATCTTGAATTGTAGTTCCTATAATCTCCACGTGTCATGGGAGGGACCCAGTAGGATGTGATTGAATCATGGGGGCGATTACTCCCATGCTGCAGTTCTCATGATAGTGAGTTCTCACAAAATCTGATGGTTTTATAAGGGCCTTTTCCCGCTTTTGCTCAGCACTTCTCCTTGCTGCCGCTATGTGAAGGACATGTTTGCTTCCCCTCCCACCATGATTGTAAAGTTTCCTGAGGCCTCCCCAGCCCTGTGGAATTGTGAGTTGTTTAAACCTCTTTCCTTTATAAATTACCCAGTATTGGGTATGTCTTTATTGGCAGCGTGAGAACAGACCAATACGGTAAATGCAGAGAAATTATTTGAGTCAAATGCTTATATAATAAAATACTGCATTCCTTATGTATATATGAGGAACCATACTTGCAGTACTATACATCCTGCACTTTTCATTTTGCAGCATATCTTAGATAATGTTCCACAGAGGCCTGGTTATTTTAAAATAACTTTATAGGTTCCACTGTATGGATTTACTGTTATTTATTGAACTAGTCCCTTATTCCTACTGATGATTATTTAAACTTTATTTCTAGGGCATTTTCTGTTTTGTTTTACTTCTGGTATAATAAACAACACTGCAATGAATAACCTTGTCTCTAAGTGACTTCATATAAGAGCAAGTATATCTACAGGACATATTCCTAGAATTTGCTAGGTCAAAGAGAAACTTTGATATTATCTAGTTCCCCTTGACAGAAGTTGAAACAATTTACAGTCCTAATACACTTACAATATATTAGAATGCTTGTTTCCTCATATCTTCACCATCATAGTGTGTAATCAAACTTTTTCATCTGTGCTATCCTAATAGGTGAAAAATGATAACAGTATAACCCCAAAAAGAGGATTGTCTTTTTCTCCACATCCTCAACAGTATTTGTTATTACCTGTCTTTTGGATATAGGCCATTTTAACTGGGGCGAGATGATATCTTATTGTAGTTTTGATCTGCATTTCTCTAATGATCAATGATGTTGAGCGCCTTGTCATATCCCATTTGCCATTTGTATGTCTTCTTTTTTCTTTTTTTGTTTTAAATTTTTTAAAAAGTTTTTCTTATAGAGATGGGGTCTCATTATGTTGCCCAGGCTCGTCTTCAATTCCTGGGCTCAAGGGATCCTCCTGCCTCAGCCTCCCAAAGTGCTGGGATTACAGGTGTTGAGCCACTGTGCCTGGCCCCTTTGTTTTTCTTGTTGAATTTTGGTCTTTTAATTTGTAGGGGCTCTTTTATATTTTACTGAAATTAACTACAAAAATGAATTGCACCAGCTTGGGCAACATGGTGAGACCCTGTCTCTACCAAAAATACAAAAAATTAGCCGGGCGTGGTGACACGTGCCTGTGATTCCAGCTACTCGGGAGGCTGAAGTGGGAGGATCACTTGAGCCCAGGAGGCGGAGGTTGCAGTGACCCAAGATCATGCCACTGCAATCCAGCCTGAGCTAGAGTGGGACCCCATCTCAAACAAACAAACAAACAAAAAACCCGCAAAAATGAGTTGCAGCTATTTTTTCCAGTTTGTCATTTTCCTTTTGGCTTATCTGGTGATTTTTTTTGGCCTTTTTTTTTTTTTTTAAGAGACAGGGTCTCACTGTGTTGCCCAGGCTGGTCTCCAACTCCTGGCCTCAAGCTATGCTTCTACCTCGGCCACTGGAGTTGTTGGGATTACAGGCATGTACCACCATGCCCGGCTCATACATTTATAAAAATTGAATTTATCAGTCTTTTAGATCTTGTGTCATAGTGAAAGTGTCTTTTTCTGTTCTGAGGTTATAAATGAATCATTGTATGATTTTATTGTTTACATTTAAATCTTTGACATATCTGGAGTTTGTGCTAGTGTATTGTATAGGGTATGGATCCAACATTTTTTCTAGATAGCCCATTTGTCTGAATGGGAAACTTTTTTATTTGAGACGGAGTCTTGCTCTTGTTGCCCAGGCTAGAGTGCAATGGCGTGATCTCAGCTCACCACAACCTCCACCTCCCAGGTTCAAGCGATTCTCCTGACTCAGCCTCCCGTGTAGCTAAGAATTACAGGCATGCACCACCTTGCCCAGCTAGTTTTGTATTTTTAGTAGAGAGGGGGTTTTTCCATGTTGGTCAGGCTGGTCTCAAACTCCCGACCTCAGGTGATCTGCCCGCCTCGGCCTCCCAAAGTGCTGGAATTACAGGTGTGAGCCACCTCGCCCGGCCCTGTATGGGAAACTTTTTACTGCTGTCATTCTTGGACTATCCTCCACATGCACGTGGATCACATTTCTGTTTGCTCAGCCCAGAGATCACAACTCAGATGCCTGTAGAGACTAGGCAAGTTACATAAAAGGGTGAAGAGTGCCAGGTGGGAAGTATAGCCAACTGGAAATGGATGGCATACTTTTATAAAGAGGGCAGCCACTACCCGGTGCCTGCTGATTACTCTCTTGCACGAATGCAGTAGGTCCCAGTGTTGCCAGATCTTTGTCAAGAGAAGCTGAAAATACACATTTTTATATGAAGCCTCTTGATTTTAAAATGTTAACAATTAAATTTAAATACAGCTTTAGCTAAACAAAATATGTCTTCAGGCCTGACTTGGCCCAGAAAAGCCTTCTGATATTCCTGGCCAAGAATGAGATTTCTAACAAGTTTACTCTCCTATGAATAAAGAGAACATACATGGTCTAGTAGTTTGACAGCACAATAGTTTATAGCTGGAGTCTGGGAACAGGAGAGAAAAGTAAGGACCCTCTATATAAGCCAAAGTCTTTGCTCTCACAGACTGCAACATTAATGGGAGAAATACAAGCATTTTACCATCCCACCTTTTATCCCAAGTACATGTGAATGGATATGGCCATTTATTAGAGGATGTTCTTGATTTAGTGGCTACTTTAGTGGATTAGAAAAATAATCTTATTTTCCAACTCTGCCATTCTGATTTTGCCCAAATGAAAAAGTGGTGCATGTTTTGGGGAGAATAATTACTCAGCTACTGATGCCGGAACTGAATTGTAGTACTGACTTATTTTTTGTACCCTGTTCGTCTTTCCCCTTTCTCACTGCTGGTGGCTAAGGACAGGGAGTAAAATATCTTCTTTACAACCTCTTAAAAGTAATGTGCTCAGCCTCTTTAGTGGGATGAAATTTGTGGTAATGATAAAGTTACCAGAGCCTATGCCTCTTTGGATTGAAAAGCTTGTCAGGATCTTTTCTGTGTTGCTAATGAGTGTTTCCTAGACGCCGATCCAGGTTTTGTAGGACCTGAAGCCTACACAATTTGGATGACACGATTAAGAAAACAATTCGAAAATATCTTTTGAAAGTTTTGTAAAAACGATATGATTTTGTGAACGCACAGGGGACCATGCAAGTGAAGGACCTTTCAATTCAAGCTTGATCAACCTCACTGCCATCTGCCCCTTCTGACCCTACCACCAGGCTAAGGGCTTTCCACGCCTCATCTCTCGGTCCCCACACCATCACCCTAAGAAATAGTTACTATATCTCCTAACGATATATTATATATAGTACATACTTTGTATAAACATACGGTACTCATGAAAACAAGCCACGTAGAGCACAAATACATTAAATATCCTGTCCAGCCCGAATGCCCCTTTCTCTCCACGTCCCTATACAGCCTCCCACGACGGTAGTCCTGGGGCTCCAGGCGCTACAAGAGTGGCACCGAGTCCGGATTGTCTTAAGCAGGTCGAGAGGAGGGAGCATATGGGTAAAAAGCAGTCAAACTGGAGAGTCTGGAGCGGCCCCCAGCACACTCTCGGGAAAGTCTGACTCCCCCGGGGCTCCAGGCCCCGCACCCCCGCGCCGGGCTGGCGCCTCTGCCTGCTTCGCGGCGCGCATGCTCCGTGTTAGGCCTCTCGGGCTACTCGGGATAATGAGCGCTGAGCCGAGGGGGCGGGCCGAGCCTCGGCTGCTGGGACTCAGGGCTCGGCGGCGACCCCAAGGCACTCTGCGCCGCTGCTAAAGGGGCAGCAGCGGCGGCCAGCGCTCTACGTGCCATAGCGAGGCTCCCTCGCCCGACGCGCACTCCGGGTCGGTCCCCAGAGCTCTGTGGAGGTGACTCGAGTGGGCCGGGCCGGGCGGCGCTGTCGGCTGGGAGGGCGGGGAGGAGGCGATGAGGAGACGAGCAGCCGCCGCCGCCTCCGCTGCTCACCGCCCGCCGCGGCCGTAGCGGGAGTCGGGGCGGGGCTGGGCCAGCTGTACCCCTGCCGGGCCGCGAACCCAGACAAAGGAGGAGGAGCCGCCCCAGAAACGGGCCAGCGCCGCCGGGAAAGGAGGTCGCCGCCGGGGGTCGCTCCGGCTCGCGGGTCGCCGCGCTTCCTCTGCGGGCGCTGCGGGAGGCGAGGGCCGCCTCGGCGGAGGAAGCGGACCCCGGGGTCTCCGCCCGCCCGCCGGCGCCGCCTCCGAGCCGCCTCGGCCGTAGCCTCGGCCCGGGCGGGAGGCGGCGGCCGCCGGCGAGGCGAGGCGGCCCGCGCCCTGCCTGTCAGGCCACCGGCCCGGCCCGCGGGCTGCCCCCGATGCGGAGGCGCTGTCGCCGGGGCCATGCAGCAGGCGCCGCAGCCTTACGAGTTCTTCAGCGAGGAGAACAGTCCGAAATGGCGGGGACTGTTGGTCTCGGCCCTGCGGAAGGTCAGTGCTAGGGCCGGGGCGGCCGGCAGGTGGCCCGTGGCCCCCCGAGGTTCTAACGGGGAGCAGGTCGTCCCTCCCACAGGGCTCGAGTTCCCGGGGCCGAGCCGTTTCTCGTTGGCTGGCGATGGGGGGGCTCACAATTGCCTGTTGCATTCTGAAGGACGTTTCTCAAGTTTTTTTTTTTTTTTTTGCCTGGTCCCGGAAGGAAGGTTTTGTTATGATCATAAAACTGGATTTCATGTTGCAGTCATTTCGTCAGGCAACTTCCGCCGTTGACCAATTTGTTGTCCCCAGGCTGGAATCGGGCAAGAGAAAGTCCCGCTGGTATTTAGACAGTTTCTAAAACAAAAGCACATTTTCAGGCCGGGTAATTACTTTTAATTAAGTTCTTTGGGAGTGTTCCCCCTAGGCGGTTTGCTTGTCAAAGGTATCCACTTATGAGGCAATGGTTTTTTGTAATATGGATGTTTCACATGTGTGAAATGTCAGTGAGTCATAATATTCTTATTCATTTTGCAGTTCTCAAGGTAAATTTAAAGCGCCTTCCCGCTTCCTGCAAACGGTGTCTTACCTGTTTACAAGAGATTACCCTTAGAAAATTTGGTCAGTGTCTTCATTGTCTTCACGACCAAATTGCGATTTAGGACTTGAAATCATTTTAAGGAACAAAAAAGGGGCAACTCCTGCAAATCAGTCTTTCACGTTTGGGTGCATTGCTAGGGTGCATCTTTCCTGTAGATGGTGGCGGTCTTCCTCTGTGAATTTAGGTAGTAACCATACGATCATTTTTATAATAAACCCTTTTGTAAGATCAAGACGTTTAAAGACTGTGAATAGGTTGCGTGATCAGCTGTCACGCCTGCTGAGCAGGGGCTTTCTTTGCCATTAATGCAGACTTAGTCTCTTCTGCCTTTTGTGCAAAATAACCAAGAATACATTCTAAAATAATAAGGAAAAAATAAAGATTAATTTAAAAGACTCTACTTGGAAAGTATATCCTCAGACATTAAATTTCTATAAATGAAAGGAAGTAGTGTATTTTAAAGTTAAAGACATTTTCCTCATGCATGAGAGTTGCAGATTTTCCATTATTTTCATAATTCTTACAAGGAAGTATTGCTTTCCTCAGGGCAAACACCAAGTCGTATCTTTTTAAAGAACTTGGCAGAAATGACTAGTGGCAGCTAGACAGTTATTCCATTGGTATACCAAGTGCTAAAGTATTAAATTGACCTTACTTCCATGTGCAGCCCAATTCTGTAAGGAGAGGGAAAGAAATGAAAAGTGTGCTGAGTGGTGATAATGAACTCTGGCCTGAATTACAAGCAAAGGGGGAAATGCCTAGATAGTAATTAGCCCTTTGACCACAGACAAGTGTGAGTGCAGTAATCAGGTAGGCCTATATTGTTGGCAATGTGACGCAGGTATATACCCATTTATAACTTTCTGGTAGCAAATAGTATTTGAGTGTGTGTTGCATAACTTGTTCAATAGGTAGCTTTGATTCTAATAATACTTTATGTCCAGAAACAGATTTATGTTTTCTTTTTCTTCAAATAGAGACAGGGTTATGCTATGTTGCCCAGGCTGGTCTTGAACTTCTGGCCTCAAGCAGTCTGCCCACCTCTGCCTTCCAAACTGTTGGGATTACAGGCATGAGCCACCTCGCACCAGACCCAGATTTTTTTGTTTTTGTTTTTGTTTTTCAAGTTAGGCTGGAGACAAAGCCAAGATTAGCATCCAATCCTAGTCCATTGCTTTGGTGCTATTACTTTGCATTTATATTTTGCTTGTTTTCCTGGAACTCAGGTGCCTTGTAGGTACTATGTTATATTCCACAGTTCTAGTATGTTCTTTATGAAATAAATACATCTAAGAAAATTTGGTCTTTTGAGGTGAATTCAGAAAACATTTTCTATTAACTTACTGCTGTGATAGAATTGAAGTACATTAGTATGGAAAATTTTTTTATATTTTTGGAAAAATTTTGGTAAAAGTAATTAAGATTATGTCCACTTTTGTGGTATTTAGAACATTGCAACTTGTAGGTCTGTAGTGCCTGCTAGGAGCTGTAGCTCTTAGGGAGCTAAAGTTTCACTCTTTCTTTGCAGGAAGTTTTAAATTCTGGTATGCATCAGCCACCTTGTCTTTGTAAAATGAGAATTTCTACCATTTTGGGGGAAATTCTTCACATTCAGAGCATCTAGAACTTGGTGTCCTTCCTCTAGCTGACCAGATAGTTACAAAGACAACTAGGATTTGATTGGAGTATCTCCTTCAATTGGTGTTGCCATTGCACATGTGGTGTATTCTAGCTTCATTAATTCACTTAACCATTATTGAATACATTTTACGTACTTGACATGATGCGGGATCCTAGGAGTACAAAGTTAAAATAAAGGTCCCTCCAAAGGTGTATACCATCTAAATCAAAAATTCTAAAATTTGGGGTTTTGGTTTATGTAAATGAGAGCGATTCTGAGCTTAGAGTTCAGTAAGGGATATTTGTGTCTGTGAAAGCAGCAATGTAGCTTACTTGGCTCTGTCAGTTTAGTCCACTTGGACATCTTGGTGGAACCTCCAAACCTGTGAGAACGTAATTTTCAGAAAAGTAAAGTCATCACTTCCATGCAAATGTAAATGAACATGTATCAATGATTTTGATTCAGCCCATTACTTAATGAGGGAACTAGTAAGATGTTAAAGTCACTTAATATGAAAATTTGAGGAGGTATTTATAGGCAGTTTAATAAGGGAATATTAAGACTGTTGGGTTGCATACAGAATTAGTTAATATCCTACAAGAAACATAAAAGAGTAGGCTTTGGGTTGTCTTTTCCTCTGGCTAAAAATTACTTGCATCTCAGTGGGCGTGGTGGCTCACGTCTGTAATCCAGCATTCTGGGAGGCTGAGGCTGGTGGATCAACTGAGGTTAGGAGTTTGTGACCAGCCTGGCCAGCATGGTGAAACCCCGTCTGTACTAAAAAATACCAAAAATTAGCTGGGCGTGGTGGTGTGTGCCTGTAATCCCAGCTACTCAGGAGGCTGAGGCAGGAGAATCACTTGAACCTGCTAGGCGGAGGTTGCAGTGAGTCGAGATCGCACCACTGCACTCCATTCTGGGCGACAGAGTGAGACTCCATCTCAAAAAAAAAAAAAAAAATTACTTGCATCTCTGTCTGCTGAAAAGCTGTAACTTAATCTTATAGATGTATAAAATAGCTCAGTCAGTAGAAATTAATAAAAGATTCAAGCATAGCACTGTACTGAAACACACCCAGTATTCTCTTTTGCTTATTTTCTAGTTTTGGCTAGTTTTTATGAAAACTGGATATCTATATCTATATCCATGTATATATCCATATATACCCATATATAGATCCATATATATATATATGTATTTGACAAAGTCACCATTGTCAACATTGAAAATGCAAGGGATTTTTAAAAAACCAACCTCAAGTATTCATTGCATTACATAGAAACAGAGATGGGCTGGGCGCAGTGGCTCATGCCTGTAATCCCATTTGGGAGGCCAAGGCGGGCGGATCACCTGAAGTCAGGAGATCGAGACCATGCTGGCTAACACGGTGAAACCCCATCTCTACTAAAAATACAAAAAAAAAAATTAGCCGGGCGTGGTGGCGGGTGCCTGTAGTCCCAGCTACTCGGGAGGCTGAGGCAGGAGAATGGCGTGAACCCAGGAGGCGGAGCTTGCGGTTGAGCTGAGATTGCGCCACTGCGCTCCAGCGTGGGCGACAGAGTAAGACTCTGTCTCAAAAAAAAAAACAAAAAAACAAAAAAAAAACACAAAAATTAGCCAAGTGTGGTGGTGCATGCCTGTGATCCCAGCTACTCGGGAGGCTGAGGCAGAGAATTGCTTGAACCTGGGAGGCAGAGGTTACAGTGGGCTGAGATCGCACCACTGCACTCCAGCCTGGGCGACAGAGCGAGACTCTGTCTCAAAAAAAAAAAAAAAAAGAAAGAAAGAAAAAGAAACACAGAGATAGACAAATAGATTTATGGAAAAATAATTTTGGGAATAGAAATGTGATGTTCTTTAGCTTTTTGCTTGTTCTTTAACTTTTAAAACAGAACCTCACCTAGATCATTTAAGAACAGAGAGAGCTACAAAGCAGAGTGAAATGACACTACTAATGGATAATGCATGGATTGTTAACATTACTGCTAAATTATGTATCTTCCCTAAAGGAGCCTAGAACATAATTGCCTTCAACACTGCTCCCCAAGATCATTGAAGCTATTGTGTTACTTGGGGAAAAAAGAGCATGGTGTATATTTGTAAATGCAGTTTATTACCTGTGTCTTTGAAATGCCCTGGTACTATATGCATATGTTATTTGATTATATGTTGAGATAAATCAGCATTCTTCATATGGGAAATATGCCTCAAAATCATTTTATCAGATTTTACAGTCCCTGATATTTATTTTGTAGATGTCTTTTCTGTAAGGTGTTTTTCACCAGGCTAGCCATAGAAAAGAATTTGGCTGTTTTCTTGCCAGCTGTAGTTATAAATGTCAGAGAAAGCTAGAAAGAATTGGTTGAATTACTTTGTTCCTGAGTCCAATTAGATTCAGGTTAAATATCGACCTCCCCACCCCGTGACAATTTGCTCTTAGATATCTAAAAGGCAAGCGGTGTGAGAGAATGTCTGGGTTAATTAATAGCAGTCTACGGCAAGGAAAAAGATCGGTAGGGGCTTTGATTTAAAAATGGTTTTGTGAAGTTCTACTGAGATCCTAGTGTTTCTGCGTTTGTACAAATGTCTCTTGGAAGTTTGTTTTAGAAGATAGCACTGGATCTTTCCTGAGGCCCACAAGAAAAGTACAGGGTGATCTGAGAAAATATAACTGGTGTCATTGATATATGAGAGTCAAAGAAGACTTTAAGCAAGCAACATTTGTGCTTCTTTCTAGATTATATATTCAAATATAGTAATATTACTCTCTCCAGGCTGGTCTTGAACTCCTGGGCTCAAGCGATCCCTCCCACCTGGGCCTCCAAAAATGCTGGGATTACAGTTGTGAGCTACCTCGCCTGGCTGCAGACACTGTTCTTGATACGGAAGATGTAGCAGAGCCCCCTGCTGTCATAAAGCTTGTGTTCTAAGTGGCTGTGGCAGAGGGACAATAAGGAAGTAAACAGTTATCTGAAAGATCAGTAGAATTAACAAAAAAAAAAAAAGAGGGGGAAGGATTTGAGGCTGAGGGGAAAGTAAGAACATGATTTGTTTGTTTGTTTGTTTTGAATAGGTCTCAGATTCTGAATTTAATGACTTTTTTTAAAAAACAAGAAGAATAAGTGGATGAAGCTAGTATGGTAGACTGTAGGTACACTGAGTTAAGGTCTCTGCCTGAGAATAGGAAGTCCTGTTGGGTTCTCATTTACATAGCAAAGTAATTAGATTAACTTGATCAGAATTGCTTTTTGAAAAGATTACTTCAAGTCAAAGCCAAAAACTAATGAGCGATCCTGTGATTTTTGTGACATGAAGCCTATTCTGGAATTCCTAAAGCCGCTGAATGTAACAGTAGAACTCGAGGGAGTCATTTGGAATTATTCCAAACTAATAATGACCCAAACTGACCCGAAGAGTTCAGCCAGAACTAGATGAGCGGTAGGAATGTACTTTAACTTGCTGTACTTGGCTCCCTGTCAGCCATGATTAAGTAGCCTTCTATTTTCGGTTTAATTTTGGTATGGTATATTTGGAGCAATAATATTCCATTAAAGTGTTTTATGCTGAGTATTCAGAGCATTACCTGTGTTACCACTTGACATAAATCAACTATATGTCTTTTATATTAGCCATGGACTCTCTTTCAAGGGAACAGTAGTTTGATTATATCCTGCATATTTGAATCAAAAGGAATTTTAATGTAACTAATGGATTTAGCATTATCTCATGTTAGAAATTAACAACCAAAAATTATTTTCTTCCATGGGCCAGGTGCAGTAGCTCATGCCTGTAATCCTAGTACTTTGGGAGGCTGAGATGGGAGGATTGCTTGAGGCCAGGAGTTCAAGACCAACCTGGCCAACATAGCGAGGTCCCATGTCCATAAAAAATTATTTTCTTCTTTTACATAAGAATATATGCTAGTACAGTTTTTTCAAATGGATAAAGTATTACACACTTCACATTTTAACATGTAGAAGTGAAGCAACAAGATGAAAATAATACCAAGATCTAGATATAAGGACTAGTATTAGCTCTTCTAAGTAAAGTTTTCTGTACTCCAGTTTTCTTCTTCATTAGGTCATTTTGTAAACTCAAACACTATTTCTTCTCTCTCTCTCTTTTTTTTTTTTTTGACAGGGTTTTGCTCTGCTATGCAGGCTGGAGTACAGTGGCATGATCATAGCTCACTGCAGCCTCAAACTCCTGGGCTCAAATGATCCTCCCACTATAGCCTCCTGAGTAGCTGGGACTACAGGCATGTGCCACTACACCCAGCTAATTTTCTTTTTTTTTTTGTGGAGACAAGGTCTTGCTATGTCCCCTGGCTGGTCTCAAATTCCTGGACTCAAGTGATCCTCCAGCCTTGGCCTCCCAAAGTTCTGGGATTACAGGAGTGAGCCACCTGCCTGCCAAAAACTGCTTCTTACATACAAAGTATATTATAGTTCTTTCTTAATTGCAGCATTTGACAGTTGATCTCTTTCTTTTTTTGAAATCCTTTCTTCATTTGGCTTCCAGAAGAACATCAAGCTTTCAGGGATTTTTTTTCTCTGAATATTCCTTCTAGTTCCCCTTTCCTTGATTCCTCCTCATCTTCCTGTGACCACATCCTTCTGACCTCCCCAGAGCCCATTTATATATATGTGTGTGTATATGTGTGTGTTTGTGTGTGTGTGTGTGTGTGTGTGTATATATATATATATTTCCCCCCCCCGAGACGGAGTCTTGCTCTGTCACCCAGGCTGGAGTGCAGTGGTGCGATCTTGGCTCACTGCAACCTCTGTTTCCCAGGCTCAACCAATTCTCCTGCCTCAGCCTCCCGAGTAGCTGAGATTACAGGCGCGCACTACTGTGTCTGGTTAATTTTTTTTTTTGTATTTTTAGTAGAGACAGGGTTTCACCATGTTGGCCAGGCTGGCCTCGAACTCCTAACCTTGTGATCTGCCCGCCTCAGACCCTCAAGTGTTGGGATTACAGGTGTGAGCCACTGCGCCTGGCCATTTTTTAGACTTCTATTTCTGTTAACACATACTCCTTTGGAGATGCCATCCTGCCTCATTGCTTCACATATAATCTAAATCTGATAATTACCAAATTTACATTTCTGGCTCAGACCTCTTTCTTAAACATGAATGTTCAACTCTTTTTTTGAGACAGGGTCACACTCTGTCACCCAGGATGGAGTGCAGTGGCAAGATCACAGCTCACTATAGCCTTAATCTCCTGGGCTCAAGTGATCCTCCCACCTCACCCCCCTGCCGCCCCCATATAGCTGGGACTACAGGTGTGTGCCACCACACCCAGCTAATTTTTTGTTTGTTTGTTTTAGATGGAGTCTCGCTTTTTTGCCAGGCTGGAGTGCAGTGATGCAGTCTTGGCTCACTGCAACCTCCACCTCTCAGGTTCAAGTGATTCTCCTGCCTCAGCCTCCCGAGTAGCTGGGACTACAGGCATGCGCCACCATGCCCAACTAATTTTTTTGTATTTTTAGTAGAGACGGGGTTTCACCACGTTGGCCAGGATGGTCTCAATCTGTTGACCTCGTCATCTGCCCGCCCCGGCCTCCCAAAGTACTGGGATTACAGGGATGAGCCACCACACCCAGGCCCAATTTTTTAAAAACTTTTTGTAGAGACAGGGTCTTACTGTGTTGCATAAACTGGTCTCCACTTCCTGGGCCCAAGCATTCCTCCTGCCTCAGCCTCCAAAGTGTTTGAGTTACAGGCATGAAGCACCACACCCAGCCAACATTTTACTTGATATTTCCACACAGGCATCTCAACGAACACTGTATCCTTTTCTTTCCCCGCAAACTTGTTCCTTTTGTAGTGGTTCACATATCAATAAATGGCTACTCCATCCTTCCGGTTGCTCAAACTAAAAATCTTAAGTTATTCTTGAATATTGTCTTTTTTTATACCACACATCTGATTTGTCAGCACATCCTTTTAGCTCTACTTCAAACTATAACTATATTTAGTTACCGTTTTATACTTTTTGACTTTTACCACCTGGAACCAAGTCATCATCACCAATCTCCTGGAATATTGAAATATCTTTTCAACTGGTCTCTGATCATCTACTCTTGCCCTATTTAGTTTTTTTCCCCCCAAACACAAAGAGATAAGTGAGATCATTTCACTCCTTTGTTCAAAACCCTCTCAGTGCTTCTCAGAATAAAAGTCAAAAAAGTCCTCCCAAAGGTTTACTAGGCCCTCTGCAGTCTAGGGCTGCCCCACCTCCCACTTTTACCTCTCTGACCTCTTTAATATTGTCCGTTGTTTGTTCTGCTTCTGCCCCGTACTGGCTTTCTTGTTTCTATAACATAGACATGTTTTAGTCTTAGGACATTTGTACTTGCTGAATTTTCTACCTGAAACACCCTTCCCTCAGATAATCACGTGGCTGGCCCTTTTACCTCCTTTAGGTCGTTATAGTCAGACAACATTTTCTTGGAGAGATTTTCTCTTACAGCCTGTCTGAAACTGCTACATCCTCCTGCTTCCCAGACAGTCCCACATCAGTGTTCACAGTATTTTTTTCCATAAACCTGTATCTCCAATATAAATGATATATCCAGTTCTCAAGCCAGAAACCTAGTCATCATTCTTTCTCTCCTTCTCGTGCCAGGCTAACATCTATTCATCACTTAATCTACTTGATTCTTTCTCCTAAATTAGGAGTTTTCTAACTTTTTTTGCTGTGTATCCCCAAAAGAATTTTGAAAAACTTGCACATTTTTATGCTGACATCTAGAAATTTTCATTTTACATTTAAATAGTTGCAGTAGATGTAATTTCATATGTGTTATAAATACTGATGTTTTAAGGAAAAACAGTTCCATCAGTCTTTTAAATGTGCCGAATGGAATTTAAATACCAAAATAATTTGATATCCACCATCATTTTTTAAAAATACACATGAAAAGTGTGTCTTTAAAAGTTGGAAATTTTACATTGTCCTTTTTTTCTCTGTGAACATTTTTCATTGTATTTCCCCTACATAATTCTAATATAATATTTTTAGATTTAAGTCTTTAATCCCACTTTTTTATTTATACTTCTTTACAACAACAAAAAAGTCTACGTATTGAATTTAAAAAGATTTTCCCTACAACCGTAAAGCTTTAAAACCTGTCTTTTGAACTGAATTATTATTATTATTATTATTATTAAAGTCTCATTCTGTCACCCAGGCTGGAGTACAGTGGCATGATAATGGCTCACTGCAGCTTCAACCTCCCAGGCTCAAGTGATCCTCTGATTTCAGCCTCCTGAGTAGCTAGGACTGCAGGCACATGCCACCACACTTGGCTAATTTTTAAAAAATCTTAAAGATGCTTTCTTTTTATTTTCATGGGCCTGTCCCCTCAGGAGGATGTATTTTTTGACTAGGCTAGAGAATGGAAGAGGCAAGATACTTAAATGAAAATATTTGTAATTGTCTCTTTGTTTAGTGTCTAGGATTTATTTATTGTACTTCAGAGCAACATGTATCCTATAGAGAATTTCAAGATAAGTGAGAGATCTGCCTTTCTTAGTAAAATGAGAGGGCATCTGTGAAAAGAGAGGTGTAAAAGGAGACCCTGCTTTACTCACTGTGTGCAGGCACCTTGTCAGGCAGATCTTCTTTAGGAAAGAGTACGTATGGCTGTTTACAAAGTATCCTGACAGACATGGGTGTTTGGCCCAGGGATTTATTAAACATAAATGAATGAAACAAATTTAATAGTGATCTTTCCCAGTTCACAGGGGAAAAAAAGCAATTATTTTTTCAATTTTATTTTTCTTCCATAAATTAGAAAAAAAAATCTTTGTTGTCTGCTGCAGTTTACTTGCTAGTGAGTAGTGAAAGATTGTAAAATAAATGAACGAATGATAATGGAGGTTTTAAAGGGAAAATGACTTTTAATACTTTTTGGTTTTTTTCTTAGAAACATGTTCCTGTAGTTTGATTTTAAGTTTTAAAGTCATTATTAGCATTGTCCGTGCTGTGATAGAATATGAGTCTTAAAATTTCATGTTCTGCAAAGAACACTGATTTCCAAATGATCTGCCACTGGAACAAGTTGGGAACCATTTATCTAGCCTGTACTCTCTTGTGTTTACAGGCAAATGGCCTGCCTTTATGGGAAGGTGCTTCTAGGTCATACGCCATTCAAAGAAAACTTTGATGACAAAAATTTTTGCTTCAGCTAATCTGTTTTACACATTTGATTATATTATGGTAAGCTCTCACCTAATATTAAGTTAAGTAGAAATAGCTTCTTGGCCTGTACTTACTTGTATTTTAAATAAACTTACATTGTGAAAGCCTGCTGAAAGTACCTAATTAAGAGCATGGACTCTGAGAAGTATTAGTAGACAGTGGGAGGAATAGAGAAACATAAGAGAGAGAATTCCTTCATTTATAATGTTGTATGAGAACCAGGTCTCCAGATACGTATCCAGTGAAATGAAAACAAATTTTATGGAGTTTAAAATTTTTTCCAGTATCCAGATTATTTCAGTGAGGCCAAGAGATCTGTTTGCTGCTGTGAATCTATTTGACAAGTATTTACTGACTGTTTTCTTTATGCAGGGTCTGTTTTGTTGTTGTTTTTTTTTTTTTTTTTTTTTGAGATGGAGTCTCGCTCTGTCGCCCAGGCTGGAGTGCAGTGGCGCTATCTTGGCTCACTGCAAGCTCTGCCTTCCGGGTTCACGCCATTCTCCTTCCTCAGCCACCCTAGTAGCTGGGACTACAGGCGCCCGCCACCACGCCCAGCTAATTTTTTTTTTTTGTATTTTTAGTAGAGATGGGGTTTCACCGTGTTAGCCAGGATGGTCTCGATCTCCTGACCTCGTGATCTGCCCACTTTGGCCTCCCAAAGTGCTGGGATTACAGGCGTGAGCCACCGCGCCTGCCCCAATGCAGGGTCTGTTCTTTTAATGACATACTAGATTACCTGTATGCTAAGAATACAGGTGTAGGGAAATAGGAGGAGGAGACCAAAAACAAGAAATGGGAGCTGGTGTGGTAGTGCCTACCTGTAGTCCCAGTCACAAGGGAGGCTGAGGTGGAAGGATCACTTGAGCCCAGGAGTTCGAGGCTTAACAGTGAGTGGTGATTACACCACTGCACTCCAGCCTGGGTGACAGAGCAAGATTCTGTCTCCACACCTCTCCCCTGCCCCCCAAAAAACAAACGAGAAATGGTTCCTGATCTTAATGAGTTTAGAGTATACAACTGTGGTTTCAATTCTTGATTATACACTTTGATTAGAAAAATGTTGCCTTAGAATATTATATTTTAGAATTATTTTTAAAAACTTTATTGGGATGTAATTGATATAAAGTATATATTTACAGTGCATATATTTACAATGTACAATTTGATGTTTTCAACAATGTGATAAGTTATATATACACAGTAAAACCATCCCAATAAAGCTAGTAGACATATCCTTCAGCCCCATAAATTTCCTCTTGACTGTAATTCTCCCTTCTATTTCTTCCCACTTAGGAGACATCCCAAGCCATCACTAATCTGTTTTCTGTCATTATCGATTGCATTTTCTGGAGTTTTATATTAATACTAATAGAATCATACAGTACATACTCTTTTTTTCAATCTGGCTTCTTTCAGCATGATTATTTTAGATTCATTTATGTTGCATATATCAATAGTTCATTCCTTTTTATTGCTCAGTAGTGTATTCCATTGTGTAGATATACTGTGGCTTGTTTATCCATTCACTTATTTATGTACATTTGGTTTTTCAGATCTTGGCTATTCAAATAAAGCTGCTATGTATATTTGTGTACAAGTCTTTGTATGAAGATATGTTTCAATACAAAGAATGGAAATTGCTGGTGATTACCAAAGAGTGGTTGGATCGGATAGTAGGTGGATGCTTAACTTTTTTTTTTGAGACGAAATCTCGCTCTGTTGCCAGGCTGGAGAGCAGTGCTGCAATCCTGACTCACTGCAACCTCCGGCTCCCGGGTTCAAGTGATTCTCCTGCCTCAGCCTCCTGAGTAGCTGAGATTACAGGCACACCCCACCACGCCCGGCTAATTTTTCTATTTTTAGTAGAGACAGGGTTTCACTATATTGGCCAGGATGGTCTCGATCTCTTGACCTCATGATCCACCTGTCTCGTCCTCCCAAAGTGCTGGGATTATAGGTGTGAGCCACCACGCCTGGCTGCTTAACTTTTTAAGAAACTTTCAAACTGTTTTCTAAAGTGGTTGTATGGTTTTACATTCCCACTAGCAATATAAGAGATCCTGTTCCTCCTGCCAGTACTTGGTAATTTAATTTTAGCCATTCTAATAGCGGTGTAATGGTACTTTGTGGTTTTAGTTTGCATTTCCCTAGTGATTAATGATGTTGAACATCTTTCATGTTTTTATTTGCCTTCCATAAATCTTCTTTGGTGAAGTGTTTGTTCAGATCTTTGGCCCATTTTTGTTGAGTTGTTTTTTTGTTTTTGTTTTTGTTTTTGTTTTGGGACGGAGTCTTGCTCTGTCGCCCATGCTGGAGTGCAGTGGCACAATCTCAGCTTACTGCACCCTCTGCCTTCCGGGTTCAAGCGATTCTTTTACCTCAGCCTCCCAAGTAGCTGGGATTGCAGGCACCCAACACCATGCCCTGCTAATTTTTGTATTTTTAGTAGAGACAGGATTTTGCCATGTTGCCCAGGCTGGTCTCAAACTCTTGGCCTCAAGGAATCCACCCACCTTGGCCTCCCAAAGTACTGGGATTACAGGCATGAGCCATCTCACTCGGCCTTTTTTTTTTTCCTTTTATGGAGGTTTCATTGTATACCATTCTCTTAATACTATCTTTTCATCTTTTTCTTTCTTTCTTTTTTTTTTTTTCTTTTTAAGAGATAGGGTCTTGCTGTGTTGCCTAGGCTGGTCTTAAGCTCCTGGCCTCAAGTGATCGTCCTGCCTCAGCCTCCCAAAGTGCTGGGACTACAGGCATAAGCCACTGCACCTGGCCTATACTATGTTTTGGAGACCAAAAGTTTTTTGTTTTTTTTTTTTTTTGAGACAGAGTCTCGCTCTGTCACCCAGGCTGGAGTGCAGTGGCACGATCTTGGCTCACTGCAAGCTCCGCCTCCGGGTACACGCCATTTTCCTGCCTCAGCCTCCCGAGTAGCTGGGACTACAGGCGCCTGCCACCACGCCCGGCTAATTTTTTGTATTTTTAATAGAGACGGGGTTTCACCGTCTTAGCCAGGATGGTCTTGATCTCCTGACCTCGTGATCTGCCAGCCTCAGCCTCCCAAAGTGCTGGGATTACAGGCGTGAGCCACCATGCCTGGCCAAAAGTTTTAAATTTTTATCAATTTGATTTTTTAGGGACTGCGCCATTAGTGTCATATCTAGGAAATCTTTGCCTAACCCAGGGTTACAAAAATTTTCCCTTCTAGAAATTTTTTATTTATTTATTTTAATTTTCAAAAATAGAGACAGGCTGTTGCCCAGGCTGGTCTCGAATTCCTGGCCTAAAGTGATCCTTTGGCCTCAGCCTCCCAAAGTTTTGCAATTATAGGTGTGATCCACCATACCTGGCCTGTTCTAGAAATTTTGTAGTTTAAATTTTATATTTATATCTATGACTCATTTGAATCACTTTTTCTTTCTTTTTAAAAAAAACTCACCTTGTCTTATGGTGCTGATTGAATCATTTTATATATGGTGTGATGATTCTGTATATGGTATGTTTGTTTTTTTGCATATGGATATCTGGTTGTTCTGTCACCATTTATTGAAAAGGCTATCCTTTTCCTTTGCTAAAGGTCTTCATGCTTTTATTTAAAAAATCAGTTGCCCATATATGTGTGGTTTTATTTCTGGATTCTCTATTCTGTTCTATTGATTGTTTTCCTTATCTTTATGTCAGTGCCATACTGTTTTGGTTACCATAGCTTTATAGAAATCCTTGAAATCAGGTAGTGTTAGCCCTTCAACTTTGTTCTTCTTTAGAGTTGTTTTACTTATTCTAGGACCTTTGTATTTCCATAAGAATTTTTTAATCAACATACCAATTTCTACAAGAAAGCTTGCTGTAATTTTGATTGAGATTGTGTTGCATGTACAGATTATTTGGGAGGAATTGACATCATAACAATGTTGAGTCTTCCAACTCATAGTTTATCTCTTCATTTATTTAAGTATTTAATTCCTATCAGCAGTATATTGTATTTTTATTTTTATTTATTCATTTCTATTGTATTTTGTTTTTATTTTTTGAGATTGAGTCTCACTCTTGTCACCCAGGCTGGAGTGCAGCAGCATGATCTCAGCTCACTGCAACCTCTGCCTCCTGGGTTCCAGTGATTCTCCTGCCTCAGCCTCCAGAGTAGCTGCCCAGCTAATTTTTGTACTTTTAGTAGAGACGGGATTTCACCATGTTGGCCAGGCTGATCTCAAATTCCTGACCTCAGGTGATCTACCTGCCTTGGCCTCCCAAAGTGCTGGGATTACAGGTGTGAGCAACCGTGCTCTGCCAGTATTTTGTAGTTTTAGTATATATACTTCAACTAAAATTTTTATTTTCTTTTTAAATTGAATTTTAATATTTCATAATGGGCTGGGTGTGGTGGCTCACGCCCATAATCCCAACACTTTGGGAGGCTGAGGCAGGCAGATTACCTGAGTTCAGGAGTTCAAGACTAGCCTGGTCAACATGGTGAAACACCGTCTCTACTGAAAATACAAAAATTAGCTGGACGTGCTGGTGCGCACCTGTAGTCCCAGCTACTCGGGAGGCTGAGGCAGGCGGATCTCTTGAATCTGGGAGGTGGAGGTTGCAGTGAGCCAAGATTGCTGCCACCGCACTCCAGCCTGGGCGAAAGAGCGAGACTCCATCTCAAAAAAAACAAAAAACAAAAAAAAACACCAAAACCCCAAAACATTTAATAATGAAAACATTGCCAGTATTCTTAATTGATGTTTGAGATATTTGCGTCCTTGTGGAAATCTTGGCAACACAATGAAGAATTTGGCAAAAATAAATATCAGTCAGACTATATATCCAAAAGGATTTATTTCCACATTGTACCTGAAACTCAAATGTTAATTACTAAACAAGTGCACTGGCAAGATTTTTAATTTAAATGTGAAGATGGAAAACTGAAAAATATAAATTAGGAAATAACATTTCTATAACTTGTCAAATGTAGCGGTTTATCAGGGTAAAAAGTTAAAGTGCTTTTGTGTGTGTCTACACATGGATTTATAGTATGAGACTATTCTATTTATAGTGTTACAGTAAGGAAATGCCTTCTGGCAGTTTGAAAATATGGTGTAACTAAAATACAGGTCTGACTTGTTAATCTACTGTTAAAGACTGGAAATTATTTTAATTGCTCTTTTTCTGACTAGTCTTTCAAAAAATATGATAGGCAAATTGGTTTTGTTGTGGTAATTTTATGTTTACTGTCTCTGTAGAAGTGTAAAGCATGGTTCTCTTCCATTGTCCTCTTGATGTCCTATTACAGTATTTATGGGTGAGATTTTAACATTGTGTATTTATTTTTATGACTGTTTTCGTATTTGAAATTAAGAAGTTTGGCATAAGAAACTTTGATGCTTGATGTTCAAATTGCTTTGTAGCTTATTTAACAAAATCATAATCACAGAAAAAGAATCCATCCCAGTTAGACATTATTTTAATTCTCATGTTCAATCATTTTCACTGAGTGGGGCCCTTGGCTTTTTATGGAAAGATGTTTTAAGAAACAACCTTGCCGGGCTCAGTGGCTCACGCCTGTAATCCCAGAGCTTTGGGAGGCCAAGGAGGGCGGATCATGAGGTCAGGAGATCAAAACCATCCTGGATAACACAGTGAAACCCCGTCTCTACTAAAAAATACAAAAAATTAGTCAGGCATGGCCGCGGGCGCCTATAGTCCCAGCTACTCAGGAGGCTGAGGCAGGAGAATGGCATGAACTCGGGTGGCAGAGCTTGCAGTGAGCTGAGATCGTGCCACTGCACTCCATCCTGGGCGACAGAACAAGACTCCGTCTCAAAAAAAAAACAAACAACTTTGCCTTAGGGAGGGGGGCCTGAGGAGGCAGAAGGATTGTTTGAGCCAAGGAGTTGGTGACCAGCTTGAGCAATTTAGGTAGTCCTCATGTTTAAAAGAAAAAAAAAAAAAAAAGAAACGGCCTTATGAAGTCTACTGCCACACTTACAATATAAATGTTTATTTATTTATTTAGAGATGGAGTCTCATTATGTTTGGAAGCCTGAAACTCCTAGGCCCAAGGAATCCTCCCACCTCAGCCACTAGAGTAGCTGGGACTACAGGCACCCCACTATGCCTAGTTAAATGTCTATTTTTTTAAAAATGTCTTTTAAAAGTCGATTGATATGTTAGAAATGTATGGTTAAAATGTAATTAAGTTACCTCTGGCTGTGTTAAAGAAGTGCAGGGTATAAGAGGAAATATTTATTTCTCCAAAACCTAATTTGAATTTATTAGAAAATATGTTAGAAACATATTTCTCACATAGAAATACATTAGAAAGCCTGATTTTTTTTTATTATCGGTCCTATATGAATTTCTAACTGCCTTACTGTTAGACTTTTTGGACCAGACTTCTTCAAAGAGTAGTCTTTCCTTACTATGGCCTTCCACTTCGCCATTCCCCAATTCAAAATTATTTTTCTTTATCAATTAGTTTGTATTCTGTCAAAATTATTTATGTAAATAAAAAGATAATTAGCTCTGTGAGGCTTGTTATGAAAAATAGCATTACTTCCCCCTTAAACACAAAATTTTCTGTTTCCTAGAGAAAACCACTTTAACTTTTCAAAGTGATTTATTTACTTCTATATTTCTAAGAAAGAAAAAGTTGCTTATATTGCTATTTCTTGTTTTTTTCTGTTTTGGATGTTATCTGTTGATTTCCTACCATGGAGGGTAAGGATTTAATATCCTTTTTTCTCTCTCTCTCTCTTTTTTTTCTTGGCAGGGACTCACTCTGTTGCCCAGACTGGAGTGCAGTGGCACAAAGGATTTAATATTCTTTAATATGCACATACGTTCCCCTCCAACCACACACACACTTTCCACTTTCTCTTCCCCCACTTCAAAGTTATATCTTAATTTGAGTTGGATTAATATTCAAAGTTTACATTATTATGACTGTAAATGCTATTTTTGGGGTTTTTTTTGCGGGGGGACAGGGTCTCACTCTGTTGCCCAGGCTGGAGTGCAGTGGCACAATCTCCACTCACCTCAACCTCCACCTCCCGGGTTCAAGCTGAGATTACAGGCACGCGCCACCAGGCCCAGCTAATTTTTGTATTTTTGATAGAGACGGGGTTTCACTGTGTGGGCCAGGCTGGTCTTGAGCTCCTGGCCTCAAGTGATCCACCCCCACCTTGGCCTCCCAAAGTGCTGAGATCATAGGCATGAACCAGCATACCCGGCCTGTAAATGCTATTTAATCTGCTTTTTCTTTTCTAACTCACTGCTTTTACTGGAGTTATTAATTATCTTGTTTTCTTGTTTGTGTGTTTTTCTATGTAGTACATTTATTACCAAATTCGAACTTTTTACCAGTTTTCTAAATATCCTATCAAGATTTTCATCCCATTGCATACTCTGTCAAGTTCGTTTTCTTGAGACAGTCTCTCCCAGAGCCTTCTGACCTGCACCAATGTGGACTGGTCACCTTTATTCCTGTTGTACAGCTCTCATCCTATAATTTCCTTTCATTTTATCCTGGGCATTCCTTTGACCTTTCTTCTCTATTGATTCCTTTATTTCCTTTATTCCATATTTTTCTTTCTTGATTCATACCCTTGTTTTAGTGTAGTACAAATGACAGAAGCTTAATGAAAAAGACTACGTGAGAGATAAAGTTTTGGACCTTATTCTATCTAAGAATGTCACTTTAGCATGGCATTTGTTATTGTTGGTGTCTTGGATTCCAGGCTGAACATCATTGCCATCTAACTTCTAGTATTACTGTTGAAATCTGAAGCTAATGTCTGCTTCTTGTATATAATCTGCTCCTCCTTACTTCCCTGTCCTTCCAGTCTTGTAGGATTATCTTTGTCTCCAGTGTCCTGACATTTAAATTTTGTTCAGTGACATGGGCACTAGAAAAGCCCTTTAGACTTATTTTATTGATAATTTCTCCCTCAATTTCCTCTGTTTGCTAGATGATTCTCAAACTTTTGAAAACCTCATTTATGGTGAAGTGTAACATATAATCAGAAAATGTGTAAAGGATAAATATACAGTTTAAGGAACACCTGTTTAACACTCAGGTTAGAAGACAGAACATTGTCAGCACTTTTCTCAGAATAACTCTCCAAAAGGTAACCATTTTTGTGGTATTCACTGTTTTGATTTTCTTTCTTTTTGAGACGGAGTCTTGCTCTGTTGCCAGGCTGGAGTGCAGTGGCATGATCTTTGCTCACTGCAACCTCCGCCTCCTGGGTTCAAGTGATTCTCCTGCCTCAGCCTCCCGAGTAGCTGGGACTACAGGTGTGCACCACCATGCCCAGCTAATTTTTGTATTTTTAGTAGAGACGGGGTTTCACCGTGTTAGCCAGGATGGTCTCGATCTCTTCACCTCGTGATCCTCCTGCCTCGGCCTCCCAAAGTGCTGGGATTATAGGCGCGAGCCACTGCGCCTGGCCTGTTTTGATTTTCTTAATAGTTTTTCCATTTTAGCGTGTATCCCTTAACGCCATTGTTTAATTTGTTCTGAATTTGTTTATTTTTTATTTTTGTGTTTAATTTGTCTGACTTTGTGAATGGAATCCCATTGTATGTATTCTTTTTATCTGGCTTCTTTCTGCCAACATTTTTTCAAGGTGCATCCACATTTTATGTAGCTGTCATTATTACTGCATTTTTTTGACTGTGTGTATTCCATTGTATTAATAAGCCACAATTTATCTGTCCCATTCTGGATGAATGTTTGAATTCTTTTCTAGTTTTGGAAGGTATTATTAATAATGTTATTTGTGAGCCTTCTAGCGTATGTCTTCTGGTAAACATTTCTCTAGAGCATTGCTGTCTAGAAGAGATACAATGTGAGCCACACATGTAATTTAAAATTTTCCCTCCTAGGCTGGGCATGGTGGCTCATGCCTATAATCCCAGCGCTTTGGGAGGACAAGGCAGGAGGATTGCTTGAGCCCAGGAGTTCAAGGCCAGCCTGGGCAACACAGTGAGAACCTGTCTCAAAAATTTAAATAATAATAATAATAATAATAAATTAAAAATAAATAAATAAAATTTTCCCTCCTAAGTGAATTAATGCAGGAACAAAAAAAACAAATGCTGCATGTTCTCATTTACAGGTGAGAGCTAAACATGGGGTACCCATGGACATAAAGATGTTAACAATAGACACCGAGGACTAATAGAGGGAGTAGTACTATGCTCAGTACCTGGGTGATGGGATCATTTGTACCCCAAACCTCAGCATGACATAATATACCTAGGTAACAAAATCCGCACATATATCCCCTTAATCTAAAATAAAAGTTAAAAATGAAAATTATCATAGCCACAGTTGAAAAGTAAGAAGAAACAGATGACGTTGATTTTAATAACATATTTTTAACCCAAAAAGTCTAATCATTTCAGCATGTGTCATAAAAATTGAGAATTTGACTTCTTATTTTAATACTGAATCTGGTTTGTATTTTACACCAACATCCCATTTCAACTCAGTGGAGCTACATTTCAGGTGTTCAGTACCCACATGAGGCTAATGTCTATTATATTGGACTGTATAGCTCTAAAGAAATATATGTAAATCTATCCTGTATATATATATATCCTATAGTGGAATTGCTCAGTCATAGACTATACATATCTTGAACTTTAGTACTTAATGGCAGAGTTTTTGAAAGTGATTGAACCATTTTACATTCTAGTAACAATGTGTGATAGTTCCCATTGCTCCACATAGTTACCAACATTTGGTATTATCAGAATTTTTAGTTTTGCTGCCTGGTGAGCGGATAGTTTTCATGGTCGTTTAATTTGCATTTTTCTGATTACTTAAGAGCTAGAGCACTTTTTAGTGTATATATAGGCTATTTGAATTTTTTCTTTTGTGAAGTGCTAGTTTAAGGTTTTTTTGCCCATTTTTTCTCTTGGGATTTTTATCATTTTTTTTCTTACTGAACTTTTAGGAGTTCTCTATATATTCTGGATATGAGCCTTTTGTTATATGTACTACATATATCTTCTCCAACTCTGTAACTTGCCTTTTTACTTTCTTAAAGATGTCTTTTGATAAACCTAAATTTTAAAGTTTAATATAAAGTTTATCAGTTCTTTCCTTCATAGTTAGTAATTTTTTGTGTCCTATATAAGAAATCTTTTTCAATCCTGAAATCATGAAGATATTATCTAGTTTTACACTGTCAGAGCTTTATTGGGTATATTTATTTATTAGGCCTAATATGCAGCTAGGATTGATTTTTGGGTAAAGGATGAAGTAGGAGTTGATTTTATTTTTCTGCAGTGGTTCAACACTATTCATACACTTCCCTGCCTCCCGGCAACTCTCTGCCACACCTCATACTCTACAGTGCCATCTTTGTAAATAAGCGTCTATATATATGTGGACTTGTTTGTGGACTCTGTTATGTCCCATTGATTTCTTTCTCTATCCTTATGCCATTGTCACATTCTTCATTACTATAGCTTTGTGATAAATCCTGACAACCATTTGAGCAAATCCTTATACTTCCTTACAGACATTTGACTTTGTTGTCAGTAATTTAAAAAAAGAATATATGATTGATTTTCTTAGCCTTTTGCACTTTTATGTACATTTTGAAATTATCTTGGCATTTTTAGCAAAACAACCTGCTTGGTTTTGATTGTGATTTTATAACTGCATGTATCAATTTTGAGAGAATTCAGTTGTATACAATATTAAGTCTGACAGTTCACCAACATGGTATCATCTTTCATTTATTTAGCTCTTTAATTTTTCTTAAAGTCTAGTTTTCTCCCTAGGAGTCATGTGTACCTTATCATGTACTCAAGGTACGCGGTATTTTAAATTCTATTGTAAATGCTATTTAATTTTTTTTTTTTTTTTTTTTTTTTGAGACAAGGTCTCACTCTCACCCAAGCTGGAGTGCAGTGGCATAATCATGGCTCATTGCAGCCTCGACCTCCAGGCTCAGGTGATCCTCCCACATCAGCCTCCCGTGTAGCTGGGACTACAGTTGTGTGCCACCACGTCTGGCTAATTTTTTGTAGAAGTGGTGTTTCACCGTGTTGCCCAGACTGGTCTCGAACTCCTGGGCTCAAGCGATCCTCCCGCCTCAGCTTCCCAAAGTACTGGGATTACAGGAGTGAGCCACCGCACCTGGCCTAAAAATTTTGTTTGCTAGCTTTGTTGCTGGTACATAGAAATAAAAGTTTATTTTTTATGAGTTCAGGTAATTTATCTGTACAATATTTTTGTCCTGCATGGGTAAATTATTTTGTCCTCCATGGGTGCGTGGATTCTTCAGAGAAGCAGAACCAATAAGAAACACACACACACACACACACACACACACACACACACACACACACACACACACGACATTTACTGTAAGGAAATAGGTTCATGAGGTTATGGTGGCCAGGAAGTCCAAGATCTGCATTTGTCAAGCTGCAGACCCAGAAAAGCCAATGGTATAATTCTAGTCCTAGTCTGAAGGCCTGAGAACCAGAAGAGCTGGTGATGTAAATTCCAGTCTGAGTCTGAGTCTGAAGGCAGAAGACCGATGTCACAGCTCAAATACAGTCAGGCGGAGAGAAAGAATTCTTTCTCAGCCTTTTGTTCTATTCAGGCCTTTAGTCAAGTGGATAAGGCCACATTGGGGAGGGTAGTCTGCTTTTCTCAGTCTACCAACTCAGATGTTAATCTCCTCCAGAAATACCCTGACAGACATACCCAGATATAGTGTGTAACCAGTTATATGGGTACCCCAAAATTAACCATCACAATGGGCAGTCAGATGATCTACAAATTTGTTTCTTCTTTACCAATTCTGAAATTTTCTTTTTCTTGGTTTACTGCACTAGCCAGGACCTCCAAATATAATGTGGAATAGAAATGATAATAGAAAATATCCTTTTTCATGATCTCAAAAGGAAAGCTGTCAGTGTCTTGTCTTACCATTAACTATGATTTTATTGTAGCTTTTTTTGTTTTGTTTTGTTTTTTTTGAGATGGAGCGTTGCTGTGTTGCTCAGGCTGGAGTGCAGTGGCATGATCTCGGCTCACTGCAACCTCTGCTTCCCAGTTCAAGTGATTCTTCTGCCTCAGCCTCCCGAGTAGCTGGGACTACAGGCACCCGCCACCACGCCGGCTAATTTTTGTATTTTTAGTAGAGACGGGGTTTCACCATATTGGCCAGGGTGGTCTCAAACTCTGACCTTGTGATCCCCCCGTCTCAGCCTCCCAAAGTGCTGAGATTACAGGTCTGAGCCACCGCACCCAGGCTATTGTAGCTTTTTAGTATACATCCTTTATCAAATGAAAGAAGTTCACAAAGAGATTTTTTGTTTGTTTGTTTGTTTGAGACAGAGTCTCACTCTCACCCAGGCTGGAATGCAGTGGCACGTGATCTCGGCTCACTGCAACCTCTGCCTCCCGGATTCAAGCGATTCTCCTGCCTCAGCCTCCCAAGTAGCTGGGTCTACAAGTGCCTGCTACCCATGTGCGGCTAATTTTTTATATTTTTAGTAGAAATGGGGTTTCACCATGTTGGCCAGGCTGGCCTTGAACTGCTGACCTGAAGCGATCCACCCGCCTCGGCCTCCTAAAGTACTGGGATTATAGGCGTGAGCCTCTGTGCTGGGCCCACAAAAAGATTTTATCATGAATGAATGTTGAATATTTTTCAAATGGCTTTTTTACATATATATTGGGATGGTCATATTATTTTTCTTTTCTTTTTTTTTTTTTGAGATGGAGTCTTGCTCAGTCATCCAGGCTGGATTGCAGTGATCTCAGCTCATGGCAGCGTCTGTCTCCCGGGTTCAAGCAGTTCTCCTGCCTTAGCCACCCAAGTAGCTAGGATTACAGGCCTGTGCCACCACACCTAGCTAATTTTTATATTTTTAGTAGAGACGGGGTTTCACCATGTTGTCCAGTCTGGTCTCGAACTCCCGACCTCAGATGATCCACCCACTTCCAGCCTCCCAAAGTGCTGGGATTACAGGTGTGAGCCACCATGCCTGGCTGTGATTGTATAATCTTATTTGTATACATTATGGAATTTAGTTAGGTGACACTTTACTTAGGCTTTTTTTTTTCTGGATTCATAAGTGAAAATGGCCTATAATTTTCTTTTCTTTTAGAGATGAGGTGTTGCTCATTCCCCCAGGCTGGAGCACAGTGGCACCATCATGTCTCACTGTAGCCTTGACCTTCTGGACTCAAAAATCCTTCTGCCTTAGCCTCCTGAGTAGCTGGGACTACAGGCATATGCCACCATGCCCAGCTAATTTTTTATTTTGGAGAGACGAGGTCTTGCTATGTTGCCCAGGCTGGTCTGGAATTCCTGGCCTCAAGAGATCCTCTGACCTTGGCCTCCCAAAGTGCTGGGATTACAGGCATAAACCACTGTGCTGAGCTAAAAATGGCCTATAATTTTCATCTTTCTTTTTGAGTTTTTATATAAAGTCTAGTCCCAAAATAAATTGGAGAGTATCTTTTTAAAAAAAATTTTCTAAATGTTCGCTTAAGATTGTTGTATTGCTTCCTTTATGTTTGATGAGTTTGTCAGTGAAGCCAGGTAGACTCATATAATGGGCTATAATGCAAGTCTCAACAAATTTCAAAAGACTGAAATCATAGAAAATATGTTTTCTGGCCAGGCATGGTGGCTTATGCCTGTAATCCCAGCATTTTGGGAGGCAGAGGTGGGTGGATAGCTTGAGCTCACAAGTTCAAGACTAGCTTGAGCTCACAAGTTCAAGACCAGCTTGAGGTCAAGGCTACAGTGAGCCATGATTGCACTACTGCATTCCAACGTGGGTGGCAGAATGAGACTCTGTCTCAAAAAAATTAAATAAGTAAATAAAAATGAAAAGGAAAGTATGTTTTCTGACCACATGTGATTATTATAGAAATCAATTTTAAAAACCTTTAAGAAAATCTCATGTTTAAAAATTAAGAAATTTGCTTCTAGATTCTTAAGGTGAAAGAAGAAACCATAATGGAAATTAGAAACTATAGTCCACCATTCTTATCCTTGGGTTCTTAATCCATAGATTCAGCCAACCTCAGATCAACAGTATTTGGGAAAATAATGGATGGTTGCATTTGTACTGAACACATACAGACTTTTCTCTTGTCATTATTTCCTAAACAGTACAATATAACCACTATTACATAGCATTTACATTGTATTAGGTGTTATAAGTAACCTATAGAAGATTTAAAGTATATGGGAGGATGTGTGTAGGTTGTATACAAATGTTACACCATTATATATAAAGGACTTGGGCATCCATGGATTTGGGTATCCACAGGTGTCCTGGAACTAATTTCCCACGGACACTGAAGGATGACTGTATTTTGAACTGGATGATTACAAAAATATTCCATATGAAAATATGTGGGTTTTTACAAAAGTAGTTTTAGAGAAAACATACATATTAGAAAAGAAAGGTTGACAAAAATGAGCAAAGTATCCATCTCAAGAAGTTGGCAAAAGAACATAAAAAGCAGAAGAAATAATGAAGATAAAGCAAAAATAAATGAAATATAAAACAAACATAAAATAGGATCATAAAAGCCAAGAGTTGGTTCTTTAAAAGATTAATAACATTGATAAACCTCTGAGATGCTGATCAAGAAAAGAACGAATACACAAATAACTAATATTAGAAATGAAAGAAGGGATTTTACTATAAATCCTATAGACTTACAAAATATGAGGCTATAATGCACAATTTTATGCTATTTTTTTTTTTTTTTTGAGATGGAGTCGCCCAGGCTGGAGTGCAGTGGTGCGATCTCTGCTCACTGCAACCTCTGCCTCCCAGGTTCAAGCAATTCTCCTGCCTCAGCCTCCTTAGTAGCTGGGATTACAGGCACGTGCCACCACACCCAGCTAATTTTGTATTTTTAGTTTCACCATGTTGGCCAGGCTGGTCTCAAACTTCTGACCTCAGGTGATCCACCCACCTCGGCCTCCCAGAGTGCTGGGATTACAGATGTTAGCCACCGCGCCTATACTAATTTTTTAAAACTCTTATTTTGTTCAGGCATGGATCTCTTAGGAAATGGCAAAGTCTAAATCGTAGACTAATCATTGTTTGGCAATGGTCGGTTTAGTGGTGGCACGTGATGTGATGTTAGGAAGAATTCTATGGTAAATTTTGAGACTTCAAATGAAATGGTTAACTTCAATGCTGTGTTTTTTGTGGGGAGGGTTTTAAATTACTTTTGCTTAACTATGAGGCTATTCAAGTTATCTATTTTTGTGTTAGTGCTTCTGATATCCTTCTGACTTCATGGCACAAAAAGTTAAAGCAGGCTGGGTGCAGTGGCTTATGCATATAATCCCAGCACTTTGGGGAGCTGAGGTGGGAGGATCACTTGAGCCCAGGAGTTCAAGATCAGCCTGGGCAACATGGTGAGACTTCATCTCTAAAAAAAGTTTTAAAAATTAGCCGGGTCATGGTGGCACACACCTGTAGTGCCAGCTACTTGGGAGGCTGAGGTGGGAGGGTTGTTTGACCCCAGGTCTGCAGTGAGCCTGGGTGACAGAGTGAGACCCTGTCTCAAAAAAAGAAAAGAAAGGAAAGCAATACTTTTTTTTTATTTCTTTCAACAAATATTTATAGGACACCTACTGTATGCTAGGTACTGTTATTTACCATATTTCTTATATCCAGTCAGACTGGATTATTATTTAGGACAGAAAATTTAGAAACAAAAACAACTCATTCCTAGAAGGATGCAGCTGCTTAAAAAAAAAAAAAAGAAAGAAAAAAACGTGGGGGGCTTAGCATAGCTGGTGGTGACAGTGCTATTGTGAAAGCTGAGTAGCACCTATTTCACAGAGCACCTCTGTAATTTGTAAAGGAGTATGGTTTTTCAGATGTTACCTTTATTACTGGGATTCATGACCTGCATAGACTTCAAGTAGGTTTATTGACTTCAGGGTATCCACAATTCCTCTGAAATTGTATAGAATAGTTTATGTGTATATGCTTTTTGGTGATAGGGAAGAGAGAGAGTTCAATGGCTTTCCATAGATTTTTCAAAGGATCCAAAAATGCTTAAGAACCACTGCTCTGTGGGTTAAGAAAAGTTTACAGAGACCAACAAATAGTTTTTTTCTTCATTTTGTGTTTTATGTCTGTTTTGAGTAACCATTATAGTAAAATATTAATTATATATAAGATTCTCTTTGACTTTTGTTCAATTTATATTATTTTGCCATTACTTTAACTGATAACTTTTTTTAAAGGTTCAGGAACAAGTGCATCCCACTCTCTCAGCTAATGAAGAGTCTCTCTATTATATTGAAGAGCTGATTTTTCAGCTGCTTAATAAATTATGCATGGCCCAGCCAAGGACTGTTCAAGATGTAGAGGTAAAAATTATTTTGTCATTTCAAAAAGTCACTTAACCATTGTATGAATTAATTTTTGTATCTATATCATTCTAAATTATTGTGAAAACTAAAACCACTGAAATTATGTATGATATATATGGTCAGTTTGTTTTTGACAAAAACGTCCAGGCAGTTCATTGAGGAAAGGCAAGTTTTTCAGAAAAAAAAATCTTAGAACAACTGGGTACATTTATGAGGGGAAAAAACCTTGAAACCTATCTCATGCCGTAGACAAAAATTAATTCAAAATGGATCATGGCCTTAGACATAACAGCTAAACTACAAAGTTTCTAGAAGAAAATTCTGGAAAATATCTTCATAACCTGGGGTTAGGCACGTATTTTTTAGAGAGGACTCAAAACATAGTACTTTATATTGAATAATAAGGCCAGGTGCGGTGGCTCACACCTGTAATCCCAGTACTTTGGGTGGCTGAGGCGGGAGACAGTCTCAAAAAAAAAACCAAAAAAAAAAAAAATGTTCTCTATGTCAGTTGAGATGATGGTTACACAGACATAAGCATTTCTAAAACTCAACAAATTGTACATTTTAAGATCTGTGTATTTTACTGCATATAAATATTACCTCAGTAAAAGATTAGTGTAAATTTTGAGGACATTTGCTCATTGATTTAAAAAAATGTATATGTATGTATGTGTGTGTGTGTGTATATATATATATCTGAAAAACTGTGTTTAAATTAGTACTAAAATAATTGTTTTGCCTTGGTTACATGGTAGTATTTTTGGATTTTTAGCAATATCTGTTAGGGATCTGTTTTAGCAATATCTATTAGTTTTACTTCTTTTGTATAAAAGCACCCTGTGCACATAAAATTAATATTAATAAAATTGATATTATTTTTCTCCTGCTAAAAACAAATGTCTAATAGTACAGCTATCAAAAATTATTTTTATTTTTATTTTTTGAGTTGGAGTCTCACTCTGTTGCCCGGACTGGAGTACAGTGGTGTGATCTTGGCTCACTGCAACCTCAGCCACCCAGGTTCAAGCTATTCTCCTGCCTCAGCCTCCCAAGCAGCTGGGACTACAGGCGTGCACCCCAGGCTAATTTTTATATTTTCAAAAATTACTTTTATACTATACTGTTTACATTTCCTTTTTTTTTGAAATTTGTTTCTATAAGCAACAACTTTCTTTCTTTCTTTTTGTGAAGTGGCATGATCATAGCTCACTGTAGCCTTGAACTCCTGGGCCCAAGTGATCCTCCTGCCTCAGCCTCCTGAGTAGCTGGGACTACAGGGACATGTCACTGCACCCAGCTAATTTTTATTTTTATTTTTGTAAAGACTGGGCCTTGCCGTGTTGCCCAGGCTGGTCTTGAACTCCTGGCCTTCAGTGATCCTCCCTCCTCAGCCTTCCAGAGTGCTGGGATACAGGTGTTAGCCACCATGCCCAGCTACAACTTTCAGTATAAAGGAAAATCTTAATTTGTAGTGATTGAGCTATTAAGATTTTCCAGGATTCTTGGAATTAAAGCATTTTTTTCCCCTGTTCTCTGCTGCCAATTGTTTGGGTTTTGTTGTGTTTTGTTTTAAGAGACAGAGTCTTGCTTTATCACCCAGACTAGGGTGTAGTGACAGGATCATAGCTCACTGTAGCCTTGAACTCCTGGGATCAAGCAGTTATCCTGCCTCAGCCTTCCAAGTAGCTGGGACTACAAGTGCATGCAACCATGCCTGGCTAATTTTTAAATTTTTTTTGTAGAGACAGGGTCTCCCTACATTGCGCAGGCTGTTTCATACTCCTGGCCTCAAGGGATCCTCCCATCTTGGTCTCCCAAAATGCTGAGACTTAGAGGCATGGGCCACCATGCCCAGCCTCTGCTACTAGTTTTGAACATGAAATAAACGCACTGAAAGCATACTTTTCAACAGCTAAATTTGCTAAAATCTGAGAATATAACTATAAATATAGGAAACCCTGCTAAATTAGAGTTTAATTCAGATCTCAGTAGTTCTTGTTTTTCATGCCAATGAATCACTGATTAAATTAAAATTAGGTGAACTGCCTAGGTGCAGTGGCTCACACCTGTAATCCCAGCACTTTGGGAAGTTAAGGCGGATACAATCACTTGAGCCCAGGAGTTTGAAACTAGCCTGGGCAACATGGCAAAACCTGTCTCTACAAAAAATAGAAAAATTAGCCAGGAGTGGTGGTATGTGCTTATAGTCCCAGCTACTTGGGATGCTGAGGTGGGAGGATCATTGGAGTCTGGGAAGTGGAGGTTGCAGTGAGCTGAGATCCCGCCACTGCACTTGCACTTCAGCCAGAAGTGACACAGACAGAGTGACAAGAGTGAGACCCTGTCTCCAAAAAAAAAAAAAAAAAAAGCAAGATGAACCAATGAACCACAAAGGCTAGGATTGTTTTTGTCAAGGTACGTATTTTCATAAGCCATTCTGAGCTCTCTCACCTATTTCATCTTCCAAGAGATACATGACCTCTTTTATTTGAAGCTCTAAGATTAGCGAAAGGAGAGTGGCTGTATACTAATGATTAAAAATGAATGAACAATTTCTGCTCTGCTAGGTAAATAGTTTTAACTCTAGAAACCTAACTTAAAATCACTAATACACTATTTCATGTTCGCTTTAATCTTTCTTATATATCCTATGTATTGTTTTTTTCTTTTTCCAGTTCATCTTAATTATGTTTAAGCTTTCTTTTTGAAGTTTACCTTTTTGTTTTATCCATGAAAATTATGTGGAAAAATATTGATAGTCCTGTTGACCTTTTTTTTTTTTTTTTTTTTTTTCAGTTGAGGGTCTCCCTCTCACCCAGGCTGGAGTGTAGTGGCGTGATCTCGGCTTACTGCAACCTCCACCTCCTGGGTTCAAGCAATCCTCCCACCTCAGCTTCCGAAGTAGCTGGGACTATATGCATGCACCACCACCATGCCAGGCTAATTTTTGTATTTTTAATAGAGATGGGGTTTCACCATGTTGCCTGGCTGGTCTCAAACTCCTGAGCTCAAGTGATCCACCTGCCTCAGCCTCCCAAAGTGTTGGGATTACAGGCGTGAGCCACCGCGCCCAGCCTGACCTTTTTTTTAAGCCAAAAAATTTATTTGTTACAGGAATCAGAATGTATTGTGTCACTATTATCTGTTAGCATTAAGAATAGAAATCAAGTTGAATTTTGTATGAATTTCCTATTTATGAACACTTTTATTAATACTACAATGGTTCGCTGTGATTGAGCAGGAGCGAGTTCAGAAGACCTTTCCTCACCCAATTGATAAATGGGCCATTGCTGATGCACAATCTGCTATAGAAAAACGAAAACGAAGAAATCCTCTTTTACTGCCTGTGGACAAAATCCATCCTTCGTTGAAGGTAACAAAAGATTAAACATTAGTTGGGGGGTGTTCTTTATAACAAGTAATATTTTATTTCTGTATTTATAAAGCATTAATGTAGCATGGTCTGTGTTAGTGTGTATATGTGCACTTCCATGTGTATACTTGTACATACACATCACATATATTAATATGTATATGAAATGATTATACTCTGGTGAAATTGGATTGCTTTTAAAACAATATTAAAAATTATTAATAGTGATAATGCATCACTATTATTTTGTGGCATCTTTTTTTTTTTTTTAAATAGAGACAGGGTCTTGCTGTGTTGCCCAGGCTGGTCTCAAACTCCTGGGCTCAAGTGATCCACCTACTTTGGCCTCCCAAAGTGCTAAGATAAGAGTCATGAGCCATCAGGCCTGGCCCATTGTGGCATCTTTGTGGCATCTTCCAATGACTGCTACTCTGACTGATTCCTATGTAGTAGGCCATGATTCTCAGCCATTTGTTGATTAAGAAAGTGTATAATTTCAGAAGCTACTGTGAGTTCAGAACTGTCTTTAAAATTAATTTGTATTATCACAGATTATTTTTTATATACTGGAAAAGTGGACTAGGATCTAGTTTGGATACTAGATGCATATTAATGCATAGGGCAAAATATGTTTGGTGTATATGGATTTTAAGAGTTTTGTAGCAAATTCAAGCCCCGCCCCCAGCCTGCCACACACACACACACACACACACACAGACACTTCCACACCTCCCCTCAGTAGAAACTACTGTAATTACGGGATACTGGTTTTAAAGCAGAGTCCTTGAAGATAGCAGATATTTTGATATTTGTCAGATGAGTTTTGGTTAATGTATTAAGAGGCTTTTAGTGGAGTCCAACCCAAGATTTCTATATTAAGATCAACTGTTGTTGTTTGTTAAAAGGCAGAGTTGTTAGATTAGATGTCTCTTAAAAGAAAAAAATACCCTAATACAGGGACCAAAGATTCATTTTATGTCCTGTGGTACCCATACATTTAGACATGTAGTTAATAGAAAGTTTTTTTATAAGCAAGGATGTTAAATAGGAATTTTTTGAGTGGTTAATACTTGACAGTGCTACATTTTGCAATTAAATTATTTATTCTTTTCACAGGAAGTGTTAGGGTACAAAGTGGACTACCATGTATCCCTATATATTGTGGCTGTACTAGAGTATATCTCAGCTGATATTTTAAAATTGGCTGGTAATTATGTTTTTAATATCCGGCATTATGAAATATCTCAGCAGGACATTAAAGTGTCAATGTGTGCGGATAAGGTAAGTGTTACAAGGTATTTAAACTTAACTTGAATAGCAGTTAAGTTTTCTTAACTTAACTGCCTCAATCTTTTTGTATACATTATTAGATAATGTATACAAATTTCTGCCTCAATCTTTTTGTATACATTATTAGATAAGTAATTTTTATAATTGCTAGTACTAGAAGAGAGAAAAATCCTGGCTTTACAGAGTAACCGTGATATTTCCAGGTTTTTAAGCATATGGCAGGAGGGGGATCTCTTTTTTTGGTCAAGAATCTTTTACTTACAAGAAAAAAACATCCAAGGCCTCAAAACAATTTAAGTAGTTTCAGTTTTATATTTTTAGAAAGAGAATATATAGAGTTCTACTCAGTTACTTTTAAGTGTAAGTAATTTTGAAGACCCTACTTTGGTTTCACAGCATAGCTTAGTGAGGCACAGGGGAGAGAAAATTAGACTGCAATGTTGAAGTTACTCCCCTCTGATCATTTTTTTTGTTTTTATATCTGTCTTCTTTCCTGGCTGTAAGCTGCTTGTGGGAAGAAATTGAGTCTTTCATATTCTTCTGTATTCCTTTTCTTACCATCTTATTTTTCTTCCTATTATTTGAGACAAGGTCTCACTTTGTCACCCAGGCTGGAGTGCAGTGGCACAATCTCAGCTCACTGCAAACTTTGCCTCCCTGGCTCAAGCGATCTTCTTGTCTCAGCCTCTCAAGTAGCTAGGACCACAGGCGTGCATCACCATGTCCAGCTGTTTTTATATTTTTTGGAGAGATAGGATTTCACCATGTTGCCCAGGCTGGTCTTGAACTCCTGAGCTCAAGTGCCTGCCTCAGCCTCCCAAAGTATTGGGATTATAGGCATGAGCCACTGCACCCACTGAAGCTATAACGCTGAATAACATAGCAATCCTTGTGTTAGAAGGTGTTTATTTTACTGCAAAATAAAAATAAACAGATAATTACAGAACAATATGATTAAAACTGTCATACTAGTAAGTCCAAGGTACAGTGGAGAAAGTAATGAACTTTAGCATGGGTGAGGCCAGAAAGACTACAGAGAAAATGCCTAAATGAAACTCTCTCAGGGTGAACAACCTTCAGGACCTAGCACGTGCTGGTGGTTCTCAGCCTTGACTGCACATCAGAATTAATAGAAAGCTTTTTAAAGAATGCTGATGCCTGCATATCACCCCCAGAGATTTAATTGGCCTGGATTGGATCTCCAAACCTCAGTGTTCTTTGAAAGAATTCCAGGTAATTCTGATGCGCAGTTATAATGACTGAGACCGATTGTATGATGCCATAATTTCAGAAATGACTTTTCACTTACATCATGGTAGCAATTCCTGTTATCTCTATTTTGACTTATAAAATTATGGCTACTTTTTTTTTTTAACTTTGAAAATATCTTAGACTTATAGAAAAGTTGGAAGTACAACAAAAAGTAAGCCCTTGCCACTTGAACCGTATGAGAGTAAGTTGCTGATATAGTATGTCCTATAAACAAGAACATTCTGCTACGTTACCACAGTATGACTGACAGTCAAAATCCAGGAAATGAATACATTTGATACATTATACCATCTAACTTTCAAACATCATTCAAGTTTTGTCACATATCCTAATGATGATCTTTTTACCAAAATAATTCATTCCAGAATCATATATTGCTTATGTGTCATGTATTTTTATCCTCTTCAGTCTGGAATAATTCCTCATTCCTCCCTTAACTTTAAAAAAAAAAAAAAAAAAAAAAAGGATGGCAAAGCAGGCCAGGTGGATCACACCTGTAATCCCAGCACTTTGGGAGGCTGAGGCAGGCAGGTCACTTAAGGTCAGGAGTTCAAACCAGCCTAGTCAACATGGCAAAACCCCATCTCTACTAAAAATACAAAAAAAGTAGCTGGGCATGGTGGCATATGCCTGTAATCCTAGCTACTTGGGAGGCTGAGACACGAGAATCATTTGAACCCAGGAGGTAAAGTTTGCACTGAGTTGAGATTGCACCACTGCACTCCAGCCTGGGCGACAAAGCAAGGCTGTTTCAAAAAAAAAAGGTGGTAAAGCTGACTTTATTCAAGGGAGGCCATGGCAATAGGCCCAGGGACCACTGCAGTGTAATCCCGTGGTTGGGGAGATAGACGTTAGAATCAACTCTCCTCCCTTAACTTTTATAACCTGGACACTTCTGAGGGTTACAGGTCAGTTACTGTGTAGAATGTCCCTCAATTTAGGTTTTCTCTTGGTTAGAATCAGGTAATGGTCTTTCGCAGGAATATCATAGAAATTGTGCTGTGTTCTTCTCATTGCATTTTCTCGGATGGCACACAGGCACATGATTTCATTGTGTCTCATTAGTGCTGGTGATGTTGACTTTGATTACTTGATTAAGGAGTTATCTGCCAGGCTTTTCATCTGTGAAGTTACTCTTTTCCCTTTTGTAATTAATAAATGAATATTTTATGGAGTACTTTGAAACTGTGTATCTTATTCTTCATCACACTCAAATTTATTTATTTTAATATGGACTAATGAATTGTTATTTTATTCAATGGGTCATAATCTGTTACTTCATTATTTAGATGTTGCAGGCCAGGCACTGTGGCTCATGCCTGTAATCCCAGCACTTTGGGAGGCTGAGACAGGTGGATCGCTTGAGCTCAGGAGTTTGAGACCAGCCTGGGCAACATGTCTCTACAAATAAAAAAAATTATCCAGGCGTGTGCTTGTGACTATAGTCCCAGCTATTTGGGAGGCTGAGGTGGGAGAATCACTGGAGCTTGGGAGGTTGAGGCTACACGGAGCTGAGATCACGCCACTGCACTCCAGCCTAGGTGACAGAGTGAGACACTGTCTCAAAAAAAAAAAAGTTCCGTTTTTTCCAGATTTGGTTATTAGGAGCCCTAGCTTGGTTTTTCTGTTCCTGTCATTATTTGAGCACTTCATTTTCTTTTCTCCTTCCTATTTATTAATTTATTTAATTATAAATTGACAAATTATAGTTGTATATATTTATGGAGTACAAGGTAAGGTTATGATTACGAAGAAAATGTGGAATAATTAAATCAAGCTGATTAACATTTATTACCTCAAATACTTATTTTTTGTGGTGAGAACATTTGAAATTTACTCTTAGCTAGTAGAATGATGGTTACAAGGCTAGGAAGGGTAGCTGGAGTGGGGGAAATGGGGATGGTTAATGGGTACAAAAATATTATTAGAATGAATGAGATCTAGTATTTGATAGCAAAACAGGGTGACTACAGTCAACGATAATTTATTGTATATTTTACAACAATTAAAAGAGTTTAATTGGATTGTTTGTAACACAAAAAAAGGATAAATGCTTGAGGTGATGGAGACTCCATTTTATTCTGATGTGTTCATTATATGCCTGCATTTACCCCATAAATATATACACCTACTATGTACCCACAAAAATTTCTTTTAAAAATTGAAATGACAAAAAAATTTACTCTTTTTGCAATTTTGAAATGTAAATACATTATTATTTACTACATTCACCATACTGTGCAATAAATCTTACAAAAAGACCCAATTCCTCCTAATTGAGGTTTTGTCCCCCTACCCTTCAGCCTCTGGTAACCACATTCTACTCTGCTTCTATGAGTTTGTTCTAGATTCCACATGTAAGTGAAAACACATGTGCATTTTCTTTGTTGTTTGTTTGTTTTTTGTTTTTGTTTTTTTTCTTTTTTGAGACAGAGTCTCGCTCTGTCGCCCAGGTTGGAGTGCAGTGGTGTGATCTCGGCTCACTGCAACCTCCGCCTCCTAGGTTCAAGCGATTCTCTTGCCTCAGCCTCCCAGGTAGATGGAACTACAAGTGCCCGCCACCATGCCTGGCTAATTTTTGTGTTTTTAGTAGATGGGGTTTCATTATGTTGGCCAGGCTGGTCTGGAACTCCTGACCTTGTGATCTGCCCGCCTCGGCCTCCCAAAGTGCTGGGATTACAGGTGTGAGCCACCACACCCAGCTTGTTTGTTTTTGAGAGCTTGAGTCTCCCTCTGTCACTCAGGCTCACTGCAGCTTCAAACCCCTGGGCTCAGGCAATCCTCCTGCCTCACCCTCACAAGTAGCTAGAGCTATAGGCGCCTGCCACCATGCCCAGCTAATTTCTAAATTTTTGTAGGAGTGGGGTCTCGTTATATTGCCCAGGCTGGTCTGGAACTCCTGGCTTCTAGTGATTTTCTTGCCTCAACCTCCCAAGATGCTGGGATTACAGGTGTTGGCCACTGCACCAGGCCATAAACTATTTTTTTGAATAAGTCATTCCTTTATTTGAAGCATTTTTCCATGTTCTAAATCTTCACCTTTTGAGCATTTTAAAAAATCTTCATGTGGCAGGATTTTCAGATCCCCTTGTTATATTGCTTTTAGACTGATTTCTAAAACTGTGAAGACAATAGTCCAGATTTGGTCTGACCAACAGAGTATATTGAAATGCACGTACGTATCCTTTATTCTATATGCTATTCTTTAATAATTTCAGCATTAATATTTTGGCACAATGTTACTCTGTGTACTTGTTGAGTCTGCAGATTTCTAAACTCCGGAGGACTGTTCCACATGAAGTACCATTATGTTAGGTCTTTGATTTCTCCAACTTGTGCTGTCGATTTTTTGTTATTGTTGTAAGAATGAACGTGAATTTATCCCTAGAAAATTTCATACTGTTATTGAGACTATGTTCCAGCATATGTAGATATTTCCAAAATTGAATTCTGTCATGTAGCATTTTAGATACTCTACCCAGGTTTTTGTAATGTGTACAAATCTGATAAATCTTGAATTAAAATTATTTAGTAAAAATGTTGAAAAGGCCAGGTGCCTTTGAATCTGGGAGGCGGAGATTGCAGTGAGCCGAGATCATGCCACTGCACTCCAGCCTGGGTGACAGAGCGAGACTCCATATTATTTTATTTTCTTTATTTATTTTTTGTTGTTGAGACAGAGTCTTGCTCTGTCACCCAGGATGGAGTGCAGTGACGTAATCTTGGCTCACTGAAACCTCCGCCTCCCAGTTTCAAGCGATTCTCCTGCCTCAGCCTCTCAAGTAGCTGGGATAACAGGTGCCTGCCACCATGCCTGGCTAATATTTTTGTATTTTTAGTGGAGATGGGATTTTACCATGTTGGACACGCTGGTCTCAAACTCCTGACCTCAGGTGATCCATCCGCCTCAGCCTCCCAAAATGCTGGGATTACAGGTGTAAGCCCCCGCGCCCAGCCAATACTCCATCTTAAAAAAAAAAAAAAAAAAAAAAGGAAAGGCTTTATATAAGAAATGAGATTTCTAGCATATGTTATTAGTGGCATTCTTCTAGGTTAAAAGTTACCACTTTTCTTCATTATTGCCTTTTAGGTAGCTATTATTTCACATTTTATTTCATTCATGGGTCAAAAAAAACTTTACCTATAAAGACCCAGGGGATAAATATTTTAGGCTTTGTGGGCCATACGTCTTTCTTGCATCTACTCTTCTCTGCTCTTGTAGCATGAAAGCAGCCATAAATGAATGAGCATGGGCTATGTTCCAGCAAAACTCTATTTACAAAAATAGGCTGCGGGCTGGATTTGGCCTGTAGTTTGCTGGTCCTTGTTTCAGACATTCCTGTCATGATCCCCTATGTGTCACAAGAGACTGTCATATGCTTAGCTAAAATCCAGATGACTTAGCCGGGCGTGGTGGCTCACGCCTTTAATCCTAGCACTTTGGGAGGCCGAGATGGGCAGATTGTCTGAGCTCAGGAGTTTGAGACCAGCCTGGGCAACATGGTGAAACCCCATCTCTACTAAAATACAAAAAATCGTCCAGACGTGCTGGTGGTTGCCTGTAATCCCAGCTACTCAGGAGGCTGAGGCACAAGAATTGCTTGAACCTGGGAGGCGGAGGTTGCAGTAAGCCGAGTACCACTGCACTCCAGCCTGGGCAACAAAGTGAAACTATGTCTCAAAAAAAAAAAAAAAAAAAAAATCCTGATGACTTGATATGTGGGTCTAGTTATGTAACCCTAAGTAATGAGATTGTATGACATGGTATGATCTTAGTATATCCAAACTGATATCTAGAGATCACTAGTTCAAGAGCTCACAGACCATCTGTTTGATAAATTATTTGAATATATGGTTTCTAGGGATATCTTTAATTTGCCAGACAGAGAACTTGAGAATCAACCTATTTCTTTACATTTAAAAATAAAAGGAACATTTGGCTATATGAGGTATTCTAGCATATCAAAGATTGCGGAGAATTAGATGATCATAGGAAAGAACCATAGAATTTAACTTCTAGTATATATGTTACTATTAATTAAAATAGTATTTAAACTGGAAAAATCGAACATAAATGCTTAAGAAGAAAATTGATGTTTAGGAAAGGTAAAGGCCAGGCACAGTGGTTCATGCTTGTAATCCCAGCACTTTAGGAGGTTGAGGCAGGAGGATAGATTGAGCCCAGGAGTTTGAGACCAGCCTGGGTAGCATAGCAAGACTTTATCTCTACAAAAAATTTAAAAAAAGAAACAAAGAAAGAAAGGTGAGACACCCTGGGGAGTATAGCAAGACCTCATCTCTACTAAAAATAAAAAAAAATTAGCTGGGTGTGGTGGTGCATCCCAGCTACTTGGAAGGCTGAGGTGGGAGTATTGCTTGAGCCTGGGACATTGAGGCTATAGCGAGCTATTATTGTGCCATTGGGCAACAGTGGACAAAAAAAAAACAAAAAAAATGAGAGAATAAGAGGGCACAAAGCTGCTCTGAGGAAGCTTAGTTCACCAGATCTAGATGTGCTAGCAGTTGAGTTCTATATTTTCTTTCGTTTTTAACCTATTGAATTATACTTTTTTTTTTCCTTCTGAGACAGACTCTCACTCTCTCGACCAGGCTGGAGTATAATGGCGTGATCTTGGCTCACTGCAACCTCCGCCTCCAGGGTTCAATCCATTCTCCTGCCTCAGCCTTCTGAGTAGCTGGGATTACAGGCACCTTCCACCACGCCTGGCTAATTTTTGTATTTTTAGTAAAGACAGGGTTTTGCCGTGTTAGCCAGGCTGGTCTCAAACTCCTGACCTCAAGTGATCTGCCTGCCTTGGCCTCCCAAAGTGCTAGGATTACAGGCATGAGCTACTGCGCCTGGCCTTTTTTTTTTTTTTTTTTTTTTTTTTTTTTAAAGACAAAGTCTTGCTCTGTCGCCCAGGCTGGAGTGTAGTGGCACAATCTCTGCCCAGTGCAACCTCTGCCTCCCGTGTTCAAGCGATTCTCCCACCTCAGCCTCCTGAGTAGCTGGGATTACAGGCGCATGCCACCATGCCCGGCTAATTTTTTGTGCTTTTAGTAGAGACAGGGTTTCGCCATGTTGGCCAGGCTGGTCTTGAACTCCTGACCTCAGGTGATCTGTCCACCTTAGCCTCTAAAGTTCTGGGATTATAGGCGTGAGCCACCCATGCCTGGCCAGAAAAATCTGAAGGTACCAGGAGTGGGGTATGAATATATTTTCTCTTTCATGGTAGTATTACTCCATCTATTTCAAGAGCTAGCTCGTTCTCTCTCTTTTTTTTTTTTTTGTAACAAGGCCTCACCTAAGCCGGAGTACAGTGGTGTGAACACAGCTCACTGCAGCCTCAACCTCCAGAGCTCAAGTGATCCTCCTGCCTTAGCTTCCTTTGTAGCTGGGACCACAGGCTTGAACCACCATGCCTGGCTATGTTTAAAATTGTTTTGTAGAGGCTGGGTCTCTCTTTGTTGCTCAGGCTGGTCTTGAACTCCTGGGCTCAAGCAATCCTCCCAGTTTCAGACTGGTGACCTTCTAGTGAATGGGGTCTCTAGGTTTGTTTTTTAAATTTTTGAATTATTTGCCATCTATTTATATTTACAGATCTAAAAATTTTACATAAAAATGTAAATCCCAGACTTTCATGAAAAAAGAAAATCAGAATGCCTAACAGAAAATAGCTGGCACTGAGAAGCACACTTCCTCTTTAGGTGCATGTACCTTCCGGTTTGCCATAATCCCCACTGTTTCTTATATGTTATAATGTTACTTGCCTGACCCCTGTAGCATTTAAATTCAGGAACTTTGGTATTATGTGACCAAAAGAGTTTTAAGAATGGAACCCTGGAGTGGGTGGTAGAGAAGGTAAGTCATAGAGAAGGAGGCCCCACTGACAGAATGGTGTATCAGAAGCCAAGAAGAGAAAAATTGTTTGGGGCGGGGGGGTTTATATGTGTTTTTTCTTATTTAGAGATAGGATCTCATTCTGTCACTCGGGCTAGAATGTGGTGGTACAATATTAGCTCACTGCAGCTTCGAATTCCTGGGCTCAAGTGATTCTCCCACCTCAGCCTTCAGAGTAGTTAGGACTGCAGGTGTCTACCACTATACCTGGTTATTATTTTTTTTTACTTTTGGTAGAGACAGAATCTTGCTATATTGCCCAGGCTGGTCTTGAATGCCTGGCCTCAAGTGATCCTCCTGCCTCAGCCTTCCAAAGTGCTGAGATTGTAAGCATGAGCCACCATGCCTCGCCCTGAGAGTTTTAAGAGTTTTAAGAATGAGAGAATGGTCAGCTGTATCAAAAACTAGAGAAAACAAGTAGGAAGACTAAAACACACCATTAGATTTGACACTAGATCAATAGTGAGAGCAGTTTTAATATAGTAATGGGCTTGCTAAGTGAATGGGAGCAAGAAGTTATAGCTAGCAAGTATGACCTACTCTAAAAGGGTCTCTGGTGGGGAAGAGAAGGTAGCTCTTCTGTGTGTTTTTATATCTTATGCCTTCCTTTATTTTGCATGTCTGTTTGAAATCAGATTTCATCACCAAATTCCCCGTGTAGCCTTACTGGTTTCTTTAAATTTAAAGTGGCTGGGAAGTGGGGATGATGGTCTTCAGTGACAAGAAGGTGGATTGCATGGAGTAAGCAGTGGGGAAGGGAGGGATTTGAGAGTGTCACAGAACATGAGATTAGGAAGGTGGGTTGGAGTTAAATTATGAATGGCCTTTATCCTAAAGAAGTTAGGATTTTATGCAGAAGGCAGTGAAATCCGGTATCATTTTTATGTATCATTTATTTTTAGTAATATGATTTTAGAACTGGGATTGGGAAGACCTGTGGCAGGCAGATCAAATTATGAAATTTGTGTATCTTTGTAAGAGATGGTGGTTGTTTGGTGGAGTAATCTAAAGCCTGCAGTAAGATGGAGAGAGCTGACCAGAATTAAAAGATGCTTGTAAGATATTTCTGAGTTAGATTCAAAAAGATTAGGTAGGCAGAGTTCATGTTTACTTTATTAGCGTATTTTACCAATATGTGGTACAGTTTATGGTGATCAGTAGATGTTTTTCAGAATGAATGAATGAATATCTGTTATTGTGTTGTCAGAATTTCCTCTCATCCCTTTGAAGTTTTTTCCTTTTTGTAGTTTCCTTTTCAGGGTATACCTTTATGCTGAACTCTCTGGGTACTTTTCGGTCAGTCTTAAATATATAATTAACTAGGTCTAATCATTTTTTTAAACTATTATTAATTATAAAATGTATGGTCACAGCCAGGCGCAGTGCCTCACACCTGTAATCCCAGCACTTTGGGAGGCTGAGGCAGGTGGATCACTTGAAGTCAGAAGTTCGAGACCAGCCTGGCCAACGTGGTGAAACCCTGTCTCTATTAAAAATACAAAAAAAAATTAGCCAGTCATGGTGGCATGCACCTGTAATCCCAGCTACTCAGGAGGCTGAGGCAAGAGAATCACTTGAACTTGGGAGGCGGAGGTTGCAGTAAGCCGAGATCATGCCACTGCACTCCAGCCTGGGTGACAGAGCAAGACTCTGTCTCACACACACACAAAAAAACTATAGTCAACTTTCTTTTTCTTCTTCACTTTGATTTACAGCTAGTTCTTGCCTGTTGGTTGACCTAAGTCCATGGTAGCATTTCTGAAAGAAGTGGTTGCTACAACAATTTAAGCATCTGTGAGATGTTTGGATTTAGCAAATGAATGTAATAGCAGTGGTCATTGTAGTAAATGTGCATCAGAAATGCATCGCACTGATCTATCGTGTGCCTCTACCATAGTAGCATTTCACTTTTCTCCTTTTAACCCTACTCAAATATGTACTATCATCCTTATAATATGGCAAGGAACTACCATGCTGAATACCTACTATTTGCTAGATGTAGTAGTATGCATTTTATATACAGCACCACATTGAATTCTTCTTATCAGTTACATTTTACACATAAGGAATATGACTTTCAAAAGAATGTGTTCATCATCATAGTCGAGTAGTGGCTGAACTGGAATTTTTGGCTCAGATTATTGTTCCCCAAAGACAGGCTTGCTTTTTTTTTTTTTTTTTTTTTTTGCTATTATGTATGTGTGTGTGTGTGTATTACAGTACACATATATACATATACATATGTATTAGTACATATTTCACCATTAGTTCATATCTCCAGAAATATTTATTTTGCCATACTCGATTTTATTTGACTATTTCCCACCTTCAACAACTTTTTTTCCTTTTATTCTAGGTTTTATATAAATTTACTTATAATACACACAACTCATTGTTTAATATTTGTGTGTGTGTGTGTGTGTGTGTGTGTGTGTGTGATGGAGTCTCGCTCTGTCGCCCAGGCTGGAATGCAGTGGTGTGATCATGACTCACTGCAGCCTTGACCTCCCAGGCTCAAGCAATTCTCCTGCCTCAGCTTACCCAAATAGCTGGGATTACAAGTGCCTACCATGACGCCTGGCTAATTTTTTGTATTTTTGGTCGAGACAGGGTTTCATCATGTCGGCCAGGCTGGCCTTGAACTCCTGACCTCAAGTGATCCTCCTGCCTTGGCCTCCCAAAGTGCTGGGATTACAACACCCAGCCCTGTTTAATAACGTATAGATTTCAAGTACTTTGAGACAGTTTTTATAAAAGTAAGGAAAATAAATTTGTACATTATTGATTTCTGTTTCTCAGGTTTTGATGGACATGTTTGATCAGGATGACATAGGTTTGGTTTCTCTCTGTGAAGATGAACCTAGTTCTTCTGGTGAATTAAACTACTATGATCTTGTCAGAACTGAAATCGCAGAAGAAAGACAGTATCTACGGGAATTAAATATGATCATAAAAGTGTTTCGAGAAGCCTTTCTTTCTGATAGGAAGCTCTTTAAACCTTATGTAAGTACCTTTTTGGGTTTGAAATTCTGTGTACCCCAAAAAATCAGACCAGCTTAAAATCATAAATAGTCACTTTTTTTTAATTTTTTTGAGACGGAGTCTTGCTCTGTTGCCCAGGCTGGAGTGTGGTGGCGCGATCTTGGCTCGCACCACTGCAGCCTCCACCTCCCAGGTTCAAGCAATTCCTGCTTCAGCCTCCTGAGTAGCTGGGATTAGAGGAATGCACCACCACACTCAGCTAATTTTTTTATATTTTTAGTAGAGATGGGGTTTCTGCATGTTGGCCAGGCTGGTCTCAAACTGCCGACCTCAAGTGATCCACCTGCCTCGGCCTCCCAAAGTGCTGGGATTATAGGCATGAGCCACTGCACCCAGCCCATAAATAGTAACTTTAAATACTTTATGAGTACATTAAAAATACTTTCATGTATTTGTGGGCTTTATAAACATGTGAATTGTTATACTAATATAATAGGTACAGTGACAATGAAAATTAGGCACAAAATTAGAAAGAGGTTTATACTGGGGTGAAATCATTTTCCGCTATGCAGTATCTGATATTTAGAGTCATTCATTTGGAGGTAGTGAAAAAGATGTATGGTCTAGGAAAGAAAGAGCTCTGCATTTTTCTGTCTTTTGGTAAGTACCTTAAGGCAGTAGTTTAAAGTTTTAGTTTGAAGCTCAGAATACATGGGGTTAAAAAAAATAAAGTTTTAACGGTGGAACTTTTAAAAATAAAAGTTTATGCAGAATGCCATGTTTAACAAAAAAGGTTTTTTTCTTTCTCTCCTTTATCACATGATTTATTTTTCCATGTCTATGTGTTTGGCCCGCACTTTAAAAATAATTAGTCTTGGCCAGGCGCGGTGGCTCACGCCTGTAATCCCAGCACTTTGGGAGGCCAAGGCGGGCAGATCATGAGGTCAGAAGATCGAGACCATCCTGGCTAACACGGTGAAACCCCGTCTCCACTAAAAAATACAAAAAAGTTAGCCGGGCGTAGTGGCGGGCGCCTGTAGTCCTAGCTACTCGGGAGGCTGAGGGAGGAGAATGGTGTGAACCTGGGAGGCAGAGCTTGCAGTGAGCAGAGATCACGCCACTGCACTCCAGCCTGGGCGACAGAGTGAGACTCCTTCTCAAAAAAAAAAAAAAAATAGTAATACTAATAATAATTAGTCTTGGCCAGGTGCAGTGGCTCATGCCTGTAATCTCAGCTGTTTTGGGAACCTGAGGCAGGAGGATTGCTTGAGGCCAAGAATTTGAGACCAGCCTGGGTAACAGAGCAAGACCCAGTCTCTACAAAAAAATTTAAAACTTAGCTGGGCGTGATGGCACATGCCTGTAGTCCCAGCTGCTGGGGAGGCTGAAGTGAGAGGTTTGCTTGAGCCAGGAATTCGAGACTATAGTGAGCCATGATCGTGCCACTGCCCTCCAGCCTGGGCAAAAGAGCAAGACCTCGGCTTAAAAAAAAGATACTTAGCCTTTGTCTTATTTATCTTGTACCTCCTAATTTCCTCCACAAAATAACTATAACGTGAGTAAGAGTGATACTCAGACACAGGTGGCTGAGTATTTAAAGTTAGGAACAGATTTAGCTTTTCTCATTATTTTCCAAAAGAATGAGTTTTAAATGATAATCGAAAGTGTTTCAGTTGGCAATTAGTTTTTTTCTTTTGGATATATGTTTAGTTTAACAATGTTTATAATAACTCCCACTGGGAGTACTATCATAAGTAGTCAGAACTTTATGTTTTTCAAAGTACTGTTCCATTTTATTTGACCCTTATAACAATCCTGAGGGATAGATTGGGCAGATATTATTATCTCTACTTTACTTGTAAGGAGATTGACTTTTTTTTTTTTTTTTTTAAATATAGATGGGGGTCTCACTATGTTGTTCAGGTTGGTCTTGAACTCCTGGGCTTAAGCAGTCTTCCTTCTCAGCCCCCCAAAGTGCTAAGATTACAGGCCTGAGCCACTGTGCCTAGCTGGAAATTAACATCTTAATCAAGTTAGTTATAGAGCTTAATCTTGAATGTGGCTTCTTTTCTACCACATTATAATTGGATTTTGTCTCTAGTGGTATGAAGAATAAAAACCTAATAAATGCTGGCAGCTAATGTTATCTTTGTCTTTTTGTGTCCCATCAGTTTTCATTCCTCAGGAATTAATTTTTATGGATCTCTTTTCACTGGATTAGTGCTGATATGACAGAAAATGTCTATTTTAATACTAAAGGGTCAGATGGAAGAGAGAATCCCTTTTTTATCTATTTCTGTATCTACTATAATTTTTTTAACATTAAGTAAAATATGAACTTTTGAGGTAAAGACGATCTAAAATCAGAGCATAGTACTCTGCAAATATTAAAGAAGTGAATGACTTAAAAATGATCTTAAGTTACTCCTTTTGCCCCTCATCCTGTGTTTTCAAAAAGCTCGCATTTTTGGAAGGCCTGATATGTGCCAGGAGCATTTTACAGAAATCATCTAATTTAACCCTAAGAACCTTATGAGCTGGGTATTAGCAGACCAAATGTGTGATAATGGGCAAATTACTTAACTGCTCTATGCCTCTGTTTCCTTATTTGTAAAATGAGGATGATGATAGTACCTATCTAATAAGGATATTAGGTTATTACATTTCAAATGCTTAGAAGAGTGCCTAGAGTATAATGTGGCCAATACATGTTAGTTGTTATTATTGTCCTTTTCATTCCTAATCCAGGGTCATTCATCTGGCATGTTGTAAAAGGGAAAAACAGTTTTTCCTCTCTAATCTTTTTTTTTTTTTTTTTTTTTGAGACGGAGTCTTGAGTGTAATGGTACAATCTTGGCTCACTGCAACCTCTGCCTCCCGGGTTCAAGCGATTCTCCTGCCTCGGCCTCCCGAGTAGCTGGGATTAGAGATGTGCGCCACCACACCCGGCTAATTTTTGTACTTTTGGTAGAAACGGGGTTTCACCATGTTGGCCAGGCTGGTCTCGAAATCCTGACCTCAGGTGATCCGCCCGCCTTGGCTTCCCAAAGTTCTAGGATTACAGGCATGAGCCACCGCGCCTGACCCCTCTCTAATCTTCACACTCAACACAGAACATTTCTGCGACAATGTATGTGAGGATTTTTTCCCCATACACCAAAGTAATTCTCCTGTGGACACCAACTAGGTGTCCTATAATTTAGCTCAATTTTGACATTATTTACCTGGAAATAGTGTCAGATCTCCCAGATTAAGGACTCAGTCCCAACACGACTGTCTCCCACTTCAGGCGCCAGTTGAAAGTCCCAGGTTGTGAACTGTGCTCCGGACTGATTAGTTATAACTTGGAGTTCCCATGACCCCCTCCTTGGCTTCCATTAATTTGGTCGAACAGTTTGCAGAAATCAGGGAAACACGTTTACCAGTTTATTATGAAGGACTTTAAAATGATACAGATGAAGAGATGGACAGGGCAAAGTATAGGGGCACAGAGTTTCCAAGCCCTCTCTGGGCAAGCCACCCTCCTAGCACCTCCACAGGGTCAGCAACCAGGAAGCTGGTTTTTATGGAGTTTTTATGGAGCTTGATCTCTAGCCTCTCGCCCCTGCTTTTTTTTTTTTTTGAGACAGGGTCTGGCTCTGTTGCCCAGGCTTAAGTGCAGTGGCACCATCTTGGCTCACCATAACCTCTGCTTCCTGGGCTCAAGCGATCCTCCAGCTTCAGCCTCCTGAGTAGCTGGGACTACAGGCACACACCACCCCACCCGATTAATTTTGTGTTTTTTGTAGAGATGGGGTTTTGCCATGTTTCCCAGGCTCTTTCCCCAATTTTTTAGAGGTCAGTGGGTGGGGCTGAAAGTTGCAACCCTCTGATCCTTTTTCTTTTTTTCGTGAGTCAGTTTGGTTTCAAGTAACCCTTCAATCCTCTAATCATCTGGTCTTTTTGGTGACTGGCCCTATCATGAGGTTATCTAGGGGCCCTCCTGTAAGTAACCTCATTAGCATAAACTCAATATTTATCAAAGGGACTCATTGTGAATAACAAAACACATTATTATCACTCAGGATATTCTTGGCATTTTAGGGGCTCTAAGACAGGAACCAGGGACAAAGACCAAAAATATGTTTCATATTATACCACATGTGGTGGAGCCAGGATCCAAGCTCTGGTCTGTCAGGTTCCAAAGCCCGTGATGTTTCCATTATAAGATGCCAGAGTGAATAATAGTTGGCCATAACCGGGATGGTCAGTCATATGATATGTTTGTGTTCAGAGGATTTGAACCTGTCTTATCCTAGATATATAGCTATCTGCCACATACGATGTTTTAGTCAGTGATAGACTATAAATACCCACATATATGACAGTAATCCTGTAAGATTATACTATATTTTTACTGTACCTTTTCTCTATATAGATATGTTTAGATACACAAATACCATTGTGTTACAATTACCTACGGTATTCCATACAGTAACATGCTGTACAGGTTTGTAGCCCAGGAGCAATAGGCTGTACCTATGTGGCCTAAGTGTTGTAGTATATCATCTAGCCATGATATTTGCACAATGACAAAATCGCCTAACAGTGCATTTCTCAGAACATACCCCTGTCTTTAAGCAATGCATGGCTGTAATTCACAGATGGGAGCTTGGATGAAATCTGTAATTCCTTCTCAGATCCAGGAGATGGGCCCTAAATTGTGAAACCAGATTATAACAGGATTAGGAGTTATCTTCATTCTCATCCCAGCTCTTATCATTAACCTATAAGACTATATAGCCTAAGCTATAAGTAAAACCTGGAGCTCTGTAAGACCTTGATCAAGTCTTTTAGCATCTCAGCCAGTTTTAAAACACTCAAATGCCAGAATTCTTTATGTAAAAAGTAGCTTAGAATCATCCACAGTAGGAGGTTTTAGATTTAGCAAAACTATCTAGAATCTATATTTTGTAGTATTTTTATTGTCTGTTATCCAAGAGATTTTTAAAATTCTCTTCCTGTTCATGATTGATTTTTACTGTCTTGGAATATATTAATTTCGGATTGAATGAAGATATACCCTTAACTCTTATATTGTTTCTTTTTTTTTTTTGTACAAGCAAGTCTCTTTATTTCCAAAGTATGTTGACCTCTCCAACCCAAGTTAAAAGAATACACAGTATGATTCCATCTTTTAATATATTAACATCAAGATGTACATGTTTGGAAATGGTTGGAATTTTATACTGGAATAATGCATGCTAAACTATTAATAGTTTCTACCTCTGAGGGTCACGGGTGTAAGGGGGGCATGAAAGTAAACATTCATATTTTACTGTCTTGTGTTTGAATCTTTTATAATGAGAATGCATTCACATGTGATAACTTTTATTTTTACAAAGAATGAGTTTTCCCAAGAGCAAAATGCAAAAATTCTGCTATAGCTTGTTGACATTTAATGCAAATATATTGCTTTATATAATATACGAATTGTTCAAAAGTGATAATAATAGCTTTAATCATGCTCCCAATAAAAGATTTGCTAGTTAAAGAAATTCTATAGTTTATTCCATAAATTTAAAAACATGTAGAAAACTAGTATCACCCATAAATTAAATGATGTATTTCGTGCAGGGCAGGTAAGCCCCAAAGTTGAGGCTTAGCTCGGGACAGTTCTTGGCTTTGTCCAGGAAAGAAGTCAAAGGCATGACAATGGTAGGAACCTCTGCTGAAGCGGCAGCGTACAGCAGCAGCAGAAGTACTGTTTGTTGTGGAGCAGGGCTACTCCATAGGCAGTGTGCCTCGAGTAGCCTATATTGCTTTTTATATTTAGTAATTTTTAAGCAGAATTCTCAATCTCACATTTCTTAACCTTTCCTTCTCTTTTTTCAGGATATCGAAAAGATTTTTAGTAACATTTCAGATATACATGAATTGACTGTGAAACTTTTAGGTTTGATTGAAGACACAGTTGAAATGACTGATGAAAGCAGTCCTCATCCCTTAGCTGGCAGCTGTTTTGAAGATTTGGCAGAAGTAAGTTTACAAAACTACTTATACTCTCATTAAAGTCCTAAATGCTGTGGTAAGAAATTTAGAGATGAGTCTTGGCAACAGAGTGAGACCCCATTTCCATAAAAAAGTAAAATAATTAGCCAGGCATGGTAGTGCCCATCTGTGGTCCCAGTGACTGAGGAGGCTAAGGTAGGAGGACTGCTTGAGCCTGGGAAATCAAGCCCATGATTGTGTCACTGCACTCCATCCTGGGCAACAGAGTGAGACCCTGTCTCCAAAAAAAAAATTTTTTTGTAAGATATTCTTTATGAAAATTAGAAGATACTACTGGCCATTATAAAAAGATATTTAAGATTTAACTGATAACAAACTAAAATCACATTGCCTATATAGTGACACTTTCTTTATAGTGTGTTTATGGCAATATTTATAGTGAAAGTTTATATACTAGAGTAGTATATAAACTAGAGTAGTAACATTTAGGTTTTTTTTTTTTTTTTTTTTTAGTGGTAAGTATGTTCAAGATGAAGGAAGATACATTTTATTGACATAGCTCTTTACCTTCTGTGAATTTTAAACTTAAAGTTGGAAAGAAGGTTTATATTATTTTAATGTTTTCCAAAGTAAAAATCATTTTGTTATCTTTTAAATGACTATAAAAATAATGTAGCTCATTGTAAAAATATTCAGAAAAATAGAGATATATAAATTAGATGAAAGTCACTTTATTTTATAACACCCAGAGATAACTTATCCTTATATATTTCTGTGCATACATGCGAATGTATGTGTGTTTGCAAAAATAGGATCCCACTATTTTATAACTTACTGTTTTTACTCTGTATATCATAAACATTATCCATGTTAATGTATATACTTCAACACAATTTTCAAGTATAAATAATGCGATGTTATATGGAGACACCATAACATACTTTAACTATCTATTATCCATAGGTTGTAGAGTTTTTTCCTTTTTTTTTTTTTGTTATTGTAAACAACACTGCAACAAACATACTTGCACTATGCCTTGATATTCTAATCTTTTTTTTTTTTTTTGACACGGAGTCTCCCTCTGTCACACAGGCTAGAGTGCAATGGCACAATCTCGTCTTACTGCAACCTCTGCCTCTTAGGTTCAAGCCATTCTCCTGCCTCAGCCTCCTGAGTAGCTGGGATTACAGGCGCCTGCCACCACGCCCGGCTAATTTTTTGTATTTTTAGTAGAGACAGTGATCCTCTCTGTTGGCTAGGCTGGCCTCGAACTCCTGACCTCATGATCCGTCCGCCTCGGCCTCCCAAAGTGCTGGGATTATAGGCGTGAGCCACTGCACCTAGCCATATATTCTAATCATTTTTAAGGATATATTCCTGGAAGTGGAATTGTAGTGCTAAAGACTAGATACATTTTTAGAATTTCGAAACATTTTGCCACGTTCACTTCCAGCTAAGTTCCAGTGTATTAAGCTTCCTTCTTTCTTCACCCTTTCCCTTCACTAACTCGGTATTACCTTATTCCTTTTCTTTTTAATTCTTTTTTTCAAAATTTGTTTTGTTTTCATATCTGGTTCTGCAGATATCCCATTAATTTTTGCCAGTCTAATGGGAAAATAAATCTTTCTTTCCTCTTCTCTTCTTTCTTTTCATTTCTTTCTTTTCTTTTGAGACAGGGTTTCACTCTTGCTCAAGCTGGAATATAGTGGCACAATCATAGCTCACTGTAACCTCGAACTCCTGGGATCAAGTGATAATAATCTGTACCATATTGGTAGAAAATATATTCTTTTAAACCTAATGCTTTTTCTCTTTTTTAAAAAAATAGGAGCAAGCATTTGATCCTTATGAAACATTATCACAGGACATTCTTTCACCAGAGTTTCATGAACATTTCAATAAATTGATGGCCAGACCTGCAGTTGCTCTACACTTTCAGGTAAACTTAAATTGAAGGTTTTTTTTTTTTTTTTAATAAAGCAAATAAATATCTCACTATTTTATCCTTCAAATATTTGTAATTCTAGAATCCTTTTAATCCTTCAAATCTTGTTTATTCTAAACCTGTTTTGGATTATCTTCTGTTTTCTCTCTGGAGCTCTGTCTGTTCTTATTGTAGAAATCTTTTATAGTACAATATCACGAATACTGAATGACCAGAAGAATTTGGCACATACTAGATCTGGGGTATAAAGATGAATTTGGCCGGGTGCGGTGGCTCATGCCTGTAAATCCCAGCATTTTGGGAGGCCAAGACAGGTGGATCACTTGAGGTCAGGAGTTTGAGACCAGCCTGGCCAGTATGGTGACACCCTGTCTCCACTAAAATTGCACAAGTTAGCTGGGCGTGGTGGCGGGCTCCTGTAATCCCAGCTACTCAGGAGGCTAAGGCAGGAGAATCACTTGAACCTGGAAGGCGGAGGTTGCAGTGAGCCGAGATCGCGCCCACTGCACTCCAGCTTGGGTGGAATAGCGAGACTCTGTCTCAAAAAAATAAAAAAATAAAAAATAAAGATGAATCTGGAGTGTGATTTCAGGATTATGTTCCCTATAGGAGGAAGATTTGGAGAAATCTTAAAAAGTTGAGATAACCTCAACCTCTTATGTACTCATACTGATTTTTCTGTGAGGCCTACAATTTAAAGGAGATAAATACTGTATTGAGGGAGAGTATGCAAGTTAGTTGGTTCAGGAATACACTTAGATAAAATGAAAATAAGTGGAGAGATACAAATAAAATTTTATTTTTACTATCAACACTAACAACAAAAGTTATGTTGGCATAGGTAATACTTGGCTAAATATGTAAAACTTCTACATCTAAACTGACTTTTCCAGCCAGACGTGGTGGCTCGTGCCTGTAATCCCAGCACTTTGGGAGGCTAAGGTCAGAGGATTGCTTGGACCCAGGTGTTTGAGACCAGCCTGGGCAAAATAGGGAGACCTCATCTCTACAAAATATAAAAACTTAGCCGAGCGTGGTGGTGTGCACCTGTGGCATGCCAGGAGAATTGCTTGAGCCTGGGAGGTCAAGGCTGCAATGAGTCATGATCATGCCACTGCACTCCAGCCTTGGGTACAGAGTGAGACCCAGTCTCAAAAAAAATAAAAATAAAAAATAAGCTGGCTTTTACCCCTTGACGTTTGAATATGGTAAAAATCCTTATCGTCCTAAAACAAACAAGCAAACAAATGCTTCACTCTAGTAGAATAATTAACTAGAGTGAAGAAAGTTTTTTCATTTCGTCTCTCATTTTTTCTTTGCAGCCAATTGTCTTTATATTATTTTTTACCATTCTTTATGAAAACACTACCATGTATGTTTTAATCAGGATATAAATTGGCTTTGACAAGTAACTTAATTGCCAAATCCAGTGGACATTTTTATTTCATACTTAAGTCTGTAGTATTTGTTACTGCTCTTATCTCTTGGTTCCTGTATACCTGAAGACTGGGCGTGATGGCTCATGCCTGTAATCCCAGCACTTTGGGAGGCTGAGGTGGGTGGATCACCTGAGGTCAGGAGTTCCAGACCAGCCTAGCCAACCTGGTGAAACCCTCTCTACTAAAAAATGCAAAAATTAGCTGGGTGTGGTGGCACGCACCTGTAATCCCAGCTACTCGGGAGGCTGAGGCAGGAGAATTGCTTGAACCCGGGAGGCGGAGGTTGCAGTGAGCCGAGATCGTGCCACTACACTCCAGCCTAAGTGACAGAGCAAGACCCTGTCTCCAAAAAAAAAAAAAAAAAAAAAAAGGTATACACACACACACACTAGCGGGCATGGTAGTGCACACCTGTAGTTTCAGCTACTACAGAGGCAGAGGCAGGAGGATCACTTGAACCCAGGAGGTGAGGGTTGCAGTGAGCCGAGATTGCAACGCTGCACTCAAGCCTGGGCTACAGAGTGAGACTCTGTCTCAAAAAAAAAAAAGAAAAAAATACCTGAGACTGGGTGATTTATAAAGAAAAGAGATTTAATTGGCTCAGAGTTCCACAGGCTCTACAGGAAGCATGGCTGGGGAGGCCTCAGGAAACTTAAAATCATGGCGGAAGGCAAAAGGGAAGCAGGTATGTCTTCACATGGTCAAAGCAGGAGGAAGGAGCAGGGAGGTGCCACAGACTTTTAAACAACCAGATCTCCTGAGAACTCTATTACAAGAACAGCATTAAAGGAAGAAATCCACCCCCATGATCCAGTTACCTCCCACTAGGTCCCACCTCCAAAATTGGGGATTACAGTTGAAGATGAGATTTGGACGGGGACACAAAATCAAACCATATCAGCTCCTATGATACTACATGCTCCCAATTTTCGTCTTCTCTGATTTCTTCTCAGTCTCTTAATTATTATAGCTATTATCCAACTTCTGTTATCAGCCCCTGTTTTTCTGTTCTGTGCTCTCCTTGGGTGACTTCATATCTATATACTAGTGACTTCTTATTTGTATTTCCAGGCCATCACTTTCTTTTAAGCACTCTGTACATATGCGCATGTGTCTATACACTTTCATATAACCAGCTGCCTTGAATTGATGCACTTGGATACCCTAAACGCACTTCAAATATGACATGTTTAAAACTGAACTTACCATCTTCTCCCTGCCTTCTTTACTGTAAATTTCCATTGTTTATTATCTTCCACTTCTCTACTGTCAAAAATTTGTTATCATGGAATACAAATTATACTTAATTCTCAAAATTACTTCAAGAGAGGAATGTTTTTAAAGTTAACTCATATATTCATATCAACTATAAAGTATGCATTAAATACACAGTCTATAAGAACTTTGGATACTCATTAAAAACACTCACAACACATTTCTTGTTTCAGTCCTATTTTATTAGGAATTTTTGCTGTGGAATTTGATTAAAAGGCCCAGTTATTAATAAAGCTGTCATCCTAGATATTCAGTGAAATTGGAGGAGTTAGATGAAATCCTTTTTAGGCCAAACTCACTTGTTTTAACTTAAAAAAAAATTCATTCAGTTTAAGATAAAATAATGCTTCCTTAATAAAACTAAAAAAGCATCTTTAGAAGCTGTGTAGTGTACTTTATCTATTTATTTAGAGACAGGGTCTCACTCTGTTGCCCAGTGGCACAATCTCAGTTCATTGCAACCTCCACCTCCCGGGTTCAAGCGATTCTCCTGCCTTAGCCTCTCGAGTAGCTGAGACTACAAGTGTGGACCACCATGCCTGGCTAATTTTGGTATTTTCTGTTAGAGACAGAGTTTCACCATATTGGCTAGGCTGTTCTGTTGACCATGAGGCACCATACCTAGACTGTATAGCACACTTAAAAAAATAAGATTTGAAGTTAGAACTTAAGGCTTTGAGCCAATTAATAGTTTTTGTTTGTTTGTTTGCGATGGAATCTCGCTCTTTCACCCAGGCTGGAGTGCAGTGGCCCGATCTTGCCTCACTGCAACCTCTGCCTCTGGGTTTAAGGAGTCCCCCTGCCTCAGCCTCCTGAGTAGCTGGGACTACAGGCGCATGCCACCGTACCTGGCTAATTTTTGTATTTTAGTAGAGACGGGGTTTCACCATGTTGGCCAGGCTGTTTTCAAACTCTTGACCTCAGGTAATCCTCCCAACTCGGCCTCCCAAAGTGCTGGGATTACAGGTGCGAGCCATCACACCAAGCCCTAATTAATGGTTGTGTTACCTTGAGCAATTCACTTAGTCTCTGAGACTCAGTTTGCTCGTTTGTAAAATGATGATCATAATAATATATACCTCTTATAGTTATTAGGAAATTAAATGGTAATGTATATATAAAGCATAAGCATAATGTTTGATGTGTATTAAATACTCAAATGTAGCTCCTGTTATTATCAGAGGACTCCTTACACTGTAAATACATGGTACAAAAATTTTAGAATGCACTTTATCAGGCATTTTAGTACAAATTAGCAAAACAGTTGATCTTGTAGACTAATTTTGAAGTTTCATATTGGTTCCAGTTCAAGCACTGTATATAAAATATCCAGAGTAATTCACTATATTAATTAGTTTACTGCTGTCTTAGTCTATTCAGGCTTCTCTAATAAAATATCATAAACTGGATGACTTATAAACAATAGAAATTTATTTCTCACAGTTCACATTTAGGAAGTCCCACGTCAAGAGGCTAACAGATTTGGTGTCTAGTTTGGTGCACTAGTGAGGGTTTGCTCTTCTGGTTCATAGATGGTGCTTTCTTGTTGTGTCCTCACATGATGGATAGCACAAACAAGCTCCCTTAGGCCCCTTTTATAAGGACACTAACCCCGTTCACAGGGGCTCTGCCCTCATATCCTAATCACCTCCTAAAGGCCCCACCTCTTAATACTGTTGCATTGGGGATTAGGTTTCAATATATGACTTTTGAGGGAACACAAACATTCAGATCATAACAAATGTGAAAATGAATTAATCTTTAGGAAAATTGGTGGCACTTTTTGTGTATCCTAGTAAGAAGTTTGGTTACTGGGTAATAAGTCTGTTGAACAGATTATAATTTAACAAAATGTGAAAATTATGGGAATATTTATGAAGATTTTTTTAAAGCAGCATATCAGATTCTTTCTCACATTTTATATTGGTGTGGTTGGTGTTTTTCTTATGGGGAGAAATACCAGTAAGTCAACTATATAGACATTTAAAATTAACATGAGTTAAATCCATTATAAATTTTAGAAAACCATTTATTCTACAGTAGTTTCCAAAACTGGGGTATACCTATCCCAAGCTATACACTAAGATTTTTCAGGATATATAATGGCACAGAGAGCTTTAAGGGAATCTGTTTCTAGTCTTCGGAGATCTTGTTTATGTTTTTTTGCATTGTCTTTTCCAAATTCTCTTACTTGTTACCTTTTGCTATTACGTATTTCCCATTATGCATTGATCCAAGATGTAAAAACCTCTAGGGCACCAAACAGGAAAAAAAAAAAAAAAAAAAAGTATTACTCCTATTGGAGAGTTCACTGAGTACAAAGCAAAAGAGTTCACAAAAGAATGTTATAGGGGGATGATAGTAAAAATTCTTGGTAGCCAAAATGTCATATCTATGTATGTTATGTCATATCTATCTGTCAGAATTAAGAAGTGATATGGTTATCACAAAGGTTTATATTAACCTTATTGTAAGTACTTCATCATCATTTGGGATAAAGAAGAGGAGAAGCTTGTAAAGTTCTCATACCTTGATGTAATATGTTGGAAGCAGTTGTAGTTTCCTCCAGAGGCTTCTAATCCTTGAGACTATGACGTTAATAATGTTCGTTTGAATTTAACAATAAAGTTTGACTTCTGACAAACTGAGTCTGATGTTGCTGTTTATTTTGACAGTGAAGATCGACTTTGTCAATTAAGTTGTATGACAGACATTTTTCATAAATGAGCTAAATCTGAAATTTATTCAATTATTGTTTGGTGAAATACTTATAAATCACATTTACAGTATACAGCATTCCCTGAAATGCATCTTTTGTAACTATTTAAATTTAAAACATTTTAAAATTGTGCAGGAGAGTACATAGATTTTCAGAATTCCTTGAGGGTATATGGAAGCCAGAACATAAGCTGTAGAGGATTATTGTGAAAGCTATTTTAGCCATATAAAAGAAAATTAATGTGTATATTTCTCTAATAACTTAAAGGAGGAAAGGGAGAAAAGAACAACTTGATAGCACTTCAGTTTCAATATAGAACATGCATTCTGTTGTAGTTTTGATAAGTGTGTATCTCAAATTTTTAGTAGCCATTTCTGTTAGTCACTGCTGTTGCATATCCTTGATGTCAGAGACATACATACTGTGATATCTTTTTGCTTTGCAGTCCATTGCTGATGGTTTTAAAGAGGCAGTTCGTTATGTCCTTCCACGTCTTATGCTGGTGCCAGTGTACCACTGTTGGCACTACTTTGAGTTATTAAAGGTAAGATTTTATAACAGAATCTCAAAGTACTTATCTAATAGAAGAGTTTACTTTTTTGAATTAATTTTGGAGACACACAGTACCAGTCTTTTAATTCTTATTTTATGTAAGTAATTAATAATTTTTATATGTAACATTGCTCTAAATTTCTATCTTGTTTATCTTATAAAGGAAATAACTTTTGAAGTTAATATTTTTTTCTGTGCAGTGTTGTATTCTTCCTCTCTTAGCTGGGACCCAAGCAACACCTTAAAAATATATGTATAACTTAAAAAAAAAGACTCTCTTCTCTGTTTTAATTAACTAGCCAACCACTAGTCCTGGTCACATTGGCTAAGAGGGTTTGGAGGCTAGTGATTAATTGGTGGCAAAAGTAGCTGTGGCTTAGGATGAGTCAGGCCATTATAGTCAATGACCTGATCTTAAATGCAGACCTAGTAGCAAGGATTTTTAAAAAGCAATCATCTAGGTAGGGGAAAATTTTTTTTTAATTATATGGTCAAACCAGCATTTTTAAATGTTGGCCAATATTAGAGGGAAACTCTAAGACTAATGATAGGACTTCTAATAAGACATGAACCTTATTTTTAAAAATTTAGTCATCCAAATATATGCTTATATATTATTCATATGAAGCCTGCATATCTTTTGATGAGTTCTTTATGGATCCATTAGTATCCATGGAGACTTACACAATGAAGTTGCTCATCTATTTGTGGATAAAAGCTGACTACCGCCGGGTGCGGTGGCTCACACCTGTAATCCCAGCACTTTGGCAGGCTGAGGCGGGTGGATCACAAGGTCAGGAGATCGAGACCATCCTGGCTAACATGGTGAAACCCCGTCTCTACTAAATGTACAAAAAATTAGCCGGGCGTGATGGTGGGCGCCTGTAGTCCCAGCTACTTGGGAGGCTGAGGCAGGAGAATGGTGTGAACCCGGGAGATGGAGCTTGCAGTGAGCAGAGATCGCGCCATTGCACTCCAGCCTGGGCGGCAGAGCGAGACTGCGTCTCAAAAAAATAAAAATAAAAAAAAAGCTGGCTACCTCCAGCATCAAATGCTGTGGGTAGTAGCACTCCATAAAAAAGAACGTAAAAAAGAGATAAGTATTCATTAGAAATAATCATATATATTACTTGCCTAGATGCCTACAAGGTATACATAGAATTATTTTGGCTTTTATTTTGATGTTACTACCATGGATTAGACGGAAAAAGTCTTAACTGTCTATCTAAACCAACGATGTGGTATCCTAAAGGAGAGTTACAAAATAATCAAGCAGAAAGATACTTTGCCTCTAAAGAGCAGTAAAAAAGTTGGAAGCTGGGCATGGTGGCCACAAGCCTATAGTCCCACCTACTTGGGAGGCTGAGATAGGAGGATCACATGAGGTCAGGAGTTCAAGGCCAGCCTGAGCAACATAGCAAGACCCTGTTAAAGAAAAAAAAAATTGAGAAAGAACATTTTACTGAGCAAGATATGTAGGAATTACAGTTGAAAAGGGGCCATAATCTGAAAGTAGACAGAAGTTCTTAAATGTTAGCTAGAGTCAGTGAAAATCAGTAGCAGTAATAGAGAGAAATGAATGGATTGTCACCAGAAAATCTCCATCTCTCACGTGCTCACTTTGGTAATCACTCCTACCTTTAAAAGATCGAGGGAAATTGTGTAAGGAATTAGAAATGGGAAAAGAAACACTCATTGATGAGTACTCATGCTTGTCCAAAGGCAGCAGATACTCTTATTACTAAGTAGTAGTAATTTTGGGCTTCAAAGAATGAATAAAGAGAGCCAGGTGCAGTGGCTCATGCCTGTAATCCCAGCACTTTAGGAGTCCAAGGGAGAGCGAATCACTTGAGGCTAGGAGTTTGAGGCCAGTCTGGTCAACATGGCAAAATCATGTTTTTAGTCTCTACTAAAAATACAAAAATTAGCTAGGGGTGGTGGCACATGCCTGTAATCCCAGCTACTCAGGAGGCTGAGGCAGGAGACAGCTTGGGCAACACAGCGAGACTCCATCTCAAAAAAAAAAAAGAATGAATAAAGAGAAACTACCCATGTCTGATCAATGAAACTGTAACCCTTAGAATAAATATGGAATATACTCAGTTTTAGTTAATGCACAGCAACAAGAAGAACAAATAGAAATGTGGAATGGAAAGACAAGCCTTAGAAGAGATTAGAAATGGCAAAAGATTTGAATCACTTCACAAAACAGGATATCCAAAATGGCAGTAAACGTGTATTCAAACTCATTAATAGTCAAGGAAATGCAGTTAAAACCACAGGATACCATTACATACACATCAGATTGCAGAAATTTGAAAGTCTGAAAATATCCATAAACAGCAGCATGAACTATTTGCATTCTGTTAGGAATGTAAACTGTATAACCCACTTTGGAAAACTGCTTGGCATTACCTTTTAAATTAAAAAATATATATACTGTATGACTAGGCAATTCCACCCTTGAATATATACTCTAAAGAAACAAAATGCAGGCACATGTATACCAAGAGAAATGTACAAGAAAGTCTATAGCAGGTGTCAGTAATAGCAAACCCTGTTTGCCAACCAGAAAAGGGTAAATATATTGTGGTTCATTCAGATAATGAAGGAAACTTACACTAGAACAACACACAACATCAATGACGCTTACAAATAAACTTTGAGAGATGATAATATTTCATTGGTGTGTTATACCGTATTTTATTTATCCATTCATCTGTTGATAGACCGTTGAATTTTTTTTTTTTTTTTTTGAGATGGAATTTTGCTCTGTCGCCTGGCTGGAGTGCAGCGGCATGATCTCGGCTCACTGCAACCTCTGCCCCCTGGGTTCAAGCAGTTCTCCTGCCTCAGCCTCCTGAGTAGCTGGGACTACAGGTGCATGTCACCACGCCCAGCTAATTTTTGTATTTTTAGTAGAGCCGGAGTTTCACCATGTTGGCCAGGATGGACTCAATCTCTTGACCTCATGATCCATCCATCTTGGCCTCCCAAAATGCTGGGATTACAGGCGTGAGCCACCGCACCTAGCTGACTGTTGGATTTTTTTCTACCTTTTGGTTACTATAAATAATGCTTCTGTGAATGTGGGTGTACAAATATGTCTTTGAGACCTTGCTTTGAATTATTTTATGTATATACCCAGGAATGGAATGGATGGATCATATGGTAATTTTATCTTTAATTTTTTGAGTAACTACCACACTGTTTTTCATAGTAACGGCACCATTTTACATTCCTACCAACAGTGCACAGGGTTCTGATTTCTCCACATCTTTACCAAACCGTGTTAATTTTTTTTTTTTTTTTTTTTTTTTGAGATGGAGTTTCACTCCTGTTGCCCAGGCTGGAGTGCAATGGCACGATCTCGGCTCACTGCAACTTCCGCCTCCCAGGTTCAAGTGATTCTCCTGCCTCAGCTTCCCGCGTAGCTGGGATTACAGGCGCCTGTCACCACACCCAGCTAATTTTTTGTATTTTAGTAGAGACAGGGTTTCACTATGTTGGCCAAGCTGGTCTCAAACTCCTGACCTCAGGCAATCCACCTGCCTCGTCCTCCCAAAGTGTTGGGATTACAGGCGTGAGCCACCATGCCTGGCCTGTTTTTGTTTTTTTTTTAAATAATAGTCATCCTAATGGATACGAGGTGGTATCTCATTGTGGTTTTGATTTTAATTTTCCTAATGACTAGTAATGTTGAGTATATTTTATATACTTGTTAACTATTTGTATATCATCTATTTTGTTGTGTTGTTTTGGGACAGGGTCTTGCTCTGTTACCTAGGCTGGAATGCAGTGCTACAGTCATGGCTTACTGCAGCCTTGACCTCCTGGGCTCAAACGACCCTCCCACGTAGCTAGGACTACAGATGTGTGCTACCATGCCCAGCTGATTTTTAAATTTTTTGTAGAGATAGAGTCTCACCATGTTGCCTAGGCTGGTCGTGAACACCTAGGCTCAAGCAATCTGCCTGCCTCAGCTTTCCAAAGTCCTGGGATTACAGGCATGAGCCACTGTGCCTGGCTATATTTTTTTCTTTGGATATAAGAATTATGTTATAAAGTTACTTATAAATCAAGAAGTGATTTTTTTCTTTTTCTTCTTGCATGAAGATTGAATTATATGTTAAGATAATAATCTAAAATTATGTTTAAAAAGCAGTTTGTAGAAATTTATCTAAAATTTATCTTAGAAAGTGGGATAAGGTGCCTCATGCTTATAATCTCAGTGCTTTGGGAGGCCAAGGTGAGAAGGTCACTTGAGCCCAGGAGTTCAAGACCAGCCTGGGCAACAAAGTGAGACCTTGTCTCTACAAAAAAAAAATCAGATTAGCTGGACATGGTGGTGCATGCCTGTGGTCCCGGCTACTAGGGAGGCTGAGGCAGGAGGATTGCTTGAGTCTAGGAGGCCAAGGCTGCAGTGAGCCATGTTTGTGTCAGTACACTCCAGCCTAGATGACAGAGTGAAACCCTGTCTTAAAAGTAAATGAATAAATAAACAAAATTTATCTGAGAAGAAAAATGAAAACAGTAGTTTGTGATGAACGTTATGGGGCTTAAATTTGAAAAGAACAAAAAAAATTATCTATAAAGTGAATATATTATAGATATATATTCTATATATCTGCCATGAGTAACTATATATATGTAACAATATATATTGCCATGCAATATAAATTGTTGCATGGCAACAATAATATAACATTGTTCCAACAATGTATATAACAATATATATTGCCATGAGTAACAATGAACCAACAATGTACTTTGTTTTTTGAGGCACATCTCACTCTGTCACCCAGGCTGGAGTGCAGTAGTGCAATCTTGGCTCACTGCAACCTCCGCCTCCCAGGTTCAAGTGATCCTCCTGCCTCAGCCTCCCAAGTAGCTGAGATTACAGGTGACCACCACCACACCCAGCTGATTTTTCTGTTTTTTTTTTTAGTAGAGATGGGGTTTCACCATGTTGGCCAGGCTGGTCTCAAACTCCTGACCTCAAGTGATCCACCTGCCTTCGGCCTCCCAAAGTGCTGGGATTACAGGTGTGAGCCACTGTGCCTGGCTTGTTTGTTTGTTTTTTTATTTTTATTTTTATTTTTTTTGAGATGGAGTCCCACTCTGTCGCCCAGGCCGGAGTGCAATGGTGCAATCTCGGCTCACTGCAACCTCCACCTCCCAGGTTCAAACGATTCTCCTGCTTCAGCCTCCTGAGTAGCTGAGATTACAGACGCGTGCTACCATGCCTGGCTAATTTTTTTTTTTTTTGTATTTTTAGTAGAGACGGGGTTTCACCATGTTGGTCAGGCTAGTCTCAAACTCCTGACCTCAAATGATCCGCCTACCTTGGCCTCCCAAACTGCTGGGATTACAGGCGTGAGCCACTGCACCAAACCTAACAATGTACTTTGAAATAATGTTAAGTAACTATGTATGGTATCCTCTAATTTCTTGTCATATAGTTGTTTTTCCATCTTGTTTTATCATAAATCTGATTTTGGAAAATAAAACTTAAATAATATTTAAACACTAAATCCAAGAATAAATCTCTCTTGGTGTATCACCAAAGCAGATACTTTAAAACAGTGGGTTAAAACTGTTCCAGGATTGTGTTTTCTACTACTAAAGGGATGTAATAACCTTTGAGTCACACTAGTCCAGCCTTCTGTCTTATGATTCTCATCCCAAAGTGGGCTTAACATGAGACAGAATTTATTTTGGATGAGTACTGAGCCAAAACAGTATCACAAAACGGCAATCTATAGAATGGGAAAATATTTGTAAATTATATATCTGTTAAAAGATTAATATGCAGAATACATAAAGAACTCCTACAACTCAACAACAAAAACAAAATGACTAAAAAAATGAGCAAAGGACTTAGACATTTCTCTAAGAAGGTACATAGGCGAGGCATGGTGGCTCATGTCTGTAATCCCAGCACTTTGGGAGGCTGAGGTGAAAGGATGGCGTGAACCCAGGAGTTTGAGACCAGCCTGGGCAATATAGTGAGACCTCATCTCTACAAAAATATTTAAAATTAGCTGAGCGTGGTAATGCATGCCAGTAGTCACAGCTACTTGTGAGACTGAGATGAGAAGATCACTTGAGCCCAGGAATTGGAGGCTGTAATAAACTGAGATCACACCATGGCACTCCAGCCTGGGCAACAGAGCAAGACCTTGTCTCAGAAAATAATCTATGTCTGTCATTTTTTACTAAGGACATGTTAACTCTCTCATTTCAGAACTGGTTTATTCAAAGGCAAGTAATGTTCTCTTACTCTCCTAACTCCCTGGTCATTCCTTGGGAATTCAGTAATGGAAAGAATAAAAATTATTCTCTCTCAAGAGGAATTAATTTAGTTTAAAGCTTAACAGGAAAACTTAGTAATAACTTCAGTGAGGTTCATTGAGGAAGATCAACCAGTATTTCAATATGAAACAATAGAGTTTATAGGTAATTTTTTTTACCTTTTACTTTGAAAAACAGAAAAAAGTTACAGAAATAGTGGTGAGCACCCTTCACCTGGACTCACTTTTTTTTTCTTTTTTTTTTGAGACAGAGTCTCACTCTGTTGCCCAGGCTGGAGTGCAGTGGTGAGATCTCAGCTCACTACAACCCCCACCTCCTGAGTTCAAGCGATTCTCCCACATCAGCCTCCCAAGTAGCTGGGATTACAGGTGCACACCACCACGCCATTCTAATTTTTGTATTGTTCGGTAGAGACTGGGTTTCACCATGTTGGCCAGGCTGGTCTCAAACTCCTGATTTCAGGTGATCCTCTTGCCTCAGCCCCCCAAAGTGCTGGGATTACAGGTGTGAGCCATTGCGCCTGGCTACCAGTTGTTAACATTATGCAACATTTGCTTGTTATCATTCCTGTTTTTTTTAGACAGAGTCTCACTCTTGTCGCCCAGGCTGGAGTGCAGTAGCCCATTCATGGCTTACTGCAGCCTTGACGTCCCAGCCTCAATCAGTCCTCCCATCTCAGCTTCCCGAGTAGCTAGAACTACAAGAGCATGCCACCATACCCAGCTAATTTTTGTTTTTTTATTTTTTGTAGAGAAGGGGTTTTGTCATGTTGCCCAGGCTTGCTTTGTCATTCTTTGTGTGTGTGTGTGTGAGTATATTCATAACATAAAGAGCTTGCAATCTCTTTTGAAAGAAATCTCTCAACTCTTAAAAAAGACCATGAAGAGGATTTTACTACATATTTACTTTTTCAGTACTGACATATGATTCAGGTACATATGAAAGAAAGTTAATAGCAGTTAACTTTCTTATGTGTTTTTTTTTTAAAAGTTAGTGTTTTTTTAAAAAAGCACGCAAAGAAATATGATCATGGGTTTTTTGTTTGTTTGTTTTGGGGTTTTTAGGTTATTTCTTTTTAGAGAAGGAGTCTCGCTATGTTGCCCAAGCTGATCTCAAACTTCTGGCCTCAAGTGATCCTCTTGCCTTGACCTTCCAAAGTGGAGAGATTACAGGCATGAGCCCGTGTGCCCAGCCTAGTCATAGGTTTTAATGGATTTAATTTCCCACCAAATTACCAACTCCACTCTTATGAAAATCTAGAGAGTTTATTACTAATAAAAAAGAATTGATTACATGTTTTATTTCACACCTAGACTGAACTCCTAGTACAGTGAATTAGAGACAAATTCATAATTTGTTGAAATTCCCCTTGCTATGGGCGCATATGTCCATAGTAGATGTAGCATTTGGTAGGAGTTTCAAGAAAAGCAGGGTAAATATTTCAGTGAAGTCTCACACAGAGTTAAGAAAAAACAAATGAAATGTAAAATCTTGGACAGGATACACTTATGGACAACTAAGGATAATGATGAGTATCAGGTAGCAAGGAATATATTCTTCAGCTAGGTTCATAAGATACTACCCATTAAAGCTAAGCGCGGTGGGTCATGCTTGTAATCCTAGCACTTTAGGAGGCCAAGGAAGGTGGATTGCTGGAGCTCAGGAATTTGAGACCAGCCTGGGCAACATGGCCAAACCCCATCTCTACAAAATATTCAAAAATTAGCTGGGTGTGGTGGCCATGCCTGTAGTCCAAGCTACTCGGGGGTCTGGGGGTTAAGGCAAGAGGATCGCTTGAACCTGGGACATCGAGGATGCAGTGAACCGAGATCGTGCCACTGCATTCCAGCCTAGTAGACAAAGTGAGACTTTATCTCAAAGAAAAAGAAATGATATTACCCATTAATAAACAGTCACTTTTATTTTTAATTTTAAGCATATATAGCAAGGGTATCTTTTCTGTTTGACCTCTTTTCCATTTTCATTTTATTTCTTAAACTCAGTAGTTATCCAGTTTGTTTTCAACATAGAAAGAATCCCTTTCAACTCAATGGTCATCAGATTTAGACACAGACCAGTGTTTTGCGTAGCTGTGTCTGGTGTCATTGTAGAGCCACGGGGTATTAGTGTAGCAAAAAAGCAGAGACTTTGGGGTCAGAGCTCCTGGGTTTGGATATAAACTCTCCTATTTATATTGGGCAAATTACTTAATTTCTCTGTGCCTCATTTCCTTCATCTGTAACATATGATTATAGTACCTCGTGTTACAGAGTTGTAATAAAAATTAAATAAGCTAATGCATAAAAGAGCGTGCACAGAGCAGAGCTCAAAAACCATTCATTATTGGTCTAAATACTTAAAATCATACAGTAGTCATTTATTTCAGTTACTTCTGACAACCACCTAGTGAGCACCTACCACATGCAGGTAAACTGAAAAGGAATAAAACATGTCCCTAGGCATTAAGATGTTCACAATTTAGTGAAGAAAATAGATGTCAAACAAATAATTACAATATTATAAGAGCCTAATAGAGGTAGTACTATGAGATCAATGAAGCAGGAGTTACTAGCTCTGCTTAGGGAAGGCAGAAAAAAATTCCTACTGATTTTTCCTTTGTTCAGTGAAGTAAAAAAAAAATACATATTGGTTTTGGGTATTTGTCTTACTGAGAGAGAGAACAGTGTGTGTGCGTGTGTATGTGTCCTTATTTATTTGCGGGAGTCATGAAAGACAAATGCTTAGGAACTCTCCAGAATAAAAAAGACAATAGAAACATGACAATTTAGTGCTTCACTGACCAGTTCCTGTTTTAGGGGAAAATATTACCTTAAAGGATGTTATTAAAACAGTTGGCAAAATTGGAATATACACTATGGATTAGATTACGCAGTCGATTACTCGGTGTTAAATTTCGTGAAGTTGATCACTATACTGTGATTCTGTAAAAGAAAATCCTTGTTGTAAGATGAGCCATGAGAAATATTAAAGGAGTAAAGGAGAATGATACTATTTGAGAGTAATTTGTGATACATTTGACTTTTCCTTATATTCCAAAAACTACCACAAAACCATTCAGCCGTAGTCCCCCTTCCTCTGGAAGGAACTGAATGGATAGTATCACAAACTACTAAAAAAAGGTTCTGCACACACTGGCACACAGAATGATGAAGCATGTGACAAAATGTTAAAAATTGGTGATTCAGAGTATTACAGGAGTTATTTGTGTTACTTTTACAACTTTTCTATAAATTTGATATTTCAAAAGAAAAAATTTTAAGAGGGAAAAGACATAATCAGAAGGCATCTTCAAGAGGAAGCATTTCAACTGTATCCTAGTGGCTAAATTCACCAAGTGGATAAGGAGGTCAGAGACTGATGTGTAGAAAGCGAATGGGGGCATGAAAGTGCATTACTTATTTGCACATAGTTCAGTACAATAATTTTTCTTTTCTTTTTCTTTCTTTCTTTTTTTTTTTGGAGACAGAGTCTCACCTTATCACCCAGGCTGGAGTGCGGTGGTGCGATCTTGGCTTACTGCAATCTCCACCTCCTAGGTTCAAGTGATTCTCATGCCTCAGCCTCGCGAGTAGCTCAGGATTACAGGCGTGCACCACCACGTCCAGATAATTTTTTTTTGTATTTTTATTTTTTATTTTTATTTTCATTTTTTTGTGGGGGACAGAGTCTCACTCTGTCACCCAGGCTGGAGTGTAATGGCACAATCTCAGCTCACTGTATTCTCTACCTCCCATGCTCAGGTCATCCTCCCACCTCAGCCTCCCAAATAGCTGGGACTACATGTGCACCAACACCACGCCCGGCTAATTTTTGTATTTTTTGTAGAGACAGGGTTTCTCCATGTGGTCAGGCTGGTCTTGAACTCCTGGGCTCAAATGATCTGCCCGCCTTGCCCTCCCAGTATGTTGGGATTACAAGTGTGAGCCACCTTGCCTGGCCCAGTAATTTCTGTGTAAGATTTTGGAACACATTCTTTTGAGTATCTGTAGAATATTAGTTGGATATTCATTAATATGATGTTTATCAAATCTCACTGCTGAAAATTCAAGAAATATTTAGCAAATTATCGGATTATTATGCCAAACAGAGCCATTGTTTAATATACTTCCATTACCAGGAAATCCCACTCTAAATATCCTCAATTTTGTTCTCCTTTATAGCTTATAATTATTACATGGTTATTTAAAAATGACACGTGGAAGAGTTTGAGCAACCTTAAGACCAAGTAGACAATGAAAATTTGGTATCCTCATACCTTTTTGGTAGAATATCACTACTGGTGATAATTTAGATATTTGGATCAGCAAAAACAATAAGAATAAAACAGTTCTAATTAAGCATTTGATATCATCAACATTCATATTTATTAAAGAAATTTTAGAGTGGAACTGAGAAGACTCTTTCTGTAAGAAATCTTTAAAGCAGCAAAATAAGTGATTTTGCCAGTAACTTTCACCTGTAGAAGTCAGAATAACCAAGCACAGATCCTTTTTCAAACTTTCTATGATATTTTGACTTTGCTTCCATCCTTTCTATTGCTTACTCTAGAGATTAAGGTATTACTTCTAATGATAGTCATTTACATTATTTATGTTGCTAATCTCTTGATGACAAGACCTCTACATGTGTCTCGAAATAAAATCAAATGGCTCTGTGCTTCATATAGAGAATAATTTCTAAGACATATAAATAAAAGGTAATGGACAAAGTTCTCAAACAATATCCAGTTCTTTGCTGAGGAAAGGGAACCATTGCTGAATGCTTTTGAGATTGCTCTTGGAATATAAGGAAAATTTTAATTTATCACAAAATCTCTAATAAGTTAGTTTAAGATCACAAAATAGATTTAAGTTTTTAAAAATTTTCTGAAGTGATCATAATTCCCCATATCCTTGCATAAATATATATTTATAAATACATAATATACATAATATCTATATGATGCTCCACTTTGAACTCTTCTTTCAAAAAGATTAAAACAGTTTGAGAGCAGCTTGGGCAGCATAGCGAGACCCCATCTCTACAGAAAAATTAAAAAAAAAAATTAGCCAAGTATGGTGGCACACATCTGTAGTTCTAGCTACTTGGGAGGCTGAGATGGAAGGATCACTTGGGTCCAGGAGGTTGGGGCAAGGCTGCAGTGAGCCATGATCACTTCACTGTACTCCAGTTTGGGTGACAGAGTGAGACCCTGTCTCACAAAAAAAAAAAAAAAAAAAAAAAAAAAATTCAAAACATTGGAGCACAATCCAATCCAATCTGAATTATTTATTATAAGTAAATCTGCTTTCTTTCTGAGAGTGAAATACAAGAGAAAATTTTGGGGCAAATGAAATAGAACCAGAGTTTTAGGGATTAAGTCAGTTTCTAAATCTTCTAAAGGTTGAGATAGAATGTTAATTTTCATGGTTTCTTGACATCTCATGTTGTAAAAAATAGCAGTGGAATCCTTTGAGAGATGCTGTTTATGGAAAAGTTTATGATGGATTGAAGTGTTAAGGTTAGTACACTTGATTATGTTATATAACAAAGATTTGTAAACTTTTTGAAATTGCTAAAACAAAGTAATCATTAGAGAATATGAAATAGTTTATAGTTATTTATCTTATTTTCTCTATTCATAGTTGCTAATGAATAAAAGTAAGTTGTAAGCTTCATGCTTTAGATGTAGTAAACTTTTTTAATATGTTTGGAAAATATGGCCTGGCACAGTGGCTCACACCTGTAATTTCAACACTTTGGGGGGCAGAGATGGGAGGATAGCTTGAGCGCAGGAGTTTGGGACCAGCCTAGTGAGACCCTATCTCTACAAAAAATAAAAATAAAAAAATTAGCTGGATGTGGTGGCATGCAACTGTGGTCCCAGCTACTCGGGAGGCTTTATGCCCAGGAGATCGAGGCTGCAGTTAGCCCTGCCACTGTACACCACCCTGGGTGACGGAGTGAGTGAGACCCTGTCTCAAAAAAATAAAAAATAAAAATAAAATGTCCAAATGGTTTTTACAGTTGCTTTTTTTTTTTCCTGTTTACTATGTTCATGTTAGTTTATATCTGTATTGTGTTTATGTTTATAGAAAGAGGGTTGGGCCAGGCCTGGTGGCTCACACCTCTAATCTCAGCACTTTGGGAGGCAGAGGCAGAAGGATAGCTTGAGCAGGTGTTCAAGATCAGCCTGGGAGACATAGCGAGACCCTGTCTCTACAGAAATTTTAAAAATTAGCTGGGTGTGGTGGCTATTCACCTGTGGTCTCAGCTACTTGAGAGGCTGAGAGTGGAGAATCATTAGAACCCAGGAGCTCAAGGCCACAGTGAGTGAGATCCTGTTTCAAAAAAAAAAAAAAAAAGAAAGAGGGTTGGTTTGAGAGGTCAGTAGGTATATATAAAATTATAGCTGTTTTTATTAAGTATATATAAAATTAACTTAGAGTTGATAATATTCGTTGCTGCTTTCTCTTACTAGAAAGTTGGGGGAAGAATCAAACAATGCAGTTTTGATTTTTCTTTCTGTTTTTTCTTAGCAATTGAAAGCATGTAGTGAAGAACAAGAAGACAGAGAATGTTTGAACCAAGCTATTACTGCTCTCATGAATCTCCAAGGTAGCATGGACCGAATTTACAAGCAGTATTCGCCTAGACGTCGACCTGGGTAATTCCAAAGTGTTGAAAATGTGAATGCCTCTGCTTACTTTGCTGTCTCTGATGCCTAGTTTTCAAAGAAGTGTGATTTATTGTGATAGTTACATTCTTGAAAGTTGTGCTTGTCATACTTTTATATACTTTTATGTTGGTCTTTTCCTTTCTTTTTTTCCTTTTCCTTTCCTTTCCTTTTTTTTTTTTTTCTTGAGAAGCAGTCTCTCTTGCCCAGGCTGGAGTGCAGTGGTGTAATCTCAGCTCACTGCAACCTTAGCGTCCTGAGGGTTCCAGTGATTCTCCTGCCTTCGCCTCCCAAGTAGCTGGGACTACAGGAGCCCACCACCATGCCCAGCTAATTTTTGTATTTTTAGTAGAGACGGGGTTTTACCACGTTGGCCAGACTGGTCTCAAACTCCTGACCTCAGCCTCCGAAAGTGCTCGGATTATAGGTGTGAGCCACCACACCCAGCCTTTTTTTCTTTTTTTTAAGAGACAGGGTCTCACTTGGTTGCCCAGGCTGGAGTGCAGTGATGTGATCTCAGCTCACAGCAGCCTCAACCTCCTGGGCTCAAGCAGTCCTCCTGCCTCAACCCTCTGGAGTAGCTGGGACTCGAGTAGTTGGGTGGCACATGCCACCACACCTGCCTAATTTTTGTATTTTTTGTTGAAATAGGGTTTTGCTATGTTGCCCAGGCTGGTCTTGAGCTCCTGGGCTCAGGTGATCTGCCTGCTTTGGCCTCCCGGAGTGCTGAGATTGCAGGTCTGAGCCACTGCACCTGGCCAACCCAGCCTAGTCTTAAGATTAGCATTGTTGGCTGGGCGCGGTGGCTCACGCCTATAATCCCAGCACTTCGGGAGTCCAAGGTGGGCGGATCGCCTGAGGTCAGGAGTTGGAGACCAGCCTGGCCAACATGGTGAAACCCCGTCTCTACTAAAAATACAAAAATTAGCCCGGCGTGGTGGCAGGCACCTGTAATCCCAGCTACTTGGGAGGCTGAGGCAGGAGAATCACTTAAACCTGGCAGGGGGAGGTTGCAGTGAGCCAAGATCGTGCCATTGCACTCCAGCCTGGGGGACAAGAGCGAGACTTCGTCTCAAAAAAAAAAAAAAAAGATTAGCATTGTTATATTATTAGGATAGACTTAATAAATGTTTAAAAATATAATCTATGAAAGAAATTTAGAATTTTTTGTAATTTTAGTTCTTATAGAGCCGATAGTACTTCTCTTTCATAATAATGAAATTGTGGGATGTATTATTTAGCGGCAAAGTTAGAACTAAATGCTGTGTGTAAAAGCTACTGGTTATTTAATATTTTACTCACTTGATTTGAGATGGTTTATGCTTGAAACCATTTGGGTTGCTAGCCATTGAATAAGCTATATTGTTTGTTTTTTTAGAGATCCTGTTTGCCCTTTTTATAGTCATCAATTAAGAAGCAAACACCTGGCTATCAAAAAAATGAATGAAATTCAGAAAAATATCGATGGATGGGAAGGCAAAGATATTGGACAGTGTTGTAATGAATTCATTATGGAGGGACCATTGACAAGAATCGGTGCCAAACATGAACGGCATATTTTTCTGTTTGATGGCTTAATGATCAGTTGTAAACCTAATCATGGCCAGACTCGGCTTCCAGGTTACAGTAGTGCAGAATACAGGTTAAAAGAAAAATTTGTCATGAGGAAAATACAAATTTGTGATAAAGAAGATACTTGTGAGTACAAGCATGCATTTGAATTAGTATCCAAAGATGAGAACAGCATAATATTTGCTGCTAAGTCTGCTGAAGAAAAAAACAACTGGATGGCAGCCCTTATTTCTCTTCATTATCGTAGTACTCTAGATCGAATGTTAGATTCAGTATTATTGAAAGAAGAAAATGAGCAACCACTGAGATTACCAAGTCCTGAAGTATATCGTTTTGTAGTAAAAGACTCTGAGGAAAACATTGTTTTTGAAGACAACTTGCAAAGTAGAAGTGGCATCCCCATTATTAAAGGAGGAACTGTAGTGAAATTAATTGAAAGGTTAACATACCATATGTATGCAGGTATGTGAAACTCATTACAACTGCTGACCTAGGGCCTGGGACCCAAAGCTTTTTAAGAATGCTCAAAAATATTTGAGGCTTGGGGAAAAAATGGATTGCCTCCAAAATATAAAAATACTGCAAAAACAAAAGGAATAAGAGAAGGAATTAAATGTCTAAAAAGGTAATATTGTTAACTTCATTAATTATTGAATAAATATTCATAAAATATATATATTCATGAATTTTTTTTTTTTTTTGAGACAGAGTCTCACTCTGTTGCCCAGGCTGGAGTGCAGTGGCACTGTCTCTGCTCACTGCAAGCTCCGCCTCCTGGGTTCATGCCATTCTCCTGCCTCAGCCTCCCGAGTAGCTGGGACTACAGGTGCCAGCCACCATGCCCGGCTAATTTTTTTTTTTTGTATTTTTAGTAGAGACGGGGTTTCACCGTGTTAGCCAGGATGGTCTCGATCTCCTGACCTCGTGATCCGCCCACCTCGGCCTCCCAAAGTGCTGGGATTATAGGCGTGAGCCACCGCACCCAGCCATATTCATGAATTTCAAATTTGAAAACAATCCTCGCTTATTAAGAATATACCATAGCATATTCTCTATCAGTATTTCTCTGTGTATGGCAGGGATACCATGGTATCCTGCCAGTACCATGATTGTCAGGAAAAGCCACAATCTGAGGAGCCAAAGTAAAAAGAAAAAGGGAGGAAGGCCTCCAAATATGATACTTTGAGTTAATTAAACTGAATACATTAAACATGAAACCTATTTTATGCTCTGCCTTTTCAGATCCCAATTTTGTTCGTACTTTTCTTACCACATATCGTTCATTTTGTAAACCACAGGAATTGCTGAGCTTACTGATTGAACGGTAAGAAAAATATGTATTTCACTTATATTGACATTTTGTGAAAAATTAACTATTTTGTAAAGGGCCTAGTACCTAATAAATACTCAAGTTAATTATTGGACATACTTTATTTGGCATTAAATTGGCAGTATTACTATTCTCTTCAAATGGAGTACTCCCTAAAATCTGTTTATAACAGAGATCTTTTCAGCTCTTAGAAATATTTCAAGTGGTAATCAGAAAGACTAATTTAGAGGATGAAAGCACTATATTTTAATGAATATTGTTCTGTGTAATAAAACGATACTTTCTTAAAAGAGACTTTTCTACTTACCACTATTTTTTTTTTTTGGACCGTAGACTACTTTGCCAAATACTTTCCACTTTTAAAACAAACTTGTTATGAAAACTTTCAAAACATATACAAGAGCAGATACAAGAATATAATAAACCCATTTATTCATCAACCACCTTCAGTAATTATCATCTCATTGTTTCATCTGTTTCCCTACAAATTTAAACACCCCACCTCGTGATTATTTTGAAGTAGATCCTAGACAACATAATTCATCTATAAATATTTTTCTATGTATCTCTAGAAAATACGGGCTCATTTTTAATAATCAGATATCATTATTAAACCTAAAAAATCAGCAATTCCTTTATTATGATTAACTTTTAAAAATTAGTGTTGGGTTGAATTTTTTTTACCTAGTATTATAGTGGCATTTTAAATGTTTTATAGTTTAAAATGTAGAATCCGGACTCCAAAATGATTTTTAGTTTTACGTTTTAAAACTTACTGAAACTTATTATTATACCAAAGCTTATTAACTGTATTATCAAGATATAATTCTAGGTCTCTATCACTATGTTGTTTTATCAGACTAAATTTACCAGACTGAGTCAGTGTAATGTGCTGTGAAGATCTACTTAGTTCTGTTTCCATGTCCAGAATAAGGAAAGCACACGTTAGACTTATAGTTTAGCTGTATTTCCTATGTTTGAGCAAGGTTTTTTATCTTCATCTTATCCACTTAGGTAAATTATTTAAATATTGTTAAATATTCAGTTTTGGCCCTCTCTTTGAATTTGTACTCATTTAAATAAATTTATTAGCCTACTTTCATTTTAATAATATAAATATTAAAGACATTATTAGATAAGCAATTTCTGTCATGTTCTTTAAATTCCTTATGAATTCTTTCCTTGGCTCTTTTCCCTGGACCTTTTCTGTATTATCAGTGCTAAAAGACAAAACTTTAGTTTTTATAAAAGTAAGAATGCAAAACCTTAGTTTTGTATAGCCAAAGGACAGTTTTTTGTAGTATATCATACCTCAAGGGAAGTTTAACAGTAATCCACTTTTTGTGAAAGTGGCAGGAAAGAAGGTTGCTTGCTGTTTTCCTCCTTGTATTTTCATTATGTATGAACAGATTTTTCTCCTTTTGCTTTTCTTCTTAGGTTTGAAATTCCAGAGCCAGAACCTACTGACGCAGACAAATTGGCAATAGAGAAAGGCGAGCAGCCAATCAGTGCAGACCTTAAAAGATTTCGCAAGGAATACGTCCAACCAGTACAACTTAGGTTTGGCTTGAATATTTTTTACATATATATATATATATATACACACACACACACACATATTTTATGTGTCAGTTTTCAATATATAGTTAACACAAAAGCTCTCAGCTTTTAATTCAAATATAGGTAATATTTTTAACTTCACAGGAGTTAAGTTAAACTAAAAGAGTTCTTTCTCAGTGAAGCTATTCTTAAATACCCTGAAGAAATTCAACTATTTAAATATCCTATGTTTGCATCACATATCTCTGGCATGTGATATGTTATGCTTACATAGCAGGATACCTATTTTTTATTGTAAGTAAAAATTATAAAATTTCATATGAGCTTGCCTGCTGTCAACCTTTTTTCACGCTTTTTTCCTTCATTTCCCTTTGCGATCATATAGTAATCCTGGCTTTTTTACAATTTATAATATTTGTGGAAGTTCTAGCCCTTTTCCCACTTATCTCTCACAAAATATATAGACATTTGTTACTTTAATTGCAATAATTTCTAAAAATGTATTTGATTAGAGAAGGTTCCAGTTAATAAATACTACTGTGTGCCAGGGATTACCCTAAATGCTATATCTTTTTTATCTCATTCTTACAACATGATTACTATTCCTACTTTATATATAAGGAAATTGAAACCTAGCAAGATGAAGTAATTTGAGCTAAGTTATATAAAGAGTGTGGCAGGACAAGATTCAGACTCATGTCTGACTTTCTTAGCCTGTGTGTGTGTGTATGTGTGTGTGTGTACCACTAAGCATTGAAAATTGGAAACGCCTTCAATTAGCCCTCTTTACAGTCCAAGTAACCAAAGTATTATCCGCCCCTTTCCATTGGAAACCAAGTTATCTTATTAATTATATATAATCTAAATTTTTTTTTCTCTCTAAATTTCAAGTTTCCTTGATTACTATTGACCAGTAAATTGTAATTTTGGAACTGAGTATATTAGTTATTTATTTCCCAGGATAATTGCCACAAATAAATGCAGTTTTAGAAGAATGATAGTGCTCCCAGCTATATGTCTTTCACCAAAACTTTTAACGTCATTCTTTGTATAAGAAGATGAGATTATTTATGTATCAGCAATAAATAAGTAATTAATTTTTTTCTGCTAGCGGTGATGCATTTGTACTTATCTACACTCACATTAAATCCCTTGATATGGCACATACGTTTATGAGGTTGCTATCGGGTGGGGTAGGGGGTGGGAGTATGATCTTCGATTCTCAGTCATATAAGCTCTTTATGTATTTCTAAGCATTTGCTCTGTTCTCAGTCCTGTACTTATAACTATGCTAAGTACAAAAATAACAGACTGTCATGATATTATGGCTTTACTGGGGACTTTACTGGGGGAAAAAGACACATGAAACAGTTATATATTGTTCTACTTGGAGTGCTTAAGTGACTTAGAAAAATACATCCCTATAAAATTTCAGGAATAGCAAAGATTAGGCCAGAGTAATTAGGGAAGGCATCTTGGAGAAGGTAAAATCTGAGATTGCCCCTAAAGGATCTATAGGCTTTAGATAGGTAGAAAGGTGACTGTAGGTATTCAGGGTCATGAGAAATAGTATGAACAAAGACAAGAAGGCAGAAATGAGAATGGTGTGCTGAGGACACAGATAAGGACATTGACCTGAGAGGAATGTAGGCATTGTATCACAAGTAGTAGATGAGATTACCTATATGGAATTGGATGGAGTGGAAAACTGAAATCCAAGCCAAGTTATTAAACCTGTTATATAAATATTGAAAGATTTCTAGTAAAATGGGTGGTAGTAATTTTTCTAACATTTTATTATGAAAAATTTTAACATACAGCAAAATTGAGAATTTTACAATGAACACCCATAAACCCACCACCTAGATATGTATTCATCTATTCATATCTATTCATATATCTGTTCATTTATCATTCATCTATCAGTTCATTTTTGTATGAATTTTGAAGTACACTCCTTAAATACTTCAACTTGTATGTCATTAACAGTTCAGTGTTTGTTTTTCTTTTGTTCTAAAATGTGCATATAATTAAATACATTTTTTTCTTGCTGCCGCTGAAGATAAAAGATACACACATCTTAAGTGTACTTTTGTTGAGTTTTAACAAATACATGTATCTCTATAATCCAAACGCCTTTCAAGATATGGAATGTTACTACACCCCAGAAAGTTCACTTATGTTCCTTCTCATCAGTTTTTGTTCCCACTGCCCAAGGGCAGTGTTCCAATTTCTCCTTCCATAGATTAGTTTTACCTGTTTTAGAGTCTTAATAAATGCATTCTTACAAACTCAATTTTGTGTCTTCTTTCACTCAACATGCTTTTGAATTTCATCCATGGTTTTACTTGTGTATCAATGGTTTATTTTATTGCGAGGTTGTGTTTTATTATATGAATATACCAGTTTATTCATTTTTCCCATTGAAAGATACATGGGCTTTTTCTCGTTTTTTATTATTATGAATAAAGCCGCTGTGAACTTTATCTTACCAGTCTTACTGTGAATATTTTTCACTTTTCTTGGGTAAATAACTCAGAGCGGAGTGGCTGGATCAGAAAGTATGTGTATGTTTAGTTTTGAAAGAAACTGCCAAAACTTCCCAAACATTCTCACCAACAATGTTCTAGTTGTTTCATATTCTCACCAGTGTTTAGTCATGTCAGTCTTTGTGCCTTAGCCATACTGCTGGAGGTAGTGGTATTTCATTCATACTTATTTTGTGGAGAATCTGTTCAAAGCCTCTAATTTTTGTTGAGATACTTGTCTTTTTATTACTGAGTTGTAGGAGTAAATTGGGTAGGACTGAATGCCAGTCCTTTGTCAGATAAACATTTTGCAAATATTTTCTCTCCATGGCTTGCCTACTAGTTTCCTTCCTTCCCTTTCCTTTTCCCTTCTTCCTCCATTTCCCTCCTCTTTCCTCTCCCCTTGTCTTTACTTTCCTTTCCATTTGCATAGTTGATTAAATTTCTCTTTGCAAGGTTATAGGTAATCATTTTTGTGATACTGTAAAACAAAACAGTTCTATTTTTGTCTTTTGAAATGAAATAAGAGACTGTAGTATATGTGTAGATTACATAGAAATTTTATGATAGGCTGGGCGCAGTGGCTCATGCCTATAAGCCCAGCACTTTGGGAGGCCGAGGTGGGCGGATCACCTGAGATCAGGAGTTCGAGACCAGCCTGGCCAACATAGTAAAACCTCGTCTCTACTAAAAATACAAAAATTAGCCCAGCATGGTGGCGGGCGCCTATAATCGCAGCTACTTGGGAGTCTGAGGTAGGAGAATCACTTGAACCTGGGAGTTGGAGGTTGTAGTGAGCTGAGATCGCACCATTGCACTCCAGCCTGGGCAACAAGAGCAAAATTCCATCTCAAAAAAAAAGAAAGAAATTTGATGGTAGCACTTGAATTTAGAACCAGATACAGTACATCTTAGTTGGTTTTCCATTTTCAGTGAAAAAGTACCAAAATTTAAATCTTAAAAATGCTTTTTATGAACTTAAAATAGCTTTTGTAATATAGAGCATAAGTTTTCTACATATGAATAAAGAAAGGGTACTTTTCCTTAACATAAATGGGAAGCACAGAAACCACTATTTTTATGCTTATAAATATTTTAAAAGTATACATTTTATTAATAAATAATACACAGTTTGGAGACCTACTCTCCTCTTGTCATTGAAGCGCTTAAGGTATTAATTAAATACAGATTAGAGAGTCTTTGAGTATTATGTTGACCCTTGTATATAAAGCTATCATCATGGCATTAGAGAAGGAAGAAGTGTAATTGAACACTTAGGTTTTGCTAAAATGTGTTTCTTTCCATTTTATCAGGATCTTAAATGTATTTCGGCATTGGGTTGAACATCATTTTTATGACTTTGAAAGAGACTTGGAATTGCTTGAAAGACTAGAATCCTTCATTTCAAGTGTAAGAGGTATATTATATAAAGGTTTGGTTGAATCTTATATTGCACAGAGTTTATGTTCAAATTTGTGTGACTTTAAGAAACTAAAACTTTTTTTGTCTTTTTTTTTTTTGAAACAGAGCTTTGCTTTGTTGTCCAGGCTGGAGTGCAGTGGTGCCATCTCAGCTCACTGCAACCTCCGCCTCCCAGGTTCAAGTGATTCTCCTGCCTCAGCCTCCCAAGTAGCTGGGACTACAGGCACATGACATCACGCCTGGCTAATTTTCATATTTTTAGTAGAGATGGTATTTCACCATGTTGGCCAGGCTGGTCTCGAACTCCTGAGCTCAGATGATCCACCCGCCTCAGCTTCCCAAAGTGCTGGGATTACAGGCATGAGCCACCATGCCTGGCCAGCATTTTTCATTTTTAAAAAGCTGAAATAACATTTGGAATTTTTTTATAGACGGCAAGAAACTCATATATGTTTAGAATCATCTGAGGTCTCAGAACTTCGCCTTTTCAAGTTTTTGAGGAGAATATTTCTTTTAAAGAAGTCAAAAGTCCTCTTTAATAAATTTAAGCTGTTTATTTTTATCTCATTGCAAGGTTGCCATTTCTTCAACTGAATAAAAATATGTGTAATTTTATGTTTTCTTACTTTCTTTAATCTTATTCTTTTAATGATTAACAGCTTTCTTATAATATTTACATCTTCTGGAAATGTTTTTGGTATATTTCTGAAATCTGAAAGAGAGGAGTTTTCTATTTTAAGTTTCAGAATCATAGCCCAAGAAATGAAACCCTAGGCCATGAACATTTAAACAAATGTGTCATCAAATGTATATTATTTAGTCAAGAACATTTATATTTTATCTGACATTATAGGGCATTACAAATAGTATAACAAGTGTAACTTATTTCGTGTTCTACTTGTTCTTTAAGGGGAATATTATTTAAAGTTAAGAATGTTATTCCTTTATTTCTATTTTGAGATGTTTATGATACATTTTTATGTGTGTCTTAAAATTTTCATAATACTACATTTTCAAGTTGTATTCTAGGCCAGTGCAGTGGCTCACACCTAGAATATCCCAGCACTTTGGAAGGCAGAGGCGGGCTGATTGCTTGAGTCCAGATGTTTGAGAACAGTCTGGGCAAAATGGCAAAACCCAGTCTCTACAAAAAATATGAAAATTAGCCAAGCATGGTGGCATGTGCCTGTAGTCCCAGCTACTCATGAGGCTGAGGTGAAGCGATCATTTTTAAGCCCAGAGCTCGAGGCTGCAGTGACCCAAAATCGCGACACTGCGACACTGCACACGAGCCTGGGCAGAGTGAGACCCTGTCTCAAACAAAAAACAAAAATTTATATTCTAAATGAGAATACTGGATTAGACACAATCTAAGAAGCTTCTAAAATACACACACACATTAGAATAAATTAAGTAAATGGTTATGTTAATGTCCAAAGTTCTTTTCTATACTAGTTATACTTCAGAATAACCAAATAGTTCATGAGGAAAAGTTTATTTTTGTGGAAGTATTTCCACTACTAAGTGAAGAAGGAATGGTAGAATATCCCATTTCTCAGTTCCTAGTAAAATAACAAACCTAGGGAATTATCATGAGTGGATGGGTACTATCACAAAAAGGTAACTGGACATTATATGCCTCCTGTTAGAAGTATTCTTGGCAAGTATTTGTGTCATAAAATTAATCCTGAATCAGACCAAGTCACTATATCTCTGCCTTACAGAAAATATAGAGGACAGAAAAACATGGCAAATGACAATTTCTTCCACAAAGTGCAAGCAAAAATATGCAATAAAGCAGTAACCTGTAGATTAAAGGAGACTTGAGACACATTGACTCAATGCAATATGTGCAATCTTGTTCAGATCCATTTTCAAACTAAATATAAGAAAATATGGCCGGGCACAGTGGCTCATGCCTGTAATCCCAACACTTTGGGAGGCCAAGGCAAGCAGATCACTTGAGCCCAGGAGTTCAAGACCAGCTTGGGCAACATGGATAAACCCCATTTCTACTAAAAATACAAAAATTAGGCCGGGCGCGGTGGCTCACGCCTGTAATCCCAGCACTTTGAGAGGCCGAGGCAGGCAGATCACGAGGTCAGGAGTTCGAGACCAGCCTGGCCAACATGGTGAAACCCCGTCTGTACTAAAAATACAACAAAATTAGCCAAGCATGGTAGTGTGCGCCTATAATCCCAGCTACTCAGGAGGCTGAGGCAAGAGAATCGCTTGAACCCAGGAGGTGGAGGTTGCAGTGAGCCGAGATCACGCCATTATTCTCCAGCCTGGGTGACAAAGTGGGACTCCATCTCAAAAAAAGTACAAAAATTAGCCAGGCGTGGTAGTATGTGCATTCCCAGCTACTCGGGAGGCTGAGGTGGGAGGATCACTTGAGCCCGCAACATGGAAGTTGCAATAAGCTGAGATTGCGCCACTGCACTCCAACCTGGGCCGCAGAGCAAGACCCTGTCTCAAAAAAAAAAAAAAAAAAAAAAGGAAAATAATCAGAGAAATGTGAACAGTGACAAAATACTTGAAAATAACAGTGTATTAAGAAGTTGTCAGTTTTATGTGTGATAATGGTGTTGTGGTTATTACTTTAAAGAGTGTTTTAAAGATGCTTAAATATGAATGAAATACGATGTCTCGGATTTGTTTCAGAATAACCTAGGAAGTGACAGGATGGCATGAGTAGGGTTAGAGAAAATAAAAATTGTCCATGAGTTGGTAATTGTTGAGGCTGGGTGAAAGTTAAGGATTAAATGAAGATTTGCAGTCATGTCTGTCAAGTAAAAGACATTTTTCTTTATGTGTTCTTTTTCCAGGGAAAGCTATGAAAAAATGGGTAGAGTCAATCGCTAAAATCATCAGGAGGAAGAAGCAAGCTCAGGCAAACGGAATAAGCCATAATATTACCTTTGAAAGTCCACCTCCACCAATTGAATGGCATATCAGCAAACCAGGACAGTTTGAAACATTTGATCTCATGACACTTCATCCAATAGAAATTGCACGTCAGCTGACACTTTTGGAGTCTGATCTCTACAGGTAGACAATTAATGTTAATTTCTTGCTTTATTTTTAAGAATCTTGAACATTACCTATTTTCAAAACATTTTGCACATTATTCATTAGTGCTTAAAAATACCTCATCTACTCTTGGGCTTAGAAGAAAGGTCATAGCACGGTTTTTAACTAGTCTGCCCTGCAAGTAAAAGTCTTATGTCACTATTTAGGCCTAGAATGGGGACTAGCAATCCATCACAAGAGGAATGGCAGGAAGAAGATTTTCAAGTCCACCACCCCTCTCCAACTCCTGATACTTTCTCACCTTGGTTTAGTTTGAGGTCAGTCAGTCAAGTCAGTTAGTATGGATGCTAGGCCCTTAGCAGCTAAGTGAATAGAATATTGTGTGAGATGGGTTTTCTTTTCTCATTTACAACTCAGGCTGTTGCAAAGGGTACAGGCCTTGCATGTAACAGCTGTCTGTCAAAAAATGTCACTATCATTATCATTCCATCAAAAGCTTTTCTACACCAACCTCTCTGTTTTTCCCTCCTCCCAATCCTTCCCAGCCACTAATACCTGCAGTTCTACTCTCTACTTCCATGAGTTCATTTTTTTTTTTAGTTTTCATATATGAGTGGGAACATGTTATATTTTTCTTTCTGTGTCTGATTTATTTTGCTTAACATAAGGTCCTCCGGGCTCATCCATGTTGCCTTGAACGACAGGCTTTCATTCTTTTTTTATGGCCGAATAGTGTTCCATTGTGTATATATACCACATTTTCTTTAATCTGTTGATTCCATATCATAGCTATTGTGAGTAGTATAGAAGCCTCATTTTAAAATATAAATATGCTTGGCTGGGCATGATGGCTCATGCCTGCAATCCCAGCACTTAGGGGGCCAAGGTGGGCAGATCGCTTGAGACCAGGAGTCCAAGACCAGCCTGAGCAACATGGCAAACTCCGTCATACAAAAACTACAAAAAATAGCCAGGCATGGTGGCTCAGGCCTGTAGTGCCCCTGTAGTCCCAGTTACCCAGGAGGCTGAGGTAGGAAGGTCACTTAAGGTCAAGGCTGCAGTGAGCCAAGATTGTGCCACTGCACTCCAGCTTGAGTGACAGAGCGAGACCCTATCTCTAAAATAAAAATATTTTCACGCAGTTATCCTGATTAGCAGCCAGTTTTTAAATAAAGATTACACAGGGAAAAGCAAGAAGATATAAAATTTAGTGCTAATAGATAATATAGTAAGGTACCTTTACTATATTGTGTTTACTTTATGTTCTTTAGAATTTGCCTAGTTTGCACTGGCTATGCCATTCAGAACCAGACTTTTAGCACACCCACCAGAAGTTGTCAACATCTGACTCAAAATGTTATGTTATATTTTAAGTAATTTAGAGTTCAGGTAGCTTCGTTTATGTTGTGGGATTTGTGATAGGTAGAAATGAAGGGACTTGTTACTTGAGGTAAAAAAAGCAAATAGTACTGCATCATGTTTTTTCTCACAATGTAATTGTTTAACATGAATGGACATCAGAAAAAAAGCACGTCACTTCATGTGGACCTACTTTCAGGACATAGAAAAATACCTGATATTGACATCATTTGTAAACTAAATTTCTTTCTTTTTTTTTTTAATTTTTGAGATGGAGTCTTGCTCTGTCACCCAGGCTAGAGTGCAGTTGTGCAATCTCGGCTCACTGCAACCTCTGCCTCCCAAGTTGAAGTGATTCTCATGCCTCAACCTCCCGAGTAGCTGGGATTACAGGTGTGTGCCACCACGCCCGGCTTTTTTGTATTTTTAGTAGAGACGGGGTTTCACCATGTTGGCCACAGTGGCCACGAACTCCTGACCTCCAGTGATCCACCCACCTCAGCCTCCCAAAGTGCTGGGATTACAGGCAGGAGCCACTGCACCCAGCTTTGTAAACTAAATTTCTGCTGAAATAATAGAGCTACTTTAAGAAAACATTTCAGAAACTGTTAGCAAGTACTTATTTATACACAAATCTACTGATTAAAAATATTTTTTTAATGAATAACCAAGTCTGTAGGCCATTGATGGCAATGCCACCGGTCAATTAAAAAAAAAAAAATAGAGATAGGGTCTCACTATGTTGCCCAGGTTGGCCTTGAACTCCTGGCCTCAGGCAGTCCTCCTGCCTTTGCCTCCCAGGTGCTGGGATTACAGGTGTGAGCCACTGTACTTGGCCAATTTTTAAATTGTGTATTCTGACTCACTGTATACAATGTTTTAATCTGCTCTTTTGTCTGAATTTTAATTAAATACTCAGGCATTCAAAAAATATAGGAAATAATATAATGAATATTCATGAACAACAAAAACATTTTAGATAAAATTGAAATCCTTTGTATAATTCTCCCAAATCTTACTGCTCTCTTTCCCCTAAGAAATCACCACCACCCTGAATTTGATGTTTACTATTTCTCTTTATATTTTTATAATTTATATACATATACAGAGATTCATAAACAACATATAGCATTGTTGTGCACTTTTTTTTTTTAGAAACAGGGTCTCACTCTGTTGCCCAGGCTGGAGTGCAGTGGCACAATCATAGCTCACTGTAGCCTTGAACTCCTCGGCTCAAGCAATCCTCCTGCCTCAGCCTCTCAAGTAGCTAGAACTACAGGCACGCACCACCATACCTGGCTAATTTTTTTAAAAAAATTTCACAGAGATGAGGTCTTGCTATGTTGCCCAGGATGGTCTTGATCTTGGCCTCAAGTTGTCCTCCCACCTCAACCTCCCAAAATGCCAGGATTACAGGTGTGAGCTACAGTGCCCAACTGGTTTGTTGTTGTTGTTGTTTGTTTGTTTAAGATGGGGTCTCACTCTGTCACCCAGGCTGGGATGCAGTGGCATGATCATAGCTCACTGCAGCCCCAAACTCTAGGCTCAAGCAGTCTTCCCACCTCAGTCTCTCAGTAGCAGGAACTGCAGGGAGGAACTACTGTGCCTAGTTTTTTTGTTTTATTTTTTTGAGATAGGATCTCATTATGATTGCCCAGGATAGTCTCAAACCCTTTGCCTCAATCAATCCTTCCACCTCATCCTCCCAAGTAGTTGGGATTATAGGTGCATACCACTGCACCTCAGCTTGTTTTGCACATTTTTTAAACTGCATATACTTGTGTATCATTCTGCAACATGCTTTTTACTTAAATCATTTTTGGCATTTGTTCAAGTCAATGAATACAGTTCTAGTTAGCTTATTTTAGATGCTGTGTAGTGTTCCATTATATTTATACTCCACAATTTATCCAGTCTCTGGATGATAAGCCTCTATTCACTCTTGCAAATAATGCTTCACTGAACATTCTTGTAAACGTTTTCTTATAACTCTGTTTTTTGTTTGTTTTGAGACAGAGTCTCACTCTGTTGCCCAGGCTGGAGTGCAGTGGCATGATCTCGGCTCACTGCAACCCTCTGCTTCCTGGGTTCAAGCGATTCTCCTGCCTCAGCCTCCCAAGTAGCTGGGACTACAGGCATGCACTACTACGCCCGGCTAATTTCTTTGTATTTTTAGTAGAGACGGGGTTTCGCCTTGTTGGCCAGGCTGTTCTTAAACTCCTGACCTCAAGTGATCTGCCCGCCTCAGCCTCCCAAAGTGCTGGGATTATAGGCATGAGCTGCTGCACCTGGCTCTTATAAATTTGTGTAAGAGTTTATCTAGGATATATGCATACTTAAGAGTCGAATTGCTGAGTCATCCGGTGTGTATCTCTTCAGTACTATGAGATCTTGCCAAATTGTTTTACAAAATGGTTGTATCAATTTTTACTTTCTTATTGGTGTTCCTGTTTTATTATATTTTTATCCATTTGGAATTATCAGACTTTTTTTCTTTCTTTTCTTTTTTTTTTTTTTTTTTTTTTGAGACAGAGCTTTGCTGTTGTTGCCCAGGCTGGAGTGCAGTGGTGTGATCTCGGCTCACCACAACCTCCATCTCCCGGGTTCAAGCGGTTCTCCTCCCTCAGCCTCCCAAGTAGCTGGGATTACAGGCATATGCCACCACGCCCGGCTAATTTTGTATTTTAGTAGAGACGGGGTTTTTCCATGATGGTCAGGCTGGTCTCGAACTCCTGACCTCAGGTGATCCACCCGCCTCGGCCTCCCAAAGCGCTGGGATTACAGGCATGAGCCACCGCGCCTGGCCCTGAGTTATCAGACTTTTGTTCATCTAATGAGTAAAATGGGATTTCATTGTAGTTTTATGTTATTTTCCCTGAGTAAGGGATAAAGTGTGTTTTCACGTTTGTAGCTATTTGGGTCTGTTCCTCTCTGAATTACTTGTTCATATATGTGTTTATCTATCTTTTGGGTTAGTTGTCTTTTTCTTATTAAGTTTTAGAAGATCTTTAAGTGATACTAATCCTAATCCTTTATAGGTTAAGTTGCACTGATTTTTAATTCCATAGGAAAGTTCAACCGTCTGAACTTGTAGGGAGTGTGTGGACCAAAGAAGATAAAGAAATAAATTCTCCAAATTTATTAAAAATGATTCGCCATACCACAAATCTCACCCTCTGGTTTGAAAAGTAAGTTTTAATTTACTACTTCCTAATAGCCATAATATTAAGTCATATTTAATCTAAAATTCTGGCTACTCATAATTATCTTGTTTTCTAAGTGAGGTGAAGAAACTTTTCTAAGCCGTGAATTTTTGTTGTTGTTAGATGCATTGTGGAAGCAGAAAATTTTGAAGAACGGGTGGCAGTACTAAGTAGAATTATAGAAATTCTGCAAGTTTTTCAAGATTTGAATAATTTCAATGGCGTATTGGAGATAGTCAGTGCAGTAAATTCAGTGTCAGTATACAGACTAGACCATACCTTTGAGGTAAGTTTTAGGCTTAACTTTTTCATTTTTCTCGGGGATGATAAAATTAGCATAAAAGAAATTTCATCTATCATCTATCTTTTTTATTAAATTCTTTGTAAATTCATCCTTGCTTCTTAAACACAGTGATATAAATATATTAGAAAATATGTTGACATATTAGTTAATATATGAATATGATATATAATATGTGAATCCTAGGCTTATATTAGAAAATATATCAATATTCAATAAAGAGTATGAGACTTGCACTGCCATGTAATGTACTTACCTAAATGTAATGAAGTTCCAAGTGGATTTATTCAATAACACATTGATTGTCTCAAATGACAAAGGATTTTAAATATAAAAATACAAGTAATGTCTTAATCACCTTTAGATAGTCAACAATAGTATAACACAGGAAGAACTATTTCAAAAACTTAAATTTGGCCAGGTGTGGTGGCTCGTGCCTGTAATCCCAGCACTTTAGGAGGCTGAGGCGGGTGGATCACCTGAGCTCAGGAGTTCGAGACCAACCTGGACAACACGGCGAAACCCCATCTCTACCAAAAATACAAAAATTAGCTGGGCATGGTGACGCACGCCTGTTATCCCAGCTACTCGGGAGGCTGAGACAGGAGAATTGCTTGAACTCAGGAGACAGAATTTGCAGTGAGCTGAGATCACACCACTGCACTCCAGGCTGGGCGACAGAGTGAGACTCAGTCTCAAAAAATTAAAAAATGTATTTTTTTAATTATAAAATATGTGTTTAACATGTACTATTGAAAATTCCAGAGATATAGAAAATAGGAAGATATTTTGCATATATATTTTAATAACAAAATTGAGATTATATTGTACATAGATTTTTATGGCCTTTTTCTCATAGTTTTCTATTTTTTTATTAGCTTATCTTCAAAAACAAGATTTTAATGGCATCAAGATTTTCTTTCATGGATAAATCATAATTTATTCCAACAGTAGGTTGTGGGACAATTAAGTTATTTCTGATTTTTTTCTGTGATAATTTATCATGGAATATTTATATATAGAAGTCTTTTTAAGAGCTTGATTATTTCCCTAGAAATAATCTAGGGGTGGAAATCCTGGGTCTGAGTATTTATATACTTTAAGACTTTAAATACTTTTGCCAAGGTGTTTTGTAGCAGGATACGATAAATGCCCCTTGGTATTATGTATTATATTAAAAGCTTTTGGCCAGGTGTGGGGGCTCTCACCTGTAATCCCAACACTTTGGGAGGCAGAGACAGGAGGATCACTTGAGCCCAGGAGTTTGAGACCAGCCTGGGCAACATAGGGAGACCCCATCTCTACAAAAAAAAAAAAAAATTAGCCAGGCATGGTAGTGCATGCCTCTGTGGGGGGCAGAAATCGCACTGCATTTTTAAATTGTATCTTAAAAAATAACTAGTGAGGCTGGGCTCAGTGGCTCACCTGTAATCCTAGCACTTTGGGAGGCCGAGGCGGGTGGATCACCTGAGGTCAGGAGTTCGATACCAGCCTGGCTAACATGATGAAACCCCATCTCTACTAAAAATACAAAAATTAGCCAGGCATGGTGGTATGTGCTGGTTTGCAATCCCAGCTACTCAAGAGGCTGAGGCAGGGGTATCGTTTGAACCTGGCAGGTGGAGGTTGCAGTGAGCCGAGATTGCCCCACTGCACTCCAGCTGGGCAACAGAGTGAAACTCGTTCTCAAAATAAATAATAACTAGTAAGGTTGAATATTTATTGGGTACTTTATGATTTATATATTCATTTCCTCTCTCATTTTTGGGGGGAGAGTGTTTTCATTTTGTTGATTTTTTTTTTTTTTTTTTTCCTAAAGAGTCAAGCTTGCTCTGTCACCCAGGCTGGAGTGCCAGTGACATGATCATAGCCCACTGCAGCCTCGAACTCCTGGGTTCAAGGGATTGTCGTGTCCCAGCCTCTTGAGTAGCTGAGATTACAGGCATTAGTCAGCATGTCCAGCTGCATTTTATTCATTTATATGGATTTTTCATATATTAAAGATATTAAAACTCAGACTGTACATATTTTCTCATTTCTGTTTGTCTTTTATCTGCTTTTTAATTTAAAAAATGTATAATGCTTTGACATAAGGAAGTTTTATCATTTTTATTTAGTTGCACATATCAGTCTCTTCACTTATGATTTCTTCCTTTGCTTTTGTACCTGGAAAGACTTTTTTTAAGCAAAGGATAACAAGTTAGAAACTCAGCCATATAAATACTGCTTTTGGGAATGTGTGTTTTTACAATCTTTCTGGAAAGCAGTCTAACAATATATGTTAAAATTAAAAATATGCATACTCTTAGGACCCAGAATTGTAAAGAAATAAATGCACCAGAGTATAAAGTTATATGTACAAAGGTATAGTTACTGCAGCATTAGCTGTAGTAGCAGAAAACAGGAAACAACCTGAATGTCTATCAATAAGAGAATGATTAAATACATCCTCTTATACCTATATTGTAGAATATTGTTCAGCTATAGAACAAAGTGAGTGGGATCTATGTGTATTGTTGTGGAAGAACATTTGTGATACTTCAGCAGGGGAAAAGCTTCAGAATTACTATAACATTATTCCGTTTTAGTATCACAAAGCAGAGCAAACCCCAAACCTCTAAGTGGAATTGGATAAGTATTGAGAATAATGTGGGAGGGTACATACTCCTCTTTAAACATTATTTATTATTATTTTTTTAGTGGGTTGTTATTAGAGGGGAATAGAGGAAAAACTGCTTTATACATATATTTTTCTGTTTGGGTGTTTGCATTTTATTGATTTGTATGAACTTTATATGTTAAAGATACTAATACTTAGTCAAATATTATTAAATAGGCCGGGTGCAGTGGCTCATGCCTGTAATCCCAACACTTTAGGAGGCTGAGGTGGGTGGATCACATGAGGCCAGGAGTTTGAGACCAGCCTGGCCAACATGATGAAACCCCGTCTTTACTAAAAATATAAAAATTACCCAGGCGTGGTGGCGGGCGCCTGTAATCCCAGCTGCTTGGGAGTCTGAGGCAGGAGAATCACTTGAACCTGGGAAGCAGAGGTTCCAGTGAGCCGAGATCGCACCACTGCACTCCAGCCTGTGCGACAGAGCAAGATTCCATCTCAAAAAAAAAAAAAAAACAAATATTAATCTATTTAATAAATGTGTCATAAATTGAATTCCTATATATGTGGGCTCTTTGTTGGTCTCTCTGTTCTGTTCCTTTGATCTGTTTGATTACTCTTGTGGCAGTGCCACTTGTCTAAACTATCATAACTTTATAGTAGTCCTTGATAAAGAAGAGTAGGGCAAATCCTGGCCAATCTTACTCTTTTTCAGGAGGAACGTATTCTTGGTTCTTTGTTCTCCTATATAAATTTTAGAATCAATTTAAGCTCCATTTTTTTAAATTGGCATTTTGATAGGAGTTGCATTGGATCTCTAAATCCAATTACAGATTAGTGAAGAACTGACATTTTTATAGTAACAAGTCTTTTCAACTGTGAACATCGTTTGTCTCTTTATTTACTCAGTTAATAAAGTTTTGTGGGGTTTTTTTGTTTTGACAGAGATCGCATACCTCTTTTGCTAGATGTATATTAGAATTATTTTGTTTTCAGTGACCCTTAGAGACAGGGTCATGCTCTGTCACCCAGGCTGGAGTACAGTGGCATGATCATAGTTTACTGCAGCCTCCTATTCCCAGGCTCAAGCAATCTTCCTACCTTAGTCTCCTGAGTAGTGGGGACTATAGGCATGTGCCACCCTGCTCAGCTAATTTTTAAAATTTTATGTGGAGATTGGGCGTTGCTATGTTGCACAGACTGGTTTTGAACTTCTGGGCTCAAACGATTCTCCCACCCCAACATCTCAAAGTGCTGGGATTACAGGTGTGAGCCACTGCAGTTGACCACAATTTTTTTTAAATCATGATTTCTTTATTGATGATATCTAGAAATGCAGTTGATTTTTGTCTATTGGTTTTATATATAGCAACATTGCTGATTCTCTCATTAACATTCTATATGTAGATTTATCGGAGTTTCCTCATGGGCAGTCATATCCTCTGTGTGAATAGTGACATTTTTTTTTCTTTCCAATCTCTAGCTCTTTATTTCTTATTCTTGTCCATGCTAGCTAGGACTTCTGTATAGTATTGAATAAAAGCTATAATGTTATCCCCTTGGCTTTTTCCTTGATTTAGAGGAAATTGACTGAATGGTTCTCCATCAAGCATAATGTTTGCTCTGGGGTTTATGTGTGTGCGTATATTCTTTCTGAAGTAAAAATTAATTTTCAATAAGAAGATCTGGTAATGAAATATAAAAGAAATGCTAGTTTACTTCATTCACTAAATTTTTGTTCAAGTCTTCTTGTCTTCCGATAGTTGTCTTCTCCTTACCAAAACCCCAACCTTTAGCCCCAAAAGATCTTTCAGTGGAAAAATATTTGAACATTCAGGGGTTACAGTGTTCCTCTTCTACAGCTATGACTTGAAACCCCGGCTAGTCAAAATAACTCACAAGGCATGACGTAGAATTTTTTGTATTGCTTGATCTTCTAATTTATATGAGTAAATTATGGGTTTTATATTTATAGATAAAGAGAGGAGAAATCACTTCAGGTAAGTGTACAAAGGAGTACCACTCATCTCTTAATTTAAAAAATTGTTTTCCAGATAATTTGCAAAATTCTATAAAATTTAAAGATTTGCATTTATAAAATATGATTAAATTGTAAAAAATTTATACTCAATTTATATATACTTTAAGGCATTGCAGGAAAGAAAAAGGAAAATTTTGGATGAGGCTGTGGAATTAAGTCAAGATCACTTTAAAAAATACCTAGTAAAACTTAAGTCAATCAACCCACCTTGTGTGCCTTTTTTTGGTAAGTTACTAAATATGGATATATTTTTGAGGGTGAGCGTGTGATAGCCAAAAGAGAGCAGTCTTCAGAGGCACGTTATCTTTATTTTATATCTGAGCTCATCTACTTTTATTAGCTCTCTGTATTAATAAATAATAAAACTCTCTATTGTCTATAAAATGAAGACTATAATATCTCATAGGGTTGTTATATAAGGTTTAAAAATATTTTGTCTGTACTACCTAATAAGTCTAGCACATAGGATGCACTCATGAAATGGTAACTTATTTTTATCATAACTATCTGTGTCACATCTACAGTGTTTGCTTTCTCTTTAATTTATTAAAAGCTTCTGTGTGATTTTTAAATTTAGAATTAAAATATTGTTGTGTATGATTGAAATTGAATGATTTACATCGAGTTTTGTCAACTTCAACAGTTTTGGTATTTTGGGCCAGAGAATTCTTTGTTGTGATGGGCTGTCGTGTGCGTGGTAGGATCTGTAGCAGCATCCTGGCCTCTATTCATTACACTCCAATAGCATCCCGGAGTTGTGGTAACCAAAAATGTCTCTGGACTTCCTAAATATCCCCTGGGGGACTAAATTGTCCCCAGCTGAGAACCACCAATTTAAATGAATCAGCAATTATGCATGAAAAAGGGACTAAAAACTTTTTATTGTTCATGAATGAGAAGTAATTATTTTTCATCTAAATTACAGTCTCTGAAAAAACAGAATTAGTTTATAAGCCTATAGACTTATTAACCAAAATTGGCTTAAAATTAATTTATTGATTAATAATCACCTAAGATACTTGGCATTAAATATTTATAATCAAATATTAAAACATTTAGTTAGAATAGATTTAACACAGTTTGCACTTGGTGAAATTAGAGTTTAGAAAAGCTTAATTTGCCATTTCTTAGATTAGCAACCTTTATTTTTGTAGAAGCCAGTAGCTTTTATTTTCTTTTTATTTTAAATTCTTTTCTCTTTAAAAAATGCTTAATGGAGAGTTAATAATTGTTTATCAGAGACTTAACATTTTAGTAGTAGAGTTGCTGAATAGTATAGGATGTCTTTCAACTTACTAGATCAGTTGTTTTCCCAAATAATTGATTAAATAACAAAATTTAAAATAACTTTTCTTTAAATTCTTTTTTTTTTCACTAGGAATATATTTAACAAATATTCTGAAGACCGAAGAAGGGAATAATGATTTTTTAAAAAAGAAAGGGAAAGATTTAATCAATTTCAGTAAGAGGAGGAAAGTAGCTGAAATTACTGGAGAAATTCAGCAGTATCAGAATCAGCCTTACTGTTTACGGATAGAACCAGATATGAGGGTAAATATTTTCTTTGCATATCTTTAAAAGAGAACGTGTTAATGGGTACCAAAAAAAAAAATAGAATGAGTAAGACATACTATTGGATCGCACAACAGGGTGACTACAGTCAATAATAACTTAATTGCAGATTTAAAAGTAACTATAAGAGGCCAGGCACTGTGGCTCACGCCTGTAATCCCAGCACTTTGGGAGGCCGAGGCGGGCGGATCGCTTGAGATCAGGAGTTGGAGAGCAGCCTGGCCAACATGGCGAAACCCCGTCTCTACTAAAAAATATAAAAAAAAATTAGCTGGGCATGGTGCTGGGTGCCTGCAGTCCCAGCTACTCAAGAGTCTGAGGTGGGAGAATCACTTGAGCCTGGGAGGGGTAGGTTGCAGTGAGCTGAGATAGCGCCACTGCACTCCAGCCTGGGTGACAGAGTAAGACTCTGTCTCAAAATAATAATAGTAGTAATAACTATAAGAGTATCAGCTGGGCATGGTGGCTCACGCCTGTAATCACAGCACTTTGGGAGGCTGAGGCGGGAGGACCACTTGAGGTCAAGAGTTTGAGACCAGCCTGACCAACATGGTGAAACCCCTTCTCTACTAAAAATACAAAAAATTAGCTGGGCGTGGTGGCGGGTGCCTGTAATCCCAGCTACTTGGGAGACTGAGGCAGGAGAATCATGTGAACCCAGGAGGTGGAGGCTGCAGTGAGCCGAGATCATGCCACTGCCCTCCAGCCTGGGTGACAGAGGGAGACTCCGTCTCAAAAAATAAAATAAAAAATAATAAGCATAAGAGTATAATTGGATTATTCATAATACAAAAGATAAATGCTTGAGGGAATGGATACCCCACTTTCCATGATGGGATTATTGTACATTACATGCCTGTATCAAAACATCTCTTATACCCTAAAATATATACACCTACTATGTTCCCATGAAAATTAAAAATTTTAAAAATTAAAAAAAAATTTTAGATCTTGTGTGACCTTTAAGAAATATCATAATTATTTGTCTTGCTATGCAAATAATAGAAAAAAATTAATCAGTAGATAGCAGGTTAAACATTAGACATTCTACACTATCTGCAGTTGTTAATATTGTTACTAAGTACTTTCTTTTGAAAGTATTGCTTCTTTGTGTAGTTGGTTCAAGCTACACCATAAAAAGTGAATGACAAAGTAGAATGATGTCCATGCAGTAAAAAGAAAATTCATTGCTAGATTTGATAGCCATTTTAGATAATTTTACATGGAGCAAAATAATGTTATATAATTCATAAGAACAATGTGTTTAAATAGGAAAAGGGTCAGGAAAGTGGTATATGTATGCCTGGCAGAAGATGATTTTACTAACATCCTGTCAGTTGATGTTCTATTTTGAGCAATAGTGTGTAATGTTGATACTATAGTACTATAAAATGTGAAATAACCTTCTAAATTAAACTATGATATTATGTTTATGTTAAATGAATGTTATTATATTATACTTACTTGAACTTGGAACACATTATAACTATCAACCAGAATAAGTTTACGTGTCATATTAAAAATTGTGCTAAACCCTTTTTAGACATAATCTGCATGCAGATTGGGCATATTGAGTGAAAATATCCACCATTACTTCCATCCTACTAAATTATGAGATAGTAACTTCTTTGTTCTCGTTTCAAAACAAAGTACCCTAAAGTCCTAAGAAAAAGACCACCTAAAGCATACCATTTATAAAAATGATAGGTCGGGCACAGTGGCTAATGCCTGTAAATCCAGCACTTTGAGAGGCTGAGGTGGGTGGATCACCTGAGGTCAGGAGTTCAAGACCAGCCTGGCCAACATGGTGAAACTCTGTCTCCACTAAAAATACAAAAATTCGCTGGGTGTGGTGGCACGTGCTTGAAATCCCAGCTACTCCGGAGGCTGAGGTGGGAGGATCGCTTGGACCCAGGAGGCAAATGTTGCAGAGAACTGAGATAGTGCCACTGCACTCTAGCCTAGGTGGCAGAGCGAGACTGCATCTCAAAAAAAAAAAAAAAAAAAAAAAAAAGATACTTGCTCTTAAAAAAAAAAAAAAGGTGGTAACCTACTGATGGTGACCTATTTCATCCCCTCTCACCATTGAACCCGCCCTCTGTGATGTGGGGCTTCAGAGGCCTAAGGAAATACGGTCCCCACAGGAATAATGTTACACTTTAATTCGGTATACTTGAAATAGTACTTTTAGTATTCATATCTCAGAAACATACCTGCTAATTGGTGTTTGTGGTGTGGTCTAGGGTTCCTACCACCATTTAAAGCATTTTTGGGAGGAAACGTCTTCTATATGATTGAGTCAAACAAAATAAATTTAAAATGTAGACAAAGTAGCTATTCACTTTTCAAATCATACTTAAATAAATAGTATTTAAAAATAGAGCAAAGGATGAGAAAATCAGGAATACTGCTGTTATAGCTTTCTGAAAGTCTTTAATTACTATTGGCTAATATTTAATTTAGCTAGCCTGAATATAAGAACACATTGTTTCAGTATTGTTAAAGGATTAATATAATTTTCTTGAAATTGGCAGAATGCCTTAAAAATGGGAAGAATTTTATACTAGAAATTTTAAAGCTCATTTTGCCTACTGCTAAAGCTAAAACCCAGTACCATTTTTATATACGCTTCTAAACCACTTCAAAATTAAATAAAGCTAAATCCAGTAATTTGCTGCTAAGGAATTTTTCTAAGGAAATCATAAAAAATGTACAGAAAAATTTATATACAGGAGTTAATAAAAATAATTATTATAATAGCAAAAAATTAGAAAGTACCTATGTGGATAACTAGCTATATGGAGATTGTTACATTCTGAAATATCCATCTGATGAAATACTATAGAGTTAAAATTTGTATTTTGTAAAATAAGCAAACTGGCTGGGTGCGGTGGCTCATACCTGTAATCCCAGCCCTTTGGAAGGCTGAGTGAGACTCCATCTCAAAAAAAAAAAAAAAAGCAAACCACATGGAAAAAAGTTAATTGAATATAAACTTCAGAAAGATTAAAATTGATATCCCAGTTTTTCAGGAAAATATATATAAATTATATATTGATAATTATGTATAAATACATATATACATGCATATATTTACATGCACAGTAAAATCATTGGAAGACAGTCTAATATTTAAATGTGAACAATGATATTTCTGGTTTGTAAGATTACTGTTTCTTTTTTTTTTTCTCTTTTTTTGGCAGTGCTAAATCACCTAAATTTTCTACGTTAAAACTTAAATTTAAGCTTAAAATATTTTTTGATAAAGACAAAAATTTTAAACATTTTATTTATTAGGCTTTTTTTAAGAGGAGAGGTCTCACCATATTGCCCTGGCTGGTCTCAAATTCCTGGGCTTAAGCAGTCCCCCGGCCTCAGCCTCTCAAACTGCTAGGATTACAGGTGTGAGCCATCATGGCTTGGCTCAGATAAAAACATTTTTTATACTAGAAGTTAGCACAGATAGGTTTAAGTTTATAATCATTCGTTCTTTCTTTCTTTTTTTTTTTTTTTGAGACAGAGTCTCGCTCTTGTTGCCCAGGCTGGAGTGCAATGGCGTGATCTTGGCTCACCTCAACCTCCGCCTCCCAGGTTCAAGTGATTCTCCTGTCTCAGCCTCCTGAGTAGCTGGGATTACAGGCATGTGCCACCACGCCCAGCTAATTTTGTATTTTTAGTAGAGATGGGGTTGGTCAGGCTGGTCTCAAACTCCCGACCTCAGGTGATCCACCTACCTCAGCCTCCCAAAGTGGTGGGATTACAGGCATGAGCCACCATGCCCGGCCTATAGTCATTCTTGACATTACTTTTAAAGTAATTTAAATTTAAAGTAATTTAAATGACTACTTTTAAAGTAAAAGAAATTTCCAGAGTAATTATAAATGATCAAGAATGATCTATAAATTGGATTAACAGACCTTAATCTAATTTATCTCCACTTTTTTTCTGATTATCAAAACTTCATTGTAGATTATAACCATAGCTTTGTTCTAAACACTTTTGGTAGCTTACTGGTGATGATCGTTTGTTACAATGAGTAGGAGTAAAGTTTCCTAAGGAATAAGTAGTGCTACTACTGAGCCATTAAAATGATAATAAATGAAAACTCATATTCTTAATAGAACTTTAAGACTAGAATATAACTTCCACAGAAATTATATAATCTTATTCAGAAGTAAAGAGATTGGAATAAGCAACACTTGTGAACTTTTCAGATATTGTGATCTCTTAATGTGTTAATTTTTTAGCATTAAATAATGAAGTAATTTTCAGCAAAAAATTTTAATGAGATCTTATTTTAATAAGATCTAAAATATATACTTATTATATATGCACTTGTGATATTTGTTTAATTCCAGAGATTCTTTGAAAACCTTAACCCCATGGGAAGTGCATCTGAAAAAGAGTTTACAGATTATTTGTTCAACAAGTCACTAGAAATTGAACCTCGAAACTGCAAACAGCCACCTCGATTTGTAAGTCTTTTATAATTTCGGGAACAAGTGTTCTGTTTTTTAAAATATTATTTTCAATGTTTAACAACCTGTTATCTTAAAAATGTAATCGAATGGCTGTTCCTAGGTATTTTGTTTGCAGTAATGTACTATTTCTAAAATTACATATACTGTGGGGGGAAATGTCAGCCTTTTGATAAAATCTGGTTTATGCCTTATCTTACTACTACTTATTTATGTGTCTACTTTTGATCCCTCCTAGAATAATTCAAAAAGGTGTGAGAAAGTGAGAACTTAATAGGTAGCTGAATGGAACAAAAAAAAAAAATGAAAAGACCTGGGAAGGAGTAAGCAAATGTATTTTGGTTCTTGTGACTTGATATGACTTCTGCCATTAGGGTTCCATGGTCCATAGTTGCCTCTGGAACCCATCTCTGTCACTAGAATTTGATGCTACAGTTTCCAGTTACTGCAGGAGTTTGCAGTGGCAACAGAAGTAGTAGAAGATGAATTCTAAGTAGCTAAAAGTGAAGCAAGATATAGAAGGAAGTAAAAACACAAACCAACTTTAGGTGAGGCAGGAAGTCAGGTAGTTTCATGCTATCTCATCTTCACAATTGTGTGATACATGAGGGGACTTCAAAAAGTTCATAGAGGCCGGGCATGGTGGCTCACGCCTGTAATCCCAGCACATTGGGAGACCAAGGCAGGCAGATTGCTTCAGCTCAAGAGTTTGAGACCAGGCTGGGCAACATGGCAAAACCCTGTCTCTACCAAAAATACAAAAAAGTTAGCCAGGCATGGTGGTGCACGCCTGTGGGGTGGAGGTTGCAGTAAGCCAAGATCACTCCACTTCACTCCAACGTGGGTGACAGAGCAAGACCCCGTCTCAAAAAAAAAAAAAAAGAAAAAGAAAAAGAAAGAAAAGAAAGTTCATGGAAAAATGGAATGAAAAGATAAATTTTTTTGATGGAATTAAAAGATAAACATAAAAACATTAATTTTATTTCCCAACATAAGCTTCCTCAAGTTCAGGACACTTTTGTAAGCGCTAACACCAACCATTTTGTCCATCCCTAAAAAACTAAAGATCCTGGGAATTTAACCATGTCATTGCAGTCTCTTTTACATTATTAACTGAAGAAAAATGGTTGCCCTTTAATTTTTTTTTTTATAATTAGGAAACAAAAAAAAGTCAGAAGGAGCCAAGTCAAGACTGTAAGTGGATGCCTAATGATCTGCCATCAAAACTCTCAAAGAATTGCCTTGGTTTAATGAGAGGGATGAGCAGGAGCATTGTTGTGGTGGAGAAGGTCTCCTTGGTGAAGCTTTCCTGGTTGTTTTTCTGCAAAAGCTTTGGCTAACTTTCTCAAAACAGTCCCATAGTAAGCAGATGTTATTGTTCTTTGACCCTCTACAAACTCAACAAGAAAAATGCCTTGAGCGTCCTAAAAAACTGTTGTCTGACCTTTGTTTTTGTTTTTGTTTTGTTTTTTTGAGACAGAGTCTCGCTCTGTCACCCAGGCTGGAGTACAGTGGTGCAATCTCAACTCACTGTAACCTCCACCTCCCAAGTTCAAGCAATTCTACTGCCTCAGCCTTCCAAGTAACTGGGATAACAGGAGTGTGCCACCATGCCCGGCTAATTTTTGTATTTTTAGTAGAGATGAGGTTTCACCATGTTGGCCAGGCATGTCTTGAACTCCTGACCTCAAGTGATCCACCTGCCTTGACCTCCCAAAGTGATGGGATTACAGGTGTGAGCCACCATGCCCAGCATTTTTATTTTTTTAATGGCAATAGAGTCTTGCTATATTGCCCAGGCTGGTCTCAAACCCCTGGCCTTAAATGATCCTCCTGCCTCAGCCTCCCAAGGTGCTAGGATTACAGACATGAGCCACTGTGCTTGGCCAACCTTTGCTCTTGACTGATTTGGTTTTGCTTTGACTGGACCACACTCCCACCTCTTGGTAGCCATTGCTTTGATTGTGCTTTGTCTTCAGGATGATACTGGGAAGCCGTGTTTCATTTCCTATTAACTGTTTTTCAAAGAAATGCTTCAGGGTCTTGATCCCGCTTATTTAACATTTCATTGAAAGTTTTGCTCTTGTCTGCAGCTGATCTGGGTGCAATAGTTTTGCCATCTGTCTAGTGGAAAGTTTGCTCAACTTTAATTTTTCAGTCAGAATTGTGTAAGCTGAACCAGTTGAGATATCTGTGGTGTTGGCTATTGTTTCTGCTGTTAATCATCAGTCCTCTTCAATTAGGGCAGGAATGAGATTAATTTTTTCCTCAGAAATTGATGTTGATGGTCTGCTGCCATTGGCTTTATCTTCCATATCATCTGATCCCTTGTTAAAATTAGTTATCAATTTGTAAACAGCTGATTTCTTTGGGGCATTGTCCCCATAAACTTTTCATAAAGTATTAGTGATTTCACCATTCTTCTACCCAAGCATCATCATGAATTTGATGTTTGTTCTTGCTTCAATTTTAGCAGAATTCGTGTTCCTCTGATAGGGACTCTTTACAAACTGATGTGTTATCCTTCTTAGTATCTCAAACTAGATATGTTTGAGTATCTCAAACTGTTCAGACATGTTATAATAAGTTAGTATGAGTTTGTTTTGATGGAAAAAAATGAAAGTCTTGCATAGTTATTTCATAATAGACATTTGCCATGTACTTTTTGAAAACCCCTCATAGATCTTATTCTCATTTTACAAAGGAAAATAGTGAGATTCTAAGGGGTTAAATAAGTTTTTCAAGGCTGCATAGCTAGATATTGGCACAGTTGAAATCTTAACTGAAGTTTTCTGATCTGAGTTCTGTGTTTTTTATTCGATTACTCCTGCAAGAACTTGAAAAATGGGACAGAGGTGAGGGTGGGAGACAATGGTAGGAATTTTCTCCAAAAATTTTTAAAGCACCAGTGTAGAGGTTGATCATTTAGTATAGGAAGGGGAAAAAATGATCTTTTTTTTTTCTGAAGCATATAGCATAATATGTTTCGTAAGTTATGTTCCCAGTAAATGTTTGTAAAATTTATATAGTTATTTTCAAAGAGAAGTTTAGGTTCATATGTTTTAGGAGTAAAATGTGATTTTCACATAAAATTTCAAGAATTTTATTTCTGCAGTGCTGAAAAGAGACTTACTTACATTCTAATTCATTTTAAAATTAAGTCAGTCAAATCCAGAAGATTCTACTAGAATGATACAGGCTGTCATTGCAGACTGAAGGACTGCACGCTTAAGAACTGTATGCTTAAGAACTAGTAAGACTAATAAGGTAGCTCTAAGTCACAGAAACAAAATACTGTCTGTGCAAATTTGTGACATTAATTATGTTTGCTTTTCTCAGCCTAGGAAATCAACTTTCTCCTTAAAATCTCCTGGAATACGGCCTAACACCGGCCGACATGGCTCTACCTCAGGTACTTTACGAGGTCACCCAACACCATTAGAAAGAGAACCATGTAAAATAAGCTTTAGTCGGATTGCTGAAACTGAGCTGGAATCAACAGTGTCAGCACCAACCTCTCCAAATACACCATCTACTCCACCAGTATCTGCTTCTTCAGACCTTAGTGTATTTTTAGATGTGGATCTCAACAGCTCCTGTGGTAAGTATTTGATGTAAACCACTTGGTAAAAAAGGAATCCTGTGTCTCAGATAATTCTTATCATTTTAATTAGGGAACTATAGAATCCTTTGCAAACTATATTAGTGTGAAAAGTGACACCTAAATGTGAAAACAATGATTAATACAAGAAGTAGAGCATAATTTGTGCATTGTTGTTGCATATTATCTTCTAATGTACTCATTCAACAAAGATTTGTTTAGTAGCTTTTGGGTCCCACTACCAGTCTAAAGGGAGCAATAGATGATGAATAAGAAATAGATAAGTACTGTGATAGAGGGGGAACCACTTAATGCTAAGAAGGAAAACCATTCTAGGTACAGAAGGTTCTGGGTTAATTTTTTAAAAAACTAACATGGCAAAAGATGATAAAATTCTGCACTGTGTATTATGTATTATTTATGGAAACATTTAAAAAATAATACTGTACATGTTACCTTCCTTTTCAAATTAATTTTTCTTATTCCAATAGGCAGCAATAGCGTCTTTGCTCCAGTGCTTTTGCCACATTCAAGTAAGTAAGATTTAAGTTGATTCTAATGAAATGACTGTAAAGATAATAATCTGGTTGATTATATTTGAGTATTTTGGGTTTTGGCAATATTAAAGAATAAGAAAAGTTATAAATAAATTTAATTATTTGCTTACAACTGTGTACTACTTAAGCTTCAGTATAGTTTATTTTCATCATTTTTTATGATCTGTTCTAAGGGCTGTATGGCCTTGAAGAAATCACTTACCTTCCCCACACTTGGTAAGGATCAAATGAAATAACTGTATAGAACACCTAGCCGGGCACGGTGGCTCACGCCTGTAATCCCAGCACTTTGGGAGGCCAAGGCAGGTGGATCACGAGGTCAGGAGTTCAAGACCAGCCTGGCCAACATAGTGAAACCCTGTCTCTACTAAAAAATTACAAAAATTAGCTGGATATGGTGGTGCACGCCTGTAGTCCCAGCTACTCAGGAGGCTGAGGCAGGAGAATCGCTTGAACTCGGGAGGCACAGGTTGTGGTGAGCTGAGATCAGGCCACTGCACTCCAGCCTGGGCAACGGAGTGAGATTCCATCTCAAAAAAAAACAAACAAACAAACAAACAAAAACACCTAAAATATTGCTTGGCATAGAATGAATAGTAATTTCATGTCAGTTGTCTTTCTTCCTTACCCTTTTCAAATCAATTTCCCATGGCAATAATATACTAAATGTTTATCAGGTTCCCAGGATATCCTCAATCACTTATTTTTTTTACATCATCTTATTTAATTAAAGCAGTATTTTAAGTAAAGTACTATTCTATCATTCCTAATTATTTCATAATTTATAACTTTTAATGCTGTTAACTTTCTCTCTCTGGTCATTTGTTTAAAACAAAATAACTCAAAAATGAACACAGCACCTTTGGGTATAATTCTCCCAATCTGGAGAACATCTGCTTCGAGCATAGTAAAATATATAGTAGCAAGGTTCCCTATCTTATGAGAAAAATAAGCTTAGTCTTTTAAATGTTTAATTTTCTATTTAATTTTAGGTTAAAAAATTTTTATCTGGCCAGGCACAGTGGCTCATACCTGTAATCCTAGCACTTTGGGAGGCTGAGGCAGGAGGATCACTTGAGGTCAGGGCAACATAGCAGTTCAAGACTAGCCTGGGCAACATAGCAAGACCCTGTCCTCCCTACCAAAAAAAAATTTATCAAAGTGACATATTAATAGTATTTAAAAGGGAAATAGTGCTAAAACACTTAAAATGAAATTAACAGTGGTTCTCTACCTCAAGTCTCCCCACTCCTTTTCTTGTTCTCCAAGTACACTTCCACGTTTCTAAATGATGTTTTTATAGTCTCTCTTGAGTCATTAATTTTAGACAATGTTTACTGATCTCCTCTCATGGTGGATGAGAATTTCATGTCTACCCTGCCTATACTTACCACATTTGGGGCAAATATTATTCACTGCTATGCTTCCTTTCTTGTATAGCTCTGTTTCCTGGAGTTAATAATTGCCTCATTAATGTTTAGGTTTGTTTGTATGTTTGTTTAGCACCTTTTCATGCCCTTTCATAGCAGTTTTCCATAAAGTCAGGCCAATCAGGGAACCTAGCAGGGTTTTCCTTTTTCTTTTCTTTTCCTTTCCCTTTACCTTCTTTCTTTCCTGGAATCTTCCTTCCTGGTGCCTTTTTGTCCCCCTGTTCCAGTTTGGACTGGTTGATATTCAGGTATTGACCCTGCTGTCAACCTAGAACTTTCTTTCATTGTCATCCTAGAAATTCCCTTTGCCTCCCTCCTGTGTTGGATCCTTGTTTTTGGATTCCTCATCTTCTTTCTTGATATGCTCCCTGATTTTAATAGGAGTAGCTCCTTTAGTTTCTACGTGAGAAAAGATAATACATAAGACCTAAACTTTTTAAGTTCTTGTATATGTGGAAACCTGTTATACCTTTTTTTGTTTGTTTTATTTTGTGGAAGCCTATTATACATTTAATTGTTAATAGTTTAGCTGGAAATAGAATGTAAAAAATAATTTGACTCAGAATCTTGAAGTCATTTTTCTCCACGGTCTTCTACCTTTCATAATTCCTGCTGAAAAGTCTAATACCATTTATTTACTTACTCAGTACATAATTTTTAAATGCCTGATATGTGCAGGCACTATTTCAGGTGTGAGAGTGATAGCAGTGAATGAAATAGACAAATATCTTTCTCTCAATGATCCTACAGTTTCAATCTTTTTTTAAACTTGAGCATACTTAACAGTAGCAGAGGACCCAGTGTCATACAGAGGGACCCCAATATACAGAGCCTTAAATGAAATAGAAGTTTATTCTTCACAATAGTCAGAGCAAGTAGGCAACTCTGCTCCACTGGGTTTTCCAGCTAAGCAGGGCAATTCAGAATTCTCAAGATGTGACTTCTATCTCTGTCTTGAGTACCTGCTGTAGTTATTAACATTTTTTGGCTAGCAGGAAGATGGAGGGCAAGCAGCTTTGTTATAAAAACACGATCTGGGCCGGGCGCGGTGGCTCACGCCTGTAATCCCAGCACTTTGGGAGGCCGAGGCAGACAGATCACCTGAGGTCAGGAGTTCGAGACCAGCCTGACCAACATGGTGAAACCCCATCTCTACTAAAAATACAAAAATTAGCTGGGCATAGTGGCGTGCGCCTGTAGTCCCAGCTATTCGGAAGGCTGAGACAGGAGAATTGCTTGAACCCAGGAGGTGGAGGTTGCAGTGATCCAAGATTGTGTCATTGCACTCTAGCCTGGGGCGACAGAGTCAGACTCCGTCTCAAAAAAAAATAAAAAAAAAAATAAAGGAGACCTTCTTAGCTACAAAGGAAGCTAAGAAACGTCTCTAACTAGGTAGCCATTTGCCTTACCAAAATTCGTGGGATCCTATTACTAAAACGAAAAAGGGAAAGGTATACTGGGAAGCAGCAGGCTCTGCCACAATATGTTGAAGAAACTTTTAAGGCATTCTCTTTATTCTTAATAATCTACAGCTTCATAATGAACTGCTTTGATGTGGGTATTTTTTTTTTCATTTTGCCATCTACTTAATTAGCCCTTTAATTAGAGATTCGAGTGTTTGATTTCCAGAAAATGCTTCCTATTGCTTTGGTAATAATTTTTCCCCCAGCATGTTCTCTGACTCCTTTTGTGGAGCTCCTTTTTCTTATTCTCATACATCCTAGATTGATCCTCGAATTTTCTTGTCTTTTATCACCTCTTGTCCATCTCTTTGTCTTCTTGTTCTGTTTCCTGGAAGATTTCCTCACTTTATCTTTGAGCTCTTCTATTTATTTTCTTCATCTGTCATAATTTTGAATTTCTAAGAATCTTCTCAGTTCCCTCTGATTGTGCCTTTTTTTAATAGCCTTTTTGAATAGCATCCTATTCTAATTTCATGGATGCACTGTCTTCCCTTATCTCTCTTAGGATAATAATTATAGTAATTTTAAATTTTATTTTTAATTGACAGATAATTGTATATGTTTATGGGGTACTATCTGATGTTTTCATACATGTATACATTGTAGAATGATCAAACCAGCTAAGTCGCATATCCAGTGGCTGGGCAGGGTTGGACCGGGAAAGGGGAGACTGTGGTCAATGGATGCAAAGTTTCAGTGACTATAGTTAATAATAATGTGTATCTCTGGATAGATAGAAGACTTTAAATGTTCTCACCACAAAGAAATGATGAATATTTGAGATGATGGATAATTATAGTATTTTTGAAAAAAAAAATTTGTTTTGTTTCTGGTGTTGTCTCTTTTGTGACCTCCTTTCTTGTATTAGTTGTAGTCTCTTGTCTTTCCTATTGGAGGCTTTCCTTTCTTGTCCAGTAGTATTTCTGTTCATATTTTAGAATGAGGGGGAAACTGATGGGAAGTGCTATATCTATATCCATGGGCACTTATTGACTTGTGGGTTTCACTGTAGAGTGATGGAATGATAATTTTTTACTTAGGAAATCCCCAAATGTTAGAATCTATAGGCATTTTCTCTAAGAATATTTAGTTTCTCTAAAGAAGGATCTTTGAATCTTCTGCCTGGGGCAGTCTCGCCATGTAGTATGGATATCTGTGTTTTCAGCTCAGACTAGTATCCCAAGTCTGGGGTTTAGATTCTCCAGAGAATAAAACTGCCAGTCTCCTACAGAGGTGGGAATGAGATCATTGCCTGGCCTCACTAAGTAGGGAAGAGGAGAATGGGGTTCTAACTCTCCCTTATCCAGACTTAACCAAGTCTTCTGTTTTCATGTCCATGCCTTCCTTTGTACCAAATGCCTTTAGCTCCTGAATCCTTATTTGGTTCTGTGGGGCAGATTTGCTGCTGCTTGTCAGTATTACTGTCTGTAGGCATTTGGGTTTCGTCTTCCTCCATCTGTCTCCATATACATTATAATCTACCTTCATGAATTAAAGCTTCAGCTTCATATATTTCCTGGCTTTATTGAAGTTTGTTGATATTTCTTATTTTTCTTGTTGTTCTGTGGTGGAAATGTCATTACACTATTAGTTTCTTAGTACTGCCATAAGAAAGCACCACAAACTGAGTAGCTTAAAAGAGCAAAAATGTATTGTCCCACAGTTCTGAAGGCCAGAAATCCAAAATCAAGATGTTGGCAGGGCCATGTTTACTCTGAAACTTGGAGAAGAGAATCCTTCCTTGCTTCTTCTAGCTTCTGGCATTTGCTGGCAATCCTTGGCATCTCCTGATTTGTAGATGCATCACTTCAATCTTTGCCTCCATTGTCATATGGCTGTCTTCTCGTGATATGTTTCTTTATTTCTTCTCCTCTTCTTATAAAGACGCTGGTCATGTCATATTGGATTTGAACCCATTTTAATGACCTCATCCTAACTTCATTACATCTGCAAAGACTGTATTCCAAATAAGGTTGCAATTATAGGTACTAGGCTATGGGACTTCATCGTATCTTTGGGGGAACACAGTTCAACCCATAACACTGTGCCATCATAGAAGCAGGAATTCTAGACATTATTTTGAATGGTAGTAAAATACATTTTCCATATAAGAAAATTTTACATTTTGAAATTTCATAGAAAATTGAGAATAACTGCATTAAATTCTGAATATTCTAAAATAAATCCCCAAAGAAAATCAAATATTCTTAGCAAGTATGAAAAGTACTCAGATGAAATGAGAAAAACGGCAAGACTCCATTCACAATGAACACGGGTACTTCACATCAAAGGAAGTATATATTGTAAAGAAACATAGATAATTATAGATAGTTCAGCATCATTAGAAATCTGAGGAATTTTACACAATAGTGAGTTGCCATTTTAGTCTTTTGAATTAATGTGTTTTTTTTTTTGTTTTAGTGTGAGCAAGCCTATGGTAAATAGGCTTATCCCCACATAAATTGGTATATTAGTATAACCCTTTTGGAAAGCAATCTGAATACAACATATCAAACCATAAAAATGTTCACACCCTTTGATGTTACTGATTCAGTAGATAATTGAATACTTAGTTTGTACCAGTTACTCTGCTAAGCACAAGACATTCAGTGGCAAACAAGAAAGACAAAGCCTCTGCCTTTATTTATACAAAATACCCAATAAATGTTTGGAAAAAGTCACATGCATGAAGATTCATCCCACTCTCTCGTCTTTTCTTCCACTTCACTTGTCACTGCTTGGTCTCTCTTTCTGGTTCCTCCTCACCTTCCCAAACTATTGACATTGGAAGGCCTTAGGACTCAGTTTCTGGACCTCTTCTCACTCACTTAGTTGTTCAGTCTTCTATCATTTACATGATGATAATTCCCAAGTTTATATCTAGCCAGAACCTCTCTTCTGACTTCTAGACTCATATGTTTAATTACCCATTTAACATCTCCAGTTGGATATCTAATAGGAATCTCAAACCTAACCTCTCTGAAACTGAGCTTATTATCCCCTCCAAAGTTGTTCCTCTCACTGCCTCCTCATCTCAATTCTATTTACAAGCATCCAGTTACTTAGGCTAAAAATACTGTAATAGAAGTATCTTTTACTTCTCTCCCTTTCTCACACCCCAAATGTGACCTATCAACAAATCTTGACTGCTCTCAAAATATATCCAGAATCTAACAATTTTTTGCCATCTCCACTGCTGCCACCCTGGTCCAAACCACCATAACTTTTACCTTGTTTATTACAGTAAGCATCCTAACTTCTTATCTTCTCCACTTCAGTATGTTTTTAGTATAGCAGCCAGAATGATCCTTTTAGAATCTGAGTTAGACCTTGTTTTACTTGTGCTTAAAGCCCTCTGGTGGGCCGGGTACGGTGGCTCACCCCCATAATCCCAGCACTGTGGGAGGCTGAGGCGATGGATCACCTGAGGTCAGGAGTTCGAGACCAGCCTGGCCAACATGGTGAAACCCCGTCTCTACTAAAAATACAAAAATTAGCTGGGCCTGGTTGCAGGCGCCTGTAATCCCAGCTACTCAGGAGGCTGAAGCAGGAGAATTGCTTGAACCTGGGAGGCGGAGGTTGCAGTGAGCCGAGATCACACCATTGCTCTCCAGCCTGGGCGACAAGAATGAAACTCCATCTCAAAAAAAAAAAAAAAACCCCTGGTGGCTTTCTATCTCACTCAGAGTGAAAGCCGGTTCCTTTAAAGAACCCACAGGCCCTACACAGTTTAGGCTTGTTTGATCTGTCAGACCTCATCACTTATTCTCCCCCTTCACTCAGTCTGCCTCAACATAATAGACACATTATTGCATCAGTGCTTTGCTCTTGCCATTCCTGCTGTTTATAATACTTTTCAGCCATTTAGCCTCACAGCCTGCTCCCTTATCTCCTTCAAGCTGTTACCTTAGTGAAGCCTTCCCTAATCACCCTATTTATGTTGCTCCCCTCCCACCTCTTTCTGTACCCCTTTCCAACCAAATATTTCTTGTCATAATTTATAGGCATCATACTTTTACTTATCTTTCCCTAACCTAGATTATAAGTTCCATAAGGATATGAATTTTTGAGTTTTGTTCACGGTTATATTGCTAGTGCTTCAGACAGTGGCTGATAGTATTAGCAGTTGCCCAATAACTGTTGAATGAATGAATGAATGGCAGAAAATTAGAAGTAACTTAGATAGCTAACTAACATTACAGAAATTGTTTAGTAAATTCTACTATATTCACCAGTTTGGAATAACTGCAGGCACTAAAAAAGTGCATAAAAACTGTAGTCTTGTAGGGAAATGCTCTTGATAGACAATTAAATTGCATTCAGACTTCAGCAAGGGTTATTGATTGCCTACTATGGAGAAATATACTGGTTAAGTGATGACTGTAGAGTCAGACCCAGATTCAAAACTCTCATAGTTTCCCATCATTCACATATCATCTGCTTCCATGAGTGTGTGTGTCTGTTACCACCTAAGACTGGCTTAACAATAAGAAAACACTCAGACATACTTGGAAGCCTAGAGGAAGGCTGCTTTAAGACTGGTTGATTTAGTGACTCGATGATGTAATTAAAGACCAGGGTTCCTGTACTCCAGCCTGGGCGACAGAGCGAGACACCGTCTCAAAAAAAAAAAAAAAAAAAAAAGACCAGGGTTTGTTTTGACTCTTCATTGTTTTGTCCACATTATCAGCTTGATTTAAAGCTGTTTTCCCTCAAAATCATAAATGGCAAGAGCAGTAAAGGTTGTGTGCTTCTTTGTTCAGTCAAATTATATATAGAGAGAAGTACAGACAAGACAGTATGACAGAATGCTTTTCCAAAAAAGAGCAAGGAACTTCCTTTCCATTAGCCCCCAGAAAATCTCCTTTTAAATTTCACTGGTCTGAATTAGGTCACATGCCTGAATTAGGTCACATGCCTACAGTTAAACTCATCACTCTGGCTAAAGGAATGGGATTACTCTGATTGATTTATACTAATTAGGCTCCATCCCTAGAGCTAAGGGGTCAGGTTCACTTTCCCTAAAAAAATGGCTACTTGCATGAAAGAGAGGTAGATAAAAATCTGATCATGTTAAGAAAGTGAGTCCCATGCCTATTCCTTGGCTTGAATTGGGGTGCCCTGGGCAGGATTGGCCAACTAAACCAAATGGGACAGATTTACCACTACCAAGAGGAGTTCTCCCAAAGACGGGACAAACAATGCTGGCAGGTCAGAGGAACATCCTCTGCCTAACCTCCCCACACCATCTACCAACCTTATAGGCATACCTTTTGTATCAGCTATTTCCCCCTGAGCCAAGAGGACCTCCCCAGAAGTAACTGCAGAGCCACATGATCGGGATAGCAATTTTTGACATAGAATAATTAGTTTGACATATCTACATGGATGTCTCATAAGCAGTTCAGTTAGAGTGTTTAAGGTTAAACTTATCAACTTCTTTCCCAGTTAGCTCCTGTGTTCCCAATCTCAGTATAATGACAAATAAGACATAGTTGCTGCCTTTGTAACAACTGTGTGAATATAGAGAGATCAAATGGGAAGTTGAACTACAGAAAAAATGAAGATAGTAATTATTATATGTCTGGTTGATCTGTTTAGGGGTATTTTCCTGTCATTTATCATTTTGTAAATTTCCTTTAATGTAGTTATATAACGTGTACATTATCAATGAGAGACTTGCAAAGACAAAGAGTTATGTGATATAACACTACCTTATGGGCTCCTATATGGAGGGTTTTATTACCTTTGTGGTGATGTGCCCAATCGTAGCTGCTTCAAAAATATATGGTCTCGCAGGGGGCGGTGGCTCATGCCTGTAATCCTAGCACTTTGGGAGGCCGAGGTGGGCGGATCACAAGGTCAAGAGTTCGAGACCAGCCTGACCAAAATGGTGAAACCCTGTCTCTACTAAAAATACAAAAATTAGCTGGGCGTGGTAGTGGGTACCTGTTATCCCAGCCACTCAGGAGGCTGAGGCAGGAGAATTGCTTGAACCTGGGAGGCGGAGGTTGCAGTGAGCCAAGATCGTGCCATTGCACTCCAGCCTGGGCAACAGAGTGGGACTCTGTCTCAAAAAAAAAAAAAAAAAATGGTCTCTGATTAGGATGGTCTTTCTTTGGAAGTTACTACAGTATATTTAGACATGTTTTGTTTTGATTTCTGAAAGGCTTTTCAGGGAGCAGAATCTCATTAATCATAATTAAATAGTATACCTTCATTTAGCTGAAGTACCCATCATGCCCCAGGCACTGTGGTAGGTGCTAGAGACACAGAAATAAATACACACTGCCCTCAGAAAACTTACAATTTAATGGGGAAGATAGATAAACCAATAGTTGATACAGTCTGACAAATGCCGTGGTAGAAGTATCGATCCCAAACTGTGATAAAGGTTTATCTTATACTGTGAATTGTGGTTAAACTAGTCTTTTTCTCCCCCAGAGTCTTTCTTTAGTTCATGTGGTAGTTTACATAAACTAAGTGAAGAGCCCCTGATTCCTCCTCCTCTTCCTCCTCGAAAAAAGTTTGATCATGATGCTTCAAATTCCAAGGTAATCAAGAGGACTTTACTCCAACTTATTCAAAGTTGTGAATCTTCAAAATAATGCCTAGTGTTATAAAGAGTCTGTGAATTATACCTTGGCTACCATTTATGGTTTTTCAGCATTTGGGTTGTTATATTTGAAAAATACTTTTAGTTGCTTAATCCTTATAAAAAACCTTTTCTAAATGAGAGGCTGGGCCGGGTGCGGTGGCTCATGCCTGTAACCCCAGCACTTTGGGAGGACGAGACGGGTAGATCACCTGAGATCAGGAGTTCGAGACCAGCCTGGTCAACATAATGAAACCCCATCTCTACTAAAAATACAAAAAATTAGCTGGGTGTGGTGGCGGGTGCTTGTGATTCCAGTTACTGGGGAGGCTGAGGCAGGAGAAGCGCTTGAACCTGGGAGGTGGAGGTTGCAGTGAGCCAGGATCATGCCACTGCACTCCAGCCTGGGCAACAATTGCAAAACTCTGTCTCAAAAAAAAAAAAAAAAAAAAAAAAGGCTGGTTGGGAGGCTGAGGCAGGCGGATCACCTGAAGTCAGGAGTTCAAGACCAGCCTGGCCAACATGGTGAAACCCTGTCTCTACTAAAAATACAAAAATTAGCCAGGCATGGTGGTGGGCACCTATAATCCCAGCTACTCAAGAGGCTAAGGCAGGAGAATCACTTGAACCTGGGAGGTGAAGGTAGGTTGCAGTAAGCCAAGATCGCACCATTGCACTCCAGCCTGGGCGACAGAGCAAGACTCCGTCTCAAAAACTAAAACTAAAAATAAAAAAATAAAATAGAGGCTGGAAGTACATTTTCTTTCTGGTACAGGTGGAAAAAAACTTTAGTAGTATTCCAAGTGTTCTTCAAACTTTCAACTAATGCTTCTCAAAATTTTAAGGGTGCATCAGAATTACCTGAAAGGCTTAGTAAAATCAGATTGTGGAGCCGCACCTCCAGAGTTTCTGATTCAGTAGTCTAGGATGGGGCCCAAGAATTTGCTTTTCTGACAAGTTCCCTACTGATGCTGATGTTGTTGGTCCCTGGATCACACTTTGAGATTTACTGCTCTAAGCCTCACTGGAGAAAGTAGCAGTAGATGCCCAGTAAGCAGAAGCTAGACATTAAAGTCCTCTTGACATCATGTCCTTTCATGTCTATAAAGCAATAAATTATTGTCACTTACCTACTATTATAATTAAAATACATAAATTTCTGAAATGTATACACAAAGCAAGATAAAGAGCTAGGATCTAAGACTTAAATTAAAACATCTCATATATAAAAATATTAAACCCAGCCCTGAATTAAACTAGGAGTACTCATAATCTGATAATTAACCCAGATTAGTTTATTTTGAGCCTCTGAATTTAACTTGACACATAAGAATTTTTCACACTTAAAAAAATTTTTTTTTAATTTTTCAGGAGAATAGAGGTATAATTTAATTACTTTTTTTTTTTGAGGGAAATATGAAATCTGATGATGATCCTCCTGCTATTCCACCAAGACAGCCTCCTCCTCCAAAGATAAAACCCAGAGTTCCTGTTCCTACTGGTGCATTTGATGGGCCTCTGCATAGTCCACCTCCGCCACCACCAAGAGATCCTCTTCCTGATACCCCTCCACCGGTTCCCCTTCGGCCTCCAGAACACTTTATAAACTGTCCATTTAATCTTCAGCCACCTCCACTGGGGCATCTTCACAGAGATTCAGACTGGCTTAGAGACATTAGTACGTGTCCAAATTCGCCAAGCACTCCTCCTAGCACACCCTCTCCAAGGGTACCGCGTCGATGCTATGTGCTCAGTTCTAGTCAGAATAATCTTGCTCATCCTCCAGCTCCCCCTGTTCCACCAAGGCAGAATTCAAGCCCTCATCTGCCAAAACTGCCACCAAAGACTTACAAACGGGAGTTTTCGCACCCCCCATTGTACAGACTGCCTTTGCTAGAAAATGCAGAAACTCCCCAATGACCTTAGCCATATGTAGTCATTGACACTGGAATGGTATTTGTAAAGTTTTTTTTAATTTATTCAAAAAAAGACATAGTATTTTAGTACTTTTTACAAATAATGCTCTTACAAAAATGCTACTGATCAAATAAGCTTTTAAGAATTGGAAAAATAAAAACACAAAAGTCCTTCACCATTATCCTCAGGTGATCAGTAGCATTGCCTTGTCTTGGATCCTCAGTGCTGCCAAAAGGCCAGTATAAAGAATTTATATTTGCACTGTAAACTCTGCAAAAATATGGTTTAAAGTGACATGATTGCACTGAAAAGGGATAGTGCTTTTGTGAAATTTTTCAAATTTGAGTAATAGATGCCTTTTTAAGGCAGTGAATTTACACAAATATGGGAGGGGTATATGGTGTTACTGATTTTTAAACCTCTTTGACCATCTTCTAGTTTTTACTTCTAGTTTTTACATCTAGGAGAATTGTGAATAACACCAACTGTTCTTAAACTCTTTAATGCCATGTCTTAAATGCCGGTATTTGCTGCTGAAGACAAAAATGAAAAGTAGGATGAAAATAATAGAATGGCACTGTAAGTGTTTATTATTTTGTCAAAATGTAAACAAAGACTACATAACCCAATGATGGAGGGAAAAAGGGCATGTATCTCATTCAGATGTGCCTTTTGTTTTTGCAGACTATGATGTCTTTAGCTAATGAATTGCCTATTGTTATGGAAAACAGTTAATATGCCATGTATGTACAGTTTTGTTTATATTGTATATTTAAAGATACTGCTAATAACCTATATAAATTTAAGTGACTTGAGGCCTATAATACAATCTGCTACTTTACTAATTCATAAATTCAGAAAAAATTCTATGGCATAGGAACCAACTGCCTTGCCTTCAAGACCTAGTAACTTTCTCTATAAATCTCGTGTTAACTGAAATTTTTTTTAAATATACTTTTTAGATTGGTAATATTTAAACCAGCAAATACTTAAAGCTTTATTAAACGTTTTAATCAGATAAGTGAGTAAAGCTTTTATTTGCCATTTGGATGCCTTCGTTCAAAGTGATAGAGTGTTTTGCTGATAGTGCTGTAGCAGCAGTTGTAAAGTAGCCAAAAGCCACGTTGTTTATTTACTGGTCTGTGGCCTTTTACTGTGCTTTGTATCAGAGTTCTTAACAAGATTAATAAATCACCCCAGTCTTAATTTGTAAAAGACTTTTAAAATATGTGTTTTCATTATAAGGAACAAAGGGGGAGATCGTTGAGTCCTGTAGACATATACACACACACACACAATTTTTTCTTCACTGTTAAATGTGAGCTGCAGGCTTTTAGCAACCACTTTTATGAATTCATACAAAAAACTAGGAGCATACTAGGAACTTGAAAAGGAAGATTGTAAGATTATAGCCATCTTTGGTAAGCTCTTGGAAGCTGATTGCATTTAAGCCTTGTAACTACTGTGTAAATCAAGTCTCCAACTTGGTAAACTCTGAGGTTGGCTTTGTTTTTTACAGAGCAGATTATAATAGTTTTGTCTGGGAAAGTGATTTAAACGGCCTCTTCGTTAAGCCAAACGTGTGATTCAGGGTAGAGGGAGGCTGCCAAGCGCGTGGGGGAAGCTGAGGCCCCACGCTCGGCCCCGCCCAGGTAACGCTGCCTTCCGGGCTTTGTTAACTCGCGCGCGCTGCGGCGCCAACTCAGCCGCCGGCAGGGGGTGGAGCCGCAGGGCGGGGCGGTGCGCGTTGATGTGGCGTCACTGCGCGCGCCGCTCTGTGTTGCCAGATGCCATGGAGGCTACGCTGGAGTCCTCGCTGGAGGACCCACTGCGGAGCTTTGTGCGAGTTTTGGAGAAGCGGGATGGTACAGTGCTACGACTACAGCAGTATGGCTCCGGTGGCGTGGGTTGCGTTGTTTGGGACGCTGCCATTGTCCTTTCTAAATACCTGGAAACGCCCGAGTTTTCTGGCGACGGGGCCCACGCGCTGAGCCGGCGGTCGGTGCTGGAGCTGGGTTCGGGCACCGGGGCCGTGGGGCTCATGGCTGCTACCCTCGGGTAAGAGCTGGCGGGCGGGCGGGATGTGGGGGCGCCTTCTTGCTGGGGAAATCTGGATTACAGGCTTTCCCTCCTGTGCCTACACCTCAGTCGACGTTATTTTATAGGGCTGATGTTGTAGTCACCGATCTTGAGGAATTGCAAGACTTGCTGAAGATGAATATTAGTATGAACAAGCATCTTGTCACTGGTTCTGTTCAAGCCAAGGTACTGAAATGGTTTGTATGGCCTTTCAGCTTGTTTTAAGATACTGATTTGTAGTTTGTTTTAAATTGCGTTTCATTAAAAGGATGGAAGGGGACTTTCCGGTTCTTTATAAAACAAGAGTATTTTGAATTATTAAAACAATTGAAATATTTGTTTGACATTTTTAAGGGGGGAAGAAATAGAAGGCTTTCCTTCTCCACCCGACTACATACTGATGGCCGACTGCATATACTATGAAGAGGTAAGTATCCAGTGAGCGAAGTCTCTTCATTTAGAAGATGAACCTTGTTCCATGGATTCTAAAGCACACGTTTCTTCACATTTTAACATCTTTGAATCCGGGATTTGCCTTATAGTTGATGCAGTAAAGAGAAGATAAAAGTCACCAGGGACCATATGTATATACGCTCATCATTATCATACCGACCTGGTGAAGCATGTTGAGAAAAGTATTATATGCATTTTACTAGAGGCTTCTGTAAAAATTTTAAAGGATTTTGCCAATTGGATGTTATGAAAAGCCAAAATCCTCTCTTTTTCTCTTGGTTGTTCCCACGGAACATGTTAACCATGACATTGAGAATTAAGTTGTAAATAATTCATTGTTCTTTTCTTTAAATATCAGTTTGGGCCGGGCGCGGTGGCTCACGCCTGTAATCCCAGCACTTGGGAGGCCAAGGCGGGTGGGTCACCTGAGGTCGGGAGTTCGAGACCAGCCTCACTTACATGGCAAAACCCTGTCTCTACTAAAAATACAAAATTAGCCAGGCGTGGTGGTGCATGTCTGTAATCCCAGCTATTTGGGAGTCTGAGGCAGGAGAATCGCTTGAACCTGGGAGGCGGAGGTTGCAGTGAGCCGAAATCACGCCATTGCATTCCAGCCTGGGCAACAAGAGCAAAACTCCGTCTCAAAAAAAAAAAAAAAATCAGTTTGTATAGTGTTGCGGGCATCGATTATTTTAAAAATAATTAGCATTGAACCAAGTTAGGGTCAGATTTAACTTTTGTAGGGTAAATTGTTGATTATTTAAATCCCAAATTAGATTAAATAAAATTAAACTTTTAAGAGTAAAGTTGATTCCATTTGTTTTCCCATGAGAACTCCAAAATGCAGTCATCTGAATCCTTTTTCTTTAAACCGAAATCAGTACATGGTTTAGTTAACAGGAGCTTACCCAATCATTAGTTACAGAGGGGTTTTTGTTTGTTTGTTTTTGTTTTAAGATAGGGATCTTGCTCTGTCACACATGTTGTAGTGCAGTGGAGTGATCATAGCTTACTGTAACCTCGAGCTCCTGAGGCTCAAGTAATTCTCCCATTCAGCCTCCTCAGTAGCTAGGACTATAGGTGTGCACCAGCATGCTGGCTAATTTTTAAATTTTTTGTAAGGTGTGGGGGGGGGGGGTTGTCTCTCGCTATATTCTCCAGGCTGGTCTTCAACTCCTGGTTTCAAGCGATCTTTCCACCTCTGCCTTCCAAAGTGTTGATATTACAGGTGTGAGCCACTGCACCTAGCCTAGAGCTTTAATTACATGTGCTTTGTTGGATTGATTCAAAGATGGATAAATTGTAGGGGAGCTATAAATACCCCTGTACCTCCTCAACCTACTTTTAGAGTAGAAAAATTTTTAAATCATAAACAAAAAATATATTCTTTTTTAAATAGTCTTTGGAGCCATTGCTGAAAACTCTAAAAGATATCAGTGGATTTGAAACTTGTATTATATGTTGTTATGAACAACGAACAATGGGGAAAAATCCAGAAATTGAGAAAAAATATTTTGAGGTAAGTATTAAGTACTCTATTATCTTTGTAGTGATTTCCCTTCAGGGAGGCTGTATGTGACTCTTCAAGTATATTATGGTAATTTTGGGTGGGGAAAACATTCTGTTTGTGTGAAGCTGAGGAAAGGATCTTCACAGCCCATGATTCTACCGAGCTCCCCTTTTTCATCTTTTCTGATACTTTATTTCATTTCTAATTAGTTGATCTATGGCTACAGAAGAATGTTAAATAATACTGGTGCCACTCCTTTTTAAGAACAGTTTTCAGTGTTTATTAAACATGATGCTGCCTTTGGAGAACATATTAATGATGTATGTATTACCTTTGGAGAATACATGATAGAAATGTGCAGGTGGTAAGTTGTTTTGTTTTTGTTTTTGTTTTGAGACAGGGTTTCACCCTGTAGGCCATGCCGGAGTGCAGTGGCACAGTCAGGGCTTACTGCATCCTCAACCTCCTGGGCTCAAGTGATCCTCCTGCCTCAGCCCCCCCAAGTAACCGGGACTACAGGCATGTACCACCACACCCGGCTAACTTTTTGTATTTTTTGTAGAGATGGGGTTTTCCCATGTTGCCAAGTGATAAGTTTTTACTTCTGTGTTTTTCTCTACATATTTATGAAACCTCCAACCTAGATACCTGTCTATTTTTAGGGTCTTTTTTTTTTTAACTTTTTGTTCTGAAATAGTTAGAAAAGACTTACAGGAAGTTGCAAATATAGTATATAGGGTTTTATGTATCTGTCACCCTTCTTCCCCTAGTGATAACCCAAACCCTTTTTATGGGCACAAATCTATCACATTGTGAGTGACTCCTTTTGAGGGTACATCTATATAGGCCTGCAGTTTTGTCTGCTGAAAGGACTGCTTTGGTTTAATGAGAAAGCAGGTATATGACTGCCTCAGGTAACATATACTAAAATGTTTATTTTCTTGTTTTTCTTGAATATGAAAAATGTTCATGAACTTTTGAAATGATGCATAATGAAAATTTCATACTGTTAAACAGCTTTTATTGGGGTAAAGCATATGTAAAATGCATACGTATCAGTCAAGTGCTGAGCTTAATTTTTCATGTGTATACACCCAAGTAACTACTTACCAACATAAAGATAGAGGACATTTTCAGGATCTTGGAAGGTTTGCACACTGCCCGTTCCCAGGCAATACTCAAAAGGTAACCACTGGCCAGGCGCGGTGGCTCACGCCTGTAATCCCAGCACTTTGGGAGGCCGAGATGGGCACATCACGAGGTCAGGAGTTCGAGACCAGCCTGGCCAACATGGTGAAACCCTTTCTTTACTAAAAATACAAAAATTAGCTGGGTGTGGTGTCATGCACCTGTAATCCCAGCTACTCAGGAGGCTGAGGCAGGAGAATCACTTGAACCCAGGGAGGCGGAGGTTGCAGTGAGCCAAGATCGCACCACTGCACTCCAGCCTGGCTGACAGAGTGAGACTCTGTCTCAAAAAAAAAAAAAAAAAAAAAGGAACCACCATTCTGACTTCTATCACCCACAGGTCACTTCATATTATTGAATTTGAAGTATGTCTCTTTTAAATTTATAGCTCCTTCAGCTAGATTTTGACTTTGAAAAAATTCCTTTGGAAAAACACGATGAAGAGTATCGAAGTGAAGATATTCATATTATATACATCAGAAAGAAAAAATCGGTAAATAACATTCTCAGTTCTTCATTCTCCAAGGAGGTTTCATCAGCTGGACACTATTTCAGGGCATATATGTGGTATGGGCGTTGATTTTGATGTGGAGAAACAGCTATAATGATTCACTGGACTCAGGCAGTAACTTTAGTGTCAAGGTAATTTAATCCATCTTGCCTTGGGTTTTTGCTCTAAAGCCAGGCTTTTTTTTTTTTTTTTTTTTTTTTTTTTTTGTATTTTTTAAGTGGAGACACGTTTCACCGTGTTGCCTAGACTGGTGTCGAACTCCTGGGCTCAAGTGATCTGCCCACTTCGGCCTCCCAAAGTTCTGGGATTACAGGCATCAGCCACCATACCTGGCCAGGCTTCTCTTTTAAAGGCCTTTTCCAGCTTCTCTGTAGGCGTAAATTTTATAGCTCTATAATTGGGTATTACCTCAGACAAGTTATTAGCTATTTATAAGTTTCTTTTATCTCTGTGAGATTTTAAAATGCCAGCTCTTACTTTGTAAACTTTTCCTTATTAAAAATTGTTTACAGAAAATGAAATATAACAAGGCAGATGAATCCATAAAAGATAAATGCACTCAATTAAGTAGAATTTATATATCTTCCCCCTTCTTGGTGCATGTTTTACCTTGTATAACAATCACATTTTATGCAGGTTGCCTCAGTGACACCTAGGGTTTGAGCCTGTAGAAAGAGGGAAGAATTGTACTTCATCCTTTTTTTTTTTGAAACAGGGTCTCACTCTGTCATCCAGGCTGGAGTACAGTGATGCAATCTCAGCTTGCTGCAACCTCTGCCTCACGGGCTCAAGAAGTGATCCTCCCACCTCAGCCTCCTGAGTACCTGGGACCATAGGCATGCACCACCATGCCCGGCTAATTTTTGTATTTTTTTTTGTAGAGACAGGGTTTCGCCATGTTGTCCAGGCTGATTTTGCACTCCTGGACTCCAGTGACCTGCCCGCCTCGGCCTCCCAAATTGTTGGGATTACAGGTGTGAGCTGCTGCGCCTGGCCTTTCATCTATTTTTGTATTTCCAGCACCTTTGGTATATGTGACTAGTGTAAGGCAGGGAGATGATTACTTTTATGAATTAAGGATGCTAGATTCAATAAGCCCACAATTTTTCTATCATCTTTGCTTTGATTATGTTTGTGATAAAGTTTTCTGATTATATGAATTCTAGTCAAAAGCAAATAAAACTTAGTTTTAGGGAACAGAAGTAGGTGTTAGGACTAAATCTAAGTAAAAAGGCAGCAGTGGGATTATTCAGATTAACATTTATGTGGCATGGTGCCACAGATACAAAAAAACTGTTTTGTGCTTTAAGGGATCCAGTTTTAACTGAAGTTGTTGTGCAGTTTTAAAAGTAGAATTTTTTGGAAGCATAAAGATTTTGTGTTTCCTGAATATAAAGGCTTTTTTTTTTTTTTTTTGCCCCAAAAAAAAACCTCTTATTTTTTAGTTGATGTAATTCACATACCATAAAATTCACGCTTTTAAGGTGTACCATTTGGTGGTTTTTAGTATATTCACATAGTTGTGTAAATCACCACTTTCTAATTTTAAACGATTTCATCCCCCAGAGAAGCCTCTTACCCATTAGCAGTCACTCCCTTTTACCCCCGTTCCCAGCTACTGGCAGCCACTAATCTCTCTATGGATTTGCCTATTCTGCACATGTCATATGTAACAAGTCACATACTGTGTGGCCTCTTGTGCCTGTCTTCTTTCACTCAGCACAGTATTCTCAAGCCTCATCTACATTGTAGCACACATTAGCACTTAACTCCTTTTTGTGGCTGAATAATATTCCTTTATATGGCTATACCACACCTTATCCATCCATTGATGAGATGAATATTGCCGCTATGAACATTCATCTACAAATTTTTGTGTGAACATGTTTTCAGACCTCTTGAGTATATACCTAGAGGAACTGCAAGGTTATATGGGAACTCTGTTTAACTTTTTGAAGACTTGCCAAACTGTTCCAAATCTACCATACCATTATACATTCTCACCAGCAGTGTTTGAGGGTTCCAGTTTTCTCCACATTTTTACCAACATTTGTTAATTATACCCATCTCATTGCGTATGAGACAGTCTCTAAACTGTGGTTCTCATTTCTCTAATGACTAATGATGTTGGGTATCTTTTCTGTATTTAGAAGAAATGCTTGGCCCATTTTCAGATTGGTTTGTCTTTTTACTTTTGAGTTGTGAGAGTTCCTTATACATTCTGAATACTAGACACTTACAGATGCATTATTTGTGAATATTTTCTCCCATTCTGTGGGTTGTCTTTTCATTTTCTTGATAGTGTGTCTTTTATTTTCTTAATTTATTATTTTCCTATTTTTCTTTTGAGACAGAGTCTCGCACTGTCACCCAGTCTGGAGTGCAGTGGCATGATCTTGGCTCAGTGCAACCTCTGCCTCCCAGGTTCAAGTGATTGTCCTGTGTGAGCCTCCCAAGTAGCTGGGTCTACAGGCATGTGCCATGACGCCCGGCTAATTTTTTTGTATTTTTAGTAGAGATTGGGTTTCACTGTGTTGGCCAGGCTTGTGTCAAACTCCTGGCCTCAAGTGCTCTGCCGCCTCAGCCTCCCAAAGTGCTGGGATTACAGGTGTGAGCCACCACACCCGGCCTATGTTGTGTCTTTTGAAGCACAAATATTTTAATTTTGATAATGTCCAATGCATCTGTTCTTCCTTCAGTTGCTTGTTAGGTGTCAGCACAGAACCATCTATAAACATGCATGGTTGTTCACTTGAATTGCATGTAGCCACTGTTAGGCATACTAGGCATTATGAGGCATATTAGGCATTATTAAATACCCAGTAAATAGTTTGTGGTAAATCAATCTTTCAAGTTCCCTTTTTTTCTTATAGAAATTTCCATCGTGAAGCCTTTAATCATCTTACCCAAGCCTCTAACAACCTGGGTACACTAAAGATGTGAATAGAGCATGTCAATACAGCATGGGAAGATTGTGTTCACAGATTTTTTTTCCGGCACGTCCTTAGAGATCCGATATATAGATGACGACCACCAGGGGCTGTCTGCAATATGAAAAATGCCTGCTTGCCTGCCTGCCTGCCAGTGGCCCTGAATCCAGCTTAGGTTACTTAGTTCAGCATAAAGTTCTACTTAAATGTTGGGAATCAGTTATTCAAATAAAAATTGGTATTGAGGCGAGGCTAAAATCTGCCAAAAACAGTGAACCAACATGATTGACTTGACCTTTTACAGGAAACTAGAGATAAATTTCTGAAGAGAACTATCTGCTATTATATAATAATGTTTTAAATTCAAACTAGTAAATTTTAGTTTGTCTTCAAAGTTTAAAAGGTTTTCATTTTATACATAATTATACAATATTTATCATTTGTATTTTCCACTTCATTTCTTTTAAAATATCTTTAATACTTAAATGTTCTTTTAATTTTAAAAAGAACTGAGATATTGTCTTTTATACTTACATTGGCCAAAGTTTTCTTTTCCTCCACCGTACATATCTATGTGATTTAATCAGTAAATTGTACTGTAATGAGTTGCTAAGAAGACAAATTAGAAGATTGGAGGAACAAAAGATATCTTTATAGATTTTTCATTTGAGAATGGAGTGAGAATAGAAAAACCAGTTTCAGGCTTACGCACTTACGTGGCTCATGCACTTTATGTATATGTTTCAGGAAAATCTGGCTTAAAAATACTGGTATTAACTTGTTTACATGAAGCAGTGAAAGGTTTTTGAATAACTACAAATGTAGTTCTGTATGTATATACCAAATGAATTTTTGTTCTGTGTCTCTCTGTTTTATGTTATGAAGCCATTCGCTCATATACAATAATCTGTCAAGGACTTTAATCATACTTGTTCCAAAGAGTAGTAACCGGATGGAATTCTGGTATTTACAGGCATTGGTGCTAGATGGTACATTTTATGTGTTAAAATAAACATTGTTTTTGAGACCTTGTGACTGAATTTCAGAAATACCTTTGAAGAAAGTGAACATCTAAACAGTTAACAGAAAGAGCAAAAGCAGCCCTATTTAGAGACATTAAGGATACAAGTCAAGAAATCAGTTCATTCCTTTCAGGTTTATTTCAATCTTAAAAGTTTCCTTTGCTGGTTTTTGGTTTTTTTTTTCCCCCAAAATACTTTGTTCATACTGTCCTTAGCATTTCATTAAGCAGTTTGCAAGGCAGTGTAACCTAAATGTGTGGTGCTTTGTGAGGTACAGATAGTGCTCGCTGTTGTTAATGATGTCTTAAGACAAATGACCACTTTTTAGCTTGTTCTATAACATTATGAAATTTGTAAAAATAAGTTTGACCTTGACTATAGTAGTCCACCCAGGTTCCTTAAATGTCTTTTCACCCTCCAGTTTTTATGCCGACCTGCTTTCTTTTTTTTTTTTTTTTTTTTGAGACAGGGTTTTGTTCTGTTGCCCAGGCTGGAGTGCATTAGTGGCACAATCTTGGCTCACTGCAGCCTACTCCTTCCAGGCTCGGGCGATCCTCCTACCTCAACCTCCTTAGTAGCTGGAACTACAGGTGCGCCACCACGGCTGGCTAGCTTTGTTGTATTTTTTTAGAGCCAAGGTTTCACCATGTTGCCCAGACTGGTCTCAAATTCCTGGAGCCAAGTGATCCACCCTCCTTAGCCCCCCAAAGTGCTGGGATTACTAGCCATGAGCCACTGCACCTGGCCCTCTCTTTTAATAAACATTATCTGTGGGTCTTTGGCCTGAAGTGCCCCTTGATTTTACTGTATGAAAACCCAGGTCTTTTAGTTCAGAAAAATGAAACTTCACTAATTTCCTGGAGGAGTCGGGCTGAAGTCGGCCTCTATGCAACTTTGCCAAAATCACACTCTTGCTTGACTTCCTCCCGCTTCCTGTTTGGCTATTCCCATTCCTTTACTTCACCTTGATAAATCATTTGCATACATTCCTCTCTATCTGCTTCTGGAGAACTCACCTAAGTACTGACTGTAGAGGAAATTTGTAATTGAAAGTCAAATAGGCCCCACGCGCAGTGGCTCACGCCTGTACGCCGAGGCAGGCGGATCTCCTGAGGTCGGGAGTTGGAGACCAGCTTGGCCAACATGGTGAAACCCCGTCTCTGCTAAAAATAACAAAAATTAGCCTGGCATGGTGGTGTGTGCTGTAATCCCAGCTACTTGGGGGGCTGCGGCAGGAGAATAGCTTGAACCCCAGAGGTAGAGGCTACAGTGAGCTGAGATGGAGCCACTGCACTCAAGCCTGGGTGACAGAGCAAGACTCTGTCTCAAAAAAAAAAAAAAAAAAAAAAAAGTGAAATAGGATATCTTTCCTGTTCTGGAATAAGGCCAAAACTGAAGTCAAGGTGCCAATCCTCACATTCTAAGATTCTACCAGTGGTGGTTAGGACCAGTGAATGCTACAGGGCTTACTGAAGGTGGCCAGTTCAGAGAACATGCTCCATCACCAACCACTATTCCACAGACAGATGGGGAGCCCTGGAAGAGGTCTCCTTTTGGAGGAGTCTGTTAGGGAATGTAATTTAGTCTTTTGGGCTTTTGAATGTGGAGAGGTAACAGGTTGTACCTGCACTCACAAACCACAGGAGGAGGCTGGGTGAGGTGGCTCATTCCTGTAATCCCAGCACTTTGGGAGGCCAAGGCAGGCAGATCACTTGAGCCGAGGAGCTTGAGACCAGGCTGGGCAACATAGCAAGACCCTGTTTCTACAAAACATACAAATAATTACCTGGGTGTGGTGGTGTACACCTGTAGTCCCATCCATACTAGGGAGGCTGATGTGGGAGGTTCATCTGAGCCCAGGGAGGTTGAGACTGCAGTAAGCCATGATTGCACCACTGCACTCCAGCCTGGGTGACAGACCCTATCTCAAAAAGACAAAACCACAGGAGGAAGGCCTGAGGAAGTGACTAGAGAGTCAAGATGCTTGCAAGTATGGGAGACCGGTATTTCTCTTTCTGGCTGGATTTGTGTTTACCCACTAGCAGCAGATTCCAAAGCATGGAGACAGAATTGGAGGAGTGATGTGGAAACTGTAAGGCCGAGGGGTATTGAAGATGCACCCTGCCAACCTGAGAAATGATGCATGAATTGAGGGTTAGAAGACTTCTGCAACAACATGAAGGAGGGGATGACGTGGTTTAAAAGGCAAGTGCAACAGATGAGGTGATGCCACTAGCTGGGGCTCAGCTAGGACATAGCTAATTCCCAAATCCCAAGGGACTGCCAATGCCTTGGCCTCTGGGCAAGTGTGGGTTGCCTCTGCACAATGGAGCTTGTAAACCACTTATCAGAATGCAATTATAGCCAATTAGGGAAAGGGTTGCAACCCCACAGTAAGGCAGTGTTTCTCAAACCAGGCTGCACCTGGAAAATTAAAAGCACACAAAACCCATGTTCAGGCCCTATCCCAGTCCAGTTTAATCAGAGGTGTAGTATTTTTGTTAAGGGGTTCCAGATGGTCTTAATGTTTGCCTTAAAATGAGAACCACTGCAACAAGGAAACCTCTTTTAGCATCTACTTCCCAAGGAGAAGAGAGCAAAGAAAGAAGAAAGTATATAAAAAGCAAACCATCTGTGAATAGAGTGGGCCCATAGTACATACGGACAAAAAACCACTTGGAATCCGATGTGGAACCTTGTGTGAAACAGGAGGTTTTAAAATAAACAGTACTGAGCTTTGGAAACGGAAATAGACTATAAATATAATCCGAAAATTCAGAGAATCTGGCCAAGAAGGCAAAGGTGATGCTACTCAAGAAAGAAGGGGGATTCGACAGTTAAAAATTGTTGCAGGTCCAGTCTCCAATGACTTGAGTCTCTTGTGTACACCAGTTATAACTTTAAACGTCTTTGAGGTTGCATAACTTTGCATTTTAATCTGCCACAGTTTATAACCAAGGGTCCATGGATCATATGTTTGGTGAAGTTGGAAATGAAATTAGTTTTTTGTTGTTTTGTTTTGTTTTGTTTCGAGACAGACTCTCACTCTGTCACCCAGGCTGGAGTGCAATGGTGTGATCTTGGCTCACTGCAACCTCCGCCTCCCAGGTTCAAGTGATTCTCCTGCCTCAGTCTCTGAAATAGCTGGGTTTACAGGCACCTGCCACCACACCCAGCTGATTTTTGTATTTTTAGTAGAGATGGGATTTCACCATGCTGGTCAAGCTGGTCTTGAGTTCCTGACCTCAAGCAATCCACCCGTCTCAGCCTCCCAGAGTGTTGGGATTATGTGCGTGAGCCACTGCACCTGGCCTAGGTTATTTTAAAGTAAGAACTATTAATCCAGAATGTTAGTGGGAATTTTTTTATACACAGCATATCTTTTAATTTTTTCTTACCTTTCTTGAAAATTTCCTTGTTAAATTATGCAAAATATGATATGACAGATTATAGGTATTTTAATTTAAAGAAGAGTATGGGTTATAGAAACATCTGTTGTTCTAAAGGCCCCCTGTAGATGGCATTGCTTGACTTTGTCTTTAAATGTTTTATAGAAAGGAAGTTGTTAAAATAGAATCTACTTTGAAATGCAATCACATTTTAAAGGTGAACGAAATTAGATTTAAAAAAATAAGCCTACCTTTTGAGTTACTTTCAGAAGATAACACAGGGTAAGTAAAACAAGTTTTTTTCTTGTAAAATTGTATTTGGTTTATCTTTCCGTTTCTTTCTGATATGTCTTTTGAATATCATTCATAAAGCTGCATTATTACAATTCATAAAACATTTTCTCTGCTATTGATACCTTCTGTGAAAAGAAGACAGATATTTAAGAGGCTAAATTAATTCAAGTGACGTTCTGAAAATTAAAATTCACCTTGAAAGTACCTTTCACATAATCATGATTTTACATCTGAGACACTTAAAACTTCTCATTTTAATTAGTTTTTCAAAGCAGTTTGTTTTTTTTTTTTTTCAATAGAGTAAGTGGTAGTTCTTACTTCTGAAAGCTGAAGCTGTGTCTTTGGTTCCCACAGTCCTGTAGACACAGACCAGGTATTTGACTTTTGGGTTTTCTTTTTTCTCAGGAAACATCAGAATTTGAAAGAGTTTTGATTCATTGATAACAAACATTGTTAGAGGAGAATATTCAGTTTTCATACCATAAAGACCTTCACTCTAATAGAAATACAGAAAAAGAAAACTGTTGCAACAATATCTTACTGAAAATTAATGGAAAAGCTAAGTTTTTACTTTCCATAATATTGGGTAGGAAAGCAATAAATTCTCAAGGCATTTTCACCAGTTAAAGTTTAAACCATTAGATATTTGGGGTTGTTCAAGACATTGAAGTTCTTATGTGTTAGTGAAGTTCTGTGAATATCTAGCGAGTCCCCATCAACTGTGAGATACATTCTAAGTCATTGATTATTAATAACAAGATGCTATCATTTGCAAATGATAAACCTAAAATATGGTAGAGCAAATTATCTCCATGATAATATTTTGCTCACGTGCATTCTGAAAACAGTGTCAGCACAGAGGCTCTGAGACCAGATTGTCTGGGTTTGAATCCCAGTGCTGCCACTTACTGGCTGTGTGACCTTGAAGTTACTTAAACTCTGTGTGCCTCAGTTTCCTCATATGTAAGGTAAAGATCATAATATCTTATAGGTTGCTGTGGAGATTAAATTAGTCAAATACATGTACTTAGGTACCAGGTGCGTAGTAAGTGTTCAATAAATGTGACTGTAGTTGGGGTGGAATTACAGGTGGGCACTTGGAAAATATGCATAATGCAAGTCAGTTTTATCTGTTGCAGTGTGAAATCTGGGCACCTTTTTGAGAGTATAGGATACATGTAAACATTGCTGCTCAGTCACGGCGGGAATGGCAGCTGGGATGGGAGGAAGTTGAGAACATTGTTACACAACGTGTACTGTTATTTAAACAAATAACAATCTTAGAAAAATAAAGAAGATACGGGGAAGAAAATTTTTATTCACTGTTCATTTTTACAGTTTGAAAGCAACTGCCACGAGCATTCAGAGGCCAATAGAGACAGAGCAAATCCTCGTTTCTAAATATGGGAGCCTGGGTTTGCTGGCTGGAGCAGCAAGATTAACATTCCACCGCCCTGGACCCTTACTCAATTCTTCCTTCCAGGGTTCTTTGCTAAACCTGAGACCAGATAGGTAGCAGGCCATTAAAGTACAGCAGAAAGTCATATTTCTGAAGTCTGAGACTTGATCTATCTGCATAACGATATTTTCAGAGTTTAGGTTTATTAACTCTAAAAGAGCAATGTGACTTTAAAATATGTTTGTAGCAGTTGTTTCTTGCCTAAATAATCTTTCACTGTGTAATGAGTGCGTGTGTGGGATGCGGGACTTAACTAATTCCTCAGGCTAACTGACCATGTCTTTTACTAACAGACAAGAATGACAAAACCTTGGATTGTGTCTGTTTCTCCATCAGCCAGTGTAAAGTGGCACATAGGCTTTACTTCAGAAGGGGTGTCCAGTCTTCCCTGGGCCACACTGGAAGGAGAAGAATTGCCTTTGGGCCACACATAAAATACTCGAGTGATAGCTGATGAGTTTAAAAAAAAATTGCAAAAAAATCTTATAATGTTTTAAGAAGGTTTACAAATTTGTGTTAGTCCACGTTCAAAGATGTCCTGGGCCATATGCGGCCCATGAGCAGTGGACTGGACAAACCTGCTCTCTGCTTCTGCATTGTATTAAACTTGCGAGGCCTGTTTGCAATTAATGGAAAATATTGTCGTGAATACTAAATAGGTGGTCTTAATTTTTAGAGACCTTTACACATTACCTATAATACAGTAACTTATTTTGTTGAATTAATTCACATTTTTTAATTTTCACAGGTTGAAAACAAGGATATTTCTTCCTTGCAAAGCAAAATTAAAATGTTTGTAAAAGAGCTGGCCTAGATGCAGTTTTTATAGGCTTAAACGTTTGAGTAGTTAACAAATTCCTTTCAGGTTATTAGTTCTAATGAGGTACCACTGACAGTCTTTTGATGGGTCAGTGCTGTTAAATACTTTTGGGTTTTTTGTTGTTTGTTTGTTTGTGACAGAGTCTCACTCTGAAACCCAGACTGGAGTGTAGTGGTGCAATCTTGGCTCACTGCAACCTCCACCTCCCAGGTTTAAGCAATCTTCCTACTTCAGCCTCCTGAGTAGCTGGGATTACAGGCATGTGCCACCATGACCGGCTAAGTTTTATATTTTTTGTAGTGATGGTGTTTGGCCATGTTGCCTAGGCTGATCTCAAACTCCTGAGCTCAAGCAATCTGTCTGCTTTGGCCTCCCAAATTGCAGGGATGAGCTACTACACCTGGCCTTGAGTAATTTTTTAAAAGTTACCTTTAACTCAGATTTGTTAATCTGCTGAAGTCCAGGCATTAACGATGTGAGTTCCAGGTGCTTGTGTTGGTTCATGATTGTTTGACAAATCATTGCCAGAGTTTTATGTACACAGTGCAATCTCATGTATCTACATTCAGTACTCAACCTTGTTCTTTTAAGGAATGTGTCCTGATAACCTGCTTGTGCTGCATGCACAGTACAGCAATGTACTGAGGTGCTACATATACAAATTACTATTTTTTTTTTTTTTTTGAGATAGAGTTTCGCTCTTGTTGCCCAGGCTGGAGTGCAATGGCTCAATCTTGGCTGACCGCAACCTCCGCCTCCCAGGTTCAAGCGATTTTCCTGCGTCAGCCTCCCTAATAGCTGGGATTACAGGCATGTGCCACCATGCCCAGCTAATTTTGTATTTTTGGTAGAGACGGGGTTTCTCCATGTTGGTCAGGCTGGTCTCAATCTCCCGACCTCAGGTGATCTGCCCGCCTCGGCCTCCCAAAGTGCCGGGATTACAGGCATGAGCCACTGCGCCCGGCCACAAATTACTATTTTTTTTTATACAAAGCTTAGATGAGAAGCTTTACACTTGTGTTTAGAATGAGTGTAAATAATTTCATGGCATATAATTCACGTGGAACAAAGGACTGGCTTCTTAAAAACAGGAAAAAGAAGTTTCACAATCCCACAAATAATAAATGTTTAACCAGAGAATATCTTTGGATTTCAGTGACATTTATGAATGTAGGTACAGTAATGTGCTTTTAAAATAACTTTTCTTTCTAAATCTTGTTACAAGGATTTTTTTTTTTTTTTTTTTTTTGAGACAGTGTTTCACTCTGTTGCCCAGGCTAGAGCGCAGTGGCATGATCATAGCTCACTGCAGTCTTGACCTCCTGGGCTCCAGTGGTCCTCCTGTCTCAGTCTCCCAGTAGCTGGGACTACAGGCAACATACCACTATGCCTGCCTAATTAAAAAAATATTTCTTTCTGTAGAGACAGGGTCTCACTGTATTGCCCAGGCTGGTTTTGAACTCCTAGGCTCAAGCAGTCATCCTACCTCGGCCTTTCAAAGTGCCAGGATTACAGGTGTGAGCCACTGCAGTGGATGGATTTTTAAAAAAATTCTGTTGTTCAAAACTCTTCACTCTCACGCATGTATCTGACACCCACAGTGAGTCTGTTACTCTTGTTCCCTGTGAAATGTCTGCTTGTTAACCTGAGAGTCCAAAGAACAGGAGAGGCATAGTTTGGCAGGTAGGAACAATATTCCCTGTTAGCCCTGGAAGACAGCTGCAGTTCAGTTCTAAATTCAATCACCTTCCCTTTATGCTCCCAAGCTTTATGAGAAAACAGCTCACTTGATTACCACCTAATCTACCTGTATGTCCTTGGGCAAGTTAAACTCTGCATGTTACTTTCCCTTTCTGTAAAATGAGAATATCTATTGGCTAACATTGTGGTAATGGTTAAACTAGATAATGTATGGGGACCATACTTAAGGAAGCAGTCTCCTCAGTTTAAACCAAAACTGTTCTGAGAATCCAGACTAGTAAACTCTTGCAAACTAGAGAGGTGTACAAGAAACCATCCCAAGTAAATGACACATAAGTGGTCCAGGAAAAACAATCCTCAGTTGTTAGGAAGGATTCCAAGTTTAGCAGTGTGCCTGTCATTTACCGTTATATTCCAACCAGACATCTTCACCACGTCTTTTAGACCCTACCTTCATCATAGGAAGAGAGAAGCCACAGGGGAAAATAATTGAGAGGTTGGTTGCTCTTATCAAAAAAAAAAAAAAGGAAAAAAAAATCCCGTAAGGCTTTAATGAGGCGTAGGGCATCACTGGTTTGATATTTCCCAGCAGAATGCAATACCAAAAGTAAAACCAAAGAAATAGTCCCCTTTCAAAAACACGAAGGTCCCAATGCAGCAGACTACTGCAGGCCGCAGAGGGTGGGAACAGAACTTAGCAAAGAAGTTCCCCGAGACTCCGCAAAATACTGTAAAGTGGACAGCAAATGAAATATGGCTTGTTGCTGTTAAAGTTTCTCCACAGTTAACTCAAAACTGAGGACCTATGTGTAAAGAGTCTGGAACAATGCCTGACATAAAAGATCCTCAACAGTGGGGAGGGAGAGCATCAGGATAAATAGCTTAATGCATGCTGGACTTAATTCCTTGGCGATGGGTTGATGGGTGCAGCAAACCACCACGGCACATGTTTACCTATGTAACAAACCTGCACATCCCGCACATGTATCCTGGAACTTAAAATCCTCAAGACATTTTAATTCTCTTCCCTTCTCTCATTTTCAAATCTACCCTCAATGACTTTTCTGAACATTCAACACATTTATTTACTCCTTCAATTCAGCAGACAGGCACTGTGCTAGGTATCAGGGGTACCCATCAGTACTCTTAAATATTAGGGACAAATAATAAGATGCATTCCATACCCATAAGCAGCTCTCACATCTGTAATGAGAGGCATATGCAAAAAATAATTGCAACTCAGAGAAATGCAATCATAAAGGCATAAGCTAGCTACAGCGGCAGTGCAAAGGAGGATGTGGTCGCCTCTGCCTCAGTTGGTCAGGGAAGATTTCATGAAGGGACCATTAAGCTGATTTTTGAAGGATGAATGGAAATCCACTGGACAGCTTGTCAGGTGTTCTAGGCAAACACATACAACAGCATCAGATGTGGTTTTGGTGTGGCTTGAGCGTACGGCATGTGTAGGAGATGACTAATGGGTAGGCAGGAGGGCAGGGCAAGGACATGCAGAGTCCATGTGGCGTATTCAGGAGTGCAGATGGGTTCTGGAGGCAATGAGAGGATATTTCAATACTTTAAGCAGGGTAGCCACTTGGCCAAATCATTTTAGAAAGATTATTCTGACAGCAAATTTGGAGAGTGGGCGGGAGAGGGGCCAGACATGAGGCAAAGAGATCAGGAAGGGAGAATGAACAGGTAAGAGATGTTGAGGAGTGGGGTCTGAACTCCGGCAGTAGCAGTAGGAATGAAGAGGAAGGGATCTGAGAACCGCTGTGGGCTAGACTAAGGCAGATACAGTAAGTTCTGTAGGTGCCCGCGGAGCATCCTGATGGGGTCAAGGCCTCCACGGTCCTCATACTGCCCTCCTGCAGGTCAGAGTCCCTTTTCTTTAAAACACTTATTTTGAAAAGAATTGAAATAACATTAATTTTATTAGAACTAGAGACTTTACTGTCATCTGCCAGAAAATTGTCCTGTATATAAATCATGTAAGTTTGGAATCAACAGTTTTAAATTTTGTTTTAACTTCAAAACAATAATGATGTCTACAATGTGAATGGTGTCCCCTTCCAATGTTGCTCTTTGCTGTACCCAGCCTGAGTGGCCACACACTGTGACCCTGGTTACATGTATGTAATAGGCAGCTAAACACAAGCGGTCCTCTATATATGTGAGTTCCATGGGTTTCAACCAAACGCAGATTGAAAATATTCGGGGGAAAAAAATGGATGGTTGTGTCTGTACTGAACATGTACAGACAGAGTTTTTCTTATCATTATTCCCTACACAAGACAGTATAACAACTATTTACATAACATTTACATTGTATTAGGTATTATAAGTAATCTAGAGATGATTTAAACTATATGGGGGTAGGAGGTGGGTGTGGAGGGCGAACACATAGCAAATGGATGCTGGGCTTAATACCTAAGTGATGGGTGGATCTTTGCAGCAAACCACCATGGCACACGTTTACCTGTGCAACAAACCTGCACATCCTGCGCATGTACCCCTGAACTTAAAAGCTGAAGAAAAAAAAATGAATTCAGTCCAATAAGTAATAAGGTATACGGGAGAATGTGTGTAGGTTATATGCAAATACTATACTATTTTATACAAAGGACTTGAACATCTGTGGATTTTGATGTCTGCGGGGGGTCCTGGAATCAATTCCCCATGGATACTGAGGGATGACCGTGTATAGGTTTGGGGGCAGAAGAGAGAGTAGATTGAGAAAGATGATGTCTTTTTTTTTTTTTTTGGCGAGACAGTCTCATTCTGTAGCCCAGGCTGGAGTGCAGTGGTGCTATCTTGGCTCACTGCAACCTCTGTCTCCCAGATTCAAGCAATTCTCCTGCCTCACCCTCCTGAGTAGCTGGGATTACAGGCGCGTGCCACCACACCCGGCTAATTTTTGTATTTTTAATAGAGACGGGGTTTCACCATGTTGGCTAGGCTGGTCTCAAACTCCTGACCTCAGGCGATCCACCTGCCTCAGCCTCTCAAAGTGCTGGGATTACAGACATGAGCCACCGTGCCCAGCCAAGTTGAGGTCTTATATATCACCCCAAATGTATAGATTGGGGAAAAGCCCAGGTTAAGGCCCTCAGAAGTACCAAAATTCAAGGAATAATAGGAAAAAAACAGAACACTTAAAGGTGAAATATTGAAATGTCTTCTGCCTTGACTCTAGGGACAGTCAGTTCTCAAACAGGTTGATGGTCATATAGCTCCCGTTTTTGTACTTCATACACTGAGACTTCCAACTTGCCTTTCATCTGCCAGGATTAGATTTTATACATCTGCCCCCAAGTCAACATAATGATGCTGCCTGCTTAGCAGCTTAGCTATCTGCAGCAGTGCCATCTTTGCACCTTGGTACTTGGGCAGCTATTTTAATACCTCGTCCTTGTTCTAAAAAAATGAGAGAAGACCCCAAAATGAATATGTTGTTACTAATGATAAGGAACTCAGGTCTCAAATGAATACAACTTAGGATGGAAGCCACTGGTATTCAGAAAGCAATAAATCTTTTAGCCTCAATAGCTGCTCACTGGACTTAGTTTGTGAGTTCACTTATGAAAAGGAATGAGGAAAATATTAGTATAGAACCAATATTGGAAATATTGTTGAACATAGGGATCTATTTCTTTTTCTTTTTGATACTGGAATTTTCCTATTTGACTTAAGTAGGTCTGACTTTCTCCGCCCAGCGTCTGGTTGCTCCTCCATCACCATCCTTCATTCCTTTTCCTTCTCTGTTGCTTAACTCACAATTCCCTGGGGCTCTGTCTTTTGACCACTCAGCTCTGCACACATAGATCTTGCAATTTTCATGATTCCAACTACAAGCTTATTGTAGAGGCCCCCTCTCTAGACCTCTGGCTCCGACCCCTCTCTTAAGTCTGACCTCTCCCCTTCAGCTGCCTGCCTGATGTCTTCCTTTGCTTGCCCAACCAAGAGTATGTCTTAGCAAAATTTCTGCAAAAATAGACTCTTCTGCCTCATATTCTTGTTTTACTAATGGCATCACCATTCTTTTAGCATTTCTAGTTTCTTCTGCCTCACATGAACTCAGCGTGTCATACACTGATCTGCCTGTGATGGGTTCTCTCACAGTCCTCCCCCACTTTCCATCTTCATGGCCATTGCCTCAGGTTGGGCCTCACTCCTCTAATAGTCTCCCCACCTTCAATATCTCTCTACACTTATCTGTGCAGGCAGTGGTGGCAGAGCATACTCCTAACCTGGGGTTCCAGACTTTTCATCATGCCACTCCCAATAGCCCACCAAGTTCAGGAGAGACTTGGGTTTCCTGACCCAGGCTAACCCACAGGATCCCCCCTGGATAAGAGGCCCTTCTTGTCTGGGATAGCTAGTAAGTAAGTTTTGAGCTGCCCAAGAGTAAAAGTCAAGATAGAGGAAAGCAGAGTCTAGAAGCAAACAGAGAAATTAGAACATTTTTCCGATGACTCTGTTTGAGTCTCTGAAGCCAGCTATGTCTAAAGCCACCGAAGCCCCTGGACTTCCCAGTTACCTCAGCTAGTTAACTCTATTCTGCTGGTTTGGGGCTGGGTTTCTCTCCCTTGCAGTGGATCAGATCCTAACTGGTAGAGCATTCAAACCTTTCAGCCCATTAAACCCTACTCTTAAGATCCTTCTCAATCATTACCTTCCCAGAAAGTAATCTGCTTTTTAAGTTTGCATTTTGTCCATAATACCCACCAGATCATCTTAACAGTTGATTTAGAAGCCTTCTAGAATAGTGTTGGTTGCTGATCATACTGTGGAGATCTTATCAAACTACAAAAGTAAGCGTTATGAAACTCATCAGAAAGTAAAAGGGAGGAAACAAAAACCTGTTGTGGGAGTGGTTTGATTTAAATGTAACAAAAGAGGAAATCTATTTCTTTGCACCTAGAAAGTGTTCAAGCCTGCACCTCTCCATCCCCCCATCAAGGGATCATTATTTAGTGAGAATAACTCAAGAGATGAGAAAATGAGTAGCTTACATAAGGAGGTAGATTCTGGGGCTTGGTTCTAGCCCCCATGATTATGGGGGTTCCTGAGAAGTGGAGGGAGAATTGCAACATGTATTAGGAGAGGTACTTGGGCAGTGAGGTTTGCCATCTGGAGGGCAAGTGTTTTTTTTTTGTTTGTTTTGTTTTTTGTTTTTGTTTTTCTGAGACGGAGTTTTCGCTCTTGTTGCCCAGCCTGGAGTGCAATGGCGCAATCTCGGCTCACTGCAACCTCCGCCTCCTGGGTTCAAATGATTCTCCTGCCTCAGCCTCCCGAGTAGCTGGGATTACAGGCATGTGCCACCATGCCCAGATAATTTTGTATTTTTAGTAGAGACGGAGTTTCTGCATGTTGATTAGGCTGGTCTGGAACTCCCAACCTCAGGTGATCTGCCTGCCTCGGCCTATCCACCTGCCTCGGCCTCCCATAGTGCTGGGATTACAGGTGTAAGCCACTGCACCCGGCCTTTTTTCTTTTTTCTTTTTCAAAACTTATTAAAACAAATAACAACAACAACAAAATGAGGTCTTGCTACTTTGCCCAGGCTAGTCTTGAACTCCTGGGCTCAAGCAATTCTCCTGCCTCAGCCTCCCAAAGTGCTGAGATTACAGGCATGAGCCACTGCACCTGGCCAGGAGAGCAAGTTTTAAAACTGGCCAGGTCACTAGTCACAATAGCAAAGACTTGGAACTAACCCAAATGTCCATCAATGATAGACTGGATTAAGAAAATGTGGCACATATGCACCATGGAATACTATGCAGCCATAAAAAATGAGTTCATGTCCTTTGTAGGGACATGGATGAAGCTGGAAATCATCATTCTCAGCAAACTATCGCAAGGACAAAAAACCAAACACCACATGTTCTCACTCATAGGTGGGAATTGAACAATGAGAACACTTGGACACAGGAAGGGGAACATCACACACCAGGGCCTGTCATGGGGTGGGGGTATTGGGGAGGGATAACATTAGGAGATATACCTAATGTTAAATGACGAGCTAATGGGTGCAGCACACCAACATGGCACATGTGTACATATGTAACAAACCTTCACATTGTGCACATATACCCTAAAACTTAAAGTATAATAATAAAAAAAGAAAATGGTTGTGAATATTTTGAATCTAATAATAAATTTTGCCTTTCTTTAAAAAAAAAAAAAAAAATCTGGCCAGGTGTTGTAACTCACGCTTGTTGTAATCCCAGTACTTTGGGAGGCTGAGGCAGGAGGATCATTTGAGACCAGCCTGGATAATGTAGTGGGACCTTGTCTTTACTAAAAATAAATTTCAAAAAATTAACCTGGCATGGTGGCACATACCTGGAGTTCCAGCTACTGGACAGGCTGAGGTGGGGGCAGTGCTTGAGCCCAGGAGATGAGCCAGCAGTCAGCTATGATCGTGCCACTGCGCTCCAACCTGGGCGACGAAGCACGAACTTAGCTTAAAAAAAAATAGTTTTAAAACTGAAGGTGCTTTCTTGTTGCTTTTCTCTTGGATTATGGGGAAAGTCACTCTCAGAGTGGAGTTTCAATTTTTTTCCTTTTCTGTTGTATTTCCCTTCAGTTACCCAGCCTTCAGGAAAATCTGACACTTGGGTACTGCCTATGTGTGGTGGCAGAAAGTGAAGAGAAAGGCCAGTATAGGACACATACCTGCCCCACATCTACCGTTCCCACGGTAGAGTCCTAGGTTGATCTTAAAGGTAGCTTTGATGATTGACAGATGATTGGCTGCAGTTGTAGCAGAATTAACCAGCTTACCAGGTTAAATGTTGGGGTTGCGTATGAGTGGGCTTCAGACTCAAAAACTGATGGAAGTGGCGGCTGGGCGTGGTGCTCATGCGTGTAATCCCAGCACTTTGAAAGGCCGAGGCAGGTGGATCGCTTGAGGCCAAGAGTTTGAGACCAGCCTGGCCAACATGGCGAAACCCTGTCTGTACTGAAAACACAAAAATTAGCCAGGCGTGGTGGCGTGCGCCTGTAATCCCAGCTACTTGGGAGGTTAAAGCAGAAGAATTGCTTGAACCCGGGAGGTAGAGTTTGCAGTGAGACGAGATCTTGCCGCTGCACACCAGCCTGGGCAACAGAGTGACATTCCATCTCAAAAAAAAAAGAGAGAAAAAAAAATTCTGATGGAAGTTCTGCCTCATTGACCTGCTTAATGTGATCAGGGATAACATAGGATCCAAGCTAATCCTGCCACTTAGCAATTCAGAGCTATGCATTTAGATAAAGATCTCTGTCCAGCCCTGTGAAATATGAGCAGAGGAGCAGAGGTAGGGGTATGTGTGTGTGTGTGTGAGAGAGAGAGAGAGAGAGAAGGAGAGAGAGAGACAGAAAGGGTGAAGGCTATTAGTAGGTTTGTAATTCTTGGTAAAAGACTGGAGGGGAATCTATTACTTTATTTTTTCACTAGTGTCTCCAGAGGACAGATGTAACTTTCCAGATAGCCTTAAAAAATGTGACTGTTATTCTGCAACAAAAAACAAAAACAAAAAAAAAAAACTCATCATTTTTTATACTCCCCTGAGGTTCCTGGCAAGAAGCGTGAGATTCTATAAAGAGAGAGCCCAGGGTTTTGCCTGTTCAGCTGCCCCTGGTCAGGAGCTTGTGTGTGAATCTCCCCAGAAACACTTCCCAACCATAGGACATTTCCCTTGACTCTGATTCATCCATGAGTCCCCAGAGTATTTTACTACATCTTTCCAAACAATCCATGCCAATCATTGATTATGATTAGGAGCGTGGCCACATAGACCCCCTCAGGTCACCGTGTCCTTCTCCTGATTGAAGATTTATCTCAGCATCACTTGGTGGGGATTTTCTGGACTAACAGAAGCCAGAGGGAGAAGGCTGCACTCCTGCCTCTGCTGCTGACTGGCTGTGAGTTCTGAGGCAGGTCCCTCAGTCTGAGTTTGGTTTTTCACCTGTGAGACAGGGATGATAATAGTGGTGGTGACATTTGGTTGTTTTTGTTTTTGTTTGTTTTTTTTGTTTTTTTTTTTGAGACAGAGTTTCCCCTCTGTTGCCCAGGCTGGAGTGCAGTGGTGTGATCTCGGCTCACTGCCACCTCTGCCTCCTGGATTCAAGCGATTCTTGTGCCTCAGCCTCCCAAGTAGCTGGGATTACAGGTGTGCGGCACCACACCTGACTGATTTTTGTATTTTTATTACAGTCAGCATTTTGCCATGTTGGCCAGGCTGGTCTAGAACCCCTGACCTTAAGTGATCCACCTGCCTCAGCCTCCTAAAGTGCTGGGATTACATGCATGAGCCACCACGCCTGGCCTAGTGGTGACATTTGTTATGTCCACCTATGGAGGTCTTAGGGTTCTCGAACAGTAAGATGGATGTCAGAGCCAAACGTCAACTTGAAATCTGGATGGAAATGTGAGTTCCTGTGGGTATTTCTCACGGTTTACAAACGGCTTGATTCCTTCTTTCCCCTGCTCAGCTGCGTACCACATTTGAAAAGAACAAACGGGGCACCTGGACTTCCAGCTACCTTTGCTCACAGTAGCTGTCTGCAGATCTACTGCATCTCTACATGAGCAGGGTCCTCAGCCCCCGCTGCGTGGCAGGGGGTGGAGATGGACTATGGATCCGCTCCCCTCGTTCTCCCAAGCTGGCTTCCTTTCAGGCCCTAGCTGATCCTGGACCAGATCTTATCAATCTTCTCCTCTCACGCTTTCTCTTCACAGAAGGTGACCCAAGACAAGGAGTCATCATCTCTCCTTATCTGCATCTGGCAGGCCAGGCCATGTGGCAGGTGCTCTGGGTACCAGCTGCCCATTGTTATGTAGAGGAGCAAGTTCCTGAAGGGAGTGGCTACTACCGGACAGAACCTGGGACACGCCAGTATTTGATACCAATTATTATTACTCTACTTACTGGAGCATAGTGGAGTGACCTGGTTTTGCAAATGTGTTTCCTTTAATTCCTTCAACCTATCAAATGAAACAACTGCTCAGCTCAATACTCTGATTTCATTGTTCCTAGAAGAATTTAGGGTTGTAGACCTTCCCAGGCAGGCTGTAAATGCTATTTCGGTCCGTGGGAGCTCCAGGACCTGATTGAAAGCAGCCTAGCCTGTGAGAAGCTCTACTGTGGAGGATCAGGCAGCACTGGGACCTTGGGCTTCCAGGGTGCCAAGTTCTCACAAAGCCTGGCCCCTGGTACAGGGCTCCCTCCAAGCCTGAACCTCAGGGGAAGGCTCAGCAGTCACAGCCCACCAGTGTTTCCTTTCAGCTGCCAATGCTGCTCAGAGAGGGAGGTGCTGCTGCTGCCTGGAGGGGGCAGCCCTGAAGGTTACGGAAGACAGTGGGCAGAGAATGTGGAAAATCACCCAGAGGTTGCTGCTCACACTTCATGTCTTCAGAGCATCACCCCTCATTTTATAGCTGGAGAGGTTGGTGCACAGCCAGGGAAAGCCAGGAACAGGTTCCGGCTTCCATCACTCAGATACTCAGGAATCCCTGGGTACCCCACACTGATTCACACTGCGCTGAGCTGTCCATGGCACAGAACCATTTGTCCACTGTTGCTTCCTCCCTCCAGGGACACTGTCCATCTCCAACAAGGGAGGATCCCAGATACTCACCACAAGCATTCATTTTATAAAAGTCCCAACTGTGGCTCAGGGGTCGGTTCTTGCACCTTATTAGGTTTACCTATGACTTTATCTGCACTCACATAAGCACTAGGGGGACAGGAAGCTGTTACTCCAGTCCTGGGGGCCTCTCTCCTGATGCCTCCATTTTAAAGACTTTGTTCTGTTTGTTCACAGTGTGGATCTACTGACTTTTTTGTGTGCCTGTTTTAACTCACAAATTCCACGGCCTCCTCCTTGAAGACAAGAACAGCATCTTCTTTGCATCTTGCCCCATCCTCGCACTTATTGCTCAGGAATAGTTGATTATCCAGTTCCATGATTAATCTATCTGTCTTTCCTCGAGCACCTACAATATGAGTTCTAGGTTCTACAAGGAATACAAAAATGAGTAGACGTGAATGGAGAGCAGGGCAAAACAGTGGAGAAAGTCAGAGTAGTAGCTTATTTCATAAAGTTTGGTAGGAAACAGGAGACCGGGTTGAGAGGATTGTAGAAGTGCATGGGGAGGGAGGTTGTGGTTGAAGATAAACCTCATGTGGAGGTGACTAGGGGGTGGATGATTGATGGAACAAAGGGTAGAAGAGCCTGGAGGGAAGGAATGGGAACCTGAGCACAGGCAGATTGATTCCTGAAAAAAAGAGTCACCTCTTCAGCAAGACTAATGGAAGAGGGAGGGAAGTGAAGGTGGGGAGGGAAGGGAGAATGGAAGGAGATGTAGCTAAATTTGGACACAGACGTGAAAGAGAAAATGGCTCACCCTAATGTCCTCAGGTTTTCACTGTTGAATGGAAGGAGGGGACGTAAGCCCCAACATTAAAGCACCAAAATTGACAAGGATCCATTGCTGGGATGATTGGGGGTGGCATATGCGACTCAGAAATGGCGCTGTGGCCTGATTGGGGGAGGTCAAGGGAAAAGGAGGGGAAAGGAGAGCAAAGTTGGGGAAATAGGAATTATCTCTAGGGCTATCTTTTCTTCCCTCTCCCACTCACACCCCATGTATCAGGATCCTGAGGCCCATCTGGCCTCCCCCAAGTTCTGAAGTTCTCTCTCCTTCCCTCGTGGTGTGATTTGTGGCTAAGTAACTACTTGCTGTTACTGGTTCAGTAGGTGCTCCTGGCTTTATGTGCTTTCCTTTCTCAGGTACCAGTGTGATATTCTTAGAAGATGGGAGAAGCACAGTTAGATTTTGGTTCACATAGTCTGTGATACTTTGTTATGGCAGCCCCAACAAACTAACAAATTCATCTTACAGCTATATTTTAAAAGTATGAGATATTAGCCAGGTGTGGTGGCATATGCCTGTAATCCCAGCTACTCAGGAGGCTGAGGCACGAGAATCTCTTGAACCCAGGAGGCAAATGTTACAGTGAGCCAAGATCACGCCACTGAACTCCAACCTGGGCAACAGAGAGAGACTCTGTCTCTAATAAATAAATAAAATTTAAAAATTAAAAGTATGAAATATATTTCATCAGCATTTTAAGTATTATTTGATATGTCAAAAACTGGGTTATACAGTCGTTTAGACTCTATAAATAAACTAATCATAAATATATTCAATAAGAAGGTATTTACTTAACAAAAGACTTAACATTAAACATTTGTTCAAATTCATCTACTCTTTTCATGAAAAATATTTCTTAAAACAAGGTTTTGTTAACTATGGCAGAGTAGTCATTAATTTCCAGCAAACCTGGCTGCTTCCCCTATTAGCACATGGGATTAAATTATCCCCTGTGAAGGGACTGGTGTTTTGGGACATGGGACATTGTCTTAACCCAGGCAGCTATAACACATATACTGTAGACTGGGTGGCTTAGACCAGGGGTCCCCAGTCCTTGGGCCGTGGACTGCTACTGGTCCATGTCCTGTTAGGACCTGAGGTGCAGAGCAGGAGGTGAGCAGCACTCCAGTGAGCCCTGCCTCCTGCCAGATCAGCAGCGGAATCAGATTCTCACAGGAGCGCAAACCCTGCTGTGAACTGTCATGTGAGGGATCGAGCTTGTGTGCTCCTTATGAGACTTTAATGCCTCCCACCACTGGTCCGTGGACAAATTGTCTTCCACAAAATGAGTCTCTGGTGTCAAAAAGGTTGGGGAACGCTGGCTTAGACAACAGAAATTTTGTTGTTTAATTTTTTCACAGTTCTAGAGGCTGGACAGTCCAAGATCAAGGTGCCTGCATCTGGCATCTAGTGTGGGCCCTATTCCTGGTTTGCAGGTGGGTGTCTTCTTGCTGTGTCCTCACTTGGCAGAGAGAAAAGAGAGAGCAAGCTCTTGTGTCTTTTTATAAGGGCACTAATACCATTCATGAGCCTGCCACCCTCATAACCTAGTCACCTCCCAAAGGCCCTGCCTCCTAATACCATCACATTGGAGGTTAGGATTTCAACATAGGAATTTGGGGAGGCCACAAACATTCAGTACGTAACAAGTGCCTACAATAGAAATTCCTCTCACACTCTTTGAGTGCACACCACGCAGTGTGCTAGATGTCACTCCCAAATGTCATTCCCTGAATTCTCACAACAGGCCTAGGAGATGGGCAGGTATCCCATGGCACATACAAGAATATCAGAACTCAAAGTGATTAAATAACCATCTGCAGTTACAGAGCTAATCATTAGGGAGAATGTTCCCTAGTTCTGATAGGCCAGGTGTAGATCCCAGCTCTGCTGCATCCCGGCAATGTGACCTCGGCAGGCAGCTCAACTTCTCTTTATCTCAGTTTCTTCATTTGTAAAGTGGAGACATGGTACTACGCACATCATGGGGTTGTTGGACAGATTAAATGAGATAATATATCTTCTTGGCACAAAGCCTGGCACATATAAAGTCCTCAAATATTAGCTATTATTATTGCTTTAAGAAATATGGTAAGTAAAAATAATATCAGACACTCTATAGCAGTGTTTACAAAGAGCTTTCTGTTTTGTCTGATGAGGAAACTGAGGCTGAGAGAAGTTAAATAACTCAATTGGGGCCCCCCAGCCAGTAAGCTGTGGGAAGGGGACTCAACCCAGCCTTTTGACTCCCAGCAGGGCAGAGCTGCAAAATTCTGACAGCCACTCCACTAGTCAGTGTCCTTGAAATAATCAAAGCTCCTATCTCAGCTTAAAAGTCATGCCTGTGTGTGTGTGAATTTACTGTGGAGGAGGGAAACGGCTCAGACTCTTATCCTGTTGTGTAAAGTGCTTCTTGCTTTACATCTCTGCTAGTCAGGGTTCTCCAAAGAAACAGAAACAATAGGATGTGCATAGAGAGAGAGAGATTGGTTTTAAGGAATTGGCTCATGTGATGGAGGCTGGTCAGTCCAAAATTTACAGGGTGGGCTAGCAGCTAAAGACCCAGTAAAGAGCTAATGTTGCAGTTGAGGTCTGAAGGCTGTTTGCTAGCAGACTCCTTCTTGCTCAGGAGAGGCCAGCCTTCTGTTCCATTAAGGCCTTCAGATGATTGGTGAAGCTTATCAGATATCATGGAGGGCCATCTGCTTTACTGAAAGTCAACCAATTTAAATGTCAATGTCATCTAAAAACACCCTCACCAGGAGCACCCACAATAATGTTTGACCAAATATCTGGACACTTTGGCCCAGCCAACTTGACATGTAAAATTAACCATCACAACATCTTTGCCTAGCTCCATCAAGAATTGGCTGAGAGATCTTATGCAAGGTACTGACCTTAACTCCCACTCACCACATGCCCTGGAAAGACGAAAAAGCGCTGTAGGATAAGGTTGAGTCTTTGAACCCAACCCTCCCATCGTTTTTCTTTCAGAAGAAGGATGCTGTTAATGAAGCAATTCACTTTGTTTCATTTTCAGTCTATCCACTTGTGGTATCAGGCTGATAGGTGAACCTTTTTTTTTTTTTAGTTTCCTCTTTTCTTTTGACATGGTGGTAATGTTTTACTTTTATATTAACTACAAGCTTGCATGTAACTAAAGGAACCAGGGAGGGAAGCTGTGTTTTTATCTTCTCTTTAATTATGGTACTTGTTTAAGATTAGCTAAGCCTGGCTCATTTTTTAAAAGTCAATTTTATCGAGGTAGAACTGCTGATTGCAAAAGTAGGTTTTAAAAACATTCCATATCTATATAGAAATGGTATAAAACTAAAAGTTAAATTCTGTGTAAACTGAAATAGCACCATCTTGAATGTCAGGGAAAGGACATACTTTATAAACTGGTCTTGATGGTGGTGTGCCTAAAGTGCAGGGGCAAAATTTAGCCTTCTTTTTTTTTTTTAGGCTAGTCAAGTGAAGCAGTGGAGTGGAGAAGGAATAAAGAAATCTGTAACTGGTTGTGATCAATTAGTTGTAAACACCATTGCACTCAGACCAGCCAAAAATTAGCCTCTTAAGTGTTAAAACTATAAAACAAAAAGCATGAGGCAGCAGATTTGTGAAAGTTTTAAAATTACCTCCAGTAATTTAAATTTAAATACTTTAATTAAATTATTAGGGAAACCTGCCAAGGCCAGTAAGCAGAAATTCTCACCCAGTAACCAATGCAAGTAATAATTCTAATGGAATACTCAGCTGGCAAGATATCTGAAGTATGGCAACGGAAGGACTCTAATGAATAAACTAACTACCTTTTATTTATATGGCACTCTAAGGTTTTGAAAGGACTTTCATTGATATTAATCTTGTTTATTTCATCCTTACAACCACCTGATGCCATAGGACAGCCAGATCTCTTTCTCCCCATTGAGACTAAGAGAGGTCTGAGGTCATATAGCTGCAAAGTGGCAGGGAACAGACTGAGATCATCTTTCCTCTGCATTATCATCAGTCCAAGGTCTTTGTTGGGTGACTGAGACTCACATCTAGGGCCCAGGGGTGGGTGAAGGAGAATGATGGACAGAATCATTATAGAAGAGAATTATGGCCATTCTTGCAATTGACCCATCTCAAGAAAAATAGAGTTCATTCAAAATGGTATTGCCATTTTGAATTAGAGACTTTGGGTCATATAAATTTGCAGGCCTGCACATTTACTCCCCAGAATGAGACAACACAGAAGAAAAAAAAAGGAGAGAGGGAATGAGCACTTTAACAGAATTTAAATATTACTGCCTTTTTCACTCCCAAACCTTGAGGAATGGCAGTGGAGGAGGGTAAGGGAAAGAGTGCTGCTGGGGACATTTCTCTCCCCGAGAGGAGAGAGTCACACCGCCAGAGCTGTGAAAGATGAATCACATCTTTTACATCAGGACTTGGTACAGATTTCCTGGGAAACCTGTCACTGAGGATATAATAGAGATGACTGTTCTTTTGGGGAGATTAGCATTTTCTGGAGGGAATAGTATAAATCAATTTGGGGTTAAATGGCAAATTAAGATGAAAATTAAACGAGTGTAATATGGCTTTTGTGGGCTGTGTTCACCTCTCCAGGAAGTCGGCATGGCCAGATTATGTGAAAGAGAAAATGTCAGACTTGGTCGCAAAAGTGAAAAGGGGTGATATTTTTGATCTCACCTTCCTTGACAGGAGGGGCTCTTTTTAAAATCGAGATGACACCTCTCAGTTTACAAGGCACTCCCCTGTGTATCATTTACGCTCTACCAAGCAGATGCATGGTTCCTGTTTTCTAGATGAGATAGCTCAAGGCCACAGCTAAAGGCACATACTGGGCCTGCAGCTCAAAGCCCATGTCCTCTCCACTCCATCACGAGGCCGACCCCCTCAGTCTCTAGATGGGGGCAGAGTGGCTGATGCAATGACTTATTGGCTCCTTGTTATAAAGGTAACCAACCATATTGTTCTGCCCAGACATGGGAGAGTCCTGGTCAAACTACGACAGTTGGTCACCCTACTCCTATATTTTCATTAGTACTCGCAGGAGATTCTCCAAGAACCACACTGAATGCTAAGACATTTTAGGACACAGCTATATATGCTTGGGATTTGCATATAGTTTCATTCTACCCAAACAGTATTTGCCAGCATTTTAAAATTTACTCTTAGCCTCCTAAGATTGCTATTTTGATTTCTTTTTCTTCTTCACTTGTTTATAGTTTTTCATTGTTATTGTCTCAGATCACCAAAAAGTGGACAGGGAGGAGGAGTGGAAGCAAGGAAAAATAAGGAAAGAAATACACTGGATCCCATTGTTTACAATGTGTCTTGGCTGCAGTGTGTTGAGGACCAGTCTATAGCAGGAATTCCCAAACTTGAACATGGTGGTAGGGAGCCTCTAAGACAGCTCCCAGGATTCCCGCCTCTTGCCATTCATGCTCTTGGGTAATTCTCTTCCCTCTTCCCTTGAGAAGATTTGTCTTGAGGGCTCACTTTTGTGTTTGTGCTTCACCTCCACCCCTCACTTCTCTCTTTCTCTCCCTTTCTCCTCTTCCCTTTCTCCCTCCCTCCATCTCCTTTCTAACCCTGGGAAAGGCCAGATGCCGTGCTGTGAGCAGCCCTATAGACAGGTCCCTGTGGTGAGGAACTGGTGTTTCCAGGACCCAAGGCCTGCTGAGGGCCAGTTAGGTGAGCTTGGAAGCAGACTCCCTAGCGCCAGCAAAGGCTTGAGATGACAAACATCTTGACTGCAGCGCCATGAAAGACCACAAGCCAGGATCATAATGCCAAGTCAGTCCCAAAGTCCTCACCCATGTAAACTACAAGATGATAAATATTGGTGGTTTTCAGCCTTGATTTTTAGGGTAATTTGTTCAGAAGCAATAGATAACTAATACAAATGTATATCAGAACCACTTAGATAACAACTTAATAAAATGTGTATTCTGGGTCGCACCCCCAGAGATATTAGTCAACAGATGTGGCCTGAGATCTTTGCCTTTTCACCAGGAATCCCAGGAGAATCTGAACTGAACAAACTTCTGCTTGAGAGCGCATAGAATTAACTCTCACCTGGGAAGGCCGGACCGTAGGGAAGACTACGAGGAAGGGCGAATTGCCAGATGAAAACAAGATGCCCAGTTATATTTAAATTTCAGATAAGTAACAAATAATGTTTTAGTCTTAAGTATACCCAATACAGTATGTGGGACATATTTACATAGAAACAGGATTTGCTGATTATCTGAAATTCAGATGTAACTGAGTGTTCCATATTTCTGTTTGCTAAATACCATCCAGAGGTCCCACAGGAAGTGAAGGCCCAATGGGAAGTAAAGTGGTGCCTCCTTTTCCTGGATGGCAGGATTTTTCTCCTTAAGGACATGGAGGCCTAGGCTCTTCCTTCCTGTGGGGAGGTGGCCTCCAATGGCCTCGGAAGTCTTGGTGTCCTTCTCCCCGAGGGGCTACAGGTTGCTCAGGATGGTCCTGCCCCTCCCACTCCAAAGACTCGCACCAGACTGAGTCACTCCTGGATGTTCTGGTGGGAGGGTTTTGGGGAGTCCCCCACACAGCCCCACCTCACCTCCAAGAGGCTGGAGGCCCCACAGGTGGGTACAGTGTTGGTGGCCAGCCCCTTGGTGGCCATGGCTGGTGGGTGGGCGAGGAAACTGGTCCCGTTGGTGGACCTCATGCCTGGTGGGCGCCGCCCACGGCACTGGGAACTTCCTTGCTCCTTTTGGTGCTGTTGGCACAGCCTTTCCAGAGCAGCAAATGAATGCCAGTCTCCTCCCACACCCCTCCAGGAACGCAGACCAACACAGCTGCTCTATTAAATGTGTGCACTTCTTATTCTGAGTATGTCTGAGTCTCTGATGAGCTCTATTTATTGCAGCCCTCAGCCCTGTAAAGAGGAGGATGGTTCCAAAGAGCCCTGAATGCGGGTGGTTTTATGAAATCAGCCTCTCACTTCTTTGTATATACTTTCTTGTCACAGGAACAGCCTTAATTTTGATGTTTATTTTGAACTATGAAATATAAGATGAATGAGAGTATGAGTGTATGTATGAGCGTGTGTGTATGAGTGAGAGAGAGAAAGACAGAGAGAGAGATTGGCTGGATAGACTGAAATGCTTAAGGCAGGGATGGAAGATGAAGACTGAGAAAATGTGTGGCTGTGGTAGAATCAGAAACTTTAATATGTGCTTTGAAAGCAGACCTGAAAGTGAGGTGACATCACTCTGCTGTGGTTCGGCCTCACTCAGCAGCCTGATGCAAGCCAAACACCCACAAGAGGGGAACTCCACTCAGTCACTCTCCTGAGAGAAACTCTGGAGGTGTCTGACCTTTTGAGAGCAAGGAGGAGGTTTGGAATCAAGTGTACAGAAGCTCTGTTTGTCCTGGAGGCTCTTAAAGGCTCCAGGAGAACACTTTGGGTGCTGCTTTATATGAATAAAACCAGCATGGCTAAAAAAAATATTCAAAAAGTAGAATCCAAGGATGATGGTGCCACTGCACATCTTGCACGTCAGGAAGAATCCCACGTTCCTGGGCCCCCACCCCTGGTGTAGCTGACTTGGAAAGCTGAAGAAGACCATGAAGCTAGATTTACAGGATGTTACAGAGCCAGAAAGTACTTTAATAATCTAGGCTAGGGCCCAGTGCAGTGGCTCCTGCCTGTAATCCCAGCACTTTTAGGGGCCAAGGCGGGAGGATTGCTTGAGCCCAGGAATTCAAGACCAGCCTGGACAACATAGCGAGCTTCTGTCTCTACAAAAAGTAAAAAATTAGCAGGGCATGGTGGTGCAGGCCTGTAGTTACAGTACTCAGGAAGCTAAGGCAGGAGGATCGCTTGAGCTCAGGAGATCAAGGCTGCAGTGAGCACTCCAGCCTGGGCAACAGAGCGAGACCCTATCTCCAACAAACAAACACAAAAAATCCAGGCCAGGTTCCTGTCTAACAAAGAAGAAGCAAGGCTCCCACTTTGGCCTTCAGTTTGACTTCTCTGGGCATCTGAAAAATTAGTAGCAACCTCACAGATTTATTGTGAAGATTAAGTGCAATGATGTATATAAAGCCCTTGGCACTTTGCACCCAGTAAGTTTGAGCTGTTCTTATTTCACGGGTTCTGTGTGCTTGAGTGCGTGGTGGCAAGGTTGGGGTGGGCGGGGGGAGCTGTTTCAGCATCGTACAAAAAAGAGTTCAGCTTCCTGAGACAGAGTTCTTATATATTTAGAGTCTTTTTAATTGGAAAGGACAAAATAGGCCATTTAATTGAATCCCTTTGTTTTAGAGCTGATGAAACTGAGCTCCAGACAAGTGAGGGCCTGCTCTGGATCCCACGACGGCCTCCTGTTCGGGAATCCTGTATCATGCCTACACAGTAGGGAAACTGCTGTGCTTTTAGCCTAGAAACTCCGCTGCGAGTCATTTACGCAGCAGCAGATGGGAGTTCTAGCACACTAGACCAAGTGCTTGGTTGGATCTTTTCAGAGACCACCGGCGCCATCATGATGGGCCCCTGAACTTTTGTTAATGAATGAAAGTGCTACGTAGAATTACATACAAAGGCAAGTCTGGATTTGAAATTAATGACCGTGAGATTCAGAAATGATTTTGAGATAAAATGAATAGTTCAAGAAAATTTGCATTGCAGTAAACAACATTGCTTAGGAAAACTCCTCTGTAGAATTTCAGAGACAAAGATCATGTCTGTTGTTTTAATTCATAGCCGCAGGGGGCTTGGAGAGAGGAGGAAGAGTGAGAGTTCTGAAGCTCTTTTTTTTTTTTCTTTGAGACAGAGTCTCGCTCTGTTACCCAGGCTGGAGTGCAGTGGTGTGATCTCAGCTCACTGCAACCTCCGCCTCCCAGGTTCAAGCGATTCTCCTGCCTCAGCCTCCTAAGTACCTGGGACTACAGATATGTGTCACCACACCCAGCTAATATTTGTATTTTTAGTAGAGACAAGGTTTCACCATGTTGGCCAGGATGGTCTTGATCTCCTGACCTCGTGATCTGCCTGCCTCTGCCTCCCAAAGTGCTGGGATTACAGGCATGAGCCACAGCTGTGCAGAAATAGGACTGTTTTCTCTTTCTGAAATAGACTAGCTTTTAAATATATAGCAATGTCTAACATTGGTCAAACACTTGGTATGTATTTTACTTACTTGTTTAATCTTCACAACAACCTTAGGAGATAGGTGCTAGACTTATCCCATTTACAGATAAGAACACTGAGACCAAAGAGTAGCTTATTCATGTTCAAATAGCTAGTAAACAGCAGCATCGGGACCAAATCTCTGATTCTGGCTTCAGAGCCATTCTCTACTCTTTTGAGAGAGTCCAGGTACCAAACCTATGAGACTAAGAACTATTAAACATTCCCTGTGCACGTGTGCATTTCATCACATCACTATCCCAAGGTTAAGTGTATGCAGCTGAATCCTCTTAGTGTCTAACACCCTAGTCTGCCCTACCATACTGTTGGTCTGGAAATTCTGCAGAAACTATGGGTGGGATCTTTTATTTTCTAATCTCCAATGCTCAGCCCTTACTTTATGGCTGCTGGAAGAAAAGCCAGAACTAGCTCTGCTCTTTAGTCCATAAATAGCATAAGGAGCCAGCACCAGGCTTAGTATTAATAGTTTTTTGTTGTTGTTGTTTGTTTTTGAGACAGAGTCTCACTCTTTCGCCCAGAGCTGGAGTGCAATGGAGCCATCTCGGCTCACTGCGACCTCTGCCTCCTGGGTTCAAGCAATTCTCCTGCCTTAGCATCCCAAGGAGCTGGGATTACAGGTACCTGCCACCACGCAGGGCTAGTTTTTTTTTTTTTTTTTTTTCTTTTTTTTTTTTTTTGTATTTTTAGTAGAGACAGGGTTTTGCCATGTTGGCCAGGCTGGGCTTGAACTCCTGACCTCAGGTGATCTGCCTGCCTCAGGTGATCCACCGCACCTGGCCTGGATGTATACGAATTTATCATATATTAAAGAATATTTCAGGCCAGGTGTGGTGGCTCACGCTTGTAATTCCAGCACTACAGGAGGCTGAGGCAGGAGGATCACTTGAGGTCAGGAGCTCAAGACCAGCCTGGCCAACATGGTGAAACCCCGTCTGTACTAAAAATATAAAAATTACCCGGGTGTGGTGGCAGGTGCCCGTAATCCTAATTATTTGAGAGGCTGCAGCAGGATAATTGCTTGAACCCAGGATGCGGAAGTTGCAGTTAGCAGAGATCACGCCACTGCAGTCCAGCCTGGGCGACAGAGCAAGACTCCATCTCAAAAGAAAAAAAAAGAATATTTCTATTGTGTCTCATCTTACAGATAATGCTGAAATAAATATTAACACACGTGTGTTTTTGTCTTGGATTGGTTTCGTTATTATTTATGAAAAAAATCCTAGAAGTGGAATTGTTAGGTCAAAGAATATTTGTATTCTAAATTTTAATTGATGTTTGCATATGCCACAAAGAGGTTGCACCAATTTGCTCTCAGTGAGAAGGAATTTTTTCTTCTTTTTTCATTATATTTTTATTATACTTTAAGTTCTAGGGTACATGTGCACAATGTGCAGATTTGTTACATATGTATACATGTGCCATGTTGGTGTGCTGTACCCATTAACTCGTCATTTACATTAGGTATATCTCCTAATGCTATCCCTCCCCCCTCCCCCCGCCCCACAACAGGCCCCGGTGTGTGATGTTCCCCTTCCTGTGTCCAAGTGTTCTCATTGTTCAATTCCCACCTATGAGTGAGAACATGCAGTGTTTGGTTTTTTGTCCTTGCCATAGTTTGTGGAGAATGATGGTTTCCAACTTCATCCATGTCCCTACAAAGGACATGAACTCATCATTTTTTATGGCTGCATAGTATTCCATGGTGCATATGTGCTACATTTTCTTAATCCAGTCTATCATTGTTGGACATTTGGGTTGGTTCCAAGTCTTTGCTATTGTGAATAGTGCTGCAATAAACATATGTGTGCATGTGTCTTTATAGCAGCATGATTTATAATCCTTTGGGTATATACCCAGTAATGGGATGGCTGGGTCAAATGGTATTTCTAGTTCTAGATCCCTGAGGAATCACCACACTGTCTTCCACAATGGTTGAACTAGTTTACAGTCCCACCAACAGTGTAAAAGTGTTCCTATTTCTCCACATCCTCTCCAGCACCTGTTGTTTCCTGACTTTTTAATGATTGCCATTCTAACTGGTGTGAGATGGTATCTCATTGTGGTTTTGATTTGCATTTCTCTGATGGCCAGTGATGATGAGCATTTTTTCATGTGTCTGTTGGCTGCATAAATGTCTTCTTTTGAGAAGTGTCTGTTCATATCCTTTGCCCACTTGTTGATGGGGTTGCTTGTTTTTTTCTTGTAAATTTGTTTGAGTTCTTTGTAGATTCTGGATATTAGCCCTTTGTCAGATGAGTAGATTGCAAAAAGTTTCTCCCATTCTGTAGGTTGCCTGTTCACTCTGATGGTAGTTTCTTTTGCTGTGCAGAAGCTCTTTAGTTTAATTAGATCCCATTTGTCAATTTTGGCTTTTGTTGCCATTGCTTTTGATGTTTTAGACATGAAGCCTTTGCCCATGCCTATGTCCTGAATGGTAGTGCCTAGGTTTCCTTCTAGGGTTTTTATGGTTTTAGGTCTAACATTTAAGTCTTTAATCCATCTTGAATTAATTTTTGTATAAGGTGTAAGGAAGGGATCCAGTTTCAGCTTTCTACATAAGGCTAGCCAGTTTTCCCAGCACCATTTATTAAATAGGGAATCCTTTCCCCATTGCTTGTTTTTGTCAGGTTTGTCAAAGATCAGATGGTTGTAGATGTGTAGTATTATTTCTAAGGGCTCTGTTCTGTTCCATTGGTCTGTATCTCTCTTTTGGTACCAGTACCATGCTGTTTTGGTTACTGTAGCCTTGTAGTATAGTTTGAAGTCAGGTAGCATGATGCCTCCAGCTTTGTTCTTTGGCTTAGGATTGACTTGGCAATGTGGGCTCTTTTTTGGTTCCATATGAACTTTAAAGTAGTTTTTTCCAATTCTGTGAAAAAAGTCATTGGTAGCTTGATGGGGCTGGCATTGAATCTATAAATTACCTTGGGCAGTATGGCCATTTTCACGATATTGATTCTTCCTACCCATGAGCATGGAATGTTCTTCCATTTGTTTGTATCCTCTTTTATTTCATGGAGCAGTGGTTTGTAGTTCTCCTTGAAGAGGTCCTTCACATCCCTTATAAGTTGGATTCCTAGGTATTTTATTCTCTTTGAAGCAATTGTGAATGGGAGTTCACTCATGATTTGGCTCTCTGTTTGTCTGCTATTGATGTATAAGAATGCTTCTGATTTTTGCACATTGATTTTGTATCCTGAGACTTTGCTGAAGTTGCTTATCAGCTTAAGGAGATTTTGGGCTGAGACAATGGGGTTTTCTAGATATACAATCATGTCATCTGCAAACAGGGACAATTTGACTTCCTCTTTTCCTAATTCAATACCCTTTATTTCTTTCTCTTGTCTGATTGGCTTGGCCAGAACTTCCAACACTATGTTGAACAGGAGTGGTAAGAGAGGGCATCCCTGTCTTGTGCCAGTTTTCAAAGGGAATGCTTCCAGTTTTTGCCCATTCAGTATGATATCGGCTGTGGGTTTGTCATAAATAGCTCTTATTATTTTGAGATACGTCCCATCAATACCTAATTTATTGAGAGTTTTTAGCATGAAGGGCTGTTGAATTTTGTCAAAGGCCTTTTCTGCATCTATTGAGATAATCATGTGGTTTTTGTCTTTGGTTCTGTTTATATGCTGGATTACGTTTATTGATTTGCATATGTTGAACCAGTCTTGCATTCCAGGGATGAAGCCCACTTGATCATGGTGGATAAGCTTTTTGATGTGCTGCTGGATTTGGTTTGCCAGTATTTTATTGAGGATTTTTGCATCGATGTTCATCAGGGATATTGGTCTAAAATTCTCTTTTTTTGTTGTGTCTCTGCCAGGCTTTGGTATCTGGATGATGCTGGCCTCATAAAATGAGTTAGGGAGGATTCCCTCTTTTTCTATTGACTGGAATAGTTTCAGAAGGAATGGTACCAGCTCCTCCCTGTACCTCTGGTAGAATTCTGCTGTGAATCCGTCTGATCCTGGACTTTTTTTGGTTGGTAAGCTATTAATTATTGCCTCAATTTCAGAGCCTATTATTGGTCTATTCAGAGATTCAACTTCTTCCTGGTTTAGTCTTGGGAAGGTGTATGTGTCGAGGAATTTATCCATTTCTTCTAGATTTTCTAGTTTATTTGCATAGAGGTGTTTATAGTATTCTCTGATGGTAGTTTTTATTTCTGTGGGATCAGTGGTGATATCCCCTTTATCATTTTTTATTGTGTCTATTTGATTCTTCTCTCTTTTCCTCTTTATTAGTCTTGCTAGCAGTCTATCAATTTTGTTGATCTTTTAAAAAAATCAGCTCCTGGATTCAATGATTTTTTGAAGGGCTTTTTGTGTCTCTATTTCCTTCAGTTCTGCTCTGATCTTAGTTATTTCTTGCCTTCTGCTAGCTTTTGAATATGTTTGCTCTTGCTTTTCTAGTTCTTTTAATTGTGATGTTAGGGTGCTAATTTTGGATCTTTCCTGCTTTCTCTTGTGGGCATTTAGTGCTATAAATTTCCCTCTACACACTGCTTTAAATGTGTCCCAGAGATTCTGGTACGTTGTGTCTTTGTTCTCGTTGGTTTCAAAGAACATCTTCATTTCTGCCTTCATTTCGTTATGTACCCAGTAGTCATTCAGGAGCAGGTTGTTCAGTTTCCATGTAGTTGAGCAGTTTTGGGTGAGTTTCTTAATCCTGAGTTCTAGTTTGATTGCACTGTGGTCTGAGAGACAGTTTGTTATAATTTCTGTTCTTTTACATTTGCTGAGGAGTGCTTTACTTCCAACTATGTGGTCAATTTTGGAATAAGTGTGATGTGGTGCTGAGAAGAATGTATATTCTGTTGATTTGGGGTGGAGAGTTCTGTAGATGTCTGTTAGGTCTGCTTGGTGTAGAGCTGAGTTCAATTCCTGGATATCCTTGTTAGCCTTCTGTCTCATTGATCTGTCTCATACTGACAGTGGGGTGTTAAAGTCTCCCATTATTATTGTGTGGGAGTCTGAGTCTCTTTATATGTCTCTAAGGACTTGCTTTATGAATCTGGGTGCTCCTGTATTGGGTGCATGTATATTTAGAATAGTTAGCTCTTCTTGATGAATTGATCCCTTTACCATTATGTAATGGCCTTCTTTGTCTCTTTTGATCTTTGTTGGTTTAAAGTCTGTTTTATCAGAGACTAGGATTGCAACCCCTGCCTTTTTTTGTTTTCCATTTGCTTGGTAGATCTTCCTCCATCCCTTTATTTTGAGCCTATGTGTGTCTCTGCACGTGAGATGGGTTTCCTGAATGTAGCACACTAATGGGTCTTGAGTCTTTATCCAATTTGCCAGTCTGTGTCTTTTAATTGGAGCATTTAGCCCATTTAAATTTAAAGTTAATATTGTTATATGTGAATTTGATCCTGTCATTATGATGTTAGCTGGTTATTTTGCTCGTTAGTTGATGCAGTTTCTTCCTAGCATCGATGGTCTTTAAAACTTGGCATGTTTTTGCAGTGGCTGGTACCAGTTGTTCCTCCGTGTTTAGTGCTTCCTTCAGGAGCTCTTGTAGGGCAGGCCTGGTGGTGACAAAATCTCTCAGCGTTTGTTTGTCTGTAAAGTATTTTATTTCTCCTTCACTTATGAAGCTTAGTTTGGCGGGGTATGAAATTCTGGGTTGAAAATTCTTTCCTTCAAGAATGTTGAATATTGGCCCCCACTCTCTTCTGGCTTGTAGAGTTTCTGCCAAAAGATCAGCTGTTAGTCTGATGGGCTTCCCTTTGTGGGTAACCCGACCTTTCTCTCTGGCTGCCCTTAACATTTTTTCCTTCATTTCAACTTTGGTGAATCTGACAATTATGTGTCTCGGAGTTGCTCTCCTCAAGGAGTATCTTTGTGGCATTCTCTGTATTCCCTGAATTTGAATGTTGGCCTGCCTTGCTAGGTTGGGGAAGCTCTCGTGGATAATATCCTGCAGAGTGCTTTCCAACTTGGTTTCATTCTCCCCATCACTTTCAGGTACACCAATCAGACATAGATTTGGTCTTTTCACATAGTCCTATGTTTCTTGGAGGCTTTGTTTGTTTCTTTTTATTCGTTTTTCTCTAAACTTCTCTTCTCGCTTCATTTCATTCATTTGATCTTCAATCACTGATACCCTTTCTTCCAGTTGATCGAATCGGCTACTGAAGCTTGTGCATTCATCACGTAGTTCTCGTGCCATGGTTTTCAGCTCCATCAGTCATTTAAGGCCTTCTCTACATTGGTTATTCTAGTTAGCCATTCGTCTAATCTTTTTTCAAGGTTTTTAACTTCTTTGCGATGGGTTCGAACTTCCTCCTTTAACTCAGAGAAGTTTGATCGTCTGAAGCCTTCTCTCAACTCGTCAAAGTCATTCTCCATCCAGCTTTGTTCTGTTGCTGGTGAGGAGCTGTGTTCCTTTGGAGGAGGAGAGGTGCTCTGATTTTTGGAATTTTCAGTTTTTCTGCTCTGTTTTTTCCCCATCTTGGTGGTTTTATCTACTTTTGGTCTTTGATGATGGTGACGTACAGATGGATTTTGGTGTGGATGTCCTTTCTGTTTGTTAGTTTTCCTTCTAACAGTCAGGACCCTCAGCTGCAGGTCTGTTGGAGTTTGCTGGAGGTCCACTCCAGACCCCGTTTGCCTGGGTATCAGCAGCAGAGGCTGCAGAACAGCGAATATTGCTGAATAGCAAATGTTGCTGTCTGATCATTCCTCTGGAAGTTTCATCTCAGAGGGGTACCCGGCTGTGTAAGGTGTCAGTCTGCCCCTCCTTGGGGGTGCCTCCCACTTAGGCTACTCAGGGGTCAGGGACCCACTTGAGGAGGCAGTCTATCCTTTCTTGGATCTCAAACTCCGTGCTGGGAGAACCACTACTCTCTTCAAAGCTCAGCTGGAAATGCAGAAATCACCCGTCTTCTGCGTCTCTTATGCTGGGAGCTGTAGACTGGAGCTGTTCCTATTTGGCCATCTTGGAACCACCCCCCCCCCCCCCGCCCCACCACTGAGAAGAAATTTTCAATACTGAGTCTAACCATCCTTTTTATCTAACTAGGGTTTTATATAACTAACATACAGCTTTGCTGTGTGCTATGACAGGTAAATCAGATGATAAATATATTAAAGAAATGGACACATTTGTCAAAATGTTTTGAATTGCTTAATGGGAAAGAGTGTGAGAGCCTGATGAATCTCTGGCAATGACACTCTTGTGGCAGAGAAGAATCAGGTGTGGTTTTCATGTCTGGTAACTTGCAAATGGTCACTTGTGCAAGATATTTACCATATTTCACTGGGACCTCCTAACATCATCCTCTTTTGATCTAAACCCGGGTTGGCAAAGAAAATGCGTATGATATGAACTTGTACACCTCCCTGAATGCTACATCAGAGAAGCATATAGAATTCAACTCTATAAAATCCACCTTCCCCTCTGAAATGTACATCTCAAGATGTGTGTTCCTGAATCAGGTTAGTCTAAACTTACTTGACTTTCTTCATCGAAGCCACCTGAGAATTCAGTAATTCCTTTGCATTTGTGGCTTTTAAAGATTCCCACCTCAGCTGGAGGGTTTAGTGTGTAGATCATTAACACCTGAGACTTTTGGGCCCCACCTGAAGTTGTACAGTGGTAGAGAAACACAACTGGCTGCAAACGTATCAGCCTGAGCTTTTAGATTAAAGCTGTTAGCCACAGCAAGCTTGTAGATTAGCTATGAACTCCATGTGAGTTCTGTCCTCATCCATCATTACCAAGGATGGTAAAAAGTCAACTATCTTATAAACCTAGCCTGTATCTGGTATGACTTTACTGCTCCCCATCCTAACAAGGCACAGACGAGTAGGTGACACCTAGCCTAATGAAAAATCATTTTTAGATGCTACAGAATAAATTTCCTGCTGAGTTAGGCCCAGATCATTCTATTAACAAAATGTGCTGAAATATGAAAAAGTATACAGAAGCAGGGCACAGGCAAATTTGAGCAGAAAAGAGTAGACAAAGAGACTAGCAGGCAAGCTGTTATAGCAATTCAGGAAGAAGATGGTGAAGGCCTAGACTAAGGTAGTCCTAGCAAAAGCAGAAGGGAAGTAGCCAATCTGAAGAGCCAGGCACGGTGGCTCACGCCTGTAATCCCAGTACTTTGGGAGGCTGAGGCAGGTGGATCACTTGAGGTCAGGAGTTCAAGACCAGTCTGGCTAACATGGTGAAACCCTGACTCAACTAAAAATACAAAAAAAATTAAAAAATGAGTAGCCGGGCATGGTGGTGCACACCTGTAATCCCAGCTACTCGAGAGGCTGAGAGGCAGGAGAATCACTTGAACCTGGGAGGCAGAGGTTTTAGTGAGCCAAGATTGCGCCACTGGACTCCAGCCTGGGCAACAGAGTGAGTGAGACTCCGTCTCAAAACAAAAAAGAGAAGTAGCAAATTTGGGAGCCACCAAAGGAAGGCTAAATCAGGATGAAGGTAAGAGTGTAGTGCAAAGAGCTCAGGCTATATTCTGACCTCTACCTCACAGCCGAGTGACCTCAAGGCCCTGAATCATTCATTCTGAGCCTCTGTTTTTCCACCTGCAAAATTAGGAGAGGGTGGGCCCTAAATCCATTGAGTGTCCTTAGAAGAGATAGGAGAGGGAAATTTGAGACATACGGTCATGTGACGATGGAGGCAGAGATTGGGGTGATGGGTCCATAAGCCAGGGGACACAAGGGTTGCCAGCAGCCACTGGAGGCTGGAGAGAGGCATGGCAGGGACTCCCCCTCTGAGCCTTCAGAAGGAACCAACCCTGCCGACACCTTGATTTCAGACTTCTGTCCTCCAGAGCAGGGAAAGGATACACTTCTGTTGTTTTAAGGCACTGAGTTTGTGGTAATTTGTCACAGAAGCCCTAGGAAATGAACACACCATCAAGCTGGGAAGCCTTGGCAGTCCGGGGTCACCATGGCTGTTCACCCACGCCCGTCTGTCCTCAGGGACCGTGTTCTCCTGGAGGCATCCATGCTGGCTTTGGAAGCTCGTGGTATAGTTACTCAGGGGCATCATCATGTTTCGATAATGCTGCTCTCCTTCTCAGAAGCTAGAGTGAGTTCCAGTTGATTCCAAATTACATTTAAACACTTTCTCATTTGCCTCAAGGTTTTTTTCTTGGGGAAAAGGCCTGAACACTCTCGTTCCCTGGGGCCATTAAATTTCGCTTGTTTTATAATCAACATAGCAGTTATGTGATAGTTGACAAAGCAAATCACGGCACACGATCTGTCTCTAGCTGTTGCTTAGAACAGTGAATCTCAAACTGGGCACACCAGAACCATGTAGAAGGTTTGTTAAAATACTGGCTCCCTTCCCTCCACCCCTGCCCTCCTGCCCTGTTTCTGATTCAGTAGGCCATGGATTTCTCATTTCTAACAAGCTCTCACATGGTGGGTGGTGTCATTGATACTGGCCCCTGCTACACTCAAAACCAGAAAGAGTCTCAAACTTTATGGCACATTAGGATTACATAGGGAGCTCCCAAACATCCCATGCCAACGTTGCACCCCATGCCTATTCAATCAGAATCTCTGAGGGCGAAACTTAGGCATCAGTCATTTTTAAAACTCCTCAGATTTTGTTTTGTTTTGTTTTGTTTTTTGGGGGTGGACGGGGACAGGGTCTCACTCTGTTGCCCAGGCTGGAGTGCAGTGGCACAATCTTGGCTCGCTGCAGCCTTGACCTCCTGGGCTCAAGCGATCCTCCCACCTCAGTCTCCAAGTAGCTAGAACTACAGGCTTGCACTACCACGTCCAGCTAATTTTATTTTATTCTATTTTTGTAGAGATGAGGTCTCACTATGCTGCCCAGGCTTGTCTTAAACTCCTGGGCTCAAGTGGTTCTCCCATCTCGGTCTCTCAAAGTGTTGAAATGATGGGCATGAGCCACGGTGCCCGGCCATCAAATGATTTCAATAGCCGATCAAACAAAAACAAAAACAAAAACAAAAAACAGTGGCTTAGTGGCCCTCCCTTCCTCCTCTCAGCCAGTCCCAGAGAAGCTGGAGGGCTGGGAGATGCCCTGGTTAGGCTTGGGGCCCATCCCTCAAATCCAGGATTGGGGTCCAGCCTTGGAGTGGGGAAAGAAGACAGAAACCAGGATTCCAAGGAGACAACACCTTCCTGTGGCCACTGCCTACAGGTTCAATCTGGGGGGCCCAGCAAGAGAGGGATGCTAGAGCTTGGTCCAACGGCCTGGGTGCAACTCTCCCTGCTTTATGATTCTGATGTCTGTGGCTTCACTCCTCTTTGTTCTCCTTTCCTTATCTATAAAATGGGGATAATAAAAATGCCTATCACAAAGCAAAGCTGTAAAAGATTAGAGAAAGAAATGTACTTAAAGTACCTTGCCCAGGTGGTTTAAAAGGGAGAGCTCAGCAAATGCTAATTTCCCTTTCTCGCCTGCCCTCCATGTGTTTTCTCCTCCATTCTGAACTGAGCGGAAGAAAGACAGACAGGCCCACTCATCCTTTGCTTCTAGTTTCACAGCCAGAGTTTGGGGCCTGACATCTTAGTCTCACTATTTTTCCTATTAAAAGAGATCTTTAGGACTACCTTTTTTTGGTTTGTTTATTATTCCGAGATTCCTTTAAAATACACATATGTATCCCTCCTTTGTAAGTGGAAGTGTACTTTATACCTTTTTCTCCAGTTTGCTTTTTTTCACCAATCTTTTTTTTTCTTTTTTCTTTTTTTGAGATGGAGTTTTGCTCTTATTGCCCAGGCTGGAGTGCAATGGGGCAACTTGGCTCACTGTAACCTGCACCTCCTGGGTTCAAGCGATTCTCCTGCCTCAGCCTCCTGAGTAGCTGGGATTACAGGTGCCCGCCACCACGCCTGGCTAATTTTTGTGTTTTTAGTAGAGAGGGGGTTTCGCCATGTTGGTCAGGCTGGTCTCGAACTCCTGACCTCAGGTGATTCACCTGCTTCAGTTCCCCAAAGTGCTGGGATTACAGGTGTGAGCCACCGTGCCCGGCTTTTTCACCAATCTTGAGAGCTTGTTTGGAGGTTCTGGCAGGGGAGCACAGCTACTCATATACCTTTGACCAAAGAAGGACTAGTCCTCCTCTATCAGGGATGGTTGTCCTCTTTGACCGAGAGCACAGCTTCAGGAGGGAGGCACATAGAGCAGTGAGGGAGGAAGGGGACACCTGCCTAGCCAGCCAGATGAGCTGAATCAACCCTGGTGATCAATGGAGCGACAGATGTCACAGCCAGATCACCCTGCATCCATTTTCACAAATCTTGACAATTACTCCATGGCATGTTATGAAAATATTATTTTTGCTCCTTTGGAGAGCTGCACAGCCTTCCATTATGTGTGTGGATAGGCCATAATTTATTCAACCAGTTCCCTACCTTGGGTTGCTGCCAGTCCTTTACTTATTACAACAGTGCAATGATCACGCTTGTGTATGTTTTTGTGTTTTTGCTAGCATGTCTTTGGGAAGGACTCCTGGGCAGTTACTGCTGCTGCCCCATCTCGGCAAATGCTCGGTAAGCCCCTCAGGCTCATTAAGAGACACTGAGTGCTAACCCTATCTTCCACAGCTTCTTTCCACACAGTTGACCAGGCTTTGCCCACAGAGGCAGCAATAAGAAGGTGGCCTCTACCTCACTGTGGTCCTCCAGATCTCATCCCAGTGCATCTTGTTGGGAGCACCTAATGCCTAAGCAGAATTCTAGCTGCAGAGGAATCTGGAAACATAGTTTTTAGTGTCTCTGTCATACAGGAAGGCTCACAGTGGGTGGGAGTGCCAGGCACCACATCCAGCTCACCAACTTCATTCTTTTCCTTTACAAATGCGAACACTGAGTCATGGAAGGGTTTTATTTGCTCAAGATCACAGAACTGGTTCACGGCCAACAGCCCCAGCTTTTGCCCTTCACTGTCTATGCAGTTTGTCCCTGGTGAGTTAGACCTTTCATTGACCAAACACCTTAGTAAAACAGGAGCCACTCCATACACTGTGAGCTTTTTGTTTTCTCCATGTGACAAAACACACCCCTTCAAAGCCTCCCTTTGGATATATTATAATCATTGAGTAATGCTGTGAGCTGAACCCTGTCCTGCCTCCCCTTCCCCAATTCATATGTTGAGGTTCTAACCCCCGGTACCTCAGAGTGTGACCGTGTGGGGAAATGGGGTCTTTACAAAGGTAACCAAATTAGAATGAGGTCATCAGCGTGGGCCCTAATCCAATAGGACTGTTGTCCTTATAGGAAGAGGACACTGGAACACAAACAGTATGGAGGAAGATGATAAAAGGACACTAGAATAAGACGGTCATCTACAAACCTGGCAGAACCAGGGACAGGTCTGTCCCTCACAGCCCTCAGAAGAAACGGACCTTGCCAACACCTGGATCTCAGATTTCTAGCTTCTGAAACTAAAACATATATTTCCATTGTTTAAGCCACCCAGTTTGTGGTGCTTTGCTATGGGCCCCCTAGCAAACTAATACAGTAACTAAGATCTGGTAAGAAAAAAGAAACACGTATCCAGGAGACCAAAGTAGCTTCTTTTATAAATTGCTGCGTTCAGTGTTTCTGTCCACATTCATTTCTGCAGCTGCCTCCCCTCTTGATGTTCCTGGTGAGCAGACTCTGGTATCTTCCCCTAAGAGGGGCTCTCTTTCAGAAAATACTTCCTGCATCTCGCATAGTTCAGAAGCCTCTGGAGTGGTGAATTGGCTGCAGCTTCCAATGGTGATAGCATCACCAGCCCTCACAGAAAGGCAATCTGAGCACCTCAGAGCTTTTGCCTCGTTGGGCACCCAATGAGGATTGTCTCTCTCTTTTCAACCCTTCCTCTTGGGGAGCTGTGGCCATCTTACCCTAAATGTATTTTCCCCCATTTTCAGAGGAGGCAAATGTGGCATGCCAAATGCATTTTTAATGACTAAGATCTGCATTTAAACATATTTTCCATCTTTGCTGGGTCATTACGTCGTTAAATCCCTTAATATTTTAATGATTTTTATGCTCAAGCGATGCATAGGTTTGTTCAAGTTATTATTCTCTACACGCTCCATTGCTCATAAGATGCTCCAGCAAGAGCCCACCAAAGGCTCATTTAATACATGGCACTGTTCTCAATGTGTCCTTTCTCGGCAGCCCAGCCCTGGCACTGGCAATGGTCACAGCAGAGCATATCACACCAGGCTTTGGGTGTAAAGACAGAGAGTACAGTTCAAATGACCCGTGCAAATCCCTTCAGAAATTGCCGTGTTGGAGACCCTGACACTATTTCTCACTAAGCGTAGGACAGGCTCTCTCTCTGGTGCGGAAGCAGAGTGTTGTCTCTTCAGTAAAGCCCCAGGACAGGACTGGCCTCTGTCTAGGGGCCATGCTAGTATTATACAAAGGCTTGGTAGTGCTCACGTACGAGAATGAGGCAGGAACCAACATCTATTGGGAACAGCAGATTTATATCCCCTCACTGAGTGAAATGGGCAGAATTGCCTACACTATTTAAATGTTCTCTCTCTCTCTCTCTCTCTTCAGCCTTACTAAAAATATAGCAGTGTACAGCATGGCTGGATATAATATGGCAGACACAGACAGGACTGGACTATGGTCCAGGATACCCAGGTTTCAAAGTCACAAGCCTTTCAGAGATTGCTAATGCAAAGGGACTTAGGAGGCAGTAGACTTAAAGCAGGTAGAAGTCATTGCCTTCTCTGGGCTTCAGTTTCCTCACCTGTAAGATGCATGCTTTTGAGTAGGATGATCCCAAGGCTCCCTTCTGCACCCCCTGACATTTGGTGAGTTCGCAGCAGAGAAAGACTGGCCACCTGGGACAGCCTCAATGACCCAGTGGCCTTCTAGAAAAGCACCAGCCCCCTCCTGTCTCCTCCTGGGAATGTCATAAGACAGAGTTTGGTAAGAGTAAGAACAAAGATGAGAAATGGCTTCTCTAGAGGACGCCTGGAAATCCATTCTACTTGCCTCCTGTGTCTCTTCAGTTGAGCAGATCTTTATCTAGCACCTGCTAAAGACAGAGTGCTGAGTTCTAACCCCTGGCACTTCAGAGTGTGACTGTGTGGGGAAATGGGGTCTTCACAGAGGTAATCAAATTAAGATGTCAGTAGGGTGGGCCCTAATCCAAGAGGACTGTCATCCTTATAGGAAGAGGAAAATGGGACACAAACAGTACAGAGGGAAGACAATAAGAAGACATTTCTTATCATTTAATAAAACAATCAAACTTATATCAAGGTTGGAGTTTCACAATGTCAGGGACAGTTCTCAATGGGCTGTGTTTGTTAGGTACTGGAAAAGTAAAGAAGGTATATAAACTGTCCCCGACATTGTGGAACTCCCAGTCTTAGTATAAGTTTGAATGTTTTATTAAAATCGAGAAAACTGAGTGTTTGGTTTTGGTTGGGGGTGAAATCCATTGGGAACAACTCTATGGCATATCAGGGCTTCTTTCTGAATGAATTTCTAGATTTACATCTCTTCGTGGCTGTGGTCATCATTAGTGATGTTCACCAGATATTTCCAGTTCCCTTTCTACTGAGTAGATAGTAGGTCCATTTGTCTTTGAGCCACTAAAATTAGGTGTGGCTATGTGGCTTGCTTTGCTGATGAAATGTGAACAGAAGTCATGGGTTTCACTTTCAGGCAAAAGCCTGAGGAACCATCACATGCTCTCCCCATGGTTCCTTTTTGGTGCTATGGTAGTGAGTAATACTCCAGAGGGTGGAGGCTGGCTAGCCTGTGTCTCTGGATGAGGATGAAGTGGAGTAGAGACCTTGCTGATCCATGAGGGACATGGAAGATGAGCAAGAAATGAGCCTTTGTGGGTTTAAGCCATGGAGATTTACAAAACCTTTTATTATGGAAAATTTCAAATATGTATGTATATATACAATATAATATATATATGCATATATATAATATCAAACCTGTTATACCCATTACTCAGCTTCAGCAATGATCAGTGCTCAAATATCAATGATCAATGCATAAAGCCTCTGTGATTTGGAAATTTTTTCTTGCTGCAGCACAACCCAGACAGACCCCACCTAAAACAAGAGGAAAGAATGTGGTTTTATAGAAACACGAGATGAGTGACAAGGAGCTAAAGAGAGTGGACACAAAATGCTTGAGATTTTATTTGTATGCCGTATTTTTAAAAACGTGTATGCTTTTAGTAATTTAGGAGAGCTAAACATCTGCATGAATTAGTTGAAGTAAAAGTTGCTTGTCTTAGTCCATTTGGGTTGCTAGGACAGGAATCCACAGACTGGATAGACATTTATTTCCCACAGTTCTGGAGGCTGGGAGGTCTGAGATCAAGGCGCTGGCAGATTTGGTGTCTGGTGAGGGCCGGCTTTCTGGTTCATAGAGAGCGCCTTCTCCCAGAGTCCTCTTGTGGCAGAAGGGGTTTCCTTCATAAGGGCTTTAATCCCCTCCGTTAAAGGGCTTCAGGGCTCTGCCCCCAAGACCGAATCACCTCCCAAAGCCCCACCTCCAAACACCGTCACCCTGGGGGCTAGGATTTCCACCTGTGAATTTTACCTAGCATTGCTGGACACTCAGAGTGGGCCTGCTTTGTGGACTCCTGTCCCTTCGTCTCCACCTAAGGCCACCTCCTCCAGCTCACCCTCCAGCTCTCCTGGTAGCTGGCATTTAGCTTCTCATGAGCTCTGCAATGTGTTTTCTGTGGAGAGAGATGGAAGACCGGTGGCCTTGTGCAGGGACCTACCTCAGCTTTCTGGGCCCAGCTTTTCACATCTGGCCTCATGAAGGACATGTAGCTGCTGCCGACTTCAGGGGCAGCTCCAGAGAGTTAGGCCTGCTGAACAGTTAAGTCCTGCTCTCTCCACAGAGCCAGTTTGATGTACTGCATTTTAAGTCACACGGGGACCATGAGGCACATGTTTTGTTATCCCTTAGGTACACTTGTTGCAATGATAGTAGTGTAGCAAAATATCCCAGCAAAACCTCCACTGGTGGCTGAGCCCACTGAGGACCTGTGTTTGCTGGGTTAACTTTCTCTCTGTGTAGTTCCTAAAGGACCAGAGTGTGTTGTCCAGCTACCCATGCTTTTCCGCTAGTCTACTGGACTGCCACAGAGCTGGCACTGCTACTGTTATTCTGATTTTGTAGTGTATGTAATTGGGCAAGTCTCCCCTCTACTCTTCTTTGTAAAAGTTAGTTATTTCTCTATGGAGTTTCTCAAAAAGAAATCCAGTTGGAATTTTGATTGGCATTGCATTAAATTTATAGGTTCATTGTTAATATAATTAGGTCTTTATAAATGTCATCCAAAATAAGTCATCTTACATGAGGTCATCCTACCCAAAATGTGGAATGTACTCTATTTATTCAGATCATTTTATGTTTCCTTATTAGAATTTAAAACATGTTTATAGAAGTTTTGTATATTCTTGTCTATTACCTAGATATATTTTGTAATTCTTGCTGCTATTGTAAATGGTGTCTTTTTAATAATATTTTCCAGCAGTTACTGTGGGTGGACAGAGATGCTATTGATTTTTTGCAGGTAGATTTTGTGTCTGGTGAACTTGCTGAACCTTATGAGTTCTAATTGGTTTGAATCTGTTTTTTCTTTTTTCTTTTTTTTTTTTTTTTTTTGAGACAGGGTCTCTGTCACCCAGGCTGGATGCAGTGGTGCGATTTTGGCTTACTATAACCTCTGCCTCCTGGGCTCAACTGATCCTCCCACCCAGCCTTTGGAGTAGCTGGGACCACAGGCATGTGCCATGATGCCCGGCTAATTTTTTGTAGAGATAGGGTTTTGCCATGTTGCCCAGGCTGGTCTTGAACTCCTGAGTTCAAAGCAGTCTGCCCACATCAGCTTCCCACAGTGCTAGGATTACAGGCATGAGCCACTGCACTGGGCCTGAATCTGTTTTTTCTAAATTGACAGGTTATTTTGTTTTTTTACTGCTACAGTAAGAAGCACCCTCCACCAACCCCAGTTAATCTCTGTGATAGGTGGAGGGTGGGGCTTAGGGGAAGGGTGACTCACTAGACAGGAGTTGAAAATGCCTGGGTTTTTGTGACACTAACATCTGTGTCCTCCATAGATGGAGCTCATGAGAAGCTGAGTGCCAGCTACCACACACATTCAGACATTTGCTGTCGGGCCACGGGCCATGCTGATGGAGAAAAGGCGGCCTAAATTCTCTGGTAATGGGGGTGAGAGAGAGAGGAATGTGGCAACGAAAAGAAAGACAGAATAAGGAAAGGAATAGGGACTTCAGGGGACTTTGCCTGGGTTGGGGGTCAGGCCGGGGCCTGGGAGGTATGAGAGACAGAGGGTGATAAAAGGGCATCAGGTGTTAGAAAGCAGCTGGACCAGAAGACCCACCATCCGGCAGCAACACCCAAAGACCTTTGGTCACGTAATATGGGGACAGGGAGGGAGGAGCTCTGGCACTGGAGATAGCCCTGGGCACCCGGCAATGCCCTGCCACCCCTCCCACGCTGACTAGTTCACAGAGGCCTTGCCCCGTGCCACTGCACTGCCTTGACACTGACACCCAGCACTGCCGGCCCAGGGACTTCTCAGGGTCCAAACCTCCTACATTCCCAGGGCTCCCTGAAATCAGAGCTGAACCCACAAGGCACACAGAGCTGGGCCTCCGAGCTGGCTCCCAAAAAGAAGTGTGTTGAGGGAAACATTCTCAGCAACATTGAGAATGTTTTCACTGGATGGCTGTTTACCTTGTTTAACGAGAAGCTGTCGCTAAGCATTAAGGTTTCTTTGATTTGGAGACTTCTCTGCACACCAGAGAAACAGTGGCATAGGGCTGCCTCCTGCTCTGCACAGTGTCTTCCGGGGCTGCTGGCGGCAGGATGTGGCAGCCTGGTTCAACAGCTGTGATTAGTGACCCTGATTGTAGCCGCTGGCTGAGTGATTGTAAAATCAGGAAGTGAGGAGGGTTTTGTGTTCCCTCCTGGCCCCTCCTGCAGGAGCTCTGGATGGAAAGGTGAACGTGCTAAGCGCAGTTGTGCTTTGCTGACGTCTGCTCCCGTTTTTGCCCCTTCACTGCTTTTAATGAATTCTGGGTTCAGGCACCCTGAGCTCTGAACATATGGAGTCTGTCCTGGGAGAATGTTTGTTTTATAGAGGTGGCGATGAGCAGAGGCATCCAGGCACATCTATTCATGTGGGAAAGCAGAGAGTTGCTCTGGATCCTACCTAAGGCCAGACCCTTCAGGTCTCCAGAGGAGACAGGCCTGGCACTGTCTGTAAGCAACTCTCGAAGAAACCAGATTTTTCCTGTAAACGTATAACCAAAAAAAAAAAAAAAAAAAAAAAAAGACTTTATTTTGGAGCAAAGAAGCCAGAAAAAGGACTAATGGGAGAGCGTAAGTCTGGCCCAATGACCCAAATCCTGAGTTTGTGGAGGTGTTTTCAGGGGCTGAACAGCCAGGCCCAGGGTGGCCCCAGGGAACCCCCAAAGCCCATGAGTGAGGCCTGCGTTTCAGGGTGTGCTCCTTGTTTCCTGTGCCGGCCTGTCTCCACATGCTGGGTGGTTGTGAAACAACGTCTTGCAGTGACTCAGCTTTATAAATAGGACATTTACAGTGAAAATTACAGGAAATTCCCAGAGTCTCCTGCCGGGGCTTATTTTAGGTGTGCGGCTTACACAAGTGAAACCCCAGCCACCCTCTTCTAGCCTCTGCTCCCCACAGCATCCTGGGGTATCTGATTTGAGGCAATTGCTTCTGTTCTGTGACAGGAAACCACCCCAGGAGGTCTGAGAGAAATGAGGAAAGGAGGCATCCATCTCCAGCCCCCTTCAGACACGCTCCTGGGAGAGAACAGCTCACATTTGGCTCACACTTCCCATGTGCCAAGCGCTCTGCTGTGTTACCTCAGTGACTTTCACTGACTCCCAAGGAAGTGATGGGGATGGGGAAACTGGAATTCAAACCCATCTCCAACTCCCTCCGGATCTCGAGAGATTAACCACAGACGCAACTTTTCCTGAACACAGAACAAGAAGGCAAAAGAAAGCAGAGGTCCCTGTTTTCAGGAGAGGACAGGAGAAAGGTGCCAGTACCCTGGCCTTTGGTTATGTTTCCCTTTCCCTCTTCAGTAACACGTTTCTTGGCAGGACATCTTTTCTGGAAAACCAGACTTGAGCTTGGAGTGGCTCAACAGCCCTTGCTGTAGCTAGGTTTGATGGAGGAGCTGAGAGAGCTGCCTGCACCCGGGTAGGAGGCTCTGTCTTGGAGGGGCTCAGGCCATTGCAGGTTTAGGGCCTAAATGTTGTGCAAATATTTGCCCAACAACTCCCAGTGTGCCTTGGAACAAGCAGCAGGAGCGGCCCTGGCTGAGTCCCTGAAGAGAAATGTGGATGCGATGCCTTTGAATGGCTCCCAGCTTCTACTTCCTCATAATTTGCCAGGATCTCTGTCGTCAACGAGCCTGGTTACAAGGAGAGAGGGCTCCGTGCTAGCCTGCCGGGCATGATGGAACCTTCCGCATTCTCCAGATGAAGCCGGCACACCCATGCCGTCATCAAGCAGCAGGCACTGCCAATGCGTTTTTGAGCTACAGATTTATATTCCCAGCAATCTGTGAGATTCTCCCCCTAGATCCTCGCAAAGCTTCTGAATTTATCGAGTTCAAAACAGAACACCCAAACTGGCTTGTCTTGTATTCTCTTTCAATTAAGGCTGCCTTCCCTAGTCCCCCTAGTTAGAAACCATTGGCTCATCGTTTAGCCCTCTGCTGCTCTGCCCTCTCCCTCCCGAGTCTGATTGATTCTCCCTCCTAGCTCTCCCCTCAGTGCCTGGAGTGCATGGGTCTGACCCAATGGGTGGTTGGCAGGGGTAGGAGTGGGAGTTGGGAGGGGCACATGACCCAAGCTGAGCTCATTAGATCCCAGGGTTTTTCTAGCTGCAGCAGGCTCTTTTCTCTCTAGATGCTTGCTGGAAGGCTGGGAATCCAGAGGGACCTGTGGCCACGCATCCGCAGCCTGGCAAAGCCTGCCTGCAGCAGGGAGGGGACACGGTGCTGCAGGGAGAAGCCGTGATGAGTGGCGGAGAGAGACTTCCTGAGGAGACAGAGCTCCCAGTACAGCTGTCCCCAAACCAAGTCCACCCCCTGCCCCCATCCATCCTTCACAGGCCAGCAGGATTCTTTTCCACGTTCTCCAACTTTTTGTTTTAAAAAAAATCCAACTACAAAGAAGTTGACAGAATAATCCAGTGAATACCTACATACCCTTCACCTAGATTCACCAGTTATTAGCATTTAGTGAGTTATGTTCTCTTTTTCCCTATATATTCATGTATGTGTGTTTTTTCTGAACCGTTTGAAAATAAGTTGCTGATGCCATAACACTTCTCCCCTACATATTTCTGCATGTATTGCCTAAGAATGCGAACATTTTCCCCACAGTCACAATACCGTGATCACATTCAAGAAATTTAACAGGGCTGGGCGCTGTGGCTCATGCCTATAATCCCAGCACTTTGGGAGGCCAAGGCAGGTGGATCACGAGGTCAGGAGTTCAAGACCAGCCTGGCCAACATGAAACCCCATCTCTACTAAAAATACAAAAAATTAGCCAGGCGTGGTGGCCCGCACCTGTAATCCCAGCTACTTGGGAGGCTGAGGCAGGAGAATTGCTTGAAACCGGAAGGCAGAGGTTGCAGTGAGCCAAGATCGCGCCACTGCACTCCAGCGTGGTCAATAAGATTGCAACTCTGTCTAAAAAAAAATAAAAGAAAAAGATTAACAATGATATAATAATATTATCTAATATTAATATATATCCACATTCAATTTTGCCAAGTGGAATTTGTATATGGATATAAGATATTATTATAGTTGTTTTTTTCCCTTTTCAATTCAAGAGCCAATCATGGATAACAAATTGCATTTAGTTGTCATAACTGTTTAGCCCCCTGTAACCTAGAATTGTTTTCCTGTCCTTTTTTATATTTCATGATATTAGCATTTTTTGTATCCTTCCATTTGGATTTGCTTTTTCCTCATGATTAGAGTCATGCTATATATTTTTAACAGAGATAACACTGGATTGTTTTCAGTGTATCACATTAAGAGACACATGATGTCAGTTATTGGTGGTATTAAGTTTGATCACCTTGTTAAGGTGGTGTCTGCCAGATCTTTTCATTGTAAAGGTACGATTTTCCCTTGATACATGGGAATAATTATATATATATATCTGTTCTTGTAAAGTGGAAATTAAATATATGTCCTTATGCTGGTTCCCTTGGCTCCAATTTCCACAGGTCAACATAAAGAAGGCCCAGTTGCACCTGCACACACAGTGGATTGTGCTAGAGGGGAGGAATGCTGAGCTTACAGAATCAGCATCTTTTATGATAGGCCATAAGTCTCTGACCTCTTCTGCAGAAGACATTATCTTTCTTATACTAGGCACTAAGCATGCCTGTACTTTGCTCCAGAGGGAGAGTCTTGTCTTCCAAGGCTATTTGCTATTCAAATGCCTTTGGAAAGAGATTCCAAAACAGAGGCAGTGAGTGCTCCTGCTCATAAGACACCCACAAATGCTAGAGATGCATGGAGAACAGTCTCCCAACAGATCCTGAAAAATTATCTTTCTACAACACAATCCAGTCATGTTATTCCCCCGTTGTGGCTGGTGGCCTCCCAATTCCCAGTCTCTGCACCTTCAGTAGCGGACACCCCCACATCCCCTGACCCACAGCTGTGCGCATGGCTTTCCAGAATTTGGTCTGCGTTTCCCATCTTGTCTCTCAGCAAAGTGTGGCTGTATGATTAAGTTCTGAGCAAGAGGCTTTAAGTATAAGTAAGCGTGCACAACTTCTGTAAAATGCCCTTAAATGATAGTGTGCCTTAAAGGATAGGGAGCATGCCTTTCTCCTTCTCTTTCCTTCTTTGTACAACATAAAGTAGCAACCTCCCTCCTCCAAGGCACTTGCTAATTCTCTCTCTGCCTTGTTTGTTTCCACAGCAGATAACACCATTTGACACACTATTTATTTTGCTTATTTTGTATATTGTCTATCTCTTCTCCCTAGCATGTAAACCCCATGAACAGTGCTGGTGCTAGCATTTTTGTATCTGTTGTTGAAATATTGAAACACTTCTGTACCAGTCGGGGGCTGGTCACTCCCCAAGTCCCTGTGTGCTCCCCATGGCACCTCCCAGCTACCCAGTTGTCTTAATTTTCTTGGGCTGCCATAATAAAATACCATCGACTGGGTGGCTTCAACAGCAGAAATGTATTTTCTCACAGTTCCGGGTCCAAGATCAGGGTGCGAGTCAATCTGGTTCCTGGTGAGGTCTCTCTTCCTGGTTTGCAGGCAGCTGCCTTCCTGCTAAGTGCTCACATGGGGAGGGGAGAGAGAGAGTGAGCATGCTCTCTGGTGTTCCTTCTTCTAAAGGACAGTAGTCCCATCAGAACGAGGCCCCCCACTCTTGTGACCTCACCTAACTCATTACCTCCCAAAAAGCCCCATCTCCAAATACCATCGCCCTGAGGATTAGGACTTCAACATAAGAATTTTGGGAGAAACACAAACATTCAGTCAAGAACAATGAAACAGGCCTTGACTCAAATAGTAGGGGGCTCCCAGGACCCCACTTCTGCATGAAGGCCAGTGATGCCCTGATCAGTCAGTATGCTATACCCCTGAAGTGTTCAACAAATGCTTGTTGCGTGAACACATGATAGAGTCTAGGATGGCGCCAAGCCATTCCATTGTCCATCCCAAATTCAAGAAGAGCTGGAGTCAGGTTCTTCAGTGAGTAAAAATCAGGGAAATTACCAAGCAGCATTTCTCTGCTATTTTTAAACAAAGGACTTCTTACCTCAAACCCTTCCTGTTCCTATCTCATCCCACCCCGGCGGAAGAGGAAATGACTGATCAGAAACGTAGAAGGGGAATCATTTTTTCCCCCTGAGACAAGCCATTGCCAGGCCCTTCCCTATATCAATTACAGGATCAGCAAGTGCAGGAGAAGCAACACTGCATGGGTGTGAGTGCCAGGACAGGAACACACAGGCTACCGTCAGCTCAGAGCCACTCACATCTTCTCACTGCCTGGTGTGAGTGCCAGACGGGAACACGCGGTCCATCGGCCATTCAGAGCCACACATATCTTCTCACTGCACTGTGTGAGTGCCGGGACAGGAACATGCAGTCCACTGGCCAGCTCAGAGCCACACACATCTTCTCACTGCCTGGCGTGAGTGCCAGACGGGAACACGCAGTCCATCGGCCGTTCAGAGCCACACACATCTTCTCACTGCCTGGTGTGAGTGCCGGGACAGGAACATGCGGTCCACCGGCCAGCTCAGAGCCACACACATCTTCTCACTGCCTGGTGTGAGTGCCGGGACAGGAACATGCGGTCCACCGGCCAGCTCAGAGCCACTCACATCTTCTCACTGCCTGGTGTGAGTGCCGGGATGGGAACACGCGGTCCACCGGCCAGCTCAGAGCCACTCACATCTTCTCACTGCACGGTGTGAGTGCCGGGACAGAAACAGGCAGGCCGCCGGCCAGCTCAGAGCCACTTACATCTTCTCACTGCACCGTGTGAGTGCCAGATGGGAACACATGGGCCACCAGCCAGCTCAGAGCCACACACATCTTCTCACTGCACCGTGTGAGTGCCGGGACAGGAACACGCGGTCAACTGGCCAGCTCATAGCCACTCACATCTTCTCACTGCACCGTGTGAGTGCCGGGATGGGAACACGCAGGCCACCATCAGCTCAGAGCCACACACATCTCACTGCACGGGTGTGAGGGCCGGGATGGGAACATACGGGCCACCATCAGCTCAGAGCCACTCACATCTCCTCGCTGACCTCACCTCTCAGGAGTTCCGTTCTGCACCAAGGCGATGGAGCAGTTTAAAAGCATGTATCTGTCACATTTTTAAATGTGCAAGCCTGGTGAACCAAGTGATTCCTCGTTCTGGGATCTACCTTTGAGAAATGCTCACACGCGTGCTCAGGGAGGCATTGCTTCCAACAGCAAAAGCAGTTTAAATAATCTAGATGTCTAGCAGCAGGGAAACAACTAATGGATGTATTGGTAGAGAACACACTATGGGTGGGGAGACAGGAGGACTGAGGAGGAGAGAGAAGGAGAGGTTTTGGGGCTGAGAGTTTGGTGGGCATGGGCTGCCAGCTGTCCAGGCTTCTGGCAGGCTGCTTGCTGCAGACAAGTGGCCGTGGGGAAGTCATCACTCAGAAGCATTCTTGCAGGCTTTGCTGATGCCGACGCACATGCGGCATGGGAGGAGGTGCAGGCCTGGTTTGACCTAACCGTGGGTCCGTCTTTAATCACTATTAAAAGCAGTCATTGCTGCCCTCCCTGGTGGCACTGGAGCACTGAAAGTGTAATGGAAAGAAATTAAACTAAAAGTAATGTCTTAAACCTATTAATTTAGAATGGCCAAAAGGGAAAGAAGCCCACAGGAGAGAACTCTTGCCTTTATTTCCCATTAAATGAGCCAAAGAAAATTCTTTCCTTCAAATGACTGAGCCGAGCCATTCTTCTAGCTCTCATCGTTCTCTGGTGTTTGCAAAGGGCACTATCTGGCTGCACGGCTGTGCCAAAGAGCTCTCAGGACAGTCGTTTAACTGAGGAAAACAGCATGGCGGACCCAGCTTTGCTCACAGTGTCTGCAGGGAGTTAATAAGAACTCCAAAAAAAAAATTAGTCTGGACCGAGCGCAGTGGCTCATGCCTGAATTCCCAGCACTTTGGGAGGCCGAGGCAGGTGGATCATTTGAGGTCAGGAGTTCGAGACAAGCCTGGCCAACATGTTGAAACCCTGAATCTACTAAAAATACAAAAATTAGCCGGGCATGATGGTGCACGCCTATAATCCCAGCTACTCAGGAGGCTGAGGCGAGAGAATTGCTTGAACCCAGGAGGCAGAGGTTGCAGTGAGCCGAGATCCCACCACTGCACTCTGGCCTGCACTCCAGAGCGAGACTCTTGTCTCAAAAAAAAAAAAAAAAAAAAATCTGGGAAGCACTGGGTTAAAACAAGTAAAATACCGGCTGGGCATGGTGGCTCACACCTGTAATCCCAGCACTTTGGGAGGCCGAGGTGGGCGGATCACAAGGCCAGGAGATTGAGACCATCCTGGTTAACATGGTGAAACCCTATCTCTACTAAAGAATTCAAACAATTAGCCGGGCGTGGTGGCGGGTGCCTGTAGTCCCAGCTACTCAGGAGGCTGAGGCAGGAGAATGCCATGAACCCAGGAGACGGAGCTTGCAGTGAGCTGAGATCACAGCACTGCACTCCAGCCTAGGTGACAGAGTGAGACTCTGTCTCAAAAAAAAAAAAAAAAAAAGAAGTAAAATACCTTTCTTTACAATAGAGCCTTAAACATATTAATGTGCAATGCAAATCTTCAAGAAGGGTATGGAAAACCGTGTTGGTTTCCTGCTCAACATTCCCTGCCACACGCCTTTGCTGAGAGACCCTCGATTTTGTTGGTTTATAGCACCTGTATGTCTCATGGGCTCCTCCCTGGTCCCAGGACGAAATGTTCACAGGTCTGAGCCATTTTCCTTCAGTGACTGCTTTAGTTATGGCCATGTGCTGTGGTCCTGCATGTAACGAATGCAAAGACAATCGGCCCTGGGAACCTCTAGGAAGGATTTCTTGGCTCTTAAAACATGACACAGGATGAGTACTTGCCTCTTCCTGCCTTAGGACATTGTCATGTGAAGACATGGGCTTGGCGCTACTGCAGTCCTGTTGGAATCATGAGGGAAAAGCCAAGAAAATCTCAGAGAAACTGGTCTTGATTTTTGATGCTGTTAAGTTGCTGCATTAACCACCCCAGAATGGCCCTTTGGGTTTGTCACTTTGTAGTTTAGGCCTTAGGGTATCCTGTGATGTTCAGCTCACAGCATCCTGAAACCAAGGGGCATATAAAGTGCTGACAGTGCCCAACCAATTCATCTGACCACAGAAGGTCCCCCCAGACTAGGCCTCTACTGAGAATGCCTTGGGAAAGACTGACAGAGTGAGCAAGATGGAGGTGAAGGTCAGATGCTCCAGGCTCTACCCTAGGTTCTAAAAATCACGTGAGCACCTGGGCCTCATTTTCAACTCTGTGAAAAGAACGTGCCAACTAAAACAACAGAAGTCAAGCATCTAATACAGTGCATGGCGCATGGTAGGTGTGTCATACATAAAGAGCTGTCATTCATCAAATGGAAGTGGGGAGGAGAGGAGTAGTCCAGTTTCCAAGTCTCATTTATGCCCGAGAGATCTTTGTAACTATTCCAAAAATAATATGTGTTCCTTGACCCCATACCCATTTATAGAACTCTCTCGCCTCATTTAGCAGGAAAAAAGGGAAAATAAAGATTCCATAGATGTCCTAGGCAAGCATGCTAACTCCTGGCCCCTAGTCCCTCACTCTTCTGCTAGAGCAAGCTGCGACCAACTCCCTGGATGGCCAGAGTACTTCTGTGTCAGCTAATGGCTCTGAAACAGTCCTCAGTGAGAACATCCACATGTACCAGATACCCAGTCTGCTGCAGAGGAGAAATCTCCACTCTAGGCACTCGTTGGGATGCCAAGGGGATTGAGTTCCTCCTCGTCCAGAGCTCTGGCTGAGACTCAGAGCAGCAGCCGGCAGACAACTGACCTGGGGCTTTGCTCGCTCTCTTCTCTCTCTCTCTCTCTCTCCCTCCCTCTCTCTCTCTCTCTCTCTCTCGGTTTTGTTTATTGAGGGAAGCATTTAATTTGTAATCATTAATTTCATCCCCAGAAAAAGAATCCCAGGGTTTTCTCTCCTCTGTGCCTTTCTCATGGTTCCTTGTGGTCCATGATGCCAGCTGCAGTCATCAGATCAACAAAACCAAACTGATGGGATGGAGACTAATCTGCCATTTTTCTAGGTCTTTGAGTTGCACAGTAAATCTAGAGATGATCACTGCACAATTTATTTAGCCTGCCTGTGAGGGACACAACAATTTTCTCAGTTCTAGGATCAACAACGATTTCAAATTTTCCGAAGTTAACAAGCTTCATCATCACAATTAGAAACCAGACGATGATATTGGAGCACAGCCTAATAAGAACCTGGTGTTGGCTGGGCGCACTGGCTCATGCCTATAATCCCAGAAATTTGGGAGGCTGAGGTAGGTGGATCACTTGGGGTCAGGAGTTTGATACCAGCCTGGCCAACATGGTGAAACCCCGTCGCTACCAAAAATACAAAAATTAGCCAGGCTTGGTGGCGCATGCCTGTAGTCCCAGCTACTTGGGAGGCTGAGCAGGAGAATCACTTGAACCCACGAGGTGGAGGTTGCAGTGAACCAAGATCGCGCCACTGCACTCCAGCCTGGGTGACAGAGCAAGACTCTGTCTCAAAAAAAAGAAAGAAAGAAAGAAAAAAAAAGAACCTGGTGTCTGCTTCTCTTTTCAGCATTGTTGGTGCTCCTGAGGGTGTCAGCCAGGCCACTCATGCAGACCATTGCGGCAGCACTGAAAATGGAAGAAAGATGGGATTCTGCTGTCTTTTGTTTTGGCTGATGAACAGCACCGAGGTGGAGTGGCTGTGAGTATAAGCGTGTGTGTGTGTGTGTGTGTGTGCCCGAGCAAGAATGAAATTCCATCTCAAAAAAAAAGAAAAGAAAAGAAACATCTTATGGAAGGTGTGAGGCAGACCAGGCAAGTATTATCCCCCTTTAACAGACCAATAACTAGAGGTTCAGAGAGGTACAGGGGCCCGCCCCTGGTGACATCCCTAGTCCGTGGCAGAGCCGGGTGTGAGAACAGGCCTCTGGCCCCTGGGCTGGTGCTCTTCCCATCATGTGAGGGACATGTTGGGTGTCCAACAATGAACAGGACTCTTGCTGTCCAAGGATGGGAGAGAGAGAAACATGAAGAGGCACTTCTATGACAGCCCAGAACCCAGTGAGAACACCAGGCACTGACCACTTCATTCCTTCCGCCTGCCCCACTCTCTGAAAGGAGAAGGGACGGAGCCACCCAGCAAGATTCTCAGGAGAAAAGCAGGGCCGAAGAACCACGCCGCAGAGGCCAGATGAGGCAGGGGGACCGGGCATGTCGGAAACACCTCCTGTGGGGCTGAACGCCAGCAGAGAAGAAAGGGGGGCAAGGTGCCAAGATGGGGCACGGGACTGCAAGAATGAAAAAGGGGTGTTCCCTGGGCTTTGGGCCACTCTTTAAATGCCTCTAAATGTTTATAAATTCTAAATATTCTTCTTTGGACCACTCTTTAAATCTGACAGTTCTCTGGGACTGGACTATGAGATTCATAGCTTTTATTTATTTTTATTTTTTATTTTTGGAGTCTATAAATTTATTGAGTAAAAACAAAATCAATGTCAGATACATTATATTTGATTGGGTTCAAATTTGGCTGATGTCCAAATGCAGCAGAGAAGAACAGAGGGGAGGAAAGGACATGGTGTTTCTGGCAAGGGGACACTGAACAAAACCGTTTTTCTTTAATTGTAAAAACGGGCATCACACAGCTGATGTGAGTCAATTAACCAAGGCAGGCGACTTAATGTTTTACGAGCAGGGGGAAAACCAAAGTAAGCAGAGAACTTTCAAGAAAGGAGAGGGCCAGAACACTCGGAGAAAAAGCTGTAGCACAGGTCGGCTGGAGAACAGTGGTTGGATCTGCCGGGTCACTTGGGGAACACGGTGACCACTTCGTAGCCCTCGGGTGGTGCGACTCATTCCCAGGCGTGCTTCTCACAGTAGATTTGATCCTCCACAAAGAAATGGCCCCTCTGTTTCAGGTTGGTGCCACAGTCAGCGCGCACGTAACACTCGGGGTGGTGGTGATGGTCCCACAGCTTCACGAACACACCGACAATTCTAGGGCCACATTTGTCATACATAGGCAACTTCTGAGCATTTCCAATCAATGCAGCCACTTTAGTGACAGGAGCTTTAACACTTCTGAATCCTGAGGGCTTGTTGGGATCCTCTTTTTCTTCAGACTCCAGGATTTCCTGCAAAACCAGAAAAGACACGGACTGTTTTGGGGGCTCATTCAACTCCCGTTTCTCCTGAAGCATCTTGCAAACTTCAGACTCTTTGTTGATGACAAGGCTGGTTGGAGGCTGAGCATGGTCTAACCGTCTGCCGTTCGCCTCCACCCTGCTGGCAGCAGTCTTTGACTCCAGGGCATTGTTGAAGTTGGAGATATTTTCAGAAGAGTAGAGGCCAGCTGGGTTGTTGTACTGGTTTGTGATGACCCTGGCATTAGTGCTGGAGGCAGGCGAGGTGGTAAAGGGCATGGAATTTCGGTTGTGGGCGCTTCCTATGTGCAGGACCTCCTGGGGTTCAGAGGCTAAATTCATCTTGTATGGACGACACTTCTCTTCCTCCGTCACCAGAGGAGACCAGACTTTATGTTCGGATCTGGCTACAGTGAGAGTCATGTTGTCTTTGCAGCCTTTGATTCTGTTCTGAGCTTCCAAGTGTGTCATATTGCTAGAATTTTCCCCATCAATGGCTGTGATTACATATCTGATACATAAATTAGCTAGAGCCACCTTGCTTCCAGGAGTGACCCGGGAAATAGTGAGAGGCTACTCAAAGTCCTTGACACCCATGAGTCGGAAGCCCCATGGGCCCGGGCCCTGGAGGACGAGCTGCTGGGTGGTCATGGCACGGCTGTGGTGGGCAACTACCCGCGGGGACAGACAGGCAGGACGTGGCATGGCGTGCAGGGCTCCCCCAGCAGCTCGAGATTCCTAACTTTTAAATGTTACAAGCCGTGTGATTGTGATGCCCAGTGTCAGTTTGGAGGAATGGGTATTTGATGAGTCTGTGTCAATCTAGGAAGGCTTCTTGGAACAGGTGACTATTGAGCCAAGTTATAAGGCTGTGCTTCTTCTTCTCTTATGTGCATAGGAATTACCAAGGCTCTGATTCAGTAGGGCTGGGGTGGGGCCTGCAATTCTGAATTTCTGAGAAGATCCCAGGAGATGCTGATGCTTTGAGTAGCAACGTTCCAAAGGATTATTGAGTTATTGGAATGAAAAGAGGGCTCGGTCTTTCGAAGAAGACATTCTTGGCACCAGGCAAGATAGAGCAAAGGTGGAAGGTAAGCCATACCATGGAGAGTAGGGTGTGTGAGGAGGCAGTGGATGACACAGACCTTGCTTGAGGGGTCCCTGGCCTGAGAAGGGCCCGGTGGAGTGAATGATGGAGCTTGGAGTTGCCTGTGCATGACAGTGTTTCTCAAGGTGGAACCCAGCTCTATCAGTACCCCTTGGGCACTGGTTGAAAATGTGCATCACTCCACCCACAGAACTTTGGATTTTTGGAGGTCTGGAGGGGGCTCAGGAATCTGCATTTTTTAAGAAGCTTATAAGGCAATTCAGATGCAAACTAAAGTTTGATAACCTGCATTGGGCAATTAAAGGTTTTCTGAGAGAGGAAGGACAAGATTAGATTTGCGTTTTGGAGAGATGCTCTGGGTACCTGAGGAAGATGAGGCCAGGAACAGGGAAGCTGGGGAAGGGCTCAGGTGGTTGTGCAGACCAGAGAAGCTAAGAGCTTGCAACACGATCCTGGCAATGGCAGTGGCAATGAAGGGGATGAACTCAAGAGACATCCTTCAGTCATTCCCAGTGGGCGGCCACTCATGAGTATATGGGGGCAAGAGAAATGATGAGTTCAGTTTTGCCAAGTTTGGAGGATATCTAGGTACTGAAGTCCATCAGGCAATTTGATATGAGAGTCGGAAGTTCAGAAACGAGGACCGGGTCTGGGTATAGATTTTAGAGTCAGCCACTTGTAGTGTATTTACCTTTAAGCACTATGGTGAACTTCCTGTCAACAGCAGTAGGCTTTTCAGATCTTCCCAGAGACTATGAGTAGGAGCAAGGGGAGAATGGTGGTCTGAGTACTAATTCTGCCAAGAGTCAGTGCTATTACCAGCAGTGATGTTGACTATCGTGTGCAGGGGCCAGACCTTTCCTGGAGCATGTCGAGCCTGGAGGATCTTGTGTCAGTTCTCCCACTGAAGACTTGGAGGCTTCTCCTTTTTTTTTTTTTTTCCAGACAGTCTTGCTGTATCCCCCCCCCCAGGCTGGAGTGCAGTGACACAATCTCAGCTCACTGCAACCTCCACCTCCTGGGTTCAAGCAATTCTCCTGCCTCAGCCTCCTGAGTAGCTGGGATTACAGGCATGTGCCACCACGCCCGGCTAATTTTTGTAATTTTAGTAATGACAGGGTTTCACCATGTTGGCCAGGCTAGTCTTGAACTCCTGACCTTGTGATCCACCCGCCTTGGCCTCCCAAAGTGCTGAGATTACAGACGTGAACCACTGTGCCCAGCCCTTACTTGCAGGCTTCTTAAGTGATGAGTCCAGCCTCCCAGAATCAGCCTGGGAGAATGGAGGACCTTGTTACAGGGATCTATCGAATCTTTCTGCTGTGATTTGACCTTGTAAGACACATTTTCACACTCCAAGGGTAAACCGTGCTGAACATGATAGCATCAGCTTATGGAGCCCTGTGCCGGGTTCTAGGGATGGTCTCTGTACTTAAGAAACCCCAACCAATTGGAAGAGACAGACAAGGAGTTGGACATTTATGCTGTTGTGTGTCACGTGCATAGAAATCTATATAAAACTGGGGTTTCAGGGAAAGCTTAGTGGAAGAGGTGACACCTGTTAGATTTTGAGGGAGGAACAGAAGTTGGGTAGACAAAGTAATGGAGGTGAGGGAGAAGAAATACTTTAGGCAGACGAGACAGCACGTGCCAGGCACAGGGTCGTGAACCAGGACGTGGTCAGGGAACAGTGAAGACTTAGATCTGGCTGGAGCAAAGGCCTGTGTGGGACAGAGATGGGAAACCAATCTAAGTGGGAAGGAGCAGAGCCTACCATGAAGGGTCTCATTGTGTGCAACGATATGGAATTTAAAGTAATCTTAAAAACTCTAAGGAGGTCTGGGCACCATGGCTCACACCTGTAATCCCAGCACTTTGGGAGGCCAAGGTGGGAGGATCACTTAAGCCCAGGAGGTGGAGACCAGCCTAGGCAACATAGTGAGACTCTATCTCTATAAAAGTTATCTTTTTTTTTTTTTTTTTTTTAAATTAGCTGGGCATGGTGATGTTGCCTGTAGTCCCAGCTACTCCAGAGGCCAGGCAAGAGGATAGCTTGAAGTCTAGGAGTTCGAGGTTGTAGTAAGCTATGATTGCACCACCACAATCCAGCCTAGGCAACAGAAGCAGACCCTGTCTCAACAAAACAGAAAACCCCCACAAAACTCTAACGAGGGGCACTAACTGACAGCTAGATGTGGGTGAGGACCAACCAGGAGGTTTCTGCAGTGATCACCTGGGCATGAAGGGGAATTGAACCAAGACAGTACAGGCTTAATCCTCAGCAACTTCTGGTCCAGCCACCAAACTTATCTCTATTTTGTCTCCTCCCCACAGCCAGCAGCCAGAACAAGCCACCATCTCCCCTGGGCTTTCACAGTAGCCTCCTGACTGGTCTTGTTGCGTCGACAGTTACACTTCCTGTTCTCTGCAAGGCAACCGGAGTGACCTTTCACTAATGTAAGTCATATTGTGTCCCCTCTCTGCTGCAAACCCTTCAATCACTTTCCATGAATGGTTCTGGGAATAAAGTCCAGCTTCCTTCCCGTGATTCACTTGATCTGGCCCTTCCCACTTGTCTGACCTGTTTTCCAGCCCATGCTCCCTGTCCTTATCTACACTCCTAACATGTGGTCTTTCTATTCCTTAAATGTGCCTGGCTCAGTCCCATGTTAGAGCATTTCTGCTGGCTCTTCTTCCTGCCTGGACCTTCACACAGCTGGAAATTCTTGCTTTTCAAGTTGTAATTTATTTCTATTTTTATTTTTTGAGATGGAGTTTCACTCTTGTTGCCCAGGCTGGAGTGCAATGGCACGATCTCAGCTCACTGCAACCTCTGCCTCCTGGGTTCAAGCGATTTTCCCACCTCAGCCTCCTGAGTAGCTGGGATTACAGGCGCCTAGCGCCGCATCCAGCTAATTTTTGTATTTTTAATAGAGATGGGGTTTCACCATGTTGGCCAGGTTGGTCTTGAACTCCTGACCTCAGATGATCCACCAGCCTTGGCCTCCCAAAGTGCTGGGATTACAGGCATGAGCCACCACGCCCAGCCACAAGTTGTAATTTAAACATCACTTCCTGAGAGAGACTTTCCCTGACAACCCCCTCAATCTCCAGGAGCTCCTCAGTCATTCTCCATCAAATCACCCTGTTTCGATTCTCTGAACAGCTCTTACTACTTTCACTTGCGTCCGTGTGACGAGACTACCAAACAGGCCTTGTGTAAGCAACAAGGCTGTTTATTTCACCTGGGTGCAGGCAGGCTGAGTCCGAAAAGAGAGTCAGCGAAGGGAGATAGAGGTGGGGCCGTTTTATAGGATTTGGGTAGGTAGTGGAAAATTACAGTCAAAGGGGGTTGTTCTCTGGCAGGCAGGGGTGGGGGTCACAAGGTGCTCAGTGGGGGAGCTTTTGAGCCAGGATGAGCCAGGAGAAGGAATTTCACAAGGTAAGGTCATCAGTTAAGGCAGGGACAGGCCATTTTCACTTCTTTTGTGATTCTTCAGTTACGTCAGGCCACCTGGATGTATACCTGCCGGTCACAGGGGATATGATGGCTTAGCTTGGGCTCAGAGGCCTGACAATTACTATCTGGTATTTTCCTGTTTGTCTGTATATTTATTTTCTCTCTCCTCTGTAGTAGACAGTGTCCAAAAATGGCCACCATCAAATCCTTCTCCCATTGTATACACATGCTGCTCCACTTCTCAAGAGGTGAAGTTTATTTCTCCTTCCATTGAATCTGGACTCACCTCATGATTTCTTATTACTTGCTTTGACTGAGAGAACAAGGCAGAGAGGATGCTGTGCCAGTTCTGGGCCTAACTTTCAAAAGGTTTATCAGCATCTGCTTTTACTCTTGGAGACCAGCTACCATGTAGCAAGTCTGACTACCTCGAGACCACCAAGCTGTGAGGAAGCCCAAGCTCTCCACATGGAGACAGGCCATGTGGAGGAGCACAAAAATGCTGATGTTTGACAGTATGAATGCTGGAAACCAAGGAATTGAAATGAGAATGTGGGATATTGGAGTTTGTGTGTTTTCAATAAGTTTAGGGATATTGAAGTTTACCATTTCAGTTCTGAGTTTTGAGAATGTACAGGATATAGAGATGGCTGAGGTGGAGAGGAGACAATGGTCACCAAAGTTAAGGAGGTGAACAAATTTGAGGCCAGGATACTGGCTGATTCACACATGAGAATTCGGCTTTTCTGCGGTGATGGCAGGTCTGGCAGTGGGGAGAGACACTGGAAGGTTCCACTTGGGAACTGTTAGAGCCACATGGGGGCAGGTGGTTTCCTTGGAAAGATCTAGTTTTGATGGAGGCAAACAGATTTCAGTTAAGAGTCTGCAGCCATAGAATGGAGAGACTGTTCACAACTGAACAGGGGTCTCAAGGGCAAGGGAGGGCAACCCAGGGAAACCGGGTATCAGGAAAGGCCTCAGTAGAAGACAAGTGAGGTGTGGGCGTGGCACCTCACTTGGGCTGAGAGTCGGGCAGAGTGCAGATTCAGTTTCACTGGGGGCAGAAGTGAAGGATGATTCAGATGAGATCACTGGGGAAGTTAACTGGCCTCAAGATTTTAGCTGACCTGGAGAAATAAGAATTTGGTTTTCCTGCCAACACATCCAGAAGAGGGAGAGTGTTTTCTGTTGGCAGTAGAATCAGCAATTGGAGACCTTTGCTCAGGATTCCAAATGAAACTCTGGTGACAGGATGCAGGGCAGGGTGTAGGTAGGCCCAAGTCAGTAAACACCCTGCTGGCCTCAGGACTGCGACTCTGAGCAGAGGGGAGGAACAGGCAGCTGAGCCACATGGTGGACGAGAACCGGGCTTGCCTGTGCTGCTGTACCCTGCAAAGCTTAGAAATTCTTAATCATTTACTATTTAACTTAATGTTTAAAAATTAATTTTATTAATTTTGAATAATTTGACATTGTAAATAATTTTTGAACAAGGGGCCCTGCATTTTCATTTTTCAGTGGGTCCTACAATGTATGTAGCTCATCTTTCTGCTACACTACTGTGTGCATGGGAAGGTTTCGAGAAACCCATAAAACATAGTGCCCGTAGAGACAAAGACACACAGGACACATTTGAACAAAGGCAGGTAGTCTGTGCTGGTTGAAACCCGTAAGGAAACAGGGGAAAGTTCATTCATTCACTTATTCACTGAAAACTTTGTTAAGAGGGAGGAGGGGAGGTCCTGCTAGTGCCAGGAGCAGGGAAGCAGAAATAAATGACTGTCATGGTCCTCAAGAAGCTCCTACTCTGTGGAATAAGAGAAATGTACACAGGAACAATGCAGCAGAGTAAGAGCTGGGATGAAAATAAACACCTTCCTTCCATTTCTTCATTTTAGGGGTACATGGTTTGTCGAAAAGACATCAAGTTAAATTAGGGTAGTTCTGTCCTACTACACAGAAAACTTACACATGGTTTCTATGAATATATGATTTCCTCACAGAACACCAAAGAACCTTCCTCAACAGGAAACCTCAGTGGCTTGTTCCCTCTGTGTGAGGATGTGTTGAAAAGAACAAGGAGTCGATTTGGCAGGAAAAAAAAATGCATTTACTATTGAATGTTGGCATGATCCTGTGGTTGGAAGGTCAAAACAGAAACTGGCAGTGCTACTTTTTATTAAAAGTCCACTTGGAAAGATCACATGAGATTCTTTGATCTTATAGGTCAGGGCACTGAGGCTTTAGGTCTCCTGAGGTTATTTGGTAGTGAGGCTGCTGGGTTTCTGAATAAAGACCTATGGTTAGAGTGTGATTTCCTGCCCTGCTTTCTGCGCTGTAGGCGTAGTCTGCCTCACTCAGCCAATCTCAAGGGAGGGAGGACCTGTGGCTGCAGTTTCCCAAATTATCCAAATTAGGACTCAAGAGAGTTCTGAGGCCCAGCAACTCTGAAAAAAATCCTGATAAACATTGTGCTAAAAAGGTACACCTTTCCTTAAAGCCAGAGCACTATGTCAGAACTGAGCCCTGAAGCTAAGTGAATGAAGGGCTTGAGAGCTGCTCTCAGTGGTGAAGATAAAATAGGTATTTAACCTTATGAATGGTGGCATTTTAGCCCAGTAGAGTGGAAGGGACCTATGGTTCCTTTGCACCCATTACACTTAACACTTTGAGAGAGAGTAAGGCCAGCCCTAAAGTTCAAAGGAGACCCATCCATTTCCAACAGGCTACTTAAAAAAAATTTTTTTTTTTTGAGACGGAGTCTCGCTCTGTCGCCCAGGCTGGAGTGCAGTGGCGCAACCTCGGTTCACTGCAACCTCCGCCTCCCGGGTTCAAGCAATTCTTCTGCCTCAGCCTCCCAAGTAGCTAGGACTACAGGCGTGTGCCACCACGCGCAGCTAATTTTTTTTTGTATTTTTAGTAGAGACGGGGTTTCACCATATTGGCCAGGCTGGTCTTGAACTCCTTACCTTGTGATCTGCCTGCCTTGGCCTCCCAAGGTGCTGGGATTACAGGCGTGAGCCACTGCGCCCAGCCAAAAAAATTTTTTTTAACTTAAAAAAATATATGCTCATTGTAGAAAAAGCATAAAACTGCAAGAAAGAGATAATTTTTAAAAGTCACCTGTAGTCCAGAAATAATCACTGTTTTTTGGTATATTTCCAAACTTTCTTCTTTGCCTGCATATACATATATAAATAGTTATGGGCTCACACCGTCCATGTTGCTTTGTTACTCTATTTCATGTAATACTAGATCATGAAATTTTTTCATGTCAATAAATACATTTAAACGATATTAAGTGCCTAAATATTCCTTTGCAGAGTTGTATTATTATTTATTTAATGAGTTGCCTATTATTGGAGATTAATGTTGTTTATAATTTTTTAAAAAATTTTATTAGAGATGGGGTCTTGCTATGTTGACCAGGCTGGTCTCAAACTCCTGGCCTCAAGCAATCCTCCCATCTCTGCCTCCCAGAGTGCTGGGATTACAGGTATGAGCCACCACGCCCATTCTGTTTATAATTTTTGGTGATTATTCTTTTTTTTTTTGAGACAGAGTCTTGCTCTGTCACCCACGCTGGAGTGCAGTGGCCCGATCTCAGCTCACTGCAAGCTCCGCCTCCCAGGTTCACGCCATTCTCCTGCCTCAGCCTCCCGAGTAGCTGGAACTACAGGCGCCCGCCACCACGCCCGGCTACTTTTTTGTATTTTTATTAGAGATGGGGTTTCACCGTGTTAGCCAGGATGGTCTCGATCTCCTGACCTCGTGATCTCCCCGCCTCGGCCTCCCGAAGGGCTGGGATTACAGGCGTGAGCCACGGAGCCCAGCCTAGGTGATTTTCTTAATTATTTCCTTAGGATATGTTCCAAAGAATTTAATTGCTAGGTCAAAGCTTATGACCTTTTAAAGGATTGTGATAGTGTGTCAGTCAGGATAGGCTAAATGTTGTAACAGACATAGCCAAAATCTCAGTGGCTTAACACAATAAAGATGTATTTCTCTTTTATGTCACAATTCAACACAAGTCATTGGTTGGGAGTAGAGGGCACTCTGCATGGTCGTCTGGAACCAGGGTTTGCCCACATGATGGGTCTCCATTTGCCACCGGCCTTGGACGTCTCCACTGGATGCTCTGATTTCACCTGATAAGTAAAGGGAGAGAGAGAGAGCATGGAGAATTACACAGGTAGTTTTAGGGTCAGGCCTGGCAGTGACTCACATCATTTCCTCTGCCAACCTTCCAATTGTCCAGAACTCAGTCACATGACTGCTCCTAACTGCAAGGGAGGCTGGGAAGTGTAGTCTTCCTGAGTGTCCAGGAGGAAAACAAGAGTGTAATGGACCCAGAATAAGCATTGTCTCTGCCTCAAAATTACCAAGTTGCCAATCAGCAATGTTTTTCCAGTTATTTATTTATTTTATTTATTTTGAGACAGAGTCTAATTCTGTTGCCCAGGCTGGAGTGCAGTGGTGTGATCTCGGCTCACTGCAACCTCTGCCTCCCAGGTTTAAGTGATTCTCTAGCCTCAGCCTCCCGAGTAGCTGGGATTGCAGGTGCACTCCACCACACCCAGCTAATTTTTGTATTTTCAGTAGAGACGGGGTTTCGCCACGTTAGCCAAGCTGGTCTTCAACTCCTGGCCTCAACTGATTCCCCACCTCAGTTTTTCCAGTTTATATTCCCAACAGCAGGGTATGAGGATTCCTATTTTCCTATACCTTCAATAATTAAGGGGATGATGCTCTTTCTGTTGTTTTTTATAGATCTGCATGGAACAATGCTGCTTCTCTGCATGACTAGAGTTTGTTTTCTCTTTGAAGATAATCTCACTAGGATCAAGACCATACCTGCTGGAGAGTCAGGACTCTGGATTTCTGATTGTTTTCAGGACAGCTACCCTTATCCTAGGCTGATCTGAGTTTCTAGGTCTTTCTCTGCCTGTTCTTTCCTCTCCCCTTCCCTTCCCTGCTGCAGAAAGTGTTTTATGCGGGTGTCAGCAACATCAGGACTTTTCAAGCCCCTTGCCCCAGTATCATCCCTGAATGCAAAACTCACTCAGAGGCCTGGGGAAGAGATTCTAGTTCTGCTTTTCCTCGGCCACCTCAGGTGTGTTCTAGCTTACAAGACACTTTCACAGAAAAAAAGTTCAGGGAATGGAATTGGAAGGCAAAAATAGCTGCTCGATGCTGACTTGGCACATTGACTTTGACCAAATCATCCAGCAGCTCATCCTTAGTACTCTGGTTTCCACAGAATAATCCTGGTGCAGTGAGTAGTGGAAGTCAGGAGGAGTAAACTGCCTAGATGTCATGAAGGGAAAGCAATGCACAATAGAGTTGTGCAGAATCTATTCTTGTCCGTTTCCCTGTGAATCCAGGTTGCTGAACACTGGCCGATGTCTGAGCTGTGGTTTTCCCCTGGATTTGAAATGTAGTTACTAGAAGTCAATGCTTTTGAATGGCTTCTTGGCCATGACTTTCACAGGGCCTGCTGGCTGTTGCCTGATGATTGTCTGATAGGCCTAGCCCCTTGGCAAAGCAATGTTTCATTTGCAAAACTACGCTTGTCCAGTGCCTCCTGGGAACTGAAAGCCTGGCATCAGCAGAGGAACACGAATTGGGCAAATCACGGATCTCCCAGGCGTGCGTCGCTTGGGGGCCATGGCACACAGCACTGCTAAAAGCCTAGGACAATCTGTGTGTTTTAGGAGCAAACCAGTGCCTCGCACTTCTAAGCTGTATCCTTTGCTCCCTCCCTGAGAGGCAGCCGTGTACTCTGGGCTTCCTAGGTAAGTGACTCACACCAACTATAAGCCTGGCTTATGACCTAGAAAAGGAAACAGGAAGTGGCTTAGAGACATAAAGAGCACAGCCCAGGAGGGGCTGCCATGGAATTCTCCTCAGATGAGACAGAGTCCAATGGGCAGAGGGGCAACTTAGCATCCTCTCTTTCCCCATGTTACAACAATGCCCTTGGCAGGGACCATTTGATGGAGATTCAGATGTCTTCCTGGGGGTGGTGAGCAGGGGTGAAGGAGGGGGAACTGCTGCTGGGTCAGTAGCTCCTCTCCAGAGTGAGCCCATCTGTGGAATGCCATGCCCCTTCTCTATCCCATCTTTGCAAGTGGGCTTGGGTTCTTGGGATGAGTTCATCAGGCCTTATAAATGCAAACTGTGCAGAGGTGCCTCCAACAAGAAAAACCAGTCTCTGGCAGGGCCCCTAAGGGCAGGATTCTGGAGAGGCCGCCCTGTCCTCAGCTTGGCCCTGGGACATTCTGGCCGCAGGTAGGATGGCTGCGGCAGAGGGAGGAGAGGGGCCTCCCTGTTGATGGAGGCCACCATGTAGGGCTTCACTATGCTTTCCTTTCTGGCTCTCCCAGGGAGGAAGGGTGGCTGGCAGCTGGCGGCAGGGCTTGTGGAGGCTTAGCCCTGGGCCTAGTCCTGCTTCTCTTGGAGGTGGCTGGTTGTGCAATGGCATCCTGGCTGCTCCTCTTGGAGCCCCATGACCACGGTTCCAGGCTCCACCCCCATTTCTCACCGCTGGTGGTGAGAAATGGAATTTTTTGTTTTGCGTTTTTATGCTGTTCCCATAACACCCAGCACCGATCTCCAAGGATGAGTGCTGAAGATCCATAGCCATGGCAGGGCAGGGCCTAGGTACTGAAGGAAGATCCCACTCAGAGTTCAGTTCCACCCACTGCAAAATGCCCTCCGAGGACCCTCACTAGACCAGTTCCCCAAAGTGCGGTCTGCAGACTGCCACAGCGGAATCACAGGGTGAGGAAGGGGCTGTTAAAAACATGGGTTCTTGGCCGCATCTGCAGACCTCCAGAATCTAACCCTCTCAGGAAAAGTCCTGGAAATCTGTGTATCCAGAAGCACTTTCTTCTCCAGGTTGGCCAGCTCAGAAATGTCTAAAAACTTTTCTCAATACCAATCCTGGTCTCATTTATTATCCTTCTCATGAAAATGATTTGCTTCCTTTCAGCCTTGTATGACCTCTAAAAATATGACCTGAAGCAGATGGATGCACTCACATAAGAAACATCACCTGTGGCCTTCATTGGCAAGCATGGATTGCTGTTTTCAATCAGGGGCTTTGAAGGAAGACACCTTTGATCATCGGGCTGCCTCTGCTTTTCGCTGAGTTGTCACTATTACATGCCCTTCCCTGGCTTTGCCTTCTCTCTTCTCCACCAGAAAATGGGCCTGCTGCTCTAAGAGGTTGGGATCTTGGAGTCCTTTAGCACAGGGGCCTTGAAAATCAATGACTTCCTTGTTTGCTGATGGAGCAGAGGTAGAATCTCTTGGTGTTTCCACAGAGAAAACACTGACCATAAAGAGCCGAGAAAGATGACGTGATGAAGCCATCAGGGGAAGCACCAAACATCCTCAACTCTGCTCACCCATGGTTTTTCTCCCGCCCTCCCAGAGCTCCTCCTGTGTGAGTAATGCAGTGTGTGCTGGTGAAATGTCTCACTGAAAAAAGAAAGAAACCCTGATTTGCAGCACTGGCCAATTTCTGTAGTGTAAATACTCCCACCATCGCAGATTTCAGGTTACCAAGGGCTTCACAACTGGTTCACAAGGCTTGACTGTAATGACCAGCCCATGCAACTCCAGCACCTCATCATCTCCGCCCTGTCCCAGAAAATCCCCACATCACACCCAGGCTGAATATCACTTTCAGCTTCTCAGTCAGAAGGAGAAGTGGTTAACTATGCCAGAATGGTAATGACTAAATATCAGAATGGTGAGTGTGGAGGGTCAGGATGTCTGCCAAATTGGAGATGACTCTTCACTTCTCAATCTTGGTGTCTCATCTGGGGAAGTTGGAGGGAGACATGCACAGCTTCTCATGAATAGTCCTGGAAGCCCTTACCCCAAGGCCTCATGGGGCTCTCTCCAGGGTTTGCTTTTTGTCACTGTCTCCTTTAAAAGCCTGTCATTCATTGCCAGAGAACAGAAGGCTCCATCCTAATGGGCCAAGTTGAAAACGGCGGGCTTGGGAGCTGTCTAGACTCTGGGTCCTGGCTTTTGTCTTGGCTGGTGTCAAAACGGACTCTTTAAAAACTGGCCTCAGGAAGATTCCCCATCCAACTCTGAACAGCCTGGACTGAGCTTTTTCTGATTTTTAGGGGTCTTGTGAACAAGAGTCAGGTGGGCAGGCAGCTCTTGTAAAGCTGAGCATAACCAAATTTGTCCATAGCCTGTGACAGCAAAGATCACAAAACTCTTCCCTCCCCTTTAGGGCCTGGGAGTGACGCCGAACCAAGGGGAGGATGGTGACCTATTTTATCTCCCAAACATTGGGCAGCCAGTTGCATTTGCAGATTTAAAATCCACCCACACTACTGCAGTTTCTGTTCTCCTGCCCCCCGAGCATACTTCTGGCTGGAGCTGGTTTTGTAAAGTGGAGTTGGCTGTGGGTGTGGGAGTCCTCCTTGGAGAGCCTGGTCTGACAGCCCCAGTCAGCAGCCCTCCCATGGGTGTTTGGGCTGCTACAGTCCTGGCAGGTACACAGCACAGGGGAACCTGGTTTTGTCCCGGTCTCAGCCAGGGAAGTCTAGTTAAAGAAAGAAAAGTTTGGCCAGGTGCAGTGGCTCACACCTGTAATCCCAGCACTTTGGGAGGCAGAGACGGGCAGATCACGAGGTCAGGAGTTTGAGACCAGCCTGGCCAACATGGTGAAACCCCGTCTCTAGTAAAAATACAAAAATTAGCTGGGCGTGGTGGCAGATGCCTGTAATCCCAGCTACTTGGGAGGCTGAGGCAGGAGAATCGCTTGAAACTGGAAGGCGGAGGTTGCAGTGAGCCGAGGTCGCGCCACTGCACTCCAGCCTGGGCAACAAGAGCAAAACTCTGTCTCAAAAAAAAAAAAAAAAAGGTCTTGGTGGAAATGGCCTTGAATCTGGGGTCTCTCTAATATTCTAATCACTCAATCACTTAACAAATACTTATTGAGGGCCTACTAGGTGCCACACATTGGAAGACAGTGGAGGGTGAAGCAGAGTCTGCCCTCAGGGAGCTTACAGTTTAGATTACAGGCAAGACAGCCCTTACACACATAATTCCAGATGAGTCAATAATGATCAGGGTGCAGAGGCTTTAAAGCAGAAGCATAAGGTGCAATGGGAGCATAAAACAGGGAAGCCTAATGCAGACTGAGGGGACTGAGGAGGGTTCCTCTAGAAAGTGGGGTTGAAGCTGAGAACCTGAGGGGTGGTTTTCATGCAGTGCAATTGAAGTTCGAAAGGGAAGATCCTCCAATGCACAAAGAATTCATGCTTCAGAAACATTCTCTTCCTGAGGATACATTTGGGAATTTAGGTAGAAATTAACTGTCTTGCCTTCATATACAGTGTAGTGGAGACCACTGTGGTTCTCCAACTTTTTGTCTTTTCTTAATAACAAGTCCCCAGTTTTTGCTAGGTACGTAGCTACCCAGAGAAAAGATTATGTGGCCACCTGACTACGTTCTGGCCAATGAGATGTCAGCAGAGGTAATGTGCGGGGCCTCTGAGAAGGCTCTTTCCTGCTACTTGGTACCTGGCTGGAGGCTGAAAAGCCATTAGGGACCCTGAGGAGACGTGCTAAGGTTGGAGGGTCAGCGTATTACATGGAGCCTCCTTCCCTGATGGCCGTGGGCTGCCACACCAGCCCTGGATTGCCTAATTCCCGGCTTCTTTTGTAAAAGGGAGAAATAAAGGTCAATTTTTTAAAAAGCATCTATTATTTTGACATTTTCTGTCATACACAGCCAAATATCATCCTAACTACTATACACAGCTTCTTTTCAGCTTAATGAAAAGAGCATTGTTCTGCACTACACATAAATTACCTATTTTATAGAAAAGTCTGTGATTACAATAGCTATTTTCCCAGCCTCCTTCTTCACCTCCTTGATCCCCTTATCCTCCCCTCGGCCCTGCACCTCCTCTCTTTCCTGACTCCCACACCAGAGCTAGGCCTGACCTCTGCGCTTTTGCCTCCAGGAATGAATGAGGCTCACAGCCCGAAGGTGCTCCAAGTCTTGGCTACCTTCCCTCAGTGGCTGCCCTGGCAAAGGTCCTGCCGCAGGGAATCGCACAAAGTCCAGCAAAGCAACTGGTCTTTCCTGCCCATTGTCACCCTTCCCAAGAAAGTGTGAAGAGTTACAATACTCAGGCAGAGCTGGAAAAAGCGCACCCTTTTAGAGAATCCGCAAGAATGATCGGAGGTGCTTTAATTGAACTGCTCTGCCTTGGGTTTTTCAAGCTATGCAGAATTTAATGGATCTGTTTCCCCAGCCTCTGGCTAACCAAATCCAAAACATCAAGAGTCAAGGGGAGAAGGTCAGCATGTTTAGTTACAAACCTTTGGGGCTGTCTGGGGTGATTGCAGGCCTCAGCAGGCTGGCTTTGGGTGGGGTGAGGCCGGGGATGCATAGAATTCTGACCCCTCTGCCCCTGCCTCAAAAAAAAAGTTGAAGGCTTAAACCCCAGTACCTCGGACTATGGCCTTATTTGGAGATAGTCTTTACAGAGGTAATCAAGTTAAAATGTGGTCATTAAGGTCAGCCTTAATCTAATATAACTCCTGTCCTTATGAAAAGGGGAAATTTGGCCGGCTGCGGTGGTGGCTCACGCCTGTAATCCCAGGACTTTGGGAGGCCAAGGGGGGCGGATCACAAGGTCAGGAGTTTGAGACCAGCCTGGCCAATATGGTGAAACCCCATCTCTACTAAAAATACAAAAATTAGCCAGGTGTAGGGGCACGCGCCTGTAGTCCCAGCTACTTGGAAGGCTGAGGCAGAAGAACCTGGGAGGCAGAGGTTGCAGTGAGCCGAGATTGTGCCACTGCACTCCAGCCTGGGTGACAGAGTGAGACTCCTTCTCAAAAAAAAAAAGAAAAAAAAAAGAAAAAAAGAAAAGGTGGGGACAGACACACCCACAGTGAGAACAGCATGTGAGATGCAGGCAGAGGTCGGGGTGATGCTTCAACAAGCCAAGGAAAACCAGAGGTTGCCAGCAAACCACCAGAAGCATGGGAAAGGCATCCAATAGATTCTCCCTCTCAGCCCTCAGGGGAGCCAGCCCTGCCAACACCTTAATCTTGCGCTTCTGGCCTCTAGAACTCTGAGAAGACAAATTTCTGTTGGTTATGTCACCTAGTTTGTGATACCTTGTCGGGGTAGCCCTAGCAAACTCAGGCAAGATCCTTCAAGTACCAAAGAACAGAGGAGTTTGGTGACAACCACTGGACTCAAGCGATTTCCCTGCAGCCTCACATCAGGACATGAAGATGTGGAGAGCAGCTAGCCTCCCTTGTATTTCTGTAGCTGATGGAAAGTGAAAAAAAACCACCAACAGCCTCATGGCCTTGAAACGCTGCATCCCTTCAAGCATCGGATGGTTCTGTTTCAGAAAGGCTGTTATTTGCACCAGTAACAACTATATAAGTAGTGCTTGCTAATTTTCCAGGAACTATTGTAAGTGCTTTAATATTCTAATTCCTTTTGTTGTTGTGACAGATGAGGAAACTGAGGCACAGAGAGGCTAAGCAACTTACTTAAGGTTAGCAGCTAATACATAGAGAAGGTGAGATTTGGGGGGTTTTGTTTGTTTATTTGTGTAGAGCTGGTGTCTCGCTATGTTGCCCAGGCTGATCTTGAACTCCTGGCCTCAAGCAATCCTCCCACTTCAGCCTCCCAAAGTGCTGAAATTGCAGGTGTGAGCCACTGCACCCAGCTGAAAAGGTGGGGTTTGAACCCAAACAGACTCCCTCCAGAGTCCACACATTTAACCACGACATCTTTAAGTGCATGAGCTGGAGTCCATGCGATCCTGTGTTGGACACAGTAGTTCCTGATTGAGATTGGTGTGCTGAATGAAAGCCATTCCCAAGCCATGTTGTTTGCCGCTGTGTGTGTGTGTGTGTGTGTGTGTGTGTGTGTGTGTGTGTGTGTTAACCCCTTGTGTCTGTCACTGGTGGCTGGTGGCTGCCCCAGTCAGGGCTACCTTGAAACAGCAGAAACCCCAAAGCAGCAGGTTCCCCTCTCTTCTCATGCTCATTTTCTGGAACTCTTACCTAGCCTTGCTGGGCCAGAAGTCTCCCTTGGATATTCCTCTCAGTAGAGGAGCTCAAGGAGTCCTCTCTCCACCTGCAGGCAACCAGGGTATCCTGACAGAGACCAAATCTTTCAGAAAGGCCTTTTTTGCTCACTTCCTGGGGATCATGTTAAACAAGACTACTTCCCAGAAAGCACAACTGATGCTGACTGGCAAGGACTGTTTGAATATCTATCTATCTATCTGTCTATCTATCTATCTATCTATCTATCTATCTATCTATCTATCTATCTATATCTATCTACCTATCTATCTATCTATCATCTACCTATCTGTCATGTATCCATCCATCCATCTAATCTTTTTTTTTTTTCCTTTTCCTGGCAGAAAAATCTAAATGTCTAAATGGGGAGGCATCCTTTAACTTATGAACAGTCTTTGCAAACCCCAACTAAACTTTCTTTGTTGAATGATTCTTGCATGTGCACAAATGCACACGTGAAAAAACTTTGTATGTGATCTCTTCCTCCTGGGTTCCCCCAACCTCATCCACTGCTTGATTTCTGCTTGTGGAATTGGAAGTCTGCAGGGATGGGGGAAGAAAGTCAAAGGACATCCTCAGGCTCTGCAAAAGCCAGCCACTGGGCCAAGCTGCCACCATCCAGCTCCTCCCACTGCCTACTTTACCTGTCTCACCTCACAAGGGGCTGAGCTAAGGTTGCTTTGAGCATATGGGGCTTTTTTTTTTTTTTTGAGACAGAGTCTCACTCTGTCTCCCAGGCTGGAGTGCAGTGGCACATTCACAGCTCACGGCAGCCTTACCCCCAGGCTCAAGTGATCCTCTCACCCAAGCCTCCTGAGTAGCTAGGACCACAGGTGTGCACCATTGCACCTGGCTAACTTTTAAAACTTTTTGTAGAGATGGGGTCTCACTATGTAGCCCAGGCTAGTTTCGAACTCCTGGGTTCAAGCAGTCATCCTGCCTTGGCCTCCCAAAGTGCTGGGATTACAGATGTGGACCACCATGCACAGCCTACATGGAGCATTTTGTTAAGCAGAAATGAAGACTCAGTTGCTACTAAGCATCTGTGCCACTTGTTCTGTGACAGTTCTTCATTTTTACTATTTTATCCCTTACCATAACCAGATGTCAATTCCACTTTTAAGAGGCTGCATTTGAGGCCTAGCAATTTACTCTGGGGAACTTGAATGAGAGGCTTGGAGCCTGGGCTTCAGCAGTTCTGAAAAGTCCACTCCATACCCATGATCCATACCACGTCAGTTACAGAGGTCCCAGAAATGTGTGCTAAGTCAGCATAGAGACTGTTTTCTGGGTAAGGACATTTGCATTTTCTCTTTTGTTTGCTCAACAATAAAAATGCTTTGAGTTGGTTTTCTAGACTTGGTAACAAAGAGGATGATGACAATAATGATGCAAAAGTATGTGAAATTGGGCTGGGTGTGGTGGTTCATGCCTGTAATCCCAGTACTTTGCGTGGCCAAGGCGGGAGGATCACTTGAGGTCAGGAGATAGAGACCAGCCTGGCCAACGTGGTGAAACCCCGACTCTACTGAAAAAATACAAAAATTAGCCAGGCGTGGTGGTGGGCGCCTGTAATCCCAGATACTCAGGAGGCTGAGGCAGGAGCATTGCTTGAACCCGGGAGGCAGAGGTTGCAGTGAGCAGAGATCACACCACTGCACTCCAGCCTGGGCAACAGAGTGAGACCCTGTCTCAAAAAAATAAAAAATAAAAAGTACGTGAAATTGGTGGTGAATCATTTACTAGGGCCTATGCTGTGGCAGGCTCATGGACAATACAAACATGAGCCTTGCTTTTTAGGAGCCTAAAGTCTGAATGGGAAGGTCAAAATCTATGTGAAGCAAGTGGACAACCGAGGTTTCTCTAAACTGAAAGTGGCTTTACTGAGGATTTGCCGATTGTAAGGACAGAGACCCCTCCACTTGTCTCAAGAAAGGAGGGATTTAATGTAGGAGTGCAAGTGGTTGGTGCTGTCATGGAGACAGCTCCGAGGCCTGGGGAGGCCTCTCCATTTCACCCCTCCCTCAAGATCCCTGCTCTCTCTGTGCATCTGTCCCCTGCTCCTGTCTCTAATGACCCTTCCTCTGCTCATTCGCCTCCTGTTCTCTCCTAATTTCAACTTACACATAACTTCACCAGCCAGGATTCTGTTTCCACCTCTAGACATCCTTTCAGCTTCAACTACTACCCTAAGTAGTTCATTCTTTCTGTGTTTGGTAGTTCTAATTCCCAGGAGAGGCTCTGATTGGCCTAGCTCCTAGGCCTCTGTGAGCTTGTGTTTTAGCAATCCTTGGTCACTTGTCCCTCCTGACAGTCCAGTCAGATGTGGCCAGGAGTAATCACAAGATCACCTAAAGGTCTCTGGGCAGCTAGATACCTAAAACAACTCCAGGATGGGGGTTCCTGATGACAATCTCAACTAAAGGTGATAGGAAAGAGAATCGTTCTGAGCTGGAAAGAGTAGACTTCACAGGGCAGTGAGATGGCCAGGGCTTCAACACACAGTATTTACATCATAGGAGAGAAGAGGAAGCTGACAAGCAGGAATGGTTATGGTGGTAAACTGTTGTAGTTTTCAAAATTACTTGTTTCCCTTCCCCATGGAAGGATTCTACATTCCTACCCAGATGATATCACACTTGGAAGTGTGAAACTTTTACCAATGAAATGTGAGTAGAAGGGACGTATGTCATTTTATGCAAAAGCAATGGATAACCATTGCATGGTTCACCATTTTCCCCTTTCCCTCTGCCACGAGAACAACACAGTCCCACATAGGGACTGCTCCCTCCCCTCAGGTCCCAGAATGGAAACAACCTGGGGCAGAGACAGAGCTCAATCGTGACAGTCCATGATGGATACATGATGCGAATAAGTCAATCTTTGTTGTGTGACGCCACCGAGATTTTGGGGTCATTTGCTACTGTAGCATAACCTAGCCTATCCTGACTGAGACAAGGAACATGTTGTGTTTTTAGAATATCAGATAGATGGGAGAGAAGGATGGCAGTGAAGCGGTAATGAGAAGTGGGACCAAGAATCCAGGTGTCAGGGAAGGAAGACACGAAGCAGGCAACAAGAGAAGATCTAGAAAGAAGGAGGAGACTCTGAGAGCCATTGTAAAGGAAGATGTAGCCAGTTTTGGTAACAGGTTGTGTGTTATTCTGCTTGAGCTGTGATTATGGTTTGGCTGTGTCCCCACCCAAATCTCATCTTGAATTCCCAGTGTGGGAGGGACCTGGTTGGGGGTGATTGAATCATGGGGGCAGGTCTTTCCCATGCTGTTCTTGTGATAGTGAATAATTCTCATGAGATCTGATGGTTTTAAAAAGAGGAGTTTCCCTGAACAAGCCCTCTTTCCTTTTCTGCCACCATGTGAGACATGCTTTTCACCTGCCATGATTGTGAGGCCTTCCCAGCCATGCGGAACTGTGAGTCCAATAAACCTCTTTCTTTTGTAAATTGCCCAGTCTCAGGTATGCCTTTATCAGCAGCATGAAAATGGACTAATACAAGCTGCCATCACAAAATGCTATAGATTGGGTGGCTTAGACAACAGACACTTATTTTTCTCACAGTCCTGAGAAGTGGATGTCTAAGATCAAGATGCTGCTGGCGGAGTGGGTTTCTGGTGAATTCTTTCTTCCTGGCTTGCACATGGCCACTATCTTGCTGTGTCCTCATATGGCCTTTCCTCTGTGTGTACAAAGAAAGAGAGCGACAGGTTTTTGGTGTCTCTTCCTCCTCTTATAAGGAAATCAGTCCTGGTCAGGCGCCATGGTTCACACCTGTAATCTCAGCACTTTAGGAGGCTGAGGTGGGAGGATCACTTGAGGCCAGGAGTTCGAGATCAGCCTGGGCAACATAGTGAGACCCTGTCTCTACAAAAAATAAAAAAGAGCCAGGCATGGTGGCACACGTCTGTAGCCCCAGCTACTGGGGAGGCTGAGGCAGGAGAATTGCTTGAACCCAGGAGGTGAAGGTTGCAGTGAGCCGAGATAGTGACACTGCACTCTAGCCTGCATGACAGAGCAAGACCTTATCTCAAAATAAATAAATAAATAAATTAAGTCTTTTTTTAAAAAGGGACGCCCAGTCCTATCAGATTAGGACAATGTCCTTATGACCTCATTTAGCCTTACTTCCTCCCTTAAAGGCCTTGTTTCTAAATATAGTCACATTGAGGATAAGGGCTTCAACATACGCATTTTGAGGGGGCAATTCAGACCAGAAAAGGTTGAAATAGGGAACGAAGGAGAGTAAAGGATGAAAAAAAATTCCTTATTTACTAGTTTGTCATAGTTGGGAGTTGGAACCACTTTGAGGTGAAGGTTTGCTTTTGGACAAATGGAATCAGTGGTGAGGTGGTCGTGTAGCTAGTGATTTCCCGCAGGCACTTGGGATTGGGCTCAGGGCTAGAGAAAGAGATCTGGGAGAGTCACACTATGGAAACTGTGTTTTGGTTTGTAAATATATCCAAACAGGTTGTGAGAAATGGAGCACAAGCACCACACTTGAGGAGCGAGGCCATGAAGAGGATCCTCAATCCTAGATGGACAGAAGGAAGAGGAGGGAATAAAAACAAAGATCTTCCAACGGCATCACTCTACTGCTGGGGGCAGACCCTGGGACAAGTTGCTCTGCCACCTGAGATTACTGAACAGAGCCCCTATCATCCAGGAGAGCAGCCAGCCAGGCAGGCCCAGGATGAGGGCTCGTGTGGCATGGGGCACAGGGCAAGGCTCCCTTAGGTTGTTAATGTGGTGGGTACGGCACAACTAAATGCAACTCAGAGATTATTTATTTTTTCAGTGTTCAAACCTTATTCATACTCTTGTTAAAATTTCACCCAAAAAAGGCAGTGCATGGTGGCTCATGCCTGTAATCCCAGCACTTTGAGAGGCTGAGGTGGGCAGATCATTTAAGCCTAGGAGTTCGAGACCAGCCTGGGTAACATAGACCCCATCTCTGTTTTTGAAAAATAAAACTAAGTAAAAAAGAAGAAAAAATTTGGCCGGGTGCGGTGGCTCACGCCTGTAATCCCAGCACTTTGGGAGGCCGAGGCGGGCAGATCACGAGGTCACAAGATCGAGACCAGCGTGACTAACATGGTGAAACCCTATCTCTACTAAAATACAAAAATTAGCCGGGTGTGGTGGCACGCGCCTGTAATCCCAGCTAGTCAGGAGGCTAAGGCAGGAGAATTGCTTGAACCTGGGAAGCGGAGGTTGCAGTGAGCCAAGATCGCACCACTGTACTTCAGCCTGGTGAAGGAGGAAGACCCCGTCTTAAAAAAAAAAAAAAAAAAAAAGAAGAAAAAATTCACACAAAAAATCCATGAGGTAGGTGTCATCTCCATTGCAGAGAAGATGAAACAGAAGATCAGAGAAGCAAGGGAACTCTTCTGAGGTGAACAGCTCAAGAGACTGAGACAGGTCTCTTACCACTGTCACGTGGGTCCCCATGAAGAGTCCACCAACAGGTTTGTGTGAGCAACAAGGCTGTTTATTTCACCTGGGTGCAGGCAGGCTGAGTCTGAAAAAGGGGTCAGCAACGGGAGATAGGGGTGGGGCAGTTTTATAGGATTTGGGAAGGTAGTGGAAAATTACAGTTAAAGGTGATGGTTATCTCTTGCAGGCAGGGGCAGGGGTCACCAGATCCAGAGTGGGGAGATCATGAGACTCATTGTCCCGTGGAGGGGGCTGGGGGGGAATGTCACAAGGTCGATTGATTAGTTGGGGTGGGGCAGGAACAAATCACAATGGTGGAATGTCATCTTTTGTGGTTCTTCAGTTGCTCCAGGCCATCTGGGTGTATACGTGCAGGTCACAGGGGTTATGATGGCTTAGCTCAGGCTCAGAGACCTGACAACCACCACATTGCCTTTGGGATTCCACCTGCATCTTCCTTTGGAGAAGTCCCTCGTGTGGAGATTTTGCAGGGTTTAGCTTGAATGCAGTTCAAGGCAAGGGGCAAGAAACCACTTGAAGTGATCATTTCCCAGCTCTGAGGGTCTCTTTCCTGTGAGTTTGGTCACAGTTTAGCCTCTGTCCTTGGAAGCTTCCCAGAAACAAGACCAAGACCATCTTTAATATTAAGGGGAAAACAGGGCTTTTGCACTAAGAAAGATCTGCATTGCTTTTGAAACTCCTAAAGTACACATTTGTGTTTTCTTTTGCTTGGAGAGGTCATCCAAGAACTGGCCACTCCCTGACATTTCTATGGTATCTCTTTTTCTGGAATGGTCTTCCCAGATCCCCTGGATTCCAAAAAAGTACATCTAGAAGTTCCCATGGCAAGGTTCTCATGGTAGTAACAGTGTGTACATAATTTTGTTTAATACTCCTTGCTGCTATCTGAGATGCACAATTGCACCCATTGTTCCTGTTGGCAGAAACTGACTTCTGGCTCCAACTTCTTCGTTTTCATCTACTTCTACTTCTACCAAGGAACAGCTGGAGAGATGAGGTTGCTGGCTCACACACAATAGGCCCCAAAAGCACCTCCAGTCCTCCCCGAGCTGTGTGAAATTAACTCAGCACTGTTTTGTATAGTAAGACATACCGGCATTGCTGAGTGAACGCCTAAGCAGCTCTCACTGCCTCCACCTGGCCTGAGAGGTCCAATGGGTGCTACCTCTCTGGTGTGTCTGGTCCCAGGATATTCAACTGAAATCCCCCCACTGAAAGGATGGTAAAGCAGTATTCTTGTTGGATATTTAAAACAAGAAGCTGTGAAGATTCCCAAAGGCTCTGAATCTCCACTTCAAGGTCAAGAAAAAAGTATTAACCTAGTTTAGCTGTATTTTAGGAAGCAGATGCTGGGCACCTGAAAGGCCAAATTTTGCTTCTAGCTACAGGTTTTCTGCAGAGACAACAAGACAGAGCTCAACTTAGGGCACACAGATGAGCAGGATAGAGGATGTTGCTTAAGGACCCTGCAGTTCTGGACCCACCAATGGCTAAGTGTGTCAGAAAGAGCACGTGTGACCATGTTCTGTGGAATGTATGCATTTGTAGGATGCTTTCAGGCACTTTTCAAAGAGCTTTCTCTTTGGAGGTGTCTATGGGGCAGACAGGGCTGGACCAATATAGGGGTGAGCAGGGATGGGGAGGACATAGTGAGTGCAGGTTCCACCGTTACTGTAGCCTCTGAAAACATCATATGGAAATTCCATCCCAACTGGGAAGCCAGAGTCATGGGAAGTCAACTTACTCCCCTTAAGTTACAGAACAGCCACAAAAGAGGAACTCCATTGCTTTTTTTTGTTGTTTTTGTTTTTGAGACAGAGTCTCACTCTGTCACCCAGGCTGGAGTGTAGTGGCGAGATCTCAGCTCACTGCGACCTCTGTCTCCCAGGTTCAAGCGATTCTCCTGCCTCAGCCTCTCGAATAGCTGGGACTACAGGCACATGCCACCATGCCTGGCTAATTTTTTGTATTTTTAGTAGAGATGGGGTTTCACTATGTTAGCCAGGATGGTCTCGATCTCCTGACCTCGTGATCCACCTGCCTCAGCCTCCCAAAGCACTGGGATTACAGGCATGAGCCACTGCACCCAGCCAAGGAATTTCATTTGTAAAGTGTTATAAGGCTCATACATTACGCATCTTATTTGGTTAACATTTGCACTGGCCACAACTTCTATAAAGGAAGCTGGTGTATTCTAGCAGCCCACCAGCTGGAATTCTCTCCCTTAGGCCTAGAAAGATCACTAAGTCTTGTGCCAAGGAGGCATTTGCCCCAGGCCTCCTGGGAAGCTTTCTTTATTCTGATTTACCAGTTTCACCCCTGAAAGCGGCATAGGACAAGGCCTTGTTGGCTGGCTATGGTGGATGCAGGGATTTCTTTTTTGCCTAGAAAAAAAAAAAAAGCCAAGAAAAAAACCCAGTGTTTTTTTCTGTTGCTATGTAACGAATCATTCTTTTTTTTTTTTTTTTTTTCTTGACGGATTCTTACTCTGTCCCCCAGGCTGAAGTGCAGTGGCGTGATCTCAGCTCATCGCAACCTCTGCTCCCTGGGTTCAAACGATTCTCCTGCCTCGGCCTCTTGAGTAGCTGGGATTATATGCACCTGCCACCATGCCTGGCTAATTTTTGTATTTTTAGTAGAGATAGGGTTTCACCATCTTGGCCAGGCTGGTCTTGAACTCCTGACCTCGTGGTCCACCCGCCTTGGCCTCCCAAAGTGCTGGAATTACAGGCATGAGCCACCATGCCCGGCTACGAATTATTCTTAAACTAAACAACTTAAAACAACAAACATTTATGATCTCACAGTTTCTGTGGGAATCTGGGGCTCAGTTGGCAGTTCTGCCTCATGATCTCTCACACAGTTGCAGTTAACCTGCTGGCTGGGGCTGGCGTCATCTGAAGGCTCAACTGGGGAAGGATCTGCTTGCAAGCTCAGTCATGTGGTTGTTGGCAGGCCTTACCTCCCTGCTGGCTGTTGGCCAGAGACATCTGTTCCTCACAACCTGAGCCTCTCACAGTGTGCCTGAGTGTCTCATGACATGACCGCTGGTTTCTCCCAGAGTGATCCAAGAGAAAGACAGAGGAAGAGAAGGAGAGAGAGTCCATGACAGAAGCCATAGTCCTTTATAACCTAATCTCAGGAGTGACATTCTATCATTTCTGCTGCATTCTTTTGGTGACACAGAAAACACTGATGTGGGCATAGGCTGTGCAAGGGTGTGAATTCCAGGAGGCAGGGACCTTGGTGGCCATCATGGATGCCTGTTTCAGAAAGAAGAGAAGGCGAGGGAGAGCATCATGCACTGAAAAGTTTAGTGGTATGACCTGGCTAATGAATGAACAGCTCTTCTATTAATGGGATGAGTGTCTTTCAAAAGTCAACATCTCTGGGCCTTGCCTGTAAAGTCAGGTATTTGGATGAGTATGATCTCCAAGTTTTCTAAAGTCTGGGGTATTTGCAATTAGAGGTTATTAGGAGAGGAGTGAAGAAGGGGAAGAGAATAGGGAGACAGAAACTTGAGCCCCATGAAGCAGCCTGAGCCCTGAACCCTGAGCCTGCTCGAGGCTCCAAGCCCCAGTCCTAGTGGATTCCACAGCTCCAGGACCAGGCTGGATGCCCAAGTCCTGCCGTTTGCTGAATGAGGAAATGGGAACAGTGAGCTCTAATTTAATAGCTCCTGCCCTGTTCCCTGAGGTTTCCAGATCTATTTCTGTGCACAAGCAAACAGAAATAAGTGAGGGCACACCGAGCCTGGGGAGAGGGCGCTCCTGGTATACAGAGCCAGCACCGGTTTGTGTGTAAAATGATGGGGCTTCCTAATTGCCTAAATGTTTTTCAGAGTGGAGTAGTCATCCTAGCAACTGCTAGCACCTGAGCAGTTCTTGAGACCATCATTGCTTCTGATTTCACATCCTGCCCAACCCTTCCAGACCCTTCTACCTACTGGTAACTGGGATCTGCTGGACCTCATGGAGCATATTATTCAATGGGCACCAGGGAACCTCGATGTTAAAGTGCCCTTAGAATTTTTTTTTTCTTTGAGACAGGGTCTTGCTCTGTTGCCCAGGCTGGAGTGCAGTGGCACAATCATAGCTCACTGCAGCCTCAAACCCCCGGGCTCAAGCCATCCTCCCACTTCAGCCTCCTAAGTAGCTGGAACTACAGGTGTACACCACCGTGCTTGGCCAACTTAAAAAATATTTTTTTTAGAGACAGGGTCTCGTTATGTTGCCCAGGCTGGCCTTGTACTGCTGGGCTCAGGTGATCCTCCCACGTTGGCCTCCCAAAGTGCTGGGATTACAGGCAGGAGCCACCACACCAGGCTGGAAAATCTTTGATGGGGCTGCTTCTGCTCTGGGAGCTGCCTGCTGAAAGAGAAGGGCCGGGTTTCACTCGGTCAACTTGCCTTCCTTTCTTTGAGTTTGGCACAGGGAAATACCAGCTCCTCAGAACTGGAGATGCATGGACTTTTGCAGTTTTTAAGGAGAATGGCTTATTCTCAGAGATGAGTTATCTACTTCAGTAACCATCCTGAGCATTCCCTGGAAGCGCCAAAGCCTTACAATTACCCGTGTAATATCTTGGCATGTTTGGTGACGCCTGAGTCATCCCAGGAAACATCCTAGGTGTTTATTCTCAAAGGCTGAGATTTCATCCTCAAGTTTTGAGCTGCTCCTTCAGGAAAGCTTCCAGTTTGGTAGTTCTTAGTATAAAACCGCAAACTGTAACTGCCCAGGAAGCCCCCAGGGCTAAGCAGGGAGATGGCCAGACTCCAAGCAGATCCCCTAAGACCCCTGCAGAGCTGAGCTGGGACAGTGTGGAGTAGGAGGAGTTGGGTTCTGTTTGAGCCAGAGAGAGTTAACTGCCAAAATCCTCAGCAAGGTTTCCTTCTGAGAAAAAATAAAGAAGCCTGATTGGAAAGAAAGAGGATTTCTAAACAGCCAGCTAAGATCTGCGGTTGCATCCTGCTACACTGAGAACATCCTAACATTTCAGACACAAGATCTGGGCCGTCTGCTGCCATTTGAACTGGCTTGGGATAAAATAAAGCTTGTGCTTTCATATTATGAGTCATATGGCTCTGTGAGCTACAGTAGAGTTAGTTACCCTCGTGAAGACCCATGTTCCATCCCTGAATTACTCAGGACAGCTAGCTCTCCAGGACTGGGACTTCTCATCTGGCCAAGCTCCTCCCAGAATTTAACACTCACCTTCCCTCTTTCTTCGCTTCCTTTCTCTTCCCTTCATTTGCCTTCTTCAGTGTCAAAAGGACATTAAGTGATTCCAGATCTGGATTTCAAAACGCTCTTAAACAACCAGAATCCAAGAGATAAATGGAACTTTAGAGGCCATCTAATTTAACCTCTTTGTTAATTCTGAAATCTTCAGGGGTCTGGCCTCTGACAGACACCTTCATGATAGGAAGACCATGATGACACAAAGCAATTCATTCTCTTTGGATGACTCTATTATTGTAGAACTGATTTTCATATTGACTTTCTTATACTAAAGTCAGCCTCTCTGAAACTCATTTGTATTAACTCTTACTTTACAGGTCAGGTACGGTGGTTCACGCCTGCAATCCCAGTACTTTGGGAGGCCAAGATGGGCAGATCACAAGGTCAGGAGTTCAAGACCAGCCTGGCCAACACGGTGAAACCCTGTCTCTACTAAAAAAAAAAAAAATACAAAAATTAGCCAGGTGCGGTGGTACGTGCCTGTAGTCCCAGCTATTCAGGAGGCTGAGGCAGGAGAATCGCTTGAACCCAGGAGGCAGAGGTTGCAGTGAGCCGAGATTGTGCCACTGCACTCCAGCCTGGGCAACAGAGCAAGACTCCGTCTCAAACAAAACAAAACAACTCTTACTTTACCTCCTGGGGCAACCTAGCATAGGGCTACTCCTTCTCTATAGCAGTCTTTCAGATGTTTGAAGGAAATTGCTATGAGGCAAGGTGATGTTGTGACTAAAGCATACAGTTTGGGTCTTGGGTGAGTCTCAGCTCCGCCTCTATTGATTGCGTGTGAATTTGAAAAAGTCCCATAACCTCATTTGCAAGTAGAGATACTACCCCCCACTGCAGGCAGTGTATCTATACTTCTGCATTGAGTGATCTCATATTGGTCTCTTGAACTTGGTACTGTAGGATATTTACACCACGGAAATTGGCAAATGCTACCAATGAAGGCTTTTTGTTTGTTTGTTGTTTTACCAGCACACTGCTAATCATATCTCAGTTTAGTGGTAAGGATAAAATTAAGTTAGTGCAAGTAAATGTCCTTTGTGAACTATAAAGACCATAGAAATTATAGATACTAGTTTTTTGATAGACTGCCACAAAGTGGTCCTCAATCAGTCACACTCCTGAATTTGTACTTTTGTGTGGTCCCTTTCTACATTCTTACTTACTTTGGCTGCTCTTGTGACTTTCTCAGTCCAGTAGAAAGCAACAGAAAATCTGAGCCTGGGCTTTTAGAGCCCTGTAGCAGCCACTTTCATTGTCTTGCTGCCTTGAGAAGCCATGAAGTCTAGGCTAGCCTCCCTGAGTATGAGACGCTCTGTGGAGAAGAATGGTGAAAGAACATGAGAAGGGAGGTGCCCATTCCAGCTGAGGCCGTAGATGTGTGAGTGAAGCCATCAGGGCTCCTCCAACCCCGGCTGACCTACCAGCTGGGCCCAGATCTATCAAGGAGCCCAGCCAACACCATGACACCACATGGGACAGAGGAAAGCTCCCTGGCCCAGACTGCAGAACTGTGAACAAATGAATGGTTATTGTTGGTTTAAGAAACCAGGTTTTAGGCATAGTTTGTACATAATGATCAACGCGTATTACAGTTATTATCAGGCCCCTCCAAGTCTTCTCTTGTCCAGCTTAAACTTTCCCAGATCCCTGGATGGCATCTCGGTCTTCCTCTGGATGGCATCTCGGTCTTCCTCTGGATGGGCTCCATTAACCAGTCCTGGGATAAACATGATGCTTGCCCCCAGAGCTCTGACCATGCAGAGCTTGAGGGAATTCTGCCCCGTGCTCTGGATCCTAGATGAACACTTCAGTTGGAGGGCGAGCCAGAGCTTTTGGCACAACAGCTCACTCTGTGAGCTCATTCTGAGCCTTTGCAGACAACTCAAACCCCCAGGCTGTGAAACTAGGCCCTCCCATCCTGATATATTTTTAAATTCCCAAGTACAAGGTTTATAGTCATCACCACTAAACTTACCTTTTCATTTTAACTTATTATTTCAGTTTTTGAAAATCTGGACTCTGATTTGAATTTAAATTTTGCAACAACTATAGCATTTCCTTACATACACACATTCACTCCCACCCCCACACCCAAACTCACATCTGTCTAGACTCATGCACATCCAAATACACACAAACATCTATGCACATAAAAGGCAGAAACTCATTTCAGTTTTCATAGCAGCTATGGTGTCTTCTTAATAGTCATGGATCTTCGCACTTAGCCTCCTGATTTCTTTCTCAGCCTCATCTCCTCATCACTTCCAGTTTTGGTAGAAGAAACCACAACTCTAGTGACTTAACTAATTAGGGCTTATTTTTCTTAGACAAAAAGAAGCCCAGAGGTAGGGAGTCCAGGACCAGAATAGGGGTCCTGTGATGCCATTAGAGATCAGGTTTCTTCAGTTCTTCCATTCTGCCACGTTTTTTATTTTTCTCATGATTTCAGGATGGCTGCTCTACCCTTAAATGTGGCATATGTGATCCAGACAAGAATGAGACAGAAAGGGAAAAAGGGAAAAAGAAAAAAGGCAAGTGCCACTGAGTCTGTTCCCTTTTATACAGAAATTAACAGCCTTCCTGGAGCCCCTGCCCAGGAAACTTCTAGTTACATTCATTGTCCAGAACTGAGTCATGCAGTGACCCCAGCTGTGAGGGAATCCAGGGATATGAATATTTGTAACTGGGCACATTGCCACCCTGAGAAAAAATAACTGAGGTTGTGTTAATAAGAAAAAAATGGAGAAAGATAAAAAAAAGAAAAGAAATGGAGAATGAATAATGAGTAGAGAACTAGCAGAGTTTGCCACATTCTCCCACACATACTATAAATTTGTATACCCAGATACATGCCAAATTTATTGAAAAAAGGTTATAGAAAATAAGGCAATGTGGTAGGTTGCAAAAAAAAAAATAGTCAAAAATTCTCCCATTCCTGTACAAACAACTCTTTTCCATGTGACTTTGACATTCTTCTCATCAAGAGTCTATTTTTCCACTCTTTGATTCTGGGAAAAGCAACTTGTGACTGGCATTGACCAGTAGATGTAACAAAAGTGATTCTATGTGACTTTCTAGCTCAAGAGGCCTTTCAACTTCCATTCTTGCCCTCTTAGAACTTGGTACTACATGTAAGGAATCCCAGAATAGCCTCCTTGAGGATGAGAGATCATACATAGAGAGAAACCCAGCCAACAGCCAGTACCAACCCCCAGACATGTGAGTGAGGTCATCTTAAAAGATCCAGCCCCATTCAGGCCTCTAGATGACAGTGGCTGCAGAAGTAACTTTAGAAAACCACCCTGCTGAGCCCAGCCCAAATGGCTGTCCCACAGAATCATGAGCAAATAAAATGGCCATTGCTTTAGATATTAAGTTGTGGTATGAATAATGACATAATTTATTTGTAGAGTACAAACAATGTGGGTAATATTTGTGGTGTTGTTGGATCCTGGATTGACGCAGGTCTGGTTTTCAAACTTTGTTCATAGGAGCCCTGCATGCAGGGCAACAGGAAAGCCAAACTAACTGCTCCCTAAGTCCGCTGCCCTCACCCATCCAGGACACCTTGCCTCTATCCATTTTGCAGAATTGGATCCTGCATAAGATCTTATTTTTAAAAAAAGGTTGAGTAGCCTCTCAACTGGATCATCTCTAAGTTTCCTTTAACTGTGAAACTCAATGATCAGTCATAGAATTTTACTTGTTTTGGTAGTTGCATTCTCCCTGCCTCTCTTTCTGCTCCTTTTCCATTGTATTTCATCTCATTCATCCATATCACAGTTCATCATGAAAGCACCTGGTGTTCTTCAATCACTTGCCCTGATTCCCCTCAGCCACCACCCACCCATCCACCCACATACTCAGCACCCAACCTTATCCCTGCCCTTTGCAACCCTCCTTAACAGGGAGCAGGGCTTATGTTTCATCCTAGAAAGCCAAGGCTAAACTAGGAGAGGTGGCAGGGCCTGTGTAATTCTCAGACATACAGACTAGATGTTGTCATAAGTGAGAGCAGAGGGCTGGGAATGACACCTGCCCATGAGAGCCAGGAAGAAAGTTAAGTCTTCAATGGCTGACCTTTTCTAGAGCATTCTTTGTGCCAAGAGCCATGCTAGATGGTTACTTATCTCCCCAAATGCTAACAATCCCAGAAGATAACCCTTATCCTCTCACTTTACAGATGTAGAAACTGAACCAGAATATCCAAAACAGGTCAACTTCTAGGACTGGTTATTAAATTTCAGGCACGTGCAGACTCTCCACAACACCTGTACAGGTCATGCTCTGTGTAAGTTCAGTGGTTGCTTTCCTGGAGTTGTGTGGTACAAACCTGCACAACCATACAATGGGGTACAAGCATAGTCCCTGGAGCCAGGCTGCCTGGCTTCAAATGTCAACTCCATTAATTAATAGCTGTGTGGCCTTGGGATAGCCACTTAACATCTCTGGGGCTCACTTTCTTTATTTGCAATGGAGGCAATAATGACACCTAACTCATAGGCTCTTTAAAATATGGTTTAAATAAGTTAATATTTGTGACCTGCTTAGAACAGTGACTAGCTACATAAGTGTTTGATTTGAAAAGAAAATAGCCTGCAGCTCTATGGCATATGACCCAAGTGAGGCCAGCATCCTTTCCTGGGATTGATTTTCAGAACTGGAAACAGGAAGCTCTTTTTTCTACTGGGATTTCTAAATTGGGACTTCTGGTGGCCATGATCCTCACCACGTGGCAAAGGCATCTCTGCCGAAAGAGAATGAGGCCAACATCCAAAGACAGAGACAGGCAGGAAGGAGAGCTGGAGAGAGAATCCTGGCAGAGTTCAGTGGCCATTTTCTGTGATTCCTGCAGTCCCTCCTTCCATTCTGTCACTGCCCAGGAATCCTTCCCAGCTCCGGGAGCCTGTCAGCCTCTCTTTTTATTTTTTTTTTAAATTGGGTGGGTTATCTTCCCTCCCTTGTGATTGAAACAATCCAGGCTAATCAAGGTGCTTTAGATCAGGGGTTGCAAAATCAAATACCTTCAGGAGTCAGGGAAGTCCTGTGTGGGAAATCACGTTTGATGGCAATGAGTATATAGAGAAACTTTTTTCCACTATAAGAATAAACAGCAGTGCACGTGCAAGGTCAGGAGCACCTGGCCTCTTATGAGGGCTGTCACAGGGAGCGGTGGAAAGTGCAAACTTGTGAGTCATTCACTCTCTCTAAAAGGCCCAGTCTATTTGGCCAAGAGGGCCTGGGGTACCAATACCTACTGTTTCTCCAAAAGAAGCCATGAATCTGTGACTCCCAGCTTATAAATGTTGAATCAACTTTTGCTCAATATTGTGCAACACATCTGCAAACCGAATGTGTCCCCAGGGTTGCAGGTTATCACAGAAGCTGGTCCAGTTCCAGGATTTCCCATGAGGAGGAATAACCTAAGAGTCTAAACAGAACCAGAGTCCTGGGACTGCAGGTCTTGGATTCTGTCTCTGATGGAGGGTTTCTAGATTTCCCTGCTCCACTCCCACAACAAAGCTGGCCCCTTTGTAAAGGGATTCCTCCCCATGGCTGGTGGACCAGTCCCCTCCTCATCAGCGCCCTCAGCTCCTCAATGTGCCTTCTTATCCTCAGGCTGTATTTCTCTGTCTGTGTTGTGGGGATAGTGGTGGTGTTTATGGTGCTAATAGAAGAGGCCTGCCAGCCAAAAATGAACCCACAGCAATTCGATGCTCCAGTTCTGCTTGGGATTTTATAGCACATGTAGCTGGAACTTGGGTACCCAGGACCTGCTGACCTGCTGCAGGAATGCTAATGGCGAATCAGGCAAAATGACAGAGAGGAAGGCTTTTCTGGAAGTCTCTGAGGGCAGACCTGGGGGCAGCCATCCAAGACCTATCCTGTCTTGCTGAATCTTTAGCTCTGCTCTACGGAAGCACTGCTGCTTAAAATAAGACAGAGTGAGGGCAAACACCGACTTTAATGGGGCAGCAGCAAGTCAGCATTTGGGGCTCGCTTTGGAAGGCTCTTTTCTTGTGCTTTTCTTTCAAAAATAAGGAGGAGAAGCCCCTTGTGATGGTCGAGCTTTTGTCGATGCTGAAGGAAACAGCCAAGATGGAATTCTCTGAGAAATACTCCAAGGGTTTGGAGGCAGGGGTTGTTTCTATGTGAAAATGAAAAGAGATCCTGAGACTCCTTGCAGAAAGAAATGAGGTAGGAGTGAAGCCAAAGGGAAAAGCAGTAAATGCCCCTCCCCCTCAGTTTGGAGACCATGAAGAGAAAAAGCAGCCATGGCTCTGCCCAAGGCAGACACGTTTCTGCTTCATTCACCTGGTGACTCGGGGGGGTGTGGGCCAGGACCTGAGAGATGCCAAATATTCCTGAGCGGTCTCACCAAGACCATCGTCCTCTCATTTATTAAGCTAAAGAGTTGCTGGGGTTCCTGAGGAGGTTTGCAAATGCTGAGACCAGATGAGAGAGCCCAGGGCTACATATGGAACTCTCTGAGGTTTTGCCCTAACTGAGAATCAATGAGGACATCAGCGCCCGGGCAGCAGGCTATCCCTCTGCCCCTTTTCTCATTGTGAGCTGTCTTAATCCATCACATAGAGCCTGGTATCAGTAGGGGTTCAAAGAATGCTGCTGAATTGAATTGGAATAAGACACACAGGAGGCTGGGCGTAGTGGCTCATACCTGTAATCCCAGCACTTTGGGAGGCCGAGGCGGGCGGATCACAAGGTCAGGAGATCCAGACCATCCTGGCTAACATGGTGAAACCCCGTCTCTACTAAAAATATAAAAAAAATTAGCCAGGCATGGTGGTGGGCACCTGTAGATCCAGCTACTCGGGAGGCTGAGGCAGGAGAATGGCATGAACCCAGGAGGCGGAGCTTGCAGTGAGCCGAGATCGCGCCACTGCACTCTAGCCTGGGCAACACAGCAAGACTACATCTCAAAAAAAAAAAAAAAAAAAAAAGACACACAGGAAATGAATTAATCTCTTCTTTCAATAAGTGCTTATCTGAGTGGCCTCAGGACCCCCAATGGGTATATTGTGGGAAGGGCATCCCTGAAGTTACCCTACTCAGTACAGCATTGCATCTGTGGTCCTTCTTAACTGGAGTAGGGATGCTGAGCTCTGGGCAAACTGGAAAATGGAAGATAAGCCCTAGGGAATGCAAAATCTTATTGCTGCTGAGGACACAGCTTCACATGAGATGTGGACACAAGTTACGGAAGTGAAATCCACCTGCTGTTATGATTTTAGGGGATTTCAGAGTCTGGGTCGATGAACCGGCCAACTATCTAGAGTCTTAATTCCTTGACATCTGTAATTCCAGTGACATCTGTAATGCCTTTTCTGTATCATGGCCACCCTCTCCCAGGGCCTCAGCCTGCTTTCTCCTTGAACTTCACCATCTCACTCTCTATCCACTGTCTTCTGCCCAGCTAGCTGTCTCTGCTTTTTGAGACAATACCAATCCCCACCTCTGGCCCCTTTGTTTCTGACCTATAATTCTTACTCACCCTTTATAACTCCATCCAATATAGGTGTGAGGACAGTTGGGTCATTGGAACTGCACCCCATATCTTACCCCTTGTCTTAGTCTGTTGGCCTGTTACAACAAAATACCACAGACTGGGTAATTTATAAAGAACAGAGGTTTATTTTCTCATAGCTCTAGAGGCTGGGAAGTCCAAGATCAAGGCACTAGCAGATTCAGTGTCTGTGAGGGCCTGTCCCTCATATGGCAACTTCTTGCTGTGTCATTACATGGCAGAGAAGGAAGACAGAGATGACTGCTGTGTCCTCACATGGCAGAAGAGAGGGAAGGGCAAAAGAGGCTCCATAGGACCTCTTTTATGAGGTCATTAGTCCCATTCATGAGGAATCATGACTTAATCACCTTCAAAAGGCCCCCCTCTTAATACTATTCCATTGGCATTTAAGCTTCAACATGTGAATTTGAAGGGGACACATTTAGACCCATAGCACCCCTACCCTACCAGGGAAGTCCCACACACAGATTCCTGATTTCCAACTTTAGCTGAGTCCTCAGGTCCTTTAAAAGGGCCAATGACACCTGGAAGGAGGGACCTGAGGTGGGGATTATAGGATGAGAGGTGAAGTGGTGAGAGAAAGGGGCTCAGCCAGATGTGGCAGAGGGTGGAGGGTAGGGGAAGATGAGTATGGCCAGCAATGTCAATGCCACAAAAGGCCATGTGGGGTGAGAACTGAGGAGAGGCTGATGGGATTAACCTAGGTCACCGATGACCTTCTGCAGGCCGTTTCTGCAGAGGGTTAGGGCAGAAAGCAGGCTGCAGCAGGCTGAGTGGATGAGAGGTGAGAAGGTAGATCCACAGAGAGAGCCTTCTTTAAAGGCACTTGGCTGGGAATGGAGGAGCACGTTTAAAGCCTGGAAGCAAGTGAGCCTGGGGGTTTTAATGGCAGATGGACCTGGAATTGAGTCCATCCAGCACTTAAAGCACTCTTCAAGTTTCAAACTTGGCCAAGCTCACTTGGGTGAGCTTGGAAATGTCACTGAACTCCTTGCAGCTTCTTTCTCTTTTCTTTCTTTCTTTTTTCTTCCTTTCTTTTTCTTTCTTTTCTTTCTTTTTCTTTCTTTTCTTTCTTTCTTCTTTCCTTCTTCTCTTTCTCTTTCTTTCTCCTTCCTTCCTCCCTTCCTTCCTCCCTTTCTGTCTTCCTTTCCTTTCTTTCCCTTCCTTCCTCTTTCTTCTTTCTTTCTTTCCTTCTTCTCTTTCTTTCTCCTTCCTTCCTCCCTTTCTGTCTTCCTTTCCTTTCCCCTTCCTTCCTTCCTTTCTTTCTTTCTCTTTTTTTCAGAGTCTTGCTGTGTTGCTTAGGCTGGAATACAGTGGTAGGTCTCAGTTCACTGCAGCCTCCACCTCCCAGGTTCAAGCAATTCTCATGCCTCAGCCTACTGAGTAGCTGGAGTCACAGGTGTGCACCACCACACCTGGCTAATTTTTGTATTTTTTGTAGAGAGGGGGTTTTACCATGTTGGCCAGGCTGGTCTTAAACTCCTGGCCTCAAGTGATCTGCCCACCTTGGCCTCTCAAAGTGCTGGGATTACAGGCATGAGCCACCACACCCAGCTAACCTCTGTTTCTTCATCTGTAAATGGAGAGGATGTCACCTACTTCATTGGATTGGTTTGAGGAGATTAATCAAGATAAGGCAGATTAATTACTATGCACCTGGCATGTAATAAGTACCTAACTCATCATCTCCCTCATATTTGTGGGCTTATGGAAAGAAAGAAAAATAAAGGATTCTGGAGGGGATGGTAATTAGCAGGGCATGTTCTGCAGGAGATGGGAGAGGATGAGGTCAGCCTCTGGAAGGAGGAGGAATGATTCTTCCTCTAAGACAGGAGGACATGAAGGGAAAGAGGAAGATGCAGACCAAATTGTGAGGTGAAGTGGCCAGAGGTTGTGGAAATCCACGTCAGAAGGCCTCTCCCACAATCTGAGAATGAAGTCCTTCTCAGCCTTCAGTTCTCCAGGCTCCCTTTTACATCTTGACAATCAGATATTTTAAGAAGGTTGTCATGTCCATAAATCATTTTTATAGATGAACATGAGTGGCTTCTTGTGCGGTGTGGTTCCCACACTTATACCACCTTTCTCTGGGGGTCCTTCCAGTTTGTTAAAATGTATCTTAAAACATAGACCCACAACTAAGCCTAATATTTTACAAATGGCCTGACCTGTGACAAACCCAGGGGGCTACTGTCTCCTCACTAGACGCTCCTGACTCTGTGACACAATCAAAGTCCATTCAGGTTTCCAGCTGCCACATCAGGCCTTAGTCCACCTTGAGTTTGCAGTCAACCAAAATCTCTAAGTCAGTTTCACATACAACACCGTCAAATGGGATTCCTTTTTCCTTCGTCATTTCTTTTCTTCTTTTAATCGCTAAGTACAAAACTCTACTTTCATTCCTTTAAAATTTTATCTTCATTTTGATCTATCCTTCTAGCCTTTCAGATTCCATTCTCCTGGCCCCAGAGGAGGAAGTTACATTTCAGACCTGTCAGGTGACTCAGCCCCACTGACACAAAGAGTCTTTGTTAGTTACATCCAGGTGCCTCTGATTTCCTTGGAGACAACCCGGGACTGTCCAAAGATGCTTTGATCCTTTTTAATATCAGTGAGGATGTGCAGGGAGATGGATGCTAACCTGGGCCAAAGATGTATAAGGCTCCTTTGGAGAACTGGGGGCCTCCCTGAGGAGCTGAGACCCTGCCCTCAGAAAAGGTTCTGAGTAACATCTGCTTTCAAATCCAAAACCACTCTTGGGAAATGAGACTCATTGTATAGAAAAGGTGATACCCTTGCTGATAACAAATGGAGACAAGACTTCTAGATGACACCTACTGGAGCTCAATGAGTGTTGAATGAATATAGAATGAATAAATTAGCAAATGAATGAATGAAACGTAAGTGTGGATGGTTTTGAAGCCCCCGTTGATCTGGGCCATACTTTGCTAGGCAGTAAAATTGCTGTGCAGTGTGGAGGAGCACGACCCCAGGGTTGGGGTGGTGACTGCCGAAGGCATGGAATGGAGGACACGAGTGCCCAGAAATCAAAGAGCTGCCCTCAGGGTCTGGTGGCAGAGGATCAGGCTCTGGAAATCTGTGGTCTTCCTCCTGGTCTTCTGGCATCTTGTTTTACTCTCCTGTGGGCATTTTATTCTGCTCTCTGTCCCCCACTCCTCATTTCTCCTGAGAAAAGCTCATCTGAAGATGAATTCAAAACAAAACAGCCAGTTTGAAAAACTGGATGTTTCACTTTTATATTGCCAAGAAAGATTTGATGTAAGACCAGATGTCAGGAAGCTCTATGTGATTCACAGATATGACTGCTTCTAGCAGCTAGGAGTGCAAGGGAGGGAGGGAGCTGCAGGACACACATGCAGTTGTCTCATCTTGGAGAGGGGACACTGAGGCAGAGGCTCAGCTAGGAAGCAAGAGGTGACAGGAAAAAACAGGAGGCACCACTGCTGCTGTTTCCAAGGACAGTGTGCTGCCCATGACCCCACTAGCCTGGCCCACGTGACCCACGTCACATCCTCACCATCTTCTAGGAGAAATAAGAGGATTTTAAAACCAGCCTTAGCTGAGCACAGTGGCTCATGCCTGTAATCCCAGCACTTTAGAAGGCCAGGGCAGGAGGACTGGTTGAAGCTAGGAGTTTGAGACCAGCCTGAGCAACACAGCAAGACCCCCATCTCTAAAACTAAACAAATAAAAGAAAATAAAAATTAAAACCAGCCTCTTCAAAGACACAATTATAGGCACTCTGCCTATGGAGTAGCCATTCTTTATGCCTTTACTTTCTTAATAAACTTGCTTAAAAAAAAAAAAAAGACATGTAGAATTATAAATTGTGGGAGGCAGGAACCCAGATTCTTACCCTGATTATTTTTTGCTTTGGTTTTAGAAACTGACATGAAATAAACAACCCTTTGAAATAATTCTTATTTTCTTTCTTTCTTTCTTCTTTTTTTTTTTTTTTTTTTTTTTTTTTTTAAGACGGAGTCTCGCTCCGTCACCCAGGCTGGAGTGCAGTGGCATGATCTCGGCTCACTGCAAGCTCCGCCTCCCGGGTTCACGCCATTCTCCTGCCTCAGCCTCCCGAGTAGCTGGGACTATAGGCGCCCACCACCACGCCTGGCTAATTTTTTGTATTTTTATTAGAGACGGGGTTTCACCATGTTAGCCATGATGGTCTCGATCTCCTGACCTTGTGATCCACCCACCTCAGCCTCCCAAAGTGCTGGGATGACAGGCGTGAGCCACTGCGCCCGGCCTCTTATTTTCTTTATTAGATTGTAAACTCCTTGAGGGCAAAGACAATGTCTTTTTTATCTCTGTGATCCTTCAGAGTGCTTATATCCCTTATACATAGTAAATGCACCATAAATATCTAATAATAATGGCTTCTCTTACCCAGAATGTCCAGGCACGTGTTTCACTAATATTTGCTGAGCCCCTACCATGCTCCAACCAGCACTTTAAGCACTCTGCAAGTGTTAACTAGTGAATGTTGAGGTGTTGAGGTTGGGTTCCTTCCCTAAAGATAGTTTTGTCACATGGTTGTTAATGACCTGCAAAAGCAGTGTTTGGAGAATCCAGTTACAGTGCTCCTGAGCTGCAGAAGGAGCTCTGAGATCCAACAACCTTGTGTGGAATTCCACAATTCTCTTATTCATAAACGGACCCTCTATATCGACTGGTAGTGAAACATATCAAGAAACATTTCCCACTTTAGTTTTTCACGAAGAAAGCCGCTATTGTCTCATCTCAGCTGAGATGGGGTCATGTAGGGACGCAGCTCCCTTGCCTGATCTCTGACTCCCTGGAAGTTTCCTAAAATGTTTCTGCGGGCCTAAATCCTTGTAAGTCCAGCTGTTCATGAGGCATTGAAATGGGATTTGAGACCTTACTCCCTGAGGGTAGTGATCTCTAAACGGTCAGGATGGAGAATGACCCCAGGTGGTCCCAAGCCATTCTCTCAGCATTTATAACAGGAGGGTGTCTTTACTGATGTGTCTGGAATTAATTATTCTTTTCCACAGTGGCCTTCATTGGCATCACCAGCACTGGAGCTATTCCAGTGAGGATTTTTGCTGCGGCACATCACAGAGTGGCATGAGAGGTCAGAGAACTCCTAGTATCCCCCAAATATCCATTCTGCTCTTCTTCCTTAGTGATGGGCCCCCAACATGAAACTGGCACTCAGAATGAAGAATGCCTTTTCCAGCCTCCCTCGCTGGTGGAGTCTCCGTGTTCCAGCCGATGAAGTAAGTGAGAGTGGCATTCGCAGTGTGGGGAGAGAAGAGGGGAGGGAAAGGAGTCATGGAAAGTTTATGCCAAACGCCGAGGATAGGGAGAAAGCAGGATAAAGAGATCCGGGTTCATGACAACCTCAGGAAGACTAAGTCCAGACTTCATTCACCTGAGAAGGAAATACACTTCTATCTTTGTTTACACCGTTTGGCGGCAGAGAGTGGGGTCTTTAAAAGCTGAATCCAATTCTCACTGGCACCTAGGTAGGGCATGCGGTTGCCTGCCCCACTGAAGTGAACTTCAGCCTGAAGACTGGGAGACTTCCGAAAGTGGAAAACTTACTCCAAGTATGGGTCGGGATCCAGACGCCAGTCCCCATGGCCCCTGCTGAACAACTCTTGGAGTGGGGAAATTCAAACATGGAAGGGATCCCTGGGGAGAAAACCTCACTATTGTCCCAAAATTCTGCATGACTGGAGGGAGTCTCTCAGAGTCTCTTTTTCAAGGCCGTGTTGCTAAAAGCACAGTGAAGACAGATCACCTACCTAGCTATGATGAAGGAAGGGGAATGGTTTTAATAAAGACGGAAAAAGTGGAAGGCAGTGTTTTTTCTTTTTTCTTTTCTTCTTTACTTTCGTTTTTTGAGACGGAGTCTCGCTCTGTCGCCCACGCTGGAGTGCAGTGGCATGATCTTGGCTTACTGCAAGCTCCGCCTCCCGGGTTCCAGCTATTCTCCTGCCTCAGCCTCCCGAGTAGCTGGGACTATAAGTGGCGCCCGCCACCACACCCGGCTAATTTTTTGTATTTTTATTAGAGACGGGGTTTCACCGTGTTAGCCAGGATGGTCTCGATCTCCTGACCTCATGATTCGCCTGCCTCAGCCTCCCAAAGTGCTGGGATTACAGGCATGAGCTACCATGCCTGGCAGAAATACCTTGCTTTTTAAAAATTTTATTTTATTTAAAAATTTTATTTTTGGCTGGGTGTGGTGGCTCATGCTTGTAATCCCAACACTTTGGGAGGCTGAGGCAGGCTGATCACCTGAGGTCAGGAGTTCGAGAACAGCCTGGCCAACATAGTGAAACCTTGTCTCTACTAAAAATACAAAAAAATTAGCTGGGCGTGGTGGTGCATGCCTGTAATCCCAGCTACTCCGGAGGCTGAGGCAGAAGAATTGCTTGAACTCGAGAGGCGGAGATTTGCAGCGAGCCGAGAACGTGCTATTGCACTCCAGCTTGGGTGACAAAGGTGAAACTCCGTCACAAAAAAAAAAAAAATTATTTTTAATTTATGTATTTTTAGAGATAGGGGTCCAGCTATGTTGCCCAGGCTGGTCTCAAACTGCTGGCCTCAAGTGATCCTCCCTCCTCAGCCTCTCAAAGTGCTGGGATTACAGGCTGGTGCCACTGTACTGGTCACACATTGCTTTTGATTGCTAGAAACCAGTTTATACTTCAGACTTGAGCCAGCTGGTGATCAGTTCTCTTTAAATTGCAAATGATATAAACTCCAATTCAAATGGACTTCAGCAAAAAAGATAATTCATCAGCACATATAACTGGAAGCTCAGGGGCTTCACATACTGCTGAATTCGGGTGCTTGGACCGGTCATCAGGACTCAGCTCTCAGAGATGCCTTGTCTCTGTGGCGCTTCCTCTCCCGAGAGTGGCAAGATGGCTACCGGCATCCTTAGGGTCACAATTGAACAGGTTAGAAGTTCCTGTGGAAAGCTAGACACTTTCCCAATAGTTACAAATATTACATACATATATATACAAAGAGTCCTGGGACTGACTCATTTAACTGACATGTACCAGTCCCTGAAGGCCTTGTTGATTGGCCAGGCCTGGGTCAGTCCTGAATCTGGGTGGGGTCAGCCTCACCAGAACAGCACAGTGAGTTTTGGGGGTAGGGGGACGGAATATGCAAAGAAAAGCCAGGACAACACTAAGCAGACAAAATAAAGGTTTTTTTTTTTTTTTTTCCACCTATTACAACCAAGGCCACCTGGATTTCATAATTCCTGCCCAGGAGGCAAACCTGGCTTACTAATTTCAGTGTTCTTTATTAAAGAGACACACACAGCAGAGACATAGGAAGAGAAACCAGAAGAGGGAGGGGAGGATGGAGCCTCTAAGGGCAAGAATGCATTCTTTTTTTTTTTTTTTTTTTTGAAATTTTGTTTTCATTTGAGACAGGGTCTCACTCTGTCGCCCAAGATAGAGTGCAGTGGCACCATCACAGCCCACTGCAGCCTCGACCTCCCTGGGTTCAGGCAATCCTCCCACTGCAGCAACCTCCCCCGTAGCTGGGACTACAGGTGCATCCCCATGCCTGGCTAATTTTTGTGTGTGTGTGTTTTTTTTTTTTTTTAGAGATGGCGTTTTGCCATGGTGCCCAGGCTGGTCTCAAACTCCTAGGCTCAAGCGATCCACCCACCTTGGCGTCCCTAAGTGCTGAGATTACAGGCATAATCATGGCACCCAGCTGAGCGCTGTAAGGGTCTTTTCCAAGCTGAGTGCTGTAAGGGTCTGGGTTAGGCAAGGAAGATGCTAAGGGTGTAGAAAGATGCTAAGGGTGTGGCCACTTGCTGTACAGTGGAGCAGGGGCCTTAGAACTACATAGAAGAATGCAAGCAAGCTCCCCCTTTCTCTGGAGAAACAGCATCTCTATTTTCCAAGCATACATGCTATACCTGCATCCTTGGAAAGATGATCAAATAAAAGGCAGTCAGTGTGTCTGCTTGCAAGATATACAGCAATGCGGCCAGGCGCGGTGGCTCACGCCTGTAATCCCAGCACTTTGGGAGGCTGAGGCGGGCAGATCACGAGGTCAAGAGATTAAGACCATCCTGGCCAACAGGGTGAAACCCCATCTCTACTAAAAATAAAAAAATTAGCTGGGTGTGGTGGCACGCACCTGTAGTCCCAGCTACTCAGGAGGCTGAGGCAGGAGAATGGCGTGAACCCGGGAGGCGGAGCTTGCAGTGAGCCGAGATCATGCCACTGCACTCCAACCTGGTGACAGAGCAAAACTCCATCTCAAAAAAAAAAAGGAAATATACAGAAGAATGCCTTCTGAATAATCATTTCTTTTTTGAAATCGTGGCAAAATCTCCCTGGACACAAGGGATGGGTGTAAAGAGCAGTTAGGCAGAGGATGAGGGCCTGTGCCTGAGGTGTCCAAGGGCAGCCCCGGCTCCCTGCAGATCCAGTGCAGCAGGATGTGCAGGTAGATCTCCCTCCCCAGGGCACAAAGCTGGGTGGGGAACAGCTGTCAGAACCAGCCACACCCCACCCCACCCTGCCCAGGCATCAGAAACCTCAGGGAAATGCCTAGATACTCCACCTCAAGGAAAACATTGAGGCCCCATAGCCAGGAGTGCCCTGTTTGTGTCTAGAAGTTGCCCCAGCCCAAATTTACAGCTGGGAGGATCAGAAGGGCACTCTCTGTCTTCTCCCCAAAGGAAATCATACCCATAGTTACCACTGGGAGCAGTTTACACTCCTCATCCTACCTCGCCATCACCTTAGGAAGCAGCCATTCTCCTTGTCCTTACTGTAGAGGAGAAAGCCTGGACAGCCTGCAGTTGAGGGGACCTGCACAAGCTCACAGGACTCTTCATCACCATGACACCACCATCACCGCAAAATAAAAATGATCAAACCTGTCATGATGTCAGCGGCACCGGTGTTGGTCTTTGTGGGAAAGAAAAACACAGGCCAGGGCTGCAGCACCATTGTGTCTGCCCAGCTCTTGCAGCCTGGAGAACACTGTTGGATTCCCTCCCACACATCCTCCCAGGCTGCCTGCCTGACTCACTTACCTGCTCAGGGTGGGGCTTGAGGGTGGCCCCTGGGAAGAGTAAGAACTGGCCAAGACTGAGATGTCCTTCCCTCGTTTAAGGTACCGCCTTTTCCCTTTTCCTGCCATCCTTGGTGCCTGGATACTTGGGATTAGAAACTAGACTGGAAATGTAATATTTTCTTCGGTTTGAGGCTGAGAACTGGGGATTAGTAAGATTTTGAGTTTATGGCACAGCCTTTTCTTACACCATTTCCTAAAAGCAGTTAAGATTACACCGGGCACGGTGGCTCACGCCTGTAATCTCAGCACTTTGGGAGGCTGAGGCAGGTGGATCACCTGAGGTCAGGAGTTCAAGACCAGCTTGACCAACATGGTGAAACCCCATCTCTACTAAAAATACAAAAATTAGCTGGGCGTGGTGGCACGCATCTGTAGTCCCAACTACTTGGGAGGCTGAGGCAGGAGAATCCCTTGAACCAGCGAGGCAGAGGTTGCGGTGAGCCAAGATCACACCATTGTACTCCAGCAGCCTGGGCAACAAGAATGAAACTCCATCTCAAAAAAAAAAAAAAAAAAAAAAATTACAGTCATCTCCCAGAAAAATCAAGAAGGAAGACCCTCGGAGGTTCAACCTATAGAAGATATGTTCTCATGGAATAAACCAAAAATAATTTTTATTTTTTAAAAAATCAAGAATAGAAGTCTCTCAACATTTAAGTTTTACAAACAAATAGAATCTGAGCCACTGGGTTAAACATGACAAATGACACACAGTAACAAATATTGAAGACATCGTAATGCCAAAGCAACAGAAGCAGCACCAGAAATGTTGCTGAGGCCACCATTTAATTAACGCAAGTTGAACATATGGCTTTGGTTACATGTGGTTCCAGGCCAGAGGCATGAAAGTCAGTGTTTGTGGGAAAGCCAGGAGGAAAAGCTCCTCTCCCCACCCCCTCCTTGTCACTCCAGGTTCTGGTGACCCCATCTCGGGACACGGCCTCCCATTTCACTCCTGCACCAACCCCACTCTTGTAACACTGCACATGCAAGATGTGAGCGTCTTCAAACTACGAATATTGCCTTCTTCATTTTAGAATCCATGATGTGCTTGTGGGGAGAATGAATGAATGCTCAAACATGAATGGAGAGAGACAGAGAGGAAGGGCAGGTCTAACCAAGGAAACATTCTTTCCTAGAAAATCGTTGATGAGCCCGGAAAGAGTTGGCTGAACAAAGGTAACAATTATTTTATTATTATTTAACTTATTAAGTTATTAGAAAAAGTAAAAGAGTGAGTTGAGGTTTTTGGATTGGAAGAAGGGACCCACTGAGTTCCCTCCAGGATTGTGGAGTTTCTTTTACAGCCATATGTGGATAAGAAACTAAGGGCCACAGACCAAATGACAGGTCGGATGGCAACCCTGGAAAAGTCACACAGCTCAGCCTGTTGGAGGAAGAGGAGCAGTAGAACCTGTGTGGAGCCTGACAGAACCCAAGATGCCATTCACGAACCGAGAGGTCTTTCAAGATCACACACAGTTCTACGACACAGACATTTCGTCTTCTTGCCACTCAGTAGCGGGACCCGTCCCTCTGTGCCTCCAAGCTCTGTGCGCCATGTGGAAAACTCAGGTGTTCTGTCTCTGCCAGGACCTTCTTCCTGCTGCTTATTTAAGTGTCTGCTGCTTCGGGGCCTCAGGTGCCTGCTTTATCTCTTTCTCCTTTACTATTAAGTCTTTAAGCAATTTGCCAAGACAGAGAATCTCACTGGCCTGGTGGGGCTGAGCCTTCCTTCACTGGCTGACCAACCGGGAAGTGGGCTGCTGCCTGGATCAGGTGCATGCCACAGTTCATCTAGCCGTGCCCAGAGTTCTAGGGTTATGCGCATGACCCCGTGTGTGGGCAGAGGCTCTTAGCAGGGGCCGAGAGCGTTGTAGGCATCTTGAGGGCCAGAGTCCCCAGCCCCAGATCACAGATACAGCATGATCAAAATGTGAGGGAGCAGGGGCAGAGATTATTTGGAATAACGTGCTGAGTTTATACACTTTTGACAATTAAAAGCCCTATGTCCCCCTGATGTCATGCATATGCTCCAGAGGAGCCACTTGGGACAAAGAATCAATAATGGGCGCTTGGTGTGCATTGAAAGCTGATATTGTATATTTGTGGGGACTATACAGGGAAAGGAATATGAAGCCTTGACAAGACAGGGTGAGTATGTATCAGTGAGGTAGGTAACTCATTCATAAGGGACTTTGCAAGGTGGCAACACTGGTTCAAAGATATTACGAGAATAAAGATTTTGTGTACTCAGAGAACGAAAAGGAATGCTGACGTAAGATCACAAAGTTAGATACTAAACTGGCTAATGTGCTACAGGGCAGCAAAACTATAACCTTTGGGGTAATTTATCTGACCAGATAGGAATCATTTGCATCTCTGTAGAACAGAAAAACACTTACCATTTTTTTTTTTAGACAGTATCTGACTCTGTCCCCCAGGCTGGAGTGCAGTAGCATGATCTTGGTTTACCGCAACCTCCACCTCCTAGGCTCAAGCCATCCTCCCACCTCAGCATCCAGAGTAGCTGGGACTACAGGCACACACCACCATGCCCAGCTAATTTTTGTATTTTTTGTAGAGAAGGGGTTTTGCCGCCATGTTGCACAGGCTGGTCTCAAACTCTTGAGCTCAAGCCCTCCTCAGCCTCCCAAAGTGCTGGGATTATAGGCGTGAGCTCCCGTACCCAGACAGCACTTACATTTTAATAGTTTCTACACAGTACTATCTCATGTTATTTTATTTTCTTTTTTAAAATTGATAATGGGAATCTTGCTATGTTGCTCACACTAGTCTTGAACTCCTGGCCTCAAGCAATCCTTCCATCTTGGCCTCCAAAGTACTAGGGTTACAGGCATGAGCCCGGGCTCCTGGCCTAACTAATTTCAGAGTTAAGAATGTTTGGACTCTATTTTATAGTAAAAAATAAGTCAAAGCCACCTTCCCCTAGATAGCCAAATGACTCTCAGATGGGCTTGTTAGACAATGCTTTAATATTGAAAGAACTTTTTGCTTCCCCTCCTCCAAGTTTTAATAATTCTTAACAGAGGGAAACAGCAACAAAATTTTTCCTGTAGTGGGTATTAAAGAAGGGAAAACAATCATGAAAGCTGGAGTCAAAATGCCCAAGGAGCGGAGGCACCAGGGTTCTCCACCTGGTTTGGCGGCGCACCAGCAGTGTGACCTGGAATCTGATCTCACCGGAGCTGTGTCCTCACCTATAAAATGGGGTATTAAACTACACACTTGGCAGGACTTTGCCCTAAAGCTAATTTTCAAAATTAAAAAAAAAAATGCCACTTCCCTTTTCCCACATTAACCCTGAGAGAGAAAGAGGGAGCGGGAAGCCTGCACATGGAAGCAATTTATTGCAGACGTTCCTGGGCTGGGAGAGGAGCTTTCTGACTGCTGCAGAGACCATCACCCAGTCCTGCACCTTTACCGGAGGTGCGGAGAACTGCTCGGCGCGCACCGGGCTCGGGGGTGTTCACGGGCTTCGCTGCCTCCGCTGCGCGCAGGACAGGAGTCGCCGGAGGCCGGTGGTGGATTTCCTCCCCGCATCTCACCTGTCCGTCCAAAGTCAAATTGCTCTTTTCCCCGCCCACGCGGGCGTGGCAGCTGATATCCGGCCGCTGGGCGTCGCCGCGCCCCCGGGGGCCCCCGCCCTGCAGCTATCTCCGCGGCCCACCCGGCGGCGCCTCCCTGCAGGGCTGCTCCCGCGCCCAAACCGCCGCGGCGCGATGTGGAGCCAGCCCCGCAAAGCTGCATCCACCCCCGAGGACCAGCCCCTCGAAGGCAAGCCCAGGACCTCCCCGGGCGGCTGCAGCCGTGAGCCACCCCTGTTCTGTGAAACACACACTCTGCCGTTTCAGGCCGCATTTGCCCGTTGCCATGGGCGTTTTCTATGTTGACACAAGCAGGGACACGGAATCCCTGACTTTGAGTTGCAGATCGTGGGTGTTGGCGTCTCCGCTACGTTACCAGGAAGGACGGAAGGGGCTTCAGCCTCCATTCTCACTTTCCTTCTCAAGGAGTTGGCTAAGCATCAGGAGTTTTCTCTTAGGCTTCTCTCAGGTCCCCTTTCCCTGAGAGGTGAAAAGTTTCTCAGAAAGGTGAGCAGCTTTCTCTTTATTCCCAGGGACCACTTCACACACCCCTTTTTCGCCTCCAGAGTAGATGGAACCGTGGAACCATGGAATCCTGCCCTCTGGTTGTGTCTGTCATCTCCTACTGGGACCAGAGCCACAAAAGCCACAAAAGACCCAACTCTCCAGCGTGCAGGCATCCCAACTAGAGGAAGCAAGGAGGCAGAGACCAAGAGGACATCAAGAGGCGTTTGAACCCGCAGAGAGGGCCTGGGAACACAATGCTGAGCGTAGGTCCAACCACTGCTTCTCAGTGGGGTGGGAGAGTGGCGTGGGGAGAGTTGTGGGCATTTAGGGTAGGACAGTGCCCCCCACCCCGCTTGGGATTGGGCCGCATTGCATCATCACTGTAACAGCACTAGCTGCCCCCGCCCCCACAACCCCTATGTATGAAATGCAAGTAGCACCTCCCCATCTTTGTGACAACCCAAAATGCCACCTCCTGTGCCCAAGCACTCTCTAGTGAGGTGTTTCATTAGGTTGAAAACCACTGTTAGATCATTCCTAAAATATATCTCAAAAGACATCAATTAGTTCTTCAGATATAAGTAGGTGTTATATGAAAAGAGTAGCATGCTGATATCAGTATCATGCTGGGTTTGGGAGATGGTGGGTTAAAAAGTGGAACGGGATTTACTTACAGGACTTCTCAGAACCTTTAATATATATAAATATATGTTTTGAATCACCAAGAGAGAGATGGACTATGCAGATCCCCAAATTTAATTGGCCCTGGAATTCTTTCTTTGTGGGACCCTTTTGGGTGGAACCCACCTTAGATACCTCTGAACTACATTTTGTCGTCCCGGGCACTCTCTGGGGACTTCTGTGTCCTTCCCGGTGTGAAGTGCAGGAGTGAGCAGTCAAAAGGCCCTTATGTTTTTACTGAATTGAAACACCTAGAATGTGTGAAGATACCAGGAAGGAGGCCAGAGCTTCAGGAAACCGCTGCAAAGATGACCTCACAAAGAAACCATTGTGGCAGGGCTCCTGGAGCACTCAAGTTGATGTGACGTGTCCTGCTCCTGAGAGCACGCAACCCTGATGGCGCCTTGAGCTTGCATGGCTCAGGGAAAGGAAAATAGCCCGGGTGTTTGGAAGAGAAGTATGTGTGGATGGAATTATTCAAATGCTGATGGATGGATTGGTTCTCCTCTCCTGCTGGCCCAGCAGCCTCTGCGTGGAAGGCTTTGCCCAGGAGATGGGTCACAACAGCTCTGGTGAGACGCTGGAAACATAAGCCCAGGCAGATATAATGGCAGTGAGTCACAGTAAACCAACAACTATCAGGTGCTCAGGAGGGAAGCTGAAGCCAGGGGACTCGCTGTGCTGAGCTAAGCGAGGAGCAGGACTCTCCTGTTGTGCAAAACACAAAGAGCAGAGTGTTCAAGTCCAAGGATCAGGTTCCTCCAAATGGAAGCCCAAGCTGTAAACGCTGAGCTCCAGGGCTGGCGATACAATCACCTGCCTCTGCCCATGCAGGAGGGTACCACCCAAACATACCCGTTTCTCCCGGGGCATGGGCAGGGGCCAGGGGAGACAGGGCCCTACCAATTCCCCTGTAAAACTGGGTGAGCAGCCCAGCGCCCGTCAGAGCCGAAGCACCTCACCTGCACCCCCGCCCCCGCCCCGCCCAGCCTTGTAATCTGGGCTCTGCTCGCCATGTGCTCTGTGCTAGTGAAACTGCCCTCAGAGCAGAAATAAACTGTTGGCTGTTAAGTTTTTCCAGACTAACCGGACTAGCCAATGCCTGAGGCTCTGTGTTCAAGATAAAAATGCCTAAGAAAGAAAAGAAAAGTGCAGGTAGGCAGTCCCCACTTCTCCAGGGCTGGTGGGCTCTGAGGATCCTGCCTCAGCCTGCTGAACAGCCCAGAGTGGCTTTAAAAAAAAAAAAAAAAAGAGCCTGAACAACCTTTTTTTGCACATGGGTCACAGTCAAGCTTCTTAAACTTGGATGACAGTAAACCTATGACTAACTGGATAATGAAAGCCACAAGTCTGGAGGCCTGGGCAGGGCTCTGCTCTGGAATCTCCAGTGGCCTGTTCCGTAGGCCAGCGTCCCTGGTCCTCCCCATAGCAGAAATGGTTTCGTGAGTTGGAAACTCTCTGTGGTGACCTCTACATCTTCTCAAGGTCGGTTATCCACTTGTCCGTGGCTTCATGCCCCCATCCCACATCCCTGTCCACTGCGTGGAAGGAGGAAATCTAACCCACCCGCCGCAGTGCCCCCACACTCCCCACCCTGCCCCAACAGGAACATGACAGAAGGTTTCCAACTAAAACCAAAGTTACTCAGCAAAGCTTCCTGCCAGGCAGCCGTGCTGGAGGGCGCAGCGTGCCTCTGTCTGCTCTTTCTGTTCTGTGAAACTTCTCTGCTGCAAGCACTTGAGAGCCTCTTGGCTTCCTGGGGAGAGTGGACTGAACTTCAAAGCAGACACCGCTGCAGCTAAGAAGCCCCTGGGTTGCTTCAAAGATTCTGTCTCCTCCCAGTCTGAAGCTTCTGGTGAATGTTTCTCCCTCATTTCTGAAACAACAGATAGAGCTGTTGAAGTTTACAACGTCCCCCAAGGCATTTCTGTGTTTCTGCCTTTAATCTAGGGCCCAAGTGACCACCCACAAGAATGCCCCGAACCCTGACTGCCTCAGGATGCGTCCTGCAGTTTACATTCCCGTGGTGCCTCTGCCTTCACCTCACCCTGGTGCCCCCGCCTCCACTTCAGCCGTCTGTCTGGCCACCCCGCCCCCTCCCTTCTCTCCATCATACCAAAAAGTGCCCTCGTCCTCTGACGGTGGAAGAGGGGATTCAGTTAGGAGTCGGAATGACCTATGTGATTTTTGTACACTATTCCAGAATAGGTGTGTGGTTGCTTTAAAAATAAAAAGAAATGTGTCTTCCAAATCTTTGAAGCCCTTTGATTTCAGGAAGCCGTGGACCATGTTTAGCCTGTGGCTCTGTGTGCCCCTTGGCTGCTGCTGCTTACTCCTGAGTGTGAAGCTGCTAACATAAGAAACAAGAGGGACATGGATGAAATTGGAAATCATCATTCTCAGTAAACTATCGCAAGAACAAAAAACCAAACACCGCATATTCTCACTCATAGGCGGGAATTGAACAATGAGAACACATGGACACAGGAAGGGGAACATCACATTTCGGGGACTGTTGTGGGGTGGAGGGAGGGGGGGAGGGATAGCACTGGGAGATATACCTAATGCTAGATGACGAGTTAGTGGGTGCAGCGCACCAGCATGGCACATGTATACATATGTAACTTACCTGCACATTGCGCACATGTACCATAAAACCTAAAGTATAATAATAATAATAATAATAAAATAAAAAATAAAAAAAATAAATAAATAAAAAAGAAACAAGAGTAATTTGGATTTGCGCTTCTTGGTAAAAACCCGTTTCCATTAACCTGTAAAATTCTAGAGGGCAGGGGATCTCTCACATTGAATCTGGTGGTCTTGTGAGAATGCCTGGAAAATAGTAGGCATTCTCCAATGATTGTTGTTGGGATTAATGTCATTGCTTAAAGAAAAAAAAAAATCAAAGAAAGTCACTCTCTCAGCTCAGGATGCTGTATTTGCAAGCGTTTAGGCCAAACGTGTTGAGAAATTGCACATATACTGTGTACATCTCATGTCATCAGGAACTTATGTTACCAAACCTCTTGTTTCACCCACCATCTTATCATCTGTATTGAGCAGACTAAGACCTAGCAAACCAGATGAGCCTTGAGGAGATCTGCAGACTGATAAGGGCATTTGAGATAAAGAAATCCCACAGAGTTCTAAAACCAAAATGAAAAGTATAAAGATGATTGTCCTGTGAAGTGGCCCCAAGCCTCAGACGCCTCAGACCCATTACCATCTGCCTCTGGCCTCACTTAGGGGCTACTGAAGATGCTCAGCACAGAACCTCTTAGCTGTGGTTGTGACTTCCTGGCTGGCCAGGCCTGAAAGAGGCGGAGGAAGAAGTGCTGTGGCGAGCTCTGTGACTCAGAGGAAAGCAGCCAGGACGTGACGTCTGTGCGACTGCCTGGGGTGGCTGCAGGGAGGTGGCCTAGGGACAGATGAAGCTGCAGTGGGGACCACCTCCCCTGCAGAAGCAGCTTTCTTGTCCCTCCTCATCCAAACACACTCCAACTTAAAAAATCAGTATGCGTAACTCCGAAAGCAGGTCCATGCTGTACCTGTGTGTGTCCTGCCAGATTTGTTTCCCGGGGGAAAACAGCAATAAACATCACATTCCTTTTCAGTGTTGAATTGCTACTGCTTAAAAGTTAAGAAAGAAACAGTTGCAGTCAAACCATCTATTAACAGATAAATTTAAGTAAGAACGGTGTGAGTTCCTGCCAGCTGCTGATGACGGGTTTTCCAGAAGGGAATGATATGCCGGCAAGGCAGTGATTAAGTGTGATGACAACTACCAATTTAGTGAAGGGTCAGTGGTTTTCTTGTATATTTATTTATTTTTATTTTGTTTTATTTCATTTTATTTTATTTTATTTTTGAGACGGGGTCTCACTCTGTTGCCCAGGCTGGAGTGCAGTGGTGTGATCTCAGCTCACTGCAACCTCTGCCTCCTGGGTTCAAGCAATTCTTCTGCCTCAGCCTCCCAAGGAGCTGTGATTACAGGCACCCGCCACCACGCCCAGCTAGTTTTTTGTATTTTTAGTAGAGACGGGGGTCTCACTGTGTTAGCCAGGATAGTCTCGATCTCCTGACCTCGTGATCTGCCCTCCTCAGCCTCCCAAAATGCTGGGATTACAGGCGTGAGCCACTACGCCCAGCCATTATTTATTTTTAAATATTGAAACCGTCTGATTACTTACTTGAAATAATACCAAATAGTAGCATTATGGTAACAGCAAGAATTCAACCACTTCCTGGCAAGTAATAAGTATATTTCATTTTATTCTACTTTTCTAGAGTTTAGAAGTTACTTAGAAGTAAACTCTAAGTTGGGTCCACCCAGGTCTAAGGAAATCTTCCTTGGTGTCCCCTGAGTTTGCTAATCCCAAGACGGTCTCTGGGAACACTCTGAGCAATGAGACCAAGCCCCTGTCCCCCAGGCCATCTGCTGCCACCAAGCCAGGGCACTGGGCCTAGAGGGCTACATGTGGGTCGTAATGAGCCATCTGGCTGCCTGGCAGAAGGCATCCATGGGCAGGTGTCTGAGATGCTACCGACATTACCACTGACCTTTGCCAAGAAGCAGGTTTGGTTTTATCCAGAATGGCCCAGTGTGGTGGTGAGAATGCATCTTCCTTGTCTAGGACACTTTCAGGAACCAGGCTGAAAATTCTCACCCTCAAAATTGAATTTTTGCCTGAGCAGTAGGGTCTACACTTTCCCTGGGTTGTTCTGGGACTTCATTTGACCATTTTCCTCCCCATCTGGAGCAAGGTGGTCTCTACATACCTTCTTATCCTTGCATGTGTCCTGACCGGTCACAGGGGCAGTGTCAAGGCGTGGCTCCTGGAGGTTTTCTTTGTGTATTAGGGTTCTTCGGAGAAACAGAACTAGTAGGAGGTGTGTGTGTGTGGTGTGTGTGTGTGTATGTAAATAAGGGAAATTTATTATGAGGAATTGGCTCATGGGGTCATAGAGGTGGAGAAGTCCTATGATCTGCCATCTGCAAGCTGGAGACCCAGGAAAGCTAGTGATATAATACAACCCAAGTTGGAAAGCCTGGGAATCAGGGGAGCTGATGAATGAGATCTCAGTGGAGGGCTGGAGTTCAGTGCTGCAATCATGGCTCACCACATAAAATGTCCCAGGTCAAGCAGTGAGGCCGGAAAAAAGGGGCAAATTCCTCCTTCTCCTGCCTTTTGTTTTATTCAGGCCCTCAACGGATTGAATGATGCCCACTCACATTGGGGAAGGCAAGTGACTTTACCGTGTCCACCGGTACAAACGCTGATTCCATCTGGAAACATCCTCCCAGACACACCCAGAAACAAGGTGTCACCTGCGCACCCTGTGGCCAGTCAGGTTGACACATAAAATTAGCCATCACAACTTTGTTTTTAAAATAGAAGTGCAATTTAGGCTGGACACAGTGTTCACACCTATAATCCCAGCACTTTGGGAGGCTGAGGTGGGCAGGTCACCTGAGCTCAGGAGTTCAAGACCAGCCTGGACAACGTGGTGAAAACCTGTCTCTACTAAAAATGCAAAAATTAGCCAGGTGTGGTGGTGCAGGCCTATAGTCCCAGCTACTCTGGAGGCTGAGGCAGGAGAATTGCTTGAACCCAGGAGACAGAGGTTGCAGTGAGCCGAGATCGGGCCACTGCACTCCAGCCTGGGTGATACAGTGAGACTCTGTCTCAAAAAAAAAAGTGCAATTTAAATAAAAAGAGAGTTTAATATACAACAAATATACAATGTAGCTTTACATAAAGTCTTTTAACCATTCCTTGCTCCCAAACAAAATGCCACTCCCAAGAGTTTCCTATATAGAAATTCCGTTGTCACCACACATTTGCCATGACATGTGTCACAAATAGTTTCTGATACAGTATCAAAGTACATACATTATTTACCTTTGGCCTGGCAGGCACAGTGGCTCATGCCTGTAATCTCAACACTTTGGGAGGCTGAGGATGGTGGATCGTTTGAGCCCAGGAGTTCAAGAGCAGCATGGGCAACATAGCAAAACCCTGTCTCTACAAAAAATACAAAAATTAACTGGACGTGGTGGCGCATGCCAATAGTCCCACCTGCTCTGGAGGCTGAGGTGGGAGGATCCCTTGAGCTCGGGAAGTAGAGGCTGTGGTGAGCCATGATCGCACCACTGCACTCCAGCCTGGGCAACAGAGCGAGACCATGTCTCAAAAAATTATTTACCTTTGAAAACTAAATTATAGCTCAAAGTGATTCATGTTACAGGGTACCTCTCTGTTACTTGGTTCAAATTTGTTTCTAGAATGGGAAAGGAGACAGTGTGAGAGCTTATAGCCTGGCTACACACCTGAGCAGAGTCAGGGAGAGGGCCCTATCTGAGCTCTCTGTCATCAGGGCTTATTGGGAGCAAGGGACAGACAGAGGGAGAAGGAAGGTGAGGACTGCCGATCCATGGCGCTGTAGTAGGCTGTTATACAGAGGCAGAGAAAGTAGATTCCTAAGGCTTTAGAGAGCCAGAGCCTTCCTTCTCCCTCCAACAAAGGACGTCACCAAGTGTAAGGTGGATTTAGGCTCTTAAGACGTAAGGACCTCCTTTGGGGTTCTGCCTATTTGGGGGCAGAATATTAGAGCACACCCAGACCAGTCCTGCAGCCAGGACTCTAGCCAGACTATAGCCTGAAGGTGCAATTTGCTTGGTCTAAGGAATTTTTTTAAATGATTTGGTTTTTTTTAAATAGAGACGGGGTTTTGCTATGTTGCCCAGGCTGGTCTTGAACTCCTGGTTTTAAGTGATCTTCTCATCTCAGCCTCCCAGTGTTGGGATTACAGGCATGAGCCACCATGCCCGGCCTAAGGAATTGTAAAAATTAAATGTGTCATCATTTTAAAATTGGGAAAATTCATGTAAAATTGAGATTCCTGATTTCTTCCAAGAATCACAAGTTTCACCATGTTTGGCCACCCTAGATTGTGTTCCTACACAACAGCAGTGGGCAACAGCACATGGTGGGTGAGCACACAGCACCCCCTCCTCTGCTCACTGTACCCCAACACTCACCCATGCAGCCCCACCCCACTTGCTTGGAGTGTCCTGCAGGCGAGGGGCCACACTGTCACTCCCACCACAGAGTCCCACTCTGCTGTTCTCTCTGCCACTCAGAGGACATCTAGACCTGTGTTTCCTGGACAGAAGTCAGCCCTGGGAGCCGCAGTTTATTCCTTCCTTCGCCCCTACACAAATGCAAAAGCCTGCTCCCCATTTACTAAGCCAAAGAATGTCAGGACTGAATGTTTTGAAAGAAGAGTTAAAAACAGCTTTAGCCTTGGCGTTCCACAGCTCCTTATTAACACAGAGACTTTTCATAACTCTGAGACAGCTGGAGACACATTTCTGTGAATTCAAAACTCCTGTGAAGGACGCTGGCCTCAAGGGTGCGGGGGAGGCTGGTCAGGATTCCTAATCTGCTCTTGGACTCAGGGCAGGTGCAGCTGGTGTTCTAGACCACAGCACAATGGCAAGAAGGCCCCAGACCCTCTGGAGCAAGTCAGGGTCCAGGCACCACTTGCCCCAGGTGAGCCCAAGATGCAGGTTTCAATGCCAAATTAGCCAAGAAACAGACAGGACCCAGGGCCCGAGCACACAGACAGCCTCACAGATGCAGAATCACACACTGATTCACTCATGGGAGCTGACTGTGAGGGCTGACATCGCCTTTGGACTGAATTATGTGGAATGTGCCAAAAGAGGCTTTGGAGTCAGAAAATGTTAGAGCCTAGCAAGGCACTCTAGAAAGCGTCTGCTCCAGGGTCCCCAGCAGTGACTGCTCTTGATAATCCAAAGTACAGATTCCAGCCAGGCGTGATGGCTCACACCTGTAATCCCAGCTACTTGGGAGGCTGAGGTGGGAGAATTGATTGAACCTGGGAGGCAGAGGTTGCAGTGAGTCGAGATTGTGCCACTGCACTCCAGCCTGGGTGACAGAGTGAGACTCTGTCTCAAAAAACAAACAAAAAACAACATACAGATTCCTCCGCTCCAGCTACCCCTGCCCCAGCACACACACACACATGCACACATGCACATATACACACACATAGATTCTCATGAGCAGCCCGGTTTGGGAACCACTGATGTAGCCCAAACCTTTCCATTCAGTTTCTCAAGTACAGTACTAGGTTCAGTGACATTTCCAAGGCCACATCGCTGGTTTCGCAGGACTGGAATTACAGTACAAGTTTCTTGACTACAACCCAGGGCTTTTTCTACAACACACTATCTATCTCCTGGATGTACCATAAAGGAGGCTGCCAATGTACCCCAGAGATTTTTGGATGTGGAGAGAAGGTAAGAAGCATAGCCTTTCTGCTTGTAAAGTAAACCAAGGTAATTTTCCCCAATATTGGCCTCAGTCTCAAGTCTCTCTGGGCAAGAGATTCTGCCTCTAGCTCTATAATTACTACAGTTTCCCTTGTTTTTTGAGAGGGGATGAAAAGTACTGTACATGTGTGTGGAAACTTCTATGTGCCTCAGTTTACCTCTATTTATTTATTTTGAGACGGAGACTCGCTCTGTCACCCAGGCTGGAGTGCAGTGGCGCGGTCTCGGCTCACTGCAAGCTCCGCCTCCCGGGTTCACGCTATTCTCCTGCCTCAGCCTCCCGAGTAGCTGGGACTACACGCACCCGCCAGTACGCCCGCCTAATTTTTTTGTATTTTTAGTAGAGACGGGGTTTCACCGTATTAGCCAGGATGGTCTCGATCTCCTGACCTCATGATCCGCCCATCTCGGCCTCCCAAAGTACTGGGATTACAGGCGTAAGCCACCACGCCCAGCCAGTTTACCTCTATTTAAAATGGAGAGAGTGCCCAGCACCCTTCTACCTTCTCCCTTGGGGCTCTGCAGATTGACGGCACAAAGATTGACCACACAGATTGATTGACCTGTGAAACCCCAAGGCAGAAAAGGAAGCTTTCTGTGCCCACACAGAGGTGTTCTTAAAGTCAGCGTTGCTCTTGGCACACATATTAATAATCCTGATGTCTAGGTACCATTGCAGATCCTTTGGTTCCCCTCTACCCGTTCCAGGAAAGACTGCCTGTCTTCTCCGAGTTTCTTGAGGGCTGATGAAATATTTCCTGAATGTGATCTCAGAAGGAATCCCAGTTTTGAGGGACCAAACAAGATTTTTAAAAAATTAAATACTACTACTAAATAGCTGGTATTGAGTTAATGCTAAGTGCTAGGCATTATGGAAAACACTTTACATGCATTATGGCATTTAATCCTCACTACAACCCTAGTGAAATAAATATCAATATAATTAAATGTATAACTATAAATGAAGTGTTATAATAGTCTCCTTTTACAGATGTGGAAAATGAGGCTCAGAAAAGTTAACGTGCCCAAGATCACACAGCTGCTAAATGACAGAGCCACGATTCAATTCACATAGTCATCTCTAGAGGCAAAGCTCTGGTAAAGGGGTTGATGACTGGTTACTGTCGTCACGAACTTGACCTTTCCTGCAGCACTGCCTGGTACTTTCCCAGTACCGTGTTCTGCCCTGACACAGCCAAGGCCAAGGGCAGTGTAGGCACAGCAGCCGTGACTCTCTGCTGGGAAGTTAACAGCTCCATCAGTTCAGGGACTGCCTGACCCAGCCTGACCAAATTAGAGCAAGTAATGGGTGTGACATAATTTGACATGTACATTGTTAATTGAACCCAGTGGGAGATGATTTTAAATAGAGGCGAATACCACGCTGTGAACTATTTGGGTTATGAAGCTCTTATTCTCTTATCCTTGCAAGAGAAAGAATTGTGCCATGAAAAATGGAAAACTCCTGAGAAGCTGTTCCAGCGTCAGTAGAGCAGCAGACAAGCTGGACTGGGGAAGATTCTTCCTGGAAGTTTCAGAGATTTCACTCTCATTTCCTAGCATCTTACCCTCAAATCCTCTCCAAGCCCAAATCAAGAGCCACAGACTCTAGTCATCTTTCCCCTAGAGACTTCCTAAGTGGGGGACTGGAAACCCCAATTACAAAGCCTGCCCTCATAAGACGGCAAAACAGGCACTGCTTTAAGTCCCCAAATGCACCCCAAAAGAACCAAGAGCCCACCCCGGGTCCTCAATGAGGGACTCATGCAGGTGCAGTCTCTCTGGGCATCACCCTATGCCCAGCTCCTAGGCCTCTTCCCTCCTCATGATCAAAACTTACCTGTCCTGTTTCCCGTGCCCTCCTACTTGCTTCCTAACCTTCATAAAGAGAACGAGTGCCCCATGTGCTAGTGCCACCGATCCTAATGGCTTATGATGTGTTTATCCTCTTAGGCAAGACCTGCAGAGTGTATGACACATAACCAGCACCCAAGAAATGTCTACCAAGGAATTAATGAATGAGGTAAGTTGAATGAATGAAGCAAAGGTTTTTCAGGAAATCCTGCGCCTTACCCCAAATCAATAAGTCTAATACTGGGTTTCAGGCTACTGAAAATGAAATTTGAGAGCAATAGACCTTTTGGGAGCAATTTGCCTTTTAAAATATTAAAGTCGTTTAAATAATACTACCTGGTGAGGATGACAAGGAAAAATATAGGGCATAGGGTGGCCTCCCCACAGGCATTTTTCTTCTTTTCTCTTTCCTAACAGGGTCCCATACTTCCTAGCCATGCTGTTGGCAGGGATTAACATTGTTACAATTCTCTGGGCAGACCTTGGGAGGTTTAAGCCAACCAGTGACCCCTATCATCCTAGCCCCAGAGGTTGGCTTAGGGATAGTCACCCAATGCAGGCCAATGCAAGGTGACTTTGCCAGGGGCTTCTGGGAAAGAAGTTTCCTTTCTCTGAGGAAACGTGAATGAGGACATCCATAACTCAGGTCGTGTCTGGCAGCCATCTTGTGATCATCTGGCAAGACAGCCCAAGAATAAAGCTGTCACCATGGAGACTAAGAAGAGACAGAAAGACACTGGGTCTTCATTGACTCGTCCAGCTGTACATGAGGCCTTACTTGAAGCCCACATGACCTCCAGACTTCTCTCTTATGTGAGAGAATAAAGCTCTTTTTTGTTTAGACCAAATAAATACATAGTACAATTACATCATCCCTTGATTCCTTTTTATGACTGAGCTCAGAGACTATATTTTGTCATTTTAAATCACCTTTATCTTAAAGTTTATTTAACTGAAACAAATAAACAAACCAAAACACGCCAGTTTTTCACTCCTCTGTCAAAGCCTTTCCAAGATCACTAAGCTTGTGATGTCCTGGGTGAATGAAGAAGTAACAGTGTTTTTAACAAAATAGAAGCTTATTTCTCTCTCATATAAAAGAAGGCTGGAGTCAGGCTGGTATGGGAGCTACAGCATCATCAAAGTTCTATCTTTTCATCCTGCCATCCTTAGAATATGGCTTTCATCTTCAAGATCACTTCCTAAGCTATGAGGATGCAAAGGTATAAGAATGACATAGTGGACTTTGGGGACTCGGTGTCAGGGAAGTTGGGAGGGGTGAGGGATAAGAGACTACATATTGGGTACAGTGTACACTGCTCTGAAATCTCAGAAATCACCACTAAAGAACCTATCCATGGAATCAAAAACCACCTATACCCCCAAAACTATTGAAATAAAACTAAAAATTAATTTAAAAAAAAAGATAACTTCATGTTCCAATGTGACAGCTAGAGCTCCAACCATCACGTTAATCTTCCTGTTCCAGAAAGGCATGGGAGGAAGGGAGAAGGAGAAAAAGGAGTCTGTCAGTAGTCTATTCCCTCTTAAGGAGTCCACAGAAGACTACCCAACAACTTCTGCTTATGTCTCACTGGCCCTCAGGCTGCAAATGTGACTTCTAAGTGTAGTCTTTCAGCTGAGCACACTGCCACCCAGATTAAAATCTGGGTTATGTGACTAAGGAAAAAGAGGAGACTGGATATTGGATAGGCAACTAACAGTCTCTGCCCCACCCTACTTAACAAACTGGCCAGCTTCTGTGTTCAGATCTGATGCTTGGTGCCTGCAGCTTCAAGGAGACCCCATGGTTCAAGCTGCAATTACTCGCTCTACAGGCCCTTAACAAGGAAAGTCAGGTTTTTTCCCTCCTGAGGATCCTCTGACCAGCATCTTCAGATTTTTTTTCAGTTAGAAGTATTCATTGGGCACCTGTTTTTTTGTTGTTGTTGTTGTTTGTTTGTTTGTTTGTTTTTATGACATCAGTCTTTCATTAGAATCTTTGCTTTATCTCATTCCATAGTTGAATTTCTTCTGTGCCATGTTCCATCCAGACCCCATTCATACTCACCCATCTTTGTTCACATCTTTCCCTAGAACTTTGTTTTTTGCAACATGGGTCCACTCTTCCATAGTTAGTTTCTCACTTCCCTCTGGCATTAACTTTCTCAATCTGGTGGATAAGGCACTTGTGGCCCAGGGTAACAAGAACTATGGTTGGTTGGCAACAGCAGCTGAGTGGGGCTGGTCTTCTCCGAATCATCATGAAGGACAGGGAATTATTTTGCCTGGAGACAGGTGACTGGGTGAGGCTAGGGCGATGATTTCTTTTTCAGCTCTCTCAAGGCCTTCTGGTCCCTTATTGTACATTTCAGGCCCCATAGACAGTGCTGCAAGCCTCTGTTAGTAATTCACAGACACAAACAAGGCAAAGTCAAACAACAATAGGGAAGTAAATTATTGTCTCACTAGAGGCAAAACATCTGCTCCTCCCCACCTCACCTGCACAAAAGCAGAAAAAACAATTTAAATCAATGTGGAAGAATGCTAACAAAACATGTTACCTTGAATCTTCATATAAAGAATACCTTTTAGAAATATCTAGTTGTTTCATTTACTTGAATGTTCCCATTTTGATTTTAATTATAAACTGAAAGCTATTATAAATCATAATTTTACATTCTATTATGCATTTTCAAACAGAAACATCCTCAGGCAAATGTGAACAATTATCTCCAAATGTGACTTTTTTTAAAGTTATAATCTTCAGAGGAACAACTAAATTATACTTTAAATCACTGGTTTAAAACTAAACCTGGCCAGGCACAGTGGCTCATGCCTGTAATCACAGCACTTTGGGAGGCCAAGGAAGGCAGATCACGTGAGGTCAGGAATTCAAGGCCAGCCTGGCCAACATGGCAAAACTCCGTCTCTACCAAAAATACAAAAAATTAGCCTGGTGTGGTGGCACACACCTGTAATCCAAGCTAATCGGGAGGCTGAGGCAGGAGAATCACTTGAACCCAGGAGGCAGAGGTGGCAGTGAGCCGAGATCACACCACTGCACTCCAGCCTGGGTGACAGAGCGAGACTCCATCTCAAAAAAAAAAAAAATGAAACATAAAACTATGAGACCTGATATTATGGGTTTAACCAAGAGGACCTGCTGTTGGATTTTTAAAGTTTTTAAAAATTGATATAATCATCCCTTTTATTAGAGATACTCATATATTTTTAAACCAAATGATTGCAGTAATGCGCATTTTAGGGCCAGAGGCATTCATTATCTTAATGGCCTAATGATAAATGGTGCAAAGGTTTGAGACCTAACAGACTGTTACTATACTGAGAGGGCAGGTAAAGAAATTCCAAAGACACGTATCAGCATATTTCCTCTCTGCTTTTCAATTTCCAACAACAGACAGTAACATCACAGTTCTGAACATCCTCCATATATTATTTGGATTAAACAGAGGCTTATTTTCCAGGGAAAACCGGCAGCATAAATGTTAAAAGGTGCTTTTGCTGATAAGCCAATCTGTATCCAAACGTCACACCACATTCACTCTGATAAGATCCTTCCAGAAACCCAGCACTAGGAATGACTCCATTCCCCTGGGAAGCACAGTCACAAGCATCCAAGGCCATTGGGAGAACTGGATGAATATCAAGGGATGTGTCTTTTTGGAGCCGGGGAGGATGTACTGAGGAGGGCAGACACTAAAGCAGACAGGATCTATCTCAGAAAGGTCATTTGAAAGAGAACTTATAGAGGAATGGCATCCTCCTTTGTCTTTGGATAGACCAGCCAGGTCTCTGGCAGCCCTACCGCCTGGACTCCTTTCCAGGGCTGAAGCACCCCTACAAGCAGTTGAACAGCATGGCTCTGGCAGCGAAGAAACCCTGGATGGGCCTCTGAGGCTGGGGAGCCTGACCAGTACCTCACTGATGAGAAATTGCACTGTCCTTGGAGACACTGTCCTTGTTGTCGCCTTAAGAGCTTTCCTTTGTTCTTTCCCTCCCAGTATACCGCAGCTTGATTTTCTCCCTGCTTTCCGCAATAGCATTCTGCACAGAGGATCGTGAGCCACAAACCAGGGGGACCATGTATAACAACTTATACAAGGAGCATGGTCCTGTAAAACTAGCTGTGTGATGTTGGGCAAGTCACTTAACTTCTCTGTGTCTCTGTTGTCACAATTGGAAAATGGAGATTATAACAGCATTCACCTCCCAGAACTGATGAGTAAATACTGCCTAGCTGATAGAGCTCCATAAAGGTTAGCTATGGCTACAAGGACAGGTGAGCAGTTTCTTCTACTGTACTTTCTCCCTGGATTTACATTTCACTAAAACATACATTTGCCTCTCCAAACACAGGACCAAGATCATAAGAAAATGAATTGTCTCACTTGGAACTCTTTAATTGGTCTTGGAATTCTTTAATTCTGTCCATAGTTCTTGAGATAGCAAAAGATATCTGTGGCTGGGTGTGGTGGTTCATGCCTGTAATCCCAGCACTTTGGGAGGCCTAGGCGGGCAGATCACTTGAGGTCAGGAGTTCTGAGACCAGCCTGGCCAACTTGGTGAAACCCCGTCTCTACTAAAAATACAAAAATTAACCGGGCATGGTGGCACACACCTGTAATGCCAGCTACTCAGAAGGCTGAGACAGTAGAATTACTTGAACCTGGGAGATGGAGGTTGCAGTGAGCCGAGAGTGTGCCACTGCACTGCAGCCGGAGCAACAGAGCGAGATTCCGTCTCAAAAAAAAAAAAAAAGATTTGTGTGTGTGTGTGTGTGTGTGTGTGTAGATTCTTTTAGTCACACAAAGTCTACGCTGATTTGGTTAAATGTTAATCTAATGGTGATGGGCTAAATAGCATTTGTTAACTATTAGCACACTGGCCTCAGGAACATGTGGATAAAATGTAACTACGTTATCTTGGTTCAAATTCCTTTTTTGTGACCGACTGGTTCAAATTCCTTTTTTGTGACCGACTGTTGTCTCAATGAACCTTTGCCGGGTTTTTGTTTTTTTCTTGGTTAGAGCAGAGAGTAAAATAAGTACAACCAGACTTTCTCATATGGAGATAAATTGATGCCAAATTAGGTCTGTAGAGGCTTCATTTTAGCTTCTCTGGTCACTGCGCAGACTCATTTTCATGCACATTGAAGATAGTCCATTAGTTCTTGGCAAGGAGAATTAAGTTTTCAAAGCTGCTGTCTCTAACAAGCCTCCCCTTTCTTATGCACAAAACCTCACTGAAGGCGAGAGGCTCTTCCCCATTTATGGAGGAGAGGGGCAAGCTCCATCTGCAGTTGCCCCGCTGTAGCCCTGACGATCATCATTCCCATGAGTCCTCTGGACTCTGATTTGGATCAATCATTGAGCTCCAGCATACAACCCAGATTAAAATCTCTCCTTCCCAGGAGGAAAGCATTTTTAACCTCAAAATTATATAGAGAGGGCTTCAAAAAGTAATTTGCAAACTTCTTTGCCTCTGGAGAGGGTACATCCATTCTTATCTGAAATTTTCCCTCAGTGCCTTCTGTGTTGCATTGACTGAGCTTCTGAGCTCTCGCGATGCAGCTGAAAAGGAAACAAAGAAGTTTTGCTCCTATCTGTTTCAGTGAAAATGTAAGCCAGAATGTTGTGGGTTGAGTCAGATTCTCAATGGGATCTTTAGGTGGGGTTCCTGGGAGGAAAATCCTGCAGATTTATTCTGGAGTACCTAGCCGCCACCAAGCCAGGACTCCTTGACCTAAATGTGCTCTCTGAGCAGAGGCTCCTTCACGTAGAGAGGTGAACATTGTAGTGAAGGGTGTTGAAGTGCTAAGGATCAATATTCACTAGCAACCAGAATTTTGGAACATGGTTACCATGGTAACATTGTCAGCCCCAAATGACTGTCATGAGGTGAAAAAAAATTCTCTTAAAATAAATGAAACCAGAAAAAGTATATTTATAAACCTCTTACCAAACACCTATCTGTTCACAAAGTAGAACATGTTCTTTAAGCTATAGATACTCAAAGACTGGGGGAAATTCATGACACAAAATGTTTCTTGAATTAAGAGAATTTTTAACAATTTTCACCCCCAAAATATGGTCTGTAAAAATAACTGATACGAATTTTTAAAAAGTGAAAATAGTTCTAAGGAATTATGGGCTTGTACACTTAGATATTATGCAGCCATGACATTAAAATTCTGCATTAAACTACCAATCGTTTATTTGAAATTGGTAAAACAATACTTGATTCAGACTAAAAGCTCACATTTTCTTATGTCTAAGTTGTACAGATTATTTCTATTAGGCTCAATAAATAAAGTGCCATAATATTCATTGTACCATGAGAAAAAGATGTTGGCCACACATTAGATAAAAACCCTTGGGCAGGGTTTTTGCCTTGCTCTCCCGAAACTCCATCCTTTGCTTGTCCCTCCTTACTAACAGAACCACAGTTTTATTTAGAGCAGCAATGTGCCCAAGCAAAAATACTCCATTTCATAACCTCCCTTGCAGTGAGAGGTGGCCATATGCTATAGTCCCAGCCAGTAATACATAGACAGAAATCCCTGAGAAGGATATTGTTGGGAGACATTTCTCCATGCTCTCACACATTTCTATATATATATGTTTTGTTTTTGTTTTTGTTTTTGAGACAGTCTCGCTTTGTCGCCCATGTTGGAGTGCAGTGGTGCAATCTCGGCTCACTGCAAGCTCCGCCTCCCAGGTTCACGCTGTTCTCCTGCCTCAGCCTCCCGAGTAGCTGGGACTACAGGCGCCCGCCACCACACCCGGCTAATTTTTTGTATTTTTAGTAGAGACGGAGTTTCACCGTGTTAGCCAGGATGGTGTTGATCTCCTGACCTCGTGATCCGCCCGCCTCGGCCTCTCAAAGTGCTGGGATTACAGGCGTGAGCCACCGTGACCGGCCACATTTCTGTATATCTTGCAAGCAGACATACTGACTGCGTTTTATTTGATCATCTTTCCAAGGACGCTGGTATAGCATGTATGCCTGGAAAACAGAGATGCCGTTTCTCCAGAGAAAAGGGGAGCTTGCTTAGAACCTTAGAAAACAGAGATAATGTTTCCCTCCAGAGCAAAGGGGAGGCCTGCCTACTGCCCATTATATAAAATTTGGGGTCCCTAAGCTCAGGGTTCCACTCCTATATATAAAGAACTCACTGCATGTGCCAGCATTTGTGTGGGATTTTCTGTATTGCTCCTAGGGGACTTGAGGGCACTGCTACTATGCTGATGCTTATACTGCTTATACTGCTTGCTGTGTTGTGCATAATTAAGTTCATTGTCTCTGACCCCAGAGTCTCATGTCTTTTGCCGGCATTTATGAACTCATAGATGGCTAACTTAGTTATAAGTAGGATAAAATCTCAGACCCTAGGCCGGGTGCGGTGGCTCAAGCCTGTAATCCCAGCACTTTGGGAGGCCGAGGCAGGCGGATCATGAGGTCAGGAGATCAAGATCATCCTGGCCAACATGGTGAAACCCCGTCTCTACTAAAAATACAAAAATTAGCTGGGTGTGGTGGTGCGTGCCTGTAATCCCAGCTATTCGGGAGGCTGAGGCATGAGAATCGCTTGAACCCAGGAGGCAGAGGTTGCAGTGATCCAAGATCGTGCCACTGCACTCCAGCCTGGCAACAGAGCAAGACTCCATATCAAAAACAAACAAACAAACAAAAACAACTCAGACCCTCACCAGCCACAGTGGCTCACACCTGTAATCCTAGCACTTGGGGAGGCCAAGGCAGGGATCACTTGAGCTCAGGAGTTTGAGACCAGCCTGGGCAACATGGGGAAACCCCTTCTCTACCAAAAAAATACCAAAAAAAAAGGGGGGGGGGAGCGCTTTTTATAGGAATGCAAACAGTCAAATTAAAATTAAAAAAAGTCTCAGACCCTTCATAGTTCTTGACAGGATATTTCTTCCAGATTAAAAAAAGTAAAGGCCAGGTGTGGTGACTCACACCTGTAATACCAGTACTTCAGGAGGCTGAGGTGGGAGGATGGCTTGAGCCTAGGAGTTCAAGACCTGTGTGGGCAACATAGTGAGACCATATCTCCACAACATATTTAAAAATTAGTCAGGCATGATGGCATGCTCCTGTAGTTCCAGCTACTTAGGAGGCTGAAGTGGGAAGATCGCTTGAACCGGGGTGGTTGAGGCTGCAATGAGACATGATACCACCACTGCACTCCAGCATGAATGACAGAGACTCTGTCTGGGAAAAAAAAAAAAAAAAAAGGTAAGGTAGGAGAAGCCTTTGCTGCTTTGCCCTTCTTCCTTCCTGTGTCAAAGTGCAGCAACCATTGTGGGACCATGAGTCAAGAGCATGAGGACAAAGGCCTGCCTGCTAAGAATGGCAGAGCAAAAAGAAACAGTACCTGGGTTCCTGATAGAGAGTTACTGTACCAGCCCTGAATTGCACAATTTCAGGATTCTTGTCATAGGATATAAATGAGCCCCTACCCTGTTTAAATCAATGTTAATTGTTTTTTTCCAATCAAATGCATCCCTAGAGTGTGTATCAAATGGTACCATAATAACTACATAATAGTAATCGTGTTAAACGTATACAACTTAGGGCTAATATATTCCTACCTTTCTTTCTTTTTGATCCTGATTTTACCTGTGTATTAACATTATTATATGTATCCCTTGTAAGCTAATTCATATTTTTTTGGGAAAAATGGGGAGTAAAAATCAGTTCAATAAGTATAATTTAGTCTTGAACAAAATTTATCTGAGAATTCTTAAAAGTTAACCCTTAGGATGTTAGTCAAAATGCAATAAGAATAGGACTATCCCATTTCTGGAAACTTCTACCACATGCCATGAGGCTTGTTTAGTCTCCGGTGTGTGTCCAGCACCCAGAACAATGGCTGGCTCATAGTTGGCCCTCAAGTATTTGCTGACCAAGTGTTCATGAAAGGTCTCTCTTTTCAAATGTGTTGGTTGCACTCAAAGAAAGGTAACATTTAACAGAAAATATTTCAATACACCAGGTCTGTCACTTGACTATAATAATTGTCTTAAGAAAAGACCACAGCTCAACCTCAAGGAAATAACTTCTTTTCTCATTTTTGTTCTGTTGACTACAAAACACTATGTAACTTAACAATGAAATTAAAAGGGGCCGGGCGCAGTGGCTCACGCCTGTAACCCCAGCACTTTGGGAGGCTGAGGCAGGTGGATCACTTGAGGTCAGGAGTTCGAGACAAGCCTGGCCAACATGGTGAAACCCTGTCTCTACTAAATATACAAAAAATTAGCCAGGCATAATGGCACACACCTGTAATCCCAGCTACCGGGGAGGCTGAGGCAAGAGAATCACTTGAACTCAGGAGGCGGAGGTTGCAGTGAGCCAAGATCATGCCACTGCACTCCAGCCTGGGTAACAGAGTGAGATTCTGTCTAAAAAAAAAAAAAGAAAGAAAAGAAAAGAAATTAAAAGAACTGACTCATCTTCAGAGGCTGTTTCAATAGGATACCAGAAGTAATGACAATTGTCATCACAGATTAAAAATTTTTGAATGTCTTAAACACCATTTTTAGAACATTGGATAAACTGAAATGTGTATCTAGAAGAAAAATTAACTAATACATAAAATGAGAATATAAGAGGTCAGTTTAGATCTTCACATCAAAAATAAGATAAACAAGAAGATAGTGTGCAAAATAAGATAAATTATAAACATCTTTAGTATATCTTCAGTACATGCTGATTCCTAGTTTTTGTTGAAAAACTTAAATTATGTGAATTACCTGTAATATGTGTCCTCAGTATGATTTCTGCCTACAAGTCTATCAAAACCACAATGAGATATCATTTCACATCCAATAGGATGTCTGTTATTTATTTTTTTTTAAGAAAAATAACAAGTGTGAGTGAGGATGTAGAAGTATCGGAATCTTGTGCATTGATGGTGGGAATGCGAAATGGTGCAGACGCTATGGAAAACAGTCTGTGGCTTCTCAGAACATAAACATAAAGTTACCATATGATTCAGCAATTCCACTCCTAAGTGTATACTCAAAAGAATTGAAAATAGGGACTCAAACAGATACTTGTACATCGGTGTTCATAGCAGAATTATTCACAATAGCCAAAGATGGAAACAATCTATCCACCAACAGATGAGTGGACACACAAAATGCAGCATGTACATACAATGGGATATGATTCAACCATAAAAAGGAATAAAATTCTGATACATGCTACAACATAAATAAACCTTGAAAAACTTCATGCTGAGTGAAATAAGTGTGGTACTTGGATACTAAATAGGTCTGAAAAAAAAAAAAAAAAAGCCCGGGCATGATGGCTCACACCTGTAATCCCAACACTTTGGGAGGTCGAGGCAGGTGGATCACGAGGTCCGGGAATCAAGACCATCCTGGCTAACACAGTGAAACCCCATATCTACTAAAAATACAAAACATTAGCCGAATGTGGTGGCATGTGCCTGTAATCCCAGCTACGCACGAGGCTGAGGCAGGAGAATTGCTTGAACAAGGGAGGTGGAGGTTGCGGTGAACCGAGATTGCACTCCAGCCTGGGTAATTGAGTGAGACTCCATCAAAAGAAGGAAAGAAAGAGAGAAAGAGAGAAAGAGAGGAAAGAAGGAAGAAAGGAAGCAAGGAAGGAAGGGAGGGAGGGAGGGAGGAAGGGAAGGAGGGAGGAAGGGAAGGAGGGAGGAAGGGAAGGAGCAAGCCAGGTACAAAAGGACAAATATTTTGTGATTCAATTTATGTGAGGTATCTAGAGCAGGCAAATTCATAAAGGCAGAAAGTAGAATGGTGGTTACCAGGAGATGGGGCATGAGAAAATAGGGAATTATTGATTATTGGGTACAGAGTTTCTGTTTGGGATGATGCAAAAATCCTGGAAATAGATAATGGTGACAGTTGCGCAATGTTAAGTGAATTGTGAATGTACTTAAGGCCACTGAATTGTAGACTTAAAAATGGCTGGTCGGGCACGGTGGCTCATGCCTGTAATCCCAGTACTTTGGGAGGCCGAGGCGGGCAGACCACGAGGACAGGAATTCCAGACCAGCCTAGCCAATATGGTGAAACCCTGTCTCTATTAAAAATACAAAAATTAGCTAGGTGTGGTGGCAGGTGCCTGTAGTCCCAGCTGCTCAGGAGGCTGAGGCAGGAGAATATCTTGAACCCAGGAAGCAGGGGTTGCAGTGAGCCAAGGTCATGCCACTGCACTCCAGCCTGGGCAACAGAGCAAGACTTCGTCTCCAAAAAAAAAAAAAAAAAAAAAAGCTAAAATGGGCTGGATGCAGTGGCAGTGGCCACACCTATAATCCCAGCACTTTGGGAGGCTGAGGCGGGCAGATCACCTGAGGTTGGGAGTTCAAGACCAGCCTGGCCAACATGGCGAAACCCCATCTCTACTAAAAATACAAAAATTAGCTGGGCATGGTGGCCATGCCTATAATCCCAGCTACTTGGAAGCCTGAGGCACGAGAATCTCTTGAACCCCGGGAGACAGAGGTTGCAGTGAGCCAAGATCACACCACTGCACTCCAGCCTGAGCGACAGAGTAAGACTCTGTCTCAAAAAAAAAAAAAAAAAAGCTAAAATGGTAACTTATATTACATATGTTTTACCACAATTTTTTTAAATCCATGAAACACATGAAACCAAAAAAGTGGGTTTTGTTTGTTTGTGTTAGGAAGAAAAAATAGAACGGTTTTTAAATTTTGTTTGTGGGTTTTGTTTTGTCTTTGCTTTCTTTAATCCCAACCTGCCGATGCCATGTAGCAGGGTGACTAAGACCCCCCCATGAAATTGCAGAAGGCTTTCGGGCTGCAGGTTTGGGTGGCTTTGTGCCTCAGGAGATCCTACGTCATTTAGAAAGATTTCTACTTTGGCAATTTTGTTCCAGTTCTTCGATTCTCAGGAATGTATAGCATGGAAGCTTCCCGCCACCGCCCCCCAAGCCTATGCTGGGTCAGAATTTGTTTGTGAAAATATTATTTTAGGATTCCTTCCACTTCTATCATCTGCTTATTTTCCTTCCTGCATATTTCATAACGTAGCAGAGCGATTTCTGATTCAGCAGTTAAAATAGTCTGTGCATTCGTTATCACTTCCTTGTGACCCACTTTAAGCACAATTACTCACTTTGTCATTGAAAGTTTAGATTTCAAAAAAAAAATTGTGGGACTAAAGTATGTGTCTACGGAGAAAAGGAGGGGAAGAGATATTGACTGAATATCTATTCTAGCACTCAAAGGAACCCCAAGGGTGGGCACCGTGGATCAACCCTGAGGTTTCCCATCTCATCGCTCTTCTCTCAAATTATATCTTCAGTTGTTCCGCACTCTTAACCCCACCTTTACACTCTCCTTACTCTCATTTTCTTCCTAGGAAACACCTCTGTACACTCACCAGACACTGGCTGCTGGGCGTCACGGTACTAAGAGCTATGGGAAACATGAAGAGCAATGAGACCAGGTCCCTGCTCTGAGGAGACGTGTGCCAGCAAAGTTTCTCTCCCACGTGAGTGTGCTACAAGAAAATCTGAACCCAAGAATCTGATTCAGTAGGGCTGCACTTTCCCCACTTTGCCAGATAATTCTGATTGAGACCGTCAAGCCTGTGACTAGTGAGGAGGCAGTAGAGTATTTTCTGTGCTAGACTGAGGCAGCCCTGAAGCACCGCACAAGCACATGGAAAAGAGAGACGAGATTGGGCCGGGCACGATGGCTCATGCCTGGAATCTTTGGGAGGCCACGGATCACTTGAGGACAGGGGTTCGAAACCAGCTTGGCCAACATGGTGAAATCTCGTCCCTACTAAAAATACAAAAATTATCAGGGAGTGGTGGAGCACACCTGTAATCCCAGCTACTCTGGAGGCTGAGGCAAAAGAATAGCTTGAACCCAGGAGGTAGAGGTTGCAGTGGGCTGAGATCGGACCACTGCCCTCCAGCCTGGGTGATAGAGTGAGACTCCGTCTCTAAATAAATAAATACAAATAAAAGAAAGACAAGATTGGTCTAACAGATGATGGAAGGCTTCATGGAAGGGGAAATTAAGCAGATGGGAGGCCCAGCAGGCACTGCTACCTGCTGCTACTCAGCACTGGATGTGAGGGCAAGACTTTGGGTCACAGTCCTCCCCATACCCCAGGGCCTTTGGAGCATATGTAGAGGACAGGAAACTTGGGACAAGGGGGTACATTCACTTCTGAGATGGTCCAGATGGATGATGCCTTATCCTGGGGTACCTGCTGCACACTGAGTTCCAGTTCCAGACTAACCTGCTAGCAGAGGTCCCTGCTAAGGTCCCTGGACAAGGTCCTTAACTTCTCCAGTCTCAGGTGAGAGATGATGTTATCTGCTTGGTAGAGTTGGTGTAAGAATTAAATGAGCCAATGTGTGTAAGAGCCTCGGTACACAATCAAGCTTCAGTACCTGATGGCTAAGGTTGTTTTTATTAATCTATATTTCTCCTTAGGATAGATTCCTAGAAGTGGGGCTACTGGAACAAGGAATGTAAGTGTTACTAAATGGTATGTACAGAAATTGTGTGCAATTTTCTTTTAAGTTTATAAAATTGTCTCAATTTGACTGCTAGAGATAAGGAAGTTCATTTATATCTATGACACTAAGTGCTTGGGAGGATATATACAAGGTATTAGCAGTGGTTATCTCTGAATGGAAGGAACAATGGGTGTTCTCTATGTTCTTTTTGCTGAATTGATAGATGGTGGCCACTATCTTCTTCCTCTTCCCTTTCCCCTTCTTCATCCTTCTTCTCTTCTTCCTTCTCCTCCTCTTCCTTTTCCTTGGCCTCCTTCTTATTCTCTTCCTCTTCCATCACGCACACCACACACACACACGCATGCACACACACACACACACACCAGCTTGTTTCAATGCCTGGAATTCTCTTGAAATTAACATTCCCTGCCCCAGGAGACCTCTACTAAAATGCAAATATGTTAGCTAGAAAATGCAACTCCCAGACTCCCATAACACACTCCTTCCCCAGTTTATTGATCCCATTGGCTGGCAATCAACACCTGGCCCAGATTAAGGACAGAAGGAGGGCCTTGGGCAGGGTTACCATCCCAGAAGGGCAATCCCAGAGTGAGCATGGTGGCCATGGGGGCACCATAGGAGTGGTTATCAGAGCTAGAAGGTACATCAAGAAATAACAGATGCTCAAGATAAGGCAACCAAAACCGAAGCAGTGAGAAGGTTTCCAGAGGAGTCCTGGGAAGGGAATGGCTGCCCTGCTGTCTGAGTTGGCTCATGCTCAAGGACTGGAGGCAGAGGAATGAACCAATGGACCTGTTTGTATCTCCTGCACAGTTTTATGAAAGCCCAGTTATCAGGTGGAATGATACATCATGAGAATGCAGATTGCCTCTTTGTACACAGCTGTTCTTTTTGGTATAAATTTTATACCAGAAGGCTACAGTTTATACTAGTAAGTTCCAAAGTGCTGGTAAGTAAATCACCCTGAAAGCAACTGGAAAATCTCAGAGTAGACACTATGACAGTCTGGAGTAATTCCTTAAAGTGCTTTCTATATGAAAACTTTCCTTTCTTGATTAACTTATTACATAGCTGTATTACCCTTGACTACAGAGTTATTTTTAGGCAAACCAAACCCTCTATCATTCCCATGGATACATTTTCATTCCATAATTGAAATATATTTCAATTTTGGAGAAATGCTTTGAGAGATTGATATTTCTGAAACAACATTGTTGCTTTGGCTTTTCCCAAATTCCCTTAATTCCAAATTAGGGCAGGAAACCTCCCCCTTTTTTTTGTGTCCTAGACCTTGGAGCAGCCTCTCTCTAATTCAGATTCTAAACTTCACATGAGAATTCAAATTTTAAGAAAAAGAGAGATTTCCAGTTCAAGGAGACAGGGTCTGGGTGGAAGAGAGGATACCCAAGTTGTCAACAGGGACAAAGACTAACACTGTCTTGCATTTATTACAACAACAATAACAACAAAAAGGAGGTGAGGACCCATGCAAATGGGCTGGCCAGGCTGCACTCCCCCCTCAACTCCACATCCTCCACCCTCACTACCAACCAAAACTTCTCTGAGCAGCTTCTGCATGTTCCTGTTATTGGCAACAAACCCATCCTGAAAAAAGAAAAGCATTATATTCCTTCTTCAAAAGAGGGGAGAGAAACACCAATAAAGTGCCAGCTACTCAGGTCTGAGAGGTTTCCACAGAGCCCAGTGTTCAGAAGTTCAAGTCTAAGGCAGTGTGGCAGGGTCACAAGAATGTGCATTACCTAAACCGTGTCTGGAGAACAAGCGGAACAAGGCCATCAGCTCTGAAAGGCCTGGGGCTAGCAGGGGGCTGAGCACCCAGCGGCTGAGGAAGCGGACAGACGCCAAGGCACCCAAGGGGTCTCCAGGCTGCACCTCAGCAGCTCCTATCGTTTCATGCTCCTATGGTGGGTGGTGGGGGATGGTGGGTGGTCTCTCTGCCCCTTTTAGTGTTTCTGGAGAGAAAGGAAAGCAAGCCCACAGGCAGGCAAAACTTGACAGCAAATAGAGAACAGAATGCACAAGGGCAGGGAGGGAGGAGCCCAGTGAATGCATTGCTCCCCACAGAGGCAGGCCAGAGGGAGTGATGATGGATGGTAGTTCTTCTGCTTACTAAGGTTGGGGCTCCAGAGAGGATGGCAAAGGGGTGTCTGCAGAGCCGGAATGGCTGTAGGCTCCCCTTGCTCAGGCCAAGGGTGTGCCGTGCCCCAGACTTCCCTGAATCTTCATTTCTGGCCCCCTACTTGCTCTCCCTTGGAGCACCTCACCCACTTCTACAACTTCAATTTGCATCAGTGCTGGGGTCTCCAAGATCTCTTCCCTGGAGTTCAGACCCATGCATCCACCCTCCATCCAGGCATCTCTACCAGCATGTCCCACAGATACCTCCAAATCAACCTGTCTTAACTGACCTCTTCACGTCTGCACCAAAATACACTCTCCACTTGGGTGTATTCTCTTACCTTAGTCAATTGGAGGTAGGGGACTCATCCATCCAGTCAACCACAAACCTTGCCCACACCACCCCACATTTTATTAATCACTAAGTCCACCAATTTGACTTTCTAAGCCACCCCAGCCACCTCTGGGGAGATCAGGCCACCATCCCCTCTCACTGCATTGGTGTGGCAGCCCCCTCACTGCCTCCCTTGACTCTATCTTGTCCTCCTCAAGTCCAGCCAGGTTGATTTTTCTAACAAGTAGGTCTGAGTCCTGTTTCAAGCTTCTTTCTATGTCCCCACTCCCATACAATCTGTTCAAGACCTAAACTTGGCATTGGGGCTTACAGATCTATTCAGAAGTGTAGCCTTTTAAAAAGTTACATTATGAACTACTTAAAACTCATAAAAAGGCATACAGAATATAACAACACACGTGTACCCATTCCCTAACTTTATAAATAAAGCCTTAGCAAGACGGTTGAAGCTCCCTGTGGACTCCCCCACCCCCTCCTCTACCATAGAGGTAACTGTAGTCCTGAATTTGTCATTACTCCTATTCGTTCTTCGTAATTGTATGTAACATGGCTTCTTTATTTCATTATAATGTATCTATTCTTCCTTATGAGCCTCTCTTGCTGGGTAAATTTTCCTGCAGTCCACGAAATGCTATGAAGAGAGTAAAAGCAGCCATCACTTCAGGTGCATTCCCAGTCTCTCAAGGCGTTGCATCTTCCTCTTGCTGTGCTCCAAGATGTTGGCGGGGTAATTCCTTGATTAGGATGGGTATTGTCTTTTGTCACCTTATGGGAGACAAAAGGCAGCACCGGAGTCCGCCAGTGCACTGGAGTCCCCCATGAGGCACTGGAGTCCCTACTATGTTCTCTAGATCCTCACTAATCTCTGCTGCAGGGTGGCTGGGAACTTCTTGTCTGATCTCTCAGCTTTGCCAGGGTTCAGTGATCTCCCCAGGTAGACTCAGCCATAGCTCAACTTCCCTTGGCCCTGGCTCTGAAGGGTTTCTGCCAATCTCCCATCCAGCATCTGGCCTGACAGGTCCCCCCAGTCTTTACTGTGAGCTTGCCTTCCCTTCACCACTGAGGGCCCCAGGTAGCCTCTCTAATTCTTATCTCAACCATCTCTCATGACATATGGGAGCCTCTGAGTCCAGTCCGTGCCACATGAAAACTGGAAGGGGTTCAGCCGAGAAACCACACCGCAGCCCTACCTCTGCCTAATCACACTACTCTGTTTTACTCTGATGAGTCAGGGCAGCCTGAGACGCCTTCTCCTTTCAGATTCGAAATATGAAGCAAGGTAAATGCCCTAGGTCTGGTGTTCATGTCAACCTACCTGAAGCAGAAAAGAGCGTCCTTCATCTGCGCCCTTATAAAATCTGTGGTAGATAGTCTCCAAAGATGGCCACTGTTGATTCATCTCTCCCTATGTGTGCATATTGTTCCTCCTTTAGAGAAATAGAAGCTATTTCCTCTCCCTTGACTCAGGGCAGGCTTTGTGACTTGCTTTAATCAACAGAGTGCAGTGGAAGTGCTGTTCTGATAGCTCTGAGCCCAGAGCTTAAATGCACTAGTAACTTCCTCTTCCTTTTAATTGGAAGCCATCTACCATGTAAGAAGTCCAGCTACCCTAAGATCACCATGCTATGAAGAAGCCCAAGCTATTCATATGTAGAGGCTATATGAAAAGAGACAGAGAGAGATGCCAGCCAGCCAGCTATTTCAGTTATCCCAGCTGGAGGCATCAAACATGGGAATGAAGAAGTTTTCTTGGGTATTCCAACCCTAACAGATACTCCATGAACAGAAGAACCACTCAGCTGAGTTCAGCTCAGATTACAGAACTATGAGAAATGGTAAAATATAGTTCTAAGCCACTAAGTTTTGGAAGTGGCTTATTATTCAGCAATAATTAAATGAAACAACTCTCCAGCTGTGTTTCTCACCAATGCCTGCTTTATACTTTATGCTCCAGCAGCTCAGACCAGCTTGTGGCCCTCTGTGTATGCCATGCTGTTTCTCACTTTCATCCTTTATTTCAAGCTATAATCTCTTTTTTTGACCTTTCTTCTTTGCCTGGCTAACTTTTATTCTGCTCGTCTTGTTTCCTTTTTTTTTCTACTAGGCACCCATGATACCCTATGCAAATCACTACCATTATACTAAATATGTTATATTATAATTGTTTCTTCACGCAGTGGACTCCCAAACTAGGCTGTAAACACCTTAAGCGTAGGAATCATGTCTTACCCAGCTTTGAGATATCATTTTATATGGAAATGCAAGCAAGTCCCTTAAACTCTTTCAGCTCAGTTTCCCTGTATCAGTTAGGGATTGCATTCAGTTGTCTGCAACAGAAACCCAACCTCACCAGGTTAACCAAACAATGGTTTATTTCTTTCACATAACAAGTCTTGAAGGTAGGCCTTCCAGGGAGGAATAGTGGCTTTACAATGTCAGCAATATCCCAGGTTCCTGCCACCTTCCTGCTCCTCCACCCTCAGAATGTGGATTTCCTCCTCATAGTTGCCTCAAGGTCACAGCATGGCTACTCTGCCACAAGCCTCACACCCACATTCCAGAAAGGGAGGAGGAAGGAACAAGGAAGAAGGGGCAGTGCCCATATCCCAGAAGAAATACTTTTCCAGAAATCTGCAGAAGACTTCCACTCAGGTCTCACTGGCCAGAACCAGATCACATGGATGTCCACAGCTGCAGTAGCAGCCACAGAAATCACCAGAGAGCCTGAACTTAGAGCTAGAAGCAGTCACTGCCTGGGGTTGTCTCTCTGTAAGGAACAAGGAAAGAATGGACACTGGGTAGCAACTGGTAATGTCTGCGTCATTCACCACCTATAAAACGGGGTTTAGGACCTATTTCACAGAGTTGATGAAATTAAGAGAGAATGTAGGCAAATACTGTCCTTAGTATCAAGGACATAGTAAGTATTCAATAAAAGCAATTATATTCTTGCATTTCCAGATGTGACACTTAATTCCAATATCCAAGAGTTTTCCCTGAAGGCGCAGAAAATTAGTTGGCTTAAGGCATTTGTCCCACTCTGTCTGTAATTCTTCTGCAATGAATTTGCTTCTGATGATTAACAAGTTTTTTCTCAATAGTCTATTCAACTGTTAATAAATCCAAACTGGATTAGCATTATGACTCTTCACTTATAACGTGTGACCCAGAAAAAACAAAGCTTGGAGGGACACAAAAGACAAATGTGCTGTTTTCATTGCTTTGTGGCTACAATGTTGCATATTTCATTTCTGATTCATGGAAAAATATCCAGCACATAGAAGTCAGCTAGCTCTGTGAAAGGCCTTGGACCAGGGAGGTTAAGAATAAAGTCCCAATGTCTTAGTCACTGGGGCCTAGGAAGCTGACCCGGAAGATGTTAGCAGCAGAAAGACTTTTGTTTTGCTAGGAACCTGCTCTGTGAATCTGCTACCCTCTTGCTCCCACAGCTTTGTTTAAGCAGATCACTAAAGATTTCTGTATTGACTAGAACATTTTTGTTTATTTGTTTGCAAGGGGAAAAGCACAAATACAGCACAAGATGACATATTTAAAAAGTAAATTTATATAATCCCAGTGCCTTGGGACGGCCAAGGCAGCAGGAGCTCTTGAGGCCAGGAGTTCAAGAACAGCCTGGGCAACATAGTGAGAACCAATCTCTACCAAAAACTTAAAAAATTAGCCAGGTGAGGCCAGGCGCTGTGGCTCACACCTGTAATCCCAGCACTTTGGGAGGCTGAGGCAGGCAGATCACCTGAGGTCAGGAGTTCAAGACCAGCCTGGCCAACATGGTGAAACCCACTCTCTACTAAAAATACAAAAAGTAGCTGGGTGTGGTGGCGCACACCTGTAATCCCAGCTACTCAGGAGGCTGAGGCAGGAGAATCGCTTGAACCCGGGAGGCAGAGACTGCAGTGAGCCAAGATCGCTCCATTGTGCTCCAGCCTGGGTGACAGAGGGAGACGCCGTCTCGAAAAAAAGAAAAAGGAAAACAATTAGCCAGGCGAGAGGATTGCTTGAGCCCAGAAGTTCAAGGTTACAGTGGGCTATGATTGCACCACTGCATTCCAGCCTGGGCAACACAGTAAGATACTGTCTCTTAAAAAAAGAAAAGAAAAGAAAAAAATAAACTTATTGGTTTGAGTGACTAAAATGTCCAGGCATAGAGTTTCAGGCATAACTGGCTCCAGGTGCTCAAACGAAGGATCAGGAATCTTCCTTTCATGTCTCAGTTTCTCCCTCCATGGTAACAAAAGTGGCCCCTTAAAGCTCCCAAACAGGAACCCACCAGCTTAGGAACCCCAGCAGAAAAAGGAATCCTTTTTCCTTTGGGAGGCCGAGGCGGGCGGATCATGAGGTCAGGAGATCGAGACCATCCTAGCTAACATGGTGAAACCCCGTCTCTACTAAAAATACAAAAAGTAGCCGGGCGTGGTGGCGGGCGCCTGTAGTCCCAGCTACTGAGGAGGCTGAGGCAGGAGAATGGCGTGAACCTGGGAGGCGGAGCTTGCAGTGAGCCGAGATTGCGCCACTGCACTCCAGCCTGGGCGACAAAGCAAGACTCTGTCTCAAAAAAAAAAAAAAAGAGGAATTCTTTTCCCTAATTGTTCCAGCAAAAGCTCCCCCAGGACTAGCCCAACTTGGGTCACTCTCCCACCCTGAGCCAATTCACCACGCTAAGGACATGTGGTTCTTTTATTGACCAGTCTGGGTCGCATGCCTTACCAGGAGCCTGGGGCAGAGCCAGCCTCACTCACACTTCCTAGGTGGAGGGTAGGAGTAAGGTTCCAGCCTGGCCAACATAGTGAAACCCCGTCTCTACTAAAAATACACAATATTAGCTGGGCATGGTGGCGGGCGCCTGTAATCCCAGCTACTCGGGAAGCCGAGGCAGGAGAATCGCTTGAACCCGAGAGGCGGAGGTTGCCATGAGCCGAGATCACGCCATTGCACTCCAGCCTGGGCAACAAGAGTGAGGCTTCATCTCAAAAACAAAAACAAAAACAAAAACAGAGAGTAAGGTGGTTCTCCAAAGGATAGTCGAGGTGCTCCTGCCAGCAAAAGCGTATTCTAAGACCAGGCCCCACAAAAGCTCCATGGTATTGTTAGATACAGATATTACTGAGCATTAATACCGTAATAATACAGTGACGGTCTTTTCCATCTGTTAATGTTCTACTCATTTTTCGGATTCATTTCAAATGTCACCACAGGCCACGCGTGGTGGCTCACTCCTGTAATCCCAGCACTTTGGGAGGTCAAGGCAGGCAGATCATTTGAGGTCAGAAGTTTGAGACCAGCCTGGCCAACATGATGAGACCCTCATCTCCACTAAAAATACAAAACTTGGCCGGGGGTGTTGGTGGGCTCCAAGAATCCCAGCTACCTGGGAGGCAGAGGCTGGAGAATCACTTGAATCTAGGAGGTGGAGATCACGCCACTGCACTCCAGCCTGGGTGACAGAGGGATACTCCATCTCAAAAAAAAAAAAAAAAAGAAAACTCACCACAAACAAATCTCCCTAATGAGATTATTTTTCCATCAGCACTTTCTTTTTCTCTCCTGGCATGTATCATATCTTGCTATGTCGATTATGGTGAGTCACACACCCATTTGTTTACACTCTCGTTTGGTTAAAAAAAGGCAGAGTTGGATCTGGGTACGCCTCCCATTCATGATGAGAACACCCCCCACCCCGACACCCAGGATGAGGGCTTCTCTGCCTGAAGTGTCCAGGCCTTGGAATGAGGAGACTAAAAGATGGTAAGAAAGATGAAACTCAAATAGCTCACTCCAGGAAGAAAACTCATCCGTGGCACAACACTGCATCTTGGAAATCAGCCTGGCTTTTCTTTCTTAAGTCATACTGGAACTGTCTTTCTTTAATATGCGTGAATGAAGCTGAAAAGAGTTTCAAGCCCTAAGATGGCAGTAGCCTTAGAAATTTCATGTCTTGAATGAATTTGAGAGAGAGAGGAAGGGGAGAGAGAAAGTGTTGTGAGACACCCTCCTTCCTCCAATAAACAAAACAGCAAATACCCTAGATGCCTTTTACACTCACCCCGGGGCAAGCAGCTTATTACTAAGTTCAGAAGCTTTTGCTGCTCCTGCTTTCTACAACCCCGTCTGTTTCCTCTCCTGTTGCTGGTGGCTTCATTCCAGGGACACTCCCTTGAGGAAGAGGGAGCCGGCATACCAAGATCCTTCTAGCGTCACTCTTGCTTGCAGACACCTGCAGATTTCCTGTGAATGTTTCCTGTTCGATTCAACAGGTTTTAATTACGTGAACTAATATTTGCTCACTCTTAAACCGTGGTTGCCCTCGTAAAAGACAAACTCCAAAAGACTGGGATTGGGCAAGCCCAGAAAAATCTAAATGTTTATGCAAACATGCTCATGTTTCCCTCCTCATACTCCTTACTGCTCTATCATTACAGATGTTCTGCCTTGGGAGATCTACCTCCTGTTCTTCTCATTTAAGGGAAAAAAACCATAAATTCTCTCTTTTCAATTTCCATGTACTCCTGGTGGAAGCAGAAGTAAGTTCCCCTCCTGCAGACACCTCAGCTTTCTGGGCAGAAATAGCCTCTGCTGGCTCCTTAGTAAAGTCTAAGTGGCAGTGACCCTCCGTGGAGCTGCAGTGGTGCTTCCCTTTCTGTAGCTTCTGGGCCATATTTCTGAACCAGAAATTGAGGACTATCTGAAAAAATCTGAGACGTATTGTTTCTCAAGTCTCGTCAAACATATTGCACAGTTTGCTCCCCTGCCAAGTTTCTCCCTCATAATCCTGACATGTTTGTCCCAAAACACACTCATTTCCCATAATCAAAAGAGCCTGGCGGGGGGGCAGGGAAACTTGAGAACTCAAGAGGTATAAAAATGAAAGCTAGTTATGTGAGACTTCATTTATTATCATCATGAACCCAAGAGTTTCCGATGTATGGTTTTTGGTAGTTTTTAGAGTCCAATATCCTTATTTTGAGCTTACAGATATTGCAAGGTCCCTACCACAACCCCCACCACCACACACACACGAGGCTGCCCACACGAGGGGCATCTGGGGAAAAGAAGCAACAATCAGTTGACAGTCTATCAATCAACTGGAAGTGAGCTGTTTTATCCACAAAGTAGGTTGAAAGAAGAGTGTCTAAGCACTCCTTTTTAGACAATAGAGCCTGGGTACAGATTACCAGAAATCTGAACCACACCAGAAGTTCTTAGTACAGTAGATATTTAACAAGGCAAAATGCACGCCCTTCCTCTTCTCTAAACTAGTTCCGTGACGGTGGTGGAATGAAAGGCTTTGGCTTTCATACACATCACTCAGATATAAATAACTGCTTCTGACAGCCTCAAGCTTGACTTCCTCAAACTCAGGTCTTCACTTCCCCCAGGGCATGGTCAGGTACACCTGCTTCTCCAAAAAGCAGCACATTGCCTTCTTCTAAGTAAATTATCTCCATATTTTTGAGGCGGAGTTCTTAAGAAAGGCAAAACCACTGCACCTAAGCAATCAGTTGCACTTCTGTGCAAGAATCTCCATCACTCTTCTCCAAAGACACTAACCTACAAAACCAAATATGTGATTCTTGAAATCAAAGAAAATCTGCCATACACTGCGCTTTAATCACTGCCTCCCTGAAGGTACAAACAGTTGGACTGTAAAACATGCCCACGCAGACAATCCCTGTGTCCTGCACATGCACGTGTGTGCACACACATACACACACACTCACTCAACGTCATGTGTAGCAAACAGTAGACAATTCCATGCTTTCAGGACAGGCACCAGCCAAATCCTTAAACTGTGAAACTAAGAATGCAAGCAGCAAAACTTGTGATTTCAGGCCACTTTTGATTATATTTCTGGAGCTCAGCCAAGAGAACCATTTCCAAGAAAAGCAGCTCAGACAATTGCACAGTCAGCTCTCCAGCCTTAAACCAAGCTCTTTGTCAAGCTAAGCGGGATGTTTCTTCTACTGACCTTATCTCAGGCTCCAGCCCTCTAACATGTCTGTTAACTAAGTAGCAAGTTATCGGCCTTCACCAAGAATACACAAGGAAGAAGTAGAACAAAACCACCTCACATTGGGAGCAACTGGAGAGTCAGCACAACAAACGATTGTGTGCAGAGTACTGCTAGTGAACAGGCACAACAAGGTGCTGATCGTTTCAGACAAAGGGAGAGAAAGGAGTGAACTCCCAAATGTGAGCCCTATACCAACCACCCGGCCAGCCAACAAAATTGTTTCCCTCAAGTGGGCAGTCTTGCCTGAGGAAGCCATGTCTATAACCAAAAGCCGACCTACAGGATTTGTAATAAAGCTCAAACTGGACCTCTCTCTGTCCTGGGGATGGACTCAGAACATAGAATCCATTTGGGGGCCATTTGCTCAGATTGGGAGGAGCTGGAGACTTGGGAGGGAAGAAAGCCACTGTAGTTTTCATGACCCGTGAACCTAGATCCAGTGTGCAAGTCAGGCTACCCTGAAGGTCCCAGAATGAAGCCTTTCTTCCTCGTTAGACACACAAGTCCAAGGGAACTGCACTTTAAATTCCATAAATACATAGTAAGTGAATAAACAAGTCATTGACCATTTATATGCATAGCATTTTGGGTGGCAACCGCTGACTTAGAACATTTGCCCTATTTAGAATCTAACTCAGGCTTAACTTAGAGGAGACTATTCTGAAGTAAAAAATTTTTTTGTTGATAGCTTTTTAGTTCCTTGATGTTAGAACTTATTTTGAGATTTTAAAAATAAATATTTTAGGCCAGGTGTGGTGGCTCACATCTGTAATCCCAGCACTTTGGGAGGCCGAGGCGGGTGGATTACCTGAGGTCAGGAGTTCCAGACCAGCCTGGCCAACATGGGGAAACCCTGCCTCTACTAAAAATACGAAAATTAGCCAGGCGTGGTCGTGCACGCCTGTAATCCCAGATATCCGGGAGGCTAAGGCGGGAGAATTGCTTGAACCCGGGAGGTGGAGGTTGCAGTGAGCCGTGATAGCGCCCCTGCACTCTAGCCTGGGTGACAGAGCCAGACTCCATCTCAAAAATAAAAATAAAATAAAATAAATATTTTTAAAACCTAGGCAGCAAATGGTATCATTTTACTCATCCCCTAATTTAGATAATAAATTAGCCTGTATTTCTCACCTTCACAAATAAATTCTATACTGACTAAAAAGCCTAAAGTAAAAAATCAAAACGAGTATTAGAAGGAAATGGAAATGTGGCCCCATGCAGTGGCTCACACCTGTAATCCCAGCACTTTGGGAGGCTGAGGTGGGAGGATCGCTTGAGCACAGGAGTTCGAGACCGTCTGGGCATCATAGCAAGACCCTGTCCCTACAAAAAATAAAACAATCAGCCAGGTATGGTGGTGCATACCTGTAGTCCCACCTACTCAGGAGGCTGAGAGGGGAGGATTGCTTGGGCTTAGGAGGTTGAGGCTACAGTTAGCCATGATCACATCCTGTACTCCAGCCTGGAAACAGAGTGAGATCCTGTCTAAAAAAAAAAAAAAAAGGAGATAGAGAAGATTGAGATAGAGAAGGACTTTCTAAGCAAGATATAAAACCAGAAACCATAAAGAAAAAGAATTACAGATTTGACTGCATAAAAACTTTAAACTTTGTAAAATAAAAGGGCCTGTATACAGACGAAGAGATAATATCTACAACAGAATTAACATCCAGAGTAAATAGGACAGATACAAGTCAATAATAAAACACAAACCACCCAATAATAAGTGTGCAAAGAATATTCATAAGAAATTCACAAATGCAATTGGTGGAGTTGAACAAAACAATGCTGATGACCCCAAAATCTCATTCCTAGATATATACCCAACAGAGATGATGCACAGGTATACTAAAGAGCATGCACGATAATGCTCTTAGCAACATTATTCATTAGTAACTGAAAGTTGGCAACAGATGTAACCCAGATGTCCATCAATCAATAAATTGTGATATATTCACATAATGCAATATATTAAGCAATGTAAATGAGCATACTACAGCTACACACGAGTACGTGAAAGACTCTTAAACGTAATGTGAATGAAGGAAGCCAGATGCAGAAGAGTGCATGTTTGTATGAGTCTGTTCATATGACAGTAGGAAACAGGCACAACTAATCTACAGGACTTAGATGTTAGGGTAGGAATTACTTTGGAGGAGGTCGATCTTTTTCAGGGGAGAGTCTTCTTTTGGGGAGAAGGTCTTATAATATTCTATTTATTGACTTGGGACATGATTACAAGGAAGAGTTCACTTTGTGTTAATGCATTGATCAGTACACCTTTAATGTATACACGTTTCCTTTTTCTTTCCTTTTTTTTTTTTTGAGATGGAGTCTCGCTCTGTCGCCGAGGCTGGAGTGCAGTGGCGAGATCTCAGCTCACCGCAACTTCCGCCTCCCGGGTTCCAGCGATTCTCCTGCCTCTGCTTCCCGAGCAGTTGGGATTACAGGCACCTGCCACCATGCCCAGCTAATTTTTGTATTTTCAGTAGAGACAGTGTTTCGCCCTGTTGGTCAGACTGCTCTCAAACTCCTGACCTCAGGCAATCCACCCGCCTTAGCCTCCCAAAGTGCTGGGATTACAGGCCTGAGCCACTGCACCCGGCCTATACACCTTTTCTGTATTTTTATTTTTAAAAGTTCCAAAAATTGAAATGGTCAATAGGCATATGATAAAATGAACAATCTAACTGGTAAATCCAGGAAATGCAATTTAAAATGACACTGTTTTTTCTGCACATGACGCTGGCAGTTTTTAAAAAATGATAATGTCCAATGCTGATGAGTATAATGGTGGCTATAAAAACCACAGAATTTTGGGGGAGAAACTCAATATTATTTATAAAAATTTTAAATGTGCATGCCCTTTGATCCAGAAATTCCACTTCTAGAAATAATATCCTTCAGAAACACTCATACATACACACACCTATTTGTATATAAGAACATTTGTTGCGGCATTGTTTGTAATGGTGAAAAATGGAAAACCACCTATGTGATCCTTTGCTAAAATAGTGGGTAAAGAAACTATGATACATCTGGAAGGAATGCAACAGTTAAAATGGGGGATGCCTATATGCACTAACACAGAAAGAGCTACAGGGAATGTTGTTAAGTAAAAGAAAAAAGTAAGTCAGAGAACAGATCATGACGTGTGATTGTTTCTGCATAAATGACCTGAATGGGCCAGGTGTGGTGGCTTACACCTGTAATCCCAGCACTTTGGGAGGCCGAGGTGAGCAGATAACGAGATCAAGTCCATCCTGGCCAACATGGTGAAACCCCGTCTCTACTAAAAACACAAAAATTAGCTCAGCGTGGTGGCGCGCACCTGTAGTCCCAGCTACTCGGGAAGCTGAGGCAGGAGAATTGCTTGAATCCAGGAGGCAGAGGTTGCAGTGAGCCGAGATTGTGCCACTGCACTCCAGCCTGGGTGACAGAGCAAGACTCCGTTTAAAAAAAAAAAAAAAGACCTGAATGTCCTTAAAACATTAAAACCACACACACACAAAGTTAAAACAACGGAAAATATCTGATGTGGTTCATTTATCTAAATACTTCACAAATCCTAAGACAAATAAATTTAACTTCTCTCTTGAGAAGTTATATGCACTGTATAAGAACTCTCTGGAACTGTCTCTCTACACCAAACCTGAAAGGACTGCACCACAATGGGAAGGAACTGTTTCTTGTTCCACAGCCTCCTAGAAGAGTCTCAGTGTCTCCTCAGAAATGCCAGCTCCCACACAGTCCTGAGCAATAGCACATGGAGTCTCTCCAGACCTTTGTGCTTCTGAGGCACTTTTCAATAATTAACTAATCCGCCTAAAGGGTGGGGCGGGCTATGGCTCCCACAGACTCAGCACTCCCTTCAGCCAGCTGCCCTCTGGAATGCAAAGGCATCCCCCAGGAATGGCTGTTGGTCAATCCCTGCCCCACCACAGCCCCCAAACTCAGGAGGGTGAAAGGGCCAGGGCAGGAAAGCAACTTCCCCTCTCAGATGTTCTCCTGGAGAAATTATATTACTCTCACCTACCTCCACCTCTCCTCTGTCATGCTCCTCCCCTATCTGAAAAAGAACGTTCCAACAGGCAGCAGGACAAATTACATGTCAATGCTGTCAGTTTCAATGCTGCCCTTTGTTGCTCCAGGTCCTATGAACCACAGAAAAATGTATAGGTCCTTTCCATTTTTTTTTTTTCTTTCTGGCACAAATAAAATAAACAGCAGAAGCAGTTTCTATTTCAATATTTTCAAATGGATGGTGTCTGGAGCAGTGGTTCCCAATCTTTGGAATTTAACAAACCATTAAAATTTTGAAAACCTTTTGAGAGACCAACATAGGACTGCTCACTTCTATTTTGCCAAGCACAGACACTTGAAAAAACAACCTGAATTGTTATCACCATCATTTTATGGTGGGAGATGATTGGACACCTTAACCCCAAAACAATGTGATCATGACAATCTCAGATTTTAAAACAGGACTTCAAATTTAATACACTCAGATTCATGAAAAATACACATATATTTCATGTAGACTGGTGAACATTTCCTTACAGACGCACCAGCCCCTTGGAAAGAACTGGCAGAGACTAAATCATAAGTTTCCAAACCTGGCTATGCCTGAGAAAGATAGGAAGGCATTAAAAATAATAATAATAATACAGATTCCAGATTCCCACCCCATCCATATTTACTGTATCACCTTCTGAGGATTTCTTGAGACGGAGTTTTGCTCCGTCACCCAGACTGGAGTGCAATGGCACAATCTCGGCTCACTGCAACCTCTGCCACCCAGGTTCAAGTGATTCTTCTGCCTCAGCCTCCAGAGTAGCTGGGATTACAGGCACCCACCATCATGCAGGGCTAATTTTTGTATTTTTGTAGAGAAGGGGTTTCACCATGTTGGCCAGGCTGGTCTTGAACTCCTGACCTCAGGTGATCCACCTGCCTCGGCCTCCCAAAGTGCCGGGATTACAGGCGTGAGCCACCTCGCCCGGCCGCCTCTGAGGCTTTCTAAGGGTGGGGCCCTGGAATGTGTATTTAAAACTTTTTTTTACTATGGTGAAATATACATAATATAAAATTTACTACTTTAACCATTTTAAGTGTACAATTCAGTGGCATTAAGGACATTTACAATGTTGTATGTAACTTTTCATCATCCCAAACAGAAACTCTGTACCTGTTGAGCAATCACTCCACATTTCCCCTTCCCCCAGCTCCTGCCAAACCTCTATTCTACTTTCTGTCTCTGTGAATTTGCCTATTCTAGGTCCCTCAAAGAAGTAGAATCACACAATATTTTTCCTTTTGTGTCTGGGTTATTTCACTTAGCATAATGTCTTTGGTGCTCATCCGTGTCATAGCAGGTATCAGAATCCCACTCCTTTTTGTGGCTGAATCCTTCTCCATTGCATGCATTTGCCACATTTTGTTTATCTATTCATCTGCTGGTGGACGGTTCTGTTGTTTCTACCTTTTGGCTATTATGAATGGTGCTGCTATGAAGGTTGTTGTACACGCATCTGTTTGAGTTCCTATTTTCTATTACTTTGAGTATATACCTAGGAGTGGAATATGCTGGATCATATGGAAATTCTGTATTACCACCAAGGAACAACCAGGCTGTTTTCCACAGTGGCCGCACCATTTTATACTCCCTCCAGCAATGTGCAAGTGTCCCAAGTTCACCACATCCTCACCGACATTTGTTGTTTTCTGTTTTTGTTTTTATTACCAGCCATCCTCATAGATGTGAAGTGGTATCTCATTGTGATTTCGATTTGTATTTCCCTAATGATTAATGATTTTAAACATCTTTTCCTGTGCCTGTTGGCCATCTGTATATCTTCTTTGGAGAAATGTCTATTGAATTACTTTGCCTATTTTAACATTAAGTTGTTTGGTTTGTTGTTGTTGAGTTGTAGGGGCTTTTAACATATTCTGGATAGTAGTCCCTTATCAGATGTGTGATTTGCAGGTATTTTCTCCCATTCTGTAGACCATCTTTTCATTCCCTTCATAGTGACCTTTGATACACTGAAGTTTTTTATTTTGATGAAGCCAAATTTGTCTATTTTTTTCTTTGGCTACCTGTGCTTTTAGAGTCACATCCAAGAAATCTTGCCAAATCAAAGATTATGAAGATTTAGTTTAGGTCCTTGATCTATCTTGAGTTAATTTTTGCACATGGTATAAGGTAAGGGTCCAACTTCATTCTTTTGTAAGTGGATATCCAGTTTTCCCAGCACTGTTGAAGACAAGGGTTTGTTTCCAGGCTCTCTATTTTATTCCATTGATCTATACGTCTGTTCTTATATTACTACCACACTATGTGGTCTGCTGTAGCTTTGTGTGAGAAATCTCACCAAGCTACCTGCTCCAGAAGTGCCTGCAGGAAGGAATTAAAGGACACAGGGGTGAGCGAGTCTCTGAGTATGAGAAGATCGTTGACAGCCCTGGAGCAGCAAGGGTGCTCTGGTGTGCAGCTTCCACCCTTCACCTGATCACAGCTGCCTCTGTTGGGCTAGCTCCTCCAACCATAGTACTTGGTCTGTAACCACCAGAGTTCTGGGCAAGTCCTTAGTCTGAAAAAGGATGAAGAGAGGAGGTGTTATGTGCAAAATGTGATTCACAAGAGCGGCCAGGAGTCAAAGGCCCCTCTCCCTCTTTTTTTTTTTTTTTGAGATGGGGTCTCGCTCTGTCACCAGACTGGAGTGCAGTGGCGCAATCTCGGCTCACTGCAACCTCCGCCTCCCAGGTTCAAGTGATTCTTCTGCCTCAGCCTCCCAAGTAGCTGGGACTACAGGCGCCCGCCACCACGCCCAGCTAATTTTTGTATTTTTTGTAGAGATGGGGTTTCACCATATTGGCCAGGATGGTATCAATCGATTTCTTGACCTCGTGATCTGCCTGCCTCGGCCTCCCAACTTTTTTTTAAATTAAGGAAATATCTCTGAGTCATAAAAGACCCCTCTTTGAGCTTTCATAGGCCAAGCAGACCCTGCTGCAGCAGGAAAAAGGAGGTTTCTTGACACAAATTGATTAATTCGAAGTTATTCTAAAACATTTTCTTGGCCTATTCGTATACAAAGGCACAAAGATCTTGGACAATGGAAAAGTATCACAAAACTTATATTTAGAGAAACTACTTTCCACAGTTTCCTTTGCCCTTTAAACTCAGTCTCTAGCTGGGCATGGTGTCTCATCCCTGTAATCCCAACACTTTGGGAGGCCAAGGCAGAAGGATTCCTCGAAGCCAGGAGTTTGAAAGCAGCCTGAGCAACACAGCAAGACCCCATTTCTATTAAAAAAAAAAAAATTTAAAAATAAATAAATAAATAAACTCAGCCTCTTTTCTCCCTACCCCCAGTCTTCCTCAGGCACCAGTCTATGTTTCTAGAAAAACTTGCTTGGCCACTTGTGTAGAAAGAGGAATTAATTTAATATTTGAATACTCAGCTGACTGGTTCTCCGTAGGAGCAAGTAGCCACGTAAATATCCAAGAGAGAACAAGGGAAGGGACAAAATGGCACCAAGCCTGAATTGTGAAGTCCTCTATCATCCTGCAACACCCTGGATATGCAAACCGAATATCTTCTCTCTTGGTGAGTCACGGCCTCCCACGCCCAGCAGGGTGTAGAAACATTTGACTGAAACCTGTATAAAATAGTGAGAACAAGTCAAGCAGGTAAAACATTTCCTGGCTGTCAATTTAATAAAAGGTTCAACCCTGCTTTAAGATGGAAGGAAGACGGGAGGCGGGGTTTCAGAAATACAGGTTTTACATAATCCCACAGAAACCAGGGATCTGTAATAAGGCTTGAAGATTTTTAGTCTCACAGGTATTTCCGTCTGTAAACACAAATGCACATGGAAGCTCTGAACACATAGTTTGTGTTTGTTTTATATTAAGAGGATGGGCATTTCTTTAGAGCTCCAGGCCTTGAATAGATGACTATTTGCAAGAGATGATGAGTTTCCTCTTCAAAATCCAAGATGTAGATAAACATTCATGCTGTTCCTATTTCTCTTTTTTCCTCCCTTCTACCCCTTACTCCTGAAATGGATAAGGAGAGGCAATAATAGCATCCCAGCAAATCAGAACTGGCTCAGATACCAAAGGCCTAAAAGAGATGATCGCATTAGCAAGAAAGCCTGTGACTAAAAATCCAAAACTTAAAACTACTATACGTAAACCTAGTGCTCAAATAGCCTACACTACTGTGACATCAGAAGCATTATTTCTCAAGATTGAGAAGGGCTAGTGAAAACGCTTCTGGGCCTGCAAAGCTGTGAACTTATGTGCAAGGCTGCAGTAGCCCAAGTTCTGATCCTGAGGAACACTGGAGCTGTCTCTGCCTCTTTATATAAATAGAAAATGTTCCTAATAAACGTGTACTAGGTCATTGTCGGTAAACACATATTAGGCACCCGCTTGGCCTGCACTGATCTGACCAGATCTATTTCCGCTTCCCTGAACCATCGCTTCGATGATGAAGCACATCGCAGAGAGCTGCTTCATCACCATTCAGGAATTGTACCCTTTTAAATTTCTATATGGGTATGCGCTGCTTTTGACACAGCTTTTGTTGTAAGCAGGCACTAAAATAGAAGCTTATAATTAGCTATCTGGGGAGGCAAGTGTGCGGTAGAACAGAGCTCAATAAGAGAAAAGTCAAGGCAGGTCCTGGGGAAACACTGCAAGATGAGTAATACAGAGGTATGTTGAAGTGTGGACACCCCACTAAAGTCGGGGGGAGGGAGTTCTGTCACTGTGCACCTTTCTAGTTAAAATTTCCATACGTATTATCATGTAGTTCTGAAAGTGTACTTGCAATTTATCTAACACCACTTAATCCTGGAAACCTGTAGTGGGCTGGAATGTAAGATACATGATTCCAGACAGATCACAGCTCCCAGAGGGCAGCACTATGTCTGGTCATGTCTGTATCTCCAGACCCAGGGCCAGCACCTGGCCCCACAATGGGCCCTCAGTTTGACTTCTGAATCACATCCTTCCAGATCACCCCGATTTTTACAGTCTTAACCTTTTGATATCTAAATCTGAGACTAGGTGTCAACTTTAACTCTCATGTCTCTACATTTCAAGCTCCCTGCTGTTATACTTAGTCTTGATACAGAAGGATAGAAAGGATGATTTTTGACTTCTACTTTACCCCCATCTGAGTCTGGCTTACCTTAAATGGAGTTCTGGCTGCTGAACACATCCCCGCCTTCCCTGAAAATACAGTAAGGGAACATACAGCACCAGGACCTGGGCACTGGGCCTGGACCCTGTCTACCACTCTCAACTTCTTTTCTCACTTTGTACCAATTCTTGCTACTCTTCTTCATATATTTGGACACTGAGTCTCTCACCAGTTCACTCTAATCTCAGATAACGTACTAATCTATTTTCTGTGCTCAGATTATTAAAATAGAAATTAAAATGGATTTGAGTCTTGGTTAAACTTCAAATTTTCTGCCACCTCATTTTTAAGAGTCTGGCCTATAGTCCATGGTGAAACCCCATCTCTACAAAAATTACACAGGCATGGTGGTGTGCCCCTGTAATCCCAGCTATTCAAGAGGCTGAGGCAGGAAAATCACTTGAACCTGGGAGGTGGAGGTTGCAGTGAGCTGAGATCGCACCACTGCACTCCAACCTGGGCAACAGAGCGAGACTCTGTCTCAAAAAAAAAAAAAAGAAGAAGAAATAAAACTCAAAAGAAACTAAACCTGCTCAGAGGATTTCAACATACAGCCAAACAACCCAAAGTGATTTCTGTATTTTTCAATCCAGTCCAAGAGTAGATTGGCAGGAAGAGTGCAGGACCTAAGCCAATGACAATGCTCACAGGAGGAGCCCTCCAGAAGTCACCAGGTATGGATGTTTCCTGGCGCTATGCATTTCTTTTACTTTGTCTTCAAAACTCCCATCCAGGGAATGTGTCTTCATTTTGCACTGGAGGCTGTGTCTCTCCAGTAAAAAAAAAAAAAAAAAAAAAGGGCTCCCACCCTGAGGAGGGCTCTCAAAAGGTTTTACTAGATTACTAGATGCATCCCGAAGAAATGGCTGCATTCATCATGAATCCTCCCCTCCTAAACAGCCACATTTCTAGTAGTTCAGTGACAGGAGAGAAAATACTCATCCCCTCTTGTCATTCCCGGAAGCAGTGCTGGAGAAAATATAACCAACTAGGCGTGAAGTTACTACACAGAGCTAGCACAGCCCCAGGTGAAGAGGATTTTGCAGCAGGGTGTGGGAGGAGTGGAGCCGAGCTCCAGGTGCAGGGAGGCATAAATCACAGAACCGTTGTGCTTCAAAAACTCCCGTGTTGTTACCAAAGACCTGATAATTATGTCTGTGAACATTCTGCCTTCTCTTTACTACACTGATCTGTCCACTTACAGAACTAAAATTCTAGGTTTTCTTCCCAAAGGCAATGTATCTCTGAAAAATGTGAAGTTTCACTAAAAAGAAAACACTGGGCAGCTGGGTGCAGTGGCTCACGCCTGTAATCCCAGCACTTTAGGAGGCCTAGGCAGGTGGATCAGTTGAGGTCAGGAGTTCAAGACCAGCCTGACCAACATGGTGAAACCCCATCTCTACTCAAAATACAAAAATTAGCCGGGTGTGGTGGCATACGCCTGTGATCCCAGCTACTCAGGAGGCTGAGGCAGGAAAATTGCTTGAACCAGGGAGGTGGAGGTTGCAGTGAGCGGAGATCACCCCATTGCACTCCAGCCTGGGTGGCAGAGCAAGACTCTGTCTCAAACAAAACAAAACAAAAACAAAGAAAACACTGGGCCAGGTGCAGTGGTTCATGCCGGTAATTCCAGCACTTTGGGAGGCCAAGGTGGGAGGATTGCTTAGCTCAGGAGTTTAAGACCAGCCTAGGCAACATGGCAAAACCCCATCTCTACCAAAAATACAAAATTAGGCGGGCATGGCAGCATGTGCCTATAGTCCCAACTACTTGGGGGGCTGAGGTGGGAGGATCACTTGTGCTCCAGACGTTGAGGCTGCAGTGAGCTATAATCACACCACTGCATTCCACCCTGGGTGACAGAGCAAGACCCTGTCTAAAGAAAAGAAAAGAAGAAAATACTGGGTTTAAGAAAGCATTTTATTTTCACAATGTTTTTATTTTTAATTTTTAAAAAAGTTTTAAATTAATGAGACAAGGTCTTGCTGTGTTGCCCAAACTGGTCTTGAACTCCTGGGCTCAAGTGACCTTCCTGCATCAGCCTCCCAAAGTGCTGGGATTACAGGTGTAAGCCACCACACCCAGCCTTTTATTAATATATGTTCACTAATCTTTCTTTTTTTTTTTTTTTTAAAGACAGTATCTTACTCTGTCACCCAAACTGGAGTGCAGTGGTGTGATCATAGCTCACTGCAGCCTCCAACTCCTGGGCTCAAGTGATCCTCCTGCCTCAGCCTCCTGAGTAGCTAGGACTATGGGCACATGCCACCACACCCAGCTAATTTTTGTTTTTTCAGGACAGTCTTACGCTGTCACTTGGGCTGGAGTGCAGTGGTGCAGCTCACTGCAACCTCTGCCTCCCGGGTTCAAATGATTCTCCTGCCTCAGCCTCTGGAGTAGCTGAGATTACAGGTGCACACCACCGCTGCCGGCTGATTTTTGTAATTTGAATAGAGACAGGGTTTCGCCATGTTAGTCAGGCTGGTTGCAAACTCCTGACCTCAGCCGATCAGCCCGCCTCGGCCCTCCAAATTGCTGGGATTACAGGCGTGAACCACCACACCTGGCCATAATTAAAAAAAAAAAAAAAATTGTAGATATGGAGTCTTACTATATTAACCACGCTGGTCTCAAACTTCTGACCTCAAGCAATCCTCCTGCCTCAGCCTCTCAAAGTGCTAGGATTACAGGCATGAGCCATGGTACCTGGCCAATAATTTTTATAAAATTAAAATGAAGCATGCATATAAGAGGGAAACTGCCATCAAGAAAGCAAAACTACAAATTGTGGTAAAAGTAGCTGGTGAGGATGGTAAATTTCAGTACATTAAAAGAGGCTATTCTGATTCCCTTTCAGCCATCCTTTACCAAGCACCCTTATGTGCCAAACAAAATGCTAGATGTCTTTGGGAATCTAAGAAGGCAGTATGATGAATGGTGTTTGCCCTCAAAGCATTTATAGTTTAATTGGAAAGAACAGTGATAAATAGATGTAGATATAAAAATCAACAGGCAGGGCGTGGTGGCTCATGCCTGTAATCCCAGCACTTTGGGAGGCTGAGGTGGGCGGATCACCTGAGGTTGGGAGTTTAAGACCAGCCTCACCAACGTGAAGAAACTCCGTCTCTACTAAAAATAACAAAATTACCAGGGCGTGGTGGTGCATGCCTGTAATCCCAGCTACTCCAGAGGCTGAGGCAGGAGAATCACTTGAACCTGGGAGGTGGAGGTTGTGGTGAGCTGAGATCGCGCCATTGCACTCCACCCTGGGCAACAAGAGCAAAACTCCGTCTCAAAAAAAAAAACAAAAAACAACAATACGAGTACAGAAGTACAGACCTGGAGCCAAATTGCCTCCACCACTCAAGGCCAGAATTGAAGTGGGTTCCAAAAACTCAGCAATCAAGATAAATAATATTTTAATATTATTAAATAAGATGTGCTTTTATTATTATCATTATTATTTGAGACAGCATCTCACTCTGTTGCCCAGGCAGGAGTGTAGTGGCACAATCAAGGCTCACTGCAGCCTCCACCTCCTGGGCTCAAGTCATCCTCCATTCTCAGCCTCCCAAGTAACTGGGACTACCGGCATGTACCGTCATGCCCAACTAATTTTTAATTTTTTGTAGAGACAGAGTCTTGCTATGTTGTTCAGGTTGTTCTCAAACTTCTGGCCTCAAGGGATCCTCCTGCTTCAGCCTCCAAGAGTGCTAGGATTTAAAGGCGTGAGCCACCACCCCTGGCCTGCATTATTTTTAAAAAATAAAAGTTCATGCATAAAATCTATGATATACAAAATAGCAAAAGTTTAAATGAAACAAGCTCCACCTGGGTGCAGTGGCTCACACCTCTGCAATCTCAGCACTTTGGGAGGCCAAAGTGGCTGGAGCACTTGAGGCCAGGAGTTTGAGACCAGCCTGGCCAACATGGCGAAATCCCATTTCAACTAAAAATACAAAAACTTAGCCAGGCATGGTGGTGCGCATCTGTGGTCTCAGCTACTTGGGAGGCTGAGGAGGGAGGATAGCTTGAGCTCAGTGGACAGAGGTTGCAGAGAACTGAGATCATGCCACTGCACTCCAGCAGCCTGGGTGACAAAGCAAGATCCTGTCTCAAAAAAAAAAAAAAAGAAAAAGAAACAAGCTCCGACAATGCTGTGCCAAGCCATATTGGAGCCTGAGGCAAAAGGAAAAGTGTGCACCCCTATAAATATGTCTCAGTATATTTTTTAATCATTAATATTTCTCCAGGACATTAATGTCATTGAGAAAATACTGAAACTGAAAAGTGGGTATATTAAAACTCATGCCATTAAGTTTAAATATTTTTACCCCAAACAGAACTTGTTACTAATTTTACTTTCTTGGCTTTAATGAAAGCACACTTATCACTTACTAGCTTTGTAATCCTGGATGAGTTTCTTAATCTCTCTGTGCCTTGGTTTCCCCTTCTGTAAAAAAGGTAGTGGGGGTGGAAGAACAGTGCTATCTCACAGGATTGTTGTGAAGATCAGTATGTATTAGGACAGCACCCAGTGCACAGCAAATCCTCTTCAAGTTAAGCTATTGTTATTGTGTCTTTATTATATAGACAATGAAGTTTTAGGAGATCAGAGATGCAGGAGATCACTTCCAACCAAGATGAGGTCCTTCCTAGATGTTGTCACCTACTCTCTGATATTTCACCCCACAGGGACGTGTGCTCACCACTGTATACTTTGGTCTGTAATAGGTCAAGTCCCTTAACTGGCACTCAATAAATATTTACCTATTAAGTGAAAGACAATCAGAAAGTGCTTTCTGGAGAAGATGGTGTTTGAGTTGGCCTTTAATAAATATTAGGGAAAAAATTGGGAAGGTGGAAAGGGTATGATGAGGGAGGGCATTTGAGTTCCTAGCAACACAGCTAGTGGAGATATTCATTAGTCATTTGAAAATGTGAGATTAGCACTTCGAAGAGAGATGGAATGAAATTGTAAACATGGGCATAATTCACATGCTTGTGATAGGAACATCACATAGGCAGATGCCCTCTCCCAGGCAGAGGGTGTGCTCAGAGAATTGGAAAGAACAAAGGACAAGGCTGGATGAGTCTGGAGAGGAACTAGGGAAGACATCTGGGAATTCAGGAGGATCCTCAGGAATTCGGAGCCTCCAAATCATGCAACATCTCCCTGACTCCTAAAACAATTCTCTGAATAAGTAAAAACAATCTCGAGTAAGAGAGACCCAGAGCATTCACGTGTTCATCCTGAAATATTTTATTTTATTTTGAAACTTGATGAAGGTTCAAATGAAACATTCAGCAGTTAGTATATATATATATATATATATATTTTTTTTTTTTTTTTTTTTTTTTTTTTTTTTTGAGAGAGAGAGTCTCATTCTGTTGCCCAGGCTGGAGTGCAGTGGCACAATCTCGTCTCAGGAGTGCAGTGGCACGATCTCGTCTCATTGCAACCCCCACCTCCCAGGTTCAAATGATTCTCCTGCCTCAGCCTCCCAAGCAGCTGGGACTACAGACGCATGCTGCCACGCCCAGCTAATTGTTTCTATTTTTAGTAGAGACAGGGTTTCGCCATGTTGGCCAGGCTGGCTTCAAACTCCTGACCTCAAGTGATCCGCCTGCCTCGGTCTCCCAAAGTGCTGGGGTTATAGGTGTAAGCCACCGTGCCTGGCCCTCAGCAGTTAGTAGAGTATGTTTTAACATCATGTATTTTCTTCTAACTAAACTCCAGAAAAGAAATGTTTCTAATAATGTTAACAAATGACAAAGTCACCAACTTCTTTGAAAAGATAGCAAATCCAAGTTCCCACCCATGCTTTCCTTTTAATATGGAATACTTCACATCACTCCTAACTCATACATTGATTATTCTTCAACAATTAATTTTTTAAGCCAGTAATTTGGAAACATCAGAAATGTGGCTTGGTTCCCAGTCTACCTTGCAAATGCTTAACTTTCCCACAGTGCCAATGAACACCATTATCAATACTTCTTTATTCCTCTACTTATAACTTGGTTTCTATAACAACCATCACATTAGATGGTTTGCCTGTTTACTTGTTTCGTCTATGAGCTCCTTGGGGTCAAAAGCTGCGCTTTATTTACCTTTGTATCCTCAGCACCTGACAAGCTGACATATGGTAGATACTCAATAAATATATATTAAGTGAATGAATAAATGAATGAATGGAGGCCAGGGGCGGTGGCTCGTGCCTGTAATCCCAGCACTTTGAAAGGCCAAGGCAGGCAGATCACCTGAGGTGAGGAGATTGCCACCAGCCTGACCAACATGGAGAAACCCCGTCTCTACTAAAAATACAAAATTAGCCGGGCGTGGTGGTACATGCCTGTAATCCCAGCTACTTTGGAGGCTGAGGCAGGAGAATCACTTGAACCCAGGAGGCAGAGGTTGCGGTGAGCTAAGATTGCACCATTGCACTCCAGCCTGGGCAACAAGAGCAAAACTCCATCTCAAAAAAAAAGAGACCAAAAACAAAAAACACACACACAGAAAAACCTGTGCTTTATTTACCTTTGTATCCTCAGCACCTGACAAGCTGACATATGGTAGATACTCAATAAATATATATTAAGTGAATGAATAAATGAATGAATGGAGACAGAGCGCAGTGGCTCACGCCTGTAATCCTAGCACTTTGGGAGGCCGAGGTGGGCAGATCACCTGAGGTCAGGAGTTTGAGACCAACCTGGCCAACAAGGTGAAACTAAAAATACAAAAATTTGTGCTACAGCCTAGGCGACAGAGCAAGACTCAGTCTCAAAAAAAAAGAAGGCTGCTAGGGACATGCAGTTGGGGCAGGGTATTTGATGGGGTGTGGATTGGAAAGAGAAGATACCTAAGGCTGTTAGGGGAGGGATAGAGGCTGTTGAAGCAACTATGGAGCCCAGGGAATATGAAGAGGGGCTCAAGTAAAACAGGAGCAGGAAATATATAAAGAATATTTACATGTTGTTTATAAGCTCCTAAGGGATAAGGTGGCATGATATACATTGCTGACTGCCTGCCTGAATTTCCCTTCCTTGGGAAAGCCCAGCTTCGTCCCCAGGAGGCCATGTGCTCTGGAAGGCCTCCCTGAGTCAAGCCCTGAGTGTATGGTGTTGATTCAATTCTGGCCAATGAGGCATGAAAAGAAATTTGCTGGGGCAGGGAGCATAGTTTGGGAGAAATTGTCTTGCTATTAAGAAGAGACAGGTAAGAAGAAACCTCTCTTTTCCCCTGGCTCAAAATCTTGCTATGATTTGATGCCTGGAAATGCCTTGGTCGTGAGAAGCCACAGAGAAGGTTGCAGAGAGGAAAGATGGGCAATATCTGTGGGCGTGGGAGGTCCTCCACGATGTCCCTAAGCTCCTGAATTGGCCAATCCTGGAGCCAACCTACCTCTGGCCTTGTTAAATGGGATGATAAGGCCCTCTCTCATCTAAGCCCATTTGAGCCAGGGTTTCTGTGATTCAAAATCAACAATGGTTATGAGTTTGTGCACACCCAACTCTCCCTTCCAACTGCCTCTTCTAGTGAGATATCAATTCTACCAGGATCTGGCCTCATATGTGTGGAATGAATTAGGCTTGTAAATTCCCAAAATGTGAATTCTTTGCTGCTTGGAATCAGCATTTATAATGAAGAAAAAATTTTTAGCATATCCTTATTTTAAATATATCAGTGAATTATTAGGCTCACATGCCAACAGAGATACCTCACCAAAGCGGTCTTGCTATCCAAGTCTATAGCAAGTGGATTCTATTTAAAGCAACAGCTGCAACATGGGACTGAGTAAGAAGCTAGATTGTAGATGATATTCTCTTTCATTTGTAACACAAATATTTGTTTTCAGTGGAGTAGAAGTTTCATATTAATTAGAGATGGAACTGCTGACTTGATTTCCAGAATGCAAACAAGAAATACTCCTCATTCCTGACTTGAAAAAGTTAGGGTGAGAAAAGAGGGAGTGACATTCATACCAGAGTAGCTTAGAAATGAGATCACGTCTCTTAATGAAACTTTAAGGAGGTTGGGCGCGGTGGCTTACGCCTATAATCGCAGCAGGCCAAGGCGGGTGGATCACTTGAGACCAAGAGCTGGAGACCAGCCTGGCCAACATGGCGAAACACCATCTCTACTAAAAATACAAAAATTAGCCGGGTGTGGTGGTGGGCACCTGTAATCCCAACTAATCGGGAGACTGAGGCAGAGAATCACTTGAACCTGGGAGGTGGAGGTTGCAGTGAGCCAAGATTGTGCCACTGCACTCCAGCCTGGATGACAGAGCAAGACTCCATCTCAAAAAAAAAAAAAAGAAAAAAGAAAAAAAAAAGAAAGAAAGAAACTTTAAGGAATCACAGATGATGGTGACACCAAATACAAATTCTACTAATCCTTCTCTTTGGCAGCAGATAGCCTTTCAGAACTTCTGTTTTATTTTTCCCCTCATTAATTTTAGCTGTTGTTGACAAGACTTTTAAAAAATTGCTTATTTTTTTTAAAGTTTCCTCCCATCCTATGTAGTGAGCCATCTCCCTTCTCCCATTTGAACAAGGAACAGGCTCTGTGCATCCTTGCCTCAAAGGAGGTTTGTAGCAAGGCAGAAAGCAAAAGCTGCCTGCAGGACATTTTCCTTCTTGAATTTTGTTTTCACAAGCTTAAGCTATTAATTAACTTATTAGGTAGTTATAGGGAATCCTGTAAGGGAACTATGAAGAAAATGAGATGTTCATCAGGCTAAAAGATTCCTGGAAACAAGGAGGGACAGAAATCTATAGATTCCTCAAGTATCTGGGACTAGAGCCCTCCCCACTAAGTGGACTAATCATGCCTTAAGGAGGCGATCAGATCTTCAAAGGCTTTGTTTTGTGGCACACCTAGGGAGACAGAGCTCTAGGGAACAGCCTTGCTAGAGATTCCCATGCTTCAAACACTGCAGGGGGAGAAACAGGGCCACTAGGTTTGAAGGCACCACACTGGCCAGGACAATGGATGTTTCAGCAGCCACCAATCCAGTCTGGTGACTGATGCCCAGAGGGCCTCCCCACATGCTGGCACTAGAGACACTGGGTTTCCAAACAACTTTTGGGATGAGGAGGCTCTGGGGGACGTCAAGTGTGCCTGGGAATATATTTCCTTCTTGCTAGGTAGGAAAAAGTAAAGTTGAAATTAAGTTGATTTAAATACATGAAGAAACTCACTATCTCTTGCCACCTAGGTTTGTGGCTTGGGCTTCATACCTACAAACATTGACTATTTGGAGTCCATACTCTGTGGAATTTCTCTCTACATCAAATTAGTTGGGTCCACTTGGGAAAAATGCTGGAGACCCTGGACTCTAGATTGGTCTTAAAATCTCCAAGTACAGCTCCTTTCACATAGAGGGACATACCATGCTTGCTGCCGGACCATTCTAAGTAGACTCCAACTAGCAACACTGGAAACATCTCTTTAGATTTGAGGACAGGAACATCAGATGGCCCAATATAATTCTTGGTTGCAAGCCGCAGAAGCCAGCCCTGGCTAATCTGATTTAAGCTGGAATGTATTAGAAGGATACTGAATAGTTCACAAGATGGATGGGAAGGCTAGAGAACAAGGATCAGGAAAAGGGCTGGAAACCAAGAGAGAATGGGCACAGAGGAGCATGGCCCAGGTAATTCCACAGGACAGTCTGCCCCTGCCAGCACCTCACTGCTGCCCACAGATAACACTGCCACCACTAGCGGCCTCTGAACTATTTTTCACCCTCTGCTTCTTCCCTTGATATTCAAGGTCCAGAAAGGAGGCTCTGACTGGCTGAGCTTGAGTCCTGCACCATTCCCTGGAGGTCCCTGAATAGAGGGAGGGTGTTGGCCGTGAACACAATGTAGAATACTGTGTCACCCCAAAACTATGATTGGAAGAAGGGAAGCTGAACAAAAAATAAACACACTTAACAAATGTCCACCACATTCCCAACCACTTAAGGAGAAGAAAAAAGCGTTAAAGTCTTGAAAACTCCAGCTTTCAGTTAACTACCTTGTAAAAGTACTCACCTATTTCCCAGGATCGAGCCCTATAAAAGTTTTATGCAAGCTCATAATTTCACTCTCAAATGAATTTGTAACCCATGACCCTGATTCCTGCCCAGTACTTGGCCCTGCCCATTGGCCCTGGATTGCTTTCTCTGATTAGATTTCTATAGCAATTCCCCAGGCTCAGGGACCAAAAGACTCGCCAGGCACCTAAGTTTGAACAACCTTTTGTACTTCATCTCTCACTCTTACCTCCACCCTGAGGCACATGGGTGCTGTTGGCTTCCTGGTGAAGTTAAGAGGGAAGATAAACTTAAGGACCACAGATTTAGAAGGCTATTTTCATCTCTCTACTTATAGGCAGAACTACATTCTCAGAAAAACAGAAGTATGGCCTATTTTTTAAGCTCTTCAGAAGTGGGAAAATACTATTCTCGATACATCCAACAGAAAATAAGACACAAGCTGTGTTTGAAGATTCAGTAGAAAACAGAGAACACTTGATAAAAACAGGGGAAAAAAAGATGTTCATAGACTGTCTCCAAATCTGCTCAAGTGTACAGGAGGAAGATACGTCCAAAGGATCATGACAATTGTGGGGACACATCACCCCACATCTGTGATTGCTCCTTGCTGCTTCTCCAGCTTTAGGTGATGAGTGTGGTGAACAGATACAGCCTGTGGCATAGGTCCAGGCAGGAAAGGGATCTTCTCTTACATCTGGTAGCACTGGAGTAGGGGGAGCCTTGGGATCTGTGTCTCACGAAAGCGTCTCCTTTTTTCTAGGGGTTTATCAGGATCCAGGAATGATAGAGAAGACAGATGCTCTGGAAAGGGAAATAGTAGATGAGAGCTAAGGGCACATTCCAACCTGCCATTTGTGCAACAGGAAGTGCCACAAAGTCTTAGAAAGTATTTATAAGCCATAAATGATCACTAAAAGCTGATTAGCTAATTTTCTTTTAAAAGGAAAATGTTGGGGAATTTTAAGTAAGGGCAAAATCTTTCCAATGCTTCTTGTTTTAATTTTCCTTAACTTTTTCACTTAGCTTGATCTGTATTTAAGGGTCTTGTGTTGTTAGTTCAGCCAAAGGAAGTGCAAAATCCTCCAGGCTGTACTACTGTTGGCTATCCCCAGCCTGTGTGTAACTGAACATGCCCATTAGCAGGATCTTGGGAGCCACAGTACCAGTGCCCTCAAAGTTGGCCAGTGGCCAGCAATAAACAGGTTCTGGCTAGTCATACCTGAGGTTTGGAAAGATACTTTGTACCCAACCCTGAGGAGTGGTATGGAGCCAGGACAAGAACAGGCAAGCTCCTGCAGAATTCTGTACCTATGTGGGATGAGCCTGCTCTGAGCCTGCTCCACGTTATGCTCTGAAATGGGAAACCTGGGGCAAAGGTAAGACATCTCAAAGGAAAATAGAGCAAAATTTTAAATTCTGAGGGCTCCTCTGCACCGCAGAAGCCGACATCCCCTCCCCTGTCCCCTCCCTCATGGCCAATCACTCTGCTAAGGTGTTTCTGCCTCATTTAGTGCAAGCATAATAAAATAGAAGAGGAAAGTGAAACTACATATATGTCTCTTTTTCCATCAGAGGTGAAGCTAAAGTATATAGCATTTATAAATATTATATAAAATATAAATAAAGTATATAATATTTAAGTTCCTTACAACATTTTCCTGAATATGATTGACAATGGCTACAGAACTTGGAATGGGGATTTTGTGTGACTCACATTTCTTTCTTTCCGTTTCTTAACTGTTACACTCACTCCATAATAAAAGGCTTTCAGACGTATTATTACATCAGGAACACTAACAGTTCTCAGGGGACCTCCCTACCCCAAGGAGTTCTCACTCTCTCTCCATAGAAGATACAACATTCTCAAAGAGTGAGTCAACTTATCAGGTTAGTTAAGGTATAAATTACTCAGCCATCAATCTTCACACCAATAAAACCTGCATAGGTTGGTGTAGATTTACTATATTAGACCAAGAGGCACATCTGAAGGCAAACCCTCAGCTGGTCAGAAATTCCCAGGGTGAGTTTTCCAAGCAGGACTGAGACCTTAGCATTTGCATGACTTTTGGTATAAGCTGTTGGTTCTTACACGTGATGTTTTTTGGGTTCAGAAGAAAGTGAAAAATGACTTAGATTCCAAAATGGAAATGTATCCCAACATTTTGGGAGGCCGAGGCCGGCGGATCACCTGAGGTCAAGATTCAAGACCAGCCTGGCCAACATGGTGAAACCCCGTCTCTACTAAAAAATACAAAAATTAGCTGGGCATGGTGGTGGGTGCCTGTTACCCCAGCTACTCAGGAGGCTGAAACACTAGAATTGCTTGAACCCGGGAGGCAAGGTTGCAGTGAGCCGAGATTGTGTCACTGCACTCCAGCCTGGGTAACAGAGCAAGACTCTAAAAAAAAAAAAAAAAAGAAAGAAATGTAATATATGGGGTCCACAAAAGCTAGGGGTATCATATATTTTAATTTCTAAAGATGCTCGCAAACTCCTTTCACACTCAGGCAGTGACCCAGCCTTTTGCTTCATTGAGAAAGAAGAGGGCATCAGGATAACTCTCTCACCCTTTTTCTACCTCCCAACTTACATTTTTTCTTTTTCCATTTTTTATTTATTTATTTTTTTTTTATGAGACAGAGTCTCATCACTCTGGAGTTCAGTGGCGCAATCTTGGCTCACTGCAGCCTCAACCTCCTGGGCTCAAGCGACCCTCCCATGTCAGCTTCCCAGATAGCTGGGACTACAGGCATGCGCCACCACACCCAGCTAATTTTTTTTTTTTTGAGATGGAGTCTCGCTCTGTCGCCCAGGCTGGAGTGCAATGGCACGATCTCAGCTCACTGCAACCTCTGCCTCCCGAGTTCAAGCAATTCTCCTGCCTCAGCCTCCCAAGTAACTGGGATTACAGGCGCCTGCCACCCCGCACAGCTAATTGTTGTATTTTTAGTAGAGACAGGGTTTCACCATCTTGGTCAGGCTGGTCTCAAACTCCTGACCTCAGGTTGATCCACCCGCCCAGGCCTCCCAAAGTGCTGGGATTACAGGCGTGAGCCACCGCGCCCAGCACAGCTTATATTTTCGCTTGCATTCTTTGTTCCAGCTGAAGGAATGTGTACCCTCCTCCTAGACTCACCACTGCTCTCCTGATGCTATCCCCACGTCCCTGAAACCTCAAGCCATCAATAGGCCCCACTCTCTTCTTTCTTTGCTCTTTCCCTTGTTACAAATCTCCCTCTTCCTTTTCTCCCTAAGAAACATGGTCAACACTCCATCATGAAAAACTGCTCAGTCTACTCACCTTCTCATGTCAATCTCCCTGAGCAGCTATTCGTGCCTCAACCCACTGGAATGTGGCTTTCAGTTGCTCCACTCCACAAAATTGTTTTTTTTTTTTTTTTTTTGAGATGGAGTCTCGCTGGGTCACCCAAGCTGGAGTGCAGTGACGCGATCTCGGCTCACTGAAACCTCCACCTCCCAGGTTCAAGTGATTCTCCCGCCTCAGCCTCCCGAGTAGCTAGGATTACAAGCGCCCATCACCTTGCCCCAATAATTTTTATATTTTTAATAAAGATGTTGTTTTACCATGTTGGCTCGGCTGGTCTCGAACTCCTGACTTCAAATGATCTGCCTGCCTCAGACTATCAAAGTGCTGGAATTACAGGCGTGAGCCACCACACCCAGCCTCGCAAAATTGCTTTTTTGAGGCCAGTGACTGCTTGATGGCCAGACTCTTAACTCAACCTTGGCCTTGACTTCCAAAACAGCACTCTTCCCCAGATCTCCTGATTCTATGAGCACTCACATCATCTTTCTCTACCCAGCCCTTAATATCAACCTTTTTCAACTTATGCTTCCTCCTTTGGATGTTACATCTATTCTCACAGTTTCACATATTACTTATAAGCTGGTAATTCCAAATATTTATCTCTAGCCCTGAACTGTCTTCTGAGTCCCGGACCATCTCCAAGTGCATTTTGGTCATATCCACCTGGGTGTCCCAGAGGCCCCCTAAATAAAGAAGTCTAAATCCAGACTCATCCACTGTCTTGTCTCATCTCTAACCCCTCACTCCCCATCCCTAGAAAATGCCTGCATTTTATCTACCTAAAAGTTATTTTCAAATATCAGAAATTCTATAATCACAAAAAGACTGCAGTTACAGTAAATAACCCCACAGATACAGAGTAATACAGGGAAAATCTATGATACCCATGAAAGCAAACAAGCAAAAACACTCAAGAATAACCTAAAGATTATTTACTAGAGAAACTCCAAAGAAGTAGAGAAAAACATGTTATAATAGGGAAGTAAAATGGTATCTTAGAGACAACTGGTGAAGACCAGACATGCCTAACAATTAAGAAATAATTAACTGATGGTATTTGCTTGGATTTAATTTGCTTAGGTTTACCATTTCCAATTGAAAAGATCAAAGGATGTCATTACCTTGAATATGGTATTATTGTTGAAAAGTGGATTTGCCTGTTGGATCTGCCCAACATAGCAGGAAAGTGTACATCCAGAAGAGAACATGTGATTTGCAGCTTTCCATGCTCACTTACGGAAAGGGCCTTACCAAAGGCAGACACCACAGTAAGCAAGCGCTAGAGGTACCAGCAAAAAAAGCCAGGACAAGACGTTTGTTAAGAAGCTTCACGTGGCCGGGCACGGTGGCTCACACCTGTAATCCCAACACTTTGGGAGGTCAAGGCAAGAGGATTGCTTGAGCCCAGGAGTTTGAGATCAGCCTGGGCAACATAGCAAGACCTGATCTCTATTCCACAAAAAAAAGGTAAATTATTTTTTTTAAAAAGAACCTTCACTCATTTCATGTGCTAAACAAAATCACACACATCACAAATAATGGTCATTTTCTACAAATGACTCCAAGATAGAAGATAACTGAATTCTAATCAGTATTCTGCAGTTCCTGGCTCTAATGTATGTATTATTCACTGATCTTTGGCAAATGACTTAAGTTTTCTGAGACTATTTCCAGGTCTAAAAAAGGACTGTCTCACAGTTAAAAATCACTTGACAAAATCAAGCTCAAGAGAGATGGCTAAATGTTTGAAATCTCCAGTCCTGCCAACTGACTTGTAGAATATTCAAATACAATTTTCCAGTTGCCAAAAATTGGAATAATGTTAGCTTACATTTCTAGGAAATGTCAGATGAGGCAATTTGGAAAATCCACCTGCTGTGCCTAAGCCTGAATCGAACACAATAAATGGTCCATTTTTCTCTGGAATTTGAGTTCTACTGAATTAATCTTTTTACAAGACGGAAACCTGAAAGTAAACATAATGAATCACTCTTCCCACCACGCCTGCTTGTCTTGGTGCTAGCAGCAGTTCCCCGCTTTCTTTGCAACACGGCTCTAGCAAGGAGCCGAGCATCTGAAGCAAAGTGTGATCAACAGATGCTCGTTTCCATAATTGGCACTTTTCCAATAACCAACCCCAAATTTAATTAGCCACTTATCTGAAGCAGAAAAGGATTTCTAAAGCATTCTAGTAATCTGTGCTATTTCTCTCCACTGTTTCATGCCCCAGCCCCACAGGCCTCCTCACTCAGAAGTCTTTGAAGGACGCATGTCAAGCACAGGATGTGTGCTTCTTCCTACTGTAAACAAGCAAGTCTCTAAAAATATTCATGAGATTTTTGTACTAGGGAAAAAGAATAATATTCCACTGAACTGAAGACCACATATGATACAGGGGAAGGACGCTGGAAATAAAGCTCCATACATAACTCAGTACCAGTAAATCAGCATGTTAACTAGGTTAATTCACAACCATCCTACCACCAACTACCTAGCACGAGACTCTCATCAACCTGCAGCCGGATCCCAGGTGGTCCCAGTGGCTGCATTCATTGAATACAGCCTGAGCAATACTCCCGCTCCACTCTTCACTCTGCTGACCCTGTATGCTGTGAATTCTGCCCTAGCTCCAAACCTCTTGGTACAAAGGAACTCTCTACGTTTAGTTCTCTTGACAACTACCTACTATAAGATGAAGTTTCCAGGAACTCATGTGATCATGAGACTCTGCAGTCACTTCAAGGGGTCTTGTTGGCTGGCTCAGGGGGGCTGGTGTCAAGCCCAAGCAGAAGGTACGTTTGCCCATGGGGTGTTGGGAGATGGTTGGGAAGTTAGGCAGAGCATTACCTGCTGTGGATATGTCCTTGCTCCTGCTCAGCACCCTCTGCCCTGTCTTTGGGAGCAGAACTCCTCTGGGTGGTGGCGAGCCAATCCCATGTGATTTAGCTAGCTGATCCTGCCCAGTGCACCCCAATCCCACCAAGGCCACAGTTACTGGGAGATGGTTGGACCGTGACCCAGATTAGGCCAGACACCTCTCTGAAAGCTACTGGGGTTCTCAGAAAAAGCTTTCTCCCTGGTCACTGAGTCTTGCTCACTACTTGAGAGAACGTACCAGGAGAAAGGGGGCAGGGAAAGGAGGGCTTCCCTGACCACACCATCTGAGTCCTGAATCCAGCCTTACCCGGAGCCAAGATTAGCCTGAATTTCACTTACGTGAGCTAAGCAAGTCCCATTTTTGCTTAAGCTACAGAGGATGTGGTTCTTTCTCTGAAAGTTTCCCCCCACTAATAAACACCTAACCTCATCCCCTCCCTAGTTGTTATCCAAGTTATTTAGATGATTATCTTCCTTCCTTGTGTGGTTTTTGCCTAAAATTCTCCATGTCCTCCCAGTCATTCCTGACCCCTCCAGCCCTTTAAACTCAGGTCAAAGTTTAACTCTTAAAGGGACACTTCTCATATTAACCCACAGCTTCCAAAGTCCTAGAGTCTTCAATGTGTGTACATACGAATACATTCTCATAATCATATGCTAAGCGCTATTCCTTAGTCTAGTCTCATTCCTGCTGTTCTGTAACCAAAAGGCAAAAAAAAAAAAAAAAAAAGAAAGAAAAAAATCGTTGCTGAAAGAAGTGAGAATTCTCATTTTAAAGTGTCTTACTGACTTAAAAAAGAAAAAGGGGTGCACTCAATGTGAGATACAGCAAAGATCCAAGATGTGTGTATGTGTTTTTTTAACAAATGGCAGTATGCATTTGGATGCTTATTGTGTGCCAGGCAGTGTGCTAAGCACCTTATGCACATTTTTTTTTTTGAGACAAGTCTTGTTCTGTCGCCCAGGCTGGAGTGCAGTGGCACGATCTTGGCTCACTGCAATTTCTGCCTCCTGGGTTCCAGCGATTCTTCTGCTTCAGCCTCTCAAGTAGCTGGGATTACAGGCACCCACCACAACGCTCGGCTAATTTTCGTATTTTAATAGAAACGGGGTTTCACCATGTTGGCCAGGCTGGCCTCGAACTCCTGACCTCAAGTGATCCGCCCAAAGTGCTGGGATTACAGGCGTGAGCCACTGCACCCAGCCACATTTTTTCATTAATCTTTCCAACCTCTGTGCTAGGTACCATTATTCTAAATTAAAAAACAGCAACAACAAAAAAAACAAATACTAAGGCTTTCAATGTTTATGGAATCTGCTCAAGGTCACACAGCTGGTAAATGCAGGAGCTGGACTGAGTCCAGAGGCCACTCTTACCATCCCCCACTCCCACCCACAGACCAGGCAGTGGCCTTGGAACACCCAGTGAGGCTTTCCTTGGAGTTACCCCTGCATATGAAACTCAGTACTAGCAGGTCAGCGTTTTAACTGGGTTAACTATCACTTGTCTACCATGACCCACCCAGCATAGGACTCCCTCTACCCAGCAGCTGGATGGATCCCAGGTGGTCCCAGTGTCTGCATTCATTGAACACTGCCATTTCAGTATTAAATTAGTCATTTTATTAATAGTATTAATATCCTTTTTATTTATTTATTTATTTATTTATTGAGATAGAGTCTCACTTTGTCGCCCAGGCTAGAGTGCAGTGGCTCAATCTTGGCTCACGGCAACCTCCGCCTCCCGGGTTCAAAGGATTCCTGTGCCTCAGTCGGGTGCCACCACACCTGGCTAATTTTTGTATTTTTAGTAGAGACAGGGTTTCACCATGTTGGCCAGGCTGGTCTTGAACTCCGGACCTCAGGTGATCCACTTGCCTCGACCTCCCAAAGTGCTGGAATAACAGGCCTGAGCCACCGTGCCTGGACTAATATCCATTTTAGACATAAATGAAATGTGCTTGGTTATTTTGTTGCCTGGTTCACAGCAATTCTAAGGTAATAAAAACTTAGAAGTGACAGTGAGATGGGGGCTGTCCCTAGAAAACAGTAATAAATGACTAGTAGAGTTAGAAGGAGCCTGAAAATCTGTTAAAGCAAGATGTGGGAACTCGAGACATGCCCAAGTTCACCCATCTCATGACCCTTCCTTCACTGCCTGATTCACAAAGAGCCCTCAGAGCAAGCAGCCCTGCTTCTGTGGATTCTGGGCAGCATCATCACCAGGCGGGTCCTTCAGAGTACTGGGAGCAGCATGCAGCCCGATAGAGTTGGCAAACGTGAATCTACTAGAAGATTGACATGGAGATCAAGTAGGTATTCTTTTTATTAATATTCCATCATCAAACTGTCTTTACAAATATCTACATTCATTCTGGCTCTTCCCCAGGTGGTAGCTAATAAATCTGACTAGTAAATCATGTCTAATAAATAGGACTTCATAATGTGTTAAGTAGCACTTGATGCTCAAATGCAAATGTCCTGTTTTTTTGGGTTTGTTGTTGTTGTTGTTGTTGTTGTTAAGAGACAGTGTCTTCACTCTGTCACCCAGGCTGAGCTGGAATGCGGGGGTCGACCATAGCTCACTGTACCCTTGAATGCCTGGGCTCAAGTGATCCTCCCACCTCAGCCTCCCAAGTAGATGGGATTACAGGCACTAGCCACTGCGCCCAGCTGTGTTAGTCTATTTTCACACTGCTGATAAAGACATACCTGAGACTGGGAAATTTACAAAAGAAAGAGGTTTATTGGACTTACAGTTCCACGTGGCTGGGGAGGCCTCATAATCATGGAGGAAGACAAGGAGGAGCAAGTCACATCTTACATGGATGGCAGCAGGCAAAGAAAGAGAACTTGTGCTCGGGAACTCCTCTTTATAAAACTATGAGATCTCATGAGACGTATTCACTATCACAGGAACAGCACAGGAAAGGCTTGCCCCCATGATTCAGTTATCTCCCACTTGGTCCCCCCACAACACATGGGAATTCAAGATGAGATTTGGGTGAGGACACAGCCAAACCATTTAACCAGCTGATGCGCAAATGTTTTTATTACATAAATAATACATTTTAGCTCTTTCTGTGATGAACCAATTGCATATCCTTATTTTAAACACTGTCTAGTTTGTAAATGTTTTGTTTTAGGTATTACACCAGAGAAATCATTCCCTGAAATGAAAATATTTTATTTGTAGAAGGGTATCACAGACTCTTCATCAGAATCTGATACTTTTATTTATGCACAAATCCAAGCAGGTTAGAATTTGAATAAGAATAGGGACAGCATTTTTGAAACAGGCACACTGACTTGGGCAAGAGGTGAGAAAAAGTGAAGGAGAGAGAAAAATCTATATCAAAAGTAGGCATACCAAAAGAAGCAGGTGAAAGTTGAAAACATTTCTCAGAAGAGAAGGAAATCTCCCCATATTGCCCCCCTCCATTTCTACTCCACAGGAGTGAAAGGGTGATATTTTTGGATCAAACTTTGTAGAAGTGTTGCAGCCAGCCTCCAGGAGGGCCCCTAAGATGACTCTTGTCTGGTGGCCTTCATGCTCTTGTGTAGACCCCTCCCACAGGAAATAGGCCTGACCTGTGTAACTGATAGGATATTGTGGAAATGATGAAGTGTGACTTCCAAGGCTAGTTCATAAAAGACATTGCAGTTTCTGCCCTTGGATCTATCTTGGATCATTTGATCTGAGGGAAGCCAGTTGGTATGTCATGAAGACACACAAGCAACCCCATGAAGAGGCCCACATGGTGAGGAACTGAGGCCTCCTGCCAACATCCAGCAGCAACTTACCAACAGTGAGAGTGAACCACTTAGGAACTGGATCCTTCAGTTCCAGTCAAGCCTTCAGATGTCTGCAACCCTGGCCAACATCTTGACTGCAACTTCATGAAAGACCCTGAGGGAGCCCCAAACCACCTAAGATTGCCCCAAATTCCTGACCCACAAACTATGAGATAACAAATATTCATCATTGGCTGGACATGGTGGCTTACACCTGCAATCCCAGCACTTTGGGAGGCCAAGGTGGGTGAATCACTTGAGGCCAGGAGTTCGAAACCAGCCTGGCCAATGTGGTGAAACCCTTTCTCTACAAAAAATACAAAAAAAAAAAAAAAAAGCCAGATATGGTGCCAAACGTGTAATACCAGCTACTTGGGAGGCTGAGGTGGGAGAATCGCTTGAACCCAGGAGGTAGAGCTTGCAGTGAGCTGAGATAGCGCCACTGCACTTCAGCCTGGGTGACAGAGTGAGACCCTGTCTCCAAAAAAAAAAAAAAAATATATATATATATATATATAAAAATATTTTCACATAGTTTCTGGAATCTTTAACCAATATCAAAATTCAAGACTATGGACAAGATGATGAGTCATAAGACTAGTTTGTATAACAATAGGATGCAAGAACCAAACTTCTTCAGATCTTGTTCTAACACACAGTTGCTTAAGTCCAAAGAGGACAATGAAATGAGGACTTTCTCATTCAGTCTGTCAGTCCTATATGTAATGTTTTAGGTTTGCTTCAGCCTAGCCCAGAATGCATCTTGTAAAGGTTATATGTGTGTTGACGGTATACATACATGCTTGTATGTCCATGCATTGGAGGGAAGAGATTAGGGTTTAAAAGTATAAAGCTAATATGTTTATTAAGGAAAATTAAAACAGAAGTAGGAAAAAATAAAATAAAACCCTTTTCCAAAAGCATAAGTTATAAAAAGCAAAAAACTAACAGAACTTCAGTTCACATTGTTATTTACTTCCTTCTCATCTTTTTGCCTCCCCAGGCACACTTGTTTTGTAAGTACTAGGAGTTCTTGACAATGTTGAAGAATGAATCAGTGGTCAAACCTAGCCTTGGCAATCCTAGCAAAAGTTCCTTGACTACATTTTTTCTCTAAAGATTCATTCTCAAAGATACAGAAACAACAGCTATAAAAATGCATGTACATATAAATATGTATTAATTGAGCTTTTGTAAAATACTTAACAAGCATTTTTCAGTACTTCCTGTGTTCACCACACCAGAGCAGCTGTTTCCGGGAATCCTAAAGAAGATAGTTTCCACCCTTAAAATGTAAATCATATTTTATACTGCTACTCAGCTAACATCAAAACTCATTTGTTTTATTGTAAGTGGCCATTTTAAAAATAATTTGATATAATTGATGATTTTCTAAAAACTTAAATCCTCCATTATTCTGTGATCCCTAGAGCCCCTGAACAGAATCTATATTCATTTTTTAAAATCTCAGTATTTCTAGTTTTCACCTCATTGCTGGAGGCAGGAAATACCAAGCTAGCTAAAATAGAATTAGGTCAGATCCCTGTCTTCAGCTAATCATGAGAAAAACTAAGATTAGTTGAGGGTCTACTTTGTATCTAAGATTTTACATAGATTTAATCCTCACAACAGCCTTGAAGGTAATATTATCCCCATTTTACAAATGGAGAAAATGAGCTTCAGAGAGGTTAAGTCACTTTTCTACGATCACCTACCTCCTAAGTCTTAGAACCTGGATTGGAAGCTCGGTCTATAACTCCAAAGCCTTTTTTCTTCTCACAGCACCATCCTATTTATTAAACAGGGCTCTTACTTTCCATTTGATTTCCCAGGCCTCCTCTTACCCACACAAAAATAGCTTTACATATCTTTGTTCTCTCACAAGGAAATGGAAATATCTCTTCACAGGTGACTGGCTGAGGTGTGTGGGAAGGGGTTGGGAATACGAAGGGAATGACTGACATGGCTGCTGGACCTCAGCCTCTGTGTTACAGGCAGAGGTAGAAACCAAGCACTTTGCCCAGAACTTTTGTTAGAAGTCATATCTTCTTCCTAGTGAAAAGTTTTACTCATTCACAAGAGCTAAAATATTCATGGAACGTACCACACCAGATAGAGTAACTTTATCCTATTATTTAATCTTGTTCATTTCCTTCTGAAGGCTTATTTCCTGGGCCAGCAATTTTTATTCACTTACAGAGTCACCAGTCAACTTATTCCTAACAAAACCTTTTTGCTTCTTGGTGCTCAGTACGTTACCCTTCCTTCTCCATAGCTGGAATGGGGGGTTTAAACATTCTTACTCTGAAAGGGTATCATTAGCTGTTCAGATTCAACTGGTGGTCACAGAGCACCCATGTATCAGACACAATGCTTGGAGACTTCAGGTACCTTATCTCTTGAATGGAAGCTCCTGTTTGGTAGATACTGAAGTTCAAGCTTGGAGTTCCTCCTTTACACCCAAGTTATCCAGTCAGTGATTTATTTTAACGGTTTTTTCTTTTCTCTCTTTTTTTTTTTTTTGAGATATAATCTCACTGTATTGCCCAGGCTGGAGTCTAATGGTGCCATCTCGGCTCACTGCAGCTTCCGCCTCCCAGGTTCAAGCAATTCTCATGCTTCAGCCTCCTGAGTAGCTGGGATTACAGGAGCACGCCACCATGTCTGGCTAATTTTTGTATTTTTAGTAGAGATGGGGTATCATCACATGTATTAGTCTTTCAAACTACTGATAAAGACATACCCGAGACTGGGCAATTTACAAAAGAAAGAGGTTTAATTGGACTTAGAGTTCCATGTGGCTGGTGAAGCCTCACAATCATGGCAGAAGGCAAGGAGGAGCAAGTCATGTCTTACATGGATGGCAGCAGGCAAAGAGAGAAAACTTGTGTGGGGGAACGCCTCTTTTTTTTTTTTTTCCTTCGAGACAGAGTTTTACTCTTGTCGCCCAAGCTGGAGTACAGTGGTGTGATCTCAGCTCACTGCAACCTCCACCTCCCAGGTTCAAGCGATTCTCATGCCTCAGCCCCCCAAAGTAGCTGGGATTACAGGCAACTGCCACCATGCCTGGCTAATTTTTGTATTTTTAGTAGAGACGGGGTTTCGTCATGTTGGCCAGGCTGGTCTCAAACTCCTGACCTCAAGTGATCTGCCCACCTCGGCCTCCCAAACTATTGGGATTACAGGCCTGAGCCACCAAGCCCAGCCATGGAACTCGTCTTTTTAAAACTATCAGATCTTGGCCAGGCGTGGTGGCTCACGCCTGTAATCCCAGCACTTTGGGAGGCCAAGGTGGACAGATCACGAGGTCAGGAGATCGAGATCATCCTGGCTAACATGGTGAAACCCTGTCTCTACTAGAATTAGCCAGGCATGGTGGCAGGCACCTGTAGTCCCAGCTACTTGGGAGGCTGAGGGAAGAGAATGGCTTGAACCCAGGAGGCGGAGCTTGCAGTGAGCCAAGACGGCGCCACTGCACTTCAGCCTGGGTGACAGAGTGAGACTCCGTCTCAAAAAACAGACAAACAAACAAACAAACAAACTATCAGATCTCATAAGACTTATTCACTGTCATCAGAACAGCACAGGAAAGATTTGCCCCATGATTCAATTAACTCCCACTGGGTCCCTTCCCCAACACATGGGAATTCAAGATGACATTTGGGTGGGGACATAGCCAAACCATATCATTCTGCCCCTGGCCCCTCCCAGATCTTATGTCCTTACATTTCAAAACCAATCATGCATTTTCAACAGTCCCCCAAAGTCTTACTTCAGCATTGACTCAAAAGTCCACAGTCCAGGCCAGGCATGGTGGCTCACATGTGTAATCCCAGCACTTTGGGAGGCTGAGGCATGTGGATCACCTGAGGTCAGGAGGTCGAGACCATCCTGGCCAACATGGTGAAACCCCATCTCTACTAAAAATACAAAAATTAGCTAAGCATGGTGGCACATGCCTGTAATCCCAGCTAATCAGGAGGCTGAGGCAGCAGAACAGCTTGGACCTAGGAGGCAGAGGTTGCAGTGAGCTGAGAATAGGCCATTGCACTCCAGCCTGGGTGACAGAGCAAGACACTGTCTCAAAAAAAAGTCCACCGTCCAAAGTCTCATCTGAGACAAGGCAAATCCCTTCCACCTATGAGCCTGTAAAATCAAAACCAGGTTAGTTACTTCCTAGGTACAATGGGGGTATGGGCATTAGGTAAATACAGCCATTCCAAATGGGAGAAATTTTCCAAAACAAAGGGGCTACAGGCCCTATGCAAGTCCAAAATCCAGCAGGGCAGTCAAATCTTAAAGTTCCAAAATGATCTCCTTTGACTTCATGGCTCACATCCAGGTCATGCTGATGCAAGAGGTGAGTTCCATGGTCTTGGAAAGCTCCACCTCTGTGGCTTTGCAGGGTACAGCCTCCCTCCTGGCTGCTTTCATGGACTGGCATTGAGCATACGTGGATTTTCCAGATGCACGGTGCAAGCTGTCAGTGGATCTACCATTCTGGTGTTTGGAGGATGGTGGCCCTCTTTTCACAGCTCCACTACATGGTGCCCCAGTACAAACTCTGTGTGGGGGCTCTGACCCCACATTTCCCTTCTGCACTGCCCTAGCAGAGGTTCTCCATGAGAGCCCCGCCCCTGCAGCAAACTTCTGCCTGGACAGCCAGGTGTTTCCGTATATCTTCTGAAATCTAGGCAGCGGTTCCCAAACCTCAATTCTTGACTTTTCAACACCAAGTGGAAGCTGCCTAGGTTTGAGGCTTGCACCCTCTGAAGCCATGTCTGGGCTCTACATTGGCCCCTTTCAGCCATGGCTGGAATGGCTGGGATGCAGGACACCAGGTCCGTAGGCTGCACACAGCATGGGGACCCTGGGGCTGGCCCACGAAATCATTTTTTCCTCTTAGGCCTCCAGGCCTGTGATGGGAGGGTTGCTGTGAAGGCCTCTGACATGCCCTGGAGACATTTTCCCCATTGTCTTGGGGATTAACATTGTTAATCTTCTTGTTACTTATGCAAATTTCTGCAGCTGGATTGAATTTCTCCTCAGAAAAATGGGATTTTCTTTTCTATCGCATTGTCAGGTCGCAAATTTTCCAAACGTTTATGCTCTGCTTCCCTTCTAAAACTGAATGCCTTTAACAGCACCCAAGTCACCTCTTGAATCCTTTGCTGTTTAGAAATTTCTTCCATCAGATACACTAAGTCAGCTCTCTCAAGTTCAAAGTTCCACAAATCTCTAGGGCAGGGACAAAATGCTGCCAGTCTCTTTGCTAAAACATAACAAGAGTCACCTTTGCTCCAATTCCCAACCAGTTCTTCATCTCCATCTGAGACCATTTCAGCCTGGACCTTATTGTTCATATCACTATCAGCATTTTTGTCAAAGCCATTCAACATCTCTCTAGGAAGTTCCAAACTTTCCCACATTTTCCGGTCTTCTTCTGAGCTCTCCAAACGGTACCAACTTCTGCCTATTACCCAGTTCCAAAGTTGCTTCCACATTTTCAGGTAACTTTTCAGCAGTGCCCCACTCTACTGTTACCAATTTACTATATTAGTCCATTTTCATGCTGCTGATAAAGACATACCTGAGACTGTGCAATTTACAAAAGAAAGAGGTTTAACTGGACTCACAGTTCCATGTGGCCGGGAAAGCCTCACAATCATGGCGGAAGGCAAGGAAGAGGGAGTCACATCTTACATGGATGGTGGCAGGCAAAGAGAGAACTTGTGCAGGGGAACTCCTCTTTTTTAAAAAACCATCAGATCTCATGAGACTTACTCATTATCATGAGAACAGCACAGGAAAGACTTTCCCCTATGATTCAATTATCTCCCACCGGGTCCCTCCCACAAGTTGTGGGAATTCAAGATGAGATATGGGTGGGGACACAGCCAAACCATATCACCATGTTAGCCAGACTGGTCTCAAACTCCTGACCTCAAGTGATCTGCCCACCTAGGCCTCCCAAAGTGCTGCTGGGATTATAGGCATGAGCCATTGTACCTGGCCCCAGGAGTAGTTGTTTTTTGTTTTGTTTTGTTTTTCGAGACGGAGTTTTCGCACTTGTTGCCCAGGCTGGAGTACAATGGCGCCATCTTGGCTCACTGCAACCTCTGCCTCCCAGGTACAAGCAATTCTCTTGTCTCAGCCTCCCAAGTAGTTCAGATTATAGGCATGCACCACCACGCCTGACTTTTTTTTTTTTTTAGTAGAGGGGTGTTTCATCATGTTAATCAGGCTAGTCATGAACTCCTGACCTCAGATGATCCACCCACCTCAGCCTCCCAAAGTGCTGGGATTACAGGTGTGTGCCACCACACCCAGCCTATAGCAGTAGTTTTGAACACCAACTAGACTAATAATTATCAGCATAGTTGGTCAACAGCCACTTTGCTGGTTTGGCTAGGTCCAGGAAATCAATGAAGATAATCAATAATGCTTGTCATGATAGCTAACCTCACAGAGTGCCTACTGTAGGCCAGACCCAGTTCAAAGTGCTTTACATACAGTGACTCATTTAATCTAACAGCCCAGCCGGGCACGGTGGCTCACACTTGTAATCCCAAAATTTTGGGAGGCTGAGGCGGGAGGATCACTTGAGGCCATGAATTTGAGACCAGCCTGCAACGTAGTGAGATTCCATCTCTATCTAAAAAAATAAGAAAAAAAAAATCTAACAGCCATCCTCATTTTACAGATGGAGAAACTGAGGCACAGAGAGGTTAAGAAACTTGCCTAACCTCAAACTGTCTTTTTCTTTTTCTTTTTGTGTGTGTGTGTGTGAGATGGAGTCTTGCCGTGTTACCCAGGCTGGAGTGCAGTGGCGCAATCTTGGCTCACAGCAACCTCCACCTCCCAGGTTCAAGAGATTCTCCTGCTTCAGCCTCCTGAGTAGCTGGGACTACAGATGCCTGCCACCATGCCCAGCTAATTTTTGTATTTTTAGTAGAGATGGGGTTTCACCATGTTGGCCAGACTGGTCTTGAACTCCTGACCTCAAGTGATCCTCCCGCTTTGACCTCCCGAAGTGCTGGGATTACAAGCCTGAGCTACCACGCCTGCCTGTCCCCAGCACTGCTTTTAGAGTGAAGAATTGAACCCCGGCAGTTGGGCTTTAAAGCTCATGTTCTTAAACACTGTGCTATATTGTCTCTCACATGTTTAGGTTAATAGTGGCCCAGGAATGTTGTTCAAAAAGCAAATAAATGGTTCCCTCTAAATGCCAACCCTGCCAAAAATCATTTATGTAGCTACAGTTACCTCTCACAATCTTCAGTGAAAAAAAAACATAGTTAAAATGAGATGCTTTAAGTGTTCTGTAATTCTGAGCAGTTTGCATTCATTACTCAGCAGAATTGTAACTGCTGACTCTGCAGTTCAGAAGAATCACATTGAAGTTGAAGTGGTAGTAATTGAAAATTCACAAGGTTGGAGAGACTTGAAAAGCCAGACCTGTTACTAGCATTCAGTGGAGTCAAGTATTTAGTAGACCATAGTAGTAAGTATTGCAAGAATAAATCTCAATAAATCAGCAGATTCCAGGAACATTTTAGGACTGAGAATTTTTAAAATACTGTATTCTATATAAGAAGTAATGGCTATGCCTGGAAATGAGTCCCTTAAGTTGACAAAATAGGTTTAAAGTTTTTTTAATGTCTGTTTTTTAAAAATGTACACCCAGGGCTATCAAAAACTTTTCTCAATACATGATAGTGATAAAGACACAACCCGAACAGACTTGCTATGTACTGAGAAAAATAAATATTAAATTTATAATTGTCATACATTAAAGCAGTATGACAATGGTTGTTATATAAAAGTAAAGAATATGCCTCATACCCGTTAGGATGGCTACTATCAAAAACTGAAAAATCACAATTGTTGACGAGGATGTAGAGAAACTGGAACCCCTGTGCACTGTTGATGGGAATGTAAAATGGAACAGCTGCTATGGAAAACAGTATGGAGATTCCTCAAAGAATTAAAAATAGAATTACCATATGATCCAGTAGTTTATGTGTCAAATGACTGGGCTAGGGCTGGACGCAGTGGCTCACCCCTGTAATGCCAGCACTTTGGGAGGCTGAGGCAGGAGGATCACTTGAGCCTAGGAGTTTGAGACCAGCATGGGTAACATGGTGAAACCCCATCAACACAAAAAAATACAAAAATCAGGCACGCGCCTGTAGTCCTAGCTACTTGGGAGGCTGAGACAGGAGGATCATTTGAGTCTGGGAGGTGGAGGAGGCAGTGAGCCAAGATTGCACCACTGCACTTTAGCCTGGGCAACAGTGAGACTCTGTCTCAAAAAAAAAATGACTGGGCTAAAGGACGTCCAGATAGCTGGTAAAACAGTATTATCCAATCTTTTGAGGGCCTGAAGCAAACAAAAAGAGAGAAAGGGTGAATTTGCCCTCTGTTTGAGCTGGGACATCCATCTTCTCCTGCCCTCAATCAGAGCTCCTGGTTCTCAGGCCTTCAGACTTGGACTAGGAATTATACCATTGCCTCCCCTGGTTCTCAGGTCTAGAATGACATCACCGGTTTTCCTGGGCCTTCAGCTTGCAGACAGCAGATCATGGGACTTCTCAGCCTCCATAAACACATAAGTCAATTCCTTATAAGAAATGTCTTTTTATATCTCTTTCTATATATTTTATTGGTTCCATTTCTCTGGAGAACCATAACTAATGCACCCATGTTCTTAGCAATACTTTTCACAACAGCCAAGAGGTGAAAGCAACCCAAATCTCCATCAATGGATGAATGAATTTTTTAAACGTGTTATATGTATACAATGGAGTATTATACAGCCTTAAAAAGGAAGGACATTCTGTCACATACTATAACATGAACAAACCTTGAGGACATTATCCTAAGTGAAATCGGCCAGTCACAAAAGATAAACACTGTATGGTTCCACTTACATGAAGTGTCTAAAGTCATAAAATTTATAGAAACAAACATAGAATATTGGTTACCAGGGACTGTGGGAAGGGATTAAAGGGGAGTTGCTGTTTAATGGGCATAAAATTCCATATTTGCAAGGTGAAAATGTTCTGGAGATCTGTTTTACAACGATGTAAATATCCTTAACACTAACAAACTATAAACCTAAAAATAGTTAAGATGGTAAATTCTGGCCAGGCATGGTGGCTCACACCTGTAATCCCAGCACTTTGGGAGGCTGAGGCGGGTGGATCACTTGAGGTCAGGAGTTTGAGACCAGTCTGGCCAACATGGTGAAACCCAGTCTCTACTAAAAATACAAAAAAATGAGCCAGGCATGGTGGTGCATGCCTGTAGTCCCAGCTACTTGGGAGGCTGAGGCAGGAGAATCACTTGAACCTGGGAGGCAGAGGTTGCAGTGAGCTGAGATCAGACCCCTGCACTTCAGCCTGGGCAACAGAGCAAAACTGTGTCTCAAAAAAAAAAAAAAAAAAGAAGCTAAATTTTATGTTTTTGTTACCATAATAGAAAAGTTTAAAATAATTCAAATTGCATTCTAGCTCAATATAATCGATATGCAAGATTTTTTTTTAAGTCTCCATATAAGCAAATTCTATTAATTCCTACCTATGACACAGTGTTGGTAGAACTGGCATGGTAGGCTGAGACTAAGAAACTAGAAGACCATCTTACTGAAATAAGCACTAAAAATAATATCTTCCTTTTTTTCTTTATCTTTTTTTTTTTTTTTTGAGATGGAGTTTTGCCTTTGTTGCTCGACTGCTGGAGAGCAATGGCACAATCTCGGCTCACCACAACCTCTGCCTCCTGGTTCAAGCAATTCTCCTGCCTCAGCCTCCTGAGTAACTGGGATTACAGGTGCCTACCACCATGCCCAGCTAATTTTTGTATTTTTAGTAGAGACAGGGTTTCATCATGTTGGCCAGGCTGTTCTCGAACTCCCGACCTCGTGATCCGCCTGCCTCGGCCTCCCAAAGTGCTGGGATTATAGGCGTGAGCCATCGCGCCCCGGTAGTATCTTCCTTTCTTATTCAGTTCAGTGTGTTAGTGACCCCTAAAGAATGAGAAAGACCCAAGGCATTTCCTGCTTGAAGATGTCACATAAAGTTGGTAATTCCATCATCTCTCAGAAATCATCTCCCAAAACAAAGGACACAAGAGACCAGAATGAAAATCCTATCTCAATTTAAAAAAAAATTAAGACAGGTAAAACAAAATAACTACAAAATAAGTGTAAGGGGTACCCAAAGCAAAGGCTTGTGAGGAAAAGCACAACAGGAGGCTGAGAGTGGGCACCAGAAGAGCTCAGTAAGAGCTTAATAGCTCACCCAGTGAGATGCGTACACTAAAGTTAAAAAAAAAAGTAATAGCCCCATTTGTGCAACAATGGGAAGAAGGCAGTGTTATGGATTTGTGACCCCCCACCCAGAAGATATGTGAAAGTCCTAACCCCTGGTACCTGTGAATGTGACCATATTTGGAAATAGGGTCTCTGTAGATGTAATTCTTAGGGTGAGGTTATACTAGATTAGGATGGGTCCTAATACAACGATTGGTGTCCTTATAAGAAGAGGAGAATGGCAGGGTTCAGTGGCTCACACCTGCAATCCCAGCACTTTGGGAGGCCGAGGCAGGCAGATTGTTTGAGGTCAGGAGTTCAAGACCAGCCTGGCCAACATTGTGAAACCCCATCTCTACTAAAAATACAAAAAAATTAGCCTGGCCTGGTGGTACACACCTGTAATCTCAGCTACTTGGGAGGCGGAGGCTGGAGAATCACTTGAACCCAGGAGGTGGAGGTTGCAGTGAGCCGAGATTGTGCCACTGCACTCCAGCCTGGGTGACAGAGTAAGACACTGTCTCAAAAAAAAAAAAAAAAAAAAGAGGAAAATGTACACACAGACATAGAAAGGAGACCAGCATGCAAAGACGGAGACAGAGATTGTAGTGATGCGTCTACAAACCAAGGAATACCAGGGCAACCACCAGACGCGAGGAGAGAGGCATGGAGCTCACTCTCCTTCAGAGTCTCAAGAAGGACCAACCCTCGGACCCCTTGATTTCACACTTCCAGCCTTCAGAACTGTGAGAAAATAAATTTCTGATGTTTTAAGCCACTGAGTTTGTTGTATTTTGTTACGGCAGTTCCAACTGACTAACACAGGTGGGTAGGCTGATAGCACCAGTTTCTCCGGACCCATTTTGATTTTGAGTAGCAGAGAAATTGGGACTAAACTAGAACTCCATACACAAGTCATATTCACAGGAAGCCATATGTTCATGAGAAGTGAGAAGAGATCCTACTGTGCACAGCTGTGCAGCTGCCTGTCTTCATTGCCTGTGAAGAAGAAAAGGCTAAAGTATCTCATATGCAAAACCCTGGATCAAAAGGAAAATTCCCACTGATACAGAAGATGTCCCTGACCCCTTCACAACACAAATCTCCTGTAAATAGTTGAGCTAAGAAAATTCACTTCATTCAAAGATGAACAATCAAAAAAGAACCAACAAAGATTTAAGGAAGAAAACGAAAAAGAGGCTGGGCGCTGTGGCTTACGCCTGTAATCCCAGCACTTTGGGAGGCCGAGGCAGGCAGATCACTTGAGGTGAGGAGTTTGAGACCAGTCTGGTCAACATGGTGAAACCTTGTCTCTACTAAAAAAACAAAAATTAGGCCGGGCGCAGTGGCTCACGCCTGTAATCCCAGCACATTGAGAGGCCAAGGTGGGCAGATCACCTGAGGTCAGGAGTTCAAGACCAGCCTGACCAACATGGCGAAATCCTGTCTCTACTAAAAATACAAAAAGTAGCTGGGCATGGTGGTGCGTGCCAGTAATCCCAGCTGCTTGGAAGGCTGAGGCAGGAGAATCACTTGAACCTGGGAGGTGGAGATTGCAGTGAGCTGAGATGGCGCCACTGCACTCCAACCTGGGTGACAGAGCGAGACTCTGCTTCAAAAAAAAAAAAAAAAAGGAAATGAAAAAGAAACAGAAAAACAAATGCTGATGAATAATCACCATGAAAACATTACCTCAGGCCAGGCGCAGTGGCTCACGCCTGTAATCCCAGCACTTTGGGAGGCTGAGGAAGGGGGATCACCTGAGGTTAGGAATTCGAGACCAGCCTGGGCAACATGATGAAACCCTGTCTCTACTAAAAATACAAAAATTAGCAGGTGTGGTGGCACACACCTGTAATCCCAGGTACTTGGGAAGCTAAGGCACGAGAATCACTTGAGCCCAGGAGGCAGAGGTTGCAGTAACCTGAGATCACACCACGACACACCAGCCTGGGTGACAGAATGAGACTGCGTCTCAAAAAAAAAAAAGAAAAAAGAAAAAAGAAAAGAAAACATTACCTCAGAGCAGATTACAATTTTGAACATTTTGCTGCAATTTTTTTTTTTTTTTTTTTTTTGGAGATGGAGTTTCGCTCATGTTCCCCAGGCTGAGGTGCAATGGCACAATTTCGGCTCACTGCAACCTCTGCCTCTCAGGTCCAAGCAATTCTCCTGCCTCAGCCTCCCAAGTAGCTGGGATTACAGGCATGCGCCACAGCTAATTTTTGTATTTTTAGTAGCAATGGGATTTCATCATGTTGGTGAGGCTGGTCTCGAACTCCTGACCTCAGGTGATCCGCCCTCCTCAGCCTCCCAAAGTGCTGGGATTACAGGCATGAGCCACCACACCCGGTCTCTTGCTGTAAATTTTTTTAAAAATGTAATGAAGCAATTGTTTCCACAAAACAAGCATACAACAGAAGTAATATCTCGAAGAAGAGAAGGTGAGATGACCAAAGGATGTAAAACATAAGCTGCCGGAGTTCAGGAAGAAGTGAATGAAAAAGAAAAAATAAAATCATTACACAATGTATATGCAAACCAAATCACCATGTTGTACACTTTGAATATATACAATATTTGTCAATTAAATATTTTAAAAGTTAAAAAGAGCTGGGCGCAGTGGCTCATGCCTATAATCCCAGCACTTTGGGAGGCCAAAGTGGTAGGATCACTTGAACCCAGGAGTTCGAGACCAGCCTGGTCAACATGGTGAAACCCAAACTCTACTAAAAGTACAAAAATTAGCCGGGTGTGGTGGCACACGCCTGTAGTCCCAGCTACTTCGAAGGCTGAGGCAGGAGAATCACTTGAACCCACAAGGCGGAGGTTGCAGTGAGCTGAGATGATGCCACTGTACTCCAACCTGGGCAACAGAGCAAAACTCCGTCTCAAAAAAAACAAATAAATAAAGTTATATCTAGATTAAAGGCCATTAATTGATTACTTTAAAACAGCTTAAATTAGATATTATGTAAATTCTGAAAAGTGTGACATAAATTCCCCCTGAGGAGAAAGGCTTTAACACTTATGTGAGATATTAATAGAAAAAGTTATATCCAGCCAGAGCACACTAAAGGAAGGTTAAGGGCATTTTCCCCCAATATTTTATTATGAAAAATCTTAAAGAGCAGCTGAAATAAGTTTATAGTAAATACCTATGTACCCACTCCCTAGATTCAAGCATTACCATTTTGTTTTGCTTCCCATATCATTCTATCATCCCTCTATTCACCATTAATTCATCTTATTTTTTGATGCATTTCAAAGAAAATTAGACATCACTACATTTTTCCTTAAGTACTTTGGGATGCATATTATTAAACAGAATTTAATATTTGTTTATAGTTTTATGTAAGATTTATATACAATGAAATGTACACTCTAAATGTATATTTGCTGAGTTTGGACAAATGCATACACATGTATAACCCAACCACTGGCAAAATATAGAACATTATCATTACCCCAAAAGTTCCCCCATCCCTCTTCCCAGTTAGTCCACACTTCATGCCCTCACATGCACACTGTCACCATCTGATTTTTTTCTACCATAGATTAGCTTTGTTTGTTCAAGAATGCCATATAAATGGAATCATAGAATACATACTCTTTTGTGTATGGTTTATTTTGCCAGCGTAATGTTTTTGAGATTCATGTTGTTTTATGTGTCAGTAGTCACTTTTTACTGCTGAGTTGTGGTCTGCTGTATAAATACACCACATGTATAAATATACCATTCTCATACTGATGGACACATTGACTATTTCCAGTTTGGGGCTATTATGAATAAAGCTGCTGTGAACATTTTGTGTAAGTCTTTTTATTAACATGTGGTCATTTTTCTGGGTCACGAGTAGGTATATTTAATTTTATAAGAAACTGCCAGACCTTTTCCCAAAAAAGTCATACATTTCACATTCCCACCACAATATTTGAGGGTTCCAATTGCCCTACCTCACTGCCAATGTTTGGTGTTGTCTTTTTAGTTTTAGCCACTTTGGTAGGTGTATAAGCAGTTTTATTTTTCAGTTAAAATATTCTTCCTTATTCTTGGCTACAGCAACAGGATGGTGGACCTCATGGCCCCCACGGCCTCTAAGGAATAAGACCCCCGGACCACCAGCCCCAGCAAAAACACTAGAGGAAGAGAGAGGCCCTCGGCTGCTGGGGAGTCCCTGACGCGTCCAGTTCCCTACCACACTGAGAATCTCCCCTCCCTGCAATTTCCATGCAGACCCCCTGAAAAGGGAAGAGCCTTGGAAGCCCCACCTTGTCATCTACCATCAATAAAGTCCCCTATGCTCAGCCAAAAAAAGAAAAAATTTTTTTTCCTAATTCTAAAAAGTGTTTGCAGATTATAAAAATTCACACAAGATGGCCAGGCATGGTGGCTTACGCCTGTAATCCCAGCACTTTGGGAGGCCGAGGCGGGTGGATCACAAGGCCCATCTCTACTAAAAATATAAAAATTAGCCGGGCATGGTGGCAGGTGCCTGTAGTCCCAGCTACTCAGGAGGCTGAGGTTGCAGTGAGCCAAGACCACGCCATTGCATTCCAGCCTGGGTGACAGAGTGAGACTCCATCTCAAAAAAAAAAAAGAAAAAATTCACATAAGATGAAAAAAACAAAAAGACCATGAAAATCGAAGTGAAGAAAGAACAAGGGCCCATAAGTATGATGAAGCCAGGAAGCATTAGTAGAGAGAAATGAATGCATGAGATAAGGGGTTCATGATTATTAAAGGTGCTTCACTTAATTAGACTCTGAGCTTCTTAGTGCCCTAAACAAAGAGGGAAACATGACTAGTTACAGGATGTATGCTGTCCTTAAGGTACAGCTGTTGTTGGGCTACAGTATTACTCAGTGTCTTCTGTAGGAGAACCAATAATCCGTGTCAGGACAACAGCTAATATGTTTTTACCTTAAGGACTCTGACACTGGGACTGTTGGTTCTCCTATAGAAGACACTGAGTAATACTGTAGCCCGAACTCTCATAATACCATGATAAATACAACACTGAGTATCAAATTACCTTTTTAAATATAACATCCCTCAATACAATCCAAAGGTATATAAGGCCTTATGACTCCAGAACAACCCCAAGGGATGAAGTACGGCAGGAAATACAAACATCACCTCGCATAATGGAGCTAAGAGCATACAAATCACCTTTTCTAGTTTTTTCTCTGCCTGAATCTCTGCCTTATCCGAGTTGATCCCTTTAATTTGAAGAATTTAGTTGTATTAAATTCAAATTGTTTATATTTATTGAAACATTATTTTCTACTTTCTCCCCCCAAATTGTATAGCATTTCTTTTGTTACGTGTTCTTACAAGCGATCGCAAACTTTCTGTATATATTACCTCCCTAACTATAAACTCCTCAAGGGCAATGACAATTTATATATTTCAGTCAATAATAAATGTTAACTAAGAAATTGATGGTAGAGAAGAAAATATGACATAAACATAAGCGCTGTGATACTATCATGGGTAGCATAACATTCACATTAAAATAGAAAAATAGGGCCGGGTGTGGTGGCTCAAGCCTGTAATCCCAGCACTTTGGGAGGCCGAGGAGGGCGGATCACGAGGTCAGGAGATCAAGACCATCTTGGCTAACACGGTGAAACCCTGTCTCTACTACAAAATACAAAAAACTAGCCGGGCGTGGTGGCGGGCGCGGTGGCGGGCGCGGTGGCGGGCGCGGTGGCGGGCGCCTGTAGTTCCAGCTACTCAGGCGGCTGAGGCAGGAGAATGGCGTGAACCCGGGAGGCGGAGCTTGCAGTGAGCCGAGATTGCGCCACTGCACTCCAGCCTGGGCGACAGAGCAAGACTCTGCCTCAAGAAAAAAGAAAAATAGAACTCACGTTTTTATGATGCTAAGGTACCACTTTTTTTTTCTTTAAGAGAACGGTGTCTCACTCTGTCACCCAGGCTGGAGTACAGTGGCTCGATCAAAGCTCATTGCTGCCTTAAACTCCTTGGCTCAAGCAGTCTTCTTAGCCTCTCAGTAGCTGGTACTACAGGTGTGCGCCACCACACCAGCCTTAGGATACCACTTAAATACATGTAGAACACCCTAAATCTGTTATAGCAGACACGTACACATAAAACCATCTATAAATCATTATTTTGCATATCCAATTATCTTTTTGGTTCTTCTTAAATTGGGTCTTTAATCACTTCTTTCTCTTAAAAATTCTAAGAGGGAAAGTCTGTTTTATTATTTTAAAAATTCTTCCATAATTACCTACAAGAATGTATAATATTGAGGCCAGCGTGGTGGCTCACAACTGTAATCCTAGCACTTTGGGAGGCTGATGCGGGTGGATAGCCTGAGGTCAGGAGTTCAAGACCAGCCTGGCCAACATGGTGAAACCCTGTCTCTACTAAAAATACAAAAATTAGCTGGGTGTGGTGGTAGGAGCCTGTAATCCAGCTACTTGGGAGGCTGAGGCAGGAGAATAACTGGAACTGGGTAGCGGAGGTTGCAGTGAGCCGAGATGGTGCCACTGCACTCCAGCCTGGGCGACAGAGCGAGACTTTGCTTAAAAAAAAAAAAGTATAATATTGAATGGGTACCCATTCATTATTAAGTATTATATTACCAGCACCTCACTAGGGTAACAAAAGCTACCTGTGGTTGTGGCAGACACTGTGTGCTAACTGACCAGTCTACATTTCTAACACCCTTCTCCCTTGGCTGACTCTACTGAAGAAGTTATCAAAGTTAGAAACTCAATCTCCTAGATGCCTGTATGGCTTAGGGAGGTCACTTGACAGTCTTGGCCAATGGGCTACAAGTGGAAGTTGACTAGTACCCCTTATTTCACTTCCCCCATCTTCCAGCCTGACACCTAAATGCAAGACACCTGCTGGGCACAGTGGCTCATGCCTGTAATCCCATTACTTTGGGAGACCAAGGTAGGAGGGTCACTTGAGTCCAAGAGTTCTAGACCAGCCTGGGCAATATTGCAAGACCTTGTCTCTACAAAAATATTTTAAAATGAGCAGGATGTGGTGGCACACAACTGTAGTCCCAGCTGCTCAGGAGAATTGCTTGAGCCCTGGAGGTTGAGGCTGCAGTGAGCTGTGATCACACCATTACACTCCAGTCTGGGTGACAGAGCAAGACTGTATCTAAAAAAAAAAAAAAAAAAAAAAACAAAAAAAACCTGAAGATGCCACAGCCATATTGCAACCATAGGTAGGACAAAGGCTTATAACTAGGGATGGGAGAATAGCAAGATTAGAAAGAGCCTGGGTCCATGATAGCATACCTGAGTCATTACAAGCTGTGGATTTCCTACTACGGTGGCCAGCATCTAGATGGTCCCCTGTGACCCTCAACTGCTGATATTCACACCTTCACACCTTTCAGTAGCCCCCTCCCAAAACAAATCAGTGCTGGTCTGTATGATCAACAGAACAGAACAGGAATGAGGGCATGTGCCTTTTTTTTTTTTTTTTTTTTTTTTGAGACACGGTGCTGCTCTGTTGACCAGGCTGGAGTGCAGTGGCATGATCTCAACTCACTGCAGCCTTGACCTTTCAGGCCCAAGTGACCCTCCCACCCTAGCCTCCCAAGTAGCTAGGACCACAGGCTTGTGCCACCACAACTGGCTAATTTTTGAATTTTGGAGAGACGGAGTCTCCCTATGTTGCCCAGGTCTTGAACTCCTGGGCTCAAGCAATCCTCCTGCCTCGGCCTTCCAAAGTGCTGAGATTGCAGGCATGAGCTACCATGCTTGGCCAAGGGTGTGTGACTTCTGATGCTGGATTATGAAAGGCATTGCAGCTAATGCTGCGCTCTCTTGGCTTGCTCACTCTGAGGAAAGCTAGCAGCCATCCTGTGAGGACAGTCAAGCAGTTCTGTACAGAGGCCCATGTGGAGAAAAACAGGCATCCTGTCAGCAGCAACCTGCTAATCATGAAAGTGAGCCACTGTCTGGTATGTACCAGTAGTCCCATCTACTCAGGAGGCTGAGGTGGGCAGATCACCTGAGCCTGGGAGGTGGAGGTTGCAGTGAACCGTGATCGCAACACTGCACTCCAGCCTGGGCTACAGAGTGAGACCCTGCCTCAAAAAAAGAGAGAGAGAGAAAGAAAAGAAAGAAGAAAGAAAAAAGAAAAGAAAAAGAAAAAGAAAAAAGAAAAGAAAAGAAAAAGGAAGGGAGGAAGGGAGGAAGGGAAGGAAGGGAAGGAAGGGAAGGAAGAGAAAGAAGCCACACTGTGGAAGTGGATCCTCCAGCCACAGTCAGGCCTTTAGATGACAGAAAGAAAAAAGAAAGAAAAAGAAAGGAAGGAAGGGAGGAAGGGAAGAAGGGAGGGAGCGGGGGAGGTCAGCCATTGTGGAAGTGGATCCTCCAGCCCCAGTGAAGCCTTTGGATGACTACAGCCCTGACAGCTGATAGCAAGCTCAGCAAAGACTCCAAGACAGAATTACCCAGCCAAGATGCTCCTGAATTCTTGAACTGCAGAAAACATGAGAGAGAAGAAATTATTATCATTTAAGCCATGACATTTTGGGCATTAGATTATAAATATATCAGAATTTTTGTTATATGAGTTTACACCAGTGTTGGGTAATTTTTTATTCGCAGCCACACAATCCTAACTGATAAACTACTCTGGAAATTTGGGGAAAAAAAAAAAAAAAAAAGCTATAAAAATTTTATGTGACTAAAGGAGTTCTTTAAAAAAAAAATCTGTCTTTTGATCCATCTTAAAAACTGTAGCTAAGGCAATATCTAATACAAAATGAGGTTTAATTTCTATACTAAGTTAAGAAGCAGAATGGGAAAAAATAAATCACATCTCATGAAACCTAAACTCTAGCCTTAGCTCTATCATTATTTGCCTGTGACACTTGGCAAATCAACTTGCTGCAGATCATTTTTTTTTTTTCATTTGAATGATGAGAGAACTAGACTAGATGATTTCTATAGCTCCCTTTAACTCCTAAATTCTGACCCTAAGAGCTATGACATCATTGGTGCTATTTTTCAGGGCTCTTGATAATGTTTAAAGAGAAAATTTTGCCTATAAAATTAGCATAATAATACTCAATACTGGAAAAAATGCAAGGAGACTGGCACTCACACACTGATGTTGGAACATAAACTGATTTAATCCCCGCAGAAAGCAATTTGGTATTATGTCAACAGTCTTTTTTCTTTTTCTTTTTCTTTTTTTTTTTTTGAGACAGGGTGTCACTGTGTTGTCCATGCTGGGGTGCAGTGGCACAATCATGGCTCACTGCAGCCTCGACCTCCCAGGCTCAAGCAAGCCTGCCACCTCAGCCTCCTGGACAGCTGAGACTACAGGCACAGACACATGCCCCCCACCCAGATAATTTTTTTTTTTTTGAGATGGAGTTTTGCTCTTGTTGCCTAGGCTAGAGTGCAATGGCATGATCTCGGCTCACTGCGACCTCCGCCTCCTGGGTTCAAGCGATTCTCCTGCCTCAGCCTCTCAAGTAGCTGGGATTATGGGCATGTGCCACCACACCTGGCTAATTTTGTATTTTTAGTAGAGATGAGGTTTCACTATGTTGGTCAAGCTGGTCTTGAACTCCTGACCTCAAGTGATCCACCCGCTTCGGCCTCCCAAAGTGCTGGGGTTACAGGCGTGAGCCACCGTGCCCAGTCAGGATAATTCTTTGATGCTTTCTTGAGATGGGGTCTCACTATGTGGCCCAGGCTGGTCTGAAACTCCTGAGCTCAAGTGATCCTCCTGCCTCAGCTTCCCAAAGTGCTGGGATTACAGGAATCAGCCACTGCACCCGGCTATCAACAGTCTTTTTAAAGTCAATATCATAATACAAAAGAATGGTATTGTAATCTTAAAGGTGGAACATATAGTATCATTACAAGTTACATTTCTAAAGAGTTTATAACATAGGGAAATACATTTTCATGCTAAGAGAAAATTGAAAAAGAATAAAAATATCTATACTAGTAGTTTTCATTGGGTAGTGAATCTAGAGATTATTTTCTTCTCCACTCCAGTTGTTTTTATATTTTCCAATTTTTCATAAAGACCATGGCTCACTTTTATAATTGTAAAGGCTTAATGTGAGGTTAGTTAGAGAAGTTAAAATTCAGACAGGAAAATTCAAGAGAATAAAAAAAATTAAGGAAAAAAGTTAAAGAGGATGACTATAGGTAGGCTAACTAAGCCCAGAGTCTACGGAGGGTATCTTGGGGGTTGGTCAGAAAAAGATGTTGGCAGTAAGATAGGTTAGTGAAAGGAGAGGCAGTTGGTGAGGCTATGACTTGGAAAATTGGATTAGGAAATAAGCAAACATATATGGCACAAACCCAAGAGGAATAGAGTTTATAGAGTCCTAGAAATCAAGACCAAAGGGAAGTAAAAAATAAAATATTCAACAGAATATATGTACATAGTGATCACCTAAATAACAGCTAGAATAGGAAGATTAGTATAAATACTCTATATAGGCATTGGATAACACACGTTACATGTTGGAGTTAATCACTAGACCATGAAACCACAAAAAATCAAGGAGTGTTTTTTTTTACATGGAATGGAATATAAGCACTAGGTTATACATAATTGGAAATTAATATTGGAGCATAATGTTCATTTTTGCCTCTGGTTAGAATTAATATAATAATGTCACTTCTGTGGTCAGTAAGCATAAGCGTAAGAGGGGACTGAACGCCATGTCTGGCACTCACTTTCACTTTCTGGGAGCTGAGTAGTCAGGAGACCAACAGTGAGCATGGCCAATAACATCCCCAGCAAGTATGTGTGATTTCAAAATACAATAAAGGGGCTGTGTCAACTTGCTGAGGCTCTAGAAGGGAACTTCCTTCCCTCTGGGCTTTCTAGATTAAGGTGTTTTCCCTTAACATGTGTCTCCTCACCAAATTAAAATTAATTTGTACTTCAGTACAAAAACTGAATGGTTGAGTACCTTTAAGAAATGAGGCCGGGTGCAGTGGCTCACGCCTGTAATCCCAACACTTTGGGAGGCCAAGGTGGGTGGATCACAAAGTCAGTAGATCGAGACCATCCTGGCTAACATGGTGAAACCCTGTCTCTACTAAAAATACAAAAAATTAGCCAGGCGTGGTGGTGGCCGCCTGTAGTGCCAGCTACTCGGGAGGCTAAGGCAGGAAAATGGCATGAACCCGGAAGGCAGAGCTTGCAGTGAGCCGAGATCATGCCACTGCGCTCCAGCCTGGGCGACAGAGCAAGACTGTCTCAAAAGAAAAAGAAAAAAGAAAAGAAAAGAAACTACTTATAAGAGTTGTTTTTGAAATTACAAATCAAGGTAACAGAAAAGTTCTGCCTTAGATATCTGTACTGATTGTAACCTGGAGACGAAGCAAAGCCCAAACAAACTTACCATTAGCTTAGCATGCCAGTATACTTCCTTATACCCAGTATGGGGCTCCATAACATGGGAAATGAATTATTCTTGTCTGACTGATCCTCTGGTTGTTGGTTTTTCTCCATCCTCTAATTATAAGCATTCCTTTGAGTAGTCCTTGTCACCCTGTCCTATTCTTTCTTCAGGGGACAACTTATCCACATTCATGGCAATGTACTGAAGAAATATATGTTGAGCACCAACTATGAACCAGGCACCAGGACACACCAAGAACACATTGTTCATGATGCAGAGAAGAAACACTTGCATAACAACAATATATTGTGGTAAGTGTTCTACTAAAGATTAATGTGAATTACCAGGAAAGCAGAAAGAAGGGAATGACACATCTGAGAAGTCTTCATAAAAGTACATTGCTAAAGGATGACCAAAATGTTCAAAGGTGAAAATGACAATTTCAGGCAAAGGGAACAATTGATGCAAAGGCATGTAATTACGACACAGCATAGCATGTCTAGAAAAGGACAAGAAGTTTGGTGTGGAGCAATTAGGGGAGTGCAAGGAGATGCAAAGATACACAGCTGGAGATAAAGTGGGTGCTGTGGAAAGTCTTCTAAGCCCTGCTAATGAGTTTCAACTTTATTCACTATGCATTGAAAGCCATTGAAAGGGGTTAAGCAAGAAAGAGACATGATCATATTTGTATTTTATTTATGTTTTTCTTTCTTTCTTTTTTTTTTTTTTTTTGAGGCGGAGTCTCACTCTGTCACCAGGCTGGAGTGCAGTGGCACAATCTCCGCTCACTGCAACCTCCGACTCCCTGGTTGAAGGGATTCTCCTGCCTCAGGCTCCCTAGTAGCTGGCGTTACAGGCACGCACCACTACGCCCAACTAATTTTTCTATTTTTAGTAGAAACGGGGTTTCACCGTGTTGGCCAGAACGGTCTCAATCTCCTGACCTCGTGATCTGCCCGCCTCGGCCTCCCAAAGTGCTGGGATTACGGGCATGAGCCACCACGCCCGGCCCATATTTGTATTTTTTTTTTTTTTTTTTTTTTCTGAGAAGGAGTCCTGCTCTGTCGCCCAGGCTGGAGTGCAGTAGCTCAATCTCAGCTCACTGCAAGCTCCGCCTCCCGGGTTCCCGCCATTCTCCTGTCTCAGCCTCCCGAGTAGCTGGGACTACAGGCGCCTGCCACCACGCCCAGCTAATTTTTTGTATTTTTAGTAGAGACGGGGTTTCACAGTGTTAGCCAGGATGGCCGATCTCCTGACCTCATAATCCGCCCGCCTTGGCCTCCCAAAGCGCTGGGATTACAGGCGTGAGCCACCGCGCCCGGCCCCATGTTTGTATTTTAAAATGACCCCTTTGGTAACCGTGTGGATATTTCCCCGCTAAGATTTAAGCAGGTAAGATGCATTTCAATAATCCAGGTGAGAAGTGATAGGAGCCTAAACTAAGAGAGTGGCAGTAGGAGACGAAGAGGAAAGATAGATTCAAGAGGCAGAATTTATCAGATCTATGAGCAAAAGAATGTAGGAGGTAAAAAGAGGGAACAATCAAAGTCCAAAGTTTTGAGTATAGTCAGCTAGTTGGACATTGATACCAATAAATAAAAAAAAAAAAAGAATATGAGACAAGAATGAGAGGGATGAGGCAAGGGGAAGGAAGAAAATATCTTTTTCAGATATGTTGAGTTTGAAGAGTCCATTGAGATATCCAAGAGCAGATGCCTTGTGAGCAGTTGAATATAAGAGTATGGAGCTTGGAAATAAGTGTGGGTCAAGGCCGGGCACGGTGGCTCACGCCTGTAATCCCAGCACTTTGAGAGGCCGAGGTGGGTGGATCACGAGGTCAGGAGATCAAGACCAGCCTGGCCAAACACAGTGAAACCCCGTCTCTACTAAAAATACAAAAATTAGCTGGGAGTGGTGGCCGGCGCCTGTAATCCCAGCTACTCAGGAGGCTGAGGCACGAGAATCACTTGAACCCAGGAGGCAGAGGTTGCACTGAGCCGAGATTGCATCACTGCACTCCAGCCTGGGAGACAGCAAGACTCCGTCTCAAAAAAAAAAGAAAGAAAGAAATGTGTGCGCTAAAGCCATCACAAAGTGACAGCTTCAATGTTGAAAGGAAATGAAATCTGGATAATATAGGATGGAAAGTATCTACTTTCATCAAGAAATTCAAAATTTCCTCCAATATTCTACTCTCAAAAACTGAGTCCTGTATTGTCATCTACTTATTAGATTTTCCATTTGGACATCCTACCATCACCTCAAATATGAATGAATCTAATGATATTATAGGTAAAAAATGGTTGAATATTGGAATTATACAATGTTTCAACATTAATAATTAGCATTTCACATCTGTATTATCACAGCAGTGTCCTGGATTCCTTACCTCCTAGCTCATCTTCTTATAATTCATATTGCCAAATGTTTCTCCAAACCCTTTCTTCACATCTTACTCCCCTGTCCAAAACCCTTTAGAGTTGCCCTATTAATTACTACAGTCAAGCTAAGCCCCACCCTCACTTTCCATTGCTTCTCAACATTATTCTCCGCCTAATAGGGCTGGGCTCATCAATGTCCTGTGAACCAACCCACAATGTTCATTCCATTCTTAGCTCATGCTGACCCATTACCTGGAATTTCCTACTCTTGGTTTATCTAAATCCGGTCTAAAAGAACTTTTACAACTGTCTCTCAGCTTTTCTTTTTTTTTTTTTTTTTTTTTTTGAGACGGAGTCTCGCTCTGTGCCAGGCTGGAGTGCAGTGGCATGATCTCCGCCTCCCAGGTTCAAGCGATTCCCCTGCCGCAGACTCTCGAGTAGCTGGGACTACAGGCGTGCTACACCGCACCCAGCTAATTTTTGTATCCTTGGTAGAGACAGGGTTTCACCATGTTGGCCAGGATGGTCTTGTGACCTCGTGATTGGCCCCCATCTCAGCCTCCCAAAGTGCTGGGATTACAGGCGTGAGCCACCATGCCCAACCAGCTTTTTGACCATGATTCTCTCTGATAAAGCTAACTCAAAATCCATTATCAATCCCTTTCATCCTGTCCTCTTCCACTAGAGAGGATAGAAGGTAAGTGCTTCTTTTCTGAGACTCCTTTGTAGTTAGGAAAGACCATGTGATGAATTCCAGCCAATGGTTCTGCCTCCTTTTCCTTCCTGCCTTGAAAACAGGCACAAGTACTTAGAGCTGCAGCAGATATCTTGGAATCATAAATCCACAAACCAGCACACTAAGGATTACAGAGTGGTAAAACACAAATTTTGGGGTTCTTGACCAAATCCCTGAGCCACACCAGGCCAGGACTGCCTATTTCTTGGATTTACTATGTCAGGAAATAAGTCCCTAATTGTTTAGGCTACAGTTGCCTATCTTTTTTTTCTCTTTGGTTTTGCTGCAGAAAACATTCCAAATTTATATATGTATATATATTTTTTTTTTCAAGGAATAGCACACCCTATAGCAAACAGATTCATGACAGTCTTTATGACACAAAGATTAATATTCACTTGATAGTGGCTGTGCATGTGGCTCTTACCATAATCCTAGCACTTTGGGAGGCTGAAGCGGGAGGATCCCTTGAGCCCAGGAGTTCGAGACCAGCCTGGGCAACATAGGGAGACCTTGTCTCTATTTAAAAAAAAAAAAAAAAAAGAGCCAGGCCTGGTGGCTTACGCCTGTAATCCCAGCACTTTGGGAGGCCAAGGCAGACAGATCGCCTGAGGTAGGAGTTTGAGACCAGCCTGGCCAACATGGTGAAACCCCTTCTCTACTAAAAATACACACACACAAAATTAGCTGGGCATGGTGGTGTGGGCCTGTAATCTCAGCTAATGGGAGGCTAAGGCAGGAGAATCACTTGAACCCGAGAGACAGAAGTTGCAGTGAGCCAAGATCACGCCACTGCACTCCAGCCTAGGTGACAGAACAAGACTCCATCTCAGAAAAAAAAACTCACTTGATAATTCAAACATGTATCTAATGACAAACTGTTTTTCGAAGCAAGCTAGAATGTATAGGCACACAAACATTCCACCAATTACGGCTTTTTGCAGCAGCTATTCTCTCTGAGGTTCACAGAGTCTAAGGTAACAGTTTATTGAAAAATAAAAAGTATAGGCCAAGCGTGGTGGCTCATGCTTGTAATCCCAGCACTTTGGGAGGCCAAGGTGGGAGGATTGTTTGAGCCCGGGATTTCAAGGTTACAGTGAGCTATGATCATGCCACTGCACTCTAGTCTGGGCGACAGAGCAAGACCCTGTCTCAAAAACAAACAATAACAAAGTACTTCTCTTAGTTAAAGGGAGAATTCCAATTCTTCAGTAGTGATATGGTTAAGTTATTCTCCTTTACGGAAACTAGAATAGGGAGTGCCAAGTTCTAAATTTTTTAACCAGAAAAGTTTATTTCTTGCCCATAGTTAGTCCAAAATGAGTTCCTGATCAGCCCTTCTACAAAGATCCGTCTAGAAAACCTGTTCCTTATATCTTAGGGCTCCTCCATCCTCAAATAAGCTGTGATATTCTGTATAAAGTCAGAAGAAAGGAAAGTACCATGGAAGAGAGCTTGAGAGGATTTTATGGATGAAACCAGGAATCAATATATATCACTTTCATTCACATTCCACTGGCTAGAACTCAGTTGTGAGGCTGCATCTAACTGCGAGGCAGGGTGGGAAATGTAGTCTATTAGTACACAAAAGAAGGAAAGGAAATGAATTCTGTGAATTGCTAGACAATCTGTGCCACACTTGTATAAAAAAAGAAAAGAAAAAAATTTGAAGTTAAAATGGAATAAGGAAGGCAAGTCCCTTACCTTAATAAGGAAGATAAAGCAATTTTAAAGTCACTCTCCTACAGCATTTTCATACTCAAATCCCTGTTCTTCCACTGGTTTAAAAAAAATGGCCTCCATCCTCCAAGGTATGGAGAGACTGGACTTTACTGACATATATTAACCTTTTGCTTTCCCATCTAAAAAAAGCTGAGCAAACTATCAGAGTGGCATACAGAAGTACCCTCAGTCCCAGTTTGGACAGATAACCATCCCATGCTATGGGAGGCAGCTTCTAAGGTAGCCCTCCATAATCTCCACATGGTATCTACTTCTCTGTTTAATCCCCTACCCTGAAGTGTGGGTGGACTTAATTGCCAGGTCATGTGGTAACTCTATGTTTATCATTCTGAAGAACTGCTAAACTGTTTTTCTAAAGTGGCTGCAGCATTTTACAATCCAGATGAACTACTTTTTATCTATGGAACCAAATGCAAATTATTTAACCTGAGTTTTCCATGATTTGTAAAGTATTAGTTATCATTTTTAGTTTCAAAAATAATTCCTGCAGATCATGTGGGCAGAAGAAAAAGAAAAAATAAAGACTACCATTTATTGAGCACTACTTGTACCACCACTGTTCTAAGTACTTATGAAGACTTTTCTCATTTAATCCATGTGGTAGAATTATCAAATAAAATACAGGACAGTTCATTAAATTTAAATTTCAGGTTTAATAACTAATAATCTTTTAGTATAATTATATCCTATGCAATCTTTGCCCAAAGTTTTTTGTTTGTTTTTTGTTTGTTTGTTTATTTATTTATTTATTTTTTGAAATGGAGCCTTACTCTGTCACCTAGGCTGGAGGGCAGTGGCAGGATCTTGGCTCACTGCAACCTCCACCTACCTCCTGGGTTCAAGCAACTCTCATGCCTCAGCCTCCTGAGTAGCTGGGACTATTTTAGCAGAGATGAAGTTTCACCATGTTGGCAAGGCTGATCTCAAACTCCTGGCCTCAACCTCAGGTGATCCGCCTGCCTCAGCCTCCCGAAGGGATTACAGACATGAGCCACTGAACTGGCCTAATTGTGTTCTTTAAAAATAAATCTTTCTAGCCGGGCGCGGTGGCTCACGCCTGTAATCCCAGCACTTTGGGAGGCCGAGGCGGGTGGATCACCTGAGGTCAGGACTTCGAGACCAGCCTGACCAACATGGCGAAACCCCGTCTCTACTAAAAATACAAAATCAGCTGGGCATGGTGGCTCATGCCTGTAATCCCAGCTACTCAGGAGACTGAGGCAGGAGAATCGCTTGAACCTGGGAGGCGGAGGTTGCAGTGGGCTGAGATCGCCCCATTGCACTCCAGCCTAGGCAACAAGAGCAAAACTCCCTCTCAAAAAAAAAAAAAAAAAAAAGTATTTGGGAGGCCGATGCGGGTGGATCACCAGGTGGGCAGATCACGAAGTCAAGAGATCGAGACCATCCTGGCCAAAATGGTGAAACCCTGTCTCTACTAAAAATACAAAAAAAAATTAGCTGGGCATGGTGGTGCAGGCCTGTAGTCCCAGCTGCTAGGGAGGTTGAGGCAGGAGAATCCCTTAAACCCGGGAAGCGGAGGTTTCAGTGAGCCGAGATGGTGCCACTACACTCCAGCCTGGTGACAGAGTGAGACTCCATCTCAGAAAAAAAAAAAAAAAAAAAAAAGTTTTTCACAGCTTCCCAGATGTAAAAAATTAAAATAAATTTTAAAAATAAATAAATAGGCTGGGCACAGTGGTTCAGCTCACGCCTGTAATCCCAGCACTTTAGGAGGCCGAGGCAGGTGGATCACGAAGTCAGGAGATCAAGACCATCCTGGCTAACACGGTGAAACCCCGTCTCTACAGTCTGTATTAAAAAATACAAAAAATTAGCCGGGCGTGGTGGCGTGGGCCTGTAATCCCAGCTACTCAGGAGGCTGAGGCAGGAGAATCACTTGAACCCAGGAGGTGGAGGTTGCAGTGAGCCGAGATCACACCATTGCACTCCAGCCTGGGCAACAAGAGTGAAACTCAGTCTCAAAAATAAATAAATAAAATTAAGTCTTATTTATTTATTTATTTGAGACAGAGTGTTGCTATGTCGCCCAGGCTCTCAGCTCACTGCAACCTCCGCCTCCGTGGCCCAAGCAATTAGCCTGCCTCAGCCTCCCAAGTAGCTGGGATTACAGGCGCACACCACCGCACCAGGCTAATTTTTGCATTTTTAGCTAGAGACGGGGATTTGCCATGTTGGCCAGGCTGGTCTTGAATTCCTGACCTCAGGTGATCTGCCTGCCTCGGCCTCCCAAAGTGCTGGGATTACAGGAGTGAGCCACTGCGCCCAGCCTATTTTTTATTTTTATTCATTATTTATTTATTTATTTTTGGAGACAGTCTTGCTCTGTCGCCCAGACTGGAGTGCAGTGGCGCGATCTCGGCTCACTGCAACATCCGCCTCCCAGGTTCAAGCGATTCTCATGCCTCAGGCTCCCAAGTAGCTGGGATTACAGCTCCGCCACCATGCCCGGCTAATTTTTATACTTTTAGCAGAGACGGGGTTTCGCCATGTTGGCCAGGCTGGTCTCAAACTCCTGACCTCAAGTGATCTGCCTGCCTCAGCCTCCCAAAATGCTGGAATTACAGGTGTGAGTCACTGCGCCCAGTCTATTTTGTTTTTTGTTTGTTTTTTTTTTGAGATACGGTCTCACCCTGTTGCCCAGGCTGGAGTGCAGTGGCACTATCTTGGCTTAACCTCGGCTTGGGAGATGCTCCCGTCTCAGCCTCCCGAGTAGCTGGGACTACAAGGCGTGCACCACCATACCCGGCAAATTTGTTTTTTTTTTGTAGAAATGCGGTTTCACTATGTTGCCCAAGCTGGTCTTGAATTCTTGGGCTCAAGCAGTCCGCTTGCCTCGGCCTCCCAAAGAAAAATAAGTCTTTTTTTGTCTTTTTTTTTTTTTTTTTTTTTTTGAGACAGAGTCTCACTCCGTAGCGCTATCTCAGCTCACTGCGAGCTCCGCCTCCCGGGTCCACGCCATTCTCCTGCCTCAGCCTCCCGAGTAGCTGGAACTACAGGCGCCCGCCACCACGCCCGGCTAATTTTTTGTATTTTTAGTAGAGACGGGGTTTCACCGTGTTAGGCAGGATGATCTCTATCTCCCGACCTCGTGATCCGCCCTCCTCGACCTCCCAAAGTGCTGGGATTACAGGCGCCAGCCACCACACCCGGCCGACAAGTAAGTCTTTAATGATCAAGAACATCAAGCTTCATTGAAATACTGAACACATTAGTCTAATTATATTTCTATATTATGAATACCAGTTGTTTAAATATATCAGTGGTAATTCTTTTTTCCAAGAAAATTTCTCAAATATATTAGTCACTGGAATTCATTTCAACAAGATTTGCATGGAATTTTAAAAAGTAGGTTTAGGCTTTCTGCAGTAATCAAAGCACACTTAAACAATCATTAAACAGAAGGGAGTCATACTTTTTTTCTCCTACATCTCAAAGCTGTGCAGAACAGCCACATCCCCAGGAGTAAGTGGTCCACACTTGTTTGTTCTCTGGAATTTTCAGTTATGTTTGTAGCTGAATATATATTCATTCTTAGAAAATTAATATGGTTCAGAAGAGGAAATGCTTGTATATTTCCATGATTATTTGAGATAATAGAGAAAATGTTTGCATGTAAAGCTGGTTCCAGTGTCAGAGTAGTGATTTTGGTTACTGTGTTTGTTGGTCCAACTGCCGTCTCTTAAAAGCTCAAAATTATGCTGGCAGGGAGCCATGCCATAGAAACTCCACCCTGAGGAGTGACTCAGATAGTTAGACAAAAGCATTTAAACTTCTTCAAGATTTTTTCAGGCTTCCCTCTTGACACTCCTTCCTCTTAGTCAAAGAATTGATGACTACACATTTTGTGTAGTTAAAGGAAAAAAACTAACACCATTCTTGAATCAATAATGCCTGTTCTCAATTGTTATCTATTAAAAGGTACAATACAACAAATAGTTGGTTTCTTATCACCTTGAGAATATCTTTTTCACTGAATATATGTATGTGTGTGTATATATATATATATATATATATTTTTTTTTTTTTTTTTTTTTTTTAGAGATGGCGTCTCACTCTGTCACCCAGGCTGAAGTGCAGCAGCGCAATCTTGGCTCACTGCAACATCGGCCTCCTAGGTTCAGGTGATTCTTCTGCCTCAGCCTCCCGAGTAGCTGGGAGTACAAGCGCCCACCACTGTGCCCAGCTAATTTTTGTATTTTTAGTAGAGATGGGGTTTCATCATGTTGGCCAGGCTGGTCTCAAACTCCTGACCTCAAGTGATCCGCCCGCCTCGGCCTCCCAAAGTGCTGGGATTACAGGGATGAGCCACCGCTCCTGGCCTGCTTTTATTTTTTTATCCGAGAGTCAGAGGGTACGTGCACAGGTTTGTTACATGGGTATATTGCATGATGCTGAGGTTTAGGCCTCTAATTATCCCATCATCCAAGTAGTGAACAAACCTGGCCCCCCTTCCTCTCTTCTGCCTTTTTGAATCCCCAGTGCCTACTGTTCCCATCTTTGTGTCTGTGTGTACCCAATGTTTAGCTCCCACTTATAAGTGAGAATGTGTGGTATTAGGTTTTCTGTTTCTGTGTTAATTCGCTTAGGATAATGGCCTCCAACTGCATCCTTGTTGCTGCAAAGGACATAATTTCATTCTTTTTTATGGCTGCATGATTTAATTTTTTAAATTATTAAACTAGAGGGAAGAAGGAAAATAGAACTAACTTCTCTTGAGTGCTTACCATGCCATGTAGGGACTTTCTCATAAGTTACCACTTTTTGTGATAAAACCTTGCTGGGTGAACATTACCAGCCCAATTTTTAGCAGGAAAACTGAGACAAAGAGATAGATTTTCCAGTGTCACTTAGCTATTGAGGTCAGGGTTGGAATTCAAACATAGGTCTATCTATTTGAGACTATTGACTCAAAATTCAATGTTCTTTCCCCAAATCAATCCTGTCAGAAACGAAACTAAAAATACTTGCAAAAAAAAAAAAAAAAAAAAAAAAAGGTAGGAAGGGCTGGACACAATGGCTCATGCCTGTAATCCCAGCGCTTTGGAAGGCCGAGGCAGGTGGATCACTTGAGGTCAGGAGTTCGAGACCAGCCTGGTGAACATGGCAAAACCCCGTCTCTACTAAAAATACAAAACTTAGCTAAGTGTGATGGCACACGCCCGTAATCCAAGGTACTCAGGAGGCTAAGGCAGGAGAATCCCTTGAACCCAGGAGGCAGTAGTTGCAGAGAGCCACAAAGATCCTGCCACTGCCCTCCAACCTGGATGACAGAGTGAAACTCCATCTCAAAAAAAAAAGATAAGTATCATACATGGCTCATATGAGGAAAGGAGGTTCTCTTCCATCTTCAATCCTTTTTCCATTCAATGAATGGCCTTCATAGCATCATACATAGGATGTTTCCAGATCCTAATTTCTTGGGTATTTCTAATACTGTAATCCAGAATCCAGAAATTACAATTTCCTAAATCACTATTTTGATGCTCAGCAAAGCAGCATGGACTCTGAGGTAACATCAGTAGGTAACACTTCAGGTTTTATTGGATTGGGACATGCAGCAAGAAAAAGAACCTAGAAATTACCATAGGTTTGAAAGGAGAAAAATTAACATGTCTAGGATGTCTAAGCATATGGAAACAATAGCCCTGCCAACCATATTGATTGATTGATTGATTGATTGTTTAAAAAGAGATGTGGTCTAGCTGGGTGTGGTGGCTCACACCTATAATCCCAGTGCTTTCGGAGGCCGAAGTGGGTGGTTCACTTGAGCCTCAGGAGTTCGAGACCAGCCTGGCCAACATGGCAAAACCTCATCTCTATTGAAAAAAAGAAAAAAAAAACAGACATGGTCTCACTATGTTGCCCAGGTGGGTCTCAAACTCTTGGCCTCAAGCAATCCTTCCATCTTGGCTTCCCAAAGTACTGGGATTACAGGTATGAACCACCACTCTTGACCAGAAGGCAATTTAGAAATGTTGTCATGCTAGTCTAAAATCCATACTGTATTCAACAAGATACCCAAGAAATAATAAAAGAAAAATATATATTAGTATTTATTTAAAACATTTCCCCTAAGATACCACTACCATATTACACTAAGCAAAAAAAAGAATAAAAATGTAATGTTTTAGTCTTTAATTCAAGTTTGTCTTGATGACAAAAATAGGATTTAAGATACTTCAGTAAGTTTCTAAATATTATGTTCTTGTGTAAAATGCATTTACTGTCATAAATCAAGTATTACTCATGAGTTGGAGAGAATTAAAAATGCAATCCAATCTTATAAAAAGAGTCCAAGTCATAAAGATAAGCAATCAATCATAAAAGGTCAAGAATTTTTTATATAATATGCCAGTGTTTACCTTGAGAGACCTATCTGTGTTTACCTTGAGAGACCTATCTATGTTTACCTATAGACTTGATCATTAGTTACATTTGAGATTTTTTTTTTTTTTTTTTTGAGATGGAGTCTCACTCTGTTGCCCAGGCTGGAGCACAGTGGCGTGATCTTGGCTCACTGCAAGCTCTGCCTCCAGGGTTCACACCATTCTCCTGCCTCAGCCTCCTGAGTAGCCGGGACTACAGGTGCCCGCCACCACGCCCGGCTAATTTTTTTTTGTATTTTCAGTAGAGACAGGGTTTCACCGTGTTAGCCAGGATGGTCTCGATCTCCTAACCTCGTGATCCACCCGCCTTGGCCTCCCAAAGTGCTGGGATTACAGGTACGAGCCACCGCGCCCGACACCATTTGAGATTTTTAAAGTTTCAAAAATAAGCCAAAATACAATGCATTTATTTCAGTTATGGGCTCAGGGTTCCGAAGAAATAATTCATGACTAGGAAAAAAACTCCAGCATATCAAATAGAAATATGATGTGTCAGTAGCTACCAGCATTCTAGGTTTATCCTAAATCCAATGAGTCATCAGTTATTAACCTCAAAAAACTTGTTTTAAAAGCAGATTAAGAATCACTATTGGTTACCTAGAGCTAAATATATACACAGAGATACTGATACATTACCCATATTTTCAAATCACTGCATGTCTTTTGGTTTGAAGAATATACCCACTACGTTTTTCTACTGAATATTTGTTGAAATAATACAAGAATCCAGCCGGGTGTGGTGGCTCACGCCTGTAATCCCAGCACGTTGGGAGGCCCAGGCGGGCGGATCATGAGGTCAAGAGATAGAGACCATCCTGGCCAACATGGTGAAACCCTGTCTCTACTAAAAATACAAAAATTAGCTGGGTGTGGCGGCACGCACCTGTAGTCCCAGCTACTCGGAAGGCTGAGGCAGGAGAATTGCTTGAACCCAGAAGGTGGAGATTGCAGTGAGCTGAGATCACACCACTGCATTCCAGTCTGGAGACAGAGCGAGACTCCGTCTCACAAAAAATAAAAATAAAAATAAAAATAAAAATAAAAATAAAAATAAATGAATCCAAGTAATATTACAAGGTTTCTCAAAACAAAAAAGAAACTTATTTTAAATTCACTGATATCAAGCAAGATTTTTCAAATAATTCAACATTAAGCTCTCCAAGTCAAAGCCCCAGAAAAAGGAAAGTTATGGTTTATAGTCACTGACTCATTTCCTTAGATGATTCAACCTCGTGGCCTTAACACTGACTCGTCTTCCTCTCTCCCTTCCTATTTTAATTCAGAATGGGGGAAAAATAAAGCTTTTAATACTTTAGAGCTAGCTTTTCACATCATAATCTTTTTAATAAACCAAATCTTTCTACAAGCTTTTATACACTTTTAAAATTGAAGTCCTATCATATAATTCAATGAACAGTGGATCAAACTCAGAACATGCTACACAGACTTTTCTAAAAGTTATCGAAAAAATTCAGGAATTTTTTTTCCACTTCTTAAAAGTGAATAGTCAAATGGTCACTGGCACAAAGATGACTTCATTAAGATGTATGTTTTCTGCTACCATGCACAAACCTCTGAAAATAAGCCTGTCCTTCATCTTGTTTTTTTCATGTATTCTTTAAATATTTATACATCATAAAAGTTGAGTTCCTCATGAATAAGTTCATGAGTTTACCTAATGCAAAGTCCAAGACACAAAAAGAAATGAAGAGAATTAAACACAAACACACCAAAGGCACGTATTCACATGCCCATGACTGTGGGCCAAATGCACAGCAGAAACAGGATATATCTAGCTCCTCTCCAAGTAAGGGCAAGACAAACTGTAAAGGGTTCAGTAATCACCTGGCACTAATGTTGCTGTTGAAAAAGAGCAACTTGCAAACAATGCCTTCATCAAGAACACATAGATAGGTATAGCTCTAACTATAATAATATGATGTACCCCTACCTAATAACACAGGATGGGAGACAGCAACAGTTTACTCTCTGCTTTCTTGCCCCTTGTGCCTCACCCCCTACCTCAAAGCCTTTCTCTTCAACCAGGCCCTCAGGTGCTATTGAATAACTAAAGAAGAATGATTGAGGGTTATTAAAAGTTGCCAACTCCCTCACTCATTGCAAGGAAGCACCTTCCTCATATACTTCAAATAAGACCCCGCCCCTCCAAAATGTTGCTTTGTCTTCAGGAGCACGCACAAGCACCTGACAGGGAACAAATTAGAGGAGAGAACATATCCTATCGAGAGAAGATTGAAGTTCAAAAAGAATTCTTTAGAATTGACATTCGAAAGTCATTGGGACCTGGCTGGGCACCTGTAAACCCAGCACTTTAGGATGCAGAGGCGGGCGGATAGCCTGAGGTCAGGAGTTCGAGACGAGCCTGGCCAACATGGTGAAACCCTGCTAAAAATTCCACTAAAAATACAAAAATTAGCTGGTGTTGTGGTGCATGCCTATAGTCCCAGCTACTCAGGAGGCTGAGGCAGGAGAATCGCTTGAACCCAGCAGGCAGAGGTTGCAGTGAGCCAAGATAGCACCACTGCACTCCAGCCTGGACGACAGAGTGAGTGAGACTCCATCTCAAAAAAAAAAAAAAAAAAAAGGCATTGGGCCCTTCCTTAATTAGAAAGATTGAGTGAAATGGCCAGAAACTAGTTTGCAGTAGAGACAGGAGGCAATAGAGAGCTGCTAATAGGAGTGTTCCAGAAAGCTGGTGACAAAGAGAAGATGATAGATGTTAAGGGTGTGATAGCCAGAGGGAGATGTGTGTTAAAGTTTATAAAAACACTTTAAGAGAGTCATTTAATTTTCAAAACATTGTTCAGGTGGGATTATAGGTATTGATGGTTGGGGGGTGGAGTGTGAAATGAGGAACACATGCTACTCAGTTTTCTAGAGGTAAGGAAAATTTGCAGAAACAATGCATTTGAAAAGGAAGTAATCTTGGCCGGGCACAGTGGCTCACGCCTGTAATCCCAGCACTTCGAGAGGCCAAGGGGGTGGATCACGAGGTCAAGAGATAGAGACCATCCTGGCCAACATGGTGAAACCCCATCTCTACTAAAAATACAAAAATTAGCCTGGCATTGTGGCTCATGCCTGTAGTTGCAGCTACTCGGGAGGTTGAGGCAGGAGAATCTCTTGAACCCGGGAGGTGGAGGTTACAGTGAGCTGAAATGGCACCACTGCACTCCAGCCTGGGTGATAGAGTGAGACTCTGTCTCAAAAAAAAAAAAGGAAGTAATCTTAATGCTGTTAGCTTTTTTTTCCCCCATAGTTAAGAGTCTCCCCTTGGAATAACAATGTCCAAGTAATTGTAGTCGCATTATAATTACAAATGTAGATGATGGTGTCTCCTGTCTCAAAAATGTAGAAAGTGAGCTTATGGTGGCTGTAACTAGATATTTGTCCAGTAAAATCATAACAGTTAGTGATATAGCTGAGACTAGACTCAAAATTTATTTGTATTTATCATTCAAATAGCCACGGAGTGAAATTTAAAAGAATTTCTAATATGGAGGCACCAAGCTGATTAGCTTAATCCCTATTTAACTAAAATAGTTACATTTACTATGAAACTTCCCTTAATATTTGCAAACTTAGGTTTAATACTTTATCAGCACGAGTTCTGAATTGTAGGATATTTTCTTCCACAGTAATTTAGGAGTTAGAGGAAAAAATATCTACAGGATGAGAAAACGGAGTACAGAGTTAAATAACAGTACATATTACTGAATAAATATTGTGTGCCTGTCAGCATGCTATGGGCTTTAGATGTAATTCTCACAACAGATCAGCACAATAGGTAGTATCATCTTCCATTTCACACATAAGAAACTTGATGCACAAACGTGTTATTTGTCCATGATACCACAGCTAGTAAATATACTCAAGCCTAAGTCTTGTTGACTTCAAAGCAATAGCCTTGAGGAAGAGAGGCTCCTAACAAATTGCTGTGTGTGTGTGTGTGTGTGTGTGTTTTAAGCATTGAATCCAGTAGGACATGGTGGCTGTGATGCAACAGATCTGTCATTAATCCGATTTATCTTGCTAATAGAGCCTAGTATGGCACCTGGAACTTAGTAGGGTTTCAGTAAATGTTTGGTGAATAAATGAATCAATATATATACAATATTTTAATCATTTCAAATATTATTTCTTTGGGGAACCTAATATAAAACATGTAGGCTGGGTGCGGTGGCTCACACCTGTAGTCCCAGCACTTTGGGAGGGCGAGGCTGGCGGATCACTTGAGGTCCGGAGTTCGAAACCAGCCTGGCCAACATGGTGAAATCCTGTCTCTACTAAAAATACAAAAATCAGCTGGGCGTGGTGGCATGCACCTGTAATCCCAGCTACTCGGGAGGCTGAGGCAGAAGAATTGCTTGAACCCAGGAGGCAGAGGTTGCAGTGAGCCGAGATTGCGCCACTGCACTCCAGCCTGAGCAACAGAGCAAGACTCTATCTCAAAAAAAAAGAAAAAAGAAAAAGAGAAAAAGTATAAGGTATATGTTTTATCCCAGAGACTTGACTTTAGGGTCTAAATTCTTTCTGTAAAGGGCCAAATAATAAATGTTCTAGGCTTTATGGGCCATAGGGCCTCTGTCACAAACTCTGCTGTTGTGCAAAAGCAGCCATAGACAATACACAAATGAATGCTTGTGGCTGTGTTCTGATAAAACTTTATTTACAAAAACAGAACAGTGGGACCAATTTTGTTTACAGGTCATGGTTTGCCAACCTCTGGCCTAGAAAAATTCATCATATCTAAATCATCTCAACTGGTATCCCCTACTATAGTTACTTAAGTTGCAGGTACAGTATGGGAAAAAAAAAAAAAATCACCCTCTAAGAATGAGCTGTCCAGTATGATTGCCACTAGCCACATGTGGCTATGGAGAACTGAAATGTGGCTAGTCTGAATTGAGATGTGCTTTAAATGCAAAATACACATTTGAATTGTGAAGATTTGGTATGAAATAAAGAATGTAGAGCTGAGCATGGTGGCATGCACCTGTAGTCCCAGTTACTAGGGAGGCTAAGGGCAGAAAGGATTTCTTGAGGCCAGCCCCGGCAACATAGCAAGACCCCAGTCTCCAAAAAAAAAAAAAAAAAAGTATGTAAAATATCATTAATAATTATTTCACACTTTGGGAGGCTGAGGCAGGTGGATCACGAGGTCAGGAGTTTGAGACCAGCCTGGCCAATGTGGTGAAAACCCCGTCTCTACTAAAAAATACAAAAAAAAAAAAAAATTAGCTGGGCATGGTGGTAGGTGCCTGTAGTCCCAGCTGCTCGGCAGGCTGAGGCAGTCGAATCACTTGAACCCGGGAGGCAGAGGTTGCAAGACTGTCTCAAAAAAAAAAAAAAAAAGGGAGCCCGGTGGCTCACGCCTGTAATCCCAGCACTTTGGGAGGCTAAGGTGGGTAGATCATGAGGTCAGGAGATTGAGACCACCCTGGCTAACACGGTGAAACCCCGTCTCTACTAAAAATACAAAAAAAAAATTAGCCGGGCGTGGTGGCAGGCACCTGTAGTCCCAGCTACTCGGGAGGCTGAGGGAGGAGAATGGCGTGAACGTGGGAGGCGGAGCTTGCAGTGAGCCGAGATCGTGCCACTGCACTCCAGCCTGGGCGACAAAGCGAGACTCCGTCTCAGGAAAAAAAAAAAAAAAAATTTTCATACTGCTGACATCTTGAAATAATATATTTGATATATTGGGTTAAATAAAACTATTAAAATTAAATTCACTTCTATTTTTTAAATGTGAGCACTAAGAATTTTAAATTACATATGTGGCTTGCATTATGTTTCTATCGGGCAGCACTGCTCTAAGAATAGTTACAAAAGAGAGAATCCCTAACAGATTCAAACTCTTTTTCAGCACTGCAAACAAAGTACTTTACCCAATTATCAATGTCTCTCCATTGAAGTATGCTATATATCCTGATTTCTACCAATGGTGTTGTCATTATCTTTTATGTAAGAATTAAGATCAAGGCCGGGCCGGACACAGTGGCTGACACCTGTAATCGCAGCACTTTGGGAGTCCGAGGCGGGCGGATCACGAGGTCAGGAGTTCAAGACCAGCCTGGCCAACATAGTGAAACCCTGTCTCTACTAAAAATACAAAAGAAAAAAAATTAGCCGGGCGTGGTGGCAGGCTCCTGTAATTACAGCTACTCGAGAGTCTGAGGCAGGAGAATCGCTTGAACCTGGGAGGCATAGGTTGCAGTGAGTCAAGATCGCGCCATTGCACACCAGCCTGGGCGACAAGAGTGAAACTCCGTCTCAAAAAAAACAGATCAAGGCCGGGCACAGTGGCTCACACCTGTAATCTCAGCACTTTGGGAGGCTGAGGCGACCGCGTCATCTCAGGTCAGGAGGTCGAGACCAGCCTGGTCAACATGGTGAAACCCCATCTCTACTAAAAATACAAAAATTAGCCGGGCATGGTGGTGGGCGCCTTGTAGTCCCAGCTACATGGGAGGTTGAGACAGGAGAATCACTTGAACCTAGGAGGCAGAGGTTGCAGTGAGCCAAGATCATGCCATTGCACTCCAGCCTGGGTGACAGGGCGAGACTCTATCTCAAAAAAAAAAAGAATTCAGATCACAATTGTTAACTCTTTCTTCCTCCATAAGTAACATATTTCACCAATTTATTTCATTATCTCACTTCTTTCTCATTTTCTCTACACTGTACTTGGCCCTCATTTTCTCAACTGAATTATCAACAAAGTCTCCTGAAAGGACTTCTTTCTTCCAACCTCTATCCATAATCTTGATACATGATTCTGTACAAAGCTACTAAATACTCCTAAACACTGTGACTCTCTCCTGCTATCTATTTATCTATCTATATGCACAGAAAGATATGTGTGTATATATATTTATTTATTTATTTATTTATTTACATATGTAAAAATTCAGTGGCTCCCATTACACACAAAACAATATCCAAACTACTTGGTAGAGTTCTTGAGGGTTCCTAAATATCTTTTTAAACTTACGTTTTGAATCATACCTCCTTTCCTACCACTCAAAGTCAGATACAGGATTGTAGGTAAAATATAGGATGGCCAGTTAAATTTTAACTTAAGTTTTAGTATATAATTTATATATATAGTATATATAATTTAATATATAATTTTAGTATATTGCTTGGGATGCACTTGTACTAAAAAAATAGTTTATCTAATTGAAATTTAACTGGGATGCTCACTTCAGCAGCACATATACTAAAATTGGAACAATACAGAGATTACATGGCCCTTGTGCAAGGATGACACAAATTCATGAAGCATTCCATATAAAACTTTTCTTAAAAGAAATCTATATATAAGTATACAAATAATCAGCTGAGTGAAAATTTTCACTTTTCCCATTTTCACAATGATCTGTCAAATTCACTATCAAGCAGTCAAATTTGGTTTTTACAGAAAAAAAAAGTCCCCTAAGTGCCTAATACTGTGTTTTCCACTGTACAAAAGAGTGAAATTATACAAGGACTCAAAACTTATTGATGGCCGGGCGCGGTGGCTCACGGCTGTAATCCCAGTACTTTGGGAGGCCGAGGCGGGCGGATCATGAGTTCAGGAGATCGAGACCATACTGGCTAACACGGTGAAACCCTGTCTACTGAAAATACAAAAAAATTAGCCGGGCGCAGTGGCGGGCGCCTATAGTTCCAGCTACTCGGGAGGCTGAGGCAGGAGAATGGCCTGAACCCGGGAGGCGGAGCTTGCAGTGAGTCGAGATCGCGCCACTGCACTCCAGCCTGGGCGACAAAGCAAGACTCCGTCTAAATAAATAAATAAATAAAACTTATTGATGATAAAATAAGAAAATTATGGGAAATTTACTTACGGCCAGGTATTTATAAGAAAACATACAACAAAAAAATACTAAGAACATGAGTAAGCACTGGTTCACCTTAGTCACGTTCATAGTACAGCAGAGACTACCTGAATCCAAATTCAGGCTCTGCTACTTATTAACATATACCTCTATATGCGTCAGTTTTTTCAACTATAAAATGAGAGCCCTATCTCCTACGGTGGCTGTGAGGATTTAGAGAATTAATACCCATTCAATGCTTAGAACAATGCCTGACACATGGCAAACATTCAGTAAATGCTAACTCTTACTATTCTTAGAATATTTCTGAGTTTGATTTCCTTAGGCCTAACTCCAACCTAGGACTTATTCATAAAACCAACTTTTAAAAATAAACACGTGGGCCAGGCGCGGTGGCTCACACCTGTAATCCCAGCACTTTGGGAGGCCAAAGTGGGTGGATCACCTGAGGTCAGGAGTTCGAGGCTAGCCTGGCCAACATGGTGAACTTCCATCTCCATTAAAAATACAAAAAAAAAAAAAAAAAAAAATTAACCAGGTGTTGTGGTGCACCTGTGGTCCCAGCTGCTTGGGAGGCTGAAGCAGGAGAATCTCTTGAACCTGGGAGGCGGAGGTTGCAGTGAGCCAAGATCGCGCCACTGCACTCCAGCCTGGGTGACTGAGCGAGACTCCTTCTCAAATAAATAAATAAATAAATAAATAAACACATGGGCAGGGCACGGTGGCTCACACCTATAACCCCAGCACTTTGGGAGGCCGAGGCGGGTGGATTGCCTGAGCTCAGGAGTTCGAGAACAGCCAACACGGTGAAACCCCATCGCTACTAAAAATACAAAATTAGCTGGGCGTAGTGGCGCATGCCTGTAATCCCAGCTACTCGGGAGGCTGAAGCGGGACAATCACTTGAACCAGAGTGGGGGATGTTGCAGCGAGATGAGATCCAGCCACTGCACCCCAGCCTGGGCGACAAGAGCGAGACTCCATCTCAAAAATAAATAAATAAATAAAATAAGAAATAAAGACATGCAGAGAAAGCACTTTGGTTTGCCTTATTATAACAAACTTCAAAGATCCAAATTTCTGCTCTACCACGTTTTTTTCCCCCTCATATGCTTTAACCTTCTCAGGCTATTCAGCTGTAATGGAGAACAACTTTTATAATCATAAATAACTAGTTTCACATAGGTCTTTCTATGAACTACAAATGTTTTCATTTTTTTAAAAGCTCATTTGTAAATGTCCTCAATAAAATTTACTTCCATAACTTCTGCTAGATTAGATTACTTTGTAGTAGTGTAAAAGTTATAGGTTTCACAACTTTGTAATAGTTTAAATAGTTTAAAATATAGATTTCTCATCCTACTAGTAGAAATTATTTAGTATGATTTAGTATTAATATATAACCCTCTAGGCAAGAAATAATCCATGTGTGAAACAAATTTTCCTAGTTTATACTGGTTAGAGAAATAATACTGGAAGAAACCAAATATCATGCACCATAAGTTTCCACATCAATGAAAGACTTCCCCTTACAAACTTTCTCCATAAAAATAATAGACTTATGACTTAATTACGGCAACAGTGGATAAAAAAGCCACAGTTAAACGATGTTATCTGAACCTACACCAAACTAATCTAGGTTATCTGGAAGAAAGGACACTTAACAGAGAATCACATTTAACTTAAATCCAAAGACCAGTAAAACTACCACAAAAATAAAAGAAATATTTAAAATGAAGTGACTCACGCAGTTTTAAACAACTGTGTTAAAATCAAAACTGAGAAACTACTGATTTCACGCATTTAAACTCATTTAGAAAAAAAATCCAGGTTAAACTACTCAATAACAAGTCTTAGCTCACTAAATGTATAAAATGTGGAAATTCTATGTCACTGTGTGCTAAATTTTTTTTTTTTTTTTGAGACGGAGTCTCGCTGTGTCGCCCAGGCTGGAGTGGCAGTGGCCCGCTCTCGGCTCACTGCAAGCTCCACCTCCCAGGTTCATACCATTCTCCTGCCTCAGCCTCCCGATTAGCCGGGACTACAGGCACACACCACCTTGCCCGGCTAATTTTTTGTATTTTTAGTAGAGAAGGGGTTTCAGTGTTAGCCAGGATGGTCTCAATCTCCCGACCTCGTGATCCGCCCGCCTCAGCCTCCAAAAGTGCTGGGATTACAGGCGTGAGCCACCGCGCCCGGACTGTTTCCTAAAATTTTGATTAGATTAATTTAACAATGGTCTTTCACTTTCAATTATTCGATTTCCTATAAATTTTGATAATGTTTTAAAAATTGGCTTTACACTTGAGGTTAAGCTTTTCCTAAGAGCCAGACAGTAAACATTTTAGGCTTTTCAAGCCATATACTGTCTGTCACATATTCATGGTTTTCTCTTACAAACTTTACAAATCCTTTAAAAATGTAAAAACCATTCTAGCACAGTCCCTATAAAAAACAGGCTGCAGCCAGATTTGCCCTTGGCCCGTTTTCCCACCTCTACTTTATACTATTCACTTTCTGTGTGACTATGTCGATTATACCAATATTAACATTTCCTCAAGTATTTGCTCAAACATCACCTCAATGAGGTCTTCTCCGAACACACCTACCTGTTCCCTAATATGTGTACATATATAACATATTGTATAATACATAGCATATAACCTAACAGACTTTTACTTATCATCTGATCTTTGTTCTCTGCCCCCAACCCTCCAGGTAAGTTCCATGAATACAGATTTTTTGTGTTTTTTTTCACTGTCGATCTCCTGCACCTAAACAGTGCCAGGCATATTAGTAGGCTCTCAATAAAAAAATCTACCCTCACACTTATAAAACAAATACTATGGACAAAATATGTATTCTATAACAAATGAAAGATATTCAAGGACAAAACTGACAAATACTTTCATTTTTAAATTCTTTCAACTAGTCATAAAACATTTCAAATAAAGGGGGAAAAGATTAAAATTTTTATTTTCCCACAATGTGAGGTTAGTTCTTATAGTCTAATTCTCTTGAAATTTACCATTACTTGAGTTATATTTAATTGCAAATTTGCTTTAATTCCTAAATCCCGCTCCAGACTTGTTCTGCCTTCTTTGATCTCACCTCTGTGTTCCTTGCCTGTTCAGCTCACTAATCTAGTCTGGCAACTTTGGTTTGGCAAAGCAAGAAGTTGCTTTGCCTCTTCTATGGCTCCATCTCCCAACATTCCATTTTTGTAAACTCTCTAATATTGTAACCTTTACTAATCCTTACCATTTAATTAAAGCAAAAGGCTAGATACTATTGAATATTATACTCCAAATATATTATGTTCAGTGACTAATCACTTAAAAATTTCTTATAATTGCTGTATGTGGCTTTACAAATACAGTTTTTACCTATAAGGAAAGATACAACTTACCTTACTTGTAATCCTGATACACATTGCGCAAGGTACTGAGAAAATAACTTTTGGAATTTTGTAAGCTCCATCCCCATTCAGATTATGGCTACTTCTAAACTTATATTAAAACATAAAAACCCATTCATGGGGAAAATATTTTCTACTGCTAGCACTGAAAAATTGATACTATGTCACAGTATCTTAACCACAGTACTAAATATATTAATAAATATTAATATGGGGTTAAATCATACTAGAGATCACATGAAGACATTTTAAATTCAAACTATAAAAATTGCTAATATAGGAGGAAAGGCTTACAAGAATGTCTTTCAAACCCTTTTATCCAACAAGTTATTCATCTTTTACTTTTCTTTCTTCCAACCTTATCCTGTATGATACTATTTTACTTCCTAATGAATACAATTTTGCCATTTCAATAGGACAAACAATTTGAGCTCTAAAAGAAACTTTGAAATCCAAAAGTCTATAAAGAATTAAGACCTGAACTTAAGACTTAAGGCCAATTCTTTAGACACAATTCTGTACTTCTAAAAATGCTAAGGTTGTAATTTGGAAAAAAACAGAATAAAGACTGCTATGGGACCTCAAATTTTAAAAATCGTTTAACTGTGGTATTCTAAATTATCATACAATCAGATTAAGTTGGTGGAACTAAAACAGGGCAAATTACCTCAAATAGCCAGCATTTACAAGAACCAAATTGATTTTTTTTTCTTACAAAAGTCAGGCAACTTCCAAATTAAGTCACTTTTTACCATATACCCTGGAGAATAACATGGCCCGACACACCACACGTCCCACTTATCTAGTTCAAGCGAGTAACATAACGTGAGAAACTGCACTGTGTAATTCCTTTATTTTCTGCATATTAGTGCTTTACCAACACTACAACCATAAAGAACACAATTCCAAGTACTGTACTTTTTAGTTTGGGGAGATCACAGTCTACAGACTCATTTACTTATATTAAACAAGATTAACCTCATTCAAAACTTACTGCAGTTTATAAATTCACATAAATACAGAAACAGATGCAATTAAACAACTTCAGGATCTTATTTTTAAAATTCTTGGATTATAATTTTTTCTGCAGGCTATAATTACCTGCTCCAGTCACCAATGGTTATTGTTCAATTTAACTACATCAATTATAAACCTCTTATATCCTTAAAGAAAATTTTAAGTGAAAATTACAATTTCTTACCAAAAGGTTTAGGGTTTTCCAAATTTCAAATATTTGCTTCCCCCTCCCCCCTTTCCAGTCGAACATTTCAAATAAACTAAAAATAACCACATCTCACCTGCAACATTCAATAATAGCAATCACTTGATGTATAAAATTTTAACTATGCCCCCAGTTATTTTAAGACACAAAAAAATGGCCGCCTACCAATCTGTCTTCACAAGTTAGAAATACTACATTTAAGATTTAACATGAGGGTTTCAAGTTTCCTCCAGTTTAGGCATTTATACCTTTGTGCTTGTTTTGTTTCAGGATGTTACTATAGCATTGATATTGGATAACCCATATTTATATACTTTAAAATGCAATCATTTAAAACACTAAGAATTACATTTATGGTGGAGCTTTGGAAATTTTAGAAAGCAACCAGTGTTCTTAGATGTGTTTATCAGCCTCATTTCTAGAGCTTTTTCTACTAAAGTGAAACTGAGAACTTCATACTTTAGCTGTATCTTGAAATCAAAAAATCCCTCTGCACCAACAGGAGCCTACATGAGAATACCCTTTTGCATCTGCTTTAAGTAAAATGTTTGTCAAGAGTTTTATTTTGAATAGTTCTTTTTTTATAGTCTTACACTTCTCATACATCTTTGGTAAAAGCTCCATTATACAATATGGCCAAAGCGTGAAGGACCAATACTGTCCAACTATACCATGATACCCCGCTCAATTTTAGTTTTCAGACACCCTCATAAACAAAACCCACTCCACCTTTTCCTGTATACTGCCTTTGCAGTCTACATTTCTGAAATTCCCTATTTAATTCCTTGAGGATCACTAAAATTAATCCTTAAGGCTATATAGGAACCAGATGCTGCTTTACAATTCTGCATCAAGCATTAACATTTGGTTCAAAATATTATCATAGTGGTCGCAATCCAGTTACTGGTCCTAACCAGCTAACCAAGTAATCTTGTTAGGATCTGGATATCACCAGCGAACACACTGCTTACACATGAAAAAAAATAAGTTTACATTCATTGTCATCTGTAGGTTCTTTCTCTTCATCCTACGTCCCCTTTAATAGTCATCCCTCAAGTCTACACATCATTCATTCATCACGCTTCCTTCCTTAAAGGAGACAGTGTACTATTGAACCAACAGGATATCTTTTTTATTATTTGCATGAGTTAATCCTACAAACAAAATTAAATACCTCTTTTATAAAACATCTTTTCCAGTGTTCTAATTGATGGAGATGCGGATCACTCATCTATAAAAAATGACTTATAGCTTCAGCTTAATCAGTTGCTATAATGTGAAAACAGGAATGTGTATTTTTTTCAACTAGGTAAAAGGTGCATATAATTTGAATTGTTAAATGCTTTATTAATGAACAAAGTAAACCTTTTAGTAATTTTTAAATTACTGGTCTTAGGCGTTTGAAACAAGGTAAAAGTATTCATTCCAGTTTTTCCCAAAAGTCACTTAAAATATCTACAAATTATTTAATCTGTGTGTGGTAACACCATTATTGCTCCAATTTCTGGAAAGAGTCTATTTTCAAAGTTTAAAAAAGAGGAAAAACAGCAAAGTGGCTAACTTTGCAGTGGAAAGAAAAAGTGTCCTTCATGGGTTACACTTTCGTATTTTTATGCAGCGTTAAATTAGCTACGTTATGGGGAACTTGGGTTTTATTCCTACTCATGCATGATGTATGTTTCAGAACTTACTTGCTGTCATTTCAGAGAACTTCTTACATTACCTGTTTAACATACTGAGGTGCAACTGGAACATATTACAATATTACTCATTATTTGCCACTGTGGGCTAAGTTTACTATACTGATCTTAGATATAAAAGGTCACATTTGAAATTACTAAGTTAGAACTCATAGGGAAGGAGGGGGGGAAGGCCTTAAATATAAAAGACAAACGGCAGTTTGATTAAGCAATAATTTTCAGTTTACTAGATGAAACAGACTTGCAACATAGTCTGCATGAATGCAAAATAAGCCATCTACAGCAAGTGATAAGGAAACTGGGCAAAAAAGCAAAAAAGCATACATAGGAAAATGAAAGATTCTCTCGAAATAAAAAAAATCAAACTATTATTACAAAGGACTTTACCAAGAACTGCTGTGTTTCCCCCATCCCATCTGCTGGAAGTCAACAAGAGCGTCTAGCAACTTTGTGTTCATGTCAAATCTCAGATCAGAGCATCCTAACGCAAAGCCAAAAAAAAAAAAAGGAAAAAGAAAGGGAAACAAACAAAAGAGAAAACCCCCAAGCCCCCTCCCCACCAAACTGTAGAACAGTAACTCCAGAGTTCAAATTCAAAAGAAGAGAAAGTGGCGATTGAAAGAGGTGATGGTGGCGATAATCCTATGAATGGGTTTTTGATTTCTCTCCTTCCAGGGGATGGGTGGAGAATGCTCATTAAGATTTGTAGTTAGAGGTTAACCATGTGAGCCCCTCATAGAGTCCGTCCCCTGAGGTGGCACAGGAGGGCTGCACATACCAGTTCCTGTCCCGAATCCGGGTCAGGCCCAGTTTCTCCTGGATCTCGTGGGGTTTCATGGCATCGGGCAGGTCCTGCTTGTTGGCGAAGATGAGGATTATGGCGTCCCTCATCTCCCGGTCATTGATAATGCGGTGCAGCTCCTGGCGAGCCTCATCGATGCGGTCGCGGTCGGCGCAGTCCACTACGAAGATGAGACCTTGCGTCCCAGTGTAGTAATGCCGCCAGAGCGGCCGGATCTTGTCCTGGCCGCCCACATCCCATACGTTGAACTTGACATTTTTGTAAGTCACCGTCTCCACGTTGAAACCCACAGTGGGAATGGTGGTCACCGACTGGCCCAGCTTCAACTTGTAAAGGATTGTTGTCTTGCCGGCCGCGTCCAGGCCCAACATGAGGATCCGCATTTCCTTGTTCCCGAAGATTTTGGATAGCACCTTCCCCATCGCGTCGGAGGAGCCGGGGCCGGGGGCATTCAGGTGTCCCGGGTCCCCTCAGCCAACAACGCCGCCGCCGCCGCGAAACCGAAAGGAAGCCTCCCGGCCGCGAGGGCGCCTTTGCGGCCTGCGTGGGAGTTGCCTCCTAAGGGCAGAAGCCCAGGCCCGCCGCTCACTCGGGCATCACCGACCGCACAACTTGATTCCTCCAGTCGCCGCCGCCACCCGGGCCCTGAGTCTGCGCCGGGAGCCGCCGCCCTGCTGAGGCGCGGCCCGGCCCGGAACTGCCCTTCCCCCCGCAGGCGCCGCGCGAGCGCCGCCGCGGTTCCCGCTCCTCCGCCTTCCTCTCACCGCGAGGGAGACTGCAGCTCTCCGGCCCGCCCGCCGGCCTGCGAGCACTGGGCTCACCACCGACCCAGGACACCCGAGAGGCAGCGCGGCTCCGGGGCCCCGTCAGGTCAGGGATCCTCGCGGGAACTCGGTGCGCTGCCTGCAGAGAAACACAGAGGGAGAAGGGAGTTACCGCCAGAGCTCCACAGAGGAGCGAAGACCGAGGTGGCCCGCCTTTCCAGCTCGGCCCAGGGGGTTACCTCCAGCCGCCGCCCCGAGCGCGGGCTCCCTCCGGCCTCCAACTCCTCCTCCCAGTTCTGCCGCCGCCGCTGCCGGAAAAGGCGCCGAGGAAACCGCCTCACTTCCCCTCCCGACCACGCAGGCGCAGTAGAGGCCGACCGTTCGGACAAGAGCGACCTCTGTAAGGAAAGCGGCCCGCGCGCCTAGCGTCATGGGCGCCACGCGCCGGAGGGGCGGGGCTACGGGGGCCTCGGAGGGCTCGCAGGTCCGGCCGGCCCAGAGCCTTCGAACCTCGGGCTCTGACCCGCGCCCACCTGTGGCTCTTCTAGAGTTTCCTTCCCTGCTTTTCTCTTCTGCGCTCTGCCCTCCCCTGCCCACCCGAACCAGGGGAGCAGATCTACTGGGGGGCTCCACAGGGTGGGGCCCACGGGCAGCCTGCTCTCTCCACGACCCGAGCTGCCTCCAGGCCTGTTGCCAGACCTCGGTGCCCGCCAGATGCTCTGCGAGTTCCCTCCGCCCGCCCCAGCCTTCCCGCACCCTCCGCGCACCCTGAACGTCCCCGGGAGGCTCTGTTCGTTTTTTTTGTTTGTTTGTTTGTTTTTCCTTTATCGCAGCCCCTTCTTGGCTTCCTTTATCCCTTGAATTTTGTATGTTTCCTGAAAGACACGTGGGAGGCCAGTGTCTCGTGTGGAATCTGCCAGTCAGTGCAGCGCTTTCCCGGAGTTGAGTTTACTCTGCAGCTCTTTTGAATGTTTGAGCCCTGTCTGCCTATAGGTCTCGTCAAGAGCAGCCCATGTTTCTTAAAAACTGCAGTATTATCAAGAGTTCCTGTGCCTTGCCGCGTTTTCACCTTTTTAGACTGCGACATCTGTTCATCTTTAAAATATAATTTTATCTTATATGGTTAGTAGTAGTTTCTCACCCACTACTCATTCTTAACTTTAAGAAGCCTAGATGGTAAAGCATGGAATTTAGAATATAGAACGACCGCTTGTATGGCCTGGATCTGGGCACTTAACCTTACTAAGTTTATCTCGTGTAAACTGACCTTGCTAACTCACGTGAGGCTTAAATAATACAACGTGGAAGACCTCAGGGCACATTTTTGGTTTTTTTGGTTTTTGTTTGTTTTTTGAGACGGAGTTTCACTCTATCGCCCAGGCTGGAGTCCAGTTGCACAATCTCGGCTCACTGCAGCCTCCTCATCCCGGGTTCAAGCAGTTCTCCTGCCTTAGCCTCCGGAGCAGCTGTAATTAGGGCGCCCACCACCACGCCCGGCTAATTTTTGTATTTTTAGTAGAGACGGGGCTTCACCATGTTGGCCAGGCTGGTCTCAAAGTCCTGACCTCAGGTGATCCACCCGCCTTGGCCTCCCAAAGTGCTGGGATTACAGGCGTGAGCCACTGCGCCCTGCCGAGGACACATTTTTGTATCAAATGGTTAATGATAAAATTAGACTTAAATAACGTGAAGCCTTCAAATATCAAGGGGAAAAAAACAGGAAATGGGTATCTTTGTTTAAAAAGCAAGATGCTATAAACAGCATATGGTAACATACTGTTTTTATTAAACAAATTTAAAAAATTAGATAATGGTAGATAAGTTATGATAACCTTATAAACGTCATTTCAGCCGGAAATAAACTTATTAAACATTAATATTCTAACAACTATTTCATTTACTTTCCATTTACCGTAAGATGAAGCACTGTCATAAAACTGAAAAGCTTAGGAGTCTGAAGATTGGGGTTCAAGCGTCATCCCCAACCCCACCTCTCTATTTTTGGGACAAGGTCTCGCTCTGTCACCAAGGCTGCAGTGCAGTGGTGCGATGTCAGCTCACTGCAGCTTCAGCCTCCTAGGCTCAAGAGATCCTCCCACCTCAGCCTCACGGGTATCTGGGACTAAAGGCGTGCACCACCACGCCTGACTAATTTCTCTATTTTTTGTAGAGACAGGTTTTGCCATGTTGGCCAGACTGGTCTGGAACTCCTGGCCCCAAGTGATCTGCCCGCCTTGGCCTCCCAAAGTGCTGGGATTACAGGCATGAGCCACCGCGCCCAGCCCTTTTTAAATTTTTATCTAGGCACCTGGGTTATGTTTCTGTGTTTTGTGTTTTTGTTTTTTGTTTTTGAGACAGAGCCTTGCTGTGTTGCCCAGGTTGAAGTGCAGTGGCTCGGTCTCGGTCTCGGCTCACTGCAACCTCTGCCTCCTGGTTCAAGCAATTCTCCTGCCTCAGCCTCCCGAGTACCTGGGACTACAGACATGCACCACCACACCCGGCCAATTTTTGTATTTTTAGTAGAGACAGGGTTTCACTGTATTGGCCAGGCTGGTCTCAAACTCAACGTCAAGCCTCAAGTGATCCGCAGGCCTCGGTCTCCCAAAGTGCTGGGATTAGAAGCGTGAGCCACCAGACCTGGCCTGGGTTATGTCTTAAATTTTAAACAGATGAATGCTCCAACAGCTAAGTATAGAAAAATCTTCCCTACTTTTCGACTCAAAGCCTGTAAATGAAGAGATTTCTGGAATTTACATGCAAACCAGGCTTCCCTAGAGAATGCCATTTCATAATTTTTTAATCTCTTCAACAACCACATATGTTTATGATATTCCTGACTAAAATAGTATAAATAAAATACTATAATTTTTATTCATTTATTTATCATTATTTTTTGTAGACACAAGACTTCACTATAACCCAGGCTGGTCTCAAACTCCTGGACTCAAGCAGTCCTCCTGCTTCAGCCTCCAAAAGTGCTGGAATTACAGGCCTAAGCCACTGTACCCAGCGAATACTATATCTCATAAGAAATACGTTTACTTGTAAAAAAATGGCTTAGACCTAATTTTTGTTGTTGTTGTTGTTTTTCTTTGAGATGGAGTCTTGCTTGGTCGCCCAGGCTGGAGTTCAGTGGCGCAATCTCGACCCACTGCAACCTCCATCTCCTGGGCTCACGTGATTCTCCTGCTTCAGCCTCCTGAGCAGCTGGGGCTACAGGCATGTGCCACCAAGCCCAGCTAATTTTTGTATTTTTAGCAGAGGGTTTCACCATATTGGCCACGCTGGTCTCGAACTCCTGACCTCGTGATCCACCCGCCTTGGCCTCCCAAAGTGCTGGGATCACAGGCGTGAGCCACCGCGCCTGGCCCTCTGTTTTTAAATTGGAATTAATGTATTCTCTAACAATAGTACCACACACTGTTTACCCTAATTTCTGAATTCTTATAGCTCTTAAAAATCACTCATTCCATAAGACCCTGTCAGGTATTTCTTTTTATCCCATCAAGTACCAAGGATGACTCTGACCACATGACAAAGGTGGTCTGACCATGCACTTGTTTGATGATGATTTTATCCCATTTATCATTTCAAACCCTTAGGTCAGACTTACCCAGAGTTGAACACTATTTTAAAGAAGGGATAAATCCTGGGAAATCTATTAGCAGTAGAAATAAAGTGTAAATAAAAAGTTATAAGAAAGTGTATCTTTAGAAAAATTGCTAACCCTGCCAGACATAGTGATTCATGTCTGTAATCCCAGCTATGCAGGAAGCTGAGGCAGGAGGATCCCTTGAGGCCAGTACTTCAAGGTCAGCCTGGGCAACATAGCGAGACCCAATCTCTACCAAAAAAAAAAATTTTAATTAGGTCTCAAAAATAAATAAATAAATATAAATAAATAAAAACAGAGCCGGGTGTGGTGGCTCACGCCTGTAATCCCAGCACTTTGGGAGGCCAAGGTGGGCGGATCACGAGGTCAGGAGATCGAGACCATCCTGGCTAACACGGTGAAACTCCATCTCTACTAAAAATACAAAAAAAAAAAGAAATTAGCCGGGCGTGGTTGCAGGCTCCTGTAATCCTAGCTACTCAGGAGGCTGAGGCAGGAGAATGGCGTGAACCCGGGAGGCGGAGCTTGCAGTGAGCCGAGATCGCGCCATTGTACTCCAGCCTGGGTGACAGACCAACACTCCATCTCAAAAAATAATAATAGGCCAGGCGTGGTGGCTCACTCCTCTAATCCCAGCACTTTGGGAGGCCGAGGTGGGCGGATCACCTGAGGTCAGGAGTTCGAGACCATCCTGACCAACATAGAGGAACCCCATCTCTCCTAAAAATACAAAATTAGCCGAGCGTCGTGGCACATGCCTGTAATCCCAGCTACTCGGGAAGCTGAGGCAGGAGAATCACTGGAACCCAGGAGGCGGAGGTTGCAGTGAGCCAAGATCACAACACTGCACTCCACCCTGGGCAACAAGAGCGAAACTCCGTCTCAAAAATAATAATAATAATAACTTTAGATGCTACATAGTGCTGTTTCAAAGAGAGAATAAATGAATTAATAAAAAATGAATGGGGAAGAGAAAGAAAAGAAACAAGAAGAAAGGAAAAGAAGGAAGGAAAAGAAGAGAGTTGTATTGAAAAGTAGAGCTTGGCAGTGTTGTAAACGATATCTTAATCCAAAACCCAGATTTAGGTTGGAAAGGTAAAATTCCTTAGAAAATTATAACCAGGTAGGTTCATGTGAAATTTCCTGCTCCATATCCTCTGTTTAAATTTTACTTTATAAACACACATTATATATATACCAAGAACAAACAATGGAGCAGCTTCTATGGTGTTCGGAACCTTTGAACCATCAGCATATAATTGTCTGTAGTAGCTCCTACTTTAAGATACAGTTCTGAGCATAATGACCAAGATTTATGAGTGTGGAAATGGTTGTAAAATCCTAAGTAAATGTTACAACAATTTTACAAGAACTAAGCCGGACACAATTTATGAGTTTGTTTCCATTTCAAGTAAGAAAGATTTATCTTCCAGTAGAGTTAGAAAGAGACTCTGTCTCAAAAATAAAAATAAAATCGATTATATGTCCACAAATAATAGTCAAATAGCATAACCTGCTGAGTTAAAGACTGGCTTCAGGCCTGGTGTGGTGGCTCACACCTGTAATCCCAGCACTTTGGGAGGCCATGGCAGGTGGATCACCTGAGGTCAGAAGTTCCAGACCAGCCTGGCCAACATGGTGAAACCCTGTCTCTACTAAAAATACAAAAATTAGCTGGGTGTGGTGGTGCGTGCCTGTAATCCTAGCTACACAGGAGGCTGAGGCAGGAGAATCACTTGAACCCAGGAGGTGGAGATTGCAGTGAGCTGAAATCACGCCGCTGCACTCCACTCCAGCCTGGGCGACAGAGTAAGACTCCTCTCAAAAAAAAAAAAGACTGGCTTCAGAGGTAACATTACAGTTTCTTAAACCTGGGTCATTGGGGGCTATGCCCCTCTCTGGTGAATTAGGGCAAGAGTTCCTCTGCTGTCTCACTATGGGATGAAGGTCAGCTACCCTGTGTACCGACTTTCCAAATTAACTGAATTAATGCCAGAAAAGGAAAGTCTAGAGCCTTTGAAGCAGTTTCATTTCCAAATGTAAAAATGGGTCTTTCTGCTGCTTATTATATCTTTTTAACATTACAGGAAAAACAAATCATGAATTCAATGTACTTACATAGTTACGTTAGAAGGCTGACCTGGAACATCATAACAATTTTGATGTGGATAAATCTTTAACAGTATATCAAAGATTCTAGGTGTAGAGCAAGTTACTCAATGTGTTTAACACTCTTAGGATGTCTTTAGAAACTGCCACCCCCACCCACAGGAATACAGGAGTAGACTCCTAGCAGTCCTGGATTTTCTGTGGGATTCCTCAGCATGTACATCTCTGGCCATACCAACTGGACCACAGGTAGACTCATTATCCTAATTGGCTAAATGGATTTTTTTTTTTTTTTGAGACAGGGTTTTACTCTGTTGCCCAGGCTGGAGTGCAGTGGCACAGTCTCGGCTCTCTGCAGCCTCCACCTCCCGGATTCGAGCAATTCTCATGCCTCAACCTCCCGAGTAAGTGGGATTACAGGCACGTGTCACCACACCTGGCTAATTTTTGTAATTTTAGTAAAGATGGGGTTTCACCATGTTAGCCAGGATGGTCTCGAACTCCTGGCCTCCAGTGATCCACCTGCGTTGGCCTCCCAAAGTGCTGGGATTACAGGTGTGAGCCACCATGCCCAGTCTGGATTTTTATTCCTAAGAATTTAGAATCAGATCTGAAGAAATACTGTGCCAGTCCGTCTTTTCCCAGTGGATGCATCTTACTAACTAGAGACTGTGTAACAGCCATATTTCTGTTTTGAGTACTGGCAGGCAGACAGAGGTTAGTTTTCAGGGAGAAAGAAAGAAGCAGATGTGTGGAGAAAGCAGAGATGAAGCAGAGACTATTCCTGACACTCCAGACCCTTACTAGGGTCTGTCTGCATACCAATCACTGAGTTTCATGAAACACCCTAGTTTTGGGGGGGTTTTTTGTTTTGTTTTGTTTTGTTTTTTGAGACAGTCTTACTTTGTGGCCCAATTGGAGTGCAGTGGAGCGATCTTGGTTCCACTGCAACCTCCGCCTCCCGTGGTTCAAGCAAATTCTCGTGGTTCAAGAGATTCTTGTGCCTCAGCCTCCCGAGTAGCTGGGACTACAGACGCGTGCCACCACACCCGGCTAATTTTTGTATTTTTAGCAGAGATGGATTTTTGTCATGTTGGCCAGGTTGGTCTTGAATTCCTGCCCTCAAGTGATCTACCCACCTCTGCCTCCCGAAGTGCTAGGATTACAGGCATGGACCACCGTGCCCGGCCACATTACTTTTCTTTTTGCTAAAGCAAGCTCTAATTGGCTTCTGTTACATATAAACAAAGGCAATAGTTTTACAAAACATGTCAAGAAGAAGCAATGTGCAAGCAAAACAAAATTTTAAAGTAAATGCATCAAAGTCATAGATGTTAATACTTCAAGAGAATTATATGTATATGACCACCATTAGAATTAAAGGGGTAGGGTGGGCTATTGATAAATCTAATTCAGTTTATAAAGAGCACTGAAGTCCTGGATTTTTTTTTTTTTTTTTTTTGAGACAGTGTCTGGCTTTGTCATCCCGGCTGGAGTGCAGTGGCACAGTCGGCTCACTGCAGCCTCTGCTTCCCAGGCTCAAAAGCTCAAGAGATCCTCCCACCTCAGCCTCCCAAGTAGCTTGGAGTACAGAAGTGAGCTGCCACATCTGGCTAATCTTTGTGTTTTTTGCAGAGACGGGGTTTCACCATGTTGCCCAGGCTGGTCTGGAACTCCTGAGCTCAAGCAATCCACCCACCTTGGCCTCCCAAATTGCTAGGATTACAGGGGGATTACAGGTGTGAGCCACTACTCCCAGCCTGACCTGGCCTTTTGACCTGTGCTTGAATTGCTTTATAGAGCGCTTAGAATAATTTAATGTATTCCTCATACCATAACAATAGTTGTCTTAATGTGGGAATAGAAAAAAAAATCACAGAGTCACTGGAGTTTTTCAGCCAGTATTATTTGCCCTAAACAAAAGGTAAGCATAAAAATTAATACAATAGAATTCACTTCTAGGGAGATAGAGTAGGCATACTTTTTCCAATTCTTTTTCTAAGTACAACTAAAAACCCGAGGCATTACAAATAAAAGAAGCATAAGAAGACTTTGACAGCTGGAGAGAAGGAGGCAGGCTGGCTAGCGACCTGGAGACCCAAGGAATGACTTAGTGGTAAGTTTCTTGCTGCTCTTTTGTCCTCATATCTTCCAAACCTGGAACTTAAGAAGTTGAAACCTTGAAATATGAAAGAAGCTCCAAGAAAGCCTTCTCTCTTTAGCCAAATGATGAGGAAAGGTCAGGAAGACAGACAGCCAAAGGACCAGAAGAAAGCCTAGAAAGGCAGAAAACTTTTAGAAAATAACCATGTCAGCCAAACACCAAAGAAAAATCTGTAGCCCCACTTCCACCAATGGTAATAAAAGGCCAGGTGGAGAGCTATCAACCTAAAGGGAAAAAACTGAGGCAATCTTAATATAAGTAGAGAGTTTACTTGGGCCAAGTCTGAGGACTGCAAACCAGGAGTATAGATCCAAGTTGCTCTGAATATACTCTAATTAGCGGTCATTACAAATGTGTTTCTTTTTCTTTCTTTCTTTTCTTTTTTTTTTTTTTTTCCTGAGACGGAGTCTCACTCTGTCGCTCAGGCTGGAGTGCAGTGGCTCGATCTCGGCCCACTGCAACCTCTGCCTCCTGCCTCAGCCTGCCGTGTAGCTGAGACTACAGGCATGCACCACCACACCTGGCGTCTTTTTTTGTATTTTTAGTTGAGATGGGGTTTCACTATGTTGGCCAGACTGGTATCAAACTCCTGATCTCCAGCGATCCACCTACCTAGGCCTCCCAAAGCGCTGGGATTACAGGTATGAGCCACCGTTCCCCGGCCACAAGTGTATTTCTAAAGGAAATAAAAGAGGCAGTTCCTAGATTGTTTACCAAGAATTTACATTAAAATAATTTAAACTATTGATTGGCTATACATTGTTCATTGTATCACAAGTTCCAGGAACATGAAGACAATGGGTGAGGCAGCTAGTCCGGAACAAAATACTAGTCAGGAACAATTGCCCCCAGCCTGGAGTGATGGCTCGCTTGAGCTCAGGAGTTCGAGACTTGGGCAACATGGTGAAACCCCGTCTCTACAAAATACAAAAATTTAGCTGGGTGTGGTGGCGCATGCCTGTAGTCCCAGCTCCTCAGGAGGCTAAAGTGGGAGGATTGCTTGAGCCCAGGAAGTTGAGGCTGCAGTGAACAGATATTGTGCCACTGCTCTCCAGCCTGAGCAACACTAAAAAAAGCCCCCAGACATGAGTGGGGAGGTGCCTGAAGGCCCATACTCCTGTCTCTGGGCCTGAGAAGTTTCACATACCTCACAGAACTTAGGCTGTTCGTAGCTGTCTTTCTTTTCTTAGAACCTAGGCATCCGTACTTGCCAGGCTCTTAATGAGGTGCCCCAATCTCTTGTCTCCTCACCAAGTTGAGTAGGGAACAGGGTTGTCCATCCCCACCAGGTGATAATGAGCCCCACCTAAATTCTTGGTGTCAATGGAGATGACTTGGGGAACCTGGATTTCCACCTTCCTTTGGCAGTAGGAGGCATCGTACCCCGCCCTGCTGGGGTGGATCAGAGGAGGCCTACTGGAAAGTCAGGATTTTCACTATAAGGAATCCAGTTCCCTCTCCCACCACTGCTTCCTTCTGATATTGTGATATATTAATAAGAGATCTATATTTGATTTTTAGTCCCAGTTTCTTGCACAAAACTTCTGAGACCCTTGGAATTTCCTGACTGATAGATGTGAGGGGAACATCTTTTGTTATTCATCACGTTAACTAAAAATGAAATCCTAAGCCCCGCAACTGACTGAATGAACCACCTCTTGGCCAAGAGGACTCCAAAGAAACCTTAAAAACTGAGTTCCCGGCTATAATGAGATAGGAGGTCAGACATGCCTCTTTGTACCCCCTCCCTGTTGCAATTTAGACACAACTGACCAGCATTGATGTTAAAATAGAGAGCGTAAGATTGACAAAAAAGGTTGGGCACAGAGCCTCGTGTCTGTAATCCCAACACTTTGAGAGCCTGAGGCGAAGGATTGCTTGAGCCCAGGAGTTAGAGACCACCCTGTGTAACTGCCCAATGGGTTCGTTCACCTTGCCCACTGTTTAGGCAGAGCCGATTTATCAAGACAGGGGAATGGCAATAGAGAAAGTTATTCATGCAGAGCCAGCTGTGCCGGAGACCAGAGTTTTATTGTTATTCAAATCAGTCTCCCGGAGCATTCAGGGATCAGAGTAGGATTTTTGTTGTTGTTTTGTTTTTCATTTATTTTGAGAGGTGGTCTCACTCTGTTGCCCAGGCTGGAGTGCAGTGGTGCGATCTCACTGCAACCTCCGCCTCCCAGCAAGGGAGGCAAGCGATTCTCCTGCCTTAGCCTCTCGAGTAACTGGGATTACAGGCGCGCCATCATGCCAGACTAATTTTTGTATTTTTAGTAGAGATGGGTTTTTGCCATGTTGGCCAGGCTGGTCTCAAACTCCTGACCTCAAGTGATCCGCCCGCCTCTGCCTCCCAAAGTGCTGGGATTACAGGCGTGAGCCACCCCACTGAGCCCAGGATCGGAGTTTTTAAGGACAACTTGGTGGGTGAGGGGGCAGCCAGTGAGGCAAGAGTGCTGATTGGTCAGGTAGGAGATGAAATGGAAGGGAGTTGAAGCTTTCCTCTTGGGCTGAGTCAGTTCCTGGGTGGGGGCAACAAGATCACATGAGTCAGTTTATCAGTCTGGGTGGTGCCAGTTGATCCATCAAGTTCAGAGTTTGCAAAATATCTCAAACACTGATCTGAATCTTTACAATAGTGATATTAGCCCCAGGAGCAATTTGGGAAGGGTCAGAATCTTATCGCCTCCAGCTGCATGACTCCTAAACCATAATTTTTAATCTTTTGGCTAGTTTGTTAGTCCCACAAAGGCAGCCTAGTCTCCAGGCAAGAAAGGGGTTTGTTTTGGGAAAGGGCTGTTATCATCTTTGCTTTAAACCATAAACTAAAAACTAAGTGCCTCCCAAAGTTACTTTGGCCTACGCCCAGGAATGAACAAGGACAGACAGGAGATTAGAAGCAAGTTGGAGTTGGTTAGGTTCAGATCTCTTCCCCTGTGTCAGTTCCAATTTTGCAATGGCGGTTTTACCTGAACACCACAGGGAGACCACCCTCCCACCCTCTGCATCTATAAAAGTAAAATAAAATGAAATTAGGTGGTCATGGTGGTGCACACCTGTGATACCAACTACTTGGAAGGGTGAGGTGGAGGATCGCATGAGCCTGGAGTTCGAGACTGCAGTGAGCCATGATTGTGCCCTGGCACTCCAGCCTGGGTGACAGAGCAAGACCCTGTCTCAAAAAGACTGACAGAAGGGCACAGTAGCTCACGGCTATAATCCCAACACTTTGGGAGGCCGAGGCGGGCAGATCACCTGAGGTCGGGAGTTCGAGACCAGCCTGACCAATATGGAGAAAGCCCGTCTCTACTAAAAATACAAAATTAGCCAGGTGTGGTGGCGCATGCCTGTAATCTCAGCTACACAGGTGGCTGAGGCAGGAGAATGACTTGAACCTGGGAGGCGGAGGTTGTGGTGAGCCGAGATCGCGCCATTGCACTCCAGCCTGGGCAAAAGAGCGAAGCTCCATCTCAAAAAAAAAAAAAGACTGACAGAACAGATTATGTTTATGGTAATAAGATACAAATTATAAACAGGATCTAAGGCCATGCCAGGCAAGTATTAAGCCATGCACTCCTACACTAAGAATAACCTATGTCCTAACCACCACAAGGTTTTTCTTTTTCTCTAGCAGCTAAATAAGCACTGGCCTTGAGATAAACAATGTTGAAGCAGTTGCAGCTTACAACCACCAGATGCTGACCAACTGACTTTGTTCCTTAAGCCATAACTACAGCTGTGATTGGACAAGAGATTGATTTCAGTAACTCTCCTGATAAGAAGACCACTGACCAAGGACTGGGTCTGGCCAGTTTACGTAGACTGCACGCTTAAAAGTCCTTTTGTGTCCTGAAAAGACCTTTGATGAATAGGGCCTAACCGTAATACATTTAAATGTTAAGTCTGCACCCCAAGGTGAACATAGTTCATATGTAACATGCATGTTTATTCAACATGCATGCACCAGGACCACCTTCATGAATATTCATAGCTCCTCCTCTAGCCTGTTAAATATGTATGTTTAGCCAACTCCTTCAGCATAAAGCTCCTACCCCAGCCCCTCCTCTTTTGAAATGCCTGTTTCCAGGTCTCTACTGGAGGCTGCGCTTCCCAGCCTCTGGGATGGCCACCTTACAGGCTGTAACACTTTACAAGAAATAAAGTCTCCACTTCTAAATTTATAAATCTTGTGATTTTTTTTTAAGTTAACAGTAATAAGCCCATTTAACCATTCCTGAATTTATGCTAATGAGGTAACTCTTAGAGGATAGGGGTTAGTTGCCAGAGGAACCAACCCTGGATAGAATGTTCAGTCCCACACCTTGAACTCCAGGGAAGGGAGAGGATCTTAGTCACCAATGGCCACTCAATTAATCATGCCTATGTAATAGAACCTCCATAAAATCCCTAACCGACAAGGTTTGGAGAGGTTCTGGGTTGGTGAACACACTGAGGTGCTAGAAGGGTGGCACCTCTAGCAAGGGCCTGGAACCCTCATACAACCCATCCATTCCTATACCTTGCCCAATGCATCTCTTTCTTTGTTTTTGTTTTTGTTTTTGAGACAGTCTCACTGTGTTGCCCAGGCTGGTCTCAAACTCCTGGACTCAAGCAATCCACCCACTACCACTTCTCAAAGTGCTGGAATTACAAACGTGAGCCACTGTGCCTGGCCCCAATCCATCTCTTTCATTTTGCTCTTCCTGAATTGTATTCTTTATAATAAATGGGTAATTGCAAGTAAAGTGCTTTCCCGAGTTCCTCGAGCCATCCAGCAAATTATCAAGCCCCAGGAGGGAGTCATGGGAGCCCCTGATTTATAGCCAGTGGGTCAGAAGTACAAGTCACAACTTGGAATTTGAGACTGACTTCTGAACTGGGATAGTCTTGTGAGACTGAACCCTTAACCTGTGTGGTCTGTGCTAATTCTGGGTAGTTACTGTCATAATTGTAGTACACCCGACTGGGATCTAGAGAGCTGGAGAATTGCTTACTGTGAGGGAAAACTCCACACATTTGGTGTCAGAAGTTTCATGAGTGTGCAGGAAAACAGTTTTTTTCTTCTTCTTTTCTTTTCTTTTTTTTGAGACAGAGTTTCATTCTTTTGCGCAGGCTGGAGTGAAGTGGTGCCACCTAGGTTTACTGCAACCTCCACTGCCCTCCAGGTTCAAGTGATTCTCCTGCCTCACCCTGCCTAGTAGCTGGGATTATAGGCGACTGCCACCACACCCGGCTAATTTTTTGTATTTTTTGTAGAGACAGAGGTTTCGCCATGTTGGCCAGGCTGGTCTCAAACTCCCGACCTCAGGTGATCCACCCACCTCGGCCTCCCAAAGTGCTAGTATTACAGGTGTGAGCCACCATGCCCCGCTGGAAAACAGGTTTTTTTCTTTTACTCCCTCACCCCCGATACCAGCCTCCCTTGTGGTATAGAGTCAGTGAAAACCCCATGGGAAGCATTAATGTATTCCTACGCTTTCCAGCCAGGGAGCTATCACTGGAGGCCTAGTGGGGAGCGAGTACTCCCACCCTCACCTTGTAGTAACAAGCAGCCACTCCTAGGTTGTCAACAGAGGCCAAATGAGGAACCTGGACATCTGCCCCCATCTGGCAGTAACAAGGTAGTGCTCCTCTTTCTTTGCTGGTGTTGAGAGGAGGCCAGCTAAAACAGAAGTTTAAGTAAGATCCAGCTGGGTGCAGAGGCCGGGTGGGGTGGGTCACACCTGTAATCGCAGCACTTTGGGAGGCTGAGGCCCTGCAGATCACCTGAGGTCAGGAGTTCAAGATCAACCTGGCCAACATGGTGAAACCCCATCTCTACAAAAAATACAAAAAATTAGCTGGGCATGGTGGCATGCACCTGTAGTCGTAGCTACTCCAGAGGCTGCGGCGGGAAAATCACATGAACCCAGGAGGCAGAGGTTGCACTGAGCCGAGATCATGCCACTGCACTCCAGACTGGGCAACAGAGCGAGACTCTGTCTCAAAAAAAAAAAAAAAAAGAGAAAAAGAAAAAAGCTGGGTATGGTAGTACAGGTTTGTGATCCCAGCTATTTGGGAGGCTGAGGCATGAGCATGAGGATCGCTTGACCCCAGGAGGCAGAGGTTGAAGTGAGCTGAGATGGCGACACAGTGAGACTCCATCTCAATAAATAAATAAATAAGATTCATTGCTTAACAATGGGGAATCTTAATTAAAAATTAAAATTAGGCCAGGCAGGATGGCTCACACCTATAATCCCAGCAGTTTGGGAGGCCAATTCGGGTGGATCCCTTGAGGTCAGGTGGTTGAGACCAGCCTGGCCAACATGGTGAAACCCTATCTCTGCTAAAAACATAAAAATTAGTTGGGCGTAGTGGCATGAACCTGTAATCCCAGCTATTTGGGAGGCTGAGGCAGGATAATAGCTTGAACCCGGGAGGCAGAGGTTGTAGTGAGCCGAGATCCTGCCACTGCACTCCAGCCTGGGCAACAGAGGGAGACTCCATCTCAAAATAAATAAATAAATAAATAATTAATTAAATAATTAAATAATTAAATTAAAAATAAATAAGATACAGAGTCTTATAACATAATACTCAAAATATTCAGGTCACCACCAAAAATCACTTGTCATAACAATATCTCAAATTGAATGAAAAAAGACAATAAATGTCAACATCAAGATGAAAAAGATGTTAGAATAATATGACAAAGTTTTTACTGCAGCCAGCATAAAAAATGCTTTAATTAGCAATTATGAACACACTTGAAACAATTAAAAAAATAGTCTCAGCAAAGAAATAGAAAGTCTCAGCAGAGATAAAGAAGATATAAAGAAGGGCTGGGCACAGTGACTCACACCTGTAATCCCAGCACTTTGGGAGGCCGAGGCAGGAGGATCATTTGAGGCAAGGAGTTTGAGACCAGCCCGGACAACATAGTGAGACCCCCATCTCCACAGTTTTTTTTAATTTTTAAATTCTTCTTGAGACAGAGTCTTGCTCTGTTGCCCAGGCTGGAGTGCAGTGGCATAATCTCGGCTCACTGCAGCCTCCACCTCCTGGGTTCAAGCGATTCTCCTGCCTTAGCCTCCTGAGTAACTGGAATTACAGGCATGCGCCACCAGGCCCGACTAATTTTTGTATTTTTAGTAGAGATGGGGTTTCACCATATTGGCCAGGCTGGTCTTGAACTCCTGACCTCAGGTAATCCACCCGTCTCGGCCTCCCAAAGTGCTGGGATTACAGGCGTGAGCCACTGCACCTGGCTCCATCTCTACAATTTTTAAAAAAATAGCTAAAAGAAGTCGGAATTTCTCTAAACAGAAAGGAAAGGATTTTTTTTAAAAAAAGGAACGTTGGTACATCAGGAAGCAAGAAAGAACATGGTAAGCAAAAATATGGGTAAATGCAATCGATTTTTCTTCTCTTGAGTTTTCTAAGTTATGTTTGATGATTGAAGCAAAAGTTATAACTCTCCAATGTAGTTCTAAATGTATGTAGAGGGCATAGTAAAGACAATTATTGCTCAAGTCCTTGCTCATAAAGAAAAAAGAAAAGGGCTGTGTGCGGTGACTCATGCCTATAACCCCAGCACTTCGGGAGGCCGAGGCGGGTGGATCACCTGAGGTCAGGAGTTCGAGACCAGCCAGACCAACATGGAGAAACCCCGTCTCTACTAAAAATACAAAATTAGCCAGTTGTGGTGGCGCGTGCCTGTAATCCCAGCTACTTGGGAGGCTGAGGCAGGAGAATTGCTTGAACCCAGGAGGCGGAGGTTGTGGTGAGCTGAGATTGCACCATTGCACTTCAGCCTGGGCAACAAGAGCGAAACTCTTGTAATAATAAATAAAATAAATAAAATAAAATAAATAAATAAGACAATTATAAGCAGAGAAGAATAAAAGAACATAAATATCAGCAAAAACTGAGGACTGAAAGACAACATATCACATATCTTATTATCAAGTGCCCATGGAACGTATACCAAAATAGACCATACCCTGGGCCATAAAACAAACCTCAACAAATATATAAAGAATTGAAGTGGAGCCGGGCACGGTGGCTCACACCTGTAATCTCAATGCTTTGGGAGGCTGAGGCGGGTGGATTTCCTGAGGTCAGGAATTCGAGACCAGCCTGGCCAACATAGTGAATCCCTGTCTCTACTAAAAATACAAGAAATTCGCTGGGCGTAGCGGCAGGTGCCTGCCTGTAATCCCAGCTACTAGGGAGGCTGAGGCAGGAGAATTGCTTGAACCCAGGAGGCAGATGTTGCAGTGAGCTGAGATTATGCCATTGCACTCCAGCCTGGGCAACAAGAGTGAAACTCCATCTCAAAAAAAAAAAAAAAAGAAAAAGAAATGATACAGAGTATGTTCTCCAGCTACAATGGACTCCAAGTAGAAATCAATAACAGAAAGGTAGGAGGGAAGTCTCTAAACAGTTGGAAAATAAACAACGTGCTTCTGAATAATCCATGGGCCAAAAAGTAAGTCTCAGGGAAATGAAAATACTTGAAATAAATGAAAACGAAAATGAAAATGCAGGCCAGGTGTGGTGGCTCATGCCTGTAATCCCAGCACTTTGGGAGGCCAAGGCAGGAGGATCTGTTGAGCCCAGGAGTTCAAGACCAGCCTGGGCAACATAGTAAGACCCCATCTCTTAAAAAAAAAAAAAAAAAAAAAGCCAGGCTTGGTGGTGCTTGCCTATAGTCCCAGCTACTCAGGAGGCTGAGGCAGGAGGGTCACTTCAGCCCTGGGGGTGACAGGTGGCAGCTAGCCTTGATCACATCACTAAACTTCAGCCTGGGCAACAGGTCAAGACCTTGTCTCAAAAAATAGAAGAAGAAAAAAAAAAAAAAGAAAAAGATGAAAATACAACATATCAGGCTGAGGCAGGAGGATTGCTTGAAGCTAGGAGTTTGAGACCAACCTGGGTGACAAGGTGAGACCCTACCTCTATGAAAAAAAAAAAAAGAAAAGAAAAAGAAAATACAGCACATCATAATTATAGGGACACAGCTAATGTACTGCTTAGAGAGAAATTTATAGCACTAAATGCACACATTAGAAGAGGAAAACTCATAAACGAATATTCTAAATTCCCATCTCAAGAACCTACTTTAAAAAGAGCAAAATAAATCCAAAGCAATAAAAGGAAAGAAATAATAAGAATAAGAGCAGAAATCAATAAAATTGAGAAGAGAAAAACAATAGAGAAAATCAATGAGACAAAGAGCTTGTTCTTTGGAAATATCAGTTAAAGCAACAACTGCTATCATGACTAACAAAGAAAAAAAGAAGGAAGACATAAATTACCAATAACAGAAATGAAACATAAGATATCACTATAGACCCTGCAGATATCAAAATAATAACAGAATGCTACAAACAACTGTGTACACATACACTTGACAACGCACATGAAAAGACCAATTTCTGAAAAGCGCAAAGTATCCCAACTCACCCAATATAAAATAGATAATTTTAGTAGCCTATTATTATTATTAATTTTTTTCTTTTTTTGAGACACAGTCTCACTCTGTGGCCCAGGCTGGAGTGCAGTGACGCGATCTCGGCTCACTGCAACCTTCGCCTCCCGAATTTAAGCGATTCTCGTGCCTCACCCTCCCAAGTAGCTGGGATTATAGTCACCCGTCACCACACCCGGCTAATTTTTGTATTTTTAGTAGAGACGGGGTTTTGTCATATTAGCCAGGCTGGTCTCAAATTCTTGACTTCACGTGATCCTCCTGCCTCGGCCTCCCAAATTGCTGGGATTACAGGCATTACGGGTGTGAGCCACTGCGCCCAACCTAGTAGCCTGTAATTATTAAGGAAACTGAATTTATAATTTTAAAACTGCCAAAAAAGAAATCTCATGACCCAGATGGTTATAGGATGCATCTTTATGTTCCAGGAGATTGCTACCCAACATTTTAATAGTTTCAGGAGATGTAAGAGGAAGGAATACTTCTCAGTTATTTTGTGAAGTTAATGCTAAAACCAGATAATTCAGTACAAATAAGTGCACACACACACAAAGAATATAAAACTACAGACCTATATTTCTTTTCTTTTCTTTTTTTTTTTTTTTTTCCAGACAGAGTCTCACTCTGTTGCGCAGAATGGAATGCAGTCATGGGATCTCGGCTCACTGCAAGCTCCGCCTCCCGGGTTCAAGCGATTCTCCTGCCTCAGCCCCCCTGAGTAGCTGGGACTACAGGAGTGTGCCACCACGCCCAGCTAATTTTTGTATTTTTAGTAGAGACGGGGTTTCACTATGTTGGCCAGGCTGGTCTCAAACTCCTGACCCTCATGATCTGCCTGCCTCGGCTTCCCAAAGTGCTGGGATTACAGGCTTGAGCCACCCCGCCCAGCTGGACCTATATTTCTTTTTTCTTGTTTTTTTTGAGACAGAGTCTCCCTCTGTTGTGATCCTGCTCACTGCAACCTCCACCTCCCAGGTTCAAGCAATTCTCCTATCTTAGCCTCCCAAGGAGTTGGGACTACAGGTGTGTGATACCATGCTTGGTTAATTTTTGTATTTGTATTTTATTATTATTATTATTAATTTATTTATTGAGATGGAGTCTTGCTCTGTCACCCAGGTTGAAATGCAGTGGCATGATCTCTACTCCCTGCAACCTCCGCCTCCTGGGCTCAAGCAGTTCTCTTACCCCAGCCTCCCGAGTAGCTGGGATTGTAGGCACCCCCATCACTCCCAGCTAATTTTTGTATTTTTAGTAGAGATGGGGTTTCACTATGTTGGCCAGGCTGGTTTCGAACTCCTGACCTCAAATGACCTCCCAAAGTGCTGGGATTACAAGTGTGAGCCATCTATATTAATAATTCATACAGATACAAAAATCTTAACAAAATATTAGCAAATAAAATTTAGCAATATATAAATATAATCATATACCACCATGAAATGGAGTTTATTTCAGGGATGCAAGAATGTTTGAATATTTGGAAATCATGTAATCCAATCAATGGGATAAAGAAGAAAATTTGCCTATAATCCCAGCACTTTGGGAGGCTGAGGTGGGCGGATCACTTGAGGTCAGGAGTTTGAGACCAGCCTGGCCAACATTGCGAAACCCTGTCTCTAATAAAAATACAGAAATTAGCTGAGCTTGGTGACACGCGCCTGTAGTCCCAACTACTCCAGAGGCTGAGGCAGTAGAATTGCTTGAACCTGGGAGGCAGAGGTCGCAGTGAGCCGAGATCATGCCACTACCGTGCTCCAGCCTGGGCGACAGAGTGAGACTCTGTCAAAAAAAAAAAAAAAAAAGAAAGAGAGAGAGACAGAGGGGGAGAGAGAGAGAGAGAAAGACAGACAGAAAGAAAGAAAAAGAAAGAAAGAAAGAAAAGAAAGAAAGAAAGATCACTTGATCATTTCTATTAAGGCAGAAAAAGTATTTGACAAAATTTAGCACCTACTCATAGTATAAAATTTTATGAAAAATAGGAATAGACAAGAACTTCCCCAATTTGATTTTTTTTAATCTTGAAAGAAAGAAGGAAGGAAGGAAAGAAAGAAAGAAAGAAAATAAAAGAAAAGAGGAAAGAAAGGAAAAGAATATCCCTACAGTTAACATACTTAATGGTAAAAAACTGAATGCTCTCCCACTAAGATCAGAACAAGGGAAGATGTTCAACCTCACTGGTTTCGTTCAACATGGTGCTGAAAGTTCTAGCCATGCATTAGGGCTAGAAAGTGAAATATTAATAAAGGCATATAGATAGGGAAGGAAAAAATAAAACTGTTGCTGCTTGTAGAAGATGTTATTTCCTACATAGAAAATCCCAAGAAATGTGAAAACACAAACCTCCCACAATAATGAACTGTATTTCAGCCAGGTATGGTGGCTCACGCCTATAATCCCAGCACTTTGAGAGGCCGAGGTGGGTGGATCATGAGGTCAGGCATTCGAGACCAGCCTGGCCAACATAGTGAAACCCTGTCTCTACTAAAAATACAAAAAATTAGCCGGGCCTGGTGTCAGGCACCTGTAATCCCAGCTACTCAGGAGGCTGAGGCAGGAGAATCACTTGAACCTGGGAGGCGGAGGTTGCAGTGAGCCGAGATTGTGCCACTGCACTCCAGCCTGGGGGACAGAGTGAGACTACATCTCAAAAAAACAAATAATAATAATAATAATCAACTGTATTTTATATACTGGCAATAAACACATGGACACTAAAATTTTAAATACAATATTTGTATTCACTCAAAAAATTGAAATATACAGAATGTATATATCAAAAACTACAAAACACAAAAGAAATAAAATAAAATCTAAACATATGGGAAGATACATTATGTTCATGGATTGGAAGATTCAGCATGGTAAAAATGTTAATTTCCTCCAGGTTTAGTGCAATTCCTATTAGAATCCTAGCAAGATTTATTTTGTAGATATAGACAAGATTATTCTAAAATTTATATGGAAATGCAAAGGAACTAAAATAGCTAAAACAGTTTTCAAAAAGAAAAGTGGGAGGAATCAGTCTATCCAATTTTAAGATTTATTACATAGCTAGTAATCAAGACTGTGTCATCTTGATGGAGGTTTAAGCAGATCAGTAACACACAATGGAGAACCCAGGAATGAACCCAGACAAACATGCCCAACTGTTAAAATGTATGTAACATAAAATTTGCCATTTTAACAATTTCTTTTTTTCTTTTTTTTCTTTCTTTTCTTTTCTTTTTTTTTTTTCTTTTTTTGAGACGAAGTCTCGATCTGTTGCCCAGGCTGGAATGCGGTGGCATGATCTCAGCTCACTGCAAGCTCCACCTCCTGGGTTCATGCCATTCTCCTGGCTCAGCCTCCCAAGTAACTGGGACTACAGGTGCCCACCACCAGGCCTGGCTAATTTTTTGTATTTTTAGTAGAGACGGGGTTTCACCATGTTAGCCAGGATGGTCTCGATCTCCTGACCTCGTGATCCGCCTGCTTCAGCCTCCCAAAGTGCTGGGATTATAGGCGTGAGCCACTGCGCCCAGCCAACCATTTCAAGTGTATAATTCAGGAGCATCAATTATGCTCACAATATTGTACATCCTTCACTACTATTTCCAAAACTTTTTCAACACCTCAAACAGAAATTCTATACCAATTAAGTAATAACTCCAGCCTGGGAAACATGGTGAAACACCATCTCTATTAAAAAAAATGCAAAAAGTAGCCAGATGTGGTGGCACACAGCTGTAGCCCCAGCTATCTGGGAGGCTGGAGGTGGGAGGATCACCTGAGCCAAGGGAGTTCAATGCTGCAGTGAGCCACTTCCCTCCAGCCTGGGTGACAGAGTAGGACCCTGTCTCAAAAAAATGAAAAGTAAGATAAGATAAAAATTCCTAATTCCCTACCCTAATTCCCAACCTCTGTCTACTTTCTATCTCTACATATTTGCCTGTTCTACAGATTTCACATAAATGGATTTATTTGTCCTTTAGTGTCTGGCTTATTTCACTTTACATGTTTTCAAGGCTCATTTATGTTGTAGCATGCATCAGAACCTTATTCTTTTTTATGGCTGAATATGAATATGAATCACATTTTGTTTACTTATTCATCTGTTGATGGACAGTTGAGTTGTTTCCACCTTTTGACTATTGTGAATAATGCTGTGACAAACATTAATGTGAGTATCTGTTTGAGTGCCTGCTTTCAGTTCTTTGCCGGTTCTATACCTAGGAGTGGAATCACTCAATCATATGGTGATTGTATGTTTAACTTTTTGAGGAACTGTCAGACTGTTTTTCACAGCATCTGCACTATTTTACATTCCCACCAGCAATGTATGAGAGTTCCAGTTTCTCCACATCCTTGCCAACACTTGTTATTCTTTTCTTTGTTGTTTTTGTTTGTTCGATTGTTTGTTTTCAGACGAGGTCTTGCTATGTTGCCCAGGCCGGCCTGGAACTCCTCGGCTCAACAGATCCTCCCATCTCAGCCTCCTGAGTAGCTGGGACTACAGACATGCACCACCTGCCCAGTTCAACCCTTGTTATTTTCTGTTTTGCTGTTGTTATTTTAGTGATCCTAGTAGGTATGAAATTGTATCTCTTGTGGTTTTGATTGCATTTCCGTAATGACTAATGATGTAGAGTTAATGAATGAATGAATGCAGAAAGGGACCTACTATTTTAATAAATCTTATGCTCAAAAGGGGATAAATCACTCTTCTAGTTTATATTATTATTATAATGTACAAGAATATTAATATTTGTTTTTATAATGATAATAAATCATAATAGCATTTGTATATAATGGTTTTGATTATACAAATACTCTTGTAATATGCAATATTGTTTATCCATACATTGCAATGACTATAGACTGTCTCTTTTAACAATATTGTAACTGATGTGTAGTGGTTTTGCCTTTATTTGTTTCTTGCCACACCCCAGGCTATACTCCCCCTTGGAAAATGAGCTGTGTCACAAAATGAATTAGAACCTTGTCAGCAAGGAGTTTCAGTTGAACAGACACAGGCAGCATGTGCCTTCAGTATTCTCTGTATAAATTGGACTGCTTTTCCAGTTCATTAGCCCTAAAAGCCCTAAAAGCCTGGCCAACATAGTGAAACCCTGTCTCTACTAAAAATACAAAAAATTAGCCGGGCCTGGTGTCAGGCACCTGTAATCCCAGCTACTCAGGAGGCTGAGGCAGGAGAATCACTTGAACCTGGGAGGCGGAGGTTGCAGTGAGCCGAGATTGTGCCACTGCACTCCAGCCTGGGGGACAGAGTGAGACTACATCTCAAAAAAACAAATAATAATAATAATAATCAACTGTATTTTATATACTGGCAATAAACACATGGACACTAAAATTTTAAATACAATATTTGTATTCACTCAAAAAATTGAGTGAATTTTTTGAGAAAAGTGTGAATTCCTTTGGTCATAAAATATCATACATATAGGCCTGGCGCAGTGGCTCATGCCTGTAATCCCAGCACTTTGAAAGGCCTAGGCGGATGGATCACCTGAGGTCGGGAGTTTGAGACTAGCCTGACCAACATGGAGAAACCCCGTCTCTACTAAAAATACAAAAAAAAAAAAAAAATTACCCAGGCGTGGTGGCGCATGCCTGTAATCCCAGCTACTTGGGAGGCTGAGGCAGGAGAATCGCTTGAACCCAGGAGGCGGAGGTTGCGTTGAGCCAAGATCGCACCACTGCACTCCAGCCTGGGCAACAAGAGCGAAACTCCATCTCAAAAAAGAAATGTATCATACACATAAACCGCCTGGGCACGGTGCGTCACGCCTGTAATCCCAGCACTTTGGGAGGCCGAGGCAGGCGGTTCACTTGAGGGTAGGAGTTTGAGACCAGCCTGACTGACATAGTGAAACCCCATCTCTACTGAAAAAAAAAAAATTAGCCAGGCGTAGTGGTGCACATCTGTAGTCCCAGGTACTCGGGAGGCTGAGGCAGGAGAATCGCTTGAACCCAGGAGGCAGAGGTTGCAGTGAGCTGAGATCGCGCCACTGCACTCCAGCCTAGGCAACAGAGTGAGACTCCATCTCAGGAAAAAAAAAAAAATCATATACATAAACCATAGTGTAACAGAATATATTTTTAATTATTAACAATGTGAATTGTGATGACATACTGTATGTGTAATGCATCCCCTAGCAAGTACCTATGGTGCTATTTGTTCAACCACCGCATCATAAACTGTCAACAAAGTAATATTTAAAAACTGTCTAAACCACATGCATGAAAGCTTAAAATCTCCCCCTCCAAAATAAAAGAAGTGAAAGTAGACTGCCATATGAACCTCAAAAGGCCATTTATAGCCTCAATGTTCTTCCATTTGTTCATAAGGGGAGGAGGTCTAGGGGAAGATATTACTCTATGTGGAGGTGGTGAGGAGAGTAATATCTTCCCCTAGACCTAGGGAAACCCTAGGATTTTTATACTAATCATGGCTGGGGCCAGAGGACATGCAAAATTAGACATTAACCCCATCATTCTTCTACTCAGAAATTATGTCCTGTCTTCCAGGTCCAAGATGGATAGACATAAACCTATATATGATTAAACTGTCTGCATCACGTCAAGCAAATTGTTTCATTTTTTACACTTTTATTCTCAAAACTATTATTTTCCCCCCATATTAACTAATAGTTGACACACTGGGACACCTAGCACATAGCAGATCTCAATACTTATTTGTTGAATGAGTAAATGAGTGGTTTAGGCAAATAATGTTATCGTGATCCTCTCTTACCTTAGTCAGTGAAAGCTGTATGCAATTTAAAGTATTTGTTTTCTTACCACAATCTAGGCACGTTTAAATGTATATAAACACACACACACACATATATATACATACATATATACATTTTGAGACAGAGTTTCGCTCTTATTGCCCAGGCTGGAGTGCAATGGCACGACCTCGGCTCACTTCAACCTCTGTCTCCCGGGTAGCTGGGATTACAGGCGCCCGCCACCACGCCCAGTTAATTTTTTGTATTTTTAGTAGAGACGGGGTTTCACCATGTTGGCAAGGCTGGTCTCGAACTCCTCACCTCAGGAGATCCACCCACCTCTGCCTCCCAGAGTGCTGGCATTACAGGCATGAGCCACCGCGCCCGGCTGGCCAGTTCAAATGTATTAACCTCAGCATATAGTCAGCTTGGAGAATAGAAAGTCAAAGAAAGGCAAATCAATTTGCCAATTATTCTGAATGTGTGACATTAGCCTAAATCTACAGAGTCCCCAAACAAAAGAAGCACTCTTCAAAGTTAGCTAATGAAAATGAAGCATTTTAAATATTTTCAAAATGAATAAATTATATACAACATAAAGCTTTTACCACATTGGTGTGAACAGATAGAATCAATAGTTGGATAAAGTGTGTTAAATATCAGGATATTAATGTATAGAGTTTTGGTTTGGGGACATGATTTATTACCCGTCAGATCAGAATCAACGTAATAAATAGTCTTGCTGTAATGGAGTTCTACTAAGATCTAAAATGTCAAAACATTTCGGCAGAACTGTCATATGGAAATCAAAGCATATTCAAATGGGAGAAAATAGACCCCGCAAGTTTATTTATAGGCCTAGCAGTGTAACATTGGATAAGGAACTTCAACTGTTCTCTCTTAGGATTTATTCTGATATTTAAAAGCCTGTCACAAGAAATGTGTTTCTGGATCGATTAAATATTGTGTATCAACCATATTAAAGGTTCTTCCTACACGCAGGGTGTTGTCCAGAAGAAAACGTGTTTTCTGTCAAACTGTAATTCCGGTTAATCCACTGCTTGTTTATTAAATGTAATGGAATCAGGGACAACCCACGGGGTATGTCCTAAAATGCACATAATAACCCGTCGCAATGAAAATCCTGCCAGCAGCAGTAGACGACTCCGCTGCAGCGAGCTGAGAACAGGAACCGTGTCAAGGGTGGGGGAACTGTCGGCGCCGTGGGAGGACGCAGCCCAGGGCTGAACCGCCACACCCAGGTGACCGAGCTCAGGCTGGGTAATTTGTCAGCCGGGCCCTCTGGCGGCCCTGCCTCTTCACCGCGCCCCGCCGGCGGCCCTGCCTCCCTCCCCCTCCCAGTTGCTGGCGGCCCCACCTCTTCTACACCCCGCCTGCGGCCCCGCCTTCCGCCCGCCCACTTGCTGGTGGCCCCGCCTCTCCCACACCCCCGCCGCCAGCCCCGCTTCTCCCCAACGCTTCCGCCGGCGGCCCAGTCCCTTGCCCTGGGACCCCAGCCTGTAGTGTTTGGAGACCCCGGCTCCTCATCTATTTCTCTTGATCTGGGGTCCGACTGGCGATAGTGTCCGCAGTGCGCCCCTTTCTCTTGGTCGTCCATGACCTCCACGTCGTCTTTTCTTCAGCTGCGTTGGGCCCCCTCCTCGGGTGTTCTGTCACGGCCCAGAAATCAGGGCCTGAGCGGCTCAGGTTCAGCCTCAGCCTTGTCTGGTACCCCTTCCCTGGGGAAAGCTGAGAAGAAGGACCAGACTCAACCTGCCCACAAGGCTTCTTCCCTTACCAGGACAGAAAGCCTTTTCATATGACTCCATGCTCTTTGTTTAACGTCTCTAAAGGACTAATTTACAAACTTTTGAGCTCCATGGCATGGAGTTTTTTGTAGACAGATTGAGACATCCCATTTGAGATGAGGTTATTATCCAATGTTTAATGCCACAAAAATAACTTTCATACAGGTTACTTTTTTTTTTTGAGACAGATTCTTGCTCTGTTGCCCAGACTAAAATGCAGTTGCACGTCTCGGCTTACTACAACTTCTTCAAGCGATTCTCCTGCCTTAGCTTCCTGAATAACTGGGACTACAGGCGCGCACCACCAGGCCAGGCTAATTTTTGTATTTTTAGTAGAGATGGGGTTTCACCATGTTGGCCAGGCTGGCCTCGAACTCCTGCCCTGAAGTGATCCGCCTGCCGGGGCCTCACAAAGTGCTAGGATTACAGGCGTGAGCCACTGCGCGCGGCCGTATAGAGGTTACATTTTGAACAAGCAAAGCCCCATACAGCCAGACACGGCCTTGTTTTTTGCACTGTTAAAAAGCAAATGGCTGGCCGGGCGCGGTGGCTCATGCCTGTAATCCCAGCACTTTGGGAGGCCGAGGCAGGCGGATCACGAGGTCAGGAGATCGAGACCATCCTGGCTAACACGGTGAAACCCAGTCTCTACTAAAAATACAAAAAAAAAAAAAAATTATCTGGGCGTGGTGGTGGGCGCCTGCAGTCCCAGCTACTCAGGAGGATGAGGCAGCAGAATGGCGTGAACCCGGGAGCCAAAGCGTGCAGTGAGCTGAGATCGTGTCACTGCACTCCGGCTTGGGCGACAGAGCAAGACTCTGTCTCAAAAAAAAGCAAACGGCCAATTTGAGGTTGTGCATAGCTGACTTAGCACTGGATACTATGCCAATCACTAATTCATAAAACAATACAGGTGAAATATATAGAATAGTAAAGTGGTGATTAGTGTGACTGATGGTGGTTCAATTTAAATAGTGATAAATTATGATGCATCAAGTCAAAAGATTATAGGGCCACCTGGTCGGGAGCAGTGGCTCACACCTGTAATTCCGGCATTTTGGGAGGCCGAGGCAGGCAGATCACCTGAGGCCAGGAGTTCGAGACTAGCCTGGCCAACATGGTGAAACCCCCATCTCTACTAAAAATACAAAAATTAGCTAGATGTGGTGAAGCCTGCCTGTAGTCCCAGTTACTCGGGAGGCTGAGGCAGGAGAATCGTTTGAACTGGGAAGGTGGTGGTTGCAGTGAGCTGAGGTTGCGCTACTGCACGCCAGCCTGGGAGACAGAGCAAGACTCTGTCTCAAATAATAATAATAATAAAAGATTATACTGCCACCAAAAGCATAGTGACATGTGGGAAAGAAAAGCGAGACACAGATGTTTTATTTACAACATAATTTTAATAAAAATAGGTATGCATGGCTGGGCGTGGTGGCTCACGCCTGTAAGCCCAGCACTTTGGGAGGCTGAGGCGGGTGGATCACCTAAGATCAGGAGTTCAAGACCAGCCTGGCTAACATGGTGAAACCCCGTTTCTACTAAAAATACAAAAAATTAGCCGGGCATGGTGGCACGTGCCTGTAATCCCAGCTACTCAGGAGGCTGAGGCAGGAAAATCACTTGAACCCAGGAGGCGGAGGTTGCAGTGAGCCGAGATCACACCATTGCACTCCAGCTTGGGCAACTGGAGCGAAACTCCGTCTCAAAAAATAAATAAATAATAAAAATAAACACAGGTATGAATATAAATACAGATTGTAGAATAATACAGAACTCTAACTGGAAAATCAGACTCTTCTTAGAGGATACTGAGGATGGTTCAGCCCATTGGGGTGCCCTGTAGATACTTGGAGCTCTTTTGGTTCCTGCTCTGAGTTCTGCTTATCTAGGATTTTCTTCTGTGAATCTCCCTCTATTAGTTAGAGTACAGAGTATGCTGTAATAATAAAGAGACCCCAAAATATAGTGATTTAATTGAGATGGAAGCTTATTTCTCATCTAACAGTCCAGAGGTAGGAGTGGTGGAGGTTATAGGGTGGATCAGCTTCATTAATTCATCCATGGACTCTGCTGTTTTGGTTTTATTTTGGTTTGGTTTGTTTTTGTTTTGTTTTTTGTTTTGTTTTGTTTTCCAATCCTGCCCCTTCTGCATTCACTGGTTTCTTTCCTCTTGACCCTAGGTATTTTTCCTAATTTGCATGGTTAAAGGTGGGGCACTGCAGTGGATCTACACTGGCGCCACCTAGTGCTGGAGAAGGCCAAAAGAGCGAAAGTGGAGGGCAACCGATTTCTTTTTAAGCAAGTGATGCAGAGGGCACATACAACTTTCATTCATATTCCATTAGTGAGAACTTGACCACACTTGGTTGTAAGGAAATCCAGGCAATGTGGTCTCTAGCTGGGATTTCATGTGCCCAAGTAGCAATGTATTAGCATTGTAAAAGGGGAGAACCGACTTTGGGGGACAACTAACATTTCATGATCTGCCCATTTTCTTCTGACCAACTTCCTTGAGATAATTTTCTTTCTTCTGAATTTCCTAAAGAGAGGTTCGTTTACTTCAGTTTACAGACAGTCCTTGTTTGCAATCAATGTACCTTAACTGATGCCTCATTCTTCAGGCCCTAATTTAAATGATACCTCCTAAAAGAGGCTTACCTGACTACATTCTCAAAAGCAGGTGCCCCACCTGCTTCCTACCACCATTGTTTATATCTCAGTACTGTGCTTCCTTCACCAGCACTTATCACAGTTTGAAATTATAATTTGTTTTGCTAAGTTTTTGTCTGTCTCTTCCACTGTCTCTTTTCTTCACCACCACATCTCTATCACCTAGTACAGTGCCTGTCATTGGATAAGTAAAAAGTAAATATTTGGTATTGAATGGATGAAATAGTAGTCAAGGATGACTCTGAGAGTTCTGAAGTGAGCAACTAAACATACTGATGAGCCAGGCACGGTGGCTCACGCCTGTAATCCCAGCACTTTGGGAGGCTGAGGCAGGTGGATCATGAGGTCAGGAGTTCAAGACCAGCCTGGCCAACATGGCGAAACCCCATCTTTACTGAAAATACAAAAATTAGCTGGGCGCGGTGGTGGGCACCTGTAATCCCAGCTACTGAGGAGGCTGAGGCAGGAGAATCACTTGAACCAGGAGGCGGAGGTTGCAGTGAGCCGAGATCGTGCCACTGCACTCCAGCCTGGGCAACGGAGCAAGACCCTGTCTCAAAAAATAAATAAATAAACGTACTGATAAAAAGAAAAATTGGTCAAGCTTGGAAGAAGAGGAGAAGATGATCAGTTTTGTTTGCAGATACTGAATTTGAAGTTTTAAATGATTTCAAGGTGACATCCAGAAGGCAACTAAAAATGTGAATCTGAAGCTCTGGAAACAGCATCAGATTGAACTACAGATTTGAGAGCCTTGAGAATTGATTACATCACTCATGAAGAACACGGTAAGAGAACAGAGAACATTTAGGAGGGAACTGTAAGGAACAAAAACATTTGCTGGGTGCGCAGAAGAGAGAGCCTGGGAGGAAATATCAGGGGCTGTGAACAAGAACCAGGGAGAAGAAACGTTCAGGGAGGAAATAGCAGTCACAAGTGACAGAGATTGGTGGTAAATTATGTCACCTATGTCAGAAAGGGTTCCTTAGACCTACCAATAGGAGGCTTGGGTATCGTAGCCTTAGCTAGAATAGTTTCAGTGGATTGGTGGGCTATGAACTGAAGAGAGAAGAAGCAAATGTAGCAATTGTAGAACATGGTTTGAAGAAGTGCAGCCATGAAAACAACAGACAGATTTCATTTAGAAAGACAGGCAAGGTCAAAGGAATTTTTTTGCTTTTTTTTTTTTTAAGAAGAAAGGCAGCTTGGAATTTGTATAAATGAAAGAGAGAGATAGGATGGGTGAAAATGATTGATGGAAGAATTTTGACCTACTGGGTTTGAGGTAGGAGGGGAAAACAGAAGGGTGCTCTTCTCTGAAGGTGTAAAGATAAATTTAGAGCAGGGAGAGCAGCAAAGAGTTGAAAAGTTTTTGTCTGTTGGCCTTCAATTTATCCATGAAGAAAGGAGCAACGTTATCTGTTACAAGGATGGAGGTGAAGGGGAAAGTCTGGACTGGTTTTTAGGAGACAAGGGGTGGGGGGTGAGGGAAAGACTATAGATTAAGACGACAAACAGAAGGTCTGCTTTTGCAGATCTACTATGGTCGAAAATTATTTTTTCTTTCCTCTCCTCTATCCCTTCCTAACCTAAGCTTGTCGCAAAAAAGGCTTCAGGCTGCCAAATCCAAATTTTTCCACCAATATACCCCGATACTAGCTTTTTCTCCAAAAACAATGGGCAACTAACATGCAGGGCAGAGAAAACAAACAGTTGCCCCAGGCTTCCTTCGTTCGAATAGTGAAGACTGAGCTGGCCTCGGCACTGTTCAGACTCCCAACCTCTGCTACTGTGGGTTATTCTCCTTATAGTGCAGTCACCTCCTAAATGCTTGCTGAAAATAATGGAAGACTTCGGGCCAGATGTTTGCCTCTTAAGTAACGTCCTCCAAAAGATGCAGCACATATTTAAGGCCTGCTGAAGCAAGCAACGCTGAGGAACCAGGTTATTGCGTTTTTCTCTCGCTGCGTGTCCGGACGCCACACTATGAGCATTAAGCGCATACTGACCAATTTCTGTTAAGCAGGAACGTGGTGTTCGGATCAAAACACCGGGAGCCGCGGCCGCAACCGCGCCGGTAGGCTTCCGGGTCCCAACTCTGTAAGGCAGAACGGCTGCCCAGCTCGGATGACGCCACACTAACGTAGCCTCCAGACCGCCCAGTGTGGGTGTGTCCAAACCCACGTCGCCCGGCCTGGCCACCCCGCCTCCCCAATGACGTAACTGCACTACAGCTTCTAGTAGCTTTTCGCAGCGTCTCCGACCGCCGGGCGCGGTGGCGCGTGCCTGTAGTCCCAGCTACTCGGGAGGCTGAGGTGGGAGGATCGCTTGAGCCCAGGAGTTCTGGGCTGTAGTGCGCTATGCCGATCGGGTGTCCGCACTAAGTTCGGCATCAATATGGTGACCTCCCGGGAGCGGGGGACCACCAGGTTGCCTAAGGAGGGGTGAACCGGCCCAGGTCGGAAACGGAGCAGGTCAAAACTCCCGTGCTGATCAGTAGTGGGATCGCGCCTGTGAATAGCCACTGCACTCCAGCCTGAGCAACATAGCGAGACCCCGTCTCTTTTGCCCCCCTCCCTCATTGAGGGTACCTTTGTAAGTAGATAGTGTGTCTTTGAAGTTAAGAAGTTTGCCTCCTTTCCGGTTCATACGTATTAAAAAGCATACTAATGTGCGCATTTAAAGACGAGTCCTCTCTTCCTCTAAAGGAAAAAATATATAGAGAGACGTGTTACTGAGGTTTATAATTGGCTTTCTCTCTCCACTCTTATATTTATCCACTGTTTTATGTTTCCTTTAGCGCTAAATCTCACCAATTGACGGGATGCTTAGGGATTTGCAACCGCCTCATCGCTGCCCCCTACCTGCGCATATTCAAAACGTCTCTGCTAAAAGCTGTTATTACCCACAGAGCCAACAGGGGCCGCTCGTTTACCCACAGACAGTCGGAAAAAAATGGCCGCCGGATCACAGAGAGCAAAAAGTACGTTCTCTTCAAGAATTTCCGAGTTCTTCCCGCGGCCGTTCAGGATGCTGCTTGCAGTTACCAACACTATTCCCCTGCACTGAGTTGACCTGAGCTTCCCTGCCTACCTCCTGTCACGGATGTCACCTTCTTTCACCCCTGTCCTGTCAAGGTTTTTGCTTTAAAATGCTATAGACCAAAGACGGGCAAATCAACAGTCTTACACACAAATCCTTTCGTTCTACTTGGCTACAAGCAGGGCTAATCTTCCGAAGAGGAACCCCACTACTGCCTCCTTATAAGGGAAAAACTCCTCTCAGAGGAACCCAGAACGCCCTGTGATGACAGAGGTGAGGGGCCAGCGTGGCAGAATGCATCACCCTGTCTCCCCGCTTGCTTCTCTCTCCGTCGGATTGCCAAAAAGGGAAGGGCACCTAGACTCCGAAAAGTGATTGAAGCAAAGGGAGTTTAAACAACGCGCTCAGCCGCCTGGGTCTTGAACCCAGTGTTAATGAGAGCAAAAACCTCTGCATCCTCCACTGAGCTGTCCTTCAGCATGTCTCATAATCATGCTTCATTTAAAAAAAAATAAGTGAATAAGCTATGAAAGAAGACAACCTTTAAATTTTTCAAAAGTTCTTGGTGGTCTGTGATTAGAAATTTCATCTATATGAAATAACTGTTTTGGAGGGCTTACTGTTAAATTCAGGCATTTTAGGGCCAGTGGAAATTGGTTAAGCATTCACATCAGTCTTAACATTAATCTGATAATCTACTGGGAGTTTAAAGACTCTAAGCACTAAACACAGATTTTCCTCACTATCTATAAAATGAAAGAGGAAAGAAGCATTGTACTAAATTTTTTATAAAGCTAATTGTATTCCCCCCTTTTTTTTTGTAGGTAGTTCATTGCATTTTGAACAAGGATAACTGTCAGAAAAGATCCTCTTTGAATCGAACAGATATCTCCCCCATGGCTGCTTCTGGGTCTGCCCTCTGCAACCACATGGAAGAAGTCTGATTCCAGTTCTTCAGGACAACTTTTCAAGAATTTAAAAAATCACCTGCAAATGAATGCATTTTTACAAAAGGAAAATAGGTAGAGGTGCTATTTAAAAAAAAAATCTTTACCTTCTCACCAACCTTAAAATAAGAAGCAAAATAATTTTGGTATATCTTTTTTTTTTTTTTTTTTTGAGACAGAGTCTTGCTCTGTCACCCAGACTGGAGTTCTGGGGAGCGATCTCTGCTCACTGCAACCTCTGCCTCCCGGGTTCAAGCGCTTCTCCTGCCTCAAGCCTCCCGAGTAGCTGGGATTACAGGCACACACCACCATGCCCGGCTAATTTTTGTATCTCTTTTGTTTTTCACTAAATGGATCCCTGAATTGGACCCAGAATGACTTAGCTATGGATGTAAGAACTGCTTTTGAGTAGCTGCCTCTATTAGCCCTGAGGTTCCTACTTCCTGAATTCCATGACCTCTGGGATAACTCAGCTTTGTGGAACTGAGGTGTGATAGGCAGCATAATGACCACCTCCCCAAAGATATCTATGTGCTAACCAACCAAGGAATGTGGACAGCCCCTGAAGCTGGAAAAGGCAAGGAAAAGGATTCTCTTCAAGAGTTTCCAGAAGAAATTCAGCCCTCTTCACCCATTTGGTACTTCTGATCTCCAGAACTCTTAAATAATAAATTTGGCCGCGTGTAGTGGCTCACACCTGTAATTCCCAGCACTTTGAGAGGCCAAGGCAGGTGGATTGCTTGAGCTCAGGATTTGGAGACCAGCCTGCACAAAATGGTGAAACCCTGTCTCTACAAAAAATATGAAAATTAACCGTGTGTGGTAGTATGTGCCTGCAGTCCCAGCTACCAGGGAGGCTGAGGTGGGAGGATCACCTGAGCCCAGGAGATTGAGGCTGCAGTGAGTTGTTAGTGTCCCACTGCATTCCAGCCAAGGGGACAGAGTGAGACCCCATCTCAATAATAATAATAATAAATTTATGTTGTTTAAGCCTCTAAATTTGTGGTAATTTGATACAGCAAATTATCACAGAATAGGAAAGTAATACATGGGGGGAATCAAGCTCAGTCTGTAACTGACAAAACTCTGAGAGATCAGAAAGGTATCCTTTCAGTAACTGTCTTCTTGAACTCCTGACCTCAAGTGATGCGCCTACCTCAACCGTGCCCAGCCAGTAACTGTCTTCTTTAACATACTTGTACTTTAAAAAAAAAAAAAAACTTTTAAGTTGAACACATTTTCACATTGATATTTTTTTCTGTGTGTGTGTGTGTGTGTGTGTGTGTGTGTGTGTGGACTACACTTTTAAGTTTTTAATTATGTTTAGGGTTAAGATTAGGGTTATGGTGGAATATTTTTGACATATAGTGACTTTAAACTTTTATGGGCTGGGCGCAGTGGCTCACGCCTATAATCCTAACACTTTGGGAGGCTGAGGCGGGCAGATCACCTAAGGTCGGGAGTTCAAGATCAGCCTGACCAACATGGAGAAACCCCCATCTGTAATAAAAATACAAAATTAGCCAGGTGTGGTGGTACATGCCTATAATCCCAGCTACTGGGGAGACTGAGGCAGGAGAATCGCTCAGACTCGGGAGGCAGAGGCTGAAGTGAGCCAAGAGTGAGCCATTGCACTCTCAGCCTGGGCAACAAGAGTGAAACTCGGTCTCAAAAACAAAACAAAACAAAAACAATACCCCTTTAATGTATTCAGATCTGTTAATCTAATCATTTATGTTTTCTGCTTTTGGTGTTTTGCTTTGAAGGGTCTCACCCATGCCAAGAGGATATAAATATTCACATAAATGTTTATGACTTTTATCTTTTAGAGTATGTACTTCACTGACTTAAAAATAACATTCCTAGGCCGGGCGCAGTGGCTCACGCCTGTAATCCCAGCACTTTGGGAAGCTGAGGCAGGCGGATCACGAGGTCAGGAGTTTGAGACCAGCCTGACCAACATGGCGAAACCCCGTCTCTACTAAAAATACAAAAATTAGCTGGGTGTGGTGGTGTGTGCCTGTAATCCCAGCTACTCAGGAGGCTGAGACAGGAGAATTACTTGGACCCAGGAGGTGGAGGTTGCAGTGAGCCAAGATTGTGCCACTGCACCCCAGTCTAGCAGTCTGGGTGACAGAGTGAGACTCTGTCTCAAAAAAAAAATACATAAATAAATAAAATAACCTTCCTTGTCCAAAACAATGTTTTCTTATTCTAAAACTCTAATTTTTTTTTTTTAAGAGATGGAGTCTCGTTCCATCACCAGGCTGGATTGCAGTGGCATGATCATAGATCATAGCTCACTGCAGCCTCACTCCTGGGCTCAAGCCTTTTGCCACACCCTTCCAAGCAATTGGAACTATAGGCACATGCCACCATGCCCAGGTTAAATTTGTTTACTAGTAATATGAGAACTGTTAAAAAAAAAAATTCAGACAAATTAAATTTTTCAGAGTTTTTTTGAGCAAAGAATGATTCATGAACAGGACAGCACTCAGAACCAGAAGAGATTCAGAGAGTTCCACATTATGAGCAGATAATATTCACAGATAGAGAAGGGAAGTGAGATACTGAAACAGCTTGATTGGTTACAGCTCAGTATTTGCCTTATTTGGACATGGTTTGCTTAATTAGCAGCCTGTGATTAGCTGAAGCTTGGCAGCTGTGATGGCTGAGCCTCAGCTATTTGTTACAAGAATATACTCGTAAGCTTTCGATTTGTTTACATACCAAATTGGATTATTGTTCAGTATTGAGGGACTCAAGGTATAGCAGCAGCCTTAGGCCAAATTTAATGTAGCAGAACTCTTACTTTCTTCTTTTTTTTTTTTTTGAGATGGAGTCTTTCTCTGTCACCCAGGCTACAGTGCAGCAATCTTGGCTCACTGCAACCTCCGCCTCCCGGATTCAAGCGATTCTCCTGCCTCAGCCTCCTGAGTAACTGGGATTATAGGTGCCTGCCACCGCGCCTGGCTAATTTTTGTATTTTTTTAAGTAGATAAGGGGGTTTCATCATCTTGGCCAGGCTGGTCTCGAACTCCTGACCTCGTGATCCACCTGCCTCAGCCTCCCAAAGTGCTGAGATTACAGGCGTGAGCCACCTCACCTGGCCCTTACTTCCTTTTTTAATGTATTTGCTTAAATCTGCCTATTTTTGTGTAATTTATTGCGTATAACAAACTACTCCAACATTTAGTAGTTTGAAAATACAATTAGGTTTTATTAGGTTTTATGACTTTGAGGGTCAGGAATTTGGAGCAAAGCTCTGCTGAACAATTCTTCTCCTCCAGGTGAAGTTGACTGTGGTATTCAGCTGGTGGCTGGTCTAATTTGTAGGGCCCAAGATAACTGAATTCACATACCTCTGCCTTGACAGGCTTGGCTGTAAAGACATGCTCCTTTTCCTCTCCCTGTAGTCTCAAGGAGTCTCTACAGTAGGGTATTAGACTTCTAACATTGTAACTCAAGCTTCAAGAGGCCAAACTGGAAGCTACAAGTCTTATTAAAGGCTAGAGCCAAAAATAGCATAGTATCACTTCTGTTTACCGTGCTTTGTTGGTCAAAGGAATCACAGGCTAGCCTGGATTCAAAAATGGGAAGAGAACAGAACCTACTTCATGAGTGTTAAAGAATGTGTGGCCATTTTTAATTTCTATCATACCTACTCTAACTTCTTGGTTTTGTTGTTGTTGTTGTTGTTTTTGAGACAGAGTCTCGCTCGCTGTGTCACCCAGGCTGGAGTATAGTGTTGCGATCTTGACTCACTGCAACCTCCACCTCCCAGGTTCAAGTGATTCTCCTGCCTAAGCTTCCCCAGTAGCAGGTGTTACAGGCCTGTGCCACCACACCTGGCTAATTTTTGTATTTTTAGTAGAGACGGGGTTTCACCATGTTGCCCAGGGTGGTCTTGAACTCCTGATCTCAGGTGATTTGCGCCTGCCTCAGCCTCCCAAATTGCTGGGATTACAGGTGTGAGCCACTGTGCCCAGCCTCTTTAATTTCATTTTAAAATTTATTTTGTTTTGTTTTGTTTGAGACAGGATCTCACTCAGTCACCTAGGCTGGAGTGCAGTGGCACACTCACAGCTCACTGCAGCCTCAACCTCCTGGGCTCAGGTGATCCTCCCACCTCAGCCTCCCTAGTAGCTGGGACTACAGGTGCATGCCACCACATCTGGCTAGTTTCTTATATTTTTTGTAGAGACTGGATTTCAACATGTTGCACAGGCTGGTTTCGAACTCCTGGGCTCAAGTGATCCACCTGCCTCAGTCTCCTAAAGGGCTGGGATTACAGGCGTGAGCCACTGTGCCTGGCTGTGTCGTACATATGAAACTGTGCATAAGACATACACATAATGTAAGTTTAAGGAATTTATAAAGTGAGAAATTATATAATTGGCATCTAGAAATAGAACTTCGCCTGCATCCCAGAAACCCGCACCCAAGTACCTTTCCTTTTAGAAATAACCACTATTCTGACTTCGTGGTATTCTCTTGTTATTCTTAATGGTTTTTAATACCTGAATATATCTCTAAATAATATTTGAACGGTCTTGACTACTAGAAAGTTCTTCCTTATGTTAAGATTTAATCCATTGCCCTAAAATTTTCTCATAAGTACTTTCTTTAACCCTTGGGGTTATAAATAACAAATTTAGCATTATTTTTACCCAGAAGAAATACAACTATTTTTTGCATTGCATGGTTCCAATTGAATTCCACTATTCTGTTTGTTCCATTTGTATGTCTTTCTGGGAAACTATGATTCCCCAGTACACAACAATGTATTCTATCTCTGATTTACTCTCTAAGCATAGGACTGAAAAATCCCATCTCTCATTGTAGATCCCAGACATCTATTGATGAGGCCAAACATAGTGATGGTTAATGCTAAGCTTATAAGAGACTAAAATATCTTATATAAGACAGTGCCTGGGGCTCAGTTTAGGGCTACTGAAAAAATAAATGGGAATGGTTTCCTTATAAAAGGATGAGTTTGGTCCTCTTGTCTCTCTCATTCTCTCGTTGCCCTTCCACCATGGGATGTAACACCAAGAAAGCCCTTTCAAGATGCCAGTCCTTTGATCTTGGACTTCCTAGTCTCCAGAACTGTGAGGCATTAAATGTATGTTCTTTATAAATTACTTAGTTTGTGGTATTCTGTTATAGCCGTGTAAAATGAATTATGGCAACAAATAAAATTTGCATATATTTGAGGTGTATGTGTGTGTGTGTGTGTATATATATATATATTTCTTTTTTTTTTTTTTTTGAGACAGGGTTTCCCTCTTGTTGCCCAGGCTAGAGTACAATGGCACAGTCTCGGCTCTTTGCAACCTCCACCTCCTGGGTTCAAGTGATTCTCCTGCCTCGGCCTCCCAAGTAGCCGTGATTACAGACGCCTGCCACCATGCCTGGCTAATTTTTGTATTTTTAGTAGAGACAGGGTTTCAGCATGTTGACCAGGCTGATCTTGAACTCCCAAGCTCAGGTTATACACCCACCTCGGCCTCCCAAAGTGCTGGGATTACAGGCGTGAGCCACTGCACCCGGCCAATTTTTTTTTTTTTTTTTTTTTTTTATTAGACAGGGTATTACTCTGAAGCTCCTGCTGGAGTGTGGTGGTACAATTATGGCCACCATGCCTTGACCTCCTGGGCTGAAGGGATCCTCCTGCCTCAGCCTCCCATGTAGCTGGAACCATAGGTACACGCCATCACACCTGGCTAATTTTTTAATTTTTTTGTAGAGATTGGTGAGGGGGCCTCATTATGTTGTCTGGGCTGGTCTTCTGTGCTCAAGCCATCTTCCAGCCTTGGCCTCCCAAGGTGTTGGAATTATAGGTGTGAGCCACCCAGCCCAGCCATGTGATGTTTTGATGTATGTATACGCTGTGAGATGATTACTGCAATCAAGCCAATTAACACATCCATAACCTCACAATTTGTATGTGTGTATTTGAGATCCACTTTCTCAGCAAATTTCTGTTTTTTATTTTAATTTAACTTTTATTTTAAGTTCATGGGGTATATGTGCAGGTTTGTTATATAGGTAAATTTGTGTCATGGGGTTTGTTTTACAGGTTATTTCATCACCCAGGTATTAAACCTAGTACCCATTAGTTATTTTTGCTGACCCTCTCCCTCCTCCATTCTCCACCCTCTGATAAGCCCCAGTGTGTGCTCTTCCCCTCCATGGGTCCATGTGTTCTCATCATTCAGCTCCCATTTATAAGTGAGAACATATGGTATTTGGTTTTCTGTTCCCGTGCAAATTTCAAGAATACAATACATTACTATAAACTATAATCAGCATGCTGTACATTAAGTCTCCAGAACTTATTCCACTTATAACCGAAAGTTTGTGCATTTTGACCAGTATCTTCCCATTTCCCCCACTTCCCAAGTCCTGGAAACCACATTTCTACTGTCTGTTTCTATGAGAAACTTCTAGATTCCACATATAAGTGAGATCATGCAGTATTTGTCTTTTTGTGTTTGGCTTATTTCACTTAGCATAATGTCCTCCAGGTTCATCCATGTTGTTAAATCCATGCCAGTTGCAAACAGCAAGATTTATTTCTTTTTTAAAAGCTGAATAATATTCCACTGTATGTATGTATGTGTGTGTGTGTGTGTGTACATATATATTTGCACTCATTATCCGTTCATCCATTGATGAAAAGTAGATTATCCCTATATCTCGGCTATTGTGAATAATGCTGCAATGAACATAAACATATATCTTCAAGATAGTGATTTTGTTGCTAGATCACATGGTAATTCTATTCTTAATTTTGTGAGGAGCCTTTATACTGTTTTGCACAATGGTTCTACTAATTTACATTCCCATCAACAGCATACAAAAGTTCCCTGTTCTCCACATTCTCGCCAATGTTTCCATATTTTGGGCCATTCTGTATGGTTTACTGTACCGTATGAAAGTAATGCTGTGCAGTATGTGCTATAGCCATTTTTGCATCTACTGGTACCAGTTCTGAAATAGCAGCGGCGCCCTTTCTGTTTAGAGTCGCCTTCTGGTGGCAGGAATTCTGGTTGCTACCATGTGTAGCCTGCAAGCCTCTAGCAGCTCTTTGCAGCGACGCCGAGCGCCGGGCGCGGTGGCGCGTGCCTGTAGTCCCAGCTACTCGGGAGGCTGAGGCTGGAGGATCCCTTGAGTTCAGGAGTTCTGGGCTGTACTGCGCTATGCCGATCGGGTGTCCTCACTAAGTTCGGCATCAATATGGTGACCTCCCGGGAGCGGGGGACCATCAGGTTGCCTAAGGAGGGGTGAACCGGCCCAGGTCGGAAACGGAGCAGGTCAAAACTCCCGTGCTGATCAGTAGTGGGATTGCGCCTGTGAATAGCCACTGCACTCCAGCCTGGGCAACATAGTGAGACCCTGCCTCTTTTAAGTTCTCACCTTATAAAGTATCCTTTCTTCCCATGCATCTATCCTAAGACAAAAGAAATGCAGAATTTACATTCTTACAGGACTATTTTCCTCACTACACTGTGAATCCCCCCTCCCACCCCACCCCCGTTGGGAATCTTCTTATTTTTATTTTTATCTTGTTTCACCATTATCTAGCTAAACACTTGCACATTCATGTTGCCAAGTGTTTATGGAGCACCGATTGTACACCAGGAATTGCGGTGAGTCTCAGGGGTATCAAGACCGAGGTTCGATGAGAATCCTGTAATCAACTGCAGAATGCTCCTTCGGAGAGCAGGACCCATCAAAATAGGAACTCCGTTTTGAGAGTTGGCCTTGATCGTTGAGGATAATCTTAGAAGGACCGAAGCAGTTCCGTTTCGTTACATTTCAAAATCTTATGTCAAAGTAAGCGCGCAGAAAGGGGTCCTTGCTCTTCTACACTGAGCCCTACGGCCCCCCGTGGGGAAATACTCCTGATAATCATCTCGAAAATTGTTTCGACCAGCAGGGGTCACTATGAAGGCTGGCCTGAGCCCAAAACACAAGGGGGCACGGTAACCAGACTGGTCCGTAAGGGTTCCAGGAAGGAATGCAGTTTCAAGAGAACAGTTTGAATCTTTATTCGAATTTGAGTTTTGGTACAATGAAGAGAGTCAACTGCAACTTGACAATCGAAATCTTCAGAAAAGCGACACAAATACGTTCGCCTCAAGGAATATTGGGTCTTCTGCGCGGCCGTAGAGCTCCTCCAAGTGCGCCTGCGCGGAAGAGAAGCGGCGTCGAGTCCGGCCGGGCAGTAGAGGAAATTGCGGTAGTGACCCTCGGACCTCGCCATGAAGACCCGCTTTAGCACCATTGACCTCCGCGCCGTACTCGCGGAGCTGAATGCTAGGTACAGTCCCCTAAGTGACCAGGCTCGTGCGGGGAGTGCAGGAGGCAAAGGCCGGGGTCCCATGGCGCAAACAGACCAGCTTGATGTGTTTCCTTATTTCCTTGTGCGTCTGTGGACTTGCCTAGGCCTGAGTGGGCAGGCGTGTGGTGTCTTTCCCGTGGCCCTTAGGATATCCCTGGGGGTCCCAGGCACCTCGTGCCCCATCCCCCGCGTCCTCCCAGCTCTCTGGCTTGCCCCGCTAGCGCGACGCTGTTGCATTGTTGGCCTGGGTTGTCCGGGTCGGGCAGGAAACGTTTGTTAAAACAGGAGACGCCAGAGTGGTCGTTTGCTCCAGAGGTTTCCAGACTGGAGGCTTGGTTTCTTGAACACCTCCCGCCCCTCACCCCAGAGAGGGAGAGCATCGCGGTTTTAGCTGGATTGAGCAGATTTGGACTGAGATCAGAATTCTAGTCTGGATTCTATTATTCAGCCTTGTGAGCTTTGTCATGTTTTCGGGGCCCTCTTTTATCTTTTTTTTTCTCCCTTGTAATAAATTAATTGGATTATATTTTAGTGTATTTCTCCCCCAAAATTGGGTCATTTGGAAGACGCAAGCTATAGTGTGTTGTTCCTAGAGCGGATAGACCACTTCTGTTTTTAAATGGTTACTCTTAAGTTTTGAACTGAATCTCCAAATGGCTTTCGGACTCTTGCTCCCCGGCTGACTGCATATCCTTAGAGACTGAGATCCGCTCTTTCGAAGCTTTTATTAAATTATGTGTAGTTTTATGTTTCAGACAATAGTGTGATATGTTACATGTTTCCTTTATCTTTGCAGCTTGCTAGGAATGAGAGTAAACAATGTTTATGATGTGGATAATAAGACATACCTTATTCGTCTTCAAAAGTAAGAACATTTTATAGGCTTATTTTCTCTTTGACAATTAAGTATGAGATTACTGATTTTTTTTTTAACCTGCATTTTAAGCCTGTTTAACAATTAGCTTTGGCATATACCCTAAAGAAAAATTCGACTTTTTTCTTCTACAGACCAGACTTCAAAGCTACACTTTTACTTGAATCTGGCATACGAATTCATACAACAGAATTTGAGTGGCCTAAGAATATGATGCCGTCTAGTTTTGCCATGAAGGTAAACTTGTTACACTTGAAGCTAAATTTTAAGAGATTGCTCACTAACAATTAAGTTTTTAATTGGGGTTTCTTTCACTGTTATGAATAAAGTGCAGATAAAATGAAGTTAAAGGGAGTGGTTGACAGATAATGGGTTGAATAAAGTGAATATTTATTAATTGACTTCTCCCCATTACCTTTCACATCCTGTTCTGCTCCAGATCTTCTGTTTCCACAGTCACTATTCGAGTTCAAGCTTTTATCACATTCAGCCTTACAGTTCCTTAATTGTAGTTCACTTCTCCACATCAAAACAATTCTAAATTAGACCAATGTTAATTTTTTGTTTGTTTTTGTTTGTTTGTTTGTTTGTTTTTTGAGAAGGAGTCTCGCTCTGTCACCCAGGCTGGAGTGCGGTGGCACAGTCTTAGCTCACTGCAACCTCTGCCTCCCAGGTTCAAGTGATTCTCCTGCCTCAGCCTCCTGAGTAGCTGGGATTACAGGCACGTGCCACCAGGCCTGGCTAATTTCTGTATTTTTAGTAGAGATGGGGTTTCACCATGTTGGCCAGTCTGATCTCAGACGCGTAACCTCAGGTGATCCGCCAACCTCAGCCTCCTGAAGTGCTGGGATTACAGACATGAGCCACCGCGCCTGGCCCAACATTAATTTTTTTAAAGTATAATTTTCATTAGTTACCTCACCTTTTATGATTTCCTAATTTCTAAATCCATATTCTATAGCCTAACATTCTTGGCTTTCTGTGTTCTGTCTCCTCCCTGCCCCACCTTTTTTTCCTAGTCTTGTCTTCCGGAGCTCACTTTTGTGAATCGTATTCCTCTGTATCCAGTCAGTATTTTTTTTTTTTTTGGAATACTCACTGACATTAATATGTTACTAAGTCTTTTTACTTTTCTATTTTGTTTTTAGTATTAAGACACATTTTTACATGGGTGGGCATGCTACCCATTCTTTTATTGATGTAACATATAGATTGAAAATTCATGTGGTACACGAGACTTTCGAGTCACATATACTTAACTTCGAATTAATGGCTTTGTCAGAAAGTAATTTTATAACCTGGAAAAGTTACTTAACCTCTTGGAATTTAGTTTCTTTAAATGTAAAATGTGGATAGTACCTCCCTCATGAAATTATTGGAGTAATTGAAATGACATATAAAACACCTAAAACAGACCGGGTGCGGTGGCTTATGCCTGTAATCCCAGCACTTTGGGAGGCCGAGGCGGGTGGATCACTTGAGGTCAGAAGTTCAAGGCCAGCCCAGCCAACATGGTGAAACCCTGTCTCTACTAGCCAGGCGTGGTGGCACACGCCTGTAATTCCAGCTACTTGGGAGGATGGGGCAGGAAAACCGCTTGAACCTGGGAGATAGAGATTGCAGTGAGCCAAGTTCGCACTGTTTCACTCCAGCCTGGGCGACAGAGCGAGACTCCATCTCAAAAAAAAAAAAAAAAAAAAAAAAAAGGGGCACCTGAAACAATACCTGACACATATTAGAACTCCATACATGTTCATTTCCTTCTTGCTCCGCTCCTTACTTTGGAAATGTATCTGTTATGGCATTGAGTTATTTCATTAGAGGCTTTACAGAGAAGAGCTTTACCCTCCAGCAATTTAGAGTCTGTTTTGGATTACAAATTAGGTAAGTGTTTCCATATCACAAGGGCTTTCACAAAATTCTCAGATTATTAAAGTTTAATTTATTTAATAGTAACCCAAAATAGTTCTTTTGGGGCCTGTCCTTAATAATAATGACAATAATAATGCTGCCTGTTATGTAGCACTTTTTAAGGCAGATGAATAATATGTATTTCATTTAAGTTGTTTAGCAACTCAATGGACTGTGAAGAACAAATACAATTTCAGTTTTATGGATGAGGTAACAGGCCAGTGAAATCGGACACTGGGATTGTGTAAACATCGCCAAATCAGACTACACTAATAGGTCAGTCACTTTAAAAAATACTTAGAATTCTATAGGTTAGGTGTACATGTCAATCTAAATGTATAGAAAGATATCCTCAATGGAGCAGACAATGTTAAGCACTTTATAAATCAAAGAGCTGTTACTGTTGTATGGCACAGGCAGAGTTATGTCTATTATGTGATAAATCACAGTGGTTGTTCCAGTATTCACATTTGGGGATGACAGCTATAGCTTTGTGGCACACAGCAGCAGGTTGATTTCACCAAGCTGTTGATAGGGAAATGAAACAAGCTTTAAATATGTACTATGTGTCCATCTGTACTCTCCATGATAAATAATCCCCTTTTTACTGTTCCTTTGTGTGAACTTCTGTCCTTTCAATGATGCCTTTTGTCTTTATTTTTCTTGAATAAAATTATTACTCTGGGACTCTGGAAGAACTGATTGTGATTTTCCTTTAGGGATTTAAAGATAGCCCTACATGTAGGTTACTGTTTAATCAAATCAGTATAGGTCATTCTTAAAACTACTGAGTTAAGGAGGAGCAGATAGTTTATCCTAGGAAGTTATTCTGCCTAAGTATGTAAGTATATAAAATGCGAATTTCAGTCAGTTTGAGCTGTAAGGTCTGGAGAAGAACTCTTACTTAGTTATGAAAATGTTAGCATTAATTTTTTTTCTTTTTTTTTTTTGAGACAGAGTCTTGCTCTGTCACCCAGGTTGGAGTACAGTGGCCCAGTCTTGGCTCACTGCAACCTCTGCCTCCTGGGTTCACGCCATTCTCCTGCCTCAGCCTCCCGAGTAGCTGAGACTACAGGTGCCTGCCACCATGCCCGGCTAATTTTTTGTATTTTTAGTAGAGACGGGGTTTCAGCATGTTAGCCAGGATGGTCTTGATCTCCTGACCTCGTGATCCGCCCGCCTCGGCCTCCCAAAGTGCTGGGATTACAGGCATGAGCCACCGTGCCCGGCCAGCATTAATTTTAATAATGAATTTATGTGTTTCTTCTTGTTTTTTTTCAACGTTTGTCAAGGAGTGGATTTTTTGTCTTTTTTTTAAAGGTGGTTTTAGATTAACTTCTGTAAAATTTGATTTGTATTTAAGTCTTTTTTTTTTTTTTTTTTTTTGAGACGGAGTCTTGCTCTGTCGCCAGGCTGGAGGGCAGTGGCGCAGTCTTGGCTCACTGCAACCTCAGTCTCCTGGGTTCAAGTGATTCTCCTGCCTCAGCCTCCCAAGTAGCTGGGATTACAGGCATGCGCCACCATGCCCGACTAATTTTTGTGTTTTTAGTAGAGATGGGGTTTCACCGTGTTGGCCAGGCTGGTCTTGAACTCCTGACGTCGTGATCCGCCTGCCTTGGCCTCCCAAAGTGCTGGGATTACAGGCGTGAGCCACCATACTCAGACCGTATTTGAGTCTTGAAGAAAGCGTTGTTCCTTACTGGTCTTAACTAAGGGGTCTTTTATATTAAAAAATTAGAAACAATTGTAAGATATTTTAGAGGCTACAGAGTAGTCTTGTTACCAGTCCATGTCATACTTCAATATTTGTACAAAAAGACGGTACATGTAATCTAAAAGAATATGTATTGCCAAGTAAATTGTATTTGGATTTGACATGCTGATATTATTTTAATTGTTAATAAGAAAAAGAACCTTATGGCCAGGGATAGGAGGAAAGGGATTTAATAAAGAATGAGAGTTATTAACATTGAATTGAAATAGGTTATCAAAAGCTTAGAGATGATACCAGGAAAATTATCTTTGGGTTATACTAGTAAAGTTTGTAGGAATAAGCTGGGCACAGTGGCAGGGCACTTGTAATCCTAGCTACTTGGGAGGCTAAGGTGGGAGGATTGCTTGAGTCCAGGAGTTTGAGCCTTGCGTGGGCAACAGAGAGAGACTCTGTCTCTTTTTTTTTTTTTTGAAACAGATTCTTGCTCTGTTGCCCAGGCTGGATTGCAGTAGTGTCATCTTGGCTCACTGCAACCTCCGCTGCTTGGGTTCAAGCGATTCTTCTGCCTCAGCCTCCTGAGTAGCTGGGATTACAGGCATGTGCCAGCACGCCCAGCTAATTTTTAGTAGAGATGGGGTTTCACCATATTGGCCAGGCTGGTCTTGAACTCCTGACCTCAAGTGATCCACCCACCTCGGCCTCCCAAAGTGTTGGGATTACAGGCCTGAGCCACCGCTCCTGGCAAAGACTCTGTCTCTTTAAAAAAAAAAAAAAAAAAGGAGTAACTGGATATAAGGTGGTGGACTATTTACAGGATACCATAAGCCATAAGCTCATGGTCCATAGTTGATACGTATTAGAAATAGAATATTAGTGGAAACAATTAATTAATTTTGAACATAAATGAAGCACACAAAAGGGAAATTTGGCATACTTAGAAGTGTCATCAAAGAGACTTAAAAAAAATAAAGGGACTGGGCGTGGTGGCTCATACCTGTAATCCTAACACTTTGGGAGGCCGAGGTGGGCAGATTGCCTGAGCTCAGGAGTTCGAGACCAGCCTGGGCAACATGGTGAAACCCCGTCTCTACTAAAATACAAAAAATTAGCCATGCGTGGTAGTGGGCGCCTGTAGTCCCATCTACTCCCGGGAGGGTGAGGCAGGAGGATTGCTTGAACCTGGGAGGCAGAAGTTGCAGTGAGCCAAGATTGTGCTACTGTACTCCAGCATGGGTGACAAAGTGAGACTCCATCTCCAAAAAAAAAAAAAAAAAAAAAAAACAAAAATAAATAAATAAAGGTTGGCTGGGCGCAGTGGCTCACACCTATAATCCCAGCACTTTGGGAGGCTGAGGTGGGCAGATTACAAGGTCAGAACTTTGAGACCAGCTTGACCAACATGGTGAAACCCCGTCTCTACTAAAAATAGAAAAATTAGCCGGGCGTGGTGGCACACACCTGTAGTTTCAGCTACTCGGGAGGCTGAGGCAGGAGAATCACTTGAACCTGGGAGGCGCAGGTTGCAGTGAGCTGAGACTCTACCACTGCATTCCAGCCTGGGCGACAGAGCAAGACTCTGTCTCAAAATAAAATAAATAAATAAAGGTTGTGGCTTTGAGTGAGGTTATTAGGACAACAACAAGGAATTTAGCAGTGGTATAAAGCAACAAAGCAAATTTTGCTATAGGTCCATCATTTTCTACTTAAAAATTGAAAATAAAAGCCTGGCTCAGTGGCTTACCCTTGTAATCCCAGCACTTTGGGAGGCCAAGGCAGGAGGATTGCTTGTGCCCAGGAGTTTGAGATTAGCCTAGGCAACATAGTGAGACCCTGTCTCTACAAATAATGAAACAATTAGCTGGGGATAGTGGCATATGCCTGTGGTCCCAATCCTCAGGAGGCTGATGCAGGAGGATCACCTGAGCCAGGGAAGTTGAGGCTGCAACGAGCCATGATCACACCACTGGGCTGCAGTTTGGGTGACAGAGTGAGACCCTGTCTTAAAAAAATGCAAATAAAACACCGTTTCAGAGTTAGCAGTGTTTATAATAAAATGTTTTACCTCTGATTATCATCTGCAATCTTATACTTTATGACTACACTGTTATTTACAACGTTTTAAATATTCCTGATGATAATGAAAAGAAGCTTATTTATAAACCAATACCAAATGGTTAGGAATTCACTTTTACTAAAAATGAATGCCTTTTTCTTTCTCTTGCTAGTGCCGAAAACATTTGAAGAGTCGGAGATTAGTCAGTGCAAAACAGCTTGGTGTGGATAGAATTGTAGATTTTCAATTTGGAAGTGATGAAGCTGCTTATCATTTAATCATTGAGCTCTATGATAGGGTAAGTTAAATTTGTGGGATATGGTGAAGGAAAATTCATTATTAATCATTTTGTAATAGTGCTATATAACATGAGTGGGGGAACATTTTTTTTCTGTGTCAAAGGCTGTTACTACCCTAGGAAATGGGTGCCACACAAATAAAATAAAATTTTCCAGTAATAACCTTCATTTTATCTGTAGGTCTGAGTTTAGGCAGACTTTAGCCATTTAGAATAGCCTTATGAATATAAGAGATTAAGATCTGAGAAGTAAATTATTTGGTACTTGACATTTCAGGACTAATATCATAGAACCAGAAAATAGTCAAGTATGGTCATGCACTGATGCGCTGTATGTATAGTGATGTTTCAGTCAACAACAGACTGCATATAAACGTTGGTCCTGTAAGATTGTAATGGATCTAATAAATTCTTACTGCTTAGTGACATCTTGATCCTGACCCTGTGTAGGCCTAGGCTGGTGTGTGTGTTTGTGTGTTTGTTTTTAACAAAAACATTAAAAGTAAAAACAAAACAAAACAATTTGAAATGGAAAAAAACTTAGAGAATATGGATCTAAAGAAAGAAAATATTGTACAGCTGTACGATATGTGTTTTAAGCTAAGTGTTATTACAAGAGTCAAAAAGTTAAAAAGCTTAAAGTTTATAAAGTAAAAAATACCAGTAAGCTAAGGTTAATTTATTATTGAAGAAAGAAAAACATCTTAAAAATAAATTTGGCTGAGCGCAGTGACTCAGGCCGGGAGCAGTGGCTCACACCTGTAATCCTAGCATTTTGGGAGGCCGAGGAGGGCGGATCCCCTGAGGTCAGGAGTTCGAGACCAGCCTGCCCAATGTGGCAAAACCGCATCTCTACTAAAAATACAAAAATTAGCCTGGTGTGGTGGTGCTTGCCTGTAGTCCCAGCTACTCGGGAGGCTGAGGCAGGAGAATCACTTGAACCTGGGAGGCAGTGGTTGCAGTGAGCTGAGATCATGCCATTGCATTCCAACTCAGGTGACAGAGTGAGATTCAGTCTCAAAAAAAAAAAATATATATATATATATATATACATAAGCTTAATCTGGTCTGAAGTAAGCATAATTTTTTTAAAAAATAAAAAATTTAGTGTAGCCCAAGTGTGTAGTATTTATCAAGTCTACAGTAGTATACAGTCACCTCCCAGGCCTTCACATTTACTCACTATCACTCACCCAGAGCAGTTTTCAGTCCTGCATGCTCCATTCATGGTAAGTGCCCTATACAGGTGTTCCATTTTTAATCTTTTATACTAGGGATCTTCAACCCCTGTGCCGCAGACTGGAACCGGTCTGTGGAACCAGGCCACACAGCAGGAGGTGAGCAGTAGTCAAGTGAGCATTACTCGCCTGAGCTCTGCCTCCTGTCAGATCAGTGGTGGCATTAGATTCTTATAGGAGCATGAACCCTATTGTGAACTGTGCATGCAGGGGATCTAGGTTGTGTGCTTTTTGTGAGAATCTAATGCCTGATGATCTGAGGTGGAACAGTTTCATCTGGAAACCATACCCCTGCACCCCCCATCCATGGAAAAATTGTCTTCCATGAAACTGGTCCCTAGTGCCAAAGGTTGGGGACTGCGGTTTTTTGTTTTGTTTTGGTTTGGTTTTTTTTTTTTTTGAGACAGAGTCTCACTCTGTTGCCCAGCCTGCAGTGCAAGGGCGTGATCTCAGCTCACTGCAACCTCTGCCTCCCGGGCTCAAGCGATTCTAGTGCCTCAGCCTCCCAAGTAGCTGGGATTACTGGCATGTACTACCATGTCCAGCTAATTTTTGTATTTTTAGTAGAGATGGGGTTTCACCATGTTGGCCAGACTGTTCTCAAACTTGTGACCTTGGGTGATCTGCTTGCCTCGGCCTCCCAAAGTGCTGGGATCACAGGCATGAACCACTGCGCCCGGCCTGGAACTGTTGTTGTAATACCATATTTTTACTGTACTTTTTCTATATAAATATAGAAATTTAGATATACTTAGATACACAAATACTTGCCATTGTGTTACAGTTGACTACAGTATTCAGTAACATGCTATACAGATTCCTAGCCTAGGAGGAATAGGTTATATCATATCTTTGGTGGATGTAGTAGGCTACGCCATCTAGGTTTGTGTAAATATACTCTGTTACGTTCACACGACGTTGAAGTTGCCTAAATGCATTTCTCAGAATGTATCCCCATTGTTAAGCAATGCATGACGTTGAGTCTGCCGCCTTTTATGCAATATTTTTTATTTTTTTGAGATAGAGTTTTACTCTGTTGGCCGGGCTGGAATGCAGTGGCATGATCAGGGCTTACTACAAACTCGGCCTCCTGGGCTCAAGTGACCCTCTTGCCTTAGCCTTTCATGTAGTTGGTACCACAGATGTGCACCACCATACCTGGCCAGTTTTTTGGTTTTTTGTAGAGACGGACTCTCACTCTGTTGCCCAGGCTGACCTTGGACCCCTGGCTCAAGCAATCTTCCCATCTCAGCCTCCTAAAGTGTTGGGATTACAGGGGTGAGCCACCACGCCTGGCTCTTTTATTCAATATATAATGTCTGTGAGATTCATTGATGTTGAGAATTCCCTTAGCTCCACATCCTTAGCAACATTTGGTATGATCTCTTAGAGCTCTTTATCTAATCTGATTATGAGCCCTTTGCTGATTATTTGTGTTGTAAATGTCCTTTTCTACTCTAACCTGAGTTTTTACTCTTTTCTTTTTTTTTATTTTTTAATTTTTTTTGAGAATAAGTCTCGCTCTGTCGCCAGGCTGGAGTGCAGTGGTGTGATCTCGGCTCACTGCAACCTCCGCCTCCTGGGTTCAAGCGATTCTCCTGCCTTAGCTTCCCGAGTAGCTGGGATTACAGGCGCCTGCCACCACGCCCAGCTAGTTTTTGTACTCTTAGTAAGACAGGGATTCACCATGTTGGCCAGTCTGGTCTTGAACTCCTGACCTCAGATAATCTGCCCGCCTTGGCCTCCCAAAGTGCTGGGATTACAGGTGTGAGCCACTGCGCCCGGCCTGGTACTAGTTTTTCAGCACTTAGTAATTTCTGGTTATCTATCTCTCTAACCAAGGTAAATGGTGGCTACATTTACTGAAGCCACTTATGTTGCAACCTGCCATTTCAGATGAATTTGGGATTACTCCCACCGTATTCTGTGACTATCTTGTAAGCAGTTGTAAGGCATTTTTGACTATTTTCATGGATGCTTCTTTGTATTTTAATTACACCTGTAAAGTAACTCTTATCTTCACTGTCAGTAATAAATTTGGAAGGTGGTATTCTTTTGTTAGCTTTATTTTCATTATGTTCCCCCTTCTTTTTTATTGAAAAGGTTATCTAGCAATATTAAATTTTAAAAAGTCTTTAATTCTAAATCTTTAAGAAGTAATTTCATTTTAGCCTACATATGCCTTCCATTTTCTAGGCTACAACTTTTCTGTGTGTCTTTGCTATGTTTTACCTAACATTATTTATATTTTCCTTTTTTTTTTTTTTAACATTGTTTCCATTAGGTAACCTCTTTCTACTATTTTGTTGTGTTGAGCTATCATAATTTAATTTCCCTAACTTTTACATTTAGGCTGTTTGGGCTTTTTTTTCTATTGTAAATAAATTTCAGTGAACATCTTTTTTTTTGAGACGGAGTTTCGCTCTTGTTGCCCAGGCTGGAGTGCAATGGTGTGATCTCGGCTCACAGCAACCTCCGCCTCCCAGGTTCAAGCCATTCTCCTGCCTCAGCCTCCTGAGTAGCTGGGATTACAGGCATGCACCACCACGCCTGGCTAATTTTGTATTTTTAGTAGAGACAGGGTTTCTCCATGTTGGTCAGACTGGTCTTGAACTCCAGACCTCAGGTGATCCGCCCGCCTCAGCCTCCCAAAGTGCTGGGATTACAGGCGTGAGTCCCCACGCCCAGCCATTCAGTGAACATCTTTAAGCATATTGCCTTTGGTTTTACTGGAGTGTTGGAGTTACTTCATTGGGCTACATTACCAAATGTGGAAATATGTGGGCAATTGGTATAACTAACTATATTGCTCTTGCCATGTAACTATTAATATTAAAAGACAAATTGCAGGTGAAAGTGTAATATGTTCCTTGCCTGGCTGGCTTCTGAAATTGACCACATTTTCTTTCTCAATTTTTTTTTTTTTTTTTTTTTAAGACAGAGTTTCGCTCTTGTTGCCCAGGCTGGAGTGCAATGGCGCAGTCTCAGCTCACTGCAACCTCCGCCTCCCAGGTTCAAGCGATTCTCATGCCTCAGTCTCCCAAGTGGCTGGGATTACAGGCATGCACCAACATGCCCAACTAATTTTGTATTTTTAGTAGAGACAGGGTTTCTCCATGTTGGTCAAGCTGGTTTTGAACTCCCGACCTCCGGTGATCCTCCCGCCTCGGCCTCCCAAAGTGCTGGGATTATAGGCGTGAGCCACCACGCCTGGCTTCTTTCTCAATTTTTAAGTAGTTTCAAAAATGATTTGCTTTGTTTTTTTCTGTTTTGTTTTGTTTTTTTATTTCTTTTTTTTTTTTTTGAGACAAGAGTTTGCTCTTGTTGCCCAGCCTGGAATGCAGTGGTGCGATCTTGACTCACTGCAACCTCCACCTCCCAGATACAAGTGATTCTCTTGCCTCAGCCTCCCAAGTAGCTGGGATTATAGGCACTCACCACCACACTTGGCTAACTTTTGTATTTTTAGTAGAGATGGAATTTCACCATGTTGGCCAGGCTGGTCTCAAAGTCCTGACCTCAAGTGATCTGCCCGCCTCGGCCTTCCACAGTGCTGGGGCTACAGGTGTGAGCCACTGTGCCCAGCCTCAAAAATGATTTGAAAGAGCACTAAATTGTATTTTATTCTATTGCAGGGGAACATTGTTCTTACAGATTATGAGTACGTAATTTTAAATATTCTAAGGTTTCGAACTGATGAGGCAGATGATGTTAAATTTGCTGTTCGTGAACGCTATCCACTTGATCATGCTAGAGCTGCTGAACCTTTGCTTACTTTGGAAAGGTAAAGTGTTTTGTTTTTAAACACATTTCATATTGTATTAAAATGTACTGGGCAACATAATGAGACCCTGTCTCTTAAAAAAAAGGTAAAATGGGTCATATGTCAGAACGTGAAAGAACTGAGATAAAATATTTTGTTTTACTTAGATAGCATAATTCAATTTAGACTGTTTGAACTACATAAATGTGCATGTAAGCAATTAAGCCTTATTTGGGAGAGGCAAATGTATGTCTTTAGGTGTTTTTTTTTTTGGAGACGGAGTCTTGCTCTGTTGCTCAGGCTGGAGTGCAGTGGCACAATCTCAGCTCACTGCAACCTCTGCATCCCAGGTTCAAGCGATTCTCCTGCCTCATCCTCCTGAGTAGCTGGGACTACAGGCGTGCGCCACCACGCCCAGCTAATTTTTGTATTTTTAGTAGAGATGGGGTTTCACCATGTTAGCCATACTGGTCTTGATCTCCTGACCTCAGGCAATCTGCCTGCCTCGGCCTCCCAAAGTGCTGGGATTACAGGCATGAGCCACTGCACTAGGTTGTCTTTAGTTTTTTTAGAGGTGGTGTCTCACTCCCCCTTCCCTGAGGCTGGAGTGCAGTTGGCGTGATCATAGCTCACTGCAGTCTTGAACTCCTGGGCTCAAGCAATCCTCCTGCCTCAGCCTCCCAAGTAGGTGGAACTACAGGAGCACACCACAATGCCTGGCTAATTTTTAAATTTTTTTTGTAGACATGGGGTCTTGCTTTGTTGCCCAGGTTGGTCTCGAACTTGTGGCTTTAGCAATCCTCCCACTTCAGCCTTCTAAAGTGTTGGAGTTACAGGTATGAGCGACTGGGCCCAGCCAATGTCTTTCTTTTTCATTTTAATTTTTTAAAATTTAAAATTTAAAATTAAAAAATATGGAACACTTAACAAATTTCATGTCATCCTTATGCAGGGGTCGTGCTAATCTCTGTTTCGTTCTAATTTTAGTATATGTGTTGCCGAAGCGAGCCCAATGTGTTTTTTAGCTAAGTTTTGGGTTACTTCAAATAGTTATGATTTCTTGGTAAATTGAGGAGACTTATTAGCTACTCTGTGAGAAGACAGATGAGTATCTTGTGCAGAGGGCAAAGGGAGAGAAATTCTGGTTTACATAAGAAAAAGGGAAGTGTAGTGTGAGGTAAAGTGATGATTGTAGCTGTATTCATCACTTATTTTGTATTTCAGCTTTATTCCAGCTAGCTGGAAGGCCCTGCTGACTCATATTCTACAGCAGTGGTTCCTAAAGTTTAACATACATCATTTCTTTGTTCCTTCTCCACTCCCACTGCTTCACTTAACTAGCCTACATTAAATAAATAAATAAAGTTGATCAGGCACGGTGGCTCACGCCTGTAATTCCAGCACTTTGGGAGGCCGAGGAGGATGGATCACCTGAGGTCAGGAGTTCAGACCAGCCTGACCAACATGGTGAAACTCCAACTCTACTAAATTTAAAAAAAATAAAATTAGCCGGGCATGGTGGTGCATGCCTGTAATTTCAGCTATTTGGGAGGCTGAGGCAGGAGAATCTCTTGAACCCAGGAGGCAGAGGTTGCAGTGAGACGAGATTGCACCATTGCACTCCAGCCTTGGCAACAGAGCAAAACTCTGTCTCAAAAATAAAAAAAATTAAAAAAATTTACATGCATCAGCATTACCTGGAGGGCTTGTTAAAACATAGATTGCCACCCCCACCGTCTGCTAATTCAGTAGATCTAGTCTAGGACCCAGGAATTTGCATTTCTAACTAGTTCTCAGGTAATGCTGATGCTGGTATGGGGACCACACTGATGTACAGCATTCTTAAAAGTTGTTAGATACTGGCTGGGTGCGGTGGCTCATGCCTGTAATCCCACTGCTTTGGGAGGCTGAGGCGGGCAGATCACAAGGTCAGGAGATTGAGACCATCCTGGCTAACACGGTGAAACCCCGTCTCTACTAAAAATACAAAAAATTAGCTGGGTGTGGTGGCGGGCGCCTGTAGTCCTAGCTACTCGGGAGGCTGAGGCAGGAGAATGGCATGAACCCTGCAGGCGGAGCTTGCAGTGAGCCGAGATCGGGCCACTGCACTCCAGCCTGGGCGACAGAGCAAGACGCCGTCTCAAAAAACAAAACAAAACAAAAACAAACAAACAAAAAGTTGTTCAATGCTTAATTAGGTAAAGCCATTTTGGATATTAAGGTATGGCATGAAAATTTACAAACATTTAACTTTTACAGAAAAATGTCATTTTTATGTCATTTATATGTGGGCACATTGCTGACAATATGCCTTGGTCGAAAAAATACTGGTTTCTCTTAGAAAACTGCCATTCAAGAACCTGTTAATCTTGGATAAATTACTTTTATGATCCATTTTCTTACAACAGGAGGACGAATTCCTGTTATGTTTCAGATTATTGTAAAGACCAGGTGAACTGATACAGATGAAAGTAGTATGAATATGAAGATTGCTGTAAGGTTTATTTAATATATGATAGTAAGAGGCATGTCAATTTTGTTTCACAGGTTGACTGAAATAGTAGCCAGCGCACCTAAGGGTGAACTACTGAAGAGGGTGCTTAACCCATTACTTCGTGAGTATTCCTGCAAATAGCAGTGAAATGTTTGCAAGACAGTGTGGTTTTCAGGAATATATTCAAATCTTTTATGGTTTTATTAGAAAATTTGAACAAGTGATCCTTGGAGTAAGTAGGAGTTTATTGTCAAAGAAAGAGAAGTTAAACCACATGAAGTTTGAGCTTTATCTATTAGGTTTTATTTAAAAGCAATGCAGATTGTGTTATCTAGTACTTCAGTGCTAATGGTAGTATTCTAAGAAATCAGATTTTTTCATTGTGAGTCTTTGATTTAATAACTAGTTAGCTTAGTTTTTTGTTTTGTTTTTTTTAATTGGTGGGTCTCAGGGCATCCCAGCATCTGACAGGTCCTTTTGATCCCAATAAGCATTTTTGATCCCAATACACTTTTGTACTTGAGAAGATCATCACTTAGCCCTATATTAAGGAATCTAGAGAAGACATAGAGGGAGGCACGTACCATTGATTACTGAGCACTAGAGAGTTACTCTTCCTCTCTTATGAAATTAGAATGCATTCAAAAGTTATCTTTAGAACTTTCCAACTGTTAGTAAAGCATGTGTAAAATTTGTATGTTTAAGCCAGTGTCTCCCTGGCAAATGCAAATTTCTTTTCTTTTTTAATTTATTTTTTTGTTTGTTTTAGAAGTAGAGTCTCATTATGTTGCCCAGGCTGGTCTCAAACTCTGAGCTCAAGCAATCCACCCACCTTGGCCACCCAAATTGCTGGGATTATAGACGTGAGCCACCACACTTGGCCTTCCCCTGGCAAATTTCTGTTATGTTTGAAATCAGGTAGTACAGGTTGAACATTACTAATGTGAAAATCTTAAGCCTAAAATTATTAATTATTTTTGAGACAGAGTCTGTCTCTGTCACCAGGCTGGAGTGCAGTGGTGCAGTCTCAGCTCACTGCAACCTCTGCCTCCCGGGTTCAAGCAATTCTCCTGCCTCAGCCTCCTGAGTAGCTGGGACTACAGGCGCATGCCACCACGTTCAGCTAATTTTTTTTGTATTTTTAGTAGAGATGGGGTTTCACCATGTTGGCCAGGATGGTCTTGATCTCTTGACCTCGTGATCCACCTGCCTTGGCCTCCCAAAGTGCTGGGATTACAGGTGTGAGCCACCGTGCCTGGCCTGAAGTCTGAAACTTTTTGAACACAGACATGATGCCACAGGTGGAAAATTCCACACTGACCTTATGTGACAGCTATACAGAATTATTTAAAATATTGTATAAAATCACCTCCAGGCTATATTGTGTAAAGTCATAAATGAATTTTGTGTTTACACTTGGGTTGCATCCCCAAGATATCTCATTATGTATATGCAGATATTCCAAAATGTGAAAAAATCTGAAATCTGAAACACTTCTATCCCAGCACATCACATAAGGGATACTCAACTTACATGTCCTCTAACTGTTCACTTTTTTTTTTCAAAAGAGTTTTGGCATTTGGCATTTCAAAAGATCTTTTGCATTTCCCAAGGGTCTCGCTCTGTTGCCCAGGCTGAAGTGCGGTGCCACGAACACTGCTCACTGCAGCTTCAACCTCCCAGGTTCAGGCCATCCTCCTGCCTCAGCCCCACAAGTAGCTGGGACTACAGGAATGAACTCCTGGCTAATTTTTCTATTTTTTGGTAGAGACAGGGTTTTACTATGTTGTCCAGTTTGGTCTCGAACTCCTGAACTCAAGCAATCTGCCCGCCTCAGCCTCCCAAAGTGCTGAGATTACAGGCATGAGCAACTGCGCTCGGCCAGCATTTCCTTATAAAATTTAGAGTTGACTTGTTACTTTCTACGAAAAAAGCCTCGTAGGATTTTGATAAGGATTACATTATTACTGTTATTTGAGACAATCTCATTCTGTTGCCCAGGCTGGAGTGCAGTGGCATGATCTCAGCTCACTGCAACCTCCACTTCCTGGGTTCAAGTGATTGTCTTGCCTCAGCCTCCCACGTAGCTGGGATTACAAGTGTGTGCCACTACACCCACTAAGTTTTGTGTTTTTAGTAGAGATGGGTTTTCACCTTCTTGGCCAGGCTGGTCTTGATTACAGCTGTGAGCCACTGCCTGGCCTGGTAAGGATTACATTAAGTCTGTGGATCAGTTTGGGGAGAATTGCCGTTTTAACTGCATTGAGTCTTCTATGAAGAGAGAATGTCTGACTGTTTATTTAGATCTTTAATTTCTCTCAGTTAGATTTATTCCTAAACATTCTATTCTTTTTCATGCTATTGTCAGTGGAATTGTTTTCTTAATTTCATTTTTGCATAGAAATACAGTTGATTTCTATATATTGGTTTTTGTATCCTGCAAACCTGATAAACTTGATTATTCATTCTAGTAGGGTTTTTTTGTGGGTTCCTTAGGATTTTTTAACATACAGGATCATGTCATCTGTGAATAAGGATGCTTTATTTCTTCCTTTAGAATCTGAATGCTATTAATTAATTTGCCTTATTGTGCTAGCTACAGCCTCCAGTACAATGTTGAATAGCAGTGTGAGACTGAATATTCTTTCCTTGTTCCTGATCTTAGGGGGATAATATTCAGTCCTTCACCAGTAATTATCATGTTAGCTGTAGGTTTTTCATAGCTGTCCTTATAAGGTTGAGAATGCTCCCTCTATTCCTAGTTTATTGAGAGTTTTTATTAGGAATTAGTGTTTAATTTTGTCAAATGCTTTTTCTGCATCTACTGAAATGATATATATGGCTTTTTTCCTTTATTTTATCAATATGAAGTATTATATTAACCAGTTTTTGGTTGCCAAACCAACCTTGCATTCCAGGGATAAGTCCTCATTGTGGTTGAAGCCCATTAAATTCCTATAACTTGCACTGACTTTTGTAAGTTAATTGTAGTCTCAAATTTCTTTAAGGACTAGAATTGTCATTTCTTTTTTTTTTTGGATCGGGGGGTGGGGTGGGAGACAGAGTTTCACTCTTGTTGCCCAGGCTGCAGTGCAATGGCACGATCTTGCCTCGCCACAGCCTCTGCCTCCTGGGTTCAAGTGATTCTCCTGCCTCAGCCTCCCGAGTAGCTGGGATTACAGGCATGTGCCACCACGCCCGGCTAATTTATTGTATTCTTAGTAGAGACGGGGTTTCTCCATGTTGGTCAGGCTGGTCTCCAGCTCCTGACCTCAGGTGATCCACCTGCCTCGGCCTCCCAAAGTGCTGGGATTATAGGCGTGAGCCACCGCACCCAGTCTAAGAACTAGAATTGTCATTTCTAAGTAACACTTCAAAATAAGTAAACTTATTGTTTTCACCAGCCACTGTTATTGAGTAGATCATTGATATTGGGATATAAATTTGTGCTGTATTTTGAATGTTAAATTTTAGGCTGGGTCATGGTGGCTCACACCTGTAATCTCAGCACTTTTGGAGGTCAAGGTGAGTGGATCACCTGAGGTTAGGAGTTCGAGACCAGCCTGGACAACATGGTGAAACCCTGTCCCTACTAAAAATACAAAAATTAGCTGGGCATGATGGTGGGTGCTTGTGATCCCAGCTACTCAGGAGGCTGAGGCAGGAGGTGGGAGGTGGAGGTTGCAGTGAGCCAAGATTGCACCATTGCACTCCGGCCTGGGCGACGGGTAAAACTCCATCTCAAAAAACAAAAACAAAAAAGAATTTATAGGAAAATACTAAAAGTAATATCCTCTGCATTTATAGCCTATGGACCAGCTCTCATTGAACACTGTCTTATAGAAAATGGATTCTCGGGTAATGTCAAAGTGGATGAAAAACTTGAAACTAAAGGTATGTCTGCATGGTACATTTTTCATTTATTTCGTTTTTTTTTAAACTATGAAAATTTTCTCTGGGAAAGTAATAAGGGAGCAGGTGGTTCTAGAATGAAAAACATTTGACCGGGCACAGTGGCTCATGCCTGCAATCCCAGCACTTTGGGAGGCTAAGGTGGGAGGATCACTTAAGCCTGGGTGTTTGAGGCTGCAGTGGGTGGTGACTGCACCACTGCACTCCAGCCTGAGCAACAGAGTGAGACCCCCATCTCAAAAAAACCCACAAAAACAAATATCACCACTCTCAAAAAAAAAAAATTGAATGAGATTTTAGTGAATGTTTTAGTTTCTGCAATATACTAAATCAGTGCACTCATAAAATGACAACAGGTGCTGGTGGTGGTGTTTTGTTTTTGTTTGTTTTTATAAAGTGATTCTGATGTTTATATGGAGGAAAAGCATGTGAAAATGTTCAGGATAACTCTGGAAAATACTGATTTACTATTATTACTGTCTGTGTAACCCTTCACGGATTAAAATATGAAGCTCTAGTAATTAAAACTATAAGTTTTTGGAGAAGGAATAGCATAAGGATTCCAAAAATAGTTTGAAATAATATGGGAATTTAGATTGTGAACAAAGTTCCTTTCAGGTCATGAAGGGAAAGGTGGATGATTCAATAAAAGCTACTTGGACAACAGGCTGTTCAAAATGTAACCGTATATCCATATATACTGATTATAAACATGAAATCACTATCTCTAATTTTCTTGAATGCTACATTATTTCGTAAGCACTTTCCTGTTTTTCTACATAGTTGTTTAGCCATGGTTAATTGACACTTGATTGGCACTCCTTTTTTCCTTTTTTTCCCCCCACCATTAGATATTGAAAAAGTACTTGTTTCTCTGCAGAAAGCAGAAGACTATATGAAAACAACATCCAACTTCAGTGGGAAGGTAGCACCATGTATACTTACTATATATTGTTGTGATTTATTTGGGTTTTCAGAAATTAAATGTTCATTAAAGGATCATTATATATACATTTTATTTTAATTTGGAAAATTGTTATCTGTAATATGCTTATTCCAGGATAGTTTTTTTGTTTTGTTTTTTGAGACAGTCTTGCTCTGTTATCCAGGCTGGAGTGCAGTGGCATGATCTTGGCTCACTGCAACCTCTACTTCCCTGGTTGAAGTGATTCTCCTGTCTCAGCCTCCCGAGTAGCTGGGACTACAGGCACGTGCCACCATGCCTGGACAGTTTTTATATTTTCAGTAGAGATGAGGTTTCACCGTGTTGGCCAGGCTGGTCTCGAATTCCTGACCTCAAGTGATCTGCCCACCTTGGCCTCCCAAAGTGCTGGAATTATAGACATGGGCCACTGCACCCGGCCCAGGATAGTGTTTTAAAAGTTTTTGTTGGTTTGTAAGTTTTTTTCTGTTCCCTGTCTTTTATAGAAAGTACAATGTCAGGTTAGTATCGGCTCTTCAGAAAAGTTGAGGAATTTACAATTATTTCTTTAGTTGTTTTAGATAGAGAAGCACATTTTCATTTGTCAGCCCTTTTCAAAAATGTTGTGATTTATAGCTCTCAACCATTAAATATTTTTTGAATTACCCCGTAGCTTATGAGTGTTTTTCTTCCCTTTTCAAAGTATAACTCTATTTATAGAAAATTAAAATTAATATCAGTCATAGAAAGTAAACCTTTGGATTAGGTGCAAATTAATATCAGTCACAGAAACTAAATCTTTAGTTGCGGTGGCTCACACCTGTGATCTCAGCACTTTTGGAGGCCAAGGTGGGCAGATCACTTGAGACCAAGAGTTTGACACCACCCTGGCCATCATGGCAAAACCTTTGTCTCTACTAAAAATACAAAAATTAGCCAGCTATGGTGGCACACACCTATAATCCCAGCTACTTGGGAGGCTGAGGCATGAGAATCGCTTGAACCCGGGAGGCAGAGGTTGCAGTGAGCTGAGAATACACCACTGCACTCCAGCCTGGGTGACAGAGCGAGCGAGACTGTATAAAAAAAAAAAAGTAAGTAAATCTTTGTTAATTATGAATAGGAATGATTTTAATATTGCATTTTTGTAGGGATATATCATTCAGAAAAGAGAAATAAAACCAAGCTTGGAAGCAGATAAACCAGTTGAAGATATACTCACGTAAGCATATAGGCATGGGTCAATTTGCTTTGGGTGTTTGTTAATGTTCTCAAATGTGATATAATAAATATGTTTTACAGGTATGAGGAATTTCATCCTTTCTTGTTTTCTCAACATTCACAATGTCCATATATAGAATTTGAATCATTTGACAAGGTGGGTTTTCCGTTCTGTTCCTTTACCAGTTAGTTAGCGTGATATGAGCTGTTAATATCAACTTGCTTCTATTGAGAAATTGAAACTATACTTGCTTTACATTCACTGTGAATCTGGGCGTTAAAGATCAGTGTCGTCACAGATACAGGCTGTTGGAAATAATTGTTGCCACTTTATTTCAGGATGAAGGACTAGAGATTTGAATTTCATTTGATTCTTGATACTGTTTAGCCATATAATACATTTACTGGAAATCTGTTCAAGTTCTTTGAGTGGTGTTATGAAACACAATGGAATCTAAAATTCTGTGTATGCAGCTGGGCATGCTGGCTCATGCCTATAATCTCAGCACTTTGGGAGGCCAAGGCAGGCAGATCACTTGAGGTCAGGAGTTCAAGACCAGCCTGGCAAACACAGTGAAACCCTGTCTCTACGAAAAACTACAAAAATTAGCGGTGTGTGGTGGGGTGCACCTGTAGTCCCAGCTATTTGAGAGGCTGAGGCAGGAGAATCACTGGAACCTGGGAGGTGGAAGTTGCAGTGAGCCAAGATCGCGCCACTGCAATCCAGCCTGGGCAACAGAGCGAGACTCTGTCTCAAAAAAAAAAAGGTAAAATTCTGTGTATGCAAGTTGAAGTAGAGACTGTGCTTTTTTTTCAGCTGGTTGTTTGTCTGTTTTTTTAATAAGGCCGTGGATGAATTTTATTCCAAGATAGAAGGCCAGAAAATTGACTTAAAAGCTTTACAACAGGTATGTATTATTAAAAGCACATATTAAACCAGCTAGTCTTTAGTGGTTTGATGGGTAGATGATACAGGAAAGGGTAGCCTTTTAAAAAGAGTGTAAGAAGTAGTACGGGAACTCTCTGACCTGCCTCTTTATTTATGATAAAGGTTTATGAAGAAGGTCCCTGGGGGATTTTATTGTTGAAAAGTATGTCCTCATTTGTTTCATTGAGTATTTCAGATATTCTGTAAAAAAAGGAAAATACAGTGGGAATGTGAGGCCTATTATTTACACCTTAATGTGGTTTGCTCAGAACAACCCAAAGCTTCTCAAACATTGCTGTTAAGGAGATACTGTTTTAGGGAGATTTTAAATAGGCCAGAGGAGGGGATATTGTTTATCATTAAACTGTTTCTTTTTTAAATGGACTTTAAAGCTAGGTCTTAATATGTTTTCTGTGTATCATGACTCCAAAAGAAGTGATATACAGTATTTTCCCAGCACATTTGACCATGTTTTTAGAGCGTTTGCTGCAGAACAGTTTCATAAATTGTTAATAGTCACTCTTGATTTGAAGGGGATTTGATTTTTTCAAAAATAGTCTTAAAATATGTGTGCAAAAATTTCAAATTATTTGAGGCTGGGCGAGGTGGTGCACCCAGCACTTTGGGAGGCCGAGGCGGGCAGACCACTTGAGGTCAGGAGTTCGAGAACAGCCTGGCCAACATGGTGAAAACCTGTCTCTGCTGGAAATACAAAAATTAACGGGGTGTGGTATGGGTGTCCAGCTACTCAGGAGCCTGAGGCACAAGAATTGTTTGATCCTGGGAGGCGGAGGTTGCAATGAGCTGAGACTGCACTTCAGCCTGGGTGACAGAGTGAGACTCTGTCTTAAAGAAGAAAAAAAAATCAAATTGTTTGAATCCCTGTACCACTTCCCCTTCAGTTTTTAAAAATTAGTTAATCATAGCACAATTTCAAAGCAGGTAGGCCAGTCAAATGAATTATGTACATCACGTAATTACCACATGGTGGCAGCACTTTGGCTAGTAAACTGAACCCCATGGTTTCATGGGTGTCAAAATACTAGTGATTTATTTTGGTGATCATTTTGTGGGTTTTAATAGTCATTGTTCTTATCTAAATTTTAAAAAATATTTCATCTAGCATTTAAATACTCATTAATTGATGATATTACTAGTGTTAGAAATTTTGCCCCCAATTGATAACCTTGAAATGTAAATTATATATGATAAAATGCCATATAGAAGGTCAAATAACTACCATGAGCCTTTGTCTTATTAATTTAGGGGAAAAAGTTTCTGTAAAATACTGGAAATAGTTCTGAGAAAATCAAAAGTAGCAAAAAATACAAAGTCATTTGGTAATTTATGCTCTTTAGGAATGCATTCCCTGCCAGGTGCAGAGGCTCAGGTGTGTAATCCCAGCACTCTGGGAGGCCAAGGTGGGAGGATTGAGCTCAGACATTCCAGAGCAGCCTGGGCAACATAGCGGGACCCGGCCTCTGTTATTAAAAAAAAATAAAGAATTCCTTCTCCCGAACTTTACTTTTGTGCCGTAGGAAAAAATGTCTTGATTTCTGCCTGTTTGAATAATGCCAAGGGTATTAGGGATATATCTTATATACATAGTAACCTGTCATCAAAATCCCTTTCTATATAAGGAGTGGGAGTTAGGGAGACAGGAGAAGTAATTTTGGGGCATGGAACGCATTGTAGTGGGATAGGCCTAGGGTGGTAGACTATGGGAACTTCAGCCAGCTAGATAACAGCATAGATGGGGTAAGGATAGTGAGTGTTGGGAAGTAAGAGAGGGATGTCATGAGGTAGGAGAAATCTAATTTTTAAAAAATCTGTTTTGCCAATAAAAGGAAAAGCAAGCATTGAAGAAATTAGATAATGTTCGAAAGGATCACGAAAACAGATTGGAAGCTCTTCAGCAGGCTCAGGTATTATGTTTGGCTTTCTCAGTGCTTTTTCAAAAATGTTAACTTTAACTGGCAATGTAGTAAATGTGTGTGGTTTGTTTCTTAAGGAAATAGACAAACTGAAAGGAGAGCTCATAGAAATGAACCTACAAATAGTTGACAGAGCCATTCAGGTAGTTCGAAGTGCTTTAGCTAACCAGATAGATTGGACAGAAATTGGGTTAATTGTGAAAGAAGCCCAGGCTCAAGGAGACCCTGTTGCAAGTGCAATCAAAGAATTAAAACTACAAACAAACCATGTTACAATGCTGCTAAGGTAAGTTTGACTCTTAGTCAAGCAGTTAATGCTTGTCTTTATTTTGTTATTTTAATTGTTCACTGTATTAAACATTTTTTCTTCGTATTTTGAAATTCTCAAAAGGAGAAAACTAATTTAGATTAAAATAAATAATGAAACTTTCAGTACTGTAAACCATTTATAATTTTATTGAAGAAGAAAATTGAAAATAAAAGTGATGTCATTGACGTTAGTGAAATGCTATTGAATATTTTTAATAGAAATCCATACTTGTTATCAGAGGAGGAAGATGATGATGTTGATGATGACGTCAATGTTGAGAAAAATGAAACTGAACCACCAAAAGGAAAAAAGAAAAAACAAAAGAGTAAACAGTTGCAGAAGCCTCAGAAAAATAAGCCCTTACTTGTAGATGTTGATCTCAGCTTGTCAGCATATGCCAATGCCAAAAAGTAAGTCATTTAGCTTTACATTTTAGGCCAAGTATTATCTGCAATAAATTAAGGAATTAAGGACATTTAAAAAAATTTAAAATTTCACCTGTATATGCATACTTTTTTTGGGTGAAGATACTTTTTTAAATTTAGTTTTGTTAATTATACAGTTTGTTCTGATTTGTTTGGTATAATTTGAGAATTTGTCAAGTTAGAACTAAGTAGAAAACTGAAGAATAAATATTATACTCAAAATTTAAGAGAAATATGTTTTTCTAGGTATTATGATCACAAGAGATATGCTGCTAAGAAAACACAAAAGACTGTTGAAGCTGCTGAGAAGGTACTGAGTATTTCTTAGAGTGAATGTTAGTTGTTTTTGCCTGCTTAATTTAATGGACATAATTATTTCTTCTGTTTAAATGAGGTTTTCTAATTCAAAAGTATCTTTCAAACTTAACTTTGCTTTAAATATATGTATTTCCAGTATTTTTTCCCCCCCAGGACTGCTCCTCCCCTGTTCTTCCTCATCTCAGTAAATAACACCTTCATTTTTCTGTTCACTCAGGTTAAAAACGTTTGTGATATCCTGGACTCTTTTCCCATAAATCATGCAATCCATCAGTAAATCCTTTGGTTCTTTCTTTAAAGTACAGCCAGAATCTGGCTACTACTCATTATTTCCACTGGTCAGTCCCCTATCACCTCTGTGTTTACATGGACTATGACAGTAGCCTCTTGGATCTCTCTCTTCCTCATCTTTTCCCACTCCAGTCTGTTCTTCACATAGCAGCCATTGTGACCCTTTTTTTTTTTTGAGATGGAGTTTTGCTCTTATTGCTCAGGCTGGAGTGCAATGGCTTGATCTCAGCTCACTGCAACTTCTGCCTCCCAGGTTCAAGCGATTCTCCCACCTCAGCCTCCTGAGTAGCTGGGATTACAGGCGCCCGCCACCACACCCAGCTAATTTTTGTAGTTTTAGTAGAGACGGGGTTTCACCATGTTGGTCAGGTTGGTCTCAAACTGCTGACCTCAGGTGATCCGCCTGCTTCAGGCCTTGACCCTCGACCCCGCAAAGTGCTGGGATTACAGGTGTGAGCCACCACGCCTAGCCCCATTATGATCCTTTTGAATCAAAAGTGAAGACTGGGTGTGGTGGTTGACGCCTGTAATTCCAGCACTTTGGAAGGCCAAGGCTGGTGGATCGCTTGAAGCCAGGAGTTTGAGACCAGCCTGGCCAACATGGTGAAACCCCATATCTACTGAAAATACAAAAATTAGCCTGACATGATGGCGGGTACCTGTAATCTCAGCTACTTGGGCGGCTGAGGTGGGAGAATCTAATGAACCCGGGAGGTGGAGGTTGCAGTGAGCTGAGATCATCCCATTGCACTCTAGCCTGGGAGACAGAGCGAGATTCTGCCTCAAAAAATATATTAAAATAAATAAATCAAAAGTGAAGTCCTTTTTATCTTCCAGTTGCTTCCCATCTTAATACAATTCAGAGCCCTCCTCCTATCCTGCAAGAAGGACAGGAGATCTCCTCCCCTCTGACCTCATCACCTGCATTCCTCCTCTCATACACTCTTTCTGGCTACACTGGGATCTTAGCTGTTCATAAAATAATGACACATGCTCCCCTCTCAGGGTCTTTGCCCTTGCTGTTCTCTCTACCTGGAATTTTCAGTTTGACCCCTCTCTTCATTTACGTATCTACGTAAATGAGATTTAATCAGAGAATCCTTCCTTGACCACACATTACTAACGATAGTACTACCCTGAATCTCTCTCTTTATTTTGCCTTATTTTCTTCTTGAAAAACACTCCCCACAGCCCAACATATGTTTATTTGAATATTTTTTCTTGATTCCCTGTAGAATATAGATTGCATGAAAGTAGAATCTTTGTGTTGTTCGTTGCTGCATCCCAATCCCTGGAATATTGCCTGGAACAGAGTAGGCACTTTAATAGCTGTTAAATGAGTGGCCATCACGACTTGGCCCTCTGTCTACAGCTTCAACCTCATTTCTTGACATTTTGCCCTTGATTACTACTTGCTGGTCTTTTTTTTTTTTTGCTTATAGTACCCTTTTTCCTATTCTTTGCCTGATAACCCCGTTAGTCGTTGAGGATTCAGCTTAAATGTCATCTCCTCAGAGATACTTTCTTTGACCATAATCCAGTGTAAGTCGGGTTTCCTTGTTATATTCCTATAGCATCTTTAGAAGCACTCACCATTATATATTTATTTAAAGGATTATATGATTAATAGTTGTCTCTTCTAGACCTAGTGGGGTGGGAGTGGGGGCTTTGTCCATCTTGTTCACTGTTGTATCTCTAACGGCATCTGGCCTAGAACCTAGCACCTGATAGATACTCAGTATCTAGAAAATGACAAGGTATTTATTAATTTGTAGGTCTTGGGCAAATATTTTCATGTAGTAATTCTTTGGTTTAGATTATTTTAATACTTAAGGCGAAAATATTTTCATTTCTTCATTACTTTCAAGTATGCGTATTTGTGTGTGTGTGTGTGTAGATTGTGCCATTTTGTGACATTTAAAAAATTTCTCGCCCCATTATTTACTTTGGTGTTATTTAAATACATTCTTAACAAATTGTTTTTAAAACTCTTTTCTATAAATAGGCATTCAAATCAGCAGAAAAGAAAACAAAGCAAACATTAAAAGAAGTTCAGACTGTTACCTCTATACAAAAAGCAAGAAAAGTATATTGGTAAGTGTTCTCTTTCAAATATAGTTTTTGTTTTTATTAAAATTATCCATGCACATTGTTTAGAAAAGTCAAACAGTTCTACAAAGCTTGTTACAAAACCAGTAGCTCTGCAATTTTTTGTTGGTTTGTTTGAGACAGGGTCTCCGTCACCCGGGGTGGAATACAGTGGCATGAACATGGCTCACTGTAGCCTTGACCTCCTGGGCTCTAGCAGTTCTCCCACCTCAGCCTCCCAAGTAGCTGAGACTACAGGCACATGCCACTGTGCCCAGCTAATTTTTTAATTTTTTGTAGAGGCAGGGTCTCACTTTGTTGCCCAGGCTGGTCTCAAACTTCTAGGCTCAAGAGATCCTCCTGCCTCAGCCTCAGTGCTGGATTACAGGCGTACGCTTCTGCACTCAGCTAGTTCTCCAGTTCCTTGCCTTTACTGCTATTGCCTGCTCTCCGAAGGAAACTACTTTTAGCTCTTTTAGTTGATTCTTTTGATATTTGCCTTTATTTATCTTAGTAATATGTTTATATTGCTACTTCTTAATTTTTCTGTTTTATATTCTTACTAACTTCCCACTGGGAAAGATGAAGATTTCCCTCTTTCCACTTCCGTTCCATTACATACACACACAGTTACAGCATAATTTTCTCAAGATTAATAGCATTGGCATCATTATAAATATTTAAATTATAGTCATATAATTTATATGTCATAGCTGACCCACATAGAATTCTGTTTTCTTTTTCCTTCCTTGCTCAGTTTTAAAAATCTTCCCTGGAGTTACTAATTGTCATTTCATTTGCTTTTTATTTTTGTTCTTATCACTAATTTATCTAAATATTATCCTCCAAGTGTGTTGAGACATTGGAATTCAATCAGTATCATCTTGCAGAGGTCAGAAGTCTCTCCTGGAGCTTTTTGACTTACTTAATTTTATATTGGTTCTCTCTAAGCATCGTACACTTTCCTTTTATTGTTATCTTGGAAGTTATCTTTACCTTCCTCTGTTTTGGAAACTCTTTTCTGGATCTTATACTTCTTTCTTGGTCGAAAGAGTGTGTGTTCCAGAAGCTTCACAAGAAAGGGTGTATAGAAAGCAAAGTTTTTGAGGTCTCCAACGTATAAAACATTTTACTCTTATAGTTTGAGTGGGCTGGGCACGGTGGCCCATTCCTGTAATCTCAGCACTCTGGGAGGGTGAGGTGGGTGGACCTCTTGACCTCTGGAGTTCGAGACTAGCCTGTGCAACATGCCGAACCCCGTCTCTTAAAAAAAAAAAAATTGAGTGTGGAATTCTGTGAAAATATGTTTTCTTCAGACTTTTTTTTTGAGACGGAGTTTCACTTTTATTGCCCAGGCTGGAGTGCAGTGGCGCAGTCTTGGCTCACTGCAATCTCTGCTTTCCGGTTTCAAGCGATTCTTATGCTTCAGCCTCTGGAGTAGCTGGGATTACAGGCACCCACCACCACACCTGGCTAATTTTTGTATTTTTAGTAGAGATGGGGTTTCGCCTTACTGGCCACCCTGGTCTCAAACTCTTGACCTCGTGTTCCACTGGCCTTGGCCTCCCAAAGTGTTGGGATTATAGGCGTGAGCCACCATGCCCTGCCTCTTCAGAGTTTTAAAGGTATTGCTTCATTGTAGTAACTTGAGAAATCTGGTATTATTTTGATAGTTGATATTTTATTTTTTATTTTATTTTTTTGAGACAGAGTCTCACTTTGTTGCCCAGGCTGGAGTGCAGTGGCGTGATCTTGGCTCACTGCAACCTCCGCTTCCTGGGTTCAAGTGATTCTCCTGTCTCAGTCTCCTGAGTAGCTGGGATTACAGGTGCGCGCCACCACGCCCAACTAATTTTTGTGTGTTTAGTAGAGAAGGGTTTCTGCCATGTTGTCCAGGCTGGTCTCTTAACTCCTGGCCTCAAGTGATCTGCCCGCCTCAGCCTCCCAAAATGCTGGGATTACAGGCTTGAGCCATCACACCTGGCTGATAGTTGATATTTTACATGAAACTTGTTTTTGCCTTTCTACAAGCTTGTAGATATTTCTCCCCTCCCAATGTTTTCTCCAAATTTTTCAAAATTTTACAATTGGGGTTGGTGGTGATGTTTTAATCCATTATGTTGGATACTTTGTGGGCTGTTTTAATTCAGAAACTTTCAATTCTGAGACATTTTCTGGAAATAGTTCTTGAAAAACTGCCTCTGCTTTCTTTTTTCTTTTCCTTCTGGAAATCTTGTTTTTAAGATATGGAACCCCCTAGACCAGTCCTCCAATTTTGTTGTATTTTCTGTTTTCAAGTCTATCATTTTGCTCTACATCCTGGGAGTTTCCTCAGCTTTATCTTCCACCAAATCCTTCCACTGAATTTTTTATTACTTCCTATCATGTTTTTAATTTTAAGAACTCTCTTCTCAACATAGTGTTCCTGGCAAAAAAAGAGAGGACTTTTTTTTTTGGTTCTTGGAATATACCCTTTTTAAAAAAATAAATAAGTTTCTGCTTTAGTTTCTTTTAGCTCTCTGAGAATAGTTTTGATGTATTAAATTTTTTTAGTATTCTTTTTTTGCAAGTCTCTGTCTTCTCCAAGTTGTTTCTTTTTAAATTTTTAAAAATTATATATATTTAGGCTGGGCACGGTGGTGCTCACCTATGTAATCCTAGCACTTTGGGAGACAAAGACAGGTGGATCACTGGGAGTTAGGAGTTCGAGACCAACCTGGCCAACATGGTGAAAACCCATCTCTACTAAAAATACAAAAAAAATTAGCTGAGTGTGGTGGCAGGTGCCTGTAATCCCAGCTACTAGGGAGGCTGAGACACGAGAATCACTTGAACATGGGAGGCAGAGGTTTCAGTACGCCGAGATCGTGCCACTGCACTCCAGCCTGGGTGACAGAGCAAGACTCTGTCTCCAAAAAAAAAAAAAAAAAAATCTCTAAGGGGACTCTGGTAATGCTAGACCTCTCAAAAACAAAAAGTTAAAGTCATGAAGTCCCCCTACCCCACCACACATACTGATTGGAGACCAGAAGTTAATGTGTTCAGCAGACATACTCCCTTTCTTCACTTAACATGGCGGTAGTCTTTCCACAATCTGTTACACACATAGACATTGTCATCCTTTTCATCCCTGCAGTGTGTAAATGAGAGGAAAGGGGCCACCATTACCTTTTTTTTTTTTTTTAAGTAGAGACGGGATCTTTCAGTGTTGCCCAGGCTGATCTCGAACTCCTGGGCTCAAGTGATCCTCCCACTTCAGCCTCCCAAAGTGCTGGGATTACAGATAAAATGGCCCTACCATTATTACTTTTTTTTTCTTTGAGACAGAGTCCTAGCTCTGTTGCCCACGTTGGAGTGCAGTGGCGCGATCTTGGCTCACTGCAGCCTTCACCTCCCAGGCTCAATGGATTCTCCTGCCTCAGCCTCCCAAGTAGCTGGGACTGCAGGTGTGCGCCACCATGCCCGGCTAATTTTTGTACTTTCAGTAGAGATGGATTTCACCATATTGGCCAGGCTAGTCTTGAACCCTGACCTCAAGTGATCCACCCTCCTCATCCTTCCAAAGTACCGGGATTATAGGCATGAGCCACCGCACCCAGCCCATTATTAGCTCTTGATACGATACTTTCAGAATCTGAAACGGAGAGGGTAAGGAACTTAAGCGAAGTTATGCAGTGACCAGAGGACAACGCATAAGTGCTGACAGGTTTGAGGAATGACTCTGTCATGGCACCAAACTCAAAACGTATTCATTAACTTTTCTTTGAGCCATAAAAAGGATCAAATGTGTCATTTCAACAAACACACAAACACTTGCCTGCCGTCAAACAAAAGGAAATGGGGGCCAGCCACAGTGACTTATGCCTGTAATCCCAGCACTTTGGGAGGCTGAGGCGGGCATATGACGAGATAAGGAGTTCGAGACCAGCCTGGCCAATAAGGTGAACCCCCGTTTCTACTAAAAATACAAAAATTAGCCAGGTGTGGTGGCTTGTGCCTGTAGACCAAGCTACTCGGGTGGCTGAGGCAGAAGAATCGCTTGAACCTGGGAGGCGGAGGTTGCAGTGAGCCGAGATGGTGCCACTGCACTCCAGTCTGGGCAACAGAGTGAGACTCTGTCTCAGAAAAAAAAAAAAAAAAAAAAAAAAGGGTGGCTGAAGTGGCACTCTAATCCTCTGAAATCATTTCCCAAAGGTAATTAGCTAATGGGTATCACAACATCCTACACCCTCAGAGCAAGTGAAGGGAGGGCACTGGACCAGATGCTCACAAACAAAAACACAGATTTTGGGTACATGCAATTGCTCTACCTCAGGGACATCAACATTCAGAACTCTCTCCTTTTCAAGATGTTTCTATAAAGACGGGGATAGGCTGGGTGCGGTGGCTCATGCCTGTAATCCCAGCACTTTGGGAGACCATAGGCGGGCAGGTAACTTGAGGTGAGGAGTTCGAGACCACCCTGGGCGACATGGCGAAACCCCGTCTCTACAAAAATACAAAAATTAGCTAGGTGTGGTTGTGCACACCTGTAGTCCCAGCTACTTGAGAGGCTGAGGTGGGAGGATCACTTGAGCCTGGGAGGCAGACGTTGCAGTGAGCCAAGACCGTGCCACTGCACTCCAGCCTGGGCAACAGAGCGAGACTCCATCTCAAAAAAAAATATATATATATATGGGTGTGTGTGTGTATATATATATATATGGGTGTATATATATATATATGGGTGTATATATATATATGGGTGTATATATATATGGGTGTATATATATATATGGGTGTGTATATATATATGGGTGTGTGTATATATATATATTTAAGGTCTATAATATGTTTTTATTATATACATATGCATAATGAAATGAAACAGTCAAGCACATTAATATATCCATCATCTCACGTAGTTACTCTGTTTTTTGTGTGTCTTGTAAGAGCACTTAAAAATCTACTCTCAGCAAATTTCCAATATATAATATGGTATTGTTAACTGTATTCCTCATGACATATATTGGATGTCTAGTTACTCATGTTACTGTAACTTGTTAGTTTTTGACATACCCACATCAGCCCTACCGCACCCTCCTTTTCTTTTTTTCTTTTGGAGACAGAGTTTCGCTCTGTCGCACAGGCTGCTGAGTAGCTGGGACTACAGGCACTTTTTTTTAAATGTTGCTTTTGTCTCCATCTTTCATATTAGTGTCTGGTGCTCCTTGATTGTCTGTTCAACGTTTTACATTTTATGGTAGGGTATTAAAATGCTGATTGGAAGTTCCCTGGGTGGTTGGGCTTGTGAAATGATCTGTGTTGGCCATTTTGTGTAGAATCCTCATTGTTTTTAGCCCTTTTCCCCTTGAGCTAGTTTCATTTCCCGGAAAAGATTCTTTTTTTCTCCTGCTTGTAAGGTGAAGACCTGGCTGCTGCAGCATTTGGGGAGCCCAGTGGAAATAATAGGCTGAGAGTCTTAGGATCCAGTAATTCATTTACTTATTTGCTGCGTTTTACATATATTACTCCTGATTATATAGCTGTGCCACATTTACCCTTGTCCAGAGATCTTCTTTATACCCTTTCTAGAGAAATTAACCTCTGGCCTTCTGTTAGGAAATGGAACAGGAATTAGCTGGAAAGAACATATATGGAACTAACTGCTTCTTGAACAGACTCTCAGCCAGTCCTCCTGTTTTCATTCCCATCTTAAACTCTTATTTCCTTAAGTGTTTGTGCTGCCATTTGTTTAGCCTTTTATGAGTTTTACATTGCAAATTTAGTTATTGCTTTTTTCACCATCAGCTTAGGATTCAGCTTCTTAAGTCTGATCACAGCCGGGCACGGTGGCTCACGCCTGTAATCCCAGCACTTTGGGAGGCCGAGGCGGGCGGATCACGAGGTCAGGAGATCGGGACCATCCTGGCTAACACAGTGAAACCCCGTCTCTACTAAAAATACAAAAAAAATTAGCCGGGCGTGGTGGCGGGCGCCTGTAGTCCCAGCTACTCGGGAGGCTGAGGCAGGAGAATGGCATGAACCCAGGAGGTGGAGCTTGCAGTGAGCCGAGATCGGGCCACTGCACTCCAGCCTGGGCGACAGTGCGAGACTCTGTCTCGAAAAAAAAAAAAAAAGCCTGATCACTTGTCCATTTGTTTTCCAGCTTTCAAAATTTGGTTATATTTGTCTCTTCTCCCTCTCTGTTTTGTTTGACATCTCTGTTGATGAATAGAATTATCCTGTAGTTTTCATTTCTGGTAATGTTCTTGTTGGGTATTGGTATCAAGGTCATATTGCCTCATAAAATAAGTTGGAAAGTGTTCCTTTTTCAATTGTTCTTAAATAGCTGATGAAATTCACCTGTGAAGCTGAGTGAGTAGTCCTGGAGTTTTCTTTGGGAAAGCTTTTCATTGCAGATTCAAATTATTTAGTAAATGTAAGGACTGTTCAAATTTCCTAGTTTTGGTAAGCAGTGTTTTTTTAAAGACTTTGTCTAAAGTTTAAAATATATTGGCAGAAAGTTTATAATATTCTTCTGCGAATTTGTCCATTTCTCCTTTTACTTCTGCCAGTTTTTGCTTTTTATATATGAGACAATGTAATTAGGTGATAAAACTATATAACTGTTATGTCTTCCTAATGAATTGAGTCTTTTATCAACTTTAATGAAATGTCCTTCTAACTTATAACTATTTTTTCCTTCTTTGTCAGGTGTAACTAGATCAGCTTTCTTTTGGTTAGTGTTTACATGGTATATCTTTTTTATTTGTTTGTTTTTTGTTTTTTGAGACATAGTCTTGCTCTGTCACCCAGGCTGAAGTGCAGTGGTGCAGTCTTGGCTCACTGCAACTTCTGCCTCCTGGGTTCAAGCAATTCTGCCTCAGCCCTCTGAGTAGCTGGGATTACAGGCGCCCGCCACCATGCCTGGCTAATTTTTCTATTTTTAGTAGAGATGAGGCTTCATCATGTTGGCCAGGCTGGTCTCAAACTCCAGACCTCAAGTGATGCACCTGCCTTGGCCTCCCAAAGTGCTGGGATTACAGGCATAAGCCACCATGCCTGGACTATCTTTTTTCATCATTATATTTCAACCTTTCCATCCATACATTTTAAAGGAGCATCATATATATCATTGTCATTGTTTTCCAGTCTGACAGTCTTTGCCTTTTACCTGGGCATTTAATGCATTTATATTTAATGTAATCTCTGATATATTTGGGTTTAAATCCACCCACTTACTGTTTGTTTTTTGCTTATCCCATTTGTTCTGTGTCCTCTTTTGTCTTCATTATTGCCTTCTTTTGATTGACTACTTTTTATTGACTTGTTGGCTATACATTCCTTTACTAGGATGATTACAAAATACATCTTTGATTTTTCTCTCCCATTCTTTTTGTATGTCTTTGTCTTTTTACAAACCTCTTTACTATCAGTAGGGGAATGGTTAAGTAAGTGTAGTGCATCCATTCAGCAATGAAGAAAATGTACTTTTAGGTGAAAAAAGCAATATGCAGAACAGTTTGTGCTATGTCTAAAAATGTATCGGGGAAACCCACCCCCAGTGTTTCAACATAGGTTCTTTCTATTTTCCGTGTCAGCCAGCTGAGAAATAAAGAGAAAGAGTACAAAGAGAGGAATTTTACAGCTGGGCTGCCAGGGGTGACATCACGTATCGGTAGGACCATGATGCCCACCTGAGCCTTAAAGCCAGCAAGTTTTATTAAGGATTTCAAAAGGGGAGGGGGGTGCGAGAACAGGGAGTAGGTCACAAAGATCACATGCTTCAAAGGGCAAAAAGGAGAACAAAGATCACATGCTTCTGAGGAAACAGGACAAGGGCAAAATCAGAAACTCCTGATAAGGGTCCAACAAAGATCACAAGGCAAAGGGCAAAAGCAAAGATCACAAGGCAAAGGGCAAAAGCAGAATTACTGATAAGGGTCTATGTTCAGCGGTGCGCATATTGTCTTGATAAACATCTTAACAGAAAACAGGGTTCGAGAGCAGAGAACCCTGACCGCAAATTTACCAGGGTGGAGTTTTTTCCCCACCCTAATAAGCCTGAGGGTACTGCAGGATACCAGGGTGTATTTCAGTCCTTATCTCAACTGCGTAAGACAGACACTCCCAGAGTGGCCTTTTGTATAGACTTCCCCCCCCCACCCCCCCAATGCATTCCTTCCCCCAGGGTATTAATTATTAATATTCCTTGCTAGGAAAAGAATTTAGTGATATCTTCCCTACTTGCATGTCCGTTTGTAGGCTCTTTGCAGGAAGAAATACATGGCTCTATTTTGTCCAACCCTGCAGGCAGTCAGACCTTATGGTTGTCTTCCCTTGTTCCCTGAAAATCGCTGTTATTCTGTTCTTTTTCAAGGTGCACTGATTTCATACTGTTCAAACACATGCTTTACAATCAATTTGTACAGTTAGCACAATTATCACAGTGGTCCTGAGGTGACCTACGTCCTCAGCTTATGAAGATAACAGGATTAAGAGATTAAAGTGAGACAGGCATAAGAAATTGTGAAAGTATTGTTTGGGAACTGGTAAATGTCCATGAAATCTTCACAATTTATGTTCCTCTGCCGCAGCTCCAGCTGGTCCCTCTGTTCAGGGTCCCTGACTTCCTACAACAAAAAAGAGAAGATTAGGATAAATATTTTAGCTTTTCTATGTATAAAGAATCTTGAGATGGATACTCAGGAAGCCAGTCACAATGGCTCCCTCTTTGGTGTAGTGACAGGAACTGAAGGGGGGATGCAGGATCTCTCACTATCTTTTTTATATATATATATATATATTTTTTTTTTTTTTTTTTTGAGATGGAGTCTCACTCTGTTGTCTAGGCTGGAGTGCAGGGGCGCGATCTCAGCTCACTGCAAGCTGCGCCTCCCAGGTTCACGCCATTCTTCTGCCTTAGCCTCCCGAGTAGCTGAGACTACAGGCACCCGCCATCACGCCCAGCTAATTTTTCATATTTTCAGTAGAGATGGAGTTTCACCATGTTAACCGGGATGGTCTCGATCTCCTGAGCTCGTGATCTGCCCACCTCGGCCTCCCGAAGTGCTGGGATTACAGGCGTGAGCCAACGCGTCCAGCTGACCTTTTTTATATGAGTAAAAGATTTTATTCAACCATGAGTATGTGTTACCCAATCAAAAAGTCAGATTAGAAAATAGTAAAGTCCTTTCACTATTATATTAGGGAGTTTAAGTATCTGTGCTTAGTCTACCATTTTTAACCAAAAGTTTTAAAAACTGTGAATTAAATCATACAGAAGATAATCTCTGTAGTCATATATAATGTAGCAAGTATTTATGTTCATCTGTCTTGCATGTCATTTTCTAAATGTCATACAGATAATATACTCCATACTTTTTATCTTGCAGGTATTAATCATGAAAACCCAAGTTATTTTGTCTTTTGAGAAAAGTTGTAATTTTACCCTCCTAAAGACAATTTTTGGTCTTTTGTGTTTAAAAAAATGTAAAGAATATCATATATAAAGATTAATTACGTTCATTTATTGAGAGCAGAGTGGGAAAACAACATTTCTTTCTTATTAGTGGTCTAAAGCCTATTCAGTGGTCTAAAGCCTATTCAGTGCCTCACTAAAAGAAAGCTAAACCTAAGGACCATATGACATTTTATACTTTTGCTTTATGAAATTTATTGTTAGAAGTTGAGTTTAAGAAGGCTATATGGAGTAAGGAGATAACTTTTTTAAACATAGAATTTAATTTCTTTTTTCTAAGACTGTCTTAAGAATATCCTAGGGCAATTTGTATTATAGGTTTTTAGTAAAATTCAGCTTGATGCCTTAAAAAAATTAAACCATCAACTTGTCTTAAACTACACAGGCAGGATAGCTTCCTGTTTTGTTTTGTTTGCAAAAAGGGTATGAATTCAGGCAGCTATAAAGAAAAGTTAACTTTTTTTCTTTCATTTTGATAGGTTTGAGAAATTTCTATGGTTCATTAGCTCAGAGAACTATCTAATTATAGGTGGACGAGATCAGCAACAGAATGAAATAATTGTGAAAAGATACTTGACACCAGGTAGGTAAGATTAAAATTCGGAAAAATTTTCTCTTAAATGTTTGAATCATTTATCTCAATATTAGGCATTGATTTTCTTGTTATACTCTTTTGTTTGATAGATTTAACTAGTAGAAAGATTTGATGCATGATGCTTCATGGTTTGTTGCATATGTGTTTTGATGCTTTTAGTTCTTAAGTGAATATTCCTAAAATGGTATTGCTGAGCTAATCTGCATTGTTGGACTTTCAGTACTCTATTACATTAACAGAATAACTTTCAGTCTTCAAAGTTATTGTAGGTCAAATTTTTAAAAGCTTACTGTTGCGGTGTTAAAGTTTGCAATCATTTTTCACACTTAGAAGTAGGACTTGGCCGGGCGTGGTGGCTCACGCCTGTAATCTCAGCCACTCTGGGAGGCTGAGGCAGGTGGATCACCTGAGGTCAGGAGTTCAAGAACAGCCTGGCCAACATGGTGAAACCCTGTCTCCACTAAAAGTACCAAAAAAATTAGCTGGACGTGGTGGTGCACGCCTGTAATCCCAGCTACTTGGGAGGCTGAGGTGGGAGAATTGCCTGAACCTCAGGGGCAGAAGTTGCAGTGAGCCGAACTCGCGCCACTGCACTCCAGCGTGGGTGACAGAGCAAGACGCCATCTGAAAAAAAAAAAAAAGGAAAAAAAGAATTAGGACTTAAAGTGTCATTTTTTATTTGTATTTAAGGAGACATTTATGTACATGCTGATCTTCATGGAGCTACTAGCTGTGTAATTAAGAATCCAACAGGTAATATATTTCTTTCTATTCAGAACTCGTGTTCCTTTCTTTAAAATATTTCTAGTGTGACTGTAAGACAAAAATTTAATAGAGGGCCAGATGTGGTGGCTCATGCCTGTAATCCCAGCACTTTGGGAGGCTGAAGTGTGAGGATTATTTGAGGCCAGGAGTTTGAGACCAGACTGGGCAAGAAAGTGACACCTCATCTCTAGAAAAATTTTTTTAAAACGCTGGGTGCAGTGGCATGCACCTGTAGTCCCAGCTACAGAAAGTTGAAGTGGGAGGATCAGCTTGGGTGACAGACTGAGACTTTGTCTCTAAAACACACACACACACACACACACACAGACACACGTAATAAAAAAAGATGTAATGATAAAAGGATCAGTCTATCAGGAAGATGTAACAATTATAAACATATGTGCCGCTAATAACAGAGTCCTAGAATGCATAAAGCAAACCTGATGGAATTGAAGGGAGAGAGAGATAGTTCTACAGTAATAGTTGAGGACTTTAATACCCAACTTTCAGTCATAGTTAGAATAACTGGACACAGAATCAGCAAGGAAATGGAAGACTTGTACAACACTATAAACTAAATCTAACAGACATCTCTAGAATACTCTACTTAACAGCAGCACCATACAGGTTGAGTATCCTATCTGAAATGCTTGGGACCAGAGTGTTTTTATATTTGAAGTATTTGCATTATACTTACCAGTTGAGCATCCCAAATCTAAAAATCACAGGTTCAAAATGCTGCAAAACGTTTCTAGCAAACTCCAGTGGGCATTTTCTTTGAGTCATCATGCTGCACTCAGAAAGTTTTAGATTTTGGAGCATTTTGGATTTTCAGATTTGGGGTGTTCACCCTGTATTCTTAAGTGCACATGAAATATTCTCTGGGGTAGACCATAGGATAGTCTATAAAACAAGCCTCGGCCAGATGCAGTGGCTCACACCTGTAATCCCAGCACTTTGGGAGGCTGAGGCAAGCAGATTATGAGGTCAGGAGGTCAAGACCAACCTGGCTAACATGGTGAAACCCTGTCTCTACTAAAAATACAAAAAATTAGCTGGGCGTGGTGGCACACACCTGTAGTCCCAGCTACTCGGGAGGCTGAGGCAGGAGAATCGCTTGAACCCAGGAGGCAGAGGTTACAGTGAGCTGAGACGGTGCCATTGCACTTCAGCCTGGGCAACAGGGCGAGACTCCATCTAAAAAACAAAAACAAGCCTCAATACATTTAAAACTATTGTAAAACTATTGAAATTAGACAAAGTAAGTTTTCTGACTATAATGGGGTGAAATTAGAAACCAGGAGTAGAAGAAAATGTTTTAAATTCATAAGTATGTGGAAATTAAATACCACAGTTATAAATAAGCAGTGGAACAAAGAGGAAATCATAAAAGATGCCACAAAACACTTTGAGATGAATGAAATGAAAATACAGTGTATCAAAACTTATGAGATGCAAGAAGAGCAGCCCTTGGGGGTAATTTATAGCTGTAAATGCCTATATTTAAAAAGAGGAAAGATCTCAAATCAGTAACCTAACTTTGCACCTTAAGAACTAGAAAAACAACCCAAAGCAAGGAGAAGAAAGAAAATAGTAAATATTAGAGTAGAAATGAATAAAACAGAGAATAGGAAAAAAATAGAGAAAATGAACAAAACCCAAGTTGGTTCTTTGAAAAGATAAACAAAATTGATAAACCCTTGGCTAGACTGACCAAGAAAATAGAGGACTCAAATCCCTAAAATCAGGAATGAAATAGGGAACATTACTACAGACTTTACAGATATTGAAAGGATTATAAGGGAATACCATGAACAATTATATGCCAACAGATTATGTAACCTAGATGAAATGGACAAATTCCTAGAAAGATATAAATACTAAAACTGACTCAAGAAGAAATAGAGAATTGAAATAAACCTGTAAGTACAGAGATAGATTAATAATAAAGAAAAATATAAAAAAAATACTCATCAAAGAAAACCTTAGGCCAGATGGCTTCACTGGTGAATTATAAAGAAGGTTGAATGCCAGTTCTTCACAAACTCTTCCAAAAAATAGGATCAATGGGAACACTTCCTAACTCATTCTACAAGGCCAGTATTACAAAACCAAAGATAACACAAGAAAACTACAGACCAATGCTGGTTATAAATATAGACAAAAATCTTTGACAAAATATTAGCAAACTGAATCTAGCAGCATATTAAAATGACTATATACCATGACAAAGTGTAATTTATCTCAGGAATGAAAGGTTGGTTCAGTATATGGAAATTAATGTAATACAATCTACTAATAAAGGACAAAAAGCACACATGGATTATCTCAACTTATGAAGAAAAACCATTTGACAGAATTCAACATTTGTTTGTGATAAAAACACTCAGCAAACTAGAAATAGAAGGGATATTCCTCAACTTGGTAAACAAGCATTTATGAAAAACCCACAGCTAACAATCATACTTAATGCTGAAAGATTGGGTACCTTCCTCCTCCCATCAGTAATAAGACAAATGTCTGTTCTTGCCGTTTCTATTTAACATTATACCTGTGGTTCTATATAGGTCATTAGGCAACAAAAAGAAAAAAAATCCAAATTAGGCAAAAGTAAAACTACCTATGTTTACAGTTGATATGATCTCACACATTTAAAAAACCTAAAGGATCCACCAGTAATTATCAGAGCTAATAAACAAGTTCAGCAATGTCCAGGATATGAGATCAGTAAACAAAAATCAGTTGTATTTCTATACACTAACAATGAACAATCTGAAAAGGAAATTAATAAAACAATTCAATTTATAATTAGCATTAAAGAGAATAAAATACTTAGGAATCAATTTACCAAAAGACCTACAACACTTATAGATAACAAACTATAAAATTATTTTAAGGAATTAAAGACCTAAATTGGACATCCCATGTATATGTATTGGAAGTCTTAATATTGTTTTGATAGCAGTACTCCCCAGCAATCTAGGAATTCAATGTAATCCCTCTCAAAATTGCAGCTGCTTTTTTTTTTTGTTTTGAAACAGGGTCTGCTGTCACCCAGGCTGTAATAAAGTGGTGCGATTGGCTCACTGCAGCCTTGAACTTTCAGGCTCAAGCGATCCTCCCATCTCAACGTCCTGAGTAGTTGGGACCATAGACACATGCCACTGTGCCCAACTTATTTTTGTGTTTTTTGTAGAGACGAGGTTTTGCCATGTTGCCCAGACTGGTCTCGAGCTCCTGAGCTCGAGCAGTCCATCCACTTTGACCTCCTGAAGTACTGGGATTACAGGCATGAGCCACGGCCCCTGGCCCTGCATTTTATTTTGTTTTATTTTTTCAGAGATGGAGAAGCTGATTCTAAAATTCATGTGGTAATGCAAGGAGACTCAGATTATCCAAAGCAGTATTGAAAATGAAGAGCAAATTTTGAAGGACTCATGTTTCCTGACTTTAAAGCTTTCTACAGAGTAACAGTAATCAGGACACTGTGGTACTGGCATGAGGATGGACAAATAGATCAAGGGATAGAATTGAGATTCCAGAAATAAACCTGTAGTTTATGGTCAGTTTTCAGCAGGGGTGCCAAGACCAATGGGGATAGAATTTCCTCTTTCTTTTTTTCTTTTTTTTTTTTTAATTTTTTGTTTTTGGTTTTTTGAGACGGAGTCTTGCACTGTCACCCAGGCTGGAGTGCAGTGGTGCGATCTTGGCTCACTGCAAGCTCCGTCTCCTGGGTTCACACCATTCTCCTGCCTCAGCCTCCCGAGTAGCTGGGACTACAGGCGCCCGCCACCACGCCCAGCTAATTTTTTGTATTTTTAGTAGCGACCAGGTTTCACCATGTTAGCCAGGATGGTCTTGATCTCTTGACCTTGTGATCCGCCCGCCTCAGCCTCCCAAAGTGCTGGGATTACAGGCATGAGCCACCACACCCAGCCTCTTTTTTTAAATAGACATTTTTTTCAACCAGTTTTAGGTTCACAACAAAATTGAGCAGAATGTGTGTGATTTCCCACATACCCCCTGCTGCATACATGCGTAGCCTCCCCTGCTATCAATATCCCCCACCAGAACGGTACATTTGTTACAACTAATGAACCTACATTGACACATCCTCATGGCCCAGAGTCCATAGTTTGCATTAGGGTTCACTCTTTTTTTTTTTTTTTTTTTTTGAGACAGAGTCTTGCTCTGTTGCCTAGCCTGGAGTGCAGTTGTGTAATCTCAGCTCACTGCAACCTCTGCCTCCCGGGTTCAAGCGATTCTCCTGCCTCAGCCTCCAGAGTAGCTGGAATTAACAGGCATATGCCACCACACCCGGCTAGTTTCTGTATTTTTAGAAGAAACAGGGTTTTACTATGTTGGCCAGGCTGGTCTCGAACTCCTGACCTCAAGTGTTCTGCCCACCTCGGCCTCCCAAAGTGCTGGGATTACAGGCATGAGTCACCGAGCCCAGCCCGGGTTCACTCTTGATGATGTATATAGTCTTTGAGTTTGGACAAATGTATAAAACATGTATCTGCCATTATCATACAGATTTAGTTTGGCTCTGCTAAAAAAATCCTCTGTGCCCTGCCTGTTCATCCCTCTCTTCCCCCAACCCCCGACAACCACTGATCTTTAAAGGCTGGCTTCTTCACTTAGTAGTATGCTTTTATCTTTCCTCCATGTCTCTTCATGACTTGGTAGCTCATTTCTTTTTATCCCTGAATAATATTCAGTTGTCTGGATGAACCACAGTTTATCCATTAATCTACTGAATTTGGTTGCTTCCATGTTTTGGCAATATGAATAAAGCTACTATAAACATCTCTGCAGGTTTTTGTACTGATATAAGTTTTCAGTTCATTTTGGTAAATACCAAACATCAAGATTGTTGAATCACATGGTAAGAGTATTTTTAGTTTTATAAGAAACCACTAGACTGTCTTCTAAAGTGGCTATACTCTTTAACATCACCACCAGCAATGGGAGTTCCTGTTGTTCCACTGCCACCAGAATTTAATGTTGTCAGCGTTTTGGATTTTGGCCATTATCATTGATGCATAGTGTATTTCAGTGTTGTAATTTGCATTTCCTTGATGACATATGATGCAGAGCATCTTTTCATATGCTTATTAGATATTCATATGTATATCTTTGATGCAGTATCTGTTAAAAGTCTTTGGCCCATTTTTTAATTGAGCTGTTTGTGTTTTTACTGTTGAGTTCTAAGAGTTTTTTTATATTTTAAATAACAATCTTTTATCTGCTATGTCTTTTGCAAGTATTTTCTGCCAGTCAGTGGCTTAACTTTTTAACAGTAGTATGGCACTACTAGATATCCATATGCAAAAAATTGAAGTTAGACCTCTTAATCACACCATTTATAAAAATTAACTTAAAGTGCATCCAAGACCTAAACTTAAAAGCCAGAAGTATAAAGCTGCTAGAAGAAAACAAGGCATAAATTTTCATGATCTTGTATCATGCAGTAATTTCTTAGATATGATACCAAAATCATAAGTAATCAAACAAAAAACAGGTAAGTTAGACATAAAATTAAAAACCTTAATTCAGCCCGGGCACAGTGGCTCATGCCTGTAATCCCAACACTTTGGGAGGCTGAGGCAGGTGGATCACCTGAGGTCAAGAGTTCGAGACCAGCCTGGCCAACATGGTGAAACCCTGTCTTAACTGAAAAATATGAAAAATTAGCCTGGTATGGTGGCGGGCATACCAAGCTACTTGGGATCCAAGCTACTTGGGAGGCTGAGTCAGGAGAATCGCTTGGACCCTAGAGGTGAAGGTTGCAGTGAGCTGAGATGGCATCATTGCACTCCAGCCTGGGCGATGAGTGAAATTCTGTCTCAAAAAATAAAATAAATAAATAAAACCTTAATCCAAAGAACATTATCAAGAAAGTAAAAAGACAACCCACAGAATAAGAGAAAATATTTGCAAATCATTTATCTGATGAGACTAGTGTCCAAAGAATTCCTAAGTTTCAACAATAGAAAGGGAAGTAACCCAGCTGAAAAATGAGCAAGAGATTTGAATGGATATTTCTGCAAAGATACGTGAATGGCCAACAATCACATGAAACGATTCTCAGTATCATCAGTCATTAGGAAAATTGAAATCAAAACCACAAGATACCAGTCAGGCGCTGTGGCTCATGCATGTAATCCCAGCACTTTGGGAGGCAGAGGCAGGTGGATCACTTGAGGTCAGGAGTTTGAGACCAGCCTGGCCAGTATAGTGAAACCCCATCTCTAGTAAAAAAAAATATATATATATAAAAATTAGCCGGGCGTAGTGGTGCATGCCTGTAATCCCAGCTACTCAGGAGGCTGAGGCAGGAGAATTACTTGAACCCAGGTGGTGGAGGTTGCAGTGAGCCAAGATCGTGCCACTGCACTCCAGCCGGGGCGAAAAGAGCGAGACTCCGGCTCAAAAAAAAAAAAAAAAATAATCACAAGATACCACTTTATACCCACTAACACGTGTTGGTGATGATTCTGGAGAAAACAATAACACGTGTTGGTGATGATGGTGGAGAAAATAGAATACTGCTCGTAGGAGTGGACAATGATACAGCTGCTGTGGGAAGTGGTTTGGCAGTTCCAAAAAATGTTAAACATAATTGACCCAGCAATTCCTCTCTTAGGTATATACCCAAGATAAGCAACGGTATGTGTCCACACAAAACTTGTTTGCAGATATTGATAGCAGCATTATTTATAATAGCCAAGAAATGGAAACAATCCATATGTCATTCAATTAATGAATAAACAAAATGTGGTATATCCATATAACGGAATATTATTCAGACTTACAAAGAACAGAAATACTTATATGTGCTTTTAACATGGATGAACCTTGAAAAACATTAAGCTAAGTGAAAGAAGCCAAACCTAAAATGCTGTGTATGATTATATTTGTATAAAACGTCCAAAATAGGCAAAACCATAGAGACAGAAAATAGATTAGTAATTGCCAGGGGCTGGGTACAGAGGAGAAAATGGGGAGTGGCTGCTAATGAATATAGGGTTTCTTTTCTTGGATGATGAAAATATTCTGGAATTAAATAGTATTGATGGTCATGGTCACACAGCATTATGAATATACAAAAAGCCATTGAATTGTGTACTTTAAAGGGGTGAATTTTATGGCATGTGAATTGTACCCCAATTTAAAAATATTTGAAATCTAACCATAAGGGACATGTTATTGATATATGCTCTTCATGTTCATTATTCAGCCAATCTATTTTAATTTTGGAAGTCTTCAAACTTTAAATGGATTTCTCTAAATTATCTTTTCTGGAGTGAAGTTAGAATTATTGATGTGAGAGGATATTTCTTCTCTGACATGTTTTATTTATGTAGGTCATTTAAAAGCTTTCTCTGTAAATAGCAATATTAAAAATACATTTTTAATTAAAATAGTAACTTTTTATAATGGTGAAGTAAAAATGTATTAGTATTTAAGATATATGATTGACCAGCTGGGCTCGGTGGCTCATGGCTGTAATTCCAGCATTCTGGGAGGCTGAGGCGGGTGGATCACGAGGTCAGGAGTTCAAGACCAGCCTGGCCAAGATGGTGAAACCCCATCTCTACTAAAGATACAAAAATTTAGCCGGGCCTGGTGGCGGGCGCTGGTAATTGCAGCTACTTGGGAGGCTGAGGCAGAGAATTGCTTGAACCCGGGAGGCGGAGACTGCAGTGAGCTGAGATTGCGCCACTGCACTCCAGCCAGAACAACAGAGCGAGACTCCGTCTCAAAAAAAAAAAAAAAAAAAAAAAGAGATATCATTGACCCTGTCATGCGGCAGGTGATTTTCATATCTTGCTCTGGAGAAAGTCCATACTTTGGTATTGAAACATTATGCATTGTTATTCCAGGAGAACCCATCCCCCCACGGACCTTGACTGAAGCTGGCACAATGGCACTTTGCTACAGTGCTGCTTGGGATGCACGAGTTATCACTAGTGCTTGGTGGGTGTACCATCATCAGGTAATAAGGGCTCTTGTCCTTTTTCTTAATTTGCTAAGAGCTACTGTGTGCCAAATTTTGAGAGTATAGAAGTAAATAAAGCAGACAAGGCTCAATAGAGCTAACATTTTTTTGGTAGAGGAAAATATGTACATAATGTCAGGTAATAAGTGCTATGAAATAGTATTTTTTAAAGCATGGAAGGGGATAGAGAGTGATAGGGGATACCGTTTTGGATGAAGTATTGGGGGAACCTTTCTAGGAAGGTAGGATTTGAGCAGAGAGGTAAATGAAGAGAGAGTGATCCACACAGTTATACAGGATAAAGAGTGTTCCAGTTATTATTGATTATTATTGGCATACTGACCTAAAAGGCCTTTCTCGTGTTCATCTTTGTTGGAATATTCTGAATTCTCTTGGGCCCTTCCAGAAAAGTAGGCATATCCTGTTCGTTTGTTTTTTAAATTCACTTGTTTTTATTAATTGCCCTTCTTTGTGGTTAATGATGTTGTTGGGTTTTTTTTGCATTTTTTTTTTTCTTTGTAGAAATGAGGTTTCACCATGTTGGCCAGGCTGGTCTTGAATTCTGACCTTAAGTGATCCTCTTGCCTCAGCCTCCCAAAGTGCTGAGATTACAGGCGTGAGCCATGGTGCCTGGCCAGTGCTGTTTTGTTTGGTGATACTTCATTCCATATTTGACCTCACATTGCTATTGATTTCTTATCATACTTTTGAGAATTATAATTGATGATGATGTACTTTTATAAGTTCCTAAAGCTGTACAGTAGGATAAAAAGAGTTCAGTTTCATTATACTCCCTTAGATTTAGTTTCATTTTTATATCTTTTTATATTTATTATATGCTGTGCTGTGCTGTTGTCATATAGGGGGATTATAAATTGCTACCACCCTTCCTTCCTTCCTTCCTTTCGACGGTCTCCCTCTGTTGCCGAGGCTGGACTGTACTGCCTTGATCTTGGCTCGCTGCAACCTCCCTGCCTTGGGCTCCCGTGATTCTCCTGCCTCGGCCTGCCGAGTGCCTGGTATTGCAGGCATGCGCCGCCACGCCTGACTGGTTTGTGTATTTTTGGTGGAGACGGGGTTTCGCCGTGTTGGCTGGGCTGGTCTCCAGCTCCTGACCTCGAGTGATCTGCCCGCCTCGGCCTCCAGAGGTGCTGAGATTGCAGACGGAGTCTCGCTTACTCAATGCTCAATGTTGCCCAGGCTGGAGTGCAGTGGTGTGATCTCGGCTCGCTACAACCTCCACCTCCCAGCCGCCTGCCTTGGCCTCCCAAAGTGCTAAGATTACAGCCTCTGCCCGGCCGCCACCCGGTCTAGGAAGTGAGGAGCATCTCTGCCTGGCCGCCCATCATCTGGGATGTGAGGAGCCCCTCTGCCCGGCCGCCCCGTATGGGAAATGAGGAGCGCCTCTGCCCGGCCGCCACCCCGTCTAGGAAGTGAGGAGCGTCTCTGCCTGGCCGCCCATCGTCTGGGATGTGAGGAGCGCCTCTGCCTGGCCACCACCCCGTCTGGGATGTGAGGAGCGTCTCTACCTGGCCGTCCCGTCTAGGAAGTGAGGAGCGCCTCTGCCGGGCTGCCCCATCTGGGAAGTGAGGAGCGCCTCTGCCCGGCTGCCCCGTCTGGGAAGTGGGGAGCGCCTCTGCCCGGCTGCCCCGTCTGGGAAGTGAGGAGCGCCTCTGCCTGGCCGCCCCGTCTGGGAAGTGAGGAGCGCCTCTGCCGGGCCGCCCATTGTCTGGGATGTGAGGAGCACCTCTGCCCGGCTGCCCTTTGTCTGGGAGGTGAGGAGCGCCTCTGCCCGGCTGCCCCATCTAGGAAGTGAGGAGCGCCTCTGCCTGGCCACCCTGTCTGGGAGGTGAGGAGCGTCTCTGCCCGGCCGCCCCGTCTGGGAAGTGAGGAGCTCCTCTGCCCGGCTGCCCATCATCGGGGAAGTGAGGAGCGCCTCTGCCCGGCCGCCCCATCTGGGATGTGAGGAGCGCTTCTGCCTGGCCGCCACCCCGTCTGGGAAATGAGGAGTGCCTCTGCCTGGCCGCTGTGCAATCTTCCAAGTGTAAAGTGACAGCCTTTCTGCAGGTGTACCCAACAGCTTCGAAGAGACAGCGACCATCGAGAGCGGGCCATGATGACGATGGCGGTTTTGTCGAAAAGAAAAGGGGGAAATGTGGGGAAAAGAAAGAGAGATCAGATTGTTACTGTGTTTGTGTAGAAAGAAGTAGACATAGGAGACTCCATTTTGTTCTGTACTAAGAAAAATTCTTCTGCCTTGGGATGCTGTTAATCTATAACCTTACCCCCAACCCCGTGCTCTCGGAAACATGTCCTGTGTCAACTCAGGGTTAAATGGATTAAGGGCGGTGCAAGATGTGCTTTGTTAAACAGATGCTTGAAGGCAGCATGCTCCTTAAGAGTCATCACCACTCCCTAATCTCAAGTACTCAGGGACACAAACACTGCGGAAGGCCGCAGGGACCTCTGCCTAGGAAAACCAGAGACCTTTGTTCACGTTGACCTTCTCTCCACTATTATCCTATGACCCTGCCACATCCCCCTCTCCGAGAAACACCCAAGAATGATCAATAAATACTAAAAAAAAAATAAAAATAAAAAATAAATTGCTACCTCAGTGCTGTTATAAAAGTGATTTTAATTCTTTTATTAAGAAATTTTTAGAATGAAATTTAGTGTGTTTTTAATCCCTTGTTGGTTTTTTGTGTTTGTTTGTTCGTTTTGAGATGGAGTCTTGCTCTGTTGCCCAGGCTGGAGTGTAGTGGCGCAGTCTTAGCTCACTGCAGCCTCCACCTCCTGAGTTCAAGTGATTCTCCTGCCTCTGCCTCCTGAGTAGCTGGGACTACAGGAGTGTCCCACCATACCTGGCTACTTTTTCTATTTTTGTAGAGATGGGGTTTTGCCATGTTGGCCAGGCTGGTCTCAAACTCCTGGCCTCAAGTGATCCTCCTGCTTTTGCCTCCCAAAATGCTGGGATTACAGGCGTGAGCTAGCACACTCAGCCCCTTGCTATTTTAATAACTATGACTAATAAAGATACTCTCAAGATTTGGGGGTTTCACAGATGTATAATTTTTTTTTTTTTTTTTTTTTTAAATGAGATGGAGTGTTGTTCTGTTACCCAGGCTAGAATGCAGTGGCGTGATCTCGGCTCACTGCAATCTCCGCCTCCTGGGTTCAAGCAATTCTCTGCCTCAACCTCCTGAGTAGCTGGGATTATAGGCACCCACCACCACGCCTGGCTAATTTTAGTAGAGACAGGGTTTCACCATCTTAGCCAGGCTGGTCTTGAACTCCTCACCTCACGATCCACCTGCCTCAGCCTCCCAGAGTGCTGGGATTACAGGTGTGAGCCACTGTACCTGGCCCCAAATTTTTTTTAATTATGGGATAAGTTTACTCACTTTCTGTTTTGCCAAAATAGGATATATTTTTAAAAATCTGCTATTTCATATAGAGAAAGGTTACTTTTGCCTCATGCCTGTAATCCCAGCACTTTAGGAGGCCAAGGTGGGCAGATCATGAAGTCAGGAGTTCAAGGCCAGCCTGGCCAATATGGTGAAACCCCTTCTCTACTAAAAAATACAAAAATTAGCCGGGCGTGGTGGTGCACACCTTTAATCCCAGCTATTTGGGAGGCTGAGGCAGGAGAATCTCTGGAACCTGGGAGGTGGAGATTGCAGTGAGCCAAGATTGGGCCACTGCACTCCAGCCTGGGTGACAGTGCGAGACTCTGTCTCAAAAAAAAAAAAAAAAAAGCAAAACTTTATTATCAAAAACAGTATCTTAGACAAGGATTTTATTTAATAAATAGAGCTTTGTTTTAGTAAACATAGCTTTATGATAAGCTCATTAACCTATCCTTAGTTTTCTCATTACATGTCATGCTGGAAGAGATGAGTGGACCAGTTCTGGCTGTCATCCATGGCATTTGAAAATTATTGCTGGGCATGGTGGCTCACGCCTGTAATCCCAGCATTTTGGGAGGCCAAGGCAGGCGGATCACGAGGTTAGGAGTTCAAGACCAGCCTGGCCAACATAGTGAAACCCCGTCTCTACTAAAAATACAAAAATCAGCCGGGCATGGTGGTGCGTGCCTGTAGTCCCATCTACTCAGGAGGCTGAGGCAGGAGAATTGCTTGAACCCAGGAGGTGGAGGTTGCAGTGAGCCGAGATTGTGCCACTGTACTTCAGCTTGGGCAACAGAGTGAGACTTCATCTCAAAAAAAAAAAAAGAAAATTATTGATGTAGTGGATTCTTTGTTTTTTCCTTTGTTACTTCCAAAGGCTTATCTGTCATTAAAGGGGTATCTTTCCCTTTAGTATTGAGAATTTATACGAAATTATAAACTTTTCAGAAGACAGTGTGGCTTACTTGACTCTGACTTTACTTTCTCCTCAAGTGGAAAAAGAAAACCAGAGTATTTTTTTAAATAAGAATATAATGTATTATTGTATTCTTCAGGTATCTAAAACAGCACCAACTGGAGAATATTTGACAACAGGAAGCTTCATGATAAGAGGTAATGTCTTGACAGGAAAAATATCGCTAGACTTGTCAATGGATTATGGAGACAGGTTTGAGGACAGTTTACAAATACTCTTAGAACAGAAACGAATTACTCGGATTTCCTATATGAAGTCTGCTATGAAGTAAAGAAATTTTTGCCTTGGTGTGACAAGTTTAGTGTTTGTCATATCTTCTTCGTGTATATTTTTATTGAGGGCAGTGCACTTTCACATAGTTTAGTTATAAGGGTAAGAAAGTATAGCCTGAACTTATTTCTGAAAATAGAATATTCAGGGTCTGACTGACCCAGAGTGTCAGAGCAAGTGTGTATATTTTTTTCTTCTTAATAACTGTTCCTATACATACTGCCCAGTTCTATAAATGGGAAATGTTATTCTTGACATGGTAAAAGACAAAATGGATATGACCATTAGTGTCATCTGACACTAATTTTTTTTTGGTTTACAAGCAAAAAGTGGAGAAAACTGATTTTTAAAGCATTAATGTACATTATCTTTTGTAGGAAAAAAGAATTTTCTTCCTCCCTCATATCTAATGATGGGGTTTAGCTTCCTTTTTAAGGTACTCTTCAGCTTCTTGGTTGTTTGTTTATTTTTTTCCTGATTTTCATTAGTCTTGTCTGAAGCTCCGTCACTGAAAAATAACTATTTCTTTAGGTAGATGAGTCTTGTGTTTGGAGACATCGGGGTGAACGAAAAGTCAGAGTACAGGATGAAGACATGGAGACACTGGCAAGTTGCACAAGTGAACTCATATCAGAGGAAATGGAACAATTAGGTAGTTTATAGATTTTAAGAAATTAGCTTGTGATGTTTTCTGTTACCTAGTTTTGCTTCTAAATCCTTAGAAGATCATGTCTCTTTTGGGATACTCTAAATTTCAAAAAAAACCCCAAAAACCCAAAGTACGTGCTGTTTTACTGAATTTTTTTTTTTTTGGAAATGCTAAATATACTTATTCTAGTGAATTTAAAAGTATTTATCAGGCCGGGCATTGTGACTCATGCCTGTAATCCCAGCACTTTTGGGAGTCCGAGGCAGGTGGATTGCTTGAGCTCAGGAGTTTGAGACCAGCCTGGGCAACGTGGCAAAACCCCATCTCTACCAAAAAAATCAGCCAGGCATTGTGAGCGCCTGTAGTCCCAGCTACTGAAGAGGCTGAGGTGGAAGGATTGCTTGAACCTGGGAGGCAGAGGTTACAGTGAGCCTAGATCACGCCACTGCCACTGCACTCCAGCCTGGGCCACAGAATGAGACCCTGTCTCCGAAAAAAAAAAAAAAGTATTTAATTGGATCCATACTAACATACTTTAATGTATGTTTATATAGTGAGACTTCAGTATTTAATGGGTAATGCATAAATGTGTTTAACAAAGATAGACTTAGGTAAATGTGGATTAGCATTTAGTTTTGGGTTTAGGAATTACAAGTGATAGATGAATTTATAAAGTGCAGTGTCTCATGAAATTTGGCTTGATTTAATAAAATATTTGTTTCAAGTAGAGAGCAATTATAGTTGCTGGAATAAATTCACCTGCTACCTGAGGGAACTAGGGAAAATATTCCCACTAAACAAACTACTTTTGTAGTTATTCTCTCTGCTAAGGTCATTCCTTTTTACAGGTAATATTGCATTGTTTCATTTACTATTACTGTTGTGCTGCAAGATTCTGTTGATTGAGGCTCACTATTTCCCTGGGACTGTATAAAGTGCCTTATTTACATTCTTTTCTTTTTTTTTCTCCCCCCCGAGACGGAGCCTCAGTCTGTCACCAGGCTGGAGTGCAGTGGCGTGATCTTGGCTCACTGCAACCTCTGCCGCCCAGGTTCAAGCAATTCTTCTGCCGCAGCCTCCCAAGTAGCTAGGATTACAGGCGCCTGCCACCACCCCTGGCTAATTTTTGTATTTTTAGTAGAGACGGGGTTTCACCATCTTGGCCAGGCTGGTCTTGTACTCCTGACCTCGTGATCCACCTGCCTCGGCCTCCCAGAGTGCTGGGATTACAGGCATGAGCCACTGCGCCTGGCCTATTTACATTATTTTCTATTCTCACAACCATCCTTGTCAGATGAGTGGTGGCGTCTCATTTTGCAGGTGAGGCAGTAGACCCTGTTACTACTATTAGACAGTGTTCCTTTTGCAGAAGAATGAGCACCTGCTATGTGGGCGTTATATAATATGTATTTAAGTTTTTATGTGCAAATTATAATAAAAGCAGCAAAAGTTATGCAACTAATTTTGCTGTCTTGCTTTTTGGAAATACCCAACTAAGGCAGGGTTGTGGTTTTCATTGTTGAAAGGGTAGCAATGTCCAAGAAATTTATTGTGGTAAAGGATTGTGGAGATCATTTAGTTCAACCTATTCATGATACAGGTTATTCTTTTGTCTAAGAGTACCCTTTGGGAATGATCAGGCACTTTTCTGTTGATTTTTTGGAGAAATATGGGAGAAACAGTGGAATATTTTTATGACATTTTTAGGAAATCACCTGGCTTGGTTGGTAGTCCCACACTGACTTTCCTTATGAAAATTCTACAGATGGAGGTGACACTAGCAGTGATGAGGATAAAGAAGAACATGAAACTCCTCCTGTGGAAGTAGAACTCGTGACTCAGGTTGACCAAGAGGATATCACTCTTCAGAGTGGTAGAGATGAACTAAATGAGGAGCTCATTCAGGAAGAAAGCTCTGAAGATGAAGGAGAATATGAAGAGGTTAGAAAAGATCAGGATTCTGTTGGTGAAATGAAGGATGAAGGGGAAGAGACATTAAATTATCCTGATACTACCATTGACTTGTCTCACCTTCAACCCCAAAGGTAATTAAAAAATAAAATGTTACATATTATTGTGTAAGCTGAGAATGATGATGAGGTAATCCTTACAAAGATATACCAAGATTGACATCAGTACTTTTACCCTCCATTGTCTTAATACTTTTTCAACATTTGATTGGGTCTCTCTGCAAAGAAATTCCCAGGACCAGGGTAGAAAAATACAGTGCATATAGAGTGGCCAAACTAGATCCAAATAGAAACAAGTAAATGGTTATAAATGCTAAAAACATAACAAAGGCAATTCCATCAAAGAAATGTGTTTTAGTCTATATAATGTTTTGCAGATCATCAGGTGAATAGTCCATAGTTATAAATGCATAATTAACGTAGGGGTAATTCAGAACAGTCTAGGAGTCAGACGGACCAGTATTGGGTCTTAGGGTGTGTCCTTGGGAAAATTACTTTGTGTTTAAGCTTTAGTTTCCTTCTTGGTGAAAACAGAATGGTATCCCTTTCATAGGGATTTGGTGAAGGTTTTATGCGTGTATACCATCTGGCAGTGCCTGACACACAGTAAGTTTTCAATACACGTTACCTATTTAAAAATGTATATGGAAGTGTGGAGAGAGGAGCAATTTGGTTGTATGTTTTTCTCACTTTCCACATTTGAAAATTTGTTGGATTGCCAGTACTTAAGAGTATGATATGGGAATGTTTTGGGACTTTGTAAATGAATGTCTTTTACAGGATAGTAGAGACTCCCTTCTGTTTATTTTCATAGGTCCATCCAGAAATTGGCTTCAAAAGAGGAATCTTCTAATTCTGTAAGCTATTTTCAGTTTTATGAAGAACATCCTATTCTCAGTGAATAATTTTCTACTTTTTAATACTACTTTTCAAAAAAGTTAATAGCAGTGATATTTGCATTTGCTTGTTTTTTTGTTTTAATAGAGTGACAGTAAATCACAGAGCCGGAGACATTTGTCAGCCAAGGAAAGAAGGTAAACACATCTGTGTTAATTAACTAAAAAGCATGTTTTTCTTTCTTTTTTAATTGATAGCTCAGCTACCACAGATTACTTAGCTGTTTAAAGACTTCCTTCATTGAATTTACCAAGATTTAGCACAAATTTTTAGTTTTTAATATTAAGCTCTAATACATTTTTCTGTTTAAGGGCCCTAATCTGTAACTATAATCAATGAAATAGACCTAGTAGAGTAAGTCCTCACTTAACATTTTTTCTTTTTTTTTTTTGAAACAGAGTCTCGCTTTGTTGCTCAGGCTGGAGTGCTATGGCGCAGTCATGGCTCACTGCAGCCTCAAACTCCCAGGCTCAGGCAGTCTCCTGCTTCAGCCTCCCGAGTAGCTGGGACTACAGGCGCATGCCACTACAAAAATTTTTATATTTTTTGTAGAGACAGGGTTTCATCATGTTGCCCAGGCTGGTCTTGAACTCCTGGGCTCAAGTGATCCTCCCACCTTGGCTGCCCAAAGTGCTGGGATTACAGACATGAGCCATTGTGCCCGGCCTTCACTTAACATTTTCTTTTTTTTTTGAGATGGAGTCTCGCTCTGTCGCCCAGGCTGGAGTGCAGTGGCATGATCTCGGCTCACTGCAAGCCCCACCTCCTGGGTTTACGCCATTCTCCTGCCTCAGCCTCCCGAGTAGCTGGGACGAGAGGCGCCCACCATCATGCCCGGCTAATTTTTTGTATTTTTAGTAGAGACGGGGTTTCACCGTGTTAGCCAGGATGGTCTTGATCTTCTGACCTCGTGATCACCCGCTTTGGCCTCCCAAAGTGCTGGGATTATAGGCTTGAGCCACCGCGCCTGGCCCACTTAACATTTTCAATAGGTTCTTGGAAACTTGGACTTAAGGGAAACAGTGTGTAATGAAACCAGTTTTGCCATGGGCTAATTGATATAAACAAGAATTAAGTTCCTCTGGCATATTTTTGGTCACAAAACCATCACCAAGCTTCTAAATAAAGACCGAAAACTCTTCTAATATTAAACATTAAAATAAATGTAAACTGTACATATATTTAAGAAAGATTAATGAAAGTGAGCAAGATAATTATTTACCCAATTTTTGGTAAATCAATGAGTGATGGCAGTTGTAGTGGTAGTGGGTTAAATCAAGGACTATTTGCAAAGTGAAAATTGTAGAGTACCTCCTACTACCATGAGGTTCAAAACCAAAAATGTGGCACATTCATTCAGCACTTTCATACTACATGGTTGATTGTTGTACATTTGTATGACTATAGTTTATGAATTTTTGACAATCATTTTTATTAAGTCATTCATTCATTCATTCATTTTTCAACCGCTTATTCCAGTTAAGGGTCATTGGTGGCTAGAGCCTATCCTGGCAGGTCAGGGCAAAAGGCCAGAACCAACCCAGAACAGGATGTCATTCCATTGCAGGGCACACGTACCTGCACTCACTCATGCTGGGATAATTTACACACGCCAGTTAACCTGACATGCGCATTTTGGGATGTGAGAGAAAACCTGAGTACCTGGTGAAAACCCACACAGACATGGGGAAAACATGTAAACTCTGCACAGATGGTAGCCGTGGCCAGGAATCAATTTTGTTCTCATTAAAGTTATAACAACGATGTTGAATGAAATGATGTTGTTTGAGGACTTGCTCTAATAAGACCTTTTATTACATAAATGTGTACAATAATGATTTCAGTGTATTACATAGACTAGTTCTAGGGTGATATTGTCAGGAATAAATATGAATACCTGAAATTAAGTAAGTTTTATGTAAGGTAGAAGACTTGATTTTTTGTTTTTTGTTTTTTTTGAGACAGAGTCTTGCTCTGTGGCCCAGGCTGGAGTGCAGTGGCCGCGATCTTGGCTCACTGCAAGCTCTGCCTCCCAGATTCATGCTATTCTCCTGCCTTAGCGTCCCCGGTAGCTGGGACTACAGGCACCCGTCACCACGCCCGGCTAATTTTGTTTTCGTGTTTTTAGTAGAGATGGGGTTTCACTGTGTTAGCCAGGATTGTCTCGATCTTCTGACCTCGTGATCCACCCACCTTGGCCTCCCAAAGTGCTGGATTACAGGTGTGAGCCACCGGGCCTGGCCAATTTTTTTTTTTTTTTTTTTTTTAATAGCAGGTCTCAGGAAGCAAGTAGAAGCAAGGGAAGGGTGGAAGGGAAGGGAACAACTACTGTAGGGTGGGAAAGACTAAGAAAACTAAAGCACTCCAGGAAGAGGCCCTAGAACGGAATGGACAATAAAGCCTTTTCATTTGAGAAAGATAATGATTAAACAATTACAGAGACTGAGCACATAGCCCTGTGCTAGATACTTACTGAGTATACAAAGAGGTAAAGTATAAAGCTCATGCCTTCAAGAGGCTTTTGAGTCCTGGATTCAGGAAGTAGTCATAAATATGTAAATAGTGTCTGAAAGTGATAAAGTAGTTCAAGAGTAAGAGATTGCTGTGAGTTCAGATGTTTGGGGAAATAACATCAGAAGTACACCTTAAAAGATATGTTAGCAGTTAAGTAAATGAAGGAGGGAGACTCCAAGAAGAATTAGCATTAACAAAGGGGAGTGCTTCTTTGGGATAATATGCATAGTGCTTTGGGGAAATGATAAATAGACTGAGTTGGAAGGAAGAGAAAGTTTGTGTATTAAATGGTAGATGATATGATTGGAGAAGTAAATTTGGACTAAAAGTGGAGTACTTAAAAGCTAAGGATTTTGGACTGTACCCTTTAAAGTGATACGAAGACAATGTGACATAGGCAAATGATTAAGGAAGATTAATATAGAAGTTAATGGCCGGGTGTGGTGGCTCACGCCTGTAATCCCAGCACTTTGGGAGGCCGAGGCGAATAGATCACCTGAGGTCAGAAGTTCGAGACCCGCCTGACCAACATGGTGGAACCACACATCTACTAAAAATACAAAGTTAACTGGGTGTGGTGGCACAAACTCCGTTTTAAAAAAAAAAAAATTCAGAGTATGTAGACTCTGGAGGAAGTCTGGGTGGGATGTAATGAGGACCTGAACTAAGACGTTGGCATTGGGAACAGAAAGAAGAATACCACAGTAATAAAATTTACCCTTCCTTCTTAACCTGTGTGTTTTTTAATCCATTTAGTCAACCAACCAGTCAACAGATGTTTTATTGAATGCCTAAGACCTGCCAACGCTATGTTGGTACAAAGACTACAGATCCCAGTGCCTGGCCATCAAGGTGTTCAGGGGCAAAATGTGCCTAGTGAGTAAGGATGAGTCAGGGGTGACAATATGTTGAGCTTGGATGATGGAAAGAAGGATAAATCCATGAGAGATGAAAAACTTTCATCTTTTTCCCACATGATGATTTTGAGCATCTTTGTATTTTCTAACTTGGTGATTATCAAGTGAAGCAGAAGCCATGACCATTTATATACTGTATATGTGCCTTTCCCATGGAACTTTTTTAGGGCACTAAGAATTTCAAATTGTAAGAATGAAATGTTTCCATATCTTTTTTATTCAGGGAAATGAAAAAGAAAAAACTTCCAAGTGACTCAGGAGATTTGGAAGTGTTAGAGGGAAAGGATAAAGAAAAAGAAAGTACTATACACATTGAAACTCATCAGAACACAAGCAAAAATGTTGCAGCTGTGCAGCCAATAAAACGAGGACAAAAGGTAAACTTCAGGATGATCTATATGGTTCACAGTTAAGTTGTGAGGTTCTTTAATTTTTTAAAGTTGAAGTGAAATAGAAAATGTAGGCCAAAAAATAATCCTGTGTAATTTCCTTTGACTAAAAATTAGTTGAGTAGATACAGCATTTAGGGAACATAGAGATCACTATTAGAAGTTCTTTAGACTTTGAAGATCATCTGCACAGAAGCTCTCATTTTATCTGGAACAGTAATAGGAGATTATGGCTTGCCAAAGTCACCCAGCTGGTTAAGTAGCAGAGCTGATATTTATTGAGAATTTAGCTCAGTAATTTTTCAATTTTGGTTAGAGTTCTTAGATATTTTGCTAAAAGCGGACGATGAAGAAAGAAGTACTTATGATAGAACATACTCTTTCCACACCGCCCCCGCCCCCACCCGCCTGCTGCCAGCTCCCCCAGGATAGTCTTGCCCTGTCACCCACGCTGGAATGCAGTGGTGCAATCAGGGCTCGCTGCAGTAGCCTTAACTCCTTGGCTCAAGTGATCCTCCCATCTCAGTCTTCCAAGTAGCTGGGGCCACACAGGTGCATGCCACCATGCTCAGCTAAATTTTTTTTTATTTTTTGTAGCGATGGGGTCTAACTATATTGTCCGGGCTGGTCTCAAACTCCCAGGCTCAAGTGATCTTCCTGCCTCACCCTCCCAAAGTGCTTGTAACTAGAGGTGTGTTAGCCACCATGTCTGGTTATGATATAATACACTCTTCAAAATGCTGTAGCAGCCAGGCGCAGTGGCTCATGCCTGTAATCTTAGCACTTTGGGAGGCTGAGGCAGGTGGATCACTTGAGACCAGGAGTTCAAGACCAGCCTATCCAACATGGTGAACCCGATCTCTACTAAATATAGAAAAATTAGCCAGGCATGGTGGTACATGCCTATAGTCCCAGCTACTCGAGAGGCTGAGGCAGAAGAATTGCTTGAACCCAGGAGGCGGAGGTTGCAGTGAGCCAAGATCACGCCACTGCACTGCAGCCTGGGTGACATGGTGAGACTCACCTGTCTCAAAAAAAAAAAATGCTGTAGCAGTATAAAAATGAGGGAATTATGGGCTAATTTATCAGTGTACCCCTTTTAAAAGTTGAATTTCTTTTCAATGTTTTTTTTTTTTTTTTTTTAGAGACAGGGTCTTGCTCTGTTGCCCAGGCTGGAGTGTAGTGGCTATTTACAGGCATGTTTGTAGCATACTACAGCTTTGAACTCCTGGGCTCACGCATTCCTCCTACCTCAGCCTCCTAAGTAACTGGGACCACAAGTGCATGCCACCACACTAGGCTATAATCTTTATAAAGATGTTTTATGATCTTTCCTTCTTCCATAGAGGTCAGATTTTCCTATGCTTTTTTCCAGTGAGCTGCAAATGACATGTGCATAAGGAAGGGAAGACTCAACATAATAAAAATATAAATTCCCCTCATATATAAATTCAACATGACTTTAATCAGAATTGAGATTTTAATGCTTGATAAAATAATTCTAAATTTATTTTGAAAGGAGTAAATGCTTGAGAATAGCTAAGGAAATAAGGAGGGATTTCCCTATGAGGTAGTAAAATATTTAATGCTAGAATTTTTACAACAGCACATTATTAACGTAGGAATAGCTAGACAGAAAAAAGTGAGACAGAATAAAATCTAGACACAGGACCACTACCTGATATTTAGCATTTTAGTATGTGATAAAATAATATGCAGATCATTTGAGAAGATATGAAATATTCAAAATGATGGCTAACCATGTGAAAATGGTATCAGTGAATTGCAGGTGGAGAAAGTAAAGAACCACCAATAAAATTAAAAAACAAATGGCAAATCTGGAAAAAAAAAGTGATGAAAGAGATGCTGTGTAAACCTAGAGAATTTTTTTTACCCATCACATTAATAGATACTACATTGTCAATCGTTCAGTAAATGTTTGAGTGTACAACATGGGAATTCCAGTCAAAAGTCTTAACAGTGCTTCTGCCCTTTGACTCAGCAATTCTTCTTATAGGAATTTATCCTAAAAAAAAATTATGGGTATGCACTGAGGACGTTGAAGTTTACAAAAACTGCAATTAATCTTAAGTGTACAACAATATGAAATAACAATAAATGATGCATTTTTACAATGAAATATTCTGCAGATAGGTTAAGTTTCAAGGCAAATCCTGATAGAATGCTTATTAAAATACACTAAATTTTTAGATTATTTTCTGGGGAATTGTCATTTTTACCACTTTGAGTCTTCCTGTGGAAAACTATAATTGTGCAATTATAAAACTATAATTGAGCAATCTGCCCGCCGCAGCCTCCCAAAGTGTTGGGATTACAGACGTGAGCCACTGCGCCCTACCTATTTTTAAAACTTTCATTTCCTAGCTGCTACTTGCTGGTACATGGGAAGACAACTTTCATGTTGATCAAGTAATGGGCAGTCTTAATAGAGCACTTACTAATTTTAATACTTCATCTGTAGGCAGTCATATCGTCTGCAAATTATGGCTTTTCTTCTAGTCTTAGTATCTTTATTTTCCCCATTTTTTTTTGCAGTGACTGAAAAGCAAAAATATAGTGTTTCATAGAAGTAGTAATCGTGTATATATTTGTTAATTCCATTAAAGGAACTGTTTCTAAGATTTTATTATTGCGGGATGTTTCCTTTGGGTTGTTGGAGGACACCTTTTTGAAAGTTATTTTTAATAACGATGAGTTAAATGTTACTGAATGGTTTTTCTGTATCTATTGCATTCTTTTTGTTTGTTTTTTTGTTTTTGAGACAGGGTCTCACTCTGTTGCCCAGGCTGGACTGCAGTGGTATATGGTTATGGCTCACTGCAGCTTCGATCTCCTGGGCCCAAACCATCTTAATACCTCAGCTTCCCAAACAGCTGGGACCACAGGCATGTGCCACCATGTCTGGCTAATTTTTATTTTTATTATTTTTAGAGACAGGCTCTTCCTATTTGCCCAGCCTGGTCTAACTCCTAGGCTCAAGTTATCCTCCTGCTTGGTCTCCGAAAGTGCTAAAATTACAGGCATGGGCCACCATGCCCAGCCTATTGCATTATTTTCTCTGTTAATCAGTCAGTATGGTATATTAGTTGAGAAAAATCTATTAATTGGCCTCCAATTTCTCATACTGTCCCTGCCTGGTTTTTGTGTTTACATTATACCAGTTTCATAAAATAAGTTTAGGACCTTTCCCTGTTTTTCTGCTCTCTAGAACTTTGTATAAAATGGAGATTGTGGCTGGGCACGGTGGCTCATGCCTGTAATCCCAGCACTTTGGGAGGCTGATGGAGTTGGGTCACCTGAGGTCAGGAGTTCAAGACCCGCCTGGCTAACATGGTAAAACCCCATCTGTATTAAAAATACAAAAATTAGCCGTGTGTGGTGGGACCTGTAGGTCCCAGCTTCTTGGAGGCTGAGGCAGAATTGCTTGAGCCTGGGAGGCAGAGGTTGCAGTGAGCCAAGGTCATGCACTGCACTCCAGCCTGGGTGACAGAGCAAGACTCTGTCAAAAAATGGAGATTGTTCCTTGAAATTGGATAGCATTTCCTTATAAAACTAGACCTAATGTTTTGGGTTTTGTGAGGAGATTTTTTTTTTTAGACTGGGTCTTACTTCGTTGCCCAGGCTGGGATGTAGTGTTGCAATCTTGGCTCACTGCAGCCTCGACCTCCTGGGCTCAAGCAATCCTCCCACCTCAGCTTCCCTAGTAGCTGAGACCACAGGTGTGTGCCACCATGCCCGGCTATTTTGAGGAGGTTTTTAAGAACTAATTTCAATTTCTTTAATGATTTGAGGTTTATTCGGGTTTTCTGGGATTTTTTTTGAAGTTGGTTTTCCGAAGTTGTATTTTCTAAGAAACTCTGTTGTCATCAGGTTTTCCATTCCTCAGTCCTGTTTATTGGTAACAATATTCTTTCTCAGTTTTTTTTGAGGTACAGTGTACATAGTAGTAAAATGCACAAATCTTTGGCTCAGTGATTTTTTTTTTTTTTTTTTTTTTTGGAGATGGAGTCTCGCTCTGTTGCCCAGGCTGGAGTGTGGTGGCACGATCTCGGCTCACTGCAACCTCCGCCTCCCGGGTTCAAGCAATTCTCCTGCCTCAGCCTCCTGAGTAGCTGGGACTATAGGCGTGCGCCACTACGCCCAGCTACTTTTTGTATTTTTAGTAGCGACAGAGTTTCACCATGTTGGTCAGGATGGTCTCGATCTCTTGACCTTGTGATCCGCCTGCCTCGGCCTCCCAAAGGGCTGGGATTACAGGCGTGAGCCACCGTGCCTGGCCTCAGTGAATTTTTATAAGCACACACATCTGTGAAACCACCACTGAGATCCAGATACTTTACTTGGAATGTTTCCAGCATCCCAGAAGGCTCATGCTTGCTTGCCAATTTCTTTTTCTCTTTTTTGAGACGGGTTCTCACTGTGTTGCCAGGCTGGATGGAGTACAGTGGTGTGATCTCAGCTCACTGCAACCTCTGCCTCCTGGGTTCAAGCGATTCTCCTGCTTCAGCCTCCTGAGTAGCTGGCACTACAGGCACACACCACCACACCCAGCTAATTTTTGTATTTTTAGTAGAGACAGGGTCACTTATGTTGGCCAGGATGGTCTCGATCTCCTGACCTTGTGATCCACCCGCCTCGGCCACCCAAAGTGCTGGGATTACAGGCGTGAGCCACCCGCGCCCAGCCAGAAGGCTCATGCTTGCCACTTTCTAAGAATATCCCCACATGACTTTTTTTTTGTTTTTTGAGACAGAGTTTTACTCTTGTTGCCCAGGTTGGAGTGCAATAGCATGATCTCGGCTCACCGCAACCTCTGTCTCCCAGGTTCAAGCAATTCTCCTGCCTCAGCCTCCCAAGTAGCTGGGATTACAGGCATGCACCACCACGCCTGGCTAATTTTTTTTGTATTTTTGGTAGAGACAGTGTTTCACCATGTTGGTCAGGCTGGTCTTGAACTCCTGACCTCAGGTGATCCACCCACCCAGACCTCCCAAAGTGTTGGGATTACAGGTATGAGCCACCGTGCCAGACCCTCACATGACTTTTGGATCCATAAGTATGCATTTCTGTTCATATACATATGAGTGGAATTTTCTGGGTTGTGGCATACATGTTGTTTGCCTTTGTTAGATCCTGTCAATCAGTTTTCCAGAGTACCTGTATCAATTTCCCACCAAGCAGCGTATGAGAGTTCCAGTTGTCCCCCATCCGTAGTAACACTTGGTATTGTTAAGTTTTCTTTTTTCAGTCATTTAAGTGTGTATATGCTGATAGCTCATTTGGCTTTTATTTCATGTCCCTGATGACTAATGATATTGAACACTTTCTCATGTTTTTTGGACCTTTGTATATCCTCTTCCAAAGCGCCTATTTAAAAAATTGGTTTGTCCTGTCTTTCTAGTTGATGTATAAGGGTTTTCTGCAATCCTGAATACAAGTCCTTTCTCGGATATATGTATTGCAAGTGCTTTTCACACTTTGGGGCTTGCTGTTTTTCACTTTTTAATAGTCTTTTTTGATGAGTAGCATTTTTAAATTCTAAATGAGTCTGATTTATCAGTCTTTTACGGTGTTTGTGTCCTGTTTAGGGAAGTCTTTACAATTTTCAAAATGTGTTATTTCGGTCCCAGTTAACACAGTTAATCAAGACAAAAATCTCTAGGGTGGGGCTTAGATGTTTATAGTTTAAAACCCCTAGAGTGATTTGGGGATGTAATCAGGGTAAAGAATCATTGGTTTATTTAATAAAATACAGTCTTGAAAGCCTCTAGAATAAGTGCCTAGCCTAGCTTTGCTGCTTTATTTCCTGTTCTTCCTCCATGTGTTCCCTGACTCAAACCAAATGTGATGACTTGCTATTACTGTTCTCTTCCTTTTTAGACTTGCTTTTCCAATACTGTTTTACTTTATTTCTTCCTCACAGTTCTTTATGTTTTGTTAATGTATTCTTACTTCTCTGTGTATCTTCTCTCCACCCTATGGTAAATTCCTTGAGGATGAGGACTTCGGTTATCCAACTTTGTAGCCTTCATATTGTTTATTATAATGGTGCCTTATTCAGTAAGCATTTTTGACAGAGAATATAAAGTAACACCATTTCTTTGCAAGTATTTGTTGACATTTTTTTGCTGCTGAATATTTCCAACCAAAATCTTCTGATTTTGTAGAGTAAAATGAAAAAAATGAAAGAAAAATACAAAGACCAGGATGAAGAAGACCGTGAACTTATCATGAAATTGCTGGGGGTAAATAACATCTAAAAACATTTTTTCTTTTGTTTTTCAAATGGGCATCTAGCCCACTGCCTAGCGTATGACAGGCATTCAATACATTTTTGTTAAAATATTCACAGTATTGAAAATACAACACTGACTGATGTTTCCTCTATGAATTAAAGTCTGCAGGTTCAAACAAAGAAGAAAAAGGGAAGAAGGGGAAGAAAGGAAAAACAAAGGACGAACCTGTGAAGAAACAGCCCCAGAAACCCAGAGGTGGACAGAGGGTCTCTGACAACATTAAGAAAGAAACTCCGTTCCTTGAGGTTATAACTCATGAGTTACAAGACTTTGCTGTAGATGATCCACATGATGACAAGGTAAGTCTACTATACATGTGGGCTTCTGCTTCTTAATTAGGGTGATTACCCATCCTGGGGTTCTCAGGACATGGGACTTTCAGTGCTAAAACCAAGACAAGTGAGTAACCCTATTCTTAATGGAATGTCATCCAGAAATACAACCTGAAAGACTAAAATTGCAGTATCTTATCTAAGCATGATAATGGTAGTACTGATAGCTGATAACAATTTTGTTACAAGCCTTTAGGAAGTAATCAGTTTTACAGAGAGAAAAACTGATGGGAACTGAGTTAAATTAAGACAGAGAGGCCTGGCACGGTGGCTCACGCCTGTAATCCCAGCACTTTGAGAGGCCAAGGCAGGCAGATCACAAGGTCAGGAGATTGAGACCATGCTGGCTAACGTGGTGAAACCCTGTCTCTGCTAAAAAAAAAAAAATACAAAAAAATTAGCCAGGTGTGGTGGTGAGCGCCTGTAGTCTCAGCTACTTGGGAGGCTGAGGCAGAATAGCGTGAACGCGGGAGGCAGAGCTTGCAGTGAGCCGAGATCGCGCCACTGCACTCCAGCCTGGGCAACAGAGCGAGACTCCATCTCAAAAAAAAAAAAAAGAGAGAGAATTGGGATTGTCTTGAAGATGAGTAGAAAATAAATTTTTACTTTCTCTAAGCTTTTCTATAGGAATCTATGCCATATGGTCGTACATAATGTTGAAAATGGGTACACCATTTAAGAGCCAAGTACTTTGCTTACAAAACCAGTGAGTTCGTATTTTTCCAGCTAAGATGATTGCCTAATTGTTTTATTAACAGTACAGCAAGCCCAGCCTTCTGTATATCTTCTTACATGAATATGTACATCTTGAATTTTTTTTTTTTTTTTGAGGCAGTCTTGCTCTGTTGCCCAGGCTGAAGTGCAGTGGCACAATCTCGGCTCACTGCAACCTCCGCCTCCCGGATTCAAGCAATTATCCTGCCTCAGCCTTCCGAGTAGCTGGGATTACAAGCATGCACCATCACGCCTGGCTAATTTTTTTGTATTTTTTTTTTTTTGTATTTTTTTTTTAGTGGAGATGGGGCTTCACCATGTTAGCCAGGCTGGTCTTGAACTCCTGATCTCAGGTGATCTGCCTGCCTTGGCCTCCCAAAGTGTGGGATTACAGGCATGAGCCACGTGCCCAGCCTGTTTATTTTTTAATAACTTGGTTTAAAATACAGGCCAGATAAAAAATTTTTACTTTTGTCACCAGCATTTTTTTTTTATGTAAAGCTTGAGTTATAATTGTGTGCTCAGTTTAGTGCAGGTAATGCTTACAGGGATTCTGTATTACTATTTTCTTTTTTTTTCCTGCTGAACAGTTGTTGTTTAGTAATACTAAAACTCATTTTGGCTCTTAAAATTTGTACATTATTCTTATGTTCTATAAATCCTAGACTCACAAATACTTACTAGAGGTGTTAATTATTAATGTTCTTTCATGAGTAGGTGCTATGGTCTAAATGTTAATATCCCCCCACAATTCATATATGGGAAGCTAAATACCCAGTGTGATGGTATTAAGAGGTTGGGCCTTTAGGAAGTAGTCACGAGGGCTCTTCTGTCATGAATGAGTGCCCTTTTGCCATGTGAGGACACTGCAGTAAGGTGCCATCTTTTTTTAAGATGAAGTCTCCCTATGTTGCCCAGGCTGGTGTCGAACTCCTGGGCTCAAGAGATCCCCTGAGCTTGGCCTCCCAAAGTGCTGGGATTACAGGTATGAGCCACCACACCCAGCCTAAGGTGCCATCTTTGAGGCAAGCCCTTATCAGACATTGAATCTGCTGGTGCCTTGACGCTGGACTTCCCAGCCTCCAGAACTGTAAGAAGTAAAATTTCTGTTGTTTATAAATTATACAGTCTAAGGTATTTTGTAACAGCAGCCTGAACAGACTGAGACAGTCGGTTATCTCCAGATAGATTTTTCTTAAGCAAACAAAATTAAGCATATTTTATGGGATATGGAGAAAATTTATCCAAAACTGTTGAACAGATATTTAAAAATAAAAGTTCTGTTGACCAGAATTCTCCATTTGCTTTTCTCCTGGCAAACTTATCAACCTTAGTTGTCATTTTAAATTGTCCTTTTAACTTTTGCTGCTTTAAGATATACTTTATATGAAAGTTTCAGTTCCCACCTCCTCTACTTCAGAGAACTACCCTTCTTCTCTTGAATGACACTACTTGCTTAAGTAATAAACACAGACACACACAAACACACATACGAATCCACTTCAGTCTTAGGTAGAATATAACCTTGAGGCCCCCTATCCTGTGGGTCAGAAATGACAGTCTGGTTATATCACTGTTTCTTTCTCCTTATGGTTTAATGGTGTGGAATTTCATTTTACATTATAGCTGACATTTTTATTTTTATATGTTTGGAACAGGAAGAGCAAGATCTGGATCAACAGGGAAATGAGGTATGATTTTATGTTGGGGTTCCTACTGCAACACTGTGATTACAATTCAGTTCCCAGAATGTTTGAAACACAACTTATTAAAACTTAAAAACCTAAGACAAGACTGCAGGCTACGAAGTCAAACTTTCGGGGTCTTAATCCCAATTCTGCTATATGTAACCGTACAAACTTGGAAACATTCTTTGTGCCTCAGTTTCCTCATCTGAAGAATGGGGATAATGTCCCTACCCAGGAGAGGGTTGTTTTGATAACTAATGTATGTAAAGGGCATTTAGAAAAGTTTATGGCACATAGCAAACACTCAAATATCAATTATACTTCAGCACCAAGCATTCTGTCCTAAATCTAAGTTTATTCATATTGTAAAATAAATGGGGGCAATCTCACAGGCAGCACAGCAAATAAGAACTCTGGGATTTCTCCTTAATAATGGGTAAGAGAGAAGGCTGTTCTAGTCCAGGGTTTCTCAACTTTGGCACTATTAACATTAGGGGTTGGTTAATTCTTTGTTGTGGGGTCTGTCCCATTCATTATAAAATGTTTAGCGACATCCTTGGCCTTTACCCACTAGATCCCAGTAGCAGCCCCTACCTCTTCCTTCTCACCCCTCATCGTGTCAACCAAAACTATCTCTAGACATTGCCCATTGTCTTCTGAGGGCAGAATCTCCCCAGGACGAGAAATAGTGGTATAGCCAAGGTATTAGTCCCATTTCCATGTGATAGGACTTAAATCTATTTGTGGTTATTATTGCATCATTTTAATCCACAACAGGTTTCTGCAACTCAGGTAATATCCAATAGTTTTTTTCCTTTTCTTGAGACAGGGTCTCTGTCACCCAGGCTGGCGTTACCCAGTGCAGTGACAGGATCATGGCTCTCCACAACGTCTACCTCCTGGGCTCAGGTGATCCTCCCCCACTCAGCCTCTTGAGTAGCTGGGACTACAGGCACCCACTATACCCAGCTAACTTTTGTATTTTTTGTAGAGATGGTGTTTCTCCATGTTGCTCAGGCTGGTCTTGAACTCCTGGGCTCAAGCGATCCACCCACCTCAGCCTGAGCCTTCCAGAGTCCTAGGATTACAGGTGTGAACCACTGCTCCTGGGCCTTCCTTCTCTTAAATGTAACTGTAGGTAGGATTTTGAAAATTATTGTTCTTATTACTTATTATGCTAGGCAAAAATTAAGTAGTAAAGAATATATTTAAACATTGGTCTTCAACTCTTTGGAACTATGAAGCAGAGTTTAAGTACCGCTGTTCCAGCTTAGATGGTATGTGTATCAGGAAAAGATAAAAAATATGTTGAGATATTAATTCAAGTGTTTTAGCATTTTTTTTAAAGGGCGTATAAATTGCCTTTGTAACTGTGATTTTCCCTTTTTAGGAAAACCTGTTTGATTCTTTGACAGGCCAGCCACATCCTGAAGATGTACTACTGTTTGCCATTCCAATATGCGCCCCTTACACCACCATGACAAACTACAAGTAAGTTACCATTAGTTGACAGAACGGCTTTTGTGGATTGTTTTGTAACATCTATTTAGTAACACATGTAATTCCTTTTTAAAGATACAAAGTGAAACTTACTCCTGGAGTGCAGAAAAAGGGAAAAGGTATTTAAATTTGTTTTTTTGAATTATGATTTTAAACAGTTCAGTGACTTAACAGTAGATTATTCTTACTCTTTTTTGTATTTACAGCTGCAAAAACAGCCTTGAATAGTTTCATGCATTCCAAAGAAGCAACAGCAAGAGAAAAAGACTTATTCCGCAGTGTAAAGGTAAAGTTCTCCTTCAGAAAAGGAATGTGGAGACTGACAGTACAATTTAAACTGTTAGCAGTTTTTTGTTATTTTAGTAGAAAATGCTGTCTTATTAGAAGCAGTAAAACCATTTCATCTAAAAGTTTGGAAATGTTTTTCTTTTTTGTCATAAAAGAAACATGATTGACCATACAGGATGTGAAGATATTCAGCAATTTTCTTTTTTTAGGACACAGATTTATCAAGAAACATTCCTGGCAAAGTGAAAGTGTCTGCACCCAATCTTCTGAATGTAAAAAGGAAATAGCTGAAATGAAATTCTAAAATATTTGAGAAGAACCAATTTTATAGCCTTTTGGAAGTTCAAAGATGAAAGCACCACGTATCAGGACTTCCACATTATAAAAATGAACTAAACATTGCCTTGCTATATTCACCAAAAGGACTTAATTCTTGTTTTTTTCCCAGTTTTATATAGAGGAAACACTGTCTATGATAGGATTTCCTAAAGTATTTGTGGACAGTTAAATGCTAATTATATACATCTGTAGTTATTCTACATTTTCTTGAAATTTGGGAGGTTAATACCAAGTATTCTTTTCATGATGTAAAGAAACTGAACAGTGAAGTGGCTTGACTGCTTAAACTATTGGCTTGGTAAGTCTACTGTATATAACATCTAAATATATAATACAGGCCAGCCACAAGGGGTTTAAATATTTAGGATTGTGTCTTGAAAACTAAGTATTGGAGTAGATTTTCTTCTGCTTTCATCGATACTTGTCAAAAAATATATTAGACCAAAATGTAAAATATAAGTAATAATTCTCATGACTCAGCTTAATAACTCCTAGAAGAAATTGGTGTTAATCATTTCTATTCATTTGTAGACCTTCAGGTTTGATCTTAATTTTTTTCCTTGTAGTCTGATTCAGTTCTGTACCATTTTAATTTCCACCTTTAGTAAGTAATTACCAATACAGCATGTTACAGAGTATCTTAACCTATAATACCAGAAGTGCATTTTAGGCTTACCACTAAAGACTCTGACCCACTTTTCCTCTGTCTCTTAACAGAATGGAAAATGAAGTCATCATTATTTCCATTCCTTCATGAGCTATAAAACTTATTAATTAATTAAAAAAAGACTTTTTAATTGACTGGACAACACTTGCCTGTATTCAGCATGACCACTTGCTCCAGCCCCTACACTGAAGCATTAAGGTCAAAGTACTAAACAGTTGTTGATCCCTCCACACTTTGTTTTCCCAGCTTCGTCATAATGTGAATATTAATGTTTAAAAAAAAAAAAAAAAAAAACCTTTATTATATTAACACTAGGTTACATAACTATAGACTACTCTTGCCATTAAAAAAAAAAATCTGTAATGTTTTTAAAATAACTATAGACTACTCTTGCCATTAAAAAAAAAAATCTATAATGTTTTTAAAAAATGACTTTCAGCATTTTGATGATGGTAAGACTATAATGTTTCTACAGATATATATCCTGAAGTTACCGAAAAGGAAACGTAGCAGCCATTCTTCAGGGTAAAAAGCTCAACCATTACTTTTCTTTTACTTTAATAGAGGACAGCTACTGGTGTTAAATACATTTATTGTAAACTTTAGACACAAAAATAGGTTCTCTAGGCCATTCACATGCACATTAAAACCAACAGGTGCAAACTACAACAATGCATATAATTATACAAATGATGCCACTCTGTGATGTTTACAGGATTGCTGTCCATGCAAGGTGATCATAGGCATTATTTATGAAGCCTTAAGATCCAGAAGTGTTGTTACTACCAAACCTCTGATTAACACTGTGAAGTAAGTGTTTTGGAAGGCAGTTCCATGAGTTGGCTAACATTTCTTTAAAGCAAATGACTGCTTCTAAGCTTAGCCTGAAAGTGGACAAGGAAAGAGAAAAGTAATTTCAGTTTACTGTTTGGAAGTACATTCACTTGAAAAACTACATAAAACATCCCTCTTTCTTTCTTCAAAGATTTTCTTAGGAACTGGTTAAAGCAATGAAGTTTTATTGCCCTTAAATAATCCATAAACCTAGTTTTTTGAGAGTGCTAAGTCTTAGGAAACACAATTTTAAATAATCTAAGTGCCAAGTACAAAGTTACTTACCGTACAAGAGATTTTGGTTGAACTGAAAATATTAGTATTTCATTACTGTGTGCCTGAAAAATAAATAGGAAGAACACATTTAAAAGCAAATGCTTTGCAAGTAAGTTTCAGTAATAATATGAAGGTAGTATACTTACAGCTCTGTGATGGACAAGCAAGTTGTTGGCACATCCACCAAAAACAATCACTTCTCCTTCATCGCTGGCACAAGCTGTGTGCCATAACCTGCATTTAAAACAAAAACTTGAGTTTGAAGTCACCCAGAACACCAGTTGGCCATTTTATACTACCACACAGAGCTATGAAATAAACACTAGCGCTCTTAAGGTAGTTCAGACCAAAACATCATGGCGAGAAGTAAAATCTTAAAGGAAAGTAGCAAAAGCAGATCATTCAATATCTATTTTATCTGGATATTATTTTCTCTCTCTGATCGTTCTCATTTATGCAATGAGGAGTTTGAACTGAACGATCTGTTCTCTAGGTCTTTGTTAACAATAAAAATCGTATGGGAGCTGAGTGGTATATGCCTTCTTCTTCCATAGGTAGGGCCAACTGGCCTTACACAGAACATCTGAGGGATGGTGAAAGCCCTGCTTGAGTAAACTATAAAGTCTCAGAAAGCCTGGTAGTTTTATGGAGAGATCATTTGTGCAAACTGAAGTCTTACTGGCATGACTATACTTGGTTTAGAGGCTTGGGGAAAAAATGCAGGCTTTGAACATGAATTTTGACTGTATCATTTCCTTTAGCATTTTGTTTTGAGATTAACGAGAAAATTATCGGTGTTTAATAACTTCTTTTTTTTGGATGATTTGATTTCTTCATCTTTGTTATACAGTGCTACTGCAAATCTAATTGACAGTTCTTGTTTTTTCCCCATGTATTTTTTTTTTTTTTTCTAAGAGACAGAGTCTTGCTCTGTCACCCAGGCTGGAGTGCAGTGGTGCAATCTCAGCTCACTACATCCTCTGCCTCCTGAATAGCTGGGACTACAGGCATACGCTACCACACCTAGCTAATTTTTCTATTATTTGTAGAGATGGGGTTTTGCCAAGTTGCCCAAGCTGGTCTTGAACTCCTGGGTTAAAGCACTCTGCCTGCCTCAGCCTCCAAAAGTGCTGGGATTACAGCTGTAATCCTGTAATACCACTGCACCTCACCTCCCATGTGATTAAGGTTTAAACATTTTACCCATTCCAGCACCTCTACCCTTTTTTTTTTTGGAGACAGAGTTTCACTCTTGTTGCCCAAGCTGGAGTGCAATGGCACGATCTCAGCTCACTGCAACCTCTGCCTTCCTGGTTCAGGCAATTCTCCTGCCTCAGCCTCTCAAGTAGCTGGGATTACAGGCATACGCCACCACGCCCAGCTAATTTTGTATTTTTACTACAGACGGGGTTTCACCATGTTGGCCAGGCTGAACTCCTGACCTCAGGTGATCCACCTGCCTCAGCCTCCCAAAGTGCTGGGAATACCGGCATGAGCCACCACGCCTGGCCGACCCTCATTTTTAATAAACTTAGATGCAGTTCAGCTCATTGAAGTGAAAAGCTTGATTGTATATTTTAACTATGTGTCAGTTTTATAATGGAAGGAAGAAGCCAAAATAAAAATCCAGCCCTATTCTTCATACACAGATGATGGAAAGGAGATCATTCGATACTAGGATAACATTGGTTTTCTTTTCTTTGAGAAGTAATTCAAACCTTAGTGAATGCTGAGATTTTTATAAATAAGAATGCTGGATATAATGCAGCCAAAACCTCAATTCTTATGTCTTATGCATATTCAGTACATGAATTGCCTTTAAATACCTTGGTTTTTCAGTATATGGATGATTAAATTGTATCCATTCATTTTTACTGATGCAGTAAGTCCAGGCATCACCTGAGTCAAGCAAAGAAATGAAGTATGTTAGTCTGTCAATATGCCATTGACATTTAAAGGGCACAGCTTTGGCAAGAAAGGTAATAGATCATGAGCAGATACAGAGAGTATATTTTCTTTTTTTTTTTTCCCCTGCAATTAGCCAAGTAAGCCCTTTGCATGTTATAGCTCTTCAGCAGGGCTCTTAAGTGCTCCAGGTTCTTTATTGAACAGAAGTATGCCATATAGTACAATTACAGCTATGTTACAGGATGAAAATTAATTTCAAACCTTCCAACCAACCCTATAAGCCGTCTCATCAGTCTCTCTAATAGACTCATTTTCAGCTATTAGATATGGACGATATATGATGATTTCATTATCATATTTTTCAAGGACTTACTTAGTGGCTGTTTATCAGTGGTAAATCCTCCAAAGAGAAAAAGATGATCTGAAGAAACTGGTGTTAGTGAGTGCCAAGATCGACCAACTGGGCATATGCCTTGTGGAATTCTGAAAATAATAGCTAAGTTACAATATCTGCATTTAGAAGCAGCTACTGTATTTTTAAGTTTTCTTTTAAAATTTATATGTACATGTTATGAAAAAAGAGACCTTAAGTTTAAAAAGGCTTCTTGGTATAAACTACATGCTTTATACTGAAATATTTTCTTTGAAGTTAGGATCAACTTCAGACCTTTTCTTTTCAACAAACACTGAGCACATGCTGGAAACACAAAAATAAAATTCATTCCTTAAGGACCTAGTAATTATGTTTATTTAATTTCATAGTTAAAGAAAAGTTAAACAAGGACATTATATACCAATAGTAGGGAATATAGGGTAAAAACAATCTGAATTTTGGAGAAATTTATCTAAAGTGATACCTACAATTCATTCCACTCCCATGTATCCAGATTAAGATAGTGAAGATCATTCATTCTAGCATCCTAAAAAAGGATAATTAAGTTACCATTTTGAAGAATTCAAAAGCAAGTCATTGAAGTTCTTTGAATACTTACTCGATATCTGCCTCCAAACACAAAGCCTCTATTTCCGACAGTTGCACAGGCATGGGCAGCACGAGGTGAAGGTGCTTTACCCTATTAGAGTCACATAAGCAAGTTAGTGAACTTTTTATAAACAGGTAAAATACCAATGTCTACTCTGGATATGGCATAAGAATATGTAAGGCACTTGAGCTTTTAAAAGTTGGAGTGTAGACTTCTAGACAACAGTCATACTACAAGCTGACTACCAAAACTGGGCATTTTAATTTTCTCTTTTTGAAATGTGTTACTGAATGGGCTGGCTAACATAATAGGCTGCTTTATTTTTTCTCTTTTAAAATAAAGGCTGGCATATTATATCTGTCAGAGGGAAAAGAAATATAATTATCTGTGTCAGAGGGAAAAGAAATCTAATATTTAAGTAATACAAGTTGCAATCTAGTACAGAGTTATTTAATTACAGGTTGAGTATCTGTAATCGGAAAATCCAAAATATGAAATGCTCCAAATCTGAAAATTTGAGTGCCAACATGATGCTGAAAGGAAATGCTCATTGGAGCATTTCGGATCTTTGGATTAGAGATAGTTGACTGTTAAGTATATAATGCAAATATTCCAAAATCTGAAACACTTCTACCACGTAAAATGTATTAGATAGGTTGGGCACGGTGGCTCATGCCTGTAATCCCAACACTTTGAGAGGCCGAGGTGGGCGAATCACAAGGTCAGGAGTTCAAGACCAGCCTGGCCAATGTGGTGAAACCCGTCTCTACTAAAAATACAAAAAAATAGCTGGGCGTGGTGGCGGGCACCTGTAATCCCAGGTACTCCGGGAGGCTGAGGCAGGAGAATCGCTTGAACCTGGGAGGTGGAGGTTGCAGTAAGCAGAGATCCCACCACTGCACTCCAGCCCAGGCAACAGTGCGAGACTCTGTCTCAAAAAGAAAAAAAAAGTATTAGATAATAGATGCTGGGTTAGTCATTTCATACATTCATTAAACTTCTGAGTTCTAGATTTCTTGGAAATCATTAAAGTTATGGATCTTCTCCCCAGAAAACAAGAATGAACTGTCACTTTTACAGTATCTTCCAACTGTGGTGCACCCCTCTCCCCTACCCCACCCCTCCCTGCTGCCTCTAAGTATCCTTAACAATTCATTATTCTTTAGTAACTCACAGTAGTTATAGGCTGGCTCCAGGTAAATGTTTCAGTATCTAAAATATGTACATGATCATTCCATCCTCTTGGATGACTTGAATTCTACAGAAAATAAGAATCTGCGTTATTTTAGAAATGATATTTATAAAATTAGATAGCCTGCCTGATTAACAAAGAAAAATGCATAAAACTTATAAAATGTATTATTTCAATATATTAAGGAGGCCATATGCAAATACGAAACTTCACTTACCCAAAAAGATGTTTCATCGAATTCAAAAGTTCCCAATACTTTATCTTCAGGCAAATATCCATACCCTCCAAAAAATATTAACCTGTTGGGTGAAAAACCAAGACACTAAAAATTCAAATACCCATAGGATAGGATACAAGCAATTTATCTTAGGTGCTGTGTTAAATGCTTTCATGTGTTAATTCAGTTAATCTTCATATGGGCCCTATGAGGTATGTTCTGTGCAAATGTTTACTGGCTAAGGATACCTGAATGGTAAACCACTTTACACATAAAAACCCAAACCTGTAATGCTGCCAACTCACTTGTTTTTATATACCCAGACACCAAGTTTGTCCTTTGATGATGGAGGAATTCCTTGGCAATCAATTCTTTCCCACTGTAACACTCTGTCTGTAGACCTTGAATCCAGCATGTAGAACTGTCAGAAACAATGATTTCAGTTAGATTTGGTTATATGAAAGAAATTCAAGTTTAGCATTTAATTTTACTATACTTTATGATAAGAGTGCCATCTAATTCAGTGCTACTGAAATTGTGACTGCAGACTGGCTGCCAGACTGCTCAGAGTCCAGATGAGGATTCTGTGACTGAATACCAATTTCCTAAGTCACTAAGCACACTGTTAGCTCAACTAATTTTTTTTTCATAGTCACACTTTATTTTTTTTAAGAGACAGGGTCTCTCTTGCCCAGGCTGGAGTGCAGTGGCACAATCATAGATTACTGTAACCTAAACTCCTGGGCTTAAGTCATCTTCCCACCTTAGCTTCCCACATAGATGGACTACAGGCATGTACCACCATACCTGGCTAAGACAGCCATACATTTTCTTTTCCCATTTTTATTTTTTTATTTTTTATCTCAGTAGGTTTTGGGGGAACAGGTGGTGGTTGGTTACATGGATGAGTTCTTTTGTGGTGATTTCTGAGATTTTGGTGCACTCATCACCCAAGCAGTGTACACTGTACCCAATGTGTAGTCTTTTATCCCTCACCCATCTATCACCCTTTCCCCCTGAGTCCCCAAAGTCCACTGTATCACACTTATGCCTTTGCATCTTGATAGCTTAGCTCCCACTTATGAGTGAGAACATATGGTGTTTGGTTTTCCATTCCTGAGTTACCTTCACTTAGAATAATGGTCTCCAGTTCCATCCAGGTTGCTGCAAGTGCCATTATTTTGTTCCTTCTTATGGCGGAGTAGTATTCCCCGGTATATATATGCACCACATTTTCTTTATCCACTTGTTGACTGGTGGGCATTTGGTCTGGTTCCATATTTTTGCAATTGCAAAATTGTGCTGATAGCCATATATATATATATATATATTTCTTCTTTTTTTTTTTTGGTGGGGACAGAATCTCACTCTGTCACCCAGGCTGGAGGGCAGTGGCATGATCTCGGCTCACTGCAATTTCTGCCTCCTGGGTTCAAGCGATTCTTGTACCTCAGCCACCCTACTAGCTAGGATTACAGGCATGCACCAACATGCCCAGCTAATTTTTGTATTTTTAGTACAGACGAGTTTTTGTCATGTTGGCTAGGCTGGTCTCAAACTCCTGGCCTCAAGTGATGTGCCCACTTGGGCCTCCCAAAGTGCTGGGATTATAAGCATAAGCCACCACACCCGGCCCTGATATAGGGACTCTGAATTGTAGTTATTTATTTTATGGGTATCAGAATGGTATTACCCAAAAAAATTAGGTTTAGTAATTTTACCTTTAAATTCAATTTAACAAATATGTGTTTGGTGTCTATTTAACTCTAAGATTAAAGAGTTAATTGAGTTAATCCTTAATTAATCTCTTTAATCTTAAAAGATCAATACTTAAAAGATTAAATATTCATCTTTCCTTTAAAGGAAAGATGCAATTGAATATATCTGACCACTATATATTTTTTACTTCTCTGAGACACCCAAGCTTCCATTCAGTCAAACTTAAAACACACAACCCTAGCCACTCGACAAACTACTACTGTTTCTGTAACTACCTCCATAAAACCACAGCTTGTCTCCTCCCCCAAGCTTTTAAGTTGTGTCAGTTATTATTCTCCCCTTTGGCTCTGAAATACATATGGCTCAATGATAGCCTATAGATGTGCCTCACAGAATCTTTCAGGCATAGAACTCTTTCTTCAAGCAAAATACTAAGCAAAAGCCCAACGTATACAAACAAAAGTGGAGCTACACTTGTTAAAATGGAGGAGGAAAGGGCAGCTTGGAGCCTACCTAACACTATATGCTCCTCCCACGGGTGTCCCAAGGCATCTCAAACCCCTGAAGTTTCTAGGAACATAGTTTGAAACCATCTCAGCCACATGTTCCATCCACTTGGAATTTCCATAATTAAGACATTTGCTGCCGGGTGCGGTGGCTCACGCCTGTAATCCCAGCACTTTGGGAGGCTGAAGCAGGTGGATCACCTGAGGTCAGGAGTTTAAGACCAGCCTGGCCAACGTGGCAAAACCCTGTCTCTACTAAAAATACAAAAAATTAGCTGGGCGTAGTGATGCATGCCTGTAATCCCAGCTACTCAGGAGGCTGAGGTACGAGAATCACTTGAACCTGGGAGGCGGAGGTTGCAGTGAGCCAAGATTGCGCCACTGCACTCCAGCCTGGGCAACAGAGCGAGACTCTGTCCCTGTCCCCCCCCCCAAAAAAAAAAAAAAAAAAAAAAAAAGACATTTGCTTGTATCTCTGTTATCTTGGCTACTCCTTCCAATTTTATTATTCAGTTCAAGCATCACCTCTTCGGTCAAGATTTTCCTTGTTCTGTTCCCTCATCCCACCAAACACAATGTCAAAGTTTTCAGATTCAACAATACTTACTGAGTTATTTTCTATATGCCAGGTGCTGTGTATCTCTCTAGCAGGTGCTACTGCAGTGGTTTACTTACTACATGTGTCCCTTCTAGAATGTGAGTTCCAAGAAGTGAGAACTATATCATTCTTTCTGTCTCCAGTGTCCAGCCAAGTGCTCAGCACATAAAGTGCTTACTAAGTTGCCAACTTAATAGACTCCTATGGATTCATTTATTTGGCAACTCAGTAAGCGCTAATGTATGTCATATGTATCATTTCTGATTGACTTAATCTGTCTCTTATTGGTCTGAAAGAGAGGAAGTGATATATTTTTTCCTACTTGGAACAAAATACGGCAAAGTCTGAACAGCAGTGTCTTTGGGCACCACTTTATAGGAATGTTAACATGTAAAGTTTTTTCAGTTTTACTTTATCCTTACAGCTTTCTGACTGGTTGCCTGCTCATTTTTACCCTTCCCTCCATTACATCTTGTCTTCATTTTGTCTGCAATTTTATTACTAATGTTCATCTAACATTTAAGGTTCTAAGAGAACAAGTAGCTGCAAAAAGCACAAAGAAAAACCACCCAGGAAGTTACTGCACACAGGTTACCAACAAAAGTTGATTTTACATAATGCCTAGGTAAATATAGATTGGCACACAAAATACTAAAATGCACATTCATATCATAATCAAGTACACATCATTTTTAACTATGACACAAATAAGTCTGGGCTAACCTTAGAAATTTGCAGTTGTTTGAAAGATAATAAGAATAAAAATGCCTCAAGCCATAATCCTTAGAAACACTAACCTTATTGGTATTGCCTCTTGAATGGTGTCCTCCAAACAAGTACAGCACCCTGTCTACACACACAGCACAGCTTCCTGACATAGAAGGAGGAACATCACCTTCAGTGTTGATTTTTTTCCTGAGGAGGAATAAATTAAATGTATGTAAGTTAAAGGGAAGAAATGCAAAAGTCTATTAATTTTTCTTCTTCTACTTATATCCTCACAATAAAGGAATAAAACGAGAAGGCGAGTAGACAGTGCCGCTAGGCTCTCTCCTAGGTCTAAACTTAATTCAAGGAATGTGCTTTTCCCTCTTTACCCATTCCACAAACAGTGCCAGCTGGCCCCATGTGTACAGGCATGAGAGATTCTGAAAGCCTAAGTCATATTTTATTATTCTAGGAGCATACCATTTTATGTTTCTCAGACTAAATTGTTTGCTATTTATTTACATAGCCATAAGTTGTTTTGTTTTTGAGTGGGCCAGGGGCCCAGAAGGAAAACCTCAACATTCCCAGTCCTGATAGATTAATTCAGTGTTCTTTCTTCAGTCACCTTTTAGCCATTCATATGCATCAGATTCAGTCCTTTATGTAACACTACAAACAGGTAGTGCCATGTGCCAGGGATTCCTGAGTGCTTTGTATGTATGTATTAACTCATTCTGAATCTAAAAATTGATCTGAATCAACCTAAGGAATCTAAGATTTAAAATTCTAATAGTATACTCAAGGTCTTCTGCTAAAACTGTCAGATATAATAATATTTATCTTTGCTAAAAAAAAGTTTTAGAAGGCTCATTTTTAAAAAAGTTACTATTTTTGGCTGGGCACAGTGGCTCACACCTGTAATCCCAGCACTTTGGGAGACCGAGGCAGGTGGATCACAAGGTCAAGAAATCGAGACCATATTGTTTAACATGGTGAAACCCTATCTCTACTAAAAATACAAAAAATTAGCCGGGCGTGGTGGCGGGCGCCTGTAGTCCCAGCTACTCGGGGCTGAGGCAACAGAATGGTGTGAACCCAGGAGGCAGAGCTTGCAGCGAGCCCAGATTGCGCCACTGCACTCCAGCCTGGGTGACAGAGCGAGACTCCCTCTCATTTAAAAAAAAAAAAAAAAAAAAAAAAGTTATTATTTTAAAATAGAAACAGGGTCTCACTGTGTTGCTCAGGCTGGTCTTGAACTCCTGGGCTCAAGTGATCCTCCCACCTCGGCCTCCCAAAGTGCTAGGATTACAGGTGTGAGCCACCATACCTGGCCTTAAAAATTTTTTTTTTTTTTTTTTTTTGAGACGGAGTCTTGCTCTTTTGCCCAGTCTGGAGTGCAGTGGCGTGATCTCTGCTCACTGCAAGCTCCGCCTTCTGGGTTCATGCCATTCTCCTGCCTCAGCCTCCCGAGTAGCTGGGACTACAGGCGTGTGCCACCACGCCCAGCTAATTTTTTTTGTATTTTTTAGTAGAGACAGGGTTTCACCATCTTAGCCAGGATGGTCTGGATCTCCTGACCTCGTGATCCACCCGCCTCAGCCTCCCAAAGTGCTGGGACTACAGACATGAGCCACTGCGCCCGGCCCCTTAAAAATTATCTTTAAAAATATGTAGCATTCCGCTTTTAAGAGAATACAATTATAAATTTCCAATTCTCTAGAAAAGATTGAGAAACAGCTTCATATTAACACCAATTTGTTACATACAGAAATAATCATGACTTATTTTTAGTTTGTAACTCTTAAATGTTTTTGTTTTTTGAGATGGAATCTCACTGTATCACCCAGGCTGGAGTGCAATGGCATGATCTCGATTCACTGCAGCCTCTGCCTCCCGGGTTCAGGTGATTCTCCTGCCTCAGCCTCCCTAGTAGCTGGGATTACAGGCACCTGCCATCATGCCTGGCTAATTTTTGTATTTTTGTAGAGATGGGGTTTCACCATGTTGGCCAGGCTGGTCTTGAACTCCTCACCTAAGGTGATCCACTTGCCTCGGCCTCCCAAAAGTGCTGGGATTACAGGCGTGAGCCACAGCATCTGGCCTAACTCTTAAGTGGGACTACTATGCTAATTCTGAGATCTACAGTAAGTAAAATATTTAAAGCACAAAGTTCTCACAAAGCACACCATGGGGAAAACTACTTTGTAAATCCCCAACCATGGCTAACCCAGCATTTTGAGAAACACCTTGATTCTACCAGGGACATGCTCTTGACTACTACTGTTATGAAACTGCAAAAGATCATTTCAGATTATCTCCAGTTTACAAAAATGGCAAACTGGAGGTCATTTTGGTTTTTAAACAGAACAACACTATTTTTAAAAAGATTTGCATGCAAATTTTGAGAGCTTATTAAAATAGAATACCACCTTTATTTTTAGCAGATAAAATTCTATACAATCTAAAATCTAACAATTTAACCATTTAAATTCCTTTCCTTATTCAAGATATCATATAACAGAAGACTTAACATCTTGAAAAAAATGGAACATTTATTATCTTTCCATTATGGATCTGAAGCCTCTACATCTATTTTAAATATTACTATGATACTTGAGATAGAAATTTATTCTAAGTTCATAAAGTATCTAGTAACTACAGAACAGGTGCTAAATTAAGCTTAGCAGCTAAGCTAAAGTAGCAGAACAGTGTTTTTAGAATATATAAGTAGCTTAGAAAGGGTTTTACATTTTTTTCTTTGCAGCCATATCTGATTTGTTTGTTTGTTTTTGGAGACAGTTTTGCTCTGTCACCCAGACTGGAGTGCAGTGGCTCAATCTCGGCTCACTGCAACCTCCACCTCCCGGATTCAAGCGATTCTCCCACCTCGGCCTCCCAAGTAGCTGGAATTACATGTGCACGCCACCACACCCGGCTAATTTTTGTATTTTTAGTAGAGATGGTGTTTCACCCCAGCCTGGTGCCCAGGCTGGTGTTGAACTCTTGACCTCAAGTGATCTGCCCGCGTCAGCCTCCCAAAGTGCTGGGATTATAGGCATGAGCCAGCCACCGTGCCCAGCCCTTATCTGAATTTTTTAGTCCCCCTTATAATATCCACATTTACCATCTTCCAGTCTCCATGTTGTAGATCCATAGTTCTTCTCTAGGCAGATAAAAGTCATATAATCCTCTGACTTGATTACTCTAAGAATAAAAAAAATTGTAAATATAAAAACTGATATTTTAAAGAGGCACTACTGTATTTTTTAAATCGATCTTGAGATACTAATTTCATAATTAGTATGAAAATAGGTATTACAGTGCACAATCCTCCCCCACCTATGCCACACACTCAAGGCAAAGCTCAACATAGATAGCTCTTAATTCAGAATTTTGATACAGCAGTTGCAATAGTACAAGAAGGGATCTCTGGGAACTTTTTTTTTTTTTTTGAGTCCAAGTCTCTATTGCTCAGAATGGAGTGCAGTGGTGCGATCTTGGCTGGCTCACTGCAACGTCCACCTCCTGGGTTCAAGCGATTCTCCTGCCTCAGCCTCCTAAGTAGCTGGGACTGCACGCACTCGCCATCATGCCTGGCTAATTTTTGTATTTTTAGTAGAGACAGGGTTTCACCATGTTGGCCAGGCTGGTCTCAAACTCCCAACCTCAAGCAATCCACCCACCTCAGCCTCCCAAAGTGCTGGGATTAGAGGCTGTGAGCCATTGTGCCCAGCCGAGAGATCTCTGGGAACTCTAAGGCAGCTTTATCCTGAACAGAACCATGCACCAAATTTCAGCTGCAAGACTTCAGGAGACTGCCTGTGCCATGGTCAGCAGGCTGTTACTGAAAGTGCCTGATCCACGCTAACACGATGCGTGGTTTTCCAGCCATGCCTTCCTTTCACCTATTCATTCTCTAAGCAGCAATAGAGAGGGCAGAACTGCAAATATGCAAAATATTAAATCCTTATGCAGAATTTTAAGTTCTTTGTTCTGCTCCATTTCCCTTCAGCTATTAATTCCTAACACAGACTGAGCCTACCATATGCCAGAGCTGAAAGCTATCCATGGATTGCTTTATTTAATCCTCACAACAACCCTAAAAAGTAGCTGATGTTATGAGAAAACAAGTTTAGGGTTTAAGTAATTTGCCCAAGGTTATTTATGAAGTAATGGTGGAGCCAGGATTCTATCCTTTCCCTGAACTTCAACAACTGCCTGACATTCCCAGCCTTTGACCCTAGCCACTTTCTGAACAATGTTGACACACTAAACGACTGCGGTTAGCCAAAAATGGGTGTCAAAGTCCAGCAAGCTTGAATATTAAACATACAGAAACAGAACAGTTGACCACGTATAACACTTCTTTTTCCACCCCACCAGTGATGAAGGGAAAAGGCTGGAAGCGGGCTGACCCACAGGGGACCAGCCTGTCCTGGGGAGGAAAACTGCCTACTATGTAGGAAGCCGAGGTTTATTGCCTTTGAAACAATCTCCAAGGACTTCTGTGCCTACGCTCAGGGTTCCAGCCACCAGCCATAAATGGGGAGGGCAGTCTGTTTCAGAACCATCCAATTCAGTGATTGTGCTGCTCCTCCCTGAATCGGCCCCAATCATCCAGGCCCTTTTAAATCCACAAGAAATATTCCACACTAAGAATCCTCCCCTGCCCCACTCCCAAAGTCTCATCCTCTCATGCTGTCATTTAAAATACAATTATGAATCAGGTAGCTTAGACAGAAGTGTGATTGACAGGTTTCTCCAGGGGAATTAATTTACATTTTTATAAGGCTGACTACATTCTTGCCCCCCATCGCCCCCCTTCTTGCAATTCTCTAACCCTTTCTAAAGTATTTCTGAGACAGTTTCCTTCTTGTTGCCCAGGCTGGAGTGCAATGGCGCCGTCTCAGCTCACTGCAAACTCCGCCTTTCGGGTTCAAGTGATTCTCCTGCCTTAGCCTCTCAAGTAGCCGGGATTAGGGCACCCGTCACCACGCCAGGCTAATTTTTTTGTATTTTTAGTAGAGATGGAGTTTCACTATGTTGGCCACGCTGGTCTCGAGCCCCTGACTTCAGCTGATCCACCTACCTTGGCCTCCCGAAGTGCTAGGATTACGAGCCACCGCGCCCGGCCCCCTATTTTCTAACCACATTCATTGGAAACGGGGGAAAACACTGCAGATTAGTTAGGATTGGCAAAAAATTACTTTTGCAGTTAAACCAAATTAAAGTATCAGGACAGCTATCTTTGAAAGCTATCTCAAAAATGGTCAACTATGATCAAGTCAGCTGTACCATAAGCTAAAAACAATCACAAAGCAAGTCATCCAAGGCACGGGCGTGGGGAGGGCGGAGAACATTTTCAAGACCAAAGAGGAATTTTGTGGTAGGACTGGCTCAGAGCCATCCTAGCAAATAAAATTCTAGATTTCCGAGGTAGCAGGGTAAAGAAAGGCAACTGGCTTTAAACTGCTAACTAATCACGTTGTTTATAACCAGGGGATCGGAGAGTCAAAGAGCTGCACTCTGAAGTTCCTTTGCTGCTGGGGATTTTTTGGTTACTGGTGGAGCTTTTCCATTATCTTAATAGGGGTGTCTGCTGAAAAACTTCAACCCAGCTGAAGCCAGAAGGAAAATAGTCCTGATGGCCATTTGCACAGGCGGGAAGGCTGAATAAGGTGGTTCCTGTAACTTTTTGGAATTCCAGTTTTCCTACACCTCGGCCTCCCCGTAAGTGGGCAGCGGTTCCCAGCTCCAGAGGGTAAAGTCCTCGTAGGCCGTCCTGATAACGCGTCTGAGTGATATCACACACCGTCACCTTTCACACCCCAACCCTTCCGAATGCACCGCCCAAGCAACATTAACAGGGCCTTCCCCGGAATAACGCTCCAATGGCAACAACGGGGGTAGGAGTGAGTTGGCTTTGTGAGCACCAGGTTGACGTGACAGCAGCCCTGGAGGTTCCAGACGGGTTGGGGGACTCGAGAGAAGGAAGATTCCCGCGCGCAAGAAAAAAACAACCAACGGGCAGTGTCTGAGGTGGGGCGCGCGACGCAGGCGGGGAGCGCCCTCGGCGGCCCGCTCTGGCCTCCCCGCCTGGCTGCGAACTCAGAGCCGAGTCACAGCCGAGCGACGTCCGCCGCGGCCCGGCCACTCACTGACCTTGTAGCCGCCCCAGACGAACATGTGGCGCCCGTCGCTGACGGCTACGTGGCCGCTGCGCTCGGCGGGGCAGGCGAGCTCCATGGACTCATAGCTCTCGAAGGCTGGCCCAGGCAAGTCGTCAGCCCGCAGATCCTCGTTGCCATCAGCCATCTTGAGGCTGCACTTTTGCTAACCAACAATGCCCACACCCGCGAGGGGCCAAAGAAACAAAGGAAAAGGAGAGAAATGCACAGCGGCGCGAGGCAAGGAGAAGGCGGCGGCGAAAGGGACGGCGTTGAGGCCTCTCTGCCGCCTGCGCTCGCGTTTCCCAGCCTCCTCGGCCGAGGACGGCTCTCCGCCGCCGCCGGGGCACGCCTGCAGACAGCGGGGCCGCGAGCGGAGCCAGGCGGCGGCGGCGCGGGCCCGGGACTCGGGGCACTGCAGGGAAGCGGTCCGGGTCGGGCCGGCTCCCTCTTGCAGCCCGTCCGCCCCGCCTCCTGCAGTCCACGGCCTTGTTTACGCCGCGGCCGGAAGCCGCCAGTTCAGCTGACGCCGCCCGCCGAGCTCCGGAAGCGAGGCTGCAGCTCAGCGCCCCCAGCGCCGGGTCCTCCAGCCGCCGCTGCCTCTTCCCGCGCCTCCGCCTACGGCCTGGGCACCGCAGCTCTATGGGGCCCGGCGACTTCCAGTCGCGCTTCGAGTCTCCTTTCACTGAGGGAACCACCAGGATAATGTCCTGAATCGGTCCCTGAAAGCTGCTGAATTTTAGCCGGATTGCTGCAAATTTTTTTTTCTTCCCAAGAATTTCTATTCGTTTGATTGAGGGATGATCTCAGAGGGTTCACAGCCCGGGCAGGGGCACCAGAATTGCTCCACTAGCAAGTTTCTGGTCTCGCCTTAGAGTCGATGCAGGCCCTGTTGTTCTGCGGGCGCGAGGGCAGTCGCTCAGCTCTCACGCGGGGCCCAGCCCGATCCCCGGCGGCCTCTCCCGAGCTCCTGCAGCCCCTGCCGGGCGCCGCCTCTGCAGGAATCTGACGTTGCCGCCGCCGCCGCCGCGGCCGGCAGCCTGGCTGCAGAGTTGGCTTGAAAAGCGTTTCCGAAGCCGTAACCACCCCTTTTCTTCAGAAAGGGAGGCGGATCCTTTTCACGCACACACAGCTTTCTCTTATTTTATATGATACCTTTCAATTGGGCCAAAAGAAAATTACGAGTTACTGTACTTGATACCTCACCTGTAAAATAGGGTGGGACAAAAATAACCTTAAATTCTTGATCTTACAGTGCCTCTAGAATTTATGGTGTTTGGTAGGAGGGGCGTGCTTCATTATCTCCATTTCCCTCATCTTCTGGTTGGGAGCACTCCATAGAAAAGGAATACTTTGAACAATAAAAGGCGCTTTTTAAAAAATTATTAAAATGCTTATAGCCTGCCACTCCTCCCCTAGTGTGCCAGTGTGTTTACTTGAACTCAAGAACTTAAGAGGATTAATTAAAGCCTTCAACAAGGAAGCAAATCACCTTGAGGCTGTTAAGACCTTATCTGCCATCCACCCTGGTTGGTGCCCTCAAATCTGTCTGGCTCACAGAATTCCTTGCAGCAGTGTCTTCTCCCAGTCGAATTATGCTCACTAGACTTTGGGGTTATCGAAGTTCCTTGTGAACCAACCTTGTGAATCTGATCGAGTCACTTAAAAACCTTGAGCTGGCTCCCGTCGTCCTTAGTAGAATCCAAAATTAATATCTCGGCTGGGCGCGGTGGCTCACGCCTGTAATCCCAACGCTTTGGGAGGCCGAGGCAGGCGGATCACCTGAGGTCAGGAGTTCGAGACCAGCCTGGCCAAAATGGCGAAACCCTGTCTCTACTAAAAATACAAAAAAATTACACAGGCGTGGTGGCCGGCTCCTGTAATCCCAGCTACTTGGGAGGCTCGGGCAGGAGAAACTGTTGAAGCTGGGAGGCGGAGGTTACAGTGAGCCAAAAGGGCACCATTGCACTCCAGCCTGGGCAACAAGAACGAAACTCCATCTCAAAAAAAAAAAAAAAAAAAAAAATTCATATCACAGTGCTGTGCAAGAAGACCCAGAATGGTCCAGACCCAGCTTGCCTTTCCAGCTTCAATTCCTGGCTGTGTCCTCCTTCTAGCTACGTTACTCTTCTATCATCGTTTTTGTTTTTTGTTTGTTTGTTTGTTCGAGAGAAGTCTCGCTCTTGTCCCCCAGGCTTGAGCGCACTGGCTCGATCTCGGCTCGCTGCAACCTCCGCCTCCCGAATCCAAACGATTCTCCTGCCTCTGCCTCCCAAGTAAATGGGACTAAGGCACCTGCCACCACGCCAGGCTTTTTGTATTTTTTAGTAGAGATGGGATTTCACCACGTTGGCCAGGCTGGTCTCGAACTCCTGACCTCAGGTGATCCACCCGCCTCGGCCTCCCAAAGTGCTGGGATCACAGGCATGAGGCAGCGCACCCAGCCTGTATTTCGTATATATATGCCATTTAAAAAAATACTATAATATCCACTTTGATTTACTTATGTTTCAAACCATACTTTTATCCTACTTAGAGCAGTAACAACAAAAAGAGTCTCTGAAACACATTAATTAGTTGTACTATAAGCAGAGTTTCTCATTGTATCAAAGTATAGTTCCAAGCCCCGTGGGTACCTGGAGACCTTTTCAGGGGCTCCTTAAGGAACTCTCTTTTCTAACTATGTATCTGTGTGAGGCCAGATTTTCTTCACTTACGTCGGCCTGGCGCAGTGTCTCATGCCTATAATCCCAGTATTTTGGGAGGCTGAGGTGGGCGGATCACTTGAGGTCAGGAGTTCGAGACCAGCCTGATCGACATGGTGAAACCCCGTCTCTAGTAAAAAAATAGAAAAATTAGCCAGGCGTGGTGGTGGGCGCCTGTAATTCCAGCTACTTGGGAGGCTGAGGCAGAAGAATTGCTTGAACCTGGGAGGTGGAGGTTGCAGTGAGCCGAGATCATGCCGCTGCACTCCAGCCTGGGTGAGAAAGCAAGACTCTGTCTCAAAAATAAAAATAAAAATGCAAAACAATGTCATTCTTTTCAAAATTCTTTTGATTGGGAAAATAAAGTTATTTTTCATTTAAAATGTTATTTATGTTAACAATTTTGTTATTTTGTAATAAATTAAAAAATTTAAACATTAAACTAAATTAAAATTAGTGTTAATTTCTAATATGGCAGATATCAATAGATAAAATCCTCATAAACAAAAGCTCTTGGAGGAACTCAATAATTCTTAAGAGTGTAAAGGGCTCCTAAACTAAACAGTTCTCAAACTAACAGCCATCTCTGGTCATGGCTGGCATACAATCAGCAACTTAATTTTAAAAAGCAAAAGCACATTGTGGCCAGGCGCGGTGGCTCATGCCTGTAATCCCAGCACTTTAGGAGGTGAGGCGGGCAGATCAAGAGGTCAGGAGATCGATACCATCCTGGCCAACATGGTGAAACCCTGTCTCTACTTAAAATACAAAAAATTAGCTGGGCGTGGTGGCCTGCACCTGTAGTCCCAGCTACTCGGGAGGCTGAGGCAGGAGAATCGCTTGAACCCGGAAGGCTGAGGTTGCAGTGAGCTGAGATCATACCACTGCACTCTAGCCAGCGATACAGCGAGACTCCATCTCAAAAAAAAAAAAAAAAAAAAAGCAAAAGCATATTGTTTTCAGAATCACTTTGTTTTGAGGAAAATTTTCTAATTTTGACCTAAATGGCATAGAATCAAAAAAATTTCAAGGCCTTTCACAACTTTAGAGTACATTACTTATCCTACTTTGTATGTGTATCTATATTGATACTCAGACATTTTCACTTCCTTCATTTTAATATCCCTCAATTATCTTAACAAAAACAACAAAAGACCTCCAACCTTTTAATCACTGCTTATAAATTGTACATCTTATCAAATAAAAATAGAAGAGACAATTGAAGTTAGTTTAAGAATAAAAGTCTCTTTATAAAGATAATAAGATTTTTTAAAATCCACTATAGGTCATTTGAAATTCAATGACTGATAATGCTATCATTATAATCATAATCCAGAATGTGTGCAAAAAAATCTTTTGCTGAAAAAAATACTCTTGTAAGACTTCCAATTTCTTTTTTTTCTTCCTTTTGATGTGGGATCTCACTGTGTTACCCAGGTTGGAGTACAGTGGCGTGATCTTGGCTCACTGCAACCTCCACCTCCCAGGCTCAAACGATCCTCTCACCTCAGCCTCCCAAGTAGGTGGGACTACAGGCGTGTGCCACCACACCGGCTAACTTTTCTGTATTTTTGGTAGAGATGGGGGATTTCACCATGTTGCCCAGGCTGGTCTCAAACTCTTGAACTCAAGTGATCCACCCACCTCGGCCTCCCAAAGTGCTGGGATTACAGGCATGAACCACTGTGCCCTGCCCAAGACTTCCAGTTTTTAGTCTGGCATGTAAACAGCTTAGAAGCTGCCACTCCATCCTAACAACAGACAAAAAGCTGAGCAAACTGAAAAATCAACAACTGTTCTTAGATCAATCAGAAAAGTGAGGTCACAGTGCAAACCACTGCCTGTCAAACTGCAGAGACACATGGGTGAATACAGAGAAGAATCACAACTTACCAAAGCAGAAACCATGAGCAAAAACCTTCTGAGCAACCAGTTCGGGAGCATAAAAACTTTACAGTAATCGATGACTTGTTGGAGGCTCAGTGTGAACACGTTTTAGACTTAAAAACTCCAGGGGGCTGGGTGTGGTGGCTCATGCCTGTAATCCCAGCACTTTAGGAGGCCGAGGCGGGCAGATCACTTGAGGTCAGGCGTTCGGGATCAGCCTGACCAACATAGTGAAATCCCATCTCTATTAAAAATATAAAAAATAGCCGGGTTTGGTGACACTTGCCTGCAGTCCCAGCTACTAGGGAGGGTGAGGCACAAGAATTGCTTATATCCAGGAAGCTGCAGTGAGCTGAGATCATACCACTGCACTCCAGCCTGGGCAACAGAGTAAGACCCTGTATCAAAAAAACAAACAAATAAACAAAACCACAACTCCGGGGGACCCAGTCATAGGACGATCCTCACACTTTTTTGAGTTTTATCTCCAGGAGGTCTCTTAGGTCCTTACAGTAAATATCAGAGAAAAATTATCTCATGCTTCCAGCAAGGGTAAGGAAAAAGGAACCATTTTGAAATATGCTAGTTCTTCTTAACAAGGGCTGCCTCAGGAGAAACTATTTTATCAAAGCCTACTCTACCTGGCAAAAGGAAAATACCTAATTCCAGCCGCCTCTAGCCATTCTGTTCCACCTAAGTGGGGGAAAAACTGAGAACTGGGGTGAAGTTGACAGTCTAGGGGCACAGGCTTCTAAAAAGACAGATGATTATAGGACTACAGAATGCTTTCCCTCCCCACACTTCTTACCACCACACCACGGAAGGCCTATTTACTAGAGTTTCTTTCACCCAGCTCATCATGTTTAGGTTTCAACAAAAAATTGCAAGGCATAATAGTCAAAACATCGTGGGCTGGGTGTGGAGGCTCATGCCTGAAATCGCAGCAGTTTGGGAAGCTGAGGCGGGTGGATCACCTAAGGTCAGGAGTTTGAGACCAGCCTGGCCAACATGGCAAAACCCTGTCTCTACTAAAAATACAAAAATTAGCCAGGAGTGGTGGCACATACCTGTAATCCCAGCTATTCCAGAGGCTGAGGCAGGAAAATCACTTGAACTTGGGAGGCAGAGGTTGCAGTGAGCCAAGATCACACCACTGCACTCCAGCCTGGGCAACAGAGTGAGACTCTCTCAAAAAAAACAATGACAACAAAAAACACAGTGTGAAGAAATGAGCAAGCATCTGAAACAGACTCCGATAAGACAAGAATGTTGAAGTTATCAGACTAGGAATTTAAAACAACTATGATTAATATGCTAAAGCCTCTAATGGAAAAAGTAGTCAAATCCAAGAACAGATGGGTAATGGCCAGGCACAGTGGCTCACGCCTATAATCCCAGCAATTTAGGAGGCCTAGGCAGGCAGATCGCTTGAGTCCAAGAGTTCAAGACTAGCCTGGGCAACAGGGCAAAACACTGTTATCTACAAAAAATACAAAAATTAGCCAGCCATGGTGGCATGCGCCTGTGGAACCAGCCAGCTACTCAGGAGGCTGAGGTGGAAGGATTGCTTAAGTCAGATGGGTAAGGTAAATAGAGAAGATATGGAAATTCTAAGAAAGAACCAAACAGAAATGCTAGAGATCAAATAAACTGTAACGAAGATGAAGAATGCCTTTGATGAACTAATTAGTAGGCTGGACATAGCTGAGGAAAGAATCTCTGAGTTTGAGGGTATGTCAATAAAACTTCCAAAACTGAAACGCAAAGAGAAAAAAGATTTAAAAAAAAAAAAAAAAAGGCACTTCAGACTCCCCTAGAATATCCAATAACTGTGGCACAATCACAAAAGGTGTAACCTAAGTGTAATGGGTTAGAAAGAGAGAAAGGTCCACTGTGAAGAGAAGGACAAAAGCCTGGCTGACTATGCCACCTGGGCCCTTGGGCCTTCAGGAAACCTATGCAGTAGCCACATAGGGGTTACAGTAGGCCTTGGGTGACACCCAGTGCTGTGCTGGCTCCATGTCTGACCCAGCAGTCCCCGTGGTGGTGGCCACAGGAGTGCTTGCATCACCATACCCCCAGTTCCAGGTAGCTCAGAACAGAGAGACTCAATTTGTTTGGAGAAAGTAAGGGAAGAGAACAAGAGTCTCTATCTGTTAATCCAAAGAATTCTTCCAGATCTTATCCAAGAGAACCAAGGTGGCACCTCTATTAGTCTGCTAGAACCACAGTTTACAGAGCACGGAATCCCCCCTAATGCAGATAACAGCTTAGATCACAACACCCACATCCTTTTGAATACCTACAAAGCCTTTCCAAGGAGGACAGATACAAACAAGCCCAGACTGTGAAGACTACAATAAATGCCTAACTCTTCAATGCCCAGACACTGATGAACATCCACAAGTATCAAGACCATCAAGGAAAACATGACCACACCAAATGAACTTAATAAGGCACCAGGGACCAATCCTGAAGACACAGAGATATGTGAACTATCAGATAGACAATTCAAAATAGCTGTTTTGAAGAAACTCAACGAAATTCAAGAAATTCAGGATAATGCAGAAGAGGAATTTATAATAATATTAGATAAATTAACAAAGAAACGGAAATAATTAAAAAGAATCAGGCGGAAATTCCAGAGCTCAAAAATGCAACTGACATACTGAAGAATGCATCAGAGTCTCTTACTAGCAGAATTGATCAAGCAGAAGAAATAAACGCTGAGCTTGAAGACAGGCTATTTGAAAATACACAGAGGAAACAGAAGAAGAAATTTTCTTTTTTTTTTTGAGAGATGGAGTCTCGCTCTGTCACCCAGGCTAGAGTGCAGTAGCGTAATCTCAGCTCATTGCAACCTTCACCTCCGGGGTTCAAGTGATTCTCCTGCTTCAGCCTTCTGAGTAGCTAGGACTACAAGTGTGTGCCACCATGCCTAATTTTTGTATTTTTAGTAGGGACGGGGTTTTGCCATGTTGGCAGGCTGGTCTCAAACTCCTGACCTCAGGTGATCCACCCACCTGGGCCTCCCACAGTGCTGGGATTACAGGCATGAGCCACCACGCCCTACCGAAAGAAAGAATTATTAAAAATGAACCATGAGTACAAAATCTAGAAAGTAACAACAAAAGGCAAATCTAAGAGTTATTGGCCTTAAAAAGGAGGTAGAGAAACAGATGGGGTATAAAGCTTAGTCAAAGGGATAACAGAAATCAACATCGAAGTACAAGAAGGTTATAGAATACCAAGCAGATTTAACCCAAAGAAGACTGCCTCAAGGCATTTAATAATCAAGCATAAAAAAAGGACCCTAAAAGCAGCAAGAGAAAAGAAACAACATAAAATGAAGCTCCAATATGTCTGGCTGCAGACTTTTCACTGGAAACCTTACAGGCCAGAAGAGAGTGTCATGACATATTTAAAGTTCTGAAGGAGGTCAGGTGTGGTGGCTTACGTCTGTAATCCCAGCACGTTGGGAGGCTGAGGGGGATGGATCATGAGATCAGGAGTTCAAGACCAGCCTGGCCAACATGGTGAAACCCCATCTCTACTAAAAAGTACAAAAATTAGACGGGCATGGTGGCGCATGCCTGTAATCACAGCTACTCCGGGAGCTAAGACAGGAGTATCGCTTGAACCCGGGAGGTGGAGGTGGCAGTGAGCCAAGATTACACCACTGCACTCCAGCCTGGGTGACAGAGTGAGACTCTGTTTCCAAAAAAAAAAAAAAAATAGGTTGTTACAGGAAAGCTTCAAAGATGGCCGAATAGAAACAGCTCCAGTCTGCAGCTCCCAGCTAGATCAACGCAGAAGGCAGGTGATTTCTGCATTTCCAACTGAGGTTCCCAGTCCATCTCACTGGGACTGCTTGGACATTGGGTGCAGTCCATGGAGGGCAAGCCGAAGCAGGGTGGGGCATTGCCTCACCCAGGAAGCACAAGGGGTCGGGGAATTCCCTGCCCTAGCCAAGGGAAGCCATGAGGGACTGTGAATGGTGCACTCCGGCCCAGATACTGTGCTTTCCCCATGGTCTTCGCAACCTGCAGACCGGGAGATTCCCTCTGGTGCCTACACTACCAGGGTCCTGGGTTTCAAGCACAAAACTGGGCAGCCATTTGGGCAGACACTGAGCTAGCTGTAGTTTTTTTTTTTTTCATACCCCAGTGGCACCTGGAACGCCAGGAACGCCAGGAAGACAGAACCGTTCACTCCCCTGGAAAGGGGGCTGAAGCCAGGGAGCCAAGTGATCTGGCTCAGTGGGTCCCACCCCCACGGAGCCCAGCAAGCTAAGATCCACTAGCTTGAAATTCTTGCTGCCAGCATAGCAGTCTGAGGTGGACCTGGGATGCTTTAGCGTGGTAGGGGGAGGGGCACCCAACATTGCTGACGGTTGTGTAGGCAGTTTTACTATCACAGTGTAAACAAAGCCAATAAAGCCACCGGGAAATTCAAACTGGGTGGAGCCCAACACAGCTCAGCAAGACTGCTGTGGCCAGACTGCCTCTCTAGATTCCTCCTCTCTGGGCAGGGCATTTCTGAAAAAAAGGCAGCAGCCCCAGTCAGGGGCTCATAGATAAAACCCCCCTCTCCCTGGGACAGAGCACCTGGGAAGGGGCGGCTATGGACGCAGCTTCAGCAGACTTAAACGTCCCTGTCTCGCAGCTCTGAAGAGAGCAGCGGATTTCCCAGCACAGCATTTGAGCTCTGCTAGGGGACAGACTGCCTCCTCAAGTGAGTTCCTGACCCCCGTGTCTCCTGACTGGGAGACACCTCCCATTAGGGGCCGATAGACACCTCATACAGGAGAGCTCTGGCTGGCATCTGGTGGGTGCCCCTCTGGGATGAAGCTTCCAGAGGAAGGAACAGGCAGCAATCTTTGCGGTTCTGCAGCCTCTGCTGGTAATACCCAGGCAAACAGGGTCTGGAGTGGACCTCCAGCAGACTTCAGCAGACCTGCAGCAGAGGGGCCTGTTAGGAGGAAAACTAACAAACAGAAAGGAATAGCATCAACATCAACAAAAAGGACATCCACTCAGAGACCCCTTCCAAAGGTCACCAACATCAAAGACCAAAGGTAGATAAATCCACAAAGATGGGGAGAAACCAGCGCAAAAAGGCTGAAAATTCAAAAAACCAGAACGCCTCTTCTCCTCCAAAGGATCACAACTCCTTGCCAGAAAGGGAACAAAACTGGATGGAGAATGAGTTTGACGAGTTGACAGAAGTAGGCTTCAGAAAGTGGGTAATAACAAACTCCTCTGAGCTAAAGGGGCATGTTCTAGCCCAATGCAAGGAAGCTAAGAACTTTGAAAAAAGGTTAGATGAATTGCTAACTAGAATAACCGGTTTAGAGAAGAACATAAACGACCTGATGGAGCTGAAAAACACAGCACAAGAACTTCGTGAAGCATACACAAGTATCAATAGCAGAATCTATCAAGCAGAAGAAAGGCTATCAGAGATTGAAGATCACCTTAATGAAATAAAGCAAGAAGACAAGATCAGAGAAAAAAGAATGAAAATGAATGAACAAAGCCTCCAAGAAATATGGGACCAAATCTACGTTTGATGACGTACCTGAAAGTGACAGGGAGAATGGAACCAAGTTGGAAAATACTCTTCAGGATATTATCCAGGAGAACTTCCCCAACCTAGCAAGACAGGACAACATTCAAATTCAGGAAATACAGAGAACACCACAAAGATAAACCTTGAAAAGAGCAACCCCAAGACACATATTCATCAGATTCACAAAGATTGAAATGAAGGAAAAAAATGTTAAGGGCAGCCAGAGAGAAAGGTTGGGTTACCCACAAAGGGAAGCCCATCAGACTAACAGCAGATCTCTCTACAGAAACCCTACAAGCCAGAAGAGAGTAGGGGCCAATATTCAACATTCTTAAAGAAAAGAATTTTCAACCCAGAATTTCATATCCTGCCAAACTAAGCATCATAAGTGAGGGAGAAATAAAATACTTTACAGACAAACAAATGCTGAGAGATTTTGTCACCACCAGGCCTGCCCTACAAGAGCTCCTGAAGGAAGCACTAAACATGGAAAGGAACAACCAGTACCAGCTACTGCAAAAACATGCCAAGTTGTAAAGACCATCGAGGCTAGGAAGAAACTGCATCAACTAACGAGCAAAATAACCAGCTAACATCATAATGACAGGATCAAATTCACACATAACAATATTAACCTTAAATGTAAATGGGCTAAATGCTACAATTAAAAGACACAGACTGGCAAATTGGATAAAGAGTCAAGACCCATCAGTGTGCTGTATTCAGGAGACCTATCTCACGTGCAAAGATGCACATAGGCTCAAAATAAAGGGATGGAGGAATATTTACCAAGCAAATGGAAAGCAAAAAAAGCAGGGTTGCAATCCTAGTCTCTGATAAAACAGACTTTAAACCAACAAAGATCAAAAGAGACAAAGGCGGCCATTACATAATGGTAAAGGGGTCAATGCAACAAGAAGAGCTAACTATTCTAAATATATATGCACCCAATACAGGAGCACCCAGATTCATAAAGCAAGTTTCTAGAGACCTACAAAGAGACTTAGACTCCCACACAATAATAGTGGGAGACATGAACACCCCACTGTCAGTATTAGACAGATCAATGAGACGGAAAATTAACAAGAATATTCAGGACTTGAACTCAGCTCTGGACCAAGCAAACCTAATAGACATCTACAGAACTCTCCACCCCTAATCAACAGAATATACATTCTTCTCAGCACCACATCACACTTATTCTAAAACTGACCACATAACTGAAAGTAAAACACTCCTCAGCAAATGCAAAAGAATGGAAATCATAACAGTCTTTCAGACCACAGTGCAATCAAATTAGAACTCAGTATTAAGAAACTCACTCAAGGCTGGGTGCAGTGGCTCATGCCTGTAATCCCAGCACGTTTGGAGGCCAAGGTGGGTGGATCATGAGGTCAGGAGTTTGAGACCATCCTGGCCAACATGGTGAAAATCAGTCTCTCCTAAAACTACAAAAATTAGCTGGGCATGGTGGTGGGCACCTGTAATCTGTTACTTGGGAGGCTGAGGCAGGAGAATCACTTGAACCCGGGAGGTGGAGGTTGTAGTGAGCCAAGATCATGCCACTGCACTCCAGCCTAGGCAACAGAGCGAGACTTTGTCTCCAAAAAAAAAAAAAAAAGAAACTCACTCAAAACCACACAACTACATGGAAACTGAACAATCTGCTCCTGAATAACTACTGGGTAAATAATGAAATGAAGGCAGAAATAAAGATGCTCTTTGAAACTAATGAGAACAAAGACACAACGTACCAGAATCTCTGAAACACATTTAAAGCAGTGTTTAGAGGGAAATTTATAGCACTAAATGCCCACAAGAGAAAGCAGGAAAGATCTAAAATTGACACTCTAACATCACAATTGAAAGAACTAGAGAAGCAAGAGCAAACACATTCAAAAGCTAGCAGAAGGCAAGAAATAACTAAGATCAGAGCAGAACTGAAGGAGACACACAAAAAACCCTTCAAAAAATCAATGAATCCAGGAGCTGTTTTTTTTGAAAAGATCAACAAAATAGATAGACCACTAGCTAGAAGAATAAAGAAGAAAAGAGAGAAGAATCAAATAGATGCAATAAAAAAATGATAAAGGGGATATCACCACTGATCCCACAGAAATACAAACTACCATCAGAGAATACTATAAACACCTCTACGTAAATAAACTAGAAAATCTAGAAGAAATGGATAAATTTCTGGACACATACACCCTCCCAAGACTAAACCAGGAAGAAGTCAAATCCCTGAATAGACCAATAGCCAGTTCTAAAATTGAGGCAGTAATTAACAGCCTACCAACCAAAAAAAGGCCAGCACAAGATGGATTCACAGCTGAATTCTACCAGAGGTACAAAGAGGAGCTGGTACCATTCCTTCTGAAACTATTCCAAAGAATACAAAAACAGGGAATTCTCCCTAACTCATTTTATGAGGCCAGCATCATCCTGATACCAAAACCTGGCAGAGACACAACAACAACAAAAAAAGAAAATTTCAGGCCAATATCCCTGATGAACATCGATGTGAAAATCCTCAATAAAATACTGGCAAACCGAATCCAGCAGCACATCTAAAAGCTTATCCACCATGACCAAGTGGGCTTCATCCCTGGGATGCAAGGCTGGTTCAACATATGCAAATCAATAAATGTAATCCATCACATAAACAGAACCAGTGACAAAAACCACATAATTATCTCAATAGATGCAGAAAAGGCCTTTGATAAAATTCAACACCGCTTCATGCTAAAAACTCTCAATAAACTAGGTATTGATGGAAAGTATCTCAAAATAATAAGAGCTATTTATGACAAACCCACAGCCAATATCATACTGAATGGACAAAAACTGGAAGTATTCCCTTTGAAAACTGGCACAAGACAAGGATGCCCTCTCTCACCACTTCTATTCAACATAGTATTGGAAGTTCTGGCCAGGGCAATCAGGCAAGAGAAAGAAATAAGGGGCATTCAAATAGGAAAAGAGGAAGTCAAATTGTCTCTGTTTGCAGATGACATGATTGTATATTTAGAAAACCCCATCATCAGCCAGGTGCAGTGGCTCACGCCTGTAATCCCAGCACTTTGGGAGGCTGAGGCGGGCAGATCACCTGAAGTCGGGAGTTCAAGACCAGCCTGACCAACATGGAGAAACGCTATCTCTACTAAAAATACAAAATTAGCCGGGCATGGAGGCGCATGCCTGTAATCCCAGTTACTCGGGAGGCTGAGGCAGGAGAATCGCTTGAACCTGGGAGGTGGAAGTTGCGGTGAGCCAAGATTATGCCATTGCACTCCAGCCTGGGCAACAAGAGCAAAAACTCCGTCTCAAAAAACAGAAAAAAAAAAAAGAAAACTCCATTGTCTCAGTCCAAATCCTCCTTAAGCTGATAAGCAACTTCAGCAAAGTCTCAGGATACAAAATCAATATGTAAAAATCACAAGCATTCCTATACACCAATAACAGACAAATAGAGCCAAATTATGAGTGAACTCCCATTCACAATTGCTACAAAGAGAATAAAATACCTAGGAATACAGCTTACAAGGGATGTGAAGGACCTCTTCAAGGAGAATTACAAACCACTGCTCAAGGAAATAATTGAGGACACAAATAAATGGAAAAACATTCCATGATCATGGATAGGAAGAATCAATATCATGAAAATGGCCATACTGCCCAAAGTAATTTATAGGTTCAATGCTATCTCCATCAAGCTATTATTGACTTTCTTCACAGAATTAGAAAAAACTATTTTAAATTTCATATGGAACCAAAAAAGAGCCCATATAGCCAAGACAATCCTGAGCAAAAACAACAAAACTGGAAGCATCATGCTACCTGACTTCAAAATATACTACAAGGCTACAGTAACCAAAACAGCATGGTACTGGTACGAAAACAGATATACAGACCAAAGGAACAGAATAGAGGCCTCAGAAATAACACCACACATCTACAACCATCTGATCTTTGACAAACCTGACAAAAACAAGCAATGGAGAAAGGATTCCCTATTTAATAAATGGTGTTGGGAAAACTGGCTAGCCATATGCAGAAAACTGAAACTGGACCCCTTCCTTACACATTATACAAAAACTAACTCAAGGTGGATTAAAGACTTAAACATAAGACCTAAAACCATAAAAACCCTAGAAGAAAACCGAGGCAATTCAGGACATAGGCATGGGCAAAGACTTCATGACTAAAACACCAAAAGCAATGGCAACAAAAGCCAAAATTGACAAATGGGATCTAATTAAACTAAAGAGCTTCTGCACAGCAAAGCAAACTATCATCACAGTGAACAGGCAACCTGTAGAATGGGAGAAAATTTTTGCAATCTACTCATTTGACAAAGGGCTAACATCCAGAATCTACAAAGAACTTAAAACAAATTTACAAGAAGAAAACAAACCACCTCATCAAAAAGTGGGCAAAGAATATGAACAGACATTTCTCAAAAGAAGACATTTATGTGGCCAAAAAGCTCATCATCACTGGTCATTAGAGAAATGCAAATCAAAACCACAATGAGATACCATCCTCACACCAGTTAGAATGGTGATCATTAAAAAGTCAGGAAACAACAGATGCTGGAGAGGATGTGGAGGAATAGAGATGCTTTTACACTGTTGGTGGGAGTGTAAATTAGTTCAACCATTGGGGAAGACAAGTCTGGCGATTCCTCAAGGATCTAGAACCAGAAATACCATTTGACCCAGCAATCCCATTACTGGGTATATACCCAAAGGATTATAAATCATTCTACTATAAAGACACATGCACACATGTTTATTGCGGCACTATTGACAATAGCAAAGACTTGGAACCAACCCAAATGCCCATCAATGATAGACCGAATAAAGAAAATGTGGCACATATACACCATGGAATACTATGCAGCCATAAAAAAGGATGAGTTCACATCCTTTGCAGGGACATGGATGAAACTGGAAACCATCATTCTCAGCAAACTAACACAAGAACAGAAAACCAAACACCACCATGTTCTCACTCATCAGTGGGAGTTCAACAATGAGAACACATGGACACAGGGAATCACACACCAGGGCCTGTCCGGGGGTGGGGGGCTAGGGGAGGGATAGCATTAGGAGAAATACCTAATGTCGATGACAGGTTGATGGGTGCAGCAAACCACCATGGCATGTGTATAGTTATGTAACAATCCTGCAAGTTCTGCACATGTACCCCAGAACTTAAAGTATAATAAAAAAAATAAAAAAATTAAATTCTGAAGGAAAAAAATCTTTTGCCCTAGAATAGTATGTCCAGTGAAAATATCCATCAAACATGAAGGAGAAATAAAGACTTTTCCAGAAAAACAAGAGCTGAGGGATTTCATCAGTACCAGATCTGACCTACAAGAAATGCTAAAGGGAGTACTTTAGTCAGAAAGAAAAGGATGTCAGTGAGCAATAAGAAATCATCTGAAAGTACTAAACTCACTGGTAATAGTAAATACACAGAAAAACACAGACTATTATAACACTGTAACTGTGGTGTGCAAACTACTCTTAAGTAGAAAGACTAAAAATGAACTAGCCAAAAATAATAACTACAACAAATTTTCAAGAGATATATAGGACAGTAATAAATAGAAATGACAAAAAGTTAAAAAGCCAGGGAATGAAGTTAAAATGTAGAGGTTTTATTAGTTTTCTTTTTGCTTGTTAGTTTGTCTATGCAAACAGTGTTAAGTAGCTATCAGCTTAAAATAATAGGTTTTAAGATAGTATCTGTAAGCCTCATGGTCACCTCAAATCAAAAAACATAATGGAAACACAAAAAATAAAAAGCAAGAAATTCGATCATACCACTAGAGAAAATCATCTTTACTAAAAGGAAGACAAGAAGCAAAGGAGGAAGAGAAAACCACAAAAGAACCAGAAAACAAATAACAAAATGGCAGGAGTAAGTCCTTACTTATCAATAATAATATTGAGTGTAAATGGACTAAAGTCTCCAATCAAAAGACATGTTGTGGCTGAATGAATTTAAAAAAAAAACCAAGACTCAATGATCTGTTGCCTGGAAGAAATGCACTTCACCTATAAAGACACACAGTCTGAAAATAAAGGGATGGAAAAAGATGTTCCATGCCAATGGAAACAAACAAACAAAAGAGCAGGAGAAGCTATACTTATTCAGACAAAATAAATTTCAAGACAAAAACTGTAAGAGACAAAGTCATTACATAATAATAAGAGGGTCAATTCAGCAAGAGGATATAACAATTTTATTTTATTTATTTATTTATTTTTTAATTTTTTTTCTTTTTATTATTATTATTATTATTATTATACTTTAGGCTCTATGGTACATGTGCGCAACGTGCAGGTAAGTTACATATGTATACATGTGCCATGCTGGTGCGCTGCACCCACCAACTCGTCATCTAGCATTAGGTATATCTCCCAATGCTATCCCTCCCCCCTCCCCCCACCCCACAACAGTCCCCGAAGTGTGATGTTCCCCTTCCTGTGTCCATGTGTTCTCATTGTTCAATTCCCACCTATGAGTGAGAATATGCGGTGTTTGGTTTTTTGTTCTTGCGATAGTTTACTGAGAATGATGATTTCCAATTTCATCCATGTCCCTACAAAGGACGTGAACTCATCATTTTTTATGGCTGCATAGTATTCCATGGTGTATATGTGCCACATTTTCTTAATCCAGTCTATTATTGTTGGACATTTGGGTTGGTTCCAAGTCTTTGCTATTGTGAATAATGCCGCAATAAACATACGTGTGCATGTGTCTTTATAGCAGCATGATTTATAGTCCTTTGGGTATATACCCAGTAATGGGATGGCTGGGTCAAATGGAATTTCTAGTTCTAGATCCCTGAGGAATCGCCACGCTGACTTCCACAAGGGTTGAACTAGTTTACAGTCCCACCAACAGTGTAAAAGTGTTCCTATTTCTCCACATCCTCTCCAGCACCTGTTGTTTCCTGACTTTTTAATGATTGCCATTCTAACTGGTGTGAGATGGTATCTCATTGTGGTTTTGATTTGCATTTCTCTGATGGCCAGTGATGGTGAGCATTTTTTCATGTGTTTTTTGGCTGCATAAATGTCTTCTTTTGAGAAGTGTCTGTTCATGTCCTTCGCCCACTTTTTGATGGGGTTGTTTGTTTTTTTCTTGTAAATTTGTTGGAGTTCATTGTAGATTCTGGATATTAGCCCTTTGTCAGATGAGTAGGTTGCAAAAATTTTCTCCCATTTTGTAGGTTGCCTGCTCACTCTGATGGTAGTTTCCTTTGCTGTGCAGAAGCTCTTTAGTTTAATTAGATCCCATTTGTCAATTTTGGCTTTTGTTGCCATTGCTTTTGGTGTTTTAGACATGAAGTCCTTGCCCATGCCTATGTCCTGAATGGTATTGCCTAGGTTTTCTTCTAGGGTTTTTATGGTTTTAGGTCTAACATTTAAGTCTTTAATCCATCTTGAATTGATTTTTGTATAAGGTGTAAGGAAGGGATCCAGTTTCAGCTTTCTACATATGGCTAGCCAGTTTTCCCAGTACCATTTATTAAATAGGGAATCCTTTCCCCATTTCTTGTTTTTGTCAGGTTTGTCAAAGATCAGATAGTTGTAGATATGTGGCATTATTTCTGACGGCTCTGTTCTGTTCCATTGATCTGTATCTCTGTTTTGGTACCAGTACCATGCTGTTTTGGTTACTGTAGCCTTGTAGTATCGTTTGAAGTCAGGTAGCGTGATGCCTCCAGCTTTGTTCTTTTGGCTTAGGATTGACTTGGCGATGCGGGCTCTTTTTTGGTTCCATATGAACTTTAAAGTAGTTTTTTCCAATTCTGTGAAGAAAGTCATTGGTAACTTGATGGGGATGGCATTGAATCTGTAAATTACCTTGGGAAGGATGGCCATTTTCATGATATTGATTCTTCCTACCCATGAGCATGGAATGTTCTTCCATTTGTTTGTATCCTCTTTTATTTCCTTGAGCAGTGGTTTGTAGTTCTCCTTGAAGAGGTCCTTCACATCCCTTGTAAGTTGGATTCCTAGGTATTTTATTCTCTTTGAAGCAATTGTGAATGGGAGTTCACTCATGATTTGGCTCTCTGTTTGTCTGTTATTGATGTATAAGAATGCTTGTGATTTTTGTACATTGATTTTGTATCCTGAGACTTTGCTGAAGTTGCTTATCAGCTTAAGGAGATTTTGGGCTGAGACAATGGGGTTTTCTAGATATACAATCATGTCATCTGCAAACAGGGACAATTTGACTTCCTCTTTTCCTAATTGAATACCCTTGATTTCCTTCTCTTGCCTAATTGCCCTGGCCAGAACTTCCAACACTATGTTGAATAGAAGTGGTGAGAGAGGGCATCCCTGTCTTGTGCCAGTTTTCAAAGGGAATGCTTCCAGTTTTTGCCCATTCAGTATGATATTGGCTGTGGGTTTGTCATAAATAGCTCTTATTATTTTGAGATACGACCCATCAATACCTAATTTATTGAGAGTTTTTAGCATGAAGCGTTGTTGAATTTTGTCAAAGGCCTTTTCTGCATCTATTGAGATAATCATGTGGTTTTTGACTTTGGTTCTGTTTATATGCTGGATTACATTTATTGATTTGCGTATATTGAACCAGCCTTGCATTCCAGGGATGAAGCCCACTTGATCATGGTGGATAAGCTTTTAGATGTGCTGCTGGATTCTGTTTGCCAGCATTTTATTGAGGATTTTTGCATCAATGTTCATCAAGGATATTGGTCTAAAATTCTCTTTTTTTGTTGTGTCTCTGCCAGGCTTTGGTATCAGGATGATGCTGGCCTCATAAAATGAGTTAGGGAGGATTCCCTCTTTTTCTATTGATTGGAATAGTTTCAGAAGGAATGGTACCAGCTCCTCCTTGTACCTCTGGTAGAATTCGGCTGTGAACCCATCTGGTCCTGGACTTTTTTTGGTTGGTAAGCTGTTGATTATTGCCACAATTTCAGCTCCTGTTATTGGTCTATTCAGAGATTCAACTTCTTCCTGGTTTAGTCTTGGGAGGGTGTATGTGTTGAGGAATTTATCCATTTCGTCTAGATTTTCTAGTTTATTTGCGTAGAGGTGTTTGTAATATTCTCTGATGGTAGTTTGTATTTCTGTGGGATCGGTGGTGATATCCCCTTTATCATTTTTTATTGCATCTATTTGATTCTTCTCTCTTTTTTTCTTTATTAATCTTGCTAGCGGTCTATCAATTTTGTTGATCCTTTCAAAAAACCAGCTCCTGGATTCATTTATTTTTTGAAGGGTTTTTTGTGTCTCTATTTCCTTCAGTTCTGCTCTGATTTTAGTTATTTCTTGCCTTCTGCTAGCTTTTGAATGTGTTTGCTCTTGCTTTTCTAGTTCTTTTAATTGTGATGTTAGGGTGTCAATTTTGGATCTTTCCTGCTTTCTCTTGTGGGCATTTAGTGCTATAAATTTCCCTCTACACACTGCTTTGAATGCATCCCAGAGATTCTGGTATGTTGTGTCTTGGTTCTCGTTGGTTTCAAAGAACATCTTTATTTCTGCCTTCATTTCGTTATGTACCCAGTAGTCATTCAGGAGCAGGTTGTTCAGTTTCCATGTAGTTGAGCAGTTTTGAGTGAGATTCTTAATCCTGAGTTCTAGCTTGATTGCACTGTGATCTGAGAGATAGTTTGTTATAATTTCTGTTCTTTTACATTTATTGAGGAGAGCTTTACTTCCAAGTATATGGTCAATTTTGGAATAGGTGTGGTGTGGTGCTGAAAAAAATGTATATTCTGTTGATTTGGGGTGGAGAGTTCTGTAGATGTCTATTAGGTCTGCTTGGTGCAGAGCTGAGTTCAATTCCTGGGTATCCTTGTTGATTTTCTGTTTCGTTATCTGTCTAATGTTGACAGTGGGGTGTTAAAGTCTCCCTTTATTAATGTGTGGGAGTCTAAGTCTCTTTGTAGGTCACTCAGGACTTGCTTTATGAATCTGGGTGCTCCTGTATTGGGTGCATATATATTTAGGATAGTTAGCTCTTCTTGTTGAATTAATCCCTTTACCATTATGTAATGGCCTTCTTTGTCTCTTTTGATCTTTGTTGGTTTAAAGTCTGTTTTATCAGAGACTAGGATTGCAACCCCTGCCTTTTTTTGTTTTCCATTTGCTTGGTAGATCTTCCTCCATCCTTTTATTTTGAGCCTATGTGTGTCTCTGCATGTGAGATGGGTTTCCTGAATACAGCACACTGATGGGTCTTGAGTCTTTATTCGATTTGCCAGTCTGTGTCTTTTAATTGGAGCATTTAGTCCATTTACATTTAAAGTTAATATTGTTATGTGTGAATCTGATCCTGTCATTATGATGTTAGCTGGTTATTTTGCTCATTAGTTGATGCAGTCTTTTCCTAGTCTTGATGGTCTTTACATTTCGGTATGATTTTGCAGTGACTGGTACCGGTTGTGCCTTTCCATGTTTAGCGCTTCCTTCAGGAGCTCTTTTAGGGCAGGCCTGGTGGTGACAAAATCTGTCAGCATTTGCTTGTCTGTAAAGTATTTTATTTCTCCTTCACTTATGAAGCTTAGTTTGGCAGGATATGAAATTCTGGGTTGAAAATTCTTTTCTTTAAGAATGTTGAATATTGGCCCCCACTCTCTTCTGGCTTGTAGGGTTTAACAATTTTATTTTTTTGAGATGGAGTCTTGCTCTGTCATCAGGCTGGAGTGCAGTGTCACCATCTCGGCTCACTGCAACCTCTACCTTCCGGGTTCAAGTGATTCTCCTGCCTCAGCCTTCTAAGTAGCTGGGACTACAGGTGTGTGCCACCATGCCTGGCTAATTTTTGTATTTTTAGTAGAGACAGGGTTTCACTATGTTGGCCAGGATGGTCTCAATCTCCTGACCTCAGGTGATCCACCTGCCTCAGCCTCCCAAAGTGCTGGGATTACAGGCATGAGTCACTGCACCTGGCCAACAATTTTAAATATCTATGCACTCAACACTGGAGCACCCAGATGTTTAAGGCAAATACTAGTAGAGCTAAAGAGAGAGATAGAACCCCCAATACAATAATAGCTGGAGACTTTAACACCCCATTTCTCTACAATCTGTTTCAGAAGATTAGAGGCAGAGAAAATACTTTTTCTTCCTTTTTTTTTTTTTTATTGAGATGTAGTTTCACTCTTGTCTCCCAGGCTGGAGTGCAATGATGCGATCCTGGCTCACTGCAACCTCCACCTCCCGGGTTCAAGCAATTCTCGTGCTTCAGCCTCCTGAGTAGCTGGGATTACAGGCGCCTGCCACCACACCTGGCTAATTTTTTGTATTTTTTGTAGAGATGGGGCTTCACCATGTTGGCCAGGCTGGTCTCGAATTCCTGACCTCAAGTGATCCACCCACCTCGGCCTCCCAAAGTGCTGGGATTACAGGCGTGAGCCACTGTGCCCAGTGTGAGAAAACATATCTTAACTAATTATATGAGGCCAGCATTACCCTAATATCAAAGCCAGGCAAAGACAGGGTAAAAAAACTACAGACTAATACCCCTCATAAATATAGATGCAAAAATTCTCAACAAAATACAAACAGTCCCTAACTTACTATGGTTCTACTTAAGGGTTTTTTGACTTTATGATGGTGTGAATGTAATAACCATTAAGTAGAAACAGTACTTCAAACTTTGATTTTTGATCTTTTCCTGTGCTAGTCATATGCAATATCATACTCGCTTATGCTGGGCAGCTGTGGCAAGCTGCAGCTCCCAATCAGCCATGCAATGATGAGGGTAAACAACCAATACTGTACTATACTGTATTCAACATATTCAACAATTTATCATAAAAGAGGCTTTGTCTTAGATTATTTTGCCCAACAATAGGCTAATATATGTATTCTGAGCATTTTTGTTTTTGTTTTTTGAGATGGAATCTTGCTCTGTCACCAGGCTGGAGTGCAGTGGCCCGATCTTGGCTCACTGCAACCTCCATCTCCCGGGTTCAAGCGATTGCCCTGCCTCAGCCTCCCGAGCAGCTGGGACTACAGGAGCACGCCACCACATCTGGCTATTTTTCTTTTTTTGAGACGGAGTCTCGCTCTGTTGCCCAGGCTGGAGTGCAATGGCACGATCTTAGTTCACTGCAAGCTCCGCCTCCTGGGTTCACGCCATTCTCCTGCCTCAGCCTCCCCAGTAGCTGGGACTACAGGCGCCCGCCACCACGCCTGGCTAATTTTTTTGTATTTTTAGTAGAGACAGGGTTTCACCGTGTTATCCAGGATGGTCTCGATCTCCTGACCTCATGATCCACCTGCCTCGGCCTCCCAAAGTACTGGGATTACAGGCGTGAGCCACTGCGCCCGGCGCCACACCTGGCTAATTTTTTGTATTTTAATAGAGACAGGTTTTCACCATGTTGGCCAGGATGGTCTAGATGTCTTGACTTTATGATCTGCCCACTTTAGCCTCCCAAAGTGCTGGGATTACAGATGTGATCCACCGTGCCTGGCCAGTATTCTGAGCCTATTTAAGGTAGGCTAGGCTATGATGTTTGGTAGGTTAGGTGTACTATGCATTTTTTGATTTATATTTTCAATTTACAATGGGCTTATTGGGATTTAACAGCAACAAAAGTTGAGGAACATCTCTATTAGCAAATCCTGTGCAAAAAGAATTATATACCATAATTGAGTAGGATTTATCCCAGATACGCAAGGCTGGTTTAACATTTGAAAATCAATTAACGGCCAGGTGTGGTGGCTCATGCCTGTAATCCCAGCACTTTGGGAGGCCGAGGTGGGCGGATCACTTGAGGTCAGGAGTTCGAGACCAGCCTGGCCAACGTAGTGAACTGCTGTCTCTATTAAAAAGTACAAAAATCAGCCTGGTATGGTGGCAGGAGCCTGTAATCCCAGCTACCTGGGGGGGCTGAGGCAGGAGAATCACTTGAACCTGGGAGGTGGAGGTTGCAGTGAGCCGAGATCACACCACTGCACTCCAGCCTGGGCAACAGAGCGAGACTACGTCTCAACAACAACAACAAAAAATCAATTTACATAGTCAATCACATGAGCATATCAATAGATACAGGAAAAGCACTGGACAAAATCCAACATCCATTCATGATAAGAACTCTCAGCAAACTAGGAATAGACAGGAATCTCCTCAACTTAATAAAGAACATCTACAAAATACCTATGCTAACATAAGACATAATGGTGAGAAACTCAAAGCTTTCCCTTAAGATCGGGAACAAAGCAACAATGCCCTCTCTCACCACTGCTTTCTAACATCATACTGCAAGTCCTAGTTAATGCAATAAAACAAGAAAAGGAAATTTTATACAGATTGGGATGGAAGAAATAAAACTGTCTTTGTTAGCAGATGACATGGTCATCTATGTAGAAAACCTGACCAGAAAATCCCTCCTGGAACTAATAAGTAATTATAGCAAGGTTTCAGGATACAGAATTAATATATAAGAGCCAATCATTTTCCTGTATCAGTAATGAGTAAGTGGAATTTGAAATTAAAAACACATTAGCATTACGTTAGCAACACCCAAAATGAAATACATAGGTATAAGTCTAACAAAATATGCATAAAACTTGGATGAAAATCTTCAAAGAACATCTACATAATTGGAGATATATTCCATATTCACGGACAGGAGATTTACTGTTAAGATATCAGTTCTGGCTGGGTGCAGTGGCTCACGCCTGCAATCCAAGCACTTTGGGAGGCTGAGGTGGGAGGATCAAGAGGTCAGGAGTTCGAGACCAGCCTGATCAACATGGTAAACTCCGTCTCTACTAAAACACAAAAATTAGCCGGGGATAGTGGTGCGCACCTGTAATCCCAGCTACTCAGGAGGCTGAGGCAGGAGAATCGCTTGAAACTGGGAATCAGAGGTTGCAGTGAGCCAAGATCGCGCCACTGCACTCCAGCCTGGGCGACAGAGCAAGACTCCATCTCAAATACATAAATAAATAAACAAACAAACAAATAAATAAACAAATAAATAAATCAGTTCTTCCTCACTTGTTCTGCAGATTCAGTGCAATCCCAATAACAATTCCAGCAAGTTGTTTTGTACATATTGACAAACTGATTCTAAAATTAATATGGAAATGCAAAAGATCTAAAATTTTGAAAGAGAACATCATCAGAGGACTGTCACTACCCAACTTCAAGACTTGCCATAAAGTGACAGTATTAAAGACAGCATAGTACTGGCAAAAGAATAAACAAATGCAGCAGAATGGAGATCTCAGGAATAGATCCACATGAATATAGTAAACTGATCTTTGATAAAGGAGAAAAGGCAGTATTAATGAAGCAGAGATAGTCTTTTCAACAAATGGTGCTGGAACAACTGGACATTGACATGCAAAAATATGAATCTAGACAAACACCTTACATCCTTAAAAAAACTTAACTCAAAATGGGCCACTCACCTAAATGTAAAACATAAAACTGTAACATTTGTAGAAGAGAAGAGAAAACCTGGATAATCTTGGGTTTGGTGATGACTTCAGATACAACACCAAAGCACAGTGCATGAAATAAAGAACTGATGAGATGGACTTGCTCTGTGAAAGACAATGTTAAGCGAAGCCACAGACTGGGAGAAAATTTTGCAAGTCACTGCCGATAAACGGCTGTTATCTACAAATTACAAAGAATTCCTAAAACTCAACAATAAGAAAATGAATAACCTGATGAAAAATGGGCAAAAGACCTGAACAGACACCTCGCCAAAGTATATAGATGGCAAGTCAGCATATGAAAAATGTCAACATCATATGTCATTAGGAAATTGCAAATTAAAACAATATGATACCACTACATATCTAGTAGAACAAAGAAACCCAAAACACTGACAACATCAAATGCTGGCAAGGAAGTGAAGCAACAGGAACTCTCATTCATTGAGTATAGCCACTTTGGAAGGTAGTCTGGTGGTTTCTTAATAAACTAAATATATTCTTACCATATGATCCAACAGTCTTGATCCCTGGTATTGATCCAAATGAACTGAAAACTTATGTATCCACAAAACCTTGCACACAGATGTTTATAGCAGCTTTATTCATAATTGCCAAAACTTGGAAGCAACCAAGATGTTTTTCAGTAGATGAATGGATAAACTGTGGTATGTCAGACAATGGAATATTATTCAACGCTAAAAAGAAACGAGCTATCAAGCTTCGAAGAGAAATGGAAGAAACGTAAATGCATACTGCTAAGTGAAGCAGTCAGTATGACTATATGAAATTCTGGAAAAAACAGAACTATGTAAACAGTAAAAAGGTCAGTGGTTTCCAGGGGTTAGCGAAGAGGGAGGAATGAACAGGCAGAGCACAGAGGATTTTTTAGGGCAGTGAAACTATTTTGTATGATACTACACTGGTGAATACATGTCCTTATATACATGTCAAAACCCATAGAATATACAACACCAAGAATGAGCCATAATGTAAACAACAGACATTGAATCATTTGAAAAAATCATGCTGTGTGCACATGCTGGACTCTATGGCAACTTCATCAAACTGGAAATTCCAAAAAAATTAAATTAATACAATGGAAAGACAGGCAAAAAAACGTGACTGGGGGATCATCTGCTCCTTAAAATTGCTTCTTTTCCTGCCAGAAATTCTGAAATGTAAATTTTAATTCATCAATAGTATGCACTACCCTGACAATTATTCTATCATGGTGACTTTATTTCTCTCACATACACGTATAAATAACACACTGGGGGCCGGGCGTGGTGGCTCATGCCTGTAATCCCAGCACTTTGGAAGGCCAAGGCAGGCGGATCACTTCAGGTTAGGAGTTTGAGACCAGCCTGGCCAACACAGCAAAACTCCGTCTCTATTAAAAATACAAAAATTAGTGCTGGGCGTGGTGGCGTGCACCTGTAATCCCAGCTACTTGGGTGGCTGAGGCACGAGAATTACTTGAACCTGGGACGCGGAGGTTGCAGTGAGCCGAGATCGCGCCACTGCATTCCAGCCTGGGCAACAGAGACTCTGTCTCAAAAAAACAAAAAAACAAAAAAACAAAAAAAACCCACATTGGTGAAAACATCACTGTGTACTGTTGGCTGACAGTACAAAATTCCAAAGTATATATGTATATATTTATATATATATAATGTATTATATATATAATATATATTATATATATAATATATGTATTATATATATAATATATTATATATATGTATTATATATATAATATATATTATATATATAATACATATATATAATATATTATATATATGTATTATATATATATTATATATATAATATATGTATTATATATATAAAAATATATATTTTTTTGGGGGGGGACGGAGTCTTGCTCCATTGCCCAGGCTGGAGTGCAGTGGTGCAATCTTGGCTCACTGCAACCTCTGCCTCCCAGGTTCAAGCAATTCTCCTGCCTCACTCGGCCTCCCGAGTAGCTGGGACTATAGGTGCATGCCACCACACCCAGCTAATTTTTGTATTTTTGGTAGAGAAAGGGTTTCGCCATGTTGGCTAGGCTGGTCTCGAACTCCTGGCCTCAAGTGATGTGTCCACCACGGCCCCCCAAAGTGCTGGAATTACAGACATGAGCCACCATTCCTGGCCTCTGAAAAGTATTTTTAAAGGTGCTTTTGCAAAAATACTACTTGGAAACAAAGTACACTAATTTTGATGTGTTATTTATCACATTAAAAATAATAATAACCTTAAAAGAATCCTTTCTGACAATGGTAAGAATATTCTGAGATTTTTTTTTTTTTTTTTTTTTTTTTAACAGATAGGGTCTCTTTATGTTGCCCAGGCTGGTCTTGAATTCCTGGCCTCAAGCAAGCTTCCTGCCTCAGCCTCCCAAGTGCTGGGATTATAGCCGTTAGCCACTGCACCAGGCCAGATTTTCATTCTCTTAAAGCCCATGAGAGTGCGTATTTTGAGGGGGCTAATCCAACTTTTAATGTTCCAAATACATCATTTAAAAATAAAGGTGCTCTTCTAAGAGGCGGGACAAGGCATTCACATAATCCAGAAGCCATTTTAAAACGGTGTTCCTTCTGCTAAATGTCATCTATCAGTGTCTAATTAGGTTTTGATATATTTTTGCCTTAAATATAAAAGGCTGATGCTAAAGTTCATCAGCATCACAGCATAATAAGGTAATTATTTCCAAGATGTGAATTACTTGTGAGATTCATTTTCTAAATCTGTTATTCAGCCTAAAAATAGAAAAATGAAAACTGAGAATGAAATATTTTTTGTATAATCAATTCTAATGACTGCTTTACACCGACAAAAAAGAAAACAGTAATTATATACACTTTGTACAATAAATAAAATGTAAAAAAATATTTCAATACATAAATAGAAGCTTTACACATCCAAAATACAGTACATATATATGAAATATCTCTCTAAAATTCAATGAAATACTACAAACTACTATAATTTTCATTACAAATTATATGTATTTCAATATAGAAATATTTTTCTTTAACATTTTAAATTTCAGAGATAACTTGCATGGTAATATTGTGGAGAATAATTTTATATACCAAGCTTTTTAGTAATTAATTGTAATTAATAATTCAATGGAAGGGCATGATTGTGAAGAATCATGAAGAAAAATCTCTTAATTATGCCAAAAGTACCATTTTTAGGAATATAAAGATACAGTGTTCCATTTCTGTATAGATGGTAATGCTGAAAATAAAAGAGAAGGTATTAGATTTTTTCAGTATCTGTCTTGAGCACAACTCTGTAGAATGGTGTGGGCCAAACTGAGGGATTTCTATAAAGTCAAATTACTAGATTACCATCCCATCTCATTACTTACAAAAATTACTTTAGAAGCAGTCTTCTAAGGCAAAATGTATTTTAATATGTCTCAAAAAGTTAATAAAAAACTGCTTCTCAACGTTTCAAAGCCTGTATGATAAATAAACCTCCACTTTATGTACTTTAAAACATGGTCTTTATATATAAACTAGACAAACTAATAACTTAGGGGTAATGGAGAGACAACTGAAGACATTTATTCCTCTATTCAAATAAAGGTGAGGAAAAGTTATGATGATGCCTAAGAATACTTTACTAGGTAAGTGTCGAAAAGGGCAGGAGTTCAATATTTAATACCATTCTGGTGTTTGCCTATTTTATAATATTTGGCCCACTGTATTAGTTATTCAAGGAGAACATTAGGTAACTTTAAAATGACTTGAGAAAGTTTATTCTTTCTGAAAGTGTATATGTAGTGTTTTGACATACATGTATTTACATATTTATAAAATTATGTTGTGGATTTCTGAAGTTCTTGAGAGTAATTTCTTATTCTCAAATGTATGTAATCTTTCCAGTAAAGAATACACATTGAGTTAAAATCTGTTATAACTGTACTTACTTTCAGAAAGAATATTTGTTCTGCAGCTTGTAAGGAAATTTGTTTACAAATATAAATTAATCTGCATTAACATCTTTTTTCCATATATCCCATGGCATATAGTCACTTAACAGAGTATTTGTATTCCAAATTTTATCCTTTAAACAAAGCCTGCAATTTGGGAGTGTAAATGTATAGTCTGATTAAAATGTTAAAACATACTAAATATGTAGAGTATATAACAATTTAATTGCTACTGATCCACTGATATTTATTTTCTGTTTCTTCTTTTTGGACTCTTTGTTCTTCTCGGTGATTAACTGCAGCCCAAAATGTTATTTTTTTGAGTACTTGTTGCAGAAGTTTAGGAGGTAATAAAGATATCTGACTTTCTAACATGATAGAATTTTTACCAATGCAGTCAAGGCATGACCTGTAAATAAAACGTAACAGAATTATTAGTCTTGAACCTGAGGTTATAATGTAAAATATTTATAGTTAAGAATTCTTTCTTTTTTAACATTGTAGTATTGGATTTTCACAGGTCTTTTTTTAATTTTTAATTTTTATCAGTACATAGTGAGTACATATATTTATGTGGTACATGAGATGTTTTGATACAGACATGCAATGCATAATAATCATGTCATGGAAAATGGGGTATCCATCCCCTCAAACATTTATCCTTTGTTATAGTTAAGTATTCTTAAAATTTAAAATCATCATAAAAATTTTACATGGCATTGCATTCATTTGTTTTGTTTGGAACATGATAGGATTTTTTCTCCCCAGAGCACCATAATAATCATATATTTTTATAGCATAGAGACTAAATCTGACCAAAATCCAATGGAAACAGAATATACCGCTTACCTTGCATAATGTTCTTTAAGTAAAAATGATTCAGACTTAATTTCAAACCAGATGAGTCTATAGCAGCTCCTGTTTATGTTATCCTTTCAGTCAGCCCAATAACCACATACCCTTCTCTCAGAACTGTCCTTTGCTTCTGTCACCTCAAGATGAAACATCTATTTTTATATCTGCTCCATGTTTCTTCCATAAACAACTGCACAGGGGTTACACACTTGACTTGTTTGACCCAGAGAGAGCAGGGTGAAAGACAGGAATGGAGCAATACAGGAAGTGCCAAGAGACCACTTGGGTTTCTACTCTTCTGGGGGCCTGGGTGTTCATTTATTTTCCCCTTTGATTCCATTAGACTAGAGGGCAGTATCCTTCCAAGTACAATGTCCTTTTTAATCTTATGCTATTTTGAAGAGGGTTTTGTACTTTAAAACCACAAGAAACTTAAGAACTATCAAAAAAGCATCTGTTTCAATTAATAAACTTTAATTCAAAAAAATGTGTTAAAAATTTTTTTTAACAGATTCATTTGATTCTGCTGTGGGTAACTTTAGTTGTCATTTTTACAAGCACTTAAACTCTAGAGATTTAGATGTTCTTCTATACTCTTATGAAGCTTTTTCCCTCCACTCTGGAACAACTCTAAACAAGAAGTGAGTTAAAATGTCCTGGGAGGCTGAAGTACAGATACAGGGTTCTGTGGGAATCAGAGGAGAAGAATAACTAAGACAACCTTAGCAAGCCAGGGGAAATTCTCCAGATGGGAGGTCCAAGCTGAGACCTTGAGGTCCTCAACAAATTAAAGAAACAAAGGTATCCCAGCTAGAAGAACCACATTTGCAAAGCCCTAGAGATGAGAAATAAGATTACAGAAACTGCACTTCCATTGTCTAAATACAGCTGGAGGGCAGAGTGTGAGAGTGAGGCATGGCCAGAAGTGAGACAGATAAATGGAGGCCCTGAGGACCATGCGAAGGAATCTACAGTTTGTCTCTGGCAGTGGGAGCCAAGCAGGAATCATCACAACATGTGATACGTCAGCTTTCCATAGTAATATATAAGAATATTTCATGACTAATTTTTTTTTTCCTGAGATGGAGTCTTTCTCTGTTACACAGGCTGGAGTGCAGTGGCCTGATCTCAGCTTACTGCAACCTCCCACTCCTGGATTCAAGAGATTCTCCTGCCTCAGCCTCCTGAGTAGCTGTTATTACAGGTGCGTGCCACAATACGCCTGGCTAATTTTTGTATTTTTAATAGAGATGGGGTTTCGCCATGTTGGCCAGGCTGGTCTTGAACTCTTACCTCAGGTGATCCGCCCACCTTGGCCTCCCAAAGTGTTGGGATTACAGGCCTCACTGCGCCCAGCCTCATGCCTGATTTTTATAATAGCCCCAAATTCCCAAATTGCAGATATCCTAAATATGTATTAATAGACTAGTTAATAAACTGTATTTTTTTTTTTTTTTTTTGAGATGGAGTCTCACTCTGTTGCGCAGGCTGGAGTGTAGTAATGTGATCTCGGCTTACCGCAGCCTCCGCCTCCCAGGTTCAAGCAATTCTCCCACCTCATCCTCCCGAGTAGCTGGGACTACGGGCGCATGCCACCATGCCCAGCTAATTTTTTTGTATTTTTAGTCGAGACATGGTTTCACCACCTTGGCCAGGCTAGTCTTGAACTCCGAACTCCTGCCCTTGGGTGAGCCACCTGCCTTGACCTCCGAAAGTGCTGGGATTACAGGTTTGAGCCATTGCATCTAGCCAATAAATCGTATTTCCATGAGATAGAACATATATAGCCATTACTAAAGTATAGATTTATTACACTGAATGATTATTTACATGAAAGATATTACAAAACAGCCCGCATAATTTGATCCTTTATACACACTCACATATACATATTATGTGTACTGCTCTTGCTGTGGTTTCCAATGACCTCTTAGCATGATTAAGTTCACTCTAATCATTTAATAAAATCATTAAAATCATGTATATATAGTTATATATTGATCATTATATAAATGATTTATATATAAAATCTCTCTCTGCTGGGCGGGGTGGCTCACGCCTGTAATCCCAGCACTTTGGGAGGCGAGGCGGGCGGATCATGAGGTCAGGAGTTCGAGACCAGGCTGGCCAATATGGTGAAACCCCGTCTCTACTAAAAATACAAAAATTAGCCAGGTATGATGGTGCATGCCTGTAATCCCAGCTACTCGGGAGGCTGAGGCAGAAGAATTGCTTGAACCCGGGAGGCAGAGGTTGCAGTGAGCCAAGATTGCACCACTGCACTCCAGTCTTGGTGACAGAGTGAGACTCTGTCTCAAAAGAAAAAAAAAAAGAAAAAAAAATTTCTCTCAGGATATATATACATATATATGTGTACATGTACAATTTTTATAATTTTACTAATACATGTATATATATATATCCCCTACGATGGTTCATAGGTGATTTTTTTACTATATACTTTTCATATCGTATGAATCTTCTTGGTAAATACATCTTTTTACAATCAGAATAATATAGCTATTTCTTTTAATTTCTTATAATATTCTTTTATATCCAAAGGTATGATGAACATGATCCCACAAATCTACTAGACGATATAAGCCACTTTCTATCATTTCTACACTTTTTCATCTTCCGCATCATTGCTTATCTCTCCTCCCAAACCTGGGTTTTGTGCTTTTTGGAACACCAGCTGTATGTTCTATAAACACCCCTGCTTCCTCTGACTTTCTGAAATCTAAGAAAATTGTTGTGTGTGCAGCTTTCTTGAGAAAATAGTACATATTTTCCCTCATCTCCATTTTCACAGTCAAGGATCCAGTGTCTGTAGTCTCACTTCTCACCACTGCTTCCAGGTTATATCATTTCACTTGCAGGTGTTGCCGTCTACTAACCTCTGGCTCATTTTCCCCCAGTCACTGAGGACTTTGGCCCTGGCTCACCACAGTCCCTTTCCTTGACTGATTTTAGCATCTGTGTGGAGAACCCTTTTCATTCTTTATGACCTTGCTCAGGACAGTTCCACCTGTGAAATCTTAAACTCCCATCCTCCTCTTGGACCAGAAACCTCTTATCCTTTTAATTCTTACACTCCCTTACTCCTTGGACTCTTCTCGGTTCTCCAAATAATAAGACCCTTCCAGTTTTAACTTTCTTTTGTATCCAGCCTAGTTCACCTGCACTTCATTCTCTTGTCAGCAATTTTAATCCCCTTCACCGTTTCTGTTACCCATTGCAGCCAAACTGCAATGATGGATAAATTCAGCCAGTCATCTCCTTTCTGCACCTGCGACCCAACTGTTTAGTGCTACTGGGGAAAGCCATGTTTCTCAGCTATGGTGCCACTACATATTGATGATATTCTACCTCAGCTGCATGCTACTTTGTTATATATCCCACAGACAGACGTCGGCATCTTCCTGCAGTCACCTAGGCAGCTACTTCAAATCTTCACCATTCATCTTAAGTTCTTATCCTCACCTCTCTTTTCTCTTATCAGATGACCTCACTATCAACTAGAACTTCTCAATGTCCCACCCCAACCAAAAAAGTTTTCTATCTATATATCCATACTTCCTTCTTTCTCCACCATTTTAAAGAAAAGAATCCTTTCTCCAGTCAAGGACTAATTTAAAAATCTGTTTGATAAAATAACCTACTCAAGACACTGCTCTACCCGCTTTTCCTGCATTTTCTTGTGTTTCTAACAACCTACTCTCCATTGGCTTCTCCTGCCCAACCGGCATATAAACAAACATACTCATCCTCCCTTGGTCTTAGTGCTCTTCCTCAGAAGTCACCCTTCACTAACAGAAATGGTGGAGAAGGGGACTAAAATTGCTGGCAAGAGAAAGAAGTGTAGGTGAACTAGGCTGGATATGAAAGAAAGTTAAGGCCTGGTGCAGTGGCTCACGCCTGTAATCCCAGCACTTTGGGAGGCCAAGGCGGGCGGATCACGAGGTCAGGAGATCGAGACCATCCTGGCTAACATGGTGAAAGCCCGTCTCTACTAAAAATACAAAAAATTAGCCAGGCGTGGTGGCGGGCGCCTGTGGTCCCAGCTACTCGGGAGGCTGAGGCAGGAGAATGGCGTGAACCCGGGAGGCAGAGCTTGCAGTGAGCCGAGATCAAGCCACTGCACTCCAGCCTGGGCAACAGAGCGAGACTCCATCTCAAAAAAAAAAAAGAAAAAAAAAAGAAAGAAAGAAAGTTAAAACTGGAAGGGTGGAAGGGTCTTATTATTTGGAGAACCGAGACGAGTCCAAGGAGTAAGGGAGTGTAAGAATTAAAAGGATAAGAGGTTTCTGGTCCAAGGGGAGGATGGGAGTTTAAGATTTCACAGGTGGAACTGTGCTGAGCAAGGTCATAAAGAATGAAAAGAGTTCTCCACACAAATGCAAAAATCAGTCAAGGAAAGGGACTGTGGTGAGCCAAGGCCAAAGTCTTCAGTGACTGGGGGAAAATGAGCCAGAGGTTAGTAGATGGCAACACCTGCATGTGAAATGATATAACCTGGAAGCAGTGGTGAGAAGTGAGACTACAGACACTGGATCCTTAACTGTGAAAATGGAGATGAGGGAAAATATGTACTATCCACAGTGCTTTTCAATCCAAATGTTCTAAGATCTCTTTACAGTAGTCTTTCCTTGTTCAGATCTCCCTTCTCTTGGTTTTTGTGCCACCATTATCTCCTGGCTAGCCTTCAACTTCTCTGGTCACTCTCTTGCTGCCTCCTTTTCTTCTCCCTACCCCTCAAATGTAGTAAGGTCCTAATGCTGAGTTGTTGGCTTCCTCCTTACTCCTAAAACTCCTCCTGGCCAGAGCTAACCCACACTTACTAATTCTCCAATGATTCTGAAATTTTATGTCTGGCCCAGACCTCTTTCCATATATTTAAGCATTTAATGGATAGTTCCACTAGAGTTCCCATAAACACTTGGCACGTCCAAAACCAAACTCATCATTTCTACCCTTATGCCATCTTCAGACTGCCTTTCTCCATATTCCTCCTATCATTAATTCTTCCCACTCCTTTTCCTTGGCATCTGTTTAACTACCAAGTCCATTCTCCTTCCTAAATATCTCCACCTCTCTTCCTTCTCCAGCCCCATTGATACTTTCCAGATCAGACATTCACTCTGTACCTAACCACTGTAATAGTCTCTTTACCAATTTTCTTTACCCAGTCACATATCCCTTCAATTTTTCGTCCCCTCTGTTGCCAGAGGAATTGTCTAACTTGTAATATGATCATCTTATTCTCTTGCTCCAAATTTTTCAATGGCTCTTGATCTCTTTTACAGCAGATACTGTAAAAGAGAGATAAAGTTCTAGACGCCATATGATTTCTGATTTCTTGTCCAACATCATTTCTTGCAACTCTCTGCCTCATACTACATTCCAGGAATGCTCAAGAATTCAGTATCCAGAACACACTATGCTTTTATATATATCTTTACACTAACACCCTTGCACTGTTTGTTCATGGCAAATTCTTAGCTCAAATCCTTCTTCTGCAAAGACTTCCCTAACCTTTGCCATCTTAATCATAGACAGACAAAAGGCCTTCTTCTCCAGTATTCTCATAAACTTTGTATATGTTTCTCTTAGCAATTTCCTTTTTCTATTGTAGAAAAAGTCTGAAGCTTGAAAGTCTACCTTCTATATTATTAGCAATGTTAGGGAAAGGCCATGCCTTCTTATTTCATGGCACAGTGCCTTCCCAAGCAGGCACTCAAGTGTTTCTTGATCCCTGCATATGAGGAACTTGCAATCCAAAGTGCAGGCCACACCCTGGACTAATTAAATCACCATCTGTGGGGGCAGAACACAGGTATTAATTTTTTTGAAGTCCCTCATGAGAGTTTAGTTTGAGAACTACTGTGTTAAGAGAAGAGGTAGTTAAGAAAGATGTCAGAAAGGTCCAGTTTGAGCTAGTCTAATGGTTTTCAGGTGGTTCATGTTATAGAACATCTAAATGTTACAGTATACTCCTTGAAATATAACATGTCCCCTCTCTTTATCTCTCTCTTTCTCATATGTCTTCACTTATGTTATTCCCTCTGCATAAAATTCCCACACTTGTTCACTGGGAAACTTCTACACCTCTCATATCCTTCCTCCCAACTCTCACAGGTAGAAATAGGGGCTTCTTCCATATTCCTTCCACTAAACTTTATATAGACTCCTTTTAGAGCAAGAATGTATGAGCTAAGACACTATAAGTCATATCACCAACTTAATACTAGCTTTGGGGTTAAAAAATAAATTATTCTATATTAAATGTCTGTGTATGTGTGTATATACAGTCGGCCCCCTGTATCTGTAAGTTCCTCCTCTGTGGATTCAACCAACTGCAGATTGAAAATGTAGTTAGGCGTATGACAGTTGCATCTGTACTGAACATGTACAGACACTTTTTCTTGTAATTATTCCCTAAACAATACAGTGTAACAATTATTTTCATAGTATTTAAATTCTATTAGGAATTATGAGTAATGTAGCGATTATTTAAAGTATATAGTAGGATGGGCATAGGTTTATATGCAAATACTATATCACCCTATATAAGAGACTTGAGCATCCATGAATTTTGGTATCCAAGTGGGGGTTTTCCTGGAACCGATCCCCACAAATACCAAGGAATGACTGTATATAACATATATATGATATATATTATTAGGCACATTCTAATTTCCAAAAAGTTAAAATGTGAAAAATGTCAGGCTTAGAATTAAGGAAATATAGTATGTTTAATATTACCATATAAACTAAAGGCAATTTTACAAACAAAACAGTGACTGTACTGTATGTGTACATACACACACACACACACATATATACAAAATATATATACACACACATAGGTATATATGTGTATGTTATATATATATTTTTATTTATTTATTTATTTTTTTTTGAGATAGGCTTTCAGTCTATTTCCAGGCTGGAGTACAGGAAACATGATCATAGCTCAACGCAGCCTCAAACTCCTGGGCTCAAGCCATCCTCCCACTTCAGCCTCCCTAGTAGCCACAGTAGCCAGGACTACACACGTGAGCTACCATGCCAGCTCCTTTTTTTTTTTTTGTAGAGTCGTGGGTTTCACGATGCTACCCACACTGGTCTTGAACTCCTGACCTCAAGTGATCCTCCTGCTTTGTCCTCTCAGAGCACTCCATTACAGGTGTGAGCCATCACGCCATGCATGTATATTTTAATTTTTAAAACTCACACTGGTGTATAGTTCACCATTATAAATTTGATTATACTCTTAGGAAGACGTGAACATATTCTTGAATTCATGTCATAAACAACCTGAAAAATATTTCAATGTTTCCCAAAAATGAGAAAGAAATTATCATATATTCACAGCAAATATATAGCAAATATTAAATTTGCTTACCTGAGTAGTGAATAAGGCTGTGTTTGAAAGATCAATAAATCATTACAGTGACCCTAATCAACATAAAAAAGGCATTATTAAGTTTTTGATAAAAATAACAATGAGTTAATAATTGAATATTTCTTAATTTTATAAATGTAAAATATATTGTATAAGACAGCAAATAAATCTTTCTAGCTGTTGACACACACACACACACACATAAATTCATGCACACACATAAACATACACATACATACATATACCTGCTACCTACAGACTTTGAGTTTGTGGTTTCCAATTTTCAGTGACCAAATTTTAACCCAACCAATAGCCTACATAATTGCAAATTTGAAAATAAGAAATACATTCTTCACTGAGAAGTGAGTTAAAAAATAACAGTAGTGGTTTCCTTTTCTTTTTTTTTTTTGAGATGGAGTCCCGCTCTGTTGCCCAGACTGGAGTGCAGTGGTACAATCTCCACTCACTACGACCTCCAACTCCCAGGTTCAAGTGATTCTCTTGCCTCAGCCTCCTGAGTAGCTGGGATTACAGGCACACACCACCATGCCCCGCTAATTTTTTTTGTATTTTTAGTAGAGACAAGGTTTCGCCATGTTGGCCAGGCTGGTTTCGAACTCCTGACCTCAGGTGATCCACCCGCCTCCGCCTCCCAAAGTGTGATTACAGGCATGAGCCACCACACCCAGCCCAGTAGTGGTTTTCAAACTTTTTTTTTTTTTTTTGGAAACGGTCTGGCTCTCTTGCCCAGGCTGGAGTGCAGTGGCGCAATCCGAGCTCACTGCAACCTCTGCCTTCCTGGCTCAAGCCATCCTCCAACCTCAGCCCCGCAAGTAGCTGGGACCACAGGAACAGGCTACTATGTCCAGCTGTTGTAGAGACAGGGTTTCACCATGTTGCCCTGGCTGGTCTCAAACTCCTGAGCTCAAGCAATCTGCCGGCCTCAGCCTTCCAAAGTGCTGGGATTACAGGTGTGAGCCACCATGCCTGACACTTTTTTTGTTTTTAAGCTGAACTTTTTCTTTCAAATAACTCATATGTAAAAATTTCCCCTTTACCTTGTCCTCCTTTTCCAGGTGGTCTCAAGATTCCCTGGAAATTTTTTTTTTTTTTTTTAGGACGGAGTCTCGCTCTGTTGCTCTGTTGCCCAGGCTACAGTACGGTGGTGCGATCTCAGCTCACTGCAACCTCTGCCTCCCGGGTTCAAGTGATTCTCTTGCCTCAGCCTCCTGAGTAGCTGGGATTACAGGTGCACACCACCACACCCTAGCTAATTTGTGTAATTTTTAGTAGAGATGGGGTTTTGCCACGTTGGCCGGGCTAGTCTCGAACTCCTGACCTCAGGGTGATCCGCCCACCTCAGCTTCCCAAAGTGCTGGGATTACAGGCATGAGCCACCATGCCCAGCCCTCTCTGGGAATTCTTAATTTGAAAGTCAAGATCTGGAAGATTATTTGAATAATGAGTCTCTCGTCTAAAAGTTAATGTGGTAGAAAAGTCACAGAAAATGTATCTAATCCTTTCAAATAGGTCTTTAGAATTTCATAATTTATGATCATGCTTTTAATCAGAATTCCTATTTTCATGATAAACTTTGTATCCTAAATGAAGATTTCTAGTGCCAAGAAAGAGAAGACAAACCACAAAATTTGCTTTTTTAATAAATGCAAAGTTGTAGTTTTAATCTTTTAATGAAGCACTGAATTATCAGCCAAAGAAAGCTCTAAAACTTTCAATATACAAAACATTTAAGTTAGGGGCTTCATAACTACAAAATGAAGCAAATTCCCTGGAGAGAAGCCATCCTATTTTGGAGTTTGCCACTCCATAGGAGCAGCTCTGGAGATAACTGCGCCTCAAGAGATGAAAGGGAGCTAGTGCCCTCTGGGTTAGGCTCTGGCTCACCATACCCCATCCCTGATGGCTCAGAATCCTCTATTTTTGAGTGTCCTACACAAAACCAGATCAATCATTCCTGAACTCCTGTCCCATTGAGTATAGTGTATAAATATGGCCGCCCTGCTCTGAATTTCCCAGGGTGCTAGGAGTGAAACAACCATACTCTCCAAATGCTACTCATTTATACCTCTGACCTTAGTTTTATCAAATTTTAAAATTGAAATGCTTTAAACTTAAATGTAAAACAGCTGAGTAAAGCAGTGGTAAAAGATATATAGTAAAAAAGACAATAGACCAGGCACAGTGCTGATGCCTGTAATCCCTGCACTTCGGGAGGCTGAGGTGAATGGATTACTTGAGGTCAGGAGTTCAAGACCAGCCTGGCCAACATGGTGAAACCTCATCTCTACTAAAAATACAAAAAATTAGCCGGGCTTGGTGGCACATGCCTGTAATCCCAGCTACTTGGGAGGCTGAGGCAGGAGAATCACTTGAACCCAGGAGGTGGAGGTTGCAGCGAACTGAGATCATGCCACTGCACTCCAGCCTGGGTAACAGCAAAACCCTGTCTCAAAAAAAAAAAAAAAAAAAAAAAAAGAAGAATATTCTTGGAATATTTCAACAAAGTAGTTTCCTCTTGAAGGGGCAAGCTAGTAGGTAAGAGTCAGAAGGAATCATCAGGTGCCTTCAATAGTACTGATGATGTTCTAACTCTAAAATTATCTAACAAAATTCATAGGTATTTATTATACTTAGCATCTACATTATTAATATTCTTTTTATGTATCAAATATTAGATACAAATACATATTTCTTTGAGACAGGGTCTCGCTCTGTCACCCAGACTGGAGTGCAATGGCATGATCTTGGTTTGCTGCAACCTCCACTTCCTGGGTTCAAGCGATTCGCGTGCCTCAGCCTCCGGAGTAGCTGGGACTACAGGCATGCACCTCCGCACCTGGGTCATTTTTGTATTTTTAATAGAGATGGGTTTTTGCTGTGTTGGCCAGGCTGGTCTCGAACTCCTGGCTTCAAGTGATTTGCCTGCCTTGGCCTCCCAAAGTGCTGGGATTTAGAGGCGTGGGCAACTACACCTAGCCTACATACAAATATTTTAATTCAATAATATTAGAGAAACCCATGTAAGAGAAAAGAGAAAGAGGAGTCATCCTTTAAAAGGTCTTCTTAATAATTTTGCTAATCAAACTAAGAGACCTATTTTGATTTGTAAATCCAAAATATCCAGAAAGCCTTCATAAAAGCCAGTCATCCTTGCTGGGCGCGGTGGCTCACGCCCGTAATCCCAGCACTTTGGGAGGCCGAGGTGGGCGGATCACGAGGTCAGGAGATCAAGACCATCCTGGCTAACACGGTGAAACCCCGTCTCTCTACTAAAAATACAAAAAATTAGCCAGGCGTGGTGGCAGGCGCCTGTAGTCCCAGCTGCTAGGGAGGCTGAGGCAGGAGAATGGTGTGAACCTGGGAGGCGGAGCTTGCAGTGAGCCAAGATTACACCACTGCACTCCAGCCTGGGCGACAGAGCAAGACTCCGTCTCAAAAAAAAAAAAAAAAAAAAAAAGCCAGTCATCCTGAAGATTAATTAAACCACAGAGTAACGTTTCATGCCCTTCATATTTTGCAATGTTAGAATATCAACATTCTTGCTGAATAGCCATTTAGTGCGAATAACACAATTACTCAGAGGAAATATTTAGATATAAGATTTTCTTACTGTATCCAAGGCAAGTAAGTCATCTTTGCTCCCACCAAATACCATTATTTCATTTTCTTTTCCCAAACAGGCTGTGTGCCATAACCTGTGATTGAAAATTATAAACAGAGTGAAATACTGTCATGGGAGAAACTGTACATTATATATAAATCAATTCTAAATTTCATACTCTAAAATGTAATCTATTTAAAAGAGACATGATTTAACTTGAATCTTTGGAATATCCTAAAAAGAGTTATAAAGATTCCTCTACAGTTCATTAAATCACACCATTAAAGAGATGACTCTCTCTCTGTTTTTTGTTTTTGTTTTTGTTTTTTAAAGAGATGAGGCTAATTGTGAACTCCTGGGATCAGGTAATCCTCCTGCCTCGGTCTCCTGAAGTGCTGGGATTATAGGCATGAGCCACCACACGCAGCCAGAGATGACTCTTAATAACTCTACTATATCCTTCAATATTTTTATAACCTTTTTCTCTCATACGTATTATCCCTGCAGTGAAATAAATTAAAAAGGAACTGATCACCTTATTGCTGAAACAGGCATTTTCCCCAGTTTTCTTATTACTATCTGCCATGTTACTGTTCTTATAATTTTTGCCTCTTTTTTTTCCTACTCTATGTTCCCTATCACCCAACAAATCCAATTTGGCACTCCTTCACATTTCCATTGTCACACTACTCATCACTCTGAGTACAGAACACCATAATATGTTCCTAGTTTTTCAGTCTCTCATCTCCCCCAGCTACATATGGCTAATAGCAAATATTTTTCAAATATTGTCTTTAACCATGGAAATTTCCTGATGACAAAGTATCTGCGCTACCAATGGCTGTTTTTCCTAGCCTAATATTTGTGATCAACCACTGTTTCTTTTTCCCACAAATCTTAATTCTTGGCTTTTCCCAAATGAGCCCTCTACTTAGCTAAATTCATTTTCTTGCTTCCCCTATGAGAAAAGCTTATTATCTATCTCTAGGCTTTTGTTCACTCTGTTTCTTATGCTTAGAATAATAAGCCATTCTTACTCGGTCTTAAAAACAGGCTCCAAACACCCAGGAAGTATTCCAAATACCCACCCAAAACTGGTTCTGTTACCATCTCTATTCAGCACCCTTTAATGTTTATGTGCTCATTTTATACTTGCCTCACTTACATGTGAAGAAGAACTGCTCTGCATGCTACTTTAGCTGTTTGACTAGCTTACTAAGATTATGAGGTCCTTGAGGTAAGAAATTGTCACAGTGGTGTGCTGGAACTGGCTTACTGGCTAGCAGAAGCTGATTGCACATATCTGCATCCAACTCCAAGTGCAGTGACATCACGTTGGAAGCTTGAAATCGGCCATGGTAGGAGTATTTACACCTTGGAAATCAGCAAATGCTACAAATCAGGGCATCTTCCCACTCTGGAAAGTGGTTGTTGGCCATTACCAGCACACCATGGGAACCTGGGGAATCTAATTTTATGGCTTCTTAAAAATGCCTCATGGGCCGGGCGCGGTGGCTCACGCCTGTAATCCCAGCACTTTGGGAGGCCGAGGCGGGCGGATCACGAGGTCAGGAGATTGAAACCATCCTGGCTAACACGATGAAACCCCGTCTCTACTAAAAATACAAAAAATTAGCCCGGCGTGGTGGCGGGCGCCTGTAGTCCCAGCTACTCGGGAGGCTGAGGCAGGAGAGTGGCGTGAACCCCAGGGGGCGGAGCCTGCAGTGAGCCGAGATCGCGCCACTGCACTCCAGCCTGGGCGACAGCGAGACTCCGTCTCAAAAAAAAAAAAAAAAAAAAAAAAGCCTCACGTGGTGTTCTGTACCCAATAGCTGCTCAAAAACTTGTGATTAACAAAAGCAAACATGAGGCCGGGCACGGTGGCTCAAGCCTGTAATCCCAGCACTTTGGGAGGCTGAGGTGGGCAGATCACAGGGTCAGGAGTTCAAGACCAGCCTGGCCAACATGGTGAAACTCCATCTCTACTAAAAATAAAAAAAAATTAGCCGAGCGTGTTGGCACGTGCCTGTAATCCCAGCTACTTAGAAGGCTGAGGCAGGAGAACTGCTTGAACCCAGGAGGTGGAGGTTGCAGTGAGCTGACATCACACCACTGCACCCCAGCCTGGGCAACAGAGCGACACTCTGACTCAAAAAAAACAAACAAACAACCAAACAAAAGAGAACATGAAAAAAAAACATAATATATTCAGTCATTAGTTATACAAATTATTTCATAAAGGAGTAGAGTATCTAATATTCTTTTGGAAGTGGTCTGATAGTTAACGTGTATTTCCAATATCACATTATTGACAAATAATAATTTTCGCCTGTAGTCCCAGCTACTCAGGAGGCTGAGGCAGGAGGATCACTTGAACCTGGGAGGCGGAGGTTGCAGTGAGCCGAGATCATGCCACTGCACTCCAGCCTGATGACAGAGCGAGACTCCATCTCAAAAAACAAAAACAAAAACAAAATACTAATTTTATGGTTTAACAAAGTTGAATATTTCCAGAGTAAGAGAACTCTCAAAAAAATTTCCCAATTTTAGAGGGTAAATTAGGGATTTTTACATAGTCATTGCTTTGACTTTTAGAGTACTTTGATTCCTTGTTTTTTTTTTTTGTTTTTTGTTTTTTTGAGACAGGATCTGGCTCTGTCACCCAGGCTGGGGTGCAGTGGCACAATCTCTGGTTCCTCCATCCCGTCTCCTGGGCTCAAGTGACCCTCCCACCTCAGCCTCCTGAGTAGCTGGAACTACAGGCACACGCCACCACACCCAGCTAATTTTTTTTTTTTTTTTTTTCAGAGATGGGGTTTCACTGTATTATACAGGCTGGTCTTGAACTCCTGGGCTCAAGCAATCCTCTCACCTTGGCCTCCCAAAGTGCTGGGATTACAGGTGTCAGCCACCACACCTGGCCTTGATTACTTTTCTTAATATACCAACTGTTGAAGCAACAGATACCTAAAACAATTATAAATCATCACTTATTTTATTACCACACAACTTATTTTATTTTTTCTACTTCCCAGGAACTGGGACACATAACTAATTTTTAGTACATTAATCCCTTTTACTTAAATTTCACAAGTGCAAACAGTGGAATTATGCACAATTCATTAAACCAAATACTTTCCTCAAACAATCATGTACACATTCAATGACAAATGCACTTGTGGCCCAAAACGGAACTAAGTCATTAGAGATGTTGTTTGGGAAATACTCTGCCCAATTCTCCAACTCTTATCTTAGAAGATACATTGACATAAATCTTCAACAAGAACCCAGATTACGTGGTGGGGTTGAGGATGGGGACTGGAAGAGGGTTAGGTAAAGGACAGAGAATACAAAAAATGCCCTCATACATGGGAAGGAATAGATTAATTTCCTGGAGAGAAGGCTATGTGTAACCTTGGCGATACTCATGAGATCCAACAGTACTTGGGGCTCTATACACTAATATTTTCTCTAATATCTTTTTCAGACACATAAAAAAGGGTCCTTGCTGATAGCCAACTATATAGGCTATCAGATCTGGCTACATATATGGCTTTTCAGCTATAGGTTTATCTAAGGTGAGACCCAGAGAATAGGAGTGCTACACTGTAGAACAGTCGTTCTCAACCAGGGGCAATTTGTCCCCTAAAGAGGCATTTCACAATATATGGAGATATTTTTAGTTGTCACAACTTTGGGAGAGAAAAGGTAGTACAACTGGCATCTACTGGGTAAAGGACAGGGATGCTGCTAAACATACTACAATGCACAGGACACCCTCATGACAAAGAATTATGTGGTCCAAAATGTCAGTAATGCCAGGGTTGAGAAACCTAGCTGTAGAGTTCTAAGAGGAGAATTGGGCAGCTTACATTTCAAATTGCAACTTGAAAAATTTGTACAAAATGCTTATAGATCTTAGCTAAATTGTCACTTTTATAAAAATTAGTATATATATAGACACATATATATGTTCTCCTTACACTCAACTGTATCCCACCTGTTCTTCTCCTCACCTCATACCTGTAGATCTGCCTCTGTCTTATCTGCCTTAGGGAAACTCTGGCCATTTCATCATCGAAGAACACTGGAAAGCCTTTCCTGCCTTGATTTTGGTGACATCTAGCTTGCAACCTGATGTTTTTTCTACAGACTGATAGTTTATGTCCTTTCACAGCTGCTCTAAACTTATCACCTAAACATTCTAATAAAGCATATTATTTACATGACACATCAGCTGAATTAAAAGAAATCTCTTTACATAGCTCTAGTTCTAACTAATAGTATATTATAGATAATAGTTGTGTTGCTCTAATTACTCATTAAGGGTTGAAATATAAAATAGGAGCAATTTTAAAATTAAACATTTTTACTAATACTTTGGTCTATAATTAATGCATTCATACAATCAAACAACTGGAATAAACTAAGAGATTATCTAGTCCAACTCTCTTATTTCACAGATGAAAAAATCGATGCTCAGTTTCTTTCTTTCTTTTTTTGAGACAGGGTCTGGCTCTGCTGCCCAGGCTGGAGTGCAGTCGCACAATCTCAGCTCACTGCAGCCTCAACCTCCCGGGATCAAGTGATCCTCCCACCTCAGCCTCCTGAGTAGCTGGGACTACAGGTGTGCACCACCACACCCGGCCATTAAAAAAAAAACAAAACTGTAGCGATGGGGTCTCACTATGTTGCCCAGGCTGCTCTCAAACTCCTGGACTCAAGTGATCCTCCTGCCTCGGCCTCCCAAAGTGCTGGGATTAATAGGCGTGAGCCACCACGCCTGGCCAACGCTCAGTTTCCTTAAATGACTTTTCAAAGCCAAAAAAGTAGGTAGTAGCTGAGCAAGGACTAGGACTCTGGGCTCCCATGTCTTAGGACAAAACTCTTTACATTAAAAAAAAAAAAATTTCAAAAGAGCCAGAATTGTTAAAGTAATACATTCCAATGAATTTGTATACATGAAGACATAAGAATCACAAATGCAATTATGAATTCTAAATGTACTGTGAATATTAATATAGATACATATACCAAAATAAATATATTTTCAGGCCTTTTTCTCAAATAAGCTGTCATTTATTAAATAACAAAATATATATCATTAAATTAATTTCACACTAGCATAATCTGTATTTTTAAATTCTAAAATACATAGCATAAAAAAAGAATTACCAATTATAATGATCATAATGTGCTGAATCTGAATTTCCTATGGAGATATTATTATACTATTCAATAAAATTAGAAAAAAATTAGAATTATAGTACAAATGTGGTTTTCTTTGTAGTCTAATAATAGTATATAATTTCTAAAATTTTTAATCCTATAATATACCATAAATAAATAACATATTTTCTTTTTCAAAAAATTCCCATCAATGAATACATCATGCAGTTAATAAAGATTAATAATAACCTGCCATCCACTGGATCAACATGGAAGCGAATTTCCTGATTAACTTGCTTTAAACCTCTTCCAAAAACAAATAACTACTATTAAAGCCAACCCCATTTTTGTCTGCTTATTAAAAAATTAACATTAAAAACATTAATCTCATATGATGTTTTTAATTATCTTAATCTTCACGGTTATCACACAAGATTATGCATTTACCTAAAACAATAACATTTTCAAATATGCAAGTATGGGTGAAAACTGGATAGATCATTTCTAAAATCAGATATAATTAAAATAATAATTAAATTATTTAGGTAACATCAAGCTCATTTGAAAGATATCCTTCTCAATGGCTTATGGTTTCAATGGCAAACACTATAAATTCAGTACTATATTTTAATACTTTAAAAATTCTTAACTATTTTACTATTTGTCAATTTCTAGACTTACCTAGGTCTTGTTTTAGGTAAATGTGTAAGTTGTTTCCAACAATTTGTTGTGACATTATGAATCCAACCATCACCTGCAATATCATGACAGTTCAGAAATTAAGATTAGGTCTTTGGGATACAATTTTAATTTTCCCCCAAATTTATCATGCTACATTTAAATGACTGTCTTTTCTGAGTGCACCTATTTTATCAACACAAATTTTCAAACATTTACAAAAATAGAGTGACCATGACAATGAACTTCCATATATCGCAGATTCAACAACTATCAAGACTTTGCTACGTGTGCTCCACTTATCTTTTTGTTATTATTGCTTAATTTTTCTAAATGAAATCCTAGATCTCCTATCATTTTCTCCATACATACTTCAGTATGCATTACTGAAAATAAAAGGACATTTTTTACATAACCACAATGCCATTATCACAGTCAACCAAACTAAAAAAAATGTCTTGGGATCATCTAATATCCATATGACCAAATCTTAGACTGAAACAGAATCTTTAAGGGAGGAAATTGACTAGCTTATGAGTTAGGACATTTAATTTCCCATAGGTCAATGACCAAAAACAGAAAATAGGAACTAGAAACACTAGAGATCATGAAGATATGATATTAAACAGCCCCTAGTGAAATGTACAGATGTTAGTTTTTGGTTAGATTCCAAATAACTTTTAATTAAAAATCTCACAAATTGGAGAAGTATAATAACATGCAAGAATAACTAACATCTCCTATTAGGAACTGTTGTTTCTCCAACTAACCTCTGGAATTTGTTTGGTGGCCAGCTGACTGCCAGACACACAGCTGATGCTCAATAAACTTTTGTTAAAAAATAGTTGTTTCCAGACCCTAATATATAATTATATAAATGTTTTAATAGTGTATAATGTTTCTTAATGAAAACATCTCTAGCCAGAGAAAACTTCTGGGTTAAGAAAATAGAAAACGGCCGGGTGCGGTGGCTGACGCCTGTAGTCCCAGCACTTTGGGAGGCTGAGGCGGGTGGATCATGAGGCCAGGAATTCGAGACCAGCCTGGCCAACATGGTGAAACCCCACCTCTACATACAAAAATTAGCTGAGCATGGTGGTGGGCACCTGTAATCCCAGCTACTCAGGAGCCTGAGGAAGGAGAATCGCTTGAACCCGGGAGGTGGAGGTTGCAGTGAGCTGAGATTGCACCATCGCACTCTAGCCTGGGCCACAGAGCAAGACTCCATCTCAAAAAAAAGAAAAAAAAAAAAAGAAAAGAGAATAGAAAACATAAAACATCTAACATGCCAAATTAAGAAGTCAATATTCGTGGTCATCTGTCTATCCTGATGCCACAGTTCTACTGCTGAAAGAAAAATTGCATTCCAAAACCCATAGCCACTGGGACCCGCAATGACAGGAGTTTAAAAAACCTAGCTAAACACTTTCCTCTGCAGCTCTGGAACAAAAAGAGAAGCAACTGGGCTTCCCACTTTGTATTTCCAGGGCCTTCTAAGAAAGGCTGCTCTTCTAACCCCCTAGCCTGCAGTACAGCAAAAGCGAACAGTGCAAGCATCCTACCCTACAGTACAAGCATTTGTATCAAAAATCAGCAGACACAGAATCACAGAATATAGTAGTAGAAAGGGGCTTTATTTCATCTAGCTTCAATCACCCTTCCTCTTCTCTTTCCCTAGAAAACAGGGGAACGTGGAGAGCCAAGGGTACAAAAGCAAGGAGGTCATAATTCATGCAAGAAAATAGTTGAGGATAAAGGCAAACCAGAAAAACAGGAAAAAAGGAAGATTTACTTCACTGTAAGTATGAAATACAATTAAGAAAAAAGAATGAGATAATAATTATAGGCTAAACCTTAATCAACTTACTTAATGGGATATTATCTGCACTTAGTCCACCACATAGGAAAAGTTTATCATCAGCTATAGGTGTTAAAGTATGCCATGACCGATGTTTTGGGCTTTCTCCATTAATAGTAATCCTGTGGCAAGGAGGAAAAAACAGTCTAGGTACTATATTAATCAAAAGAAAAGGTTTTTAATCATCTTAGATCTTAAAAAAAAATCTGCCCTCACTGCTCCAAAAAACTTTTACTAGTCCCACCTACGTGAATATTTGAAAAATATTATTAAATTCTTAGATGAATTTAAAAAATCTTTCCATTTAATGACCATTCCACCTGGCTACACAGTGAAAATAAAAGTCAATTCTCAGCCGGACGCGGTGGTTCATGCCTGTAATTCCAACACTTTGGGAGGTCGAGGCGCGTGGACTGCCTGAGCTCAGGAGTTCGAGACCAGACTGGGCAGCACGGTGAAATCCCGTCTCTACTAAAATACAAAAAATTAGCTGGGCCTGGTGACATGTGCCTGTAGTCCCAGCTACTCGGGAGGCTGAGGCAGAAGAATTGCTTGAACCCGGGAGGTGGAGGTTGCAGTGAGCCAAGATTGCACCACTGCACTCCAGCCTGGGTGACAGAGCGAGACTGCTTCTCCAAGAAAAAAAAAAAAAAGTCAATTCTCCATTAATGCACAATGCATACTCAGCATCATTCTTATTGGCTAATCAGCTGCTTCTTTAGTTTTTCAACACAATTTTTTTCATGTCTGTAACTTTTTACTGTTGTTTCATGGTTAATTTTGTGTTTTTAGCTGATTTCCCCAAGGATATTACGGGTTTTTATATTGCTGTTTTTACTTTGATCTACTTCTAGAATTTCCCAAAACATTATCTTCCTCTGAAAATGCTGGCTATTCTAACTTCAAAAGAAAAGCATGAAAGCCATTCCAGATCCAGGGTAAACCTCTAAGGATTTCTCAAAAAAATAAAACCAAAACAATGCCAGGCACAGTGGCTCACTTCTGTAATCCCAGCACTTTGGGAGGCCAAGGCAGGAGGACTGCTCAAGCCCAGGAGTTGGACAGACCATCCTGGGCAAAATAGAGACACTGTCTCTTAAAACAAAAGAAAACAGAACAACAAGAATAATCATAATAATAAAAGGGACATTTAAAAGAGATGGGGCATGAAAAATAAAAACATAAGCATAAATTATAGCTGGGCCTGGTAGCATGTGCCTGCAATCCCAGCTACTAGCGAGGCTGAGGCAGGAGAATCACTTGAACCTGGGAGGTGGAGGTTGCAGTGAGCCGAGGTCGCGCCATTGCATTCCTGCTGGGGCAACAAGAGCGAAACTCCGTCTCCAAAAAAAATAAATAAATAAAATAAAATTAAAAAGCATAAGTTAGAAGCAAAAGAATTTAATTTCGGAGGTGAGAAGATACCATTCTTCCACAGTCTGGAATGTTCCAGAATAACACAGGCCATTTTTGGAAGATACAATTTGTTTTTTACAAAACAGAAATATTTTTACTGTTTGTGTTGATTATAAGAAAATTTTTTTTTTGGGGGGGGTGGTGTTTTGCTCGTTTCCCAAGCTGGAGTGCAATGGCGTGATCTCAGCTCACTGCAAACTCCGCCTCCCAGGTACAGGCAATTCTCCTGTCTCAGCCTCCCAAGTAGCTCGGTTTACAAGCATGCGCCAATACACCCGGCTAATTGTTTTGTATTTAGTAGAGACAGGGTTTCGCCATGTTAGTCAGGCTGGTTAAGAACTCCTGACCTCAGGTGATCCACCGGCCTTGGCCTCCCAAAGTCCTGGGATTACAGGCGTGTACCACTGCACCCGCCTGGTTTTATTTTTATTATTATTTTTTGAGACAGAGTTTCACTCTTATTGCCCAGGCTGGAGTGCAGTGGCACGATCTTGGCTCACTGCAACCTCCGCCTCCTGGGTTCAAGCGATTCTCCTGCCTCAGCCTCCCGAGTAGTTGGGATTATAGGCGTCCACCACCACTCCTTGCTTTTTTTGTATTTTTAGTAGAGCCGGGGTTTCACCATGTTGGCCAGGCTGGTCTCAAACTCCTGACCTCAGGTGATCCACCCGCCTCGGCTTCCCAAAGTGCTGGGATTACAGGTGTGAGCCACCACACCCGGCCTAGGTTGAACATCTTTTAAAAATAATTTTTACCTATTATTTCTTCTGTGAGTTGTTCATGCATGTTCTTTGTCCACTTTTCTATTGGATTATTTGTCTTTTTTTAACTGATTTATTGAGTTCTTGTGGATCTTTGCCCTGACATCTCTCTGTTAAAAATATTGCAAATATCAGCTGGGCACGGTGGCTCACGCCTGTAATCCCAGCACTTTGGGAGGCCGAGGCGGGCGGATCACAAGGTCAAGAGATGGAGACCATCCTGGCCAACATGGTGAAATCTCGTCTCTACTAAAAATACAAAAAATTAGCTGGGCGTGGTGGCGTGCGCCTGTAGTCCCAGCTACTCCGGAGGCTGAGGCAGGAGAATTGCTTGAACCCGGGAGGCAGAGGTTGCAGTCAGCTGAGATCATGCTACTGCACTCCAGCCTGGTGACAGAGCAAGACTCTGCCTCAAAAAAAAAAAAAAAAACTGCAAATATTGTTTCCAGTTTTTTGTTTGCATTTTACAATTTGCCATTTAATTTTTTGTGGTACATTTTTCTATAGAGAAATATTTAATTTTTAAGTGGTCTTATCGATCAGTCTTTTCATTTATGGATTTTGAGTTCATATCATCTTTACAAAGCTTTCTCCATGCCAAGATTTTAAAGATAATCTGCTATATTTTCTTCTGATGCTTTCATGGTTTTATGGTATTTAATGGTACTTATACTTTGGAATAATATATAGCTCTGATTCCATCTCATTATACAAATTGCTAAGTTGATAGCTAAATATATTTGTTCTATTGTTAAATACATATTATGAGCTACAAATAAAATCTGACTTTACTCCATTACCTGTTCACCTGAGATGACCCTATTCAACCACTTCTTCATTTCTTTTACTGATCAATCCTCAAAAACTACTTAGTATAAAACCAGTACTTTTATACAATCTAATTTCAACTGTTAGTATTTTCATGTTTTATCTTGTTTGGTTAAGGAACAAACTCTATTTAAATCTATATAGTCCTTGCTTAGACATACAATCTGAAGGAAAAAAATACCAGTTCAGTTTTAAAGATTCACATTTGGATTATGGACACATACAGACACATACACATGCCTATAGATTAAAACGTACTTAGACTTCAAACTTACCTTCCAGACCAAGTCCAGGTGTCTAGGTTTAGATAGTGCAAATCATTCATCCTAGTTTGCTAAAAGAAAAGTGTGTTACATTGGTCAGTATTTCACATCTTTTATCAGCTAAAATTTTTCTTTTAAAGTAAGTTCTAAAAATAGACTATCTCTATTTTACTTCACATAAGAAGTTTAACTATTGGAAAACAATGCTAAGCATTAATAAGACTGACACAGAGCTCCCAAATCAATGTGTCAAAGGGGAAAGGAAGAAATAGGTTTAAATTCACAGGCTTTAGATGACAAGAAATTAATTTCTTCTGATATTGCACTGAAAGAGTCTCCTCATTAAAATATGATTTATAATCATCTATGATTGTTCATGTATGGTCTGTTTATGAATTAGAAGATAAATAAAATTAGTATTGAATGCCATTTTAATCTCTAGATTACATGAATGTTCAATTATTCCATGAAATCAGAGGATACATTTTTATAAGGAGCCATTGCACATAAAAATACCATTTCCATTAAAAACACTAACCAGAACACGTCCGCCAAAGATATAACCCTTATTTCCAAGAACTGCACATGTATGCGCGGCTCGTGGCTGTGGTGGAACTCCACCCTGCAAGTAAAAATCAGAACAGATTGCAAAGACTTGAAATATCTGTAATAAAGTTACATTCCTATGCTCAGTATGTGAAAGTCTTAATCACTAAGTTATCATTACCTATGTAATTCAATTAAAAACGCTAATGCAAAAGTTTATTCTAAATAGTACTAATTGTAGACAAATACTATTCATCAGAATAAATTTTATTCTCCCTGATCTTTACTTTTGAAAATGTTTTTCTTATATGTCTGACACTATTTAGCAAAATAAGGTTTCATGTAAATTTTTGTTTGAAATACTGTATAAAGATTTTAAAATCAAATTTTAAAATGTTCTCTCTCTCCCTCTCTCCTCTGTCTCTCTTTCACACACACAGAGTTCCTATTAGAAGTGATTGCGATTATCTCAGAAACTCTGTAAAATTAAAAATGGCCCCAAAACTCTTGGTGCCTCAAATTTACAATAAGAAGTTCACTCTTGGCTTAAGCCAGACAGTGCTCTCTCTCTTACTAAAACTCTTAACATTAATTGATAACACTTCTCTACACTTTATTTTGAATAAATATAGCAGATCTTTTCTTTAGAGAAGTTTTGTTTTTTGTTTTGAGGCAGAGTCTTGCTCTGTCGCCAAGGCTTGAGTGCAATGGCGTGATCTTGGCTCACTGCCACCTCCACCTCCCGGGTTTATGCGATTCCCAGCCTCAACCTCCCCAGTAGCTGGGATTACAGGTGTGCAACACCAGGCCTGGCTAATTTTTGTATTTTTAGTAGAGATGGGGTTTCGCTCTGTTGTCCAGGCTGGTCTCAAACTCCTGGCCTCAAGCGATCTGCCTGCCTCAACCTCCCAAAGTGCTGAGATTACAGGCGTGAGCCATTACGCCACCCTAGAGAGGCTTTTAATTGGTGGAAAAAGCGAGTATCATGGGTAGATGAATGAACAAGATTTGAGGAAAGAATCGTCTGCATAATTTCCATATTTTCATGGTGGGTGCCTTTATGTATGTATTTTAATTCCAAGTTCTGAAAGAATCTGACATTTTCAGCTCACTGGCTACTCAAAGTGGGTATAGGAAATTAAAGCTCTGCATCCAATATCATAACTTCCTAAACTTTTCAGCCTTATTTGAATAACTGTGCTGAGGTCAACTTGGTAAGACATAATTCAGATATTACCTATATAACACTTAAATGAGAACCACTTAAGAATTTTGGTTCCCAGCCCTTCCAGCAAAACAAAATTTTTATTATTACCCCAGGCTTGATCTGAAATTTTGGAAGAATTCTTCTACTATATAGAAGAGAATAGAAGAGCACTGGAAATCTGAAATTTATTGCCTGGAAAAAGAGGATCCAGAGAATGGCCAAACTCTAACACTTACTATTTTGCATAGGCCTTCCCATCATTTCCATGAACAGAAGTTGGACTATAAGGAATTATGGTCATATATGTGTATTAGTAGACATGTATGTAACTGTGCATATATGACCTGCTTAGCATTCCACTCTGTTCAATTCTGGTAAGCTTACCAGTCACAATACCTTCCTGTTCCTAGCAATGAACATGTGACTCAAGACTGGCCAATCATCCCTTTGGCATCAGGAACTGCTGTAAAGGGTAAGAACATGCCCAAGTAGAGGCAGAGTCCTTTTCTTTCTTTCTTTTTTTTTTTTTTTTTTGTAGAGACGGAGTCTCGTTCTGTTGCCCAGGCTGGAGTGCAGTGGTGCAATCTCCACTCACTGCAACCTCTGCCTCCCAGGTTCAAGCAATTCTCCTGCCTCAGCCTCCCGAGTAGCTGGGACTACAGGCGCATGCCGCCACACCCAGCTAATTTCTTTTGTATTTTTAGTAGAGACAGGGTTTCACCGTGTTGCCCAGGTTGGTCTCAAACTTCTGAGCTCAGGCAATCCGCCCGCCTCGGCCTCCCAAAGTGCTAGGATTACAGGCGTGAGCCACCAAGCCCATCCCTTTCTAAGACTAATATATAGACGTTGAGAGAGTACAATACAAATAACTGTGTGTGTAACTAGGACCATATTCCCTCCTAAATGAGCCAGTGTGTCTGCCATAGACAGAATGAAACAAGCACACAAAGAGAAGCAGAGAAAAGCAGACAGAAAGACAGAAAGTATTGTGAGGATGCTGATACCTGCCCCGGTTCCTGAGGCTGTGGTCCCTGTGGCTCTTCCTTCTACTTTGTGTGCCATTCCAATATGCTTTCCAGCTATGTGAGAATTCATTATTGCTTAAACTAATTTGAATTTGTGTTTGGTCACTAACAAATGAAAGAATACTGATAATGTATTTTTTTGTCATGCCATAATTGCATGTACCTCTGAATTCAAAGGTATATAAAACATGGGCTTTGTTATAAAAGGATTTTTAAAAATAGGCCTTTATTAAATCAGGGCATGACACTTGTGGGTAAAGAATGATGATGGCACCTCATTAAAAGACTTTTTTCTAGAAAACCTGAGCTGACATGGAGAAGAATATGCATTTTTTTTGTTTTATTTATTTATTTTGAGAGATAGGGTTTCACTATGTTGCCCAGGCTAGAATGCAGTGGAGTGCAGTGGCTATTCACAGGTGTGATTGTAGCACACTGCAGCCTCGAACTCCTGGACTCAAGTGATCCTCCTGCCTCAGCCTCCTGAGTAGTTGGGACTACAAGTGCCGTCTACGGTTCTGATGTTTTTCTTAACGGTATTAATGAAAGTATTCAAGAGAACTACTTGGTATGTGATTACAAACCTAATTACAAAAATCCAAATAACAGGCTGGGTGTGGTGACCTATAATGCCTGTAATCTGGGCACTTTGCAAGGCTGAAGTGGGCAGATCACTTGAGGTCAGGAGTTCGAGACCAGGGTGGCCAACATGGCAAAACTCCGTCTCTACTAAAAACACAAAAATTAGTCAGTCATGGTGGTCCACGCCTGTAGTCCCAGCTAGTCAGGAGGCTGAGGCAGGAGAACCACCTGAACCCAGGAGGCGGAGGTTGCAGTGAGCTGAGATTGTGCCACTGTACTCCAGCCTGGGCAACAGAGCAAGACTTTGTCTCAAAAACACAAAACAAAAAAAAAACCCCAAAATCCACAGTAAAAAATTTATTTTTAAATACAAATATATAAACATGACTTTTTACAACACTTACTTTAATTTCTGGTTGAAACCAAGTCTGTGTCTTTGTGTCAAATATGTGGACATCATTATGCCATCCCCAGAATATCTGCTCTTCCTAAAAGAGAAATGTTTTAAATATCTCAAAGCTTTAATAATTTTTACATGATTATTACAGTTTTATCACATATTTACTGGTTAAATAATAGACACCTTACAAAAATAGAGTTAAGTGTTACCATAGTCACAAAGCCAATGGATACACGGGTACCTCCCAAAGAGTGGTCCCCAGACCAGTAGCAGCACCACCTGGCAACTTTTCTTCTCATAGTATTGTTTGCAGTGAATCATAATTTTACTTGTTGACAATCTTTCAATTTTCTCTAAGGATTATCTTTTTTAAAATTGCAGAGGGTGGAATGATGTTTACATTTTTAAATCTGTTTTCCTAAAGTACATGCTCAGAACTCCTCATTTTTGCCGTAATAAACTTTAGAGGGTGGGTCATGGATCCTGTTTCCAAAAACTTCCAATCACTTCTACTTCACCAAGCAATTTGTTCTTATAGATTAAACTTATGACCACTCTCTTCTTTATCTCCTAAGATATAAAATTCTTTGTCAGCAAGGCAAAGACTTAGCAGCTATACCATATTTAGTATCTCCCAGGGTGCTGAAATCCTCTCTCACTACTCTATATGATCTCTGTGCCAGTTTTATATTGTGTGTCAGAAAGACATCATTTATTTTTGTCAGGCCTTGTCAAGCAAGTAAAATTAGCTAAACAATTTACTTAGTTTAGAATCTATTTTTAAATTTTACTTAAATTGAAACAGGGTCTCGCCATGTTACCCAGGCTGGTCTCAAACTCCTTGGTACAAGTCATCCTTCTGCCTCAGCCTCCCTAGTAGCTGGGATTATATAAATGTGCCACCACACCCAGCTCATTTAGAGTCTAAATGAAAAAAAAAACCTATTTGTGTTCCAGAAACTTCAGGACATGATAATTAGCTTAGTAACTGTATTGTAGGAGAAAAAAATTGAGTTATTTCACTGATGAATAAAAATAACTAGATATAAATAGAAGTTATATTCCTGAAAATTCTCAGCAATACTTTAAGTAGCAAAGCTTTAATGATATGTCATTTTTAAACTCAAAAACAACATAGAAACATGGGGAATTTTCAATAATACCCACATACAAAGCAATATACATGAAATGTGTTTGTGTATATATATATACACACACATATATATACACGTATATATTTATTTACACTAATGTAGAATAATATACGCTAGTAGAAGGTAAAACTAATAAGACTGCATCTTGGTGGTAGGATCAATGGTTTTTTAAATTATCTGTTTAAAAATTTCATTTTTGTAATTCATGACTTCTTTCATTAATAATGATTTATTGTCTAATAGGTAAGAATAAGTAGAAAAATTAATATCACTACCAACTGACTCTTATCTAGAGGCCAGTCTGACCTATGAATAATTCTAGTGGACATATCTAAAAAGAGGTGTATGTCAACAATAGCTATTGTGGTTAAATATGAACATAATTTTTCCAAGTTGCGCTAAAGCCTCTACCTGTCTAACAGAAGCAGGTATCTGTGATTAATGATATAAGAAAAGAAATTACTCTGCCAATAGCCATGAAGGCTAATACCACTAGAGAGATACCTTTTGCCAAATGGATACAAATGTTAAAAGAGAGAAAACACATTTTTTTCATAGTGTCAATTATGACAAATGGGTAGCTCCAAAAATGAGAAAGACTAGACTCATTATTTCTAAGATGTTAAGGCTATACTGAATTGGAGGAAAATGTAAACAGTGATTACTATCTTACCCAAGATGCATCATGAACATCAAAACAGTCTTGGAGTTCACTGTGTCTCCTACACCCATAACCACCAAAATATATTAGTCTGAAAAACAAATATGAAATGACATACTTTAGGAATTCTGTTTCCAGTTTGTTCATAGAAAGCTGAAAAAGATCCTCTCACCTTAACAACCCAAACACAAAATCACAGTTTAAAAAGAATAAAGAGCTGAGGGAACAAAGAGACCTAAATAAACCAATTCCAGAAAGTGATAAGCTCTCAATGAGAAAGAAGAGACCCATAGCTGCTTTCATCCCTTGTGTAAGAGCAAGAGGAAGAATCCAGCACATACAGGGCTTGTAAGACGAAACTACCCAAATTTTTAACGGCTACATTTATATTGGCATGGCAAATTAGATTTTTTTAAATTTTTTTTTTGAGACATGGTTTCCCTCTGTCACCCAGGCTGGAGTGCAGTGGCATGAACATGATCTCAGCTCACTGCAACCTCCACCTCCCAGGCTCAAGCAGTCCTCCTGCCTCAGACCTCTGAGTAGCTGTGACTACAGGTGCATGCCACCATGCCTGGCTAATTTTTGTATTTTTGTAGAGATGGGGTTTCACCATATTGCCCGGGCTGGTCTTGAACTCTTGGGGTCAAGTTATCCTCCTACCCTGGCCTCCCAAAGTGCTGGGATTACAGGCGTGATATGGTTTGGCTGTGTCCCTACCCAAATTTCATGTTGAATTCCCATGTGCTGTGGGAGGGACCCAATGGGAGGTAATTGAGTCATGAGGACAGGTCTTTCCCTGACCTCATGACAGTGATTGTCATGAAATCTGATGGTTTTCTTTTTTTTTCTTTTTTTTTTTTTTTTGAGACAGAGTCTCACTCTTGTCATCCAGGCTGGAATGCACTGGTGTGATCTCTGCTCAAGGCAACCTCTGCCTCCCGGGTTCGAGTGAATCTCCTGCCTCAGCCTCCCGACTAGCTGGGATTACAGGTGCCTACCACCACGCCTGGCTAATTTTTGTATTCTTAGTAGAGACAGGGTTTCACCACGTTGGCCAGGCTGGTCTCGAACTCCTGACCTCAAGTGATCTGCCCACCTCGGCCTCCCAAAGTGCTGGGATTACAGGCGTGAGCCACTGTGCCCGCTGATATGACAGTTTTCAAAAGGGGAGTTTCCCTCCACAAGCTCTCTTCTCTTATCTGCCGCCATGTGAGACTTGCTTTTCACTTTCTGCCATAATTGTGAGGCCTCCCCAGCCACATGGAACTGTAAGTCCAATAAACCTCTTTCTCTTGTAAATTGCCCAGTCTTGGGTATGTCATTATCAGCAGTGTGAAAAAGGCCTAATACAAGGCTTGAGCCATGGCGCCTGGCCCCAAATTAGCATCTTCAGAAACCCAGCCTCAAAGACTTAGAATCAACCCAAATGTTCATCAATGATAGACTGAATTAAGAAAATGTGGCACATATACATCATGGAATACTATGCAGCCATAAAAAAGGATGAGTTCATGTCCTTTGTAGGGACATGGATGAAGCTGGAAACCATCCTTCTCAGCAAACTATCGCAGGGACAAAAAACCAAACACCGCATGTTCTCACTCATAGGTAGGAATTGAACAATGAGAACACTTGGACACAGGAAGGGGAATATCACACACTGGGGCCTGTTGTGGGGTGGGGGATAGCCTTAGGAGATATACCTAATGTAAATGACGAGTTAATGGGTGCAGCACACCAACATGGCACAGGTATACATATGTAACAAACCTGCACGTTGTGCACATGTACCCTAGAACTTAAAGTATAATAATAACAACAAAAAAAAAAGGAAACCCAGCCATGGAGGGAATTTAACTTACTCCTTAACTCTTTCGCATAATCTTCAGGGAGGCATCAGGGTCAGTCACCAACAGCTGGAGGCAGAGGAGAGCTGAGAAAATCCCCTTTAGGCAATCTGAGCTTTGGACTACTAAAGTTTGGGATGCAAACAGGAGATCTGAAAGAAACACCTCAGGGGCATGCCAAACATTTACACCCTATAGAGTACCTGCCCTCCAAAGGCCAGGGGAGGAGATGCAAGGCTGAAAGAGGTCTTCCAGGGTGCAGAAAGCATAAAGTGCCATCAGAGAGCAAAGAGAACTCCCTTGTGGCCAATGACCTATCAACTGGACTATAAAACATGGAGAGATCTCCCACAGTTCTGAGAGGTAGGAACGCAGCTGTGAAGCACAGCTGCAAAGCTCTAGAAAATCTCAGTGCTCAAATAGGGGGCCCTAGTAAAGGACTGTCCCAAAACTTTTGAAGCCAGAGGTAAAACTCAATCAAACTAAAGCTACAACAAAGCCCAAATACAAATCACCTACAAATTTGACTGACTCAACTCTTACTCTAGCAACCTAAAAAAGAAGAAAGGGAATGTCCCTTTCTGAAGATAAACATAATTTATTCCAATCTTTACTGTTCTTTCAGACAGAAGATCTGGCATATAATTTAAAAACTACAGGGAGGCTGAGGCAGGAGGATTGCTTGAGGGCAGGAGTTTGAGATCAGCCTGGGCAACATAAGGAGACCTGTCTCCACAAGAAATAAAATAAAAAAAAAAGGAAAGAAAGGTGTGGCAGTGCACACCTGTAGTCTCAGTTACTCAGGTGGCTGAGGTGGGAAGATTGCTTGAACTCAGAGTTCAAGGTTGTACTGAGTTACGATCACACCACTGCACTCCAGCCTAAGTGAGAGTGAGACCTTGTCTCAAAAAAATAAAAATTACAAAATACACGAAAAGGCACAAAAAAGTGGCCCATGATGATGAGAGAAAAGACTCAATATAAATAGACTCAGAGGTGGTCTAGATAATGGAATTATCAGAAAGGGCCTTTAAAAAAACTATGATGAGGATACTAATAGCAGAAGGATGTGGACAACATGCAGGAATAAATGGGTAATTTCAGCAAAGAGATAGAACTATAAAAAAGAACTAAATGGAAATGCTAAAAATAGAAAATAAGATGTCAGAACTAAAGAATTCATTATATACGTTAAACAGCAAACTTTAAAAAAAAATTTCCTTCCTGGAACTTGGTAATTAACAGCAAACTTGACACAGCAATGGAAAACATCAGTAAACTTGAAGACAAGTCAATAGATTCATAAAAAAATCCAAATTAAAACACAAAGAAAAGGAAAGAATGGGAAGAAAAGAAACAGGTAGCCAAAGCTTTGTGGAACAGTATCAAAATGGCCTAACATGCATGTAATGGGAGTCACAGAAGGGGAGACAAAGAAATATGGAGAAGAAATATTTGATAATATAATTACTAAGAAACTGATGGAAGCTATCAACCTACAAACCCAAGAAGCTCAGCACACTCCAAGTAAGATAAATACAAAAGAACTATACCAATGCATATTTAATCAAATTATTTAAGGGCAAAAATATAGTACAGACAAAGAAAAAAAAAGACACATACAGAGAAACAAAAACACAAATGAGAGTAAATTTGTCACAAAAAAGATGGAGGCCAGACAGGGCACAGTGAGTCACACCTGCAATACCAGCAATGTGGTAGGCTGAGGCAGGAGGACTGCTTGAACCCAGGAGTTTCAGGTCAGCCTGGGCAACATAGTGAGATCCCCAACCCTACAGAAAATAAAAAAAGGCTGAGCGCTGTGGCTCACGCCTGTAATCCCAGCACTTTGGGAGGCCAAGGCGGGCGGATCACCTGAGGTCAGGAGTTTGAGACGAACCTGACCAACATGGAGAAACCCCGTCTCTACTAAAAATACAAAATTAGCCAGGTTTGGTGGCGCATGCCTGTAATCTCAGCTACACGGGAGGCTGAGGCAGAATTGCTTGAACCCGGGAGGTGGAGGTTGTGGTGAGCCAAGATCACGCCACTGCACTCCGGCCTGGGCAACAGAACAAGACTCCGTCTCAAAAAAAAAAAAAAAAAAAAAATGAGCTGGGTGTGGTGGCATGCACTTGTAGTCCTAGCTACTTGAGAGGAAGAAGGAGGAACGCTTGAGCCCAGGAGTTTGAGGCTGCAGTGAGCCATGACTGCATCACTGCACTTCAGCCTGGGTGGGTGATGGAGTGAAACCATCTCTATAACAAAAAATAATAATAATAATAAATAAAGGAAAGAAATAAAAAGTAAGAAAGGAAGGGAAGAAAAAAGAAAAAGAAAAATGGAGGCCAAAAAGCAATGTAATAAAACCTGTAGGCTGGGTGCGGTGGCTCACGCCTGTAATTCCAGCACTTTGGGAGGCCGAGTGGATCACGAGGTTAGGAGTTCGAGACCAGCCTGGCCAACATAGTGAAACCCTGTCTCTACAAAAAATAAAAAATAAAAATAAATTAGCCGAGCATGGTGGCACATGTCTGTAGTCCCAGCTACTCAGGAGGCTGAGGCAGGAGTATCACTTGAACCCGGGAGGAAGAGGTTGTGGTGAGCTGAGATCGCATCACTGCATGTCAGCCTAGACAAGAGAGCGAGACTCTGTCTCAAAAAATATATATAAATAAATAAAAATAAATAAATAAATAAAACCTGCAAAGTGCTGAAAGAAAAAAAATCCTCTCAACCCAAATGGTCAAAGAAATCATAACGGAAATTAGAAATTACCTTGAGATAAATGAAAATAAAAACACAATAAAACTTACGAGATGCAGCGAAGGCAGGGCTCAGAGGGAAATTTATAGCTGTAAATGCCTACATTAAAAATAAAATCTCAGATCCATAACATAACTCTACAAGTTAAGGAATTAGACAAGAACAAACTAAACTTATAGAGGGCAGAAGGAAGAAAATGATAAAGGTTGGAGGCGAGATTAAATAGTGAATAGAAAAACAATCAAGAAAAACAACAGGCTGGGCGGGCTGGCTCACGACTGTAATCCCAGCACTTTTGAGAGGTCAAGGCAGGCTGATCACTTGAGGTTAGGAGTTAGAGACCAGTTTGGCCAACATGGTGAAACCCCGTCTCTACTAAAAATACAAAAAAATTAGGTGGGTGTGGTGGCAGGCAGCTGTAATCCCAGATACTTGGGAGGCTGAGGCAGGAGAATCGCCAGGAGGCAGTGAGCTACGATGGCGCCACTGCACTCCAACCTGGGCAACAAAGTGAACAGAGTGAGACTACGACTCAAAAAAAAAAAAAAAAAAAAAAAGAAAGAAAAGAAAAAGAAAAACAACAAAACAAAAGTTGATTATTTGAAAAGATCAACAAAATTGACAAATGCTTAAACAGCTGCACTAAGAAAAAAGAGAGCAGATTCAAATTACTAAAATCAGAAGTGAGGAAGAAATATTGCTACTGATACTACAGAATAAAAAGGATAACAAAAGAATACTATGCTGGGCATGCTGGTTCACACCTGTAATCCCAGCACTTTGGGAGGCGGAGGTAGGCAGATTGCCTGAGTCCAGGAGTTCAAGACCAGCCTGGCCAACATGGTGAAACCTTGTCTCTGAAAGTACAAAAAAAATTAGCTGTGCATGGTGGTGTGCACCTGTAGTCCCGGCTGCTTGGGAGGCTGAGGTGGGAGAATCACCTGAGCTTAGGAGGTAGAGGCTGCAGTGAACCAAGACAGCACCACTACACTCCTGCCTGGGCAAGGGTGAGACCCTGTCTCAAAAACAAACAAACAACAACAACAAAACCAGCAGAATACCATGAAGAAGGGTATATCAACAAGTTGGAGAACTTAGATGAAATGGAAAACTTCCTGGAAAGACCCACACCCTCAATGCTGGGCACAGTGGTTCATGCCTGTAATCCTAGCAATTTGGGAGGCTGCGGTGGAAGGATCACTTGAAGCCAAGAGTCTGAGACCAGCCTGGCAACATAATGAGACTCTATCCCTACAAATAATAAAAATCTTAGTCAGGGATGGTGGCATGTGCCTGTAGTCCCAGCTACTCAGGAGGCTGAGGTAGAAGGACTGCTTGAGGGTCCAAGGAGTTCAAAGCTGCAGTAAGCCATGATAGCACCACTGCACTCCAGCCTGGGTAACAGAGAAAGACCCTGACTCTTATAAAAACAAAAATAAAATATATCTCAAGAAGAAATAGAAAATCTGAATAAACCTATAACAAGTAAGACGATTGAATCAGTAATCAAAACCCTCCCAAGAAAGAAAAGCCCAAGAATGGCTTCACTGGAAAATTCTACCAAATATTTAAAAAAGAATTAACACCAATCCCACTCAAACTCTTCCCCCAAAAAAAAAGTGAGGAGGGAATACTTCCTAACTTAGTTTGAGGCTAGCATTACCCTGATACCAAAGCAAGACAAATAAAATACAATTAAATATATCTGATAAGGGATCAACACCCAGAATACATAAAGTACTACTGTAACGTAACGTCAAACAGACAGACAACTCATTTTTTTTTAAATGGGTAAAGGATTTGAATAGACATTTCTCCAAAGAAGATGTATAAATGTCCAATAAGCCAACATCATTAGTCATTAGCAAATACAAATCAAAACCACAATGAAATACCATTTCACATCTGCTAGTATAGCTATTATTAAAAACACACACACACACATACCCAAAATAAGCATAGGTGAGGATGTGGGGAAACTGGAACCCTTGTTCCTTGCTGGTGGGAATATAAAATGGTATAGTCACTATGGAAAATAGTTGGTGGTTCCTCAAAAACTTAAACATAGACTTACCAAATGACCCAGCAGTTCTATTCTTAACATATATACTCAAAAGAATTGAAAACTGAATCACACAAAGTTATATGCCACGTTGATAGCAGCATTATTCACAAATAGCCAAAAGGAAGACACAACCCAAGCATCTATCAACATATAAATGGCTAATCAACATGCGGTATATACATACAGTAGAATATTACTCAGCCATAAAAAGGAATAATATATGCTACAACATAATGCACCTTGAAAACGTTATGCTAAGTGAAATAAGGCAGACAAAAAGAACAAACATTTTATGATTCAATTTTTATGAAATACCTATTATCTGCTTATTCGTAAATTATTATAGACAGAAAGATTAGAGGTCACCAGGGGTTGGAAAGAAGGGAGAATGGGGAGATAGGGCTTAATGGGTGCAGAGTTTCTGTTTGGAGTAATTAAAAAATTTGGAAGTAGGTACTGGTGATGGTTGCACGACATTATGAAGGTAATTAATGCCACTGAATTGTACACTTAATATAGTTAAAATGAAAATTTTTATGTTTTATGTATTTACGACAACCTTTCAAAAAGGTATAGCAAGCCGAGCATGGTATCTCACGCCTGTAATCCCAGCACTTTGGGAGGCTGAGGTGGACGGATCACCTGAGGTCAGGAATTTGAGACAAGCCTGGCCAACATGGTGAAACCCCGTCTCTACTGAAAATAAAAAAATTATCTGGGCATGGTTGCAGGCACCTGTAACCCCAGCTACTTGGGAGGCTGAAGCAGAAGAATCCCTTGAACCAGGGAGGCGAAGGTTGCAGTGAGTGGAGATCATGCCATTGCACTCCAGCGTGGGCAGCAAGAGTGAGACTTAGTCTCAAAAAAAAAAAAAAAAAAAGCATAGCGAAAGTTAAGTCTCCCTCCTACTCTCAGTCACTTAATTCCCTTGCCTAGGGCAATCACTGTTACTGGTTTCTTTTATATACTAACAACAACAAAAAAACCTTTAAAGGTCCAAAAATACTTTATAGGGTAGATTAACCTGGAAAAACAAAGGCAGAAAACCATAGTGGTTTACAGAAACACATGTCATTGCCATAAGCATTCAATACTCCCTTTATACAAGCCTATGCTAGGTTCAGAGATAGAGTTCAGCCCTATGTTTGCCTCTAGCCCTTAAAATGCTTTTTGCAAACCAAAATGACAAAAAATTAAGTGTAACCAGGAGGCAAATCAACAAAGCTATCAATTACTCCTCCTAAAAAATTCTGTATATACCTGTGAATAAAATTCAACAATACGTTCAAATACTTGTTACAACCAAGTAAGATTTGTATCAGAAACACGAGTATATCATATTAGAAAATATTTAATGACATCAGTACTTAAATGAGAAAACAAACCTCAAACAACTTCAAAAGAAAAAGTATTTAATAAAAATCAATATTCATTGCTCATAAACATCTAGGTTTAAAAGGTAAGGCCATGTTTTATCTTTTATTATATATATATATTTTTTTTTTTTGAGACAGAGTTTCATTCTTGTCACCCAGGCTGCAGTGCAATGGTACAACCTCAGATCACTGCAACCTCCGCCTCCCAGGTTCAAGCAATTCTCCCGCCTCAGCCTCCTAAGCAGCTGGGACTACAGGTACCTGCCACCACACCCAGCTAATTTTTGTATTTTTAATAGAGACGGGGTTTCACTATGTCAGCCAGGCTGGTCTCGAACTCCTGACCTCAAGTAATCCGCCCGCCTTGGCCTCCCAAAGTGCTGGGCTTACAGGCGTGAGACACCACGTCCGGCCTATATTGTATATATACTTTTATATGTACTTAATATAATATACTTAATATAATAAAGTAGGCTGGGCACAGTGGCTCACATCTGTAATCCCAGCACTTTGGGAGGCTGAGGCGGTCAGATCATGAGGTCAAGAGATCAAAACCATCGTTGCCAACATGGTGAAACCCCGTCTCTACAAAAAATACAAAAATTGGCTGGGTGTGGTGGTGCGTGCCTGTAATCCCAGCTACTCGGGAGGCTGAGGCAGAATAGCTTGAATCAGGGAGTCAGAGGTTGCAGTGAGCCGAGATGATGCCACTGCACTCCAGCCTGGGTGACAGAATGAGACTCTGTCTCAGAAAAAAAAAATGATAAAGTAAAATATATATAAATATATATACACTTAATATAATATAGTAAGTATATATAATACAAAAAACATATATAATATATAGTAAGTATATATGTATATATAAAATATAAAATAGATAAAAATAAGTTTCCATATATATGGAAATAAAGTATATACGTAATTTCCATATATATGGAAATAAAGTATATATATATTAAGTATACATGTAAAAGTATATATAATAAATAGACATATTTTATATTATATATACTATGTGTTAAGTATATGCTAAAGTATATGTTATATAACATACACATGTATAGTATAGTATAGTGTATGAGTCAGAGTATTTGAGTCAAATACTATACTATACATGAGTATATGAGTCAAATACTATACTATACATATCCTCCTGCCTCAGCCTCCCAAGTAGCTGGGACCACAGGTACATAGCATGCCACCACACCTGGGTATTTTTTTTTCTTACTTTTTATAGAGATGAGGTCTCACTGTGTTGCCCAGGCTGATCTCAAACCCCTGTCCTCAAGGGATCTTCCGGCCTTGACCTCCCAAAGTACTGGGATTACAGGCATGAGCCACCACAACCAGCCTAGATTTTTTTTTCGTTTTTGAGACAGCGTCTCGCTCTGTCGCCCAGGCTCGAGTGCAATGGCGCGATCTCGGCTCACTGCAACCTCCACCTCCCGGGTTCAAGCCATTGTCCTGCCTCATCTTCCCAAGTAGCTGGGATTACAGGTGCCTGCCACCACGCCTGGCTAATTTTTTGTATTTTTAGTAGAGACGGGGTTTCACTATGTTGGCCAGGCTGGTCTCCAACTTCTGACCTCGTGATCTGCCCACCTCGGCCTCCCAAAGTGCTGGGATTACAGGTGTAAGCCACTACGCTCAGCCCAGCCTAGATATTTAAACTTTATTTAAAACATATTTATATATTCTAGCTGGGCACAGTGTCTTACATCTATAGTCCCAGCACTTTGGCAGACCGAGGTGGGTGGATCACTTAAAGCCAGGAGTTCAAGACCAGTCTGGCCAACATGGTGAAACCCTGTCTCTACTAAAAATACAAAAATTAGCCAGGCGTGGTGGTGTGCACCTGTAATCCCAGTTACCTGGGAGGCATGAGAATTGTCTGAACTCAGGAAGCGGAAGTTACAGTGAGCCAAGATCGTGCCACTGCACTCCAGCCTGGGTGACAGTGTGAGACTCTGTGTCAGAAAAAAAAAAAAAAAAAAAATTTATATATATATATATCTCCTGCCTCAGCGACCTGAGTAGCTGTGACCACAGGTGTGCACCACCACACCTGATTAATGTTTTGTCTTTTTAGTAAAGATGGGGTTTTGTCATGTTGGCCAGGCTGGTCTCAAACTCCTGGCCCCAAGCGATCCTTTTACCTCAGCCTCCCAAAATGCTGGGATTATAGGCAAGAGCCACTAGGGCGGGCCGACATCAAATATTTCAAATCCATGATTTTAAAATGGTAATTTAAAACCTTACAGACCATTTTGAAGGATACTAGAGAAATGACTCAATTGATTCTAAAGGGGAAAGAATCAAGCATTTATACTGATTTTCCTATACAAACAGTACCTTAGGGTTAATAAACAGTTAAAGAAAGTTTCTTTTTATAGAAGTATTCCACTAATAAATTAAGAACAAATAATAGAATTAGAATATCATCACTTTGCATCTTCTTGTACAAAAATGGATCTAGGCAGCAATCTTCGGTGCTTGCTAACATACAGAGACAACCAAACATTATGTGCCTACTAATGTCTAAAAATAGTTAGCTATGGGCCGGGTGCGGTGGCTCATGCCTGTAATCCCAGCACTTTGGGAGGCCGAGGCGGGCGGATCACGAGGTCAGGAGATCGAGACCATCCTGGCTAACATGGTGAAACCCTGTCTCTACTAAAGATACAAAAAAAAAAAAATTACCCGGGTCTGGTGGCAAGCGCCTGTAGCTCCAGCTACTCGGGAGGCTGAGGCAGGAGAATGGCGTGAACCTGGGAGGCAGAGCTTGCAGTGAGCTGAGATCGCGCCACTGCACTCCAGGCTGGGTGACAGAGCTGGACTCCATCTCAAAAAAAAAAAAAAAGTTAGCTATGGGCCGGGTGTGGTGGCTCATGCCTGTAATCCCAGCACTTTCGGAGGCCAAGGTGCGTGGATCACCTGAGGTCAGGAGTTCAAGGCCAGCCTGACCAACATGGTGAAACCCCGTCTCTACTAAAAAATACAAAAATTAAGCCGGGTGCGGTGGCTCATGCCTGTAATCCCAGCACTTCGGGAGGCGGAGGCAGGTGGATCATGAGATCAGGAGTTCGAGACTAGCCTGGCCAATATGGTGAAACCCCGTCTCTACTAAAGATACAAAAAGAACTAGCCAGGCGTGGTGGCACACGCCTGTAGTCCCAGCTACTCGGGAGGCTGAGGCAGGAGAATCACTTGAACCCAGAAGGCGGAGGTTGCAGTGAGCCGAGATTCCACTACTGCACTTCATCCTGGGCAACAGAGGGAGACTCCGTCTTAAAAAAAAAAAAAAAAAAAAAAAAAAAAGGCTATGAAGTACTTTTTATTTGCTCCCAAACCAACAACCAACACAAGAACATGAATTTGCTTAACTTTCTAGATCTAACTACCAATTTACAGAAAATAGAAGGTGTAGATGAATATGTTAAATGGTATCACAGAGATACAACCAACACAGTGCAGACTATTGGGATTCTATAGCCAAATGACATGGTTTCTTCAACAAATAAATTTCAAGAACAAAACAACAAAAAAGACCAAAAGGAAATCTCTAGAATAAAAGCAACTATATATATGGAAGACATATTGGCTGGGTGCAGTGGCTCATGCCTGTAATCCCAGTACGTTGGGTGGCCGAGGCGGGTGGATCACGAGGTCAGGAGATCGAGACCATCCTGGCTAACATGGTGAAACCCAGTCTCTACTAAAAATACAAAAAAATTAGCCAGGCATGGTGGTATGCACCTGTCGTCTCAGCTACTCGGGAGGCTGAGGCAGGAGAATTGCTTGAACTTGGGAGGCAGAGGTTACAATGAGCCGAGATGGCACCACTGCGTTCCAGCCTGGGTGACAGAGTGAGATTCTGCCTCAAAAGAAAAAAAAAAAAAAAGAAAAAGAAAAAAGAAAAAGACATATAAATCGATTATAATGTATAGACCTTATCTAGTCCTCTACTGAACAAATTGTTTAAAAACATTTAAGAGACGACCAAATCTGAAAACTGGAAATTGAATAGTGAATGATATTTTAAAACACAAATAAAATTTAATAATTAGCAATGAAGAAAACCCTTAAAACAAAAATATAAGAACTCAAATAACAGAGTTGATGGCCAGAAAATATGAGGAGCTGAAACAGAATTGTTAGAAATTAGGAAAGAAGGCCAGGCGCAGTGGCTCACACATGTAATCCCAGCACTTTGGGAGGCTGAGGCAGGCAAATCACAAGGTCAGGAGTTCGAGGCCAGCCTGGCCAACATGGTGAAACCCCATCTCTACTAAAAATACAAAAATTAGGGCCAGGTGCAGTGGCTCACGCTTGTAATCCCAGCACTTTGGGAGGCTGAGGCGGGCGGATCACGAGCACAGGAGATCGAGATCATGCTGGCTAACACAGTGAGACCCTGTCTCTAATAAAAATACAAAAACAATTAGCTGGCGTGGTGGCACGCCCCTGTAGTCCCCAGCTACTCGGGAGGCTGAGGCAAGAGAATTGCTTGAACCCGGGAGTTGGAGGTTGCAGTGAGCTGAGATCGTGCCACTGCACTCCAGCCTAGGCGACAGAGCGAGACTCTGTCTCAAAAATAAATAAATAAATAAATAAATAAATAAATAAATAAAATAAAAACACAAAAATTAGCCGGGCATGGTGGCAGGCACCTGTAATCCCAGCTACTTGGGAGGCTGAGGCCAGAGAATCGCTTGAACCCAGGAGGCAGAGGTTGCAGTGAGCACAGATCATGCCATTGCACTCCAGCCTGAGCAACAGAGTGAGACTCCATCTCCAAAAAAACAAAAAACAAACAAAAAAAATTAGGAAAGAAATAAAAGGGGAGAAAAACTCATTTCAGAAATGAAGACAATGTTACAAATAGCAAAGAGACAGTTATCACAGAAAATACAGTAAAGGACATAAAGAATAAAAATGTGAAAAACCACAAAAAATAGTTAAAAAGAATTAGCGAGAAATGATAAACAGGGAGTGAGGAGCTAAAATGTTCATAACTAAAGTTCCCCTTCTTCCCAAAATGGAACAGAAGGATTAAAAACATAACTCACAAAAACCGGCGTTGAAGGAATGGGAAGGAGGGATGAAGAAGCTACCATCTAGTTTTATTGATGCTCAGAGTAGGGGAATGATAGACATTGTTCAGAGAAAAAGAATGAGTAATATATGAAAGTATAAATATAAGCACTGGATTTACTCAAGGTCCTACCCAGTGCAATAAGGCAACAAAAAGTTTAAAGATTAGAAAGGAAGAAATAAAACGGGCATTGTCAGATATTGATTATTTAGAAAATCAATTGCAATCCTGAAAAAAACTCATACCTTTAAGCTTTCTGTATTTTAGCCAAAAGCTATTATCTTTGCTTAGGTAGACATAATGCATTAAGTGCAACTACTGCATTACCTGTCTTTATATACCCAGCAGGAAAGTTTATCACGTGGTGTAGGTGGTTGTCCTTCAAAGTTGGTGATTTTTTCCCAAATGTAGGTTCCATCTCTTGTTCGTAAATTAACAAAATAAAGCTTTAAAAGATGAGAACACTATTAGCAGACAGGGCATTTAAAAATTAAATCTATATCAGAGGGAATGTGATCTAAGAATTAATACTATTATTTTCTTTTTAATAGGTAAGCTTGTTACCTATTAAAAATTAAAAATTACAGAATTAATAAAAATGAGACTGTTTTAGGAGTAAAAATGATATATGAAACATATTAAAATGGGTCTTTCGCATCCTGCTCTTTTCCTATGAATAGCAATTAAATATGCAGTTAATTCTGAAGCAGAAAGACACAGAAGAAGAGAAGAGCAGGACTGCTGCATTTTCAATCTAGCTTTAAAATCTTTAATTACAAGTTCAAGGTTTTCTATATATATCTTCTTTTTAAAATATTTATAACTTATGAGATGAAATGATACATTAAATATTACATTTTGCTGCACTCTTGAATTAAAGAAATTATTACTCGATTGCTGTATCCTTTGTCATCATATCCTCCAAAAATGTACAGCTTTCCATTAATGCAAGCACCACAGCTTCCTGACATGGAGGCTGGGAGTTCTCCTTCCATGAGGTGCATTCTCCTGCAGCAAGAATAACATGGAATCCCATAACTTTCCAGAAAGGCAAATTAAAATTCTCTTTAAACTCCACGAGTACTTTTGTCAGTGAAAACTGTCACTGTCAATTACAGTTACAATGTAATGGTGGCCAATAATGTAAAAACTCTAAGAAGATCCAGGGTAAAAATTTTTCAATCTGCTAGGAAAAAAAAAAAAATCACAAAAATTTCACACGTCACTAGAACTGGAAATTTGCAGAATAAAACAAAATCTTCAGAGACAGCACTGGTCTTGAGAGAAATACTAAAAGACAAAAAATAGAGCAGGGAAAACAGTAGGGGAATGAAAGAGTCAGAAAATAAAAGCATTGAAAGGAAAGGAAAGGGAGACTTTAAAAATGTTGCAGTATGTTCAAAGTATGGTCTCAAATTCCCTAAAGTCTACAGAAACATTTATAATAGATATTAAGATCAGACAGTATGCAATTTAAAATTACTTACCACAACCCACTATCAATATCATAGGTCCAAATTTCATCATTAGGCAAATATACTTCATTGTCTTCAATAGACTAAAAATACAGAATACATAAAATTATGTTTATCAATTACATAGCAAACAGTTACACAGCTTCTCAGGATGAGAAAAATTGCTAGTAAAATACTATAAAACACAAAAGAAGGCTCAAGGATTTTTTTCAATATAAAATAAAATATATCAAAAGAAAAGGAAAGAAGATTTTCTAAGAGAAAGTGGGAAAACAATAAAGGATCAAAATAAAACACAGCAAGTATATAAGTCTCAAGAAAATAATTAGGGCAATTAAACCTTTAAAAGGGGCTTTATGTAAAAGAAAATAGCAAAACAATAAGATTTAGAGCAGAATATTAAAGACTATAAAGCCATGAAGAAAAAGATCATCAAAAAAAGGGCAATACATTTTGGGTGACAGGAAATATTAATGGAGGAAATTTTTTAAAGACACAATTAAATATCTTATTAAGATATCTCAGGTACTTTAATTCACTGAACATATTTTTTGAGTGCCTACTATATGCAAGGCATAGTATTAGTTGTTCATTAAATCTAGAATATAAGGATCACAATACATTTAACTAGTCAAAATGATAACTCTGAACTTGAATAATCTCTAAAGAAGCTGATCACAAATAGAATAGCACATTCTGACATTCATGATGAAAAGATAAATAAGACTTGTATAACAATCTTACTTATTTTGAGCTTAAACAAACTTAGGGGTTAAAATAAATTTTTACATAAATCTGTCATAGTTCTCAGAATCTATGTAATACTTCAAAAATAACCGGCTGGGCACAGTGGCTCAGCCAACATTTTGTAATCCCAGCACTTTGGGAGGCTGAGGCAGGTGGATGACCTGAGGTTAGGAGTTTGACACCAGCCTGGCCAACATAGTGAAACTCCACCTCTACTAAAAATACAAAAAAAAGTAGCCGGGCATGGTGGCGTATGCCTGTAATCCTAGCTACTCGGGAGGCTGAGGCAGGAGAATCACTTGAACCTGGGAGGCGGAGGTTGCAGTGAGCTGAAATCCTGCCACTGCACTCCAGCCTGGGCAAGAGTGAGAATTTGTCTCAAAAAAAAAAAAAAAAAAAAAAGCTAGAGTTTTAAAATAGCACTTAAGAATTTCTAAAACTATATAATACATAAGTTATTAACATGCTAAGAAGATTTAGCTGTTTCTCATCATATGTTCTTTAAATTTAAAAATAGGCCGGGTGTAGTGGCTCATTCCTGTAATCCCAGCACTTTGGGAGGCCAAGGCAGGAGGATCGCTTGAATCCAGGAGTTCAAGACCAGCCTGGGCATCACAGCCAGACCTTGTCTCTAAAAAAAAAAAAAACACCAAAAAATTAGTTAGGCCTGGTGCACATGCCTGTAGTCCTAGCTACTCAGGAGGCTGAGGTGGGAGGATCACTTGAGCTCAGGAGTTTGAGGCTGTAGTGAGCTATGATAGTACCACTGCACTCCAGCTGGATGACAGAGGCAGACCCTATTTCTTAAAAAAAAAAAAAAAAAAAAAAAAAAAAAAGGCCAGGTGTGGTGGCTCATGCCTGTAATCCCAGCACTTTGGGAGGCAGAGGCAGGTGGATCACGAGGTCAAGAGATCAAAACCATCCTGGTCAGCATGGTGAAACCCTGTCTCTACTAAAAATACAAAAATTAGCTGGGCGTGATGGCGCATGCCTGTAATCCCAGCAACTCGGAAAGCTGAGGCAGGAGAATCGCTTGAACCCCAGAGGTGGAGGCTGCTGTGAGCTGAGATTGTGCCACTGCACTCCAGCCTAGGCAACAAATGGAGACTCTGTCTCAAAAAAAAAAAAAAAAAAAGAGTATCTTGTCTACCATGTCTCTCTCTCTCTCTCACACACACACACAAATACACACACACACATAAAAATAGAAAACCGTTGTATTAGTTCCAAGGAAATTAAACTTACACTCATGTCTGGGTCTTTTCAATAGATGGTGCAAAAGAAAAAAACTAGATTTCTATCTTTCACCATATACAAAAATCACATCAAAATGGATTAATGACTTAAATCTAAGACTTCAAACTATAAAACTACTACAAGAAAACATGGGGGAAACTCTCCAGGACATTGGTCTTGGCAAAAATTTCTTGAATAATACCCCACAGGCACAGGCCACCAAAGCAAAAATGGACAAATGGGATCATATCAAGCTTAAACGCTTCTGCACAGTGAAGGGAACAATCAACAAAATGAAGTGACAACCTACAGAATGGAAGAAAATATTTGCAAACTCCCCATCTGACAAAGGATTAATAACCAGAATATATACAGAGCTCAAATGACCCTACAGGAAAAAAATCTAACAATCTAATTTAAAACTGGGCAAAATACTTGTATACACATTTCTCCAAAGAAGACATAAGAATGGCAAACAGGCATAGGAAAAGGTGCTCAACATCACTGATCGTCAAATAAATGCAAATCAAAACTACAATGAGATATCATCTCACTTCAGTTAAAATGGCTTTTATCCAAAAGAAAGGCAACAACTAATGCTGGCAAGGAAGTGAAGAAAAGGGAACTCTCATACACTGTTGGTGGGAATGTAAATTAGTACAACTACTATGGAGAACAGTTTGGAGGTTTCTTTAAAAACTAAAAATAGAGCTACCATATGATCCAGCACCCCCACTGCTAGGTATATATGCAAAAGAAAGGAAATCAGTGTATCGCAGAGATATCTGCACTCCCATGTTTGTTGCAGCACTGTTCACAACATCCAAAATTTGGAAGCAACTTGTGTCCATCAACACATGAATGGATAAAGAAAATGTGGTACTCATACACAATGGAGTACCATTCAGCCACAAAAAAGAATGAGATCCTGTTATTTGCAATAACATGGATGGAACTAGAGGTCATTAGCTAAATGAAATAAGCCAGACACAGAAAGACAAACATCACATGTTCTTACATGAGATCTAAAAATCAAAACAATTGACCTCATGGAGACAGAGAGCAGAAGGATGGTTACCAGAGGCTGGGAAGGGTAGTGGGAGGGTGTGAGTGGGTGGGTAGGGATGGCTAATGGGTACCAAAAAATAGTTAGAAAGAATAAGACCTAGTATTTGATAGCACAATAGGGTGACTACAGTCAATAATAATTGTACATTTCAAAATAACTAAAAGAATATAATTGGATTGTCTGTAACACAAAGGACAAATACTTGAGGGGATAGATACCCCATTTTATATGATGTGACTATTATGCATTGCATGCCTGTATCAAAATATCTCATACATCCCATAAATATATATACCTACTATGTACCCACAAAAATTAAAATTAAAAAAATTTTTCAAACAGTGAAAATATAAAAACTTACACTCATGTCTGACTGAGGAATCCATATTAAATGGCTAAGTAAACAAATAATTATAAGAAGGGGAGCTACTGTATGAGTCTATGGTTTAATGGCGTTAGGTTCCAGTAGCCTCATGTGTACTCCTTTACAAAAGAAATATTATAGGCTGGGTGCAGTGGCTCACACCTGTAATCCTAGCACTTTGGGAGGCCGAGGCGAGCAGATCACAAGGTCAGGAGTTCGAGAGCAGCCTGGCCAATATGGTGAAACCCTGTCTCTACTAAAAATACAAAAAAATTAGCCAGGCATGGTGGCAGGCGCCTATAGTCTTAGCTACTCGGGAGGCTGAGGCAGGACAATTGCTTGAACCTGGGAGGCGGAGGTTGTAGTAAGCTGAGATCACGCCACTGTACTCCAGCCTGGGTGACAGAGCGAGACTCCATCTCAAAAAAAAAAAAAAAAAAGAAATATTATGAAAGTGAATTGTCATTACTCTGTTTAAGTCCTTTCAATGGCTCCCTATTGCTTTTAGCATAGTCTAAAATGTTTATGATTCTATAATATATGGTAGCTGCTATCCCTCGAAACTTCAAGTTGCCTTTCACACAAAGTACGCTTTCAGTACTTAAACATCTCCTCGTTCCTTGCTATGATAGGACCATTCATCTATTCTCTTTTCTCTTCTTATAGTGCTCTTTCAGAGTTTGCCTAACTCCTCTTTTTTGGGAATCAGCTTAAATGTACTTCTCTAACCTATTCTCTAAAATAGTTTAAAGTATTAAGGTCCCCTATTAAAGGTTCTCATAGACCTGTACTTTCCCTTTGAAGTTCTTTGTCTGTATCACACCCACCCTCACCACCACCAATACTGCTAAACTGTAAGCTTCATGAGTACAGGGATTTTGTCTATCTTGTTATGCTCCCAGAGCCTACTACAGTGCCTCACACATAAAAGACAAATAAAATATTTATTCATTGAGTGAGCCACCGCGCCCAGCCCAAGTTTTCCTTCTCTACTGTATTATTCCTATCAATATACAAACATGCCTCATCTCATCTTTCAAAAAAAAAAATTCTCCCTTGACTCCTTCTCTTCCTGTTTCTAGGAATGGTTAGAATATGTTTGACAAGGCCAGGCACAGTGGCTCACGCTTGTAATCCCAGCACTTTGGGAGGCCAAGGTGGGCAGATCACCTGAGGTCAGGAGTTCAAGGCCAGCCCAGCCAACCTGGTGAAACTCCGGCCTCTACTGAAAATACAAAAAATTAGCTGGGCGTGGTGGTGGGTGCCTGTAATCTCAGCTACTCAGGAGGCTGAGGCACGAGAATTGCTTGAGCCTGAGAGGCAGAGGTTGCAGTGAGCCCAGATTGTACCACTGCACTCCAGCCTGGGCGACAAAGCGAGACTCTGTCTCAAAAAAAAAAAAAAAAAAAAAGAAACAGAAAAGGAAAAAAAAAATAAAAAGACAAGCTATAAATTGAAGACATATTCAACTCACACAATTTTATATTTTAAAACTTGTATAAATTAGTTAAAAAAAGCAAATAATCCAATAGAAAAATGAGCAAAAGACATGAGCCAGCATTTTTACAGAAGACACAAATAGTCCATAAAGTTAGACACTCAATTTTATCAGTAACCAAGGGAAATGAAAACAAAAACCACAATGAACTATCATGTCACACTCACTGGAATGGCAAAAATGTAAGGCCAGATGGTACCAAATGTGTTGTCAAAGATATGGGGCAAGGAAGTAGCTGGTGGGAGTGTAAATTGATACAAATATTTTGGTAACAGTCTGACACTTCCAAATAATTTTGGAGATGTGCATATCAAGTGATCTAACATTTCATTCATTGGTAGATTCCCTAGGGAATGTACATGCCCTTGTGAATATACAATAGGAAGCATGTTATAAGAATGCTTACAATAGCAAAAAATTAGAAACATTCAAATATTCACCAATAATGGAATGGATAAATTGCAGTAAACTCATACAGTAGAATGTTATACAGGATATACATCAAATGAATGGATCTAGAGATGATGATTTTCAAATTATTTAAAAACTGGGCAGCATAGGCATTGACCAATCAGAATAGATGCCAAACAACAACAGGTACAGCCATACAAGCACACACCAGTTGACTATAAGCAATATATGAATCTAAAAACTAAAAGAATTCATGAAAGAGGCTAGGCTCACACCTGTAGTCCCAGCACTTTGGGAGGCTGAGGTGGGTGGATCACCTAAGGTGAGGAGTCCAAGATCAGCCTGGCCAACATGGTGAAACCCCGTTTCTACTAAAAATACAAAAATTAGCTGGGCATGGTGGCGGGTACCTGTAATCCCAGCTACTTGGGAGGCTGAGGCAGGAGGATCACTTGAACCCGGGAGGCGGAGGTTGCAGTGAGCTGAGATCACGCCACTGCAATCCAGCCTAGGCAACAAGAGCGAAACTCCGTCTCAAAAAAAAAAAAAAAATTCATGAAAGAAAACATATGCTATGATTCCAAACCAAATAATACATTGTTTAGAGATATATGTGAGGTAAAATTATAGAGAAAAGAAATTTAAGATAGTGGTAACCTGTGTGAGTGGGGGTAGTGGGAGCAATGTAATCAATGCAGGATAAAAGGAAGCTTCTAAGGTATTGTTGTTTATTTCTTAATCTGGAAAGTAAACAGTTGTTTATATTTAAATAATACTTATTTTATATATTCTATTGTACATATATTTCAAATTCAAAAACTAAGTAAATAAAATTTTAAGAAATGAATATTAAGTAGCTCACGGAATCATCAGAGAGGCTGGAGAACCAGCCTCTGGTCTACATAAGGAAGAGCGAGGTCTGAAACCATGCCAAGAGAGCAGGTCTGTGGTCACTGGTGCACACCACACTGCTGCCTTTTATGCAAGGAAACTTGATCTTCCTATACTGTATTAAAGGCTAAGAATCTTCTAGAGGTCGTAGTTTTTTATATCTTTATTCCCAAGTCCAAATCTAGCACAGATTCATCTAACCAATGGAGTCCTAGTGACTTTCCTGCAACCTAGCTGCAAGTAAGGCAGGAAAAGTTGGTACCTGACTTTCAAGTATTTTTATTGGGTACCTACTATGAGCTGTAACCAGTTCTAGACATTGAGGATACAACAGAGAACAAGTTATATATCTTATATTTTATGAGGATAAGTAGGAGACAACTAGAATAAATACCCTGACAATATTCACTCACTAGGGGAGTACCACAAATAGAGAAAGGCGGTTTATATTCTAGTCATTTAAAAAGAATGATAAATGTCTTCCATATGACATAGATGACCAATGTGATCATTTATGAATATATAAAGTAGAACTATTAGGTTAAAGAGAAAACACATCTTACATTTTTGATACACATTGCTAAATTTCTCCTCAAAAAGGTTACACAAACTTGCACTCTTATTACCAGTGTACTAATAATTCATTTCTCCACACTCTTTGCCAGAATTCTTTCTAATCTTTGCAAATTGGAGAAGAAAAACCTCATTGTAATTTTTACCTGGGTTTCTTTCGTTTGTATATTTGTATTTATTTTGTAAATTGCACTTATCCATTGCTCATTATTCAATGGGGATGTTATCTTTATCTTTTTTTTTTTTTGAGACATAATTTCCCTCTTGTTGCCCAGGCTGGAGTGCAACGGCGTGATCTTGGCTCACTGCAACCTCTGCCTCCCAGGTTCAAGCGATTATCCTGCCTCAGCCTCCCGAGTAGCTGGGATTACAGGCATGTGCCACCATGCCCGGTTACTTCTGTATTTTTAGTAGAGACGGGGTTTCTCCATGTTGGTGAGGCTGGTCTCCAACTCCCGACCTCAGGTGATCTGCCCGCCTCGGCCTCCCAAAGTGCTGGGATTACAGGCGTGAGTCACCACGCCCGGCTAATTTTTGTATTTTTAGTAGAGATGGGGTTTCATCATATTGGTCAGGCTGGTCTTGAACTTCAGACCTCAGGTGATCTGCCTGCCTAGGCCTCTCAAAGTGCTGGGATTACAGGCATGAGCCACCACGCGCGACCCTGGTTACAAATATTTTCTCCTTTGCCGTTTGCCTCCTCATTTTCTGGTGTTTAAAAATCAGTTTTTGGTATTTTTTTGTTTTTGTTTTTTTGATACGGAGTTTCGCTCTTGTTGCCCAGGCTAGAGTGCAATGGCGCAATCTTGGCTCACCACAACCTCCACCCGCCCCCGGGTTCGAGCGATTCTCCTGCCTCAGCCTCCTGAGTAGCTGGGATTACAGGCATGCACCACCACGACCAGCTAATTTTGTATTTTTAGTAGAGACGGGGTTTCACCATGTTGGTCAGGCTGGTCTCGAACTCCCGACGTCAGCTGATCCATCCACCTTGGCCTCCCAAAGTGCTAGGATTACAGGCGTAAGCCACCGTGCCTGGCCAAAAATCAGTTTTTTAAAAGTCTGATCTGCCAACGTTTTCCATTATAGTTTTTTCCTCAAGATTTTAGAAGTCATATATTCTCTTCCAGTATTATATAGCTTAATTTTTCTGTATTTAACCCTTCAATCCTAAGGCACCAATAATATCTTCCTCTAGCTATCCTAGGATCATTTATTGCATAAGTGATCATTTTCCCAGATTTGAAATGATACCTTTTAAATACAAAATAGTCTTACTTTTTTTCCTTATATGCTTGGCTGTTTTTGTAGTTTTTTTCTTTCTCCTTTTTTTTTTTGAGATGGAGTCTCACTCTGTCTCCCAGGCTGGAATGCAATGGCGCCATCTTGGCTCATGCAACCTCCGTCTCCCAAGTTCTAGCAATTCTCCTGCCTCAGCCTCCTGAGTAGCTGGGATTACAGGCATGTGCCACCACGCCTGGCTAATGTTTTTGTATTTTCAGTAGAGACGGGGTTCCACCATGTTGGCCAGGCTGGTCTTGAACTCCTGACCTCAGGTGATCCACTTGCCTTGGCCTCCCAAAGTGCTGGGATTACAGGCGTGAGCCACCGTGCCCGGCTGTTTCCGTAATTCCTTTCACATTTCATTGTACTATCTCTACTTGCATCAAGTCAACTAATTATTATGGTAGTGACATATTTTAATATCTGATGTGGTAAACCTTCCGTCTTCATTCTTTGTTCAAACATTTTCTAAATTGATCCTTCTTCCCTTTAAGTCCATATCCATAGCAGAAATATGTGGTTAAGCATATGTATACAGATATTTGTTTCTTTTAAGTGACAGGGTCTCTGTCACCCAGGCTGGAGTGTGATGGCACAATCATAGCTCACTGCATCCTTGAACACATGGGCTCAAGTGATCCTCCCACCTCAGTCTCCCAAGTAGCTAGGACCACAGAAGCACACTACCATGCCCAACTAATTATTTTCTTTTTGGCAGAGACAAGGGTCTTGCTATGTTGCCCAGGCTGGTCTCAAACTCCTGGACTCGAGCAATCCTCCTGCCTTGGCCTCCAAAAGGGCTGGGATTACAGGCCTGAGCCACCACACCCACCCTGTGAAGATACTTTGGGAGGCTGAGGCAGGTGGATCACCTGAGGTCAGGAGTTCGAGACCAGCCTGACCAACATGGTGAAACCCTGTCTCTACTAAAAATACAATAATTACCTGGGCATGGTGGGAAGCACCTGTAGTCCCAGCTACTCGGGAGGCTGAGGCAGGAGAATCAGTTGAACCTGGGAGGTGGAGGTTGCAGTGAGCCGAGATCGCGCCACTGCACTCCAGCCTGGGCAAGAGCGAGACTCCTTCTAAAAAAAAAAAAAAAAAAAAGGTTCACAGCAAAACATATTAATATCAATTGTATTACAGAAATAATACTGTTGAAATGATTAGTGCCATAATAGGAAAACCATACTACTTGCAAACATGCCAAGATACCAAGTTTTTCCCCTAAATTTGGAAAAGCTATTCACAACTTTTAATGTTCCTTGCAGTAGCACCAAAGTCTGTGTGAATTTCTGTAATGTGGAAAGGATGTAGAACTAGGAGCAAAATCATATTCTGACACCAATTAGAATCGACCATTTACTTTTTTGATATTATCACTCTTACCTCTGGAGGTGGCTATTTTCAGATACTAATATAATGGCCTTCAGAATATATTTGACAATGGAGCAATTAGTAATTTAGACAGATATCAGTGAGCTTTAGAACATATGTTTGTCCATTTTAATACACTGTTTGTATCAATGAAAAGGAAAATTGTGACTGGAATATATAATCTGGAACTATCTGATCATTATACTTAACTGAGTACTGGAATACCACCAGATTCCAGGGCCTTTTAACTATCTTCCATTTAGAACGATTGGAATAAGATAATTGTTAGAAGAATTCTACTTTTTCTCCTGATATGCTATGTCTTCCTTTTTTTTTTTTTTTTTTTTAAAGCCTATACTACCCATAAGGCTTCTTTTTTGCCTCCTAGTCTCCCTTTCCTTCCACTTATGCCTTAGACACTTCTTGACTGCTGATAATGATAATCCCTGGAATTTAAAAAAGTGGTAGACTCAGGATCTACATCTGTGTTGTATTTTCCAGAGTGGTTCTTACAGCATCTCTACTGACTGAATTAATAAACAGGAGGAAAAGAAGTATTTCAATTCAATAACTGCCACCTGAAGAACTGTGATTTTTATTTTTATTTTTATTTTTTGAGACAGTCTTGCTCTGTCACCCAGACTGGAGTGCAGTGGCACGATCTTGGTTCACTGCAACCTCCGCCTTCTGGGATCAAGCAATTCTCCTGTCTCAGTCTCCAGATTAGCTGAGATTACAGGTGCGTGTCACCATGCCTGGCTAATTTTTTGTATTTTTAATAGAGACGGGGTTTCACCATGTTAGCCAGGATGGTCTCAATCTCCTGACCTCGTGATCCGCCCGCCTCGGCCTCCAAAGTGCTGGGATTACAGGTGTGAGCCACCACGCCCGGCAAGAACTATGATCTTATCAATTACATAATTCTTAAGAATAAAACCAGATGTAAAAAATTCAGACATTTAGGCCAGGCACAGTGGCTCACACCTGTAATCCCAGAACTTTGGGAGGCCGAGGTGGGCTGATTGCCTAAGCTCAGGAGTTTGAGACCAGCCTGGCCAACATGGCAAAACTCCGTCTCTACTAAAAATACAAAAATTAGCTGGGCGTGGTGGCGTGTGCCTGTAATCCCAGCTTCTTGGGAGGCTGAGGCAGGAGAATCGCTTGAACCCAGGAGGCGGAGGTTGCAGTGAGCCGAGATGGTGCCACTGCACTCCAGCTTGGGCAACAGAGGGAGACTCTGTCTCAAAAAACAAAACAAAACAAAAAACAAAGGCCGAGCGCGGTGGCTCAGGCCTGTAATCCCAGCACTTTGGGAGGCTGAGGCGGGTGGATCACGAGGTCAAGAGTTTGAGACCAGCCTGGCCAACGTGGTGAAACCCCGCCTGTACTAAGAATACAAAAAGTAGCTGGGTGTGGTGGTGTGTGCCTATAATCCCAGCTACTAGGGAGGTTGAGGCAGGAGAATCTTTTGAACCTAGGAGGTGGAGGTTGCAGTGAGCTGAGATTGTGCCACTGCGCTCCAGCCTGGGCGACAAAGCAAGACTCCGTCTTGGGGGGAAAAAATTTTCATTTAAAGAAATCTATACAGATATATTACAGATTGCTGTTTTAAGTGATTTTTTCACTTAACTTTTACAACATCAAGAATACAGCAGATGAAGTCTGACACCTCTACAAGTGGCAGAACTCAAAACAATCAAAATTTATTTCTTGTGCATATAGCCACCTTTATATCTAGACTCTTTGCATCAAGAATAAATGGTGGAAATATCAGACACTAATAAAGCACAATCACCTAATTTAGTTTATCATTAAAAAGCTGCCTTTGGAAATCCTATACATGTCGGTTGATATCTGCTGCTCTTGAGGTGAAATGTCCATTAAAGTTACTTACTCTAATCGACTCCTTTTCCTTATTTATAAAATAGGGATATTACCTACTTTACAGGAATATAGTAAGAATATATAAGATTAGGGATGTGACAGTACCTAGCACATGCCAGATGTAGTAAGCACTCAAAAGTTAGTTCTGATTTTCCCCCACTGGTACTGAACCAAATTAAAAATAAACACACAAAACAACAACAAAAGCCAACTTGAATCTGAGAATTATTTAACATACACAGTACAGGCATACCTCATTTTATTGTGCTTTGCTTTACTGTGCTTGACAGATATTGCATTTTTTAAATAAATTGAAGGTTTGTGGCAACCCTGCATTGAGCAAGTCCATTGGCACCATTTTTCCAACAGCATGTGATGCTCACTTCGTGTCTGTGTCACATTTTGGTAATTCTCACAGTATTTCAAACTTTTGCATTATTATTATTATATGTTATGGTGATCTGTGATCAATGATCTTTCATATATTACTGTAATTGTTTTGGGGCACCATAAACTGTGCCCGTATAGGATGGCGAACTTAACTGATAAATGTGTGTGTTCAGACTATTCCACTGACCAACCATTCCCCCCACTCTCTCCCTCCCCTTGGGCCTCCTTATTCCCTCAGATACAACAATATTGAAAGGAGGCCTTGCCAGGCGCGGTGGCTCACGCCTGTAATTCCAGCACTCTGGGAGGCTGAGGCGGGCGGATTATGAGGTCAGGAGATCTAGACCATCCTGGCTAACACGGTGAAACCACATCTCTATTAAAATTAAAAAAAATTAGCTGGGTGTGGTGGCACACGCCTGTAGTCCCAGCTTCTCCGGAGGCTGAAGCAGGAGAATGGTGTGAACCCGGGAGGCGGAGCTTGCAGTGAGCCAAGATTGTGCCACTGCACTCCAGGCTGGGCGACAGAACGAGACTGCGTCTCAAAAAAAAAAAAAAAAAAAGTAGGCCAGTTAGTAACCCTACAATGGACTCTTAAGTGTTCAAGTGAAGGAAGAGTGGACTGTCCCTCACTTTAAATCAAAAGCTAGAAACAACTAAGCTTAGTGAAAAAGGCATGTCAAAAGCTAATACAGGCCAAAAGCTAGGCCTCTCGTGCCAGTTAGCCACATTGTGAATCCAAACGGAAAGTTCTTAAAGGAAATCAAGAGTGCTATTCTAATGAAAAATGAGTAATATGAAAGCAAAACAGCCTTATTCCTGACATGGAGGAAGTTTTAGTGGTCTGGATACAAGATCATAGCAGCCACAACATTCCCTTAGGCCAGAGCCTAACCCAGAGGAGGGTCTTTACTCTCTTCATTTCTATGAAGGCTGAGAGAATTGAGAAACTGCAGAAGTTTGAAGCTAACATGAGTTTTAAGGAAGGAAGCTGTTCTTCATTGCATAAAAGTGCAAGGTAAGGCCGGGCACGGTGACTCACACCTGTAATCCCAGCACTTTGGGAGGCCAAGGTGGGCAGATCTCCTGAGGTCAGGAGTTCGAGATCAACCTGGCCAATATGGTGAAAATACAAAAGTTACTAAATTACTACTAAAAATACAAAAATTAGCCAGGTGTGGTGTCATGCACCTGTAATCCCAGCTACTCAGGAGGCTGAGGCATGAGAATTGCTTGAGCTCAGAAGGCGGAGGTTGCAGTGAGCTGAGACTTTTCCACTGCACCACAGCCTGGGCGACTCTGTCTCACAAAAAAAAAAAAAAAAAAAAAGTGCAAGGTGAAGCAGCATGTGCTCATGTAGAAGCTACAGCAAGTTATCCAGAAGATCTGGTTAAGATACCTGATGAAGGTGGCTACACTAAACAATAGATTTTTTTTTTTTTTTCCTGAGACAGAGTCTCGCTCTGTTGCCCAGGCTGGAGGGGCATTGGTGCGATCTCGGCTCACTGCAAGCTCCGCCTCCTGGGTTCTCGCCATTCTCCTGCCTCAGGCTCCCGAGTAGCTGGGACTACAGGTGCCTGCCACCACGCCCAGCTAATTTTTTTTTGTATTTTTAGTAGAGACGGGGTTTCACCATGTTAGCCAGGATGGTCTTGATCTCCTGACCTCGTGATCCGCCCGCCTCAGCGTCCCAAAGTGCTGGGATTACAGGCGTGAGCCAACGTGCCCAGCCAACAATAGATTTTTAATGTGGATGAAACAGCTTTATATTGGAAGAGGATGCCATCTAGGACTTTCATAGCTAGAGAGAAGTCAATGCCCAATTTCAAAGGACCAGCTAATTCTCTTGTTAGTGGCTAATGTAGTAGCTGTCTTTAAGTTGACGCCAATGTTCATTTATCATTCTGAAAATCCTAGGGCCCTTAAGAATTATGCTAAATCTACACTGCCTGTGCTCTAACAATGGAACAAGAAAGCCTGGATGACAGCATGTCTCTTTAACAGCATGGCTTACTGAGTAGTTCAAGTGTACTGTTGAGAACTACTGCTCAGAAAATACCACTCACTGCTCATTGACAACACACCTAGTCACCCAAGAGTTCTGATGGGAGATCTACAAGGAGATTTATCTTTTCATGCCTGCTACACAATATCCATTCTGTTGCCCATGGATCAAGGAATCATTTTGACTTTCAAGACTTATTATTTAAGAAAATTCATTTCATGGCTGGGTACGGTGGCTCACACCTGTAAAAAATACAAAAATTAGCCAGGCATGGTGGTGCACACCTGTAATTCCAGCTACTCAAGAGGCTGAGGCAGGAGAATCGCTTGAACCTGGGAGGCAGAGGTTGCAGGAGAGATTCCGTCTCAAAACACACACACAAACACAACTATCAAAACTGCATTGCATGCTACAGAGAAATATTTTGTGAAAGGAAGTCTCAATTTGGCAAACTTCATTGTCTTATTTTAAGAAACTGCCACAGCCACTCCAACCTTCAGCAACAACCACCCTAATCAGTCAGTAGCCATCTACATGGAGGAAGACCCTCCATGAGCAAAAAGAATACAACTCACTGAAGGCTCAGATAATCCTTAGCATTTTTTAGCAATAATTTTGAAATTAGGTATGTACAGTTCTTTGTTTTTTTGTTTTGAGACGGAGTCTCACTCTGTCACCCAGGCTGGAATGCAATGGCGCGATCTCGGCTTACTGCAACTTCCGCCTCCCGGGTCCAAGTGATTCTCCTGCCTCAGCCACCCGAGTAGCTGGGATTACAGGCATCCGCCACCACGTCTGGCTAATTTTTATATTTTTAGTAGAGACGGGGTTTCACCATGTTGGCCAGGCTGGTCTTGGACTCCTGACTTCAGGTAATCCACCCGCCTCAGCCTCCCAAAGTGCTGAGATTACGCGTGTGAGCCACCGCCCCCAGCCAGGTATGTACGTTTTTTTTTACACATAATACTATTGCATACTTAACACACTACAGTGTAAACATGACTTTTATATGCACTGAGATACCAAAAAAATTCGTATGACCTCGCTTTATTGCAGTGGTCTGGAACAGAACCCGCAATACTTTCGAGGTATGCCTGTATGTTGGTCATTTCAATATGATTCAGTCACGTTACAGGTCTGTCACATAATGGTAGGGGGACAGATGTAGGTTCTACTATCAGTAGAACTTCCAGATGGCTTAAGAAAAAAAATCTGTAAACTAAGAGGGTTGGCATATAGTATTCCTGTTTTCCAGCTTTACCATTCTTGCTTCCATAATTCTGTGATTATGGACACACAACACACACATACGTTCAAACCTCCATTGTAAAAAGAATTTTAAAACATAATATTTCTTAGCATATTATTGCTAACATGCGCCTATTTTGAGACTAGAAAAAATATTCATACTCATTAGTAAAGAAACGCCACTAAAAATAGCTTAGAAATATTTAAAATGCAAGCCAGGCACAGTGGCTCACGCCTGTAATCCCAGCATTTTGGGAAGCCAAGGCGGGCAGATCACCTGAGGTCGCGAGTTCAAGACCAGCCTGACCAACATGGGAAACCCTGTCCCTACTAAAAATACAGAATTAGCCAGGCATGACGGCACATGCCGGTAAGCCCAGCTACTAGGGAGGCTGAGGCAGGAGAATCGCTTGAACCTGGGGCGGGAGGCGGAGGTTGCGGTGAGCTGAGATCGTTCCATTGCACTCCAGCCCTGGGCAACCAGAGCGAAACTCCATCTCAATAAAATAAAAATAAATAAATAAATAAATATTTAAATGCTTCAGTGATTTCGATATTTTATTTCGAATCGCGCCGTGGGAATAAGGAAATATATACAAAATGATACAGCACGGCGTCCCCGGGTCCTTCTAGGTCTGCGCCAGTATTTAAGGATAATAATTAATCGCGCTGTAACTGCCTTTGCATTGGGCAAACCGGGGTTACTGAACTGCTGGGAAAGGGGGGCGGAGAGCGGTAAGAGGCCCGGAGCCGGGTCTGAGGCTTTAATAGAAGAAGCAACGGCGGGATGACGTCAGGCCCTGGCGCGGCTGTGGGGGCGGCGGCCAGCGGAGGGGCTGGGGGGGCGGCAGGCGCCGGGCGCGCCAGGCCTGGGCCGCAGCCTCGGGAGCGGGTGTGACGGGCGCTGCGTCCGCTCAGGCCGAGTGTCTCCCGGCGCGAGTCCGCCCCGTCCCGCCTCTTCCCCTTACCACGTAGCCCCCCCACACGTAGAGGAAGTTTCCGTCCACCACGGCGCAGTGGCCGCTGCGTTCCTCCGCCACACAGAACAGCTGCGAGTCCGCCATTCGCGCCGTCGCTGGCCCGCCGCTTGCCGCGCCACAACCCCTGCCCGCCCGGCGGCCTCGCCTCCAGTCCCGACTGCTCCACGCTCGAACGGAACGCGGCGAGGGTCGAGATTGGTGGGAAGGCGGAGCCAGTGCGTCTGCGACGTCCCGCGGCTCTCGCTCGGGAAGTCGAGCCAGGGGCGGCGCGGCTACGGAGGGACGTTCTGGCTCCTCGCAGTGGGGAAGGGGCCTGGGCTTTCCACGCGCAGATTCCTTTTCTCTTGGAATTGTGTTTTGGCAGTACAGCCTCATTTAGTAGTCAGTCTGTAGTCAGATTCCTTGATTATCTCAAAATGTCTTTTCTACAGTTGGTTTGTCCAGCACTGTAATTCGTTGTTAACGCCTCTTAAGACTTTACGTCTTTTTTACTCTAGAATAGCTTCTCTCCCTTCTCTCTTGTGCCATTGCTTTGTTATATGGATTAGTTTTCTTATTTTCCTACAGCCGTACCACCTTCTTGGTTTGGTTCCTCAATGTCTTTTCTCATTAACTTGTGCATCCTTTCCTCATATTTCTTTTAGGCTGGAAGCTGTATCTAAAAGCTTTGTTAGATTCTAGTTCAGATTTTTTTTTGAAAAATACTTAATATTGCATCGCATTAGAAGGCACTTAAGTCTGGTGCACTTTAATGATACTTTCTCTTTTTTATTTTTGACGATACAAATAAACACAGTATCTGCTCCTTTTCTTACACAAAAGGAAGTATATACAGTGTTCCTTAACTTTCTCTTTTCACTTGACGATCCATATCAGGGTACAGCAGTCTCCTCAGTCCTTTTCATAGCTTCATAGCACTCCACTGATTGGATGTGTCATAGCTTATTCAAACAGATTCTTATTGATGGACATATCAGTTATTTCCAGGTTTTTTGGCTATCATAAATAATACTGCTTCAAGGAGAACTACAAACCACTGCTCAAGGAAATAAAAGAGGATACAAACAAATGGAAGAACATTCCATGCTCATGGGTAGGAAGAATCAATATCATGAAAATGGCCATCCTTCCCAAGGTAATTTACAGATTCAATGCCATCCCCATCAAGTTACCAATGACTTTCTTCACAGAATTGGAAAAAACTACTTTAAAGTTCATATGGAATCAAAAAAGAGCCCGCATCGCCAAGTCAATCCTAAGCCAAAAGAACAAAGCTGGAGGCATCACACTACCTGACTTCAAACTATACTACAAGGCTACAGTAACCAAAACAGCATGGTACTGGTACCAAAACAGAGATATAGATCAATGGAACAGAACAGAGCCCTCAGAAATAACGCCACATATCTACAACTATCTGATCTTTGACAAACCTGACAAAAACAAGAAATGGGGAAAGGATTCCCTATTTAATAAATGGTGCTGGGAAAACTGGCTAGCCATATGTAGAAAGCTGAAACTGGATCCCTTCCTTACACCTTATACAAAAATTAATTCAAGATGGATTAAAGACTTAAATGTTAGACCTAAAACCATAAAAACCCTAGAAGAAAACCTAGGCAATACCATTCAGGACATAGGCATGGGCAAGGACTTCATGTCTAAAACACCAAAAGCAATGGCAACAAAAGCCAAAATTGACAAATGGGATCTAATTAAACTAAAGAGCTTCTGCACAGCAAAGGAAACTACCATCAGAGTGAACAGGCAACCTACAAAATGGGAGAAAATTTTCGCAACCTACTCATCTGACAAAGGGCTAATATCCAGAATCTACAATGAACTCCAACAAATTTACAAGAAAAAAACAAACAACCCCATCAAAAAGTGGGCAAAGGACATGAACAGACACTTCTCAAAAGAAGACATTTATGCAGCCAAAAAACACATGAAAAAATGCTCACCATCACTGGCCATCAGAGAAATGCAAATCAAAACCACAATGAGATACCATCTCACACCAGTTAGAATGGCAATCATTAAAAAGTCAGGAAACAACAGGTGCTGGAGAGGATGTGGAGAAATAGGAACACTTTTACACTGTTGGTGGGATTGTAAACTAGTTCAACCCTTGTGGAAGTCAGTGTGGCGATTCCTCAGGGATCTAGAACTAGAAATTCCATTTGACCCAGCCATCTCATTACTGGGTATATACCCAAAGGACTATAAATCATGCTGCTATAAAGACACATGCACACGTATGTTTATTGTGGCATTATTCACAATAGCAAAGTCTTGGAACCAACCCAAATGTCCAACAATGATAGACTGGATTAAGAAAATGTGGCACATATACACCATGGAATACTATGCAGCCATAAAAAATGATGAGTTCACGTCCTTTGTAGGGACATGGATGAAATTGGAAATCATCATTCTCAGTAAACTATCGCAAGAACAAAAAACCAAACACCGCATATTCTCACTCATAGGTGGGAATTGAACAATGAGAACACATGGACACAGGAAGGGGAACATCACACTTTGGGGACTGTTGTGGGGTGGGGGGAGGGGGGAGGGATGGCATTGGGAGATATACCTAATGCTAGATGACGAGTTGGTGGGTGCAGCGCACCAGCATGGCACATGTATACATATGTAACTTACCTGCACGTTGCGCACATGTACCATAGAGCCTAAAGTATAATAATAATAATAATAATAATAATAATAATAATAATAAAATAAAAAAAATAAAAAATAAAAAATAAAAAAATAAATAAAAAAAAAATAAAAATAAATAAATAATGCTGCGATGAATAACGTTATGCATATGTTATTTTGTATTTGTACAAGCCTATCTTTGGAGTAGAATTCTAGATGTAGAATTGCTGGGTCAGAGGATAAATGCATATTTAACTTTACAAATGTAACTGGATTTCCCTCAATAGGAGTTTTGTGCCGGGCGCAGTGGCTCACGCCTCTAATCTCAGCACTTTGGGAGGATGAGATGGGCAGATCACTTGAGCTCAGGAATTTGAGACCAGCCTGGCCAACCTGGGCAATCCCGTCTCTACTAAAAATACAAAAATTAGCCGGGCGTGGTGGCGCATGCCTGTAATCCCAGCTACTCGGGAGGCAAAGGCAAGAGAATCGCTTGAACCCGGGAGGTGGAGGTTGCAGTGAGCCGAGATCGCGCCACTGCACTCCAGTCTGGGCGACAGAGCAAGATTCCTTAGAGAGAAAGAGAGAGAGAGAAAAGGAGAGAGAAAGAAAGAAAAGAAAGGAGGAAGGGAGGGAGGAAGGAAGGAAGAAATTCAAGATAGACAAAAGTGATCTATGATAATAGAAAGCAGAAAAGTGGTCATTTGGGAGTAGGGAGGGGGAGGGGACTGATGGAAAGGAGTACAGGAAGTGTTCTGGGGTGATTAAAATGTTCTGTATCTTGATTGAGGTGGTGGTTACATGGGTGTATACATTTATCAAAATGCATTGAACTGCATACAGATATGTGCATTTTACTTAGTGTAAACTATATGTCAATTATAATTCTCACTCCATCACTTTATTGTTACTAGAATATTGGTATTGTATTTTTGAAATGGAGCACTTGTCCTCCTGGACTGTAGAATCTGGTGGAGTCTACAGACCAGCAAACAGACAATTACCATACCGTGCAGTAAGTGTGAAAATAGCAAAAGTCCAGGGCACCTTGGGTCTACAGAGGCCCTTTAACTCAGATTGTGGGGAGACAGGGAAGGTTCCTGAGAGAAAGTAAAGTCTAAGCTAAGAACTGAAAGATGAATGGGTTGTTCAGGGAACTTTAATTCGTGAGAGGGAAGAGTCAAGGATATGCCTAGTTTACCAGCTTGGTCACTGGGTGGAAGGTGGGTGGAGCCCTTCGCTAGGTTGTTGAACCTGGGAGGAGGAACAGGTTTTGGTGGTGGTAGGAGAGGGCAGGGCTAATGGTGAGTTCATTTGGAGGCATATCGAGTTGGATTTGAAGTCTAAGAGAGCTAAGGGCTAGAGATAGGGATTTTGGAGTCATCAGCATATAATTGTTCATTTAAGTATTGGGACTTTATGAGCTGGCCAGGTGAAGGAGCCATAGAAGAAGAAGTCGAAAATTTATTAGAGAAAGAGCATTATGATTGGGAAAGTTTATGGGAAAAGGGGAATTGTGAGGTCAGATTGTGAGAGAAAGCTGGGCAACTGGAATTGATTATTTTCTCTCCAATTTCTTAATATAAAAAATAGCAAACCAAAAAATGTTGAAAAAATAGTTCAAGGAATACCTGTGTATCTTCCACTCCAGGTTAATAATTATTAATACTACCATACTAGCTTTATGTTTGTTGGTATGTTTGTGTCTGTCTTTTTCATTTTGTTGAATTATTTGAGAGTGGGAGTGCCTTATGGAGAAAATACATGTGATAAATAAGCTTCCTTCAGCTATGAGTTATAGGGCTCTTGGCCTTGAGTTTAGTGTTAACGAATCACAATGTAAAGATGTCTTTAAATAAAAACACACATAAAACAAGGTTATATGTTGATGAGTTGATGAAAACATTGTCACCAGAGGCTCACAGGAACCTAATTCTGTACTTCCCCTAGTAGCAATGGTTTAGTATTCAATAATTATTTGTTGGTGGCTACTTATAAAATCTAACTATCACAGGTACAGTAATGAGAATTAACTATATGTCTTTCTATTTGTATTTCCTATCCTTTCTTACATAAAAATTAAAAATTTCTTTGTACTTTTTGTCTTTGAAAAATATTTCACTAAATAAAGAGAACTGTGATAAAAATCACTTGTGATGTTATGTTACCAATTTAATATACAATTAGGTGTATTAGTTTTAGTATGCATTCAATTTTAAGCTCACCTTTTTATTTTATATTTTTTGAATATGTAAAACATACACATGGATTAAAAGTCTCACTGTAAAGAAAGTTTTCACTTTCATCCCTATCCCCTCACCCCTTTGTAGTTAACCATTTTTGTGGTCTCTGATTTAACCTTCCAGAGTTGTTTTGTTGTTGTTGTTGTTGTTTTGAGACAGAGTCTCGCTTTTGTTGCCTAGGCTGGAGTGCCATGGCACCATCTCGGCTCACTGCAACCTCTGCCTCCCAGGTTCAGACAATTCTCCTGCCTCAGCCTCCCCAGTAGCTGGGATTACAGGCATGCGCCACCATGCCCGGCTAATTTTTTTGTATTTTTTGTAGAGAGGGGGTTTCTCCATGTTTGTCAGGCTGGTCTCGAACTCCCGACGTCAGATGATCCGCCCACCTCGGCCTCCCAAAGTGCTGGGATTACAGGCGTGAACCACCGCGCCTGGCTTTGTTTTTGAGACAGAGCCTTGCTTTGTTGCCCAGGCTGGAGTGGTGGCACGATCTTGGCTCACTGCACCCTCTGCCTCCGAGGCTCAAGAGATTCTCCTGCCTCAGCCTCCCCAGGAGCTGGGATTACAGGCGCGCGCCACCACGCCTGGCTAATTTTTGTATTTTTTTGTATTTTTTTTTTTTGGTAGAGACGGGGTTTCACCGTGTTGGCCCGGCTGTTCTCGAACTCTTGGCCTCACGTGATCTGCCAGCGTCGGCCTCCCAAAGTTCTGGGATTACAGATGTAAGCCACCGCGCCCGGGCCAAGAGGTTTTTAAAATGCAAAAACAAATACATATATTTTTGTTTCCCTTCCTTCAATAAACTTTGCTCTTTTTTAAAAAAGAAAAAAAACCCGTATACGTCGGAGGTCACTTTATATTGGTACTGTGAAATCATCCTCCTGTTTTATAAGCCGCGTGTTAACTTATAAGCACTCCATGGTTTAGTCAACTCATTGGAGCAAGCGTTTTGAAGTGTGGCAGATTGACAGTCCACTTGAAATCAGAATAACTGAGTTCAAATCCTGACTACACCACTTAACTCGTCGTTTCATCTTGAGCAAGTCCTTTACCATTTTTGTGTCTCAGTTTTCTCATCTGTAAAATGAGGCTGTTGTGGAAAAGAGAGCAGACAGCTCATTGGGCTGTCATGAGCAACATATCAATTCACACATTTAAAGTGCTTATGACAGTGCATGGCGCATACAAAGCCCTCAAGTTAAATAAAAATCGGGGTAGGTGGGAGCGATGGAGATTTATAACAGCTTCCGGTAAATGTCGAGGCACAGTATTTCCAGAACTTGTGCGAAGTAGGGAACCCAACAGCTCTGACGGCCTCGAAAGAAGGGGGATCCTGTGTCCGGGAAGCTCGGCCGCAGTCCTGCAATGTCTAGGGCAGCGGTGACAGCGCTGCGGCTGGCTCAACGCAGCCCGACACCAGGGAAGACGCTCTGGCCCTCAGTTTCCCGGCGGCAAAGGAGCGCGAGGTGGTCTCCACTTTCAGCCTACTCGGTCCGGGGTTGCGAACTGCTAGGTCCGAGTTGCTGCGGCGCAGGCAGCGGGGACCAAGCAGGGATCTTAACATGGTTGAGAGCGACCCGGGCCAGGGCCGGGGGCGGAGCTGGGCCGGGGCGCGCCCGGGAAGGGGCGGAGCTGCGGCGGTGGCGCCAAATCGCGAATATGGCGCCGGAGCGGCTGCGGAGCCGTGCGCTCTCCGCCTTCAAGTTGCGGGGCTTGCTGCTCCGTGGGTGAGTGGGCTCGGGCAGCTTGAGGCGCGAGAGGGAAGAGCTGGGGCCCGGCTGCCTGGGTCGGCAGCGGGACGCACCGCGGCGGCTCCCCGCGCGCCGAGAGGGGGCTTGACCTTAAATGACAGAGGTCTACGAAGCGGTCGGGCGCGGTGGCTCACGCTTGTAATCCTAGCACTTTGGGAGGTCGAGGCGGGCGGATCTCGAGGTCAGGAAATCGAGACCATCCTGTCCAACACGGTGAAGCCCCGTCTCTACTAAAAATACAAAAATTAGCTGGGCGTGGTGGCGCGCGCTTGTAGTCCCAGTTACTCGGGAGGCTGAGGCAGGAGAATTGCTTGAACCCAGGAGGAGGAGGTTGCGGTGAGCCGATATCGTGCCACTGCACTCCACCCTGGCGACAGAGAGAGACTCCATTAAAAAAAAAGTTCTAAGAAGCGAGGTGGATCTTGAGGCTGCCGTGCCTTCTTTGGTTTCCCCGACCCATGCGAGGAGTTTTATGTTTCTTCTAGGCAGGCCGAGGCTCTTCTTGCACATGTCAAACTGAGCCCGAGAAGCTGCAACCTGTCTATGGCAGCTGGTTATCAGCATTGTGACCTGGACAGCTCTCAGGCTCCCGGGAAGGTTGCTGAGACATAAGATGAGAGACCCGAGAAAGCCCACTTGCACGTCTGCAGTTGCCACTTTATGTGAAAATCAGGTTTCCTGGGCATATCCGTGTTTTTGAGGACCTATAGAACATATGAACCTTTCCAAGATTTCTCTCATTAAATCTGCTCCGTGTTTTAGAGTTCTATATGTACGTGTGTGTGTGTGTGTGTGTGTGTGTGTATATATATATATATAAAATATGTATTTTTTTTTTTGAGTCATGGTCTCACTCTCGCCCAAGCTGGAGGGCAGTGATGCGAACTTGGCTTACTGCAGCCTCAACCTCCTGGGCTCAAGTAGCTGGGACTACAGCCGTGGGCCACCGTACCTGGCTAATTTTTTGTTGTTGTATTTTTTGTAGAGACGGGGTCTGGCTATGTTGCCCAGGCTGGTCTTGAACTCCTGGGCTCAAGTAGTCCTCCCGCCGTGGCCTACCAGAATGCTGGAATTACAGGCGTCAACCATTGCGCCTGACCTAGAACACAATATTTTATACATATTGAAATACCTGCTGGATTGGATATACCTCTCTGTATCAGTTTTTATTGCTCTTGTGTTTGTAGATTTTTGGTTGGTTTTTGTGAGTTTTATGGGACTTTTAACTGTACTTTGGATTAGCAGTGGATGTGCCTTGGGGGAAAATAATGAATTTTGTTCAATTGGTCCTTGACATTTTGAAAGCATGAGCAACTGATGAATTAACTTTCTTTTCGCTTAGAATTTGACCTAATATTAAGCTTTTGTTCATTAATTATTTCAGTCATAAGTATACTTAAATCTGTTAGCTGCAAAGCACTGTGTGGGGTAAGGGGGTGCAAGAGAGAGCAAGAGCTTTGTAGGGGGCAGATAATGTATTCTATTGCTGCGTGACAAATTACCCCACAACTTAGAGGCTAAAACAATACACATTATCTCAAATTTTCTGTGGGCTAGGAATTCAGGTGTGGCTTAGTTGGGTCCTTAACTTCAGGGTCTTTTCACAAGGTTGCAGTCAAGATGGATCATCTCAAATGTTGCCCAGGCAGCATTCGCTTCACGCTCATTCAGTTGTTGGCAGGATTCAGTTCCTGATTGCCTGGCAGGCTGTTGGCTGGGGGCTACCCCCAGTCCATTGCCATGTGTGCCCCCAACATGGCTTCATTAAGAGAGAGAGTCTTCTAGTAACTCTGAAGCAACCTAATCAAGGAAGTGACATCTTGTTATTTTTTAATTTTTCTTTTTACTTTAAAATTTTACTTTCAAAATTATAATACAGTAAGTTATTCTATCCCTTTTGCTATATTCTATTTTTAGAAACAAGTTACTAGGTCCAGCCCACACTTAAGTGCAGGGGATTACATAGGTGTAACTACCAGGAGTAATGGATTATTAGGGGCCATCTTAGAAGTCTGTCTACCATGGATATTAAATGACTATTTTACAGCTATTTAATCTCAATTGTGAAAGGGATTCCAGGAAAGAAGGGCTAAGAGAGTGTGTGATAAGGTGTACAAATTGCCCTAGAGTCAAGGAAGAACTTCACTGCAGAAGTGGTTTCGGCTGACTGTTAAAGAATGAGCAGGTCTTGGCTGGGCGCAGTGGCTCACGCCTGTAATCCCAGCACTTTGGGAGGCTGAGGTGGGCGGATCACGAGGTCAGGAACCCGAGACCGGCCTGAGCAACATCGTGAAACCCTGTCTCTACTAAAAATACAAACAACAACAACAACAAAAAAAACCAGCCAGACATGGTGGTGCGCACCTGTAATCCCAGCTACTCAGGAGGCTGAGGCAGGAGAATCGCTTGAACCCGGGAGGTGGAGGTTGCAGTGAGCCGAGATTACGCCACTGCACTTCAGCCTGGGCGAGAGAGCGAGAGTCGGTCTCAATAAAGAAAGAAAGAAAGAAAAAAAAAAAAAAGAAAGAACAGGACCTGACTAGGTGGAGAGAAGAGTGGGAGGAAATGGCCATATAAAGACCCTGAAGCAGGAGAGTGCCAGGAAGGCCAGGGACATGGTATGAGCTTAATGGGATTTGGCAGGGGCAAGATCCTTATGGCTTTACAGGCTTTGGTCTGTGCTAAGAACTGTCCCAAGATGCAACCAAAATGTATATTATTTTAGGGACTCAGTGGTCAAATATTTATAGACCACCTTCAAGTGTATTTAGAACTCTGTGGAAGGATGGCACAGAGTTCTAAGTTACAGTTTTAAAGTTATCTATAATAACTCAGTTCTCAGTTATCTATAATAAATTGGAGAGATGCAACACCTACACATAAAACAACTAATAAGCAACCCAATATATAGAACAGTTAGTGTTATGACTATAACAATAATATGTGAAATGTTAAGTTGTGTGCTACAGATACAGAATGGCATGTAATTAGCTAATTGTTTAATATTGTAATCAGCAATAATATTGATGTGAGGTGTAAAGTTGTGTGCTACAAATACAGAATGGGATGTAATGGCATGTAACTAGTTAATAATGTTCATTCTGATCATTATTGGGATTTAAGTAAGGAATTAATATGATTTTATTTTATTTATTTATTTTTTTGAGACGGAGCTTCTCTGTCGCCCAGGCTGGAGTGTAGTGGCGCGATCTCCGCTCACTGCAAGCTCCGCCTCTCAGGTTCACGCCGTTCTCCCTCCTCAGCCTCCCGAGTAGCTGGGACTACAGGCACCCGCCACCACGCCCGGCTAATTTTGTTTTTGTATTTTTAGTAGAGATGGTGTTTCACCATGGTAGCCAGGATGGTCTCGATCTCCTGACCTCGTGATCTGCCCGTCTCGGCCTCCCAAAGTGCTGGGATTACAGGCGTGAGCCACTGCGTGCCCAGCCGTGATTTTTTTTTTTTTTTTTTTAATGATGGTCAGACTCCATGAAGCAGGTGGCAATGCCTTACCATATGTGTATTGTCAGGCCGGAGGGCCTCTTCCATCTTTGTCAAGTGGAGTGCCAACCTCTCCTTTCGTATAACACAAATTCATGTGATTTTATTGAGTTGCTTCTATGATTATATTCAAATGTCATAGTTTTTTAAAGCCTTTTTTTTTTTTTTTTTTTTGAGACGGAGTCTCGCTCTGTCGCCCAGGCTGGAGTGCAGTGGCGCGATCTCGGCTTACCGCAAGCTCTGCCTCCCGGGTTCACGCCATTCTTCTGCCTCAGTCTCCCGAGTATCTGGGACTACAGGCGCCCGCCACCATGCCCGGCTAATTTTTTTGTGTTTTCAGTAGAGACGGGGTTTCATCGTGTGTTAGCCAGAATGGTCTCGATCTCCTGACCTCGTGATCCGCCCGCCTTGGCCTCCCAAAATGCTGGGGTTACAGGTGAAAGCCACCGCGCACGGCCAAGCTTATTTTTTTTTCTTATTTTACAGTTGAAAACAGTGATTATTGGAATTTACTTTGAACAAGTGGATTATCAAATTAAATATATGAGGGTCAGTTATGTTCAGGATATGGTGCTTGACATTGAAACAGATGGACTCTTGCCTTAAATGTAGGGTAGTAAGTAATACAAGGCTACTGTGATATATCAGATCTAAGGTATAGGTAAATGTGATTTTTAACAATTTCAGAAGAAAGGGGAGATTGCAGCAGGTAGAGCTGGTCTAGGAAGGCTTCTTAGAGGAAGGATGTGATTTGAGGCTTTATGTTAGCAAGGCATAGGAGGATGATTTTGTTCAGAAGGCACAGGAAAGATGAGTGCTACTTGAAGAGAGAAGTTAGTGGTTCTTCCTTTCAATGCCAGATTGATGAATGTTTGCTGCTTTTTGGCAGAAAACTTTTAGCCTTTAATTACTAATGACCTGCCTCATTTTTTCTTTCCTTTTCTTAGTGAAGCTATTAAGTACCTCACAGAAGCTCTTCAGTCTGTCAGTGAATTAGAGCTTGAAGATAAACTGGAAAAGATAATTGATGCAGTTGAGAAGCAACCCTGTAAGTAATATTTTCTGATAACTCCTAAATTGTTAATATAGTTCTGCATCTTCAGTTAGATGTATCGATTTAAATTGAAGTTGAGGCTTCAGTAGTAAGATGTCCCAGTGTTATAAGATGTATGCATGGTAGCATTTCCTCCTGAGGGGTAATACCTTTAGTTTATTTTAATTTTTTTTCTTTCTTTTTTGGGATGGAGTCTTGCTCTGTTGCCCAGGTTGGAGTGCAGTGGCGCTATCTTGGCTCACTGCAACCCCCACCTCCCGGGTTCAAGCAATTTTCCTGTCTCAGCCTCCCGAGTAGGTGGGATTACAGGCACACACCTCCATGTCAGGCTAATTTTTTGTATTTTAGTAGAGATGGGGTTTCACTGTGTTGCTCAGCCTGGTCTCGAACTCCTGGGCTCACGCAGTCCACCCGCCTCAGACTCCCAAAGTGCTAGGATTACAGGCGGGAGCCACCACGCCCGGCCTTCTTTTTTATTTTAACTGTTGATGACATCCAAACCTTTAGTTTAGTTGGAACCTCAGGATGATCCCCAAGGGCCCTTTTATAGTTCCTCTCCCCCGGTGGAGGTGTCACCACCATGTTTCCTGCACTTGGCTCCTGATTTTGATCTGGTCCTTTACGGTCACTTTGTCTCTCCTAGTGGCTATTACCATGTCTTATTTAAGTCAGGTACTCCTAAATGTTTGGGAGGAAAAAAAGAAGAGTAAAGTAAGCAGAGCTGCCATCTCCTTGATTTCTTCAGGGATTTTTTTTTTTTTTAATAGAATGGCTAGTCATTTTAACTTAATTTTGTAGTCTAAGTTAAAGGGCAGAGACAGTAACTTTTCAATAAAAAGCAATTCTACTAATGCACTGATAATGAATACACTAAACAGAGTTGGAAAGCATTTTACTGAAAGCAAACTATAGAAAATAGACCTTTTTTTTTTTTTTCCGAGGAGTCTTGCACTGTCTTCCAGGCTGGAGTGCAGTGGTGCGATTTTGGCTCACTGCATCCTCCGCCTCCTGGGTTCAAACGATTCTCCTGCCTCAGCCTCCCGAGTAGCCTTCCGATTACAGGTGTGCGCCACCATGCCTGGCTAATTTTTTTTTTTTTTTGCTTTTTTTTAAAAATTATTATTATTATATTTTAAGTTTTAGGGTACATGTGCACAACGTGCAGGTTAGTTACATATGTATACACGTGCCATGCTGGTGTGCTGCACCCATTAACTCGTCATTTAGCATTAGGTATATCTCCTAATGCTATCCCTCCCCCCTCCCTCCACCCCACAACAGTCCCCAGAGTGTGATGTTCCCCTTCCTGTGTCCATGTGTTCTCATTGTTCAATTCCCACCTATGAGTGAGAATATGCGGTGTTTGGTTTTTTGTTCTTGCGATAGTTTACTGAGAATGATGATTTCCAATTTCATCCATGTCCCTACAAAGGACGTGAACTCATCATTTTTTATGGCTGCATAGTATTCCATGGTGTATATGTGCCACATTTTCTTAATCCAGTCTATCATTGTTGGACATTTGGGTTGGTTCCAAGTCTTTGCTATTGTGAATAGTGCCGCAATAAACATACGTGCGCATGTGTCTTTATAGCAGCATGATTTATAGTCCTTTGGGTATATACCCAGTAATGGGATGGCTGGGTCAAATGGTATTTCTAGTTCTAGATCCCTGAGGAATCGCCACACTGACTTCCACAAGGGTTGAACTAGTTTACAGTCCCACCAACAGTGTAAAAGTGTTCCTATTTCTCCACATCCTCTCCAGCACCTGTTGTTTCCTGACTTTTTAATGATTGCCATTCTAACTGGTGTGTGGTGGTATCTCACTGTGGTTTTGATTTGCATTTCTCTGATGGCCAGTGATGATGAGCATTTTTTCATGTGTCTTTTGGCTGCATAAATGTCTTCTTTTGAGAAGTGTCTGTTCATATCCTTCGCCCACTTTTTGATGGGGTTGTTTGTTTTTTTCTTGTAAATTTGTTGGAGTTCATTGTAGATTCTGGATATTAGCCCTTTGTCAGATGAGTAGGTTGCGAAAATTTTCTCCCATTTTGTAGGTTGCCTGTTCACTCTGATGGTAGTTTCTTTTGCTGTGCAGAAGCTCTTTAGTTTACTTAGATCCCATTTGTCAATTTTGTGTTTTGTTGCCATTGCTTTTGGTGTTTTAGACATGAAGTCCTTGCCCATGCCTGTGTCCTGAATGGTAATGCCTAGGTTTTCTTCTAGGGTTTTTATGGTTTTAGGTCTAATGTTTAAGTCTTTAATCCATCTTGAATTAATTTTTGTATAAGGTGTAAGGAAGGGATCCAGTTTCAGCTTTCTCCATATGGCTAGCCAGTTTTCCCAGCACCATTTATTAAATAGGGAATCCTTTCCCCATTGCTTGTTTTTCTCAGGTTTGTCAAAGATCAGATAGTTGTAGATATGTGGCGTTATTTCTGAGGGCTCTGTTCTGTTCCATTGATCTATATCTCTGTTTTGGTACCAGTACCATGCTGTTTTGGTTACTGTAGCCTTGTAGTATAGTTTGAAGTCAGGTAGCGTGATGCCTCCAGCTTTGTTCTTTTGGCTTAGGATTGACGTGGCGATGCGGGCTCTTTTTTGGTTCCATATGAACTTTAGTTTTTTCCAATTCTGTGAAGAAAGTCATTGGTAGCTTGATGGGGATGGCATTGAATCTATAAATTACCTTGGGCAGTATGGCCATTTTCAAGATATTGATTCTTCCTACCCATGAGCATGGAATGTTCTTCCATTTGTTTGTATCCTCTTTTATTTCATTGAGCAGTGGTTTATAGTTCTCCTTGAAGAGGTCCTTCACATCCCTTGTAAGTTGGATTCCTAGGTATTTTATTCTCTTTGAAGCAATGGTGAATGGGAGTTCACTCATGATTTGGCTCTCTGTTTGTCTGTTATTGGTGTATAAGAATGCTTGTGATTTTTGTACATTGATTTTGTATCCTGAGACATTGCTGAAGTTGCTTATCAGCTTAAGGAGATTTTGGGCTGAGACAATGGAGTTTTCTAGATATACAATCATGTCGTCTGCAAACAGGGACAATTTGACTTCCTCTTTTCCTAATCGAATACCCTTTATTTCCTTCTCCTGCCTAATTGCCCTGGCCAGGACTTCCAACACTATGTTGAATAGGAGTGGTGAGAGAGGGTATCCCTGTCTTGTGCCAGTTTTCAAAGGAAATGCTTCCAGTTTTTGCCCATTCAGTATGATATTGGCTGTGGGTTTGTCATAGATAGCTCTTATTATTTTGAGATACATCCCATCAGTACCTAATTTATTGAGAGTTTTTAGCATGAAGTGTTGTTGAATTTTGTCAAAGGCCTTTTCTGCATCTATTGAGAAAATCATGTGGTTTTTGTCTTTGGTTCTGTTTATATGCTGGATTACATTTATTGATTTGTGTATATTGAACCAGTGTTGCATCCCAGGGATGAAGCCCACTTGATCATGGTGGATAAGCTTTTTGATGTGCTGCTGGATTCGGTTTGCTAGTATTTTATTGAGGATTTTTGCATCAATGTTCATCAAGGATATTGGTCTAAAATTCTCTTTTTTGGTTGTGTCTCTGCCCGGCTTTGGTATCAGGATGATGCTGGCCTCATAAAATGAGTTAGGGAGGATTCCCTCTTTTTCTATTGATTGGAATAGTTTCAGAAGGAATGGTACCAGTTCCTCTTTGTACGTCTGGTAGGATTCGGCTGTGAATCCATCTGGTCCTGGACTCTTTTTGGTTGGTAAGCTATTGATTATTGCCACAATTTCAGATCCTGTTATTGGTCTATTCAGAGATTCAACTTCTTCCTGGTTTAGTCTTGGGAGAGTGTATGCATCGAGGAATTTATCCATTTCCTAGATTTTCTAGTTTATTTGCGTAGAGGTGTTTGTAGTATTCTCTGATGGTAGTTTATATTTCTGTGGGATCAGTGGTGATATCCCCTTCATCATTTTTTATTGCGTCTATTTGATTCTTCTCTCTTTTTTTCTTTATTAGTCTTGCTAGCGATCTATCAATTTTGTTGATCCTTTCAAAAAACCAGCTCCTGGATTCATTAATTTTTTGAAGGGTTTTTTGTGTCTCTATTTCCTTCAGTTCTGCTCTGATTTTTAGTTATTTCTTGCCTTCTGCTAGCTTTTGAATGTGTTTGCTCTTGCTTTTCTAGTTCTTTTAATTGTGATGTTAGGGTGTCAATTTTGGATCTTTCCTGCTTTCTCTTGTGGGCATTTAGTGCTATAAATTTCCCTCTACACACTGCTTTGAATGCGTCCCAGAGATTCTGGTATGTTGTGTCTTTGTTCTCGTTGGTTTCAAAGAACATCTTTATTTCTGCCTTCATTTCGTTATGTACCCAGTAGTCATTCAGGAGCAGGTTGTTCAGTTTCCATGTGGTTGAGCGGTTTTGAGTGAGTTTCTGAATCCTGAGTTCTAGTTTGATTGCACTGTGGTCTGAGAGACAGTTTGTTATAATTTCTGTTCTTTTACATTTGCTGAGGAGAGCTTTACTTCTAACTATGTGGTCAATTTTGGAATAGGTGTGGTGTGGTGCTGAAAAGAATGTATATTCTGTTGATTTGGGGTGGAGAGTTCTGTAGATGTCTATTAGGTCCGCTTGGTGCAGAGCTGAGTTCAATTCCTGGGTATCCTTGTTAACTTTCTGTCTCGTTCATCTGTCTAATGTTGACAGTGGGGTGTTAAAGTCTCCCATTATTATTGTGTGGGAGTCTAAGTCTCTTTGTAGGTCACTCAGGACTTGCTTTATGAATCTGGGTGCTCCTGTATTGGGTGCATATATATTTAGGATAGTTAGCTCTTCTTGTTGAATTGATCCCTTTACCATTATGTAATGGCCTTCTTTGTCTCTTTTGATCTTTGTTGGTTTAAAGTCTGTTTTTTCAGAGACTAGGATTGCAACCCCTGCCTTTTTTTGTTTTCCATTTGCTTGGTAGATCTTCCTCCATCCTTTTATTTTGAGCCTATGTGTGTCTCTGCATGTGAGATGGGTTTCCTGAATACAGCACACTGATGGGTCTTGACTCTTTATCCAATTTTTCAGTCTGTGTCTTTTAATTGGAGCATTTAGTCCATTTACATTTAAAGTTAATATTGTTCTGTGTGAATTTGATCCTGTCATTATGATGTTAGCTGGTTATTTTGCTCGTTAGTTGATGCAGTTTCTTCCTAGTCTCGATGGTCTTTACATTTTGGCATGATTTTGCAGTGGCTGGTACCGGTTGTTCCTTTCCATGTTTAGTGCTTCCTTCAGGAGCTCTTTTAGGGCAGGCCTGGTGGTGACAAAATCTCTCAGCATTTGCTTGTCTGTCAAGGATTTTATTTCTCCTTCACCTATGAAGCTTAGTTTGGCTGGATATGAAATTCTGGGTTGAAAATTCTTTTCTTTAAGAATGTTGGATATTGGCCCCCACTCTCTTCTGGCTTGTAGAGTTTCTGCCGAGAGATCAGCTGTTAGTCTGATGGGCTTCCCTTTGAGGGTAACCCGACCTTTCTCTCTGGCTGCCCTTAACATTTTTTCCTTCATTTCAACTTTGGTGAATCTGACAATTATGTGTCTTGGAGTTGCTGTTCTCGAGGAGTATCTTTTTGGTGTTCTCTGTATTTCCTGAATCTGAATGTTGGCCTGCCTTGCTAGATTGGGGAAGTTCTCCTGGATAATATCCTGCAGAGTGTTTTCCAACTTGGTTCCATTCTCCCCGTCACTTTCAGGTACACGAATCAGATGCAGATTTGGTCTTTTCACATAGTCCCATATTTCTTGGAGGCTTTGTTCGTTTCTTTTTATTCTTTTTTCTCTAAACTTCCCTTCTCGCTTCATTTCATTCATTTCATCTTCCATCACTGATATCCTTTCTTCCAGTTGGTCGCATCGGCTCCTGAGGCTTCTGCATTCTTCACGTAGTTCTTGAGCCTTGGCTTTCAGCTCCATCAGCTTCTTTAAGCACTTCTCTGTATTGGTTATTCTAGTTATACATTCATCTAAAGTTTTTTCAAAGTTTTCAACTTCTTTGCCTTTGGTTTGAATTTCCTCCTGTAGCTTGGAGTAGTTTGATCGTCTGAAGCCTTCTCTCAACTCGTCAAAGTCATTCTCCATCCAGCTTTGTTCCGTTGCTGGTGAGGAACTGCGTTCCTTTGGAGGAGGAGAGGCGCTGTGCTTTTTAGAGTTTCCAGTTTTTCTGCTCTGTTTTTTCCCCATCTTTGTGGTTTTAACTACTTTTCGTCTTTGATGATGGTGTTGTACAGATGGGTTTTTGGTGTGGATGTCCTTTCTGTTTGTTAGTTTTCCCTCTAACAGACAGGACCCTCAGCTGCAGGTCTGTTGGAGTTTGCTAGAGGTCCACTCCAGACGCTGTTTGCCTGGGTATCAGCAGCGGTGTCTGCAGAACTGTGGGTTTTCGTGATCTGCGAATGCTGCTGTCTGATGATTCCTCTGGAAGTTTTGTCTCAGAGGAGTACCCGGCCGTGTGAGGTGTCAGTCTGCCCCTACTAGGGGGTGCCTACCAGTTAGGCTGCTCAGGGGTCAGGGGTCAGGGACCCACTTGAGGAGGCAGTCTGCCTGTTCTCAGATCTCCAGCTGTGTGCTGGGAGAACCACTGCTCTCCTCAAAGCTGTCAGACAGGGACATTTAAGTCTGCAGAGGTTACTGCTGTCTTTTTGTTTGTCTGTGTGTGCCCTGCCCCCAGAGGTGGTGCCTACAGAGGCAGGCAGGCCTCCTTGAGCTGTGGTGGGCTCCACCCCGTTCCAGCTTCCCGGCTGCTTTGTTTACCTAAGCAAGCCTGGGCAATGGCGGGCGCCCCTCCCCCAGCCTCACTGCCTCCTTGCAGTTTGATCTCAGACTGCTGTGCTAGCAATCAGCGAGACTCCGTGGGCGTAGGACCCTCCGAGCCAGGTGTGGGATATAATCCCCTGGTGCGCCGTTTCCTAAGCCCGTCAGAAAAGTGCAGTATTCGGGTGGGAGTGGCCCGATTTTCCAGGTGCCCTCTGTCACCCCTTTCCTTGACCAGGAAAGGGAACTCCCTGACCCCTTGCGCTTCCCAAGTAAGGCAATGCCTTGCCCTGCTTCGGCTGGCGCACGGTGTGCTGCACCCACTGTCCTGCGCCCACTGTCTGGCACTCCCTAGTGAGATGAACCTGGTACCTCAGATGGAAATGCAGAAACCACCCGTCTTCTGCGTGGCTCACACTGGGAGCTGTAGACCAGAGCTGTGCCTATTCGGCCATCTTGGCTCCTCCTCCATGCCTGGCTAATTTTTGTATTTTTAGTAGAGACGAGGTTTCACCATGTTGGCCAGGCTGGTCTCGAACTGCCAACTTCAGGTGATCGCCCACCTTGGCCTCCCAAAGTGCTGGGATTACAGGCGTGAGCCACCGTGCCTGGTGAAAATAGACATTGATACAAAATTATATAACGCTTGTGATAAGAATAAGTGGGGCCAGGCATGGTGGCTCACACCTGTAATCCCAGCACTTTGGGAGGCCGAGGCTGGTGGGAACGCCTGAGTTCAGGAGTTCAAGGTTAGCCTGGCCAACATGGCAAACCCCGTCTCTACTAAAAATACAAAAATTAGCCAGGCATGGTGGCAGGCGCCTGTAATCCCAGCCCCTCGGGAGGTTGAGGCAGGAGAATCGCTTGAACCCGGGAGGCAGAGGTTGCAGTGAGCTGAGATTATGCCACTGCACTCCAGACTGGGTGACAGAGTGAGATTCCGTCTCAGAAAAAAAAAAAAGAATAAGTGGATTTCAAGAAAAGCACATTCTATAAAAGATGGTCATTTTTTCTTGAGTATACCAAAGTTATGAAACATAAGGTGACCCAGGAAGGTAGAGGTTTGGGAACTCCTTCAACTCCTTCAAGGCATTTCCTTTCTACACACTGCTTCCTTCTTCTCCCTCTTTTTTTTTTTTTTTTTTTTTTTTTGGTAAGAGGGGGACAGAGTCTCACTCTGTTGCCTAGGCTGGAGTGCAGTGGCGCCATCTCGGTTCACTACAACCTCTGCCACCCAGGTTCAAGCGATTCTTCTGTCCCAGCCTCCTGAGTAGCTGGGACTACAGGTGCGTGCCACCACACCCGGCTAATTTTTATATTTTTGGTAGAGACAGGGTTTCACCATATTGGTCAGGCTGGTGTTGAACTCCTGACCACAGGTAATCCACCCTCCTTGGCCTCCCAAAGTGTTGGATTACGGGCGTGAGCCACCACACTCGGCCCCTCCTCTCCTTCTTCATGTTCTTTTTTGGAAATTCACATCTGTTGAAACATGCCCAAAGAAGCTAGAATGGGGCCACCAATACAATAACTAAACCTCTGTTCTACTGTTTTATGATTTGCAGTCCATTTCAACCATATACTTGGGGGAGTTTTCTGAGACACCTTTCTATTCAAACTGTCAGTAAAACTGTATCAGTATGTTTCCTCTTGCCGCTGCCACACTGCCATAGGGATTCAGGGACCTTTTTGTTAAATACTTAATACCACAAGCATGGACCTGGAAAGAAGAAATGCTCTTCCCTTCGGAAAAAAAGTCTGATATTTATAGCACCCTGAGGATAGAAGTGGGTATGGCTCACTGTCCACTTGATCTTAGCCAAAAGGCTGAGAAGTGCCGAGTTCACTCTTAATGTTATATAGATGCCATTCACTTCAATTATATAGGAAGAAACATACTCCGTGATACAGGATAAATGGTTATTATATCTCATTTTCATTCCTAAAGGCAGAATTTTACATATACCTTTGCTTAAAAAATTCCTTTACAGTTGAAAATTTAGAAAATGATACTTGTCTCATGCCTGTAATCCCAGCATTTTGGGAGGCTGAGGTGGGCGGATCACAAGGTCAGGAGATCGAGACCATCCTGGCTAACACAGTGAAACCCCGTCTCTACTAAAAATACAAAAAATTAGCTGACAGAGCGAGACTCCGTCTCAAAAAAAAAAAAAAAAGAAAATGATACTTGTCCCTGTGTACATTGATTTAAGATGGCACATGGTATTTTGCTTGACAACATATCAAAGTGATTAAAAGAGCCCGGTCTGGAATCAGTCCTGGGTTTTTGTTGCTCTCTATCTCTTCTAGTTTTTGGGCAAAACTTTCAACCTCTTAAAGTTGTATTTTCCCTGTCTATAAGATATGGGCATATTAACATCAGTCTTACAGGACATCTACCCAATGGAATAATACTTGTAAATAAAGTACTGAGGATGGTGCCACACATTTACTCAATGCTTAATAAGTGGTAGCTGCTATTGTTACTGTCATGCTAATTGAAACTGAGCAGTTATGATGATAAAGTTATACTAATGTAACCTCATTAAAACTGGGAGCTTAGGGAATTTTTTTTTTTTTTTGAGATAGTATCTCACTCTGTGGCCCAGGCTGGAGTGCCAGTGGCATGATCACAGCTCACTGCAGCCTCCACCTCCCTGGGCTCAGGTGATCCTCCCTTCTTGGCCTCCTGAGTATCTGGGACTACAGGCATGTGTCACCACACCCAGCTAAGTTTTGTATTTTTTGTAGAGATGGGGTTTCACCATGTTGTCTGGGCTGGTCTCAAACTCCTGGGCTCGAGCCATCCTCCTGCCTCAGCCTCCCAAAGTGTTAGGATTATAGGTGTGAGCCACCGACCCTGGCTCAGAAATGTTCTTATAACTAAACAGGGTTTAGAAAATTAAGGCATTTGACTGTATATTAAGGTATTGTAACTTTGAGTGTGGAAAATTAAGGTATTTGAGATAAGGCTTTTGTTATTGTTCTGACCTAAAACTTTTTTTCTCCAAAAACTGTATAATGAGAATCTCAGTATTAATATTTGCAAATTATTTTTGGGAAAAGAGCTATCTGTGGAAAGAACTAATTTTTTTTTGTTTTTAAATTTTGACTTTGAAATTCTCTTTTCAGTGTCATCAAACATGATTGAACGATCTGTGGTGGAAGCAGCAGTCCAGGAATGCAGTCAGTCTGTTGATGAAACTATGTATGTGGGTACAGTTAACTTTTTTCCTCCTTGGAGGTGTTATTGAGCACTTATTTTTAATTATTGTCTTGGAAAATTATTAGTGATCAACATTTCCGTAGTGGTTACTGTTGTTATTTCTGTGTGTCTTTTTAAATAATGGCTTTCTTTGCAAACCTCATTATTAAATGACTCATCTTTACTGGTTTTTCCTAGGATTTGAGGTTACAGTGTTGCTTGTACCATTCATTACTAACTTCTGCTGCCTACCCAGCTGGTTGATCTGACTTTTTATTCTGTATGCTACAAATGAGTTGAATTGAAATGAATATTCAGAAGTATAATTTACTTTGCTCTTAGGAAAGTACCATGTCCAGAGAAGTTCAGCAACTTTACTTGGTCACATGGTGAATGGCAAATGAGGGTAGGACCTCAGTTTTGTGACTCCACTATGTCATGTTTTTAGGTTTAAGAATTTATATGGGAGTAATTCTTCTGGGTTTTGTTTCTCTGAATATCCCTCTTTCCTCTTGATATGATACTTCTATACAAATTCATGGCATTTAACTGAAAGGAAAACACTGGAGAAAATAGGCTGAGAGACAGTTTTAACATTGCCATTTCTTTCCTATTTGGGGCAATGGAGATGATTGAAAGGAGTCATTATCTTTATTTTAGTCAGAAGTTATAATCTTTTCCCTGTGAGAACTTATAACTGCTAAAAAAAAAAATTGAGAAATTGAGGATTTTTAATTTTACCCTTGCAAACTCATTTAAAATACTATAGTGTGACCAGATGCAGTGGCTCATGCCTGTAATCCCAGCACTTTGGGAGGCCAAGGTGGGTGGATCACTTGAGGTCAGGAGTTCAAGACCAGCCTGGCCAACATGGTGAAACCCCATCTCTACTAAAAATATAAAAATTAGCCGGGTGGTAGTGGGGCGCACCTGTAATTCCAGCTACTTGGGAGGCTGAGACAGGAGAATTGCTTGAGCCTACGAGGTGGAGGTTGCAGTGAGCTGAGATCATGCCACTGCACTCTAGTCTGGGCGACAGAGTGAGACTCTGTCTCAAAAAAAAAAATAAAATAAATACTGGAGTATAATGAATGTTCCTAAAGCCATCAACAGAAATTCAAAATGATTGTACTAAAGTTTGATTATTATCTTAAAATAGACGTTACTCGTTGTTTACTCTAAAGTTACCTGTTATTTATTTATTGTTTTCCCCCACACCAATCTGCATTCACTTTATTCTTCTGTTTATACATTCTCTTGCTCCCAGATTTGGAGGCAGAACGTAATATGAGCTCAACAGTCCTGCACAGAGCCATGTACCATATCCCATCAGTTTTCCTTTTCCCAACCCCTATTCCACCCCCACTCAGTAAAACCCCTTGTCCAGGTGTTGCTCTTGGGGGTAAGAAAGCAGAAAAGTAGGCTGGGCGCAGTGGCTCATGCCTGTAATCCCAGCACTTTGGGAGGCCGAGGTGGGCAGATCATCTGAGGTCAGGCGTTCAAGACCAGCCTGGCCAACATACAGTGAAACCCCGTCTCTACTAAAAAATAAAAAAATTAGCTGGGCATGGTGGTGCATGCCTGTAGTCCCAGCTATTTGGGAAGCTGAGGCAGGAGAATCACTTGAACCCGGGAGGCAGAGGTTGCAGTGAGCCAAGATCGTGCCACTCTGCTCCAGCCTGGACGACAGAATGAGACTTGTCTCTCAAAAAAAAAAAAAGAAAGAAAGAAAGAAAGAATGGGTAGAGATTCCAGTGAGTGATGGGAGCCTCTTTCCAAGGCACAAGGGGCCACCTTCTCAACATGGCCACTGCTTTGTTCAGATTTGGGCAGTGTGCTGGCCAGGAGCTGGGGGCTGCAGTACCTCCAGCTGACTGAGGAGGCAAGCATTGTGAGGGTGCTGCTGCAGGTCCACAGTCATCATTGAGGCCAGGAGCTGCCACACTCCTGAAGAATGCATGGGGCTTTGTGGGATGCTGAGTTGGTTCTGCACAGCAAGGGCCACACTGTCACGTTTCTTGAACACCATTTCGTGAGGGCCTTCCCCAAACATTGTGGCATATATCACACAGCCCAGGGACCAGACATCAGTCTGTTCATCAATGACACAGTGACTGCTCAGGGAAGAGCTCTAGGGCTCAGTAGGAGATGGTGCACTGCTGGGTCGCCTAGTCCTGCAGGGTCAGGGCCTGGTGGGAGCCCTTCATGTGAGGCATGCTTGATTCATGGCATCCAAGTGTATTAAAACTGGCTGCCCCTCGTCTCCAAGCAAGATAGTGGTGGGCTTCAGGTCCCTGTGGGCCTAACCCTTGGCGTGAATGGCCTCAAGCTGCTGTAGATACCCAGCAGGAGCTGAAGGATTTGATCCTAAGTCAGGAAGTTGCCATCGTCCTTCGGCCTTTCTCTCCATTCCACAGTATACCTCTCTTAAAGAACAGAAGCAGCAGCCAGGCCTCATGCTTAGCACCCTACTCCCTCAGACAGTAAGCTGTGAGGTAAAGGATGTTGGGGTGATTGAAGAGGTGATGCATGTTTGCTTCTTGGCTGGGCCTCCTCCCGGTCCTGCTGCTCGTGACACAGGATTCACTTCAGGGCGTAGAAGTGTCCATCCTGTAACCCCTCCACTAGGTCCACATAGCTGAACCCACTCTCCCCCAGCTTCTGGATGAAGAAATAGCTATTGTCAATGATGACATTTCCCTAAGAGCAGGCACACAGTGCATGGCCCATGATGTCTCAGTCATCCTCCTCAAGGACTGTCTGAGGCTGCCAAAGGGCTCGTCCAGGATGAGTGGGCTCTTCCAGGCAATGCACTAAGCGCCCAGGGATCATGATTTTCATCTAGCGTAAACAGGTCCTGATGACGCCAGTTCCAACAAGGGTGGGGTCGGGTGCCTTAAAGCCTCAGGGCACATAGCAACGACCAGGCTGCTTCCTCCAACCCCAGCCCACCTTTGGGCAGCTCCTGCTCCCACACCTGTCAGGCCTCAAAGGCAGGGCACAGGGTAGTTTCAGAGGAGGTGCGAGGCTCAGGCCCATCCCTGGCCTCAGTGCGCAGTGCCTGGGTCGGCCAGCCCGCACTCCTCACTGACCTCGCTCGGCTATTTCTGTCAGGCTGTTTATATGTTATAGCCAGCCTACATGGAGGTCCAGTGGGGACTGAACGGTAAAGGATTTTTGTACCTTCAATTGTCAGAGAGTCATTATATCATACCACAATAGAGGCTCTTGTTCTCATAGATGAAGAGATGGCATGAGAAGTTCAATAACTTACTCAGACTGATCCACCAGAAAATAGTGGAGCAGTGTCTGGAGTCTAGGTTTTCCTCAAGTTCAGTGATTCCCAGCTACTCTATACTTGTTACCTCTAGGGTAGCATGAATCTTTTTTGATCATTTTCAATTTGGGAGATAAACATGTAATTTTAGGAAAGATTTTTAGGTTGGGATATTTATACAATAGTGCTGTGGAAATTTTTAACTTCTTTTAAACATGGTTATATTATTAAAAGTATCTGAAATTAAATAATTTTTTTTGGTTTTCCATCTCTAACACTATATATATATTGTATAACTCTGAAAGATATGGCCAGAATTGGGGGGGGGGGTTCTTTTTCCATTGTATAACTTTTCCTGGGACACTTTTGCATAACATTTTAGATTTGGCAGGGCGTGGTGACTCAACGCCTGTAATCCCAGCACTTTGGGAGGCCAAGGCAGGCAGATCATGAGGTCAGGAGTTTGAGACCAGCCTGGCCAACACAGTGAAAACCTGTCTCTACTAAAAATACAAAAATTAGCTGGGCGTGGTGGAGGGTGCCTGTAATCCCAGCCACTTGGGAGGCTGAGGCAGGAGAATCACTTGAACCCAGGAGGCAGAGGTTGCACTGAGCCGAGATCGTGCCACTGGACTCCAGCCTGGGCGACAGAACTAGACTCTGTCTCAGACAAACAAACAACAAACAAAAAACATTTTAGATTTTTAAAATTGTTGGGATTGGGCATGGTGGCTCATGCCTGTAATCCCAGCAGTTTGGGAGGCTGAGGCAGGCCGATCACTTGAGGTCAGGAGTTTGAGACCAGCCTGGCCAATATGGCAAAACCCTGTCTCTACTAAAAATACAAAAATTAGCTGGGTGTGGTGGCACATGCCTGTAATCCCAGCTACTTGAGAGGCGGGAGAATCGCTTGAGGCTGGGCGGAAGAGGTTGCAGTGAGCCAAGATCACACCCCAGCCTGGGCATCAGAGTGAGACTGTCTCAAAAAACAAAACAAAAACAAAAAAATAAAAATTGTTGGAACTTAATCATATCCTTTAATAATACTGTAGCTCATGGCCGGGTGCGGTGGCCCAGCCATGTAATCCCTGTACTTTGCCTGTAATCCCTGCACTTTGGGAGGCTGACGTGGGTGGATCACCTGAGGTTGGGAGTTAGTGACCAGCCTGACCAACATAAAGAAACCCTGTCTTTGTTAAAAATACAAAATTAGCGGGGCGTGGTGGTGCATGCCTGTAATCCCACCTACTCGGGAGGCTGAGGCAGGAGAATCTCTTGAACCCTGGAGGCGGAGGTTGTGGTGAGCCAAGATTGAGCCAATGCACTCCAGCCTGGGCAACAAGAGCGAAACTCTGTCTCAAAAAAAACAAAAAAAACTGTAGCTTATAAGAGTAGTGCATATAGGGAGAGATTTCTTTAAGATGTGACTATTGTTTATATAATTGTTCTTTTTCAACAGATGAAATTCTTAACTGGAAGTTAACTTGATTAATTTTTTTTTCTTGCAAGTTTTGGCAATGCTTTCTTGTCCCTTGAGATGAAAATGCACAAGCTAAACATTTTACCCCCATAGTATTTTTGACACTATAAGAAATTATGGGCTGGGCATGGTGGCTCACATCTGTAATCCCAGTACTTTGGGAGGCTGAGGTGAGTGGATTTCCTGAGGTTGGGAGTTTGACATCAGCCTGACCAACACAGAGAAACCCTGTCTCTACTAAAAATACTAAATTAACTGGACATGGTGGTGCATGCCTGTGATCCCAGCTACTTGGGAGGCTGAGGCAGGAGAATCGCTTGAACCCAGGAGGCGGAGCGTGCAGTGAGCCGATATCCCGCCATTGCACTCTAGCCTGGGCAACAATAGCGAAACTCTGTCTTAAAAAAAAAAAAAAAAAAGAAAAAAGAAATTGTGTGCCTGGCCTGAGAATATGTGAAAAGTGTGTTATTACAAAACTTATAATGCAAGTTATCATGTTCACCTAGAGTACTTATGTTTTAGTAAATCAGGTCTGTGTTTTGTGGGATGTTTTTCAGAGAGCACGTTTTCAATATCATAGGAGCATTTGATATTCCACGCTTTGTGTACAATTCAGAAAGAAAAAAGTTTCTTCCGTAAGTATGTCATTCACTGATTTTAAATTAATTTCAAATATACTTTTTTTTTCAGAAGGTATAGTCTCTTGCTTCACTTTTGGTTCACCTTTGTGTATTATGATAGTCAAAAATAGGCATTCTCTTTTTCTAGTCTGTTAATGACCAACCACCCTGCACCAAATTTATTTGGAACAGCAAGAGATAAAGCAGAGATGTTTCGTGAGCGATACACCATTTTGCACCAGGTAAGTTTGGTAGGGGGCGGAGGGGAGGATACTAGGTAAACTGAGAGAAAAGGAGACTGTTTCCGTTTAGGGAAATCTCAGGGATATTTAAAGAATGGAATTTTGTGGTCCAAAGTTGGTCATTCAATAAACTGTTATTAAGATTTCTGTGATTGAGACCATGTAGAAGATACAGAGATGAAAAAGCTATTTTCCCCTTAACAACAATGATGATGGTAAAAATAGTAGTTACCATTTAATACATGATATGCCAGTTAGCACTTAACATACATTATTTACCTCATTTAATCCTCATAATACTAATAATGTGTAAATGCTATTATTATCCTCATTTTACAGATAAGGAAACTGAGGCTTAAAGAAGTTTAGTAATTTGCCCATAGATCGCATATAGTAAGACAGGATTTTAATCCAGCCTGACTCTAAAGCCCAACCATTGCCTACTATACTACTTTCAAGTAGCTTACAGTCTGTGAAGTTATAGACATTTGTGCAAATACATAAAGTAGAATTTTATATGTGCTATAAAAGAGATACAAACAATGTATTCAATAGAAGAATCAGGGAAGGCTTCAAGGAAATGATAGCATTTGGCATGGACCTAGATTGCCTTAATCTTGTGGAAATGGGGAAAAGGTGGTGGTGATTGTGAACAAAGGTACAGCAAAAAATGGACTCTGTGCAGGAAATGATGAGAAAATCAGGAGTAGCGTGGGATCAGTTTGGAAAGGCAAGTGGGAGCCAAATTGTAGGAGCACTTTGGATGCCACCCTTGGGAGTTGAGACTGTTCTCCTTGTATGAGGTGCTTTGGAATACCAGAGAAACTCAGTCGCAGCCAGGTTTTTTGAGTGCTTCCTCCACCAGCAGATATGGGGATGACTTAGAGTGTGAGAGAAGTCTTCTAGGAGTCCGTGGTATTAGTCTTGGCATAAATGATAGCCTGGATGAAGGAAGTGGCAAGGGGTGTAAAATGAGGGCATCACACTCAAGCAGCAGAAACTATAATACGCGGTGACTGTCTGGATGTGAAGGAGAAGGGAGGGGGTGAAGAATCAGAGATGAGTAAGGCCTAGAGTCTGAGAGAGTAGAATATAGCATAATACGTTAAACAGGAAAAAGAGAATGTTTGTAGAAGGTGATAGCAGGGTCTGTTTTAAGCATTTGAGTTAAGATTGCCAGGAGAGTATCAAGTGAAGTGTACATCTGGAGCTAAGGAAAGAGAGTTGGTAGCAAGAGAGAGGTTTGGGAGCATCTGCATAGAGTAAAAAATGGAACTGCAAGGATGAGACCCTGGGAGAAAGAGAAGTGATAAAAAGACAAGAGGGAGGCTAGGCGCAGTGGCTCACGCCTGTAATCCCAGCACTTTGGGAGGCCGAGGCGGGTGGATCACCCGAGGTCGGGATTTCGAGACCAACCTGACTAACACGGAGAAACCCTGTCTCTACTAAAAATACAAAACTAGCCAGGCACGGTGGCGCATGCTTGTAATCCCAGCTACTCGGGAGGCTGAGGCAGGAGAATCGCTTGAACCTGGGAGGCGGAGGTTGTGGTGAGCCAAGATGGTGCCATTGCACTCCAGCCTGGGCAACAAGAGCGAAACTCTGTATCAAAAAAAAAAAAAAAAAAAAAAGAGGGGAAGAGGATAGAACTTCGGGGCCAGGCGAGGATGGTGTTATGTGGCAGAAGCACAAGAAGGCTTCAAGGAGGAGCAGGTGGTCAGCGGTAGGTTAAATAAAGGTTGAAAAGAATGATCTTGAGGAACCAGCATCCTCTGCTGCTTCCATTGCTGACACAGTATTGCCAGGTTAATCTGCCCGAAGTGTAGCTCTGACCACCTCATGGGTTTTGCACAGAAGTCTTTCAAGGAAATTCACTGCCTATTGAATTAAATGCAGATTATCCTTAATATGTAAGATCTTCTCTCACACATAATTGGCCTAATCTCTACTTTTCCTCTAGTCATACTCTGGGCTGGAGCCAAAACTGAAATATGGAATTATTGTTTCTGTTTTTTTCACTACTTCTGTGACTTTGTTTATCCTGTTGACTGCTCTTCCCTCTTATCTCCACTGTTGAAACCGTCCTATTTTGGAAGGCTTTTCTCAGAGTCCTCCTTTCTGGAGCCCTTCTTGATCTTCAGTTGGATGCAACTTTTCTTTTTTATTTATTTTGTTTTTGAGATGGAGTCTCGCTCTGTCGCCTAGGCTAGAGTGCAGTGGTGCAAACTTGGCTCACTGTAACCTCTGCCTCCTGGGTTCAAGTGATTCTTCTTCCTCAGACTCCCGAGTAGCTGGGATTATAGGCACATACCACCACACCCAGTTAACTTTTTTATTTTAGTAGAGACGGGGTTTCACCATGCTGGCCAGGCTGGTCTCGAACTCCTGACCTCGAGTGATCTGCCCACCTCAGCCTCCCAAAGTGCTGGGATTACAGGCATGAGCCACCATGCCCAGCTGAATCTCTTTCTGCTTGAACCCAGTAGTACGTCTTTTTTTTTTTTTTTTTTTGGTTGAGGCAGAGTCTTACTCTGTTGCCCAGGCTTGAGTGCAGTGGCGCAATCTCGGCTCACTGCAACTTCCGCCTCCTGGGTTTAAGCGATTCTCCTGCCTCAGCCTCCCGAGTAGCTGGGACTACAGGCATGTGCCAAAACGCCTGGCTGATTTTTTGTATTTTTAGTAGAGACGGGTTTCACTGTGTTAGCCAGGATGGTCTCCATCTCCTGACCTCGTGATCCACCCGCCTCGGCCTCCCAAAGTGTTAGGATCACAAGCGTGAGCCACTGTGCCCAGCTCAGTAGTATGCCTTTTATGTCACTGACTGGACTTGGCCCTGCCTTGTATTTGAGGTGCTTATCCCTGTGATCAGACTGTGGATTCCTTGTTTATCTCCTGTGCCACATTTGGCACTGTCCTTTATACAGAGAAGGTGCTCAGTAAACACCACATTTGTTTTTTCTTAAGTATGTTTTGAAGTCTACTCTGTTATGGTGGGTGTGCCACTTATCCCTTCTGAGCCTCATTTATTCATCTGTGAAATAAACACATTGAAGTTCAGTCCATCCATATTTTCATTGCAATTATCTTCCAGAAAATGAATCTGATGTTATCATTATCCTACTTCAAAATCTTTGTTTCTCATTGTTTATAGGATAAACTTCTTGGCTGGGCATACAAAGTTTGTATTGTCAGGGCTTTTTGAGTTGGAGGTTACAGAAACTCAAATTGATTAAAACTGAAAAAGGAATATATTGGTTTAGCTTGTATTATGAAGTCTAGAAGTCCACCAGTTTCAAGCCTGGCTGGATTCAGGTGCTCACACAATATCAGGAGGCATCTGTCTCTTTCCATGTCCCAGCTCTTTTAAAAAATTGATTTTACTTTCAAATAGATTCTCCCTATAAAGTGACAAAGATCTCCACTAGTAGCCTTAGCAACTCTTGGAAAGAGATTTCCTCTTTTCTAATAGTTCTAGCAGAAGTCTTGAATCTGTCTCTTTTGAGCTTACCTTGAAGCACTTGCTCATCCTTGAACCAATCACTGGCCAAAGGTTGGAGTACTTTCATTTTCTAGGCCTTGAATTCCTATCTATAGAAGGGGGAAGGGGTATCAATCCTACCTAAACTATATGGACTGAGAGTTGGGGAGGGAAGTATCTCCACATGGATCTTGTTAATCTCTGGCCTTGTCTCATGTTCTACCTTGTGCACCCCATAATTCAACTGTATTAAACTTTGCATAGCTTCCTAAATACTCTACTCTTATAATTTCTCTGCCTGAAATGTCTTTTTTTTTGAGACACAGTTTCGCTCTTGTTGCCCAGGCTGGAGTGCAGTGGCACAATCTCAGCTCACTGCAACTTCTGCCTCCTGGATTCAAGCAATTCTCCTGCCTCAGCCTCCTGAGTAGCTGGGATTACAGGCACCTGCCACCACACCCAGCTAATTTTTGTATTTTTGGTAGAGACGGGGTTTCACTATGTTGGCCAGGCTGGTCTTGAACTCCTGACCTCAGGTGATCCGCCCTCCTCGACCTCCCAAAGTGCTGGGATTACAGGCGTGAGCCACCACGCCTGGCCCTGAAATGTCTTATCTCAGCCTCCTTTTGTTTCTTACTACCCAAATCTTATTTATCATCTGGACTGTTGTTCAGTGGCCCCTTTGGCCTGGGGTACAGTCAGCCCTCACAGTACTTTGTTGTGTGGTGGCACTTCTCTTTCACTAGCCCCAGTGCTCTCAGGGTGACACTTGGTTGTTCTTCATATCCTCAGCCCACAATGTGCTGCTGCCATACACACAATAGATCTTTAAAATTTTTACGTTTTTTTTTTTTAATTTTAAAACTTACATTACTAGATATTTGTATGTTAAATTATGTGGGTTTTCAAATTTGTTGAGAATAAGTAATAGTGACATTAGTTTAAGGACAATGTTTCATCAGGGCAGTATTTTAATGAATCTTATATTTAAATGTCTGTTTCAGGAATTCATGTGAATCTTTCTTTTTTATAGAGGACCCACAGGCATGAATTATTTACTCCTCCGGTGATAGGTTCTCACCCTGATGAAAGCGGAAGCAAATTCCAGGTTAGAACATTATCCCAGTTATGTAGGGGTTATAAGTGTATAAGTTTAATATTTGTTGCTTATTTCTATTCATTGAATTTTAAATGAAAATAAACTACTGGTAACTGTTTAGCTAACTGGACTGGCTGCATGCCCACTTTTGATACAGTCCATTCCTAGAGTCCTGTGTCCCACAAATCTCTAACAGAAGCTACTGCTTCCTTTGAGAAGGCCCTGATACGATCCTAGCCCCAGATACACTCTGGCCTCCAAGATAGATTCCTAGCCCATTTGGATACTACACTGGCTTTCTGATAACTTTTCAACATTTCTTTTCTGGCCCTCACTCATCCCTTCGTGACCATAACACTAACGAACTCAAATGCTGGTTCCTTGCCCAACTCATCCCTCAGTGACCACCACACACAGTTATTGAACTAGAATGTGTTATGTTGGTTGAAGTGAAAACTTAAGGTACAAAGGAAACAACATTTATAGAATGAATGAGAGAACACAAATGGGTCCCACAACCTGGGCAACATAGCAAGACCTCATCTTTACCAACAATAAAAAACATTAGCCAGGCGTGATGTTGTGCACCTGTGGTCCCAGCTACTTGAGAGGCTGAGGTGGGAGGATTACTTGAGCTTGGGAGGTTGAGGCTGCAGTGAGCTGAGATCATGCCACTGTACTCCAGCCTGGGTGACAGTGTAAGGACCCCTCTCAAACAAACAAACAAACAAGACTTTTATTAGAGTATAAATTAGGTTTTAGAAATTGACATTACTTATATTTCCCTACCAAAGATCATCTATATGTTTTCTATATTAGGTTTTCTCTGGCAACTGAGATGCCCACAGCCCAGGAGCCTTTTCCCTTTTCTCCTCTTTGACAAAGTAATTTTAAGGCTTAACTAAATAATTATTCTTTTGAAACTGTCTTAATTCTGTATCTGTGATGGCACATTCCCTACTTAAATTACATTTGTCTGCCTGTGTGATGACATCCTTTTACAGACTGCAAAAATGATGTGCTAAAAAATACTGTTATTTTTACTCCTCCTCTGTTGTTTTAGGTTCTTTTTTTTTTTCCTTTTGATAGAGACATGGGGTCTCGTGATGTTGCCCAGGCTGGTCTTGAACTCCTGGCCTCAAGTGATCCTCCTGCCCCAGCCTCCTGAGTAGCTGGGACAATAGGTGTGCACCACTACACTTAGCTAGGTTCTTTTCCCTTCCCTTTCCCCTTTCCCCTTCCCCCTTCTCCCTTCCCTTCCCTTTCTTTCCGACAGAGTCTCGCTCTGTCACCCAGGCTGTAGTGCAGTAGTGCGATCTTGGCTCACTGCAACCTCCGCTTCCCAGGTTCAAGCAATTCTGCCTCAGCCTCTTGAGTAGCTGGGACATATGTGCACACCACCATGCCCAACTAATTTTTTTGTATTTTTAGTAGAGATGGGGTTTTGCCGTGTTGGCCAGGCTGGTCTTGAACTCCTGACCTCGAGTGATCCGCTCGCCTCAGCCTCCCAAAGTGCTGGGATTACAGGCATGAGCCACCACGCCCAGCCCTAGGTTCATATTTTTTAAGAGTAACTCCAATATTAAATATTAATGTGATTATTATGGAATGATGGGATTATATAAGTTTTTCTTTCTTTCTTGTCTATATTTTAAATTTTTTTCTATAGTAAACATGAATTATTTGTAATAAGAAAACATAAAGATAAAACGTAAAGATAAAAGAAGCTCCACTTGGTAATTTCTATAAATATGAAAACTTATATATCCTTTTATCTAGCAATTGTGTTTCTAGAATGTGTAGAACTTTATTCAACAGTTATTATCTGTAGCTGGATGCAGTGGCTAGTGCCTGTAATCCTGGTGACTTGGGGCTGAGGTGGAAGGATCACTTGAGCCCAGTTTAAGGCTGCAGTGAGGTATGAGAGTGCCACCGCACTCCAGCCTGGGCAATGTGAAACCCCATCTCAAAAAAAAAAAAAAGTTTCTATCTGTGTAGTGGGCCAAGAAAGTTGCACAGAAGTATTAAACATTGTTTTTATTAGTAGAAAACTGGGAACAACTTAAATGTCCTTTAATAGGAGTTTGGTGAAATAAATGGTCATATGTATAATATAGATATCTCTGTTCTTTAAACAGAAGGAAATCTATATGTACAAAAATGGAAAGATGTCTCAGATAATATTAACTTCAATTAGTTAAGTTGCAGAATAGTACATATACTATGATTTCATCTTTGTAAATAAACTGTATAGGTGTGTGTTATAAATTATATATGTATGTATTTACATATATTTAGGATTACATATAGAAAAAGATGGAAAGGATTTTTATTTATTTATTTATTTATTTATTTAAGACAGAGTCTTACTCTGTCGCCCAGGCTGGAATGCAAGGTGATCTCGGCTTACTACAAGCTCCGCCTCCCGGGTTCACGCCATTCTCCTGCCTCAGCCTCCCGAGTAGCTGGGACTACAGGCACCTGCCACCATGCCTGGCTAATTTTTTGTATTTTTAGTAGAGACGGGATTTCACCGTGGTCTCGATCTCGTGATCTGCCTGCCTCGGCCTCCCAAAGTGCTGGGATTACAGGCGTGAGCCACTGCACCTGGCCGGAAAGGATTTTTTACAGTAGTGTCCCAATTTTTACTACCTTAAACTTTCTGATTAGAAAAAAAGATCAGATTGAGAATGTAAATAATAATGAGAGCCTTTTAAAATACTAAGTAAAATTGGAATATATATTTTTAAATAGCTTGCTAATTTTCAAAAGGTACTGTTCAAATAAAATAAAATTGATATTCTTCTCTGTATTTAAAAAAATAAATGTACTTATCATTATTCAGAATGATTTGGTGTGAGGATTCAGTTATTGGTAAGAGCCTGAGTTGATGTGGTGTTTCTTTAGGCATCATACACTTGATCTTACAGCTTTTTTGTAGGACAAAATTAAACATCCTAAGTTTAATTTTACAACTTTATTTCCATTTTATTTGATTTTCTACTGTAAAGTGGCTATAAATGCTGAAATGTGTACCCCAAATTTACTTATTTATAAAACGTTTTGTTTCTTGAAAGAATATATTTACAGTCTTTAACATTTGTTTTGTTTTATTTTAGCTTAAAACAATAGAAACCTTATTGGGTAGTACAACCAAAATCGGAGATGTGATTGTTCTTGGAATGATAACGCAGTTAAAAGAGGTAACTTAATAAGCATCAAACTTCTGTTTTTGGCCTTGGATTGATGAAATGTTGGTTACATAGAACATTTTTGTAGTGGGCACAGGAATGTATTCTTTATTGAAAACTCGCCTCACCAACAGAACAATATTGGAATAGTGGTAAGATGAGGAAATAGTATCATCATGTCAGAAGCCTTGGAACAAGGATAAATAATGGCTGTTGGCTAGGCACGGTGGCTCACGCCTGTAATCCCAGCCACTTTAGGAGGCCAAGGTGGGCGGATCACCTGAGGCTGGGAGTTCAAGACCAGCCTGACCAACATGGAGAAACCCCGTCTCTACTAAAAATACAAAATTAGCCGGGCATGGTGGCACATGCCTGTAATCCCAGCTACTCAGGAGGCTGAGGCAGAAGAATTGCTTGAACTCGGGAGGTGGAGGTTGCGGTGAGCTGAGATGGTGCCATTGCACAGTAGCCTGGGCAACAAGAGCAAAACTTTGTCTCAAAAATAAATAAATAAATAAAATAATAGTGGCTGTTCAGCAGAGAAACCCATTTCCTCTCTCCATAGGGCCTGTTTTACAATGACGTAAAAATTAGGTCATGTACATGTACATTTTTTGTTAAATAAACTTTTGTAATAGTAAAAAAAAAAACCCAGAAAAAACAAAAACTTTTTCTCAGTCACCAAGTGTCTTTTTCATCTGTGTTTGGTTTTAAAATCCACTTTTCTCCCTACTGTATTCTGTTGTCAAACTCGTAGTTTAATTTTTTTGTCATGGTTTTCATTGTTACATAAATGTGGATTGATTTCTTTTCATTTTTTTTAGGGAAAATTTTTTCTGGAAGATCCTACTGGAACAGTACAACTAGACCTTAGTAAAGCTATATCCTTCACTTGTCTGTATTTTTTAAAATCTGCATTACGTGAATTGGGGAAATTGATTATATATACTTCTAAAATTTACCTATTTGGGTTCTCAATGTAACTTCTCTATGTTGCTGGTGTAGGAATGTAGAGATCTAATCCTAAACAGAGACAGAACAACTTTAATTTTCTCTTATTTGGAGAATCTAGACAAATCACTGATGAAATTTATATCATGGTAAGAATGATCCACCCTGTCAATATTACCAAGAATTAAACATGAGGACATTTAAACCTAAATTTTTTTTAAGCTCTTTCTAAGCTGTGGTCTATTCACAGTTTCAAATGGGAAGTCTTTAAATTTATTATTTAGAAGGCTAAATAATAAATGTTAATTTATTATTTAGAAGGACTCAAAATGTATGTTGACTTTATTACTGCCTCAAGAATAGAATTATTTTCCTCAACTGTTGTGTACCAGTTCCATAGTGGTTTATACACAGAGGCATGCTTTGTCTTAGCAGAAGGTAAGTCAGTGTACTTTGTTACTGTCCTTCTTCTCATTCTCCAGTAAAACTATTTCTGCTTTGGGTAAAATGTGTTAACATGATATAATTTGGGATATGATTAATTAGAAGAGCATATTTTTGGCAAAATAACTCTTAGACTGTTAATGGGCTAATAGAAATCTTTTTGGGGTGATGAAAATGTTCTGAAATTAGATAGTAGTAATGGCTACACAACTTGTGAATATACTAAAAATCACCGAATTACACACCCTTTTTTTTTGGAGACAGTCTCACTCTGTCACCTAGGCTGGAGTGCAGTGGCGCAATCTCGGCTCACTGCAACCTCCGCCTCCCGGGTTCAAGTGATTCTCATGCCTCAGCCTTCCGAGTAGCTGAGATTATAGGCGCGTGCCACCATGCCTGGCTAATTTTTTGTATTTTAGTAGAGATGGGGTTTCACCATGTTGCCCAGACTGGTTTCAAACTCCTAAGCTCAGGCAATCCACCTGCCTCGGCCTCCCAAAGTGTTGGGATTACAGGCATGAGCCACCATGCCCGGCCTGAATTATATACTTTTTTTTTTTTCTTTTGAGACGGAGTCTCGCTCTCTCACCCAGGCTGGAGTGCAATGGCACGATCTCGGCTCACTGCAAGCTCTGCCTCCTGGGGTCACACCATTCTCCTGCCTCAGCCTCCCTAGTAGCTGGGACTACAGGCGCCTGCCACTACGCCTGGCTGATTTTTTTTTATTTTTGTATTTTTAGTAGAGATGGGGTTTCACTGTGTTAGCCAGGATGGTCTCGATCTCCTGGGCTTGTGATCCGCCCGCCTCAGCCTCCCAAAGTGCTGGGATTACAGGTGTGAGCCACCGCACCCCGCCCTGAATTATATACTTTTAGAGGGTGAATTGTATAGTATGTGAATGATACCTCAATAAAGCTGAAAAAAACAATTTTATATAGGGCCATAAAATGAAACATTTCCTAATCTGTATTTCAACACGTACTGCCAAACTGAAAAGTGAAAAGTTCTGAATCTATTTCTATTTAATGAACTTTATAAGTTGAGGCTCTCTGTGGATCTAAAGTTGTTCAATGTGGTTCACTGAGGTTGGCAACCTCTGTAATTAGTTCACAGGGCATGAGACTAGCCTGGCATTATTGCTTTGTTGTAACATAATTTTGTCCTTTTAAACACAGAGGATTAGACAAATGAAAGTGACGTTACTTTTTTTCAGGTTGGTTTGAAGATCAAGTGTTTCATGTCAATGCCTTTGGATTTCCACCCACTGAGCCCTCTAGTACTACTAGGTATTAAAATGTTTGGTTTATACTCTATGGGAATTTGGTAATACTGGCAGGAGTGAATGTAAGATAGTACATTATATGTCAGTTACTACAAGGTGTAAGGCTTTGTGTCAAAATGGAAAAAGCAATGGAAAATGAGAACTAGAAGACTGGGTTTTATACGTAATGTGAAAACTAGCAGATTGGCCAAAGATTAGTTGCAATACCATCTTTGTACTTTGGCTTTAACTGGGAAAGATTTCCAGTCTATCTGTTTTATTTATCTCTGGGGTTGATGAGAAGTTCAAGTGAGATAAGAGAGATAGGATAACACTTAGAAGCATATAATGCCACGTTAATATAAAATTCTTATTTTTATATTCTAATGAATGAAAGTTACGTGAGGTATCTTATAGCTCCTTAATATAAGTAAAAGCATCATAATATTAGACCTATTCCAAAATGGCCTTCTCTTAGAGGAGCTGAGCTCCCTGTCACTTGAATTATTTGGGCAGAGCCTGAATGATAGTATAAAAATTGTACTTGGTGGCCCATGGTTTGAAAGTAGTTTATAGACCTTTCTTTTCTTCTCCTCACTTTGAGGTGTGTAAAAACTTTTCGAGTTAGTTTCCAGTGTATAAAAACTAGAAGATTTCTCATAAAGGTCTAGGTTTCGGAGTTCTCTTAACAGGAGGATCTGGCAATACAGAGCCTGAATTCTCACACGGCAAAAACTAAACTGCAGTGGTTGCCCACTTTGGGCAGGGCATGTATGTGTGTCTTAGTGTCAGTGGACTGCTGCTTTGTTATTTAGTGTTATCTTCCTGGAGCCTGTAAGCATTTGAGTTTGCCACCTCTGGGGGATTTAAAGTAGTTGCCTTCTAACCATGAGATTCTGTATAATGGTGACGATTTCAAAAGGAAGCATAAAGATTAAGATTTCAGTTTTACTGGGAGGTGGAGGTTGCAGTGAGCTGAGATTGCGCCACTGTACTCCAGCCTGGTGACTGCACTCCAGCCTGGCGACAGAGCGAGACTCCGTATCAACAACAACAACAACAACAACAACGATTTTAGTTTTAGTATGCCTGTATAAATTCAAGGTGTAAAGGCAACATTTTCTGGCTGGGAGTTTACTGGCAGGGCGGCCTTTGCAGCGCATCTACTCTTCCTGTTAAAGTAACTGAGGGAAAGGTGCTGATCTTCCTAAGGAGAACACAAGCCCTAATCAAGCCAAGCTCACCTCTATCTGAGTGCTTTTGGTGCAGTTTGTGGCTTTTTTCAATATGGTAAGTTTCCTTTGGAATGTTTGAGCAAAATTGCCATTGTCGTGGTGTTTTTGTTTTGTACGAGCTTCAAAATTACTACTTTGGAATGAGAGGTATAGTTGAATTGGCTGGCTATGAGTTTACCATTCGTTTCTCTTTAGCCAAGAGATCATTATTATAATGTTTCAAATAATTTTCCACTTAAATTATACCATTTTCTCTAAATCCAACTGCTTAGTATATGCTTAGTAAGCCAAAGGATTGGTATGAGGTGTAATAAAGTACATTAAAATAAAATGATCATTTTATTCTTGTTAGGATTATAAATTACTTTTCTCTTAAAATGCCTTCAAAATATAAAATTCAGGAGACTAAATCTGGTGGTAGTCAATCAATTCAACAACTAATATTTTACTGAGTATGTTTTATGTGTAAAATACTGTTTTACAAATAAGTGCAAATAGGTCTACAGCATGGTCCTATCCTAAAGAGATTTACACTGACTCAATACCCTACCTACCATTGTGTAGTTAATGCAAATAATTTTTTTTTAAACGGAAGATGTGAGTAAGGCTTTTCTGAAGTTTAATTTCTCAATATTTAGCTTAATAGGTGTTTCTTTCTGTGATGCTCTGATTTATGTTTGGGTATATGCTTAACTGAAATCATCATACAATTATGTCTACTTACTGCATTCCTCTAGCAACTACAAAATTATTACTGTACCTTTGAAAATGCCAGTTGGTCCACTTGGTGGGGACAATAATAATATCAGTTACCATGTCTAAGGGCTCACACTGTACTAAGCACTGTGCCCTATGGGCTTTCTGTACATTATCACTTGTATTCCTTCTAGTAACCCTGTGCAGTAGATACCACTTTAGTTTTTTTTGCATTTGAAGAGTTAGGTTAAGAAGTGTCGATTTGGGAGGCTGAGGTGGTGGATCGCTTGAGCTGTGGAGTTCAGGACTAGCCTGGGCAACATGGTGAAACCCTGTCTCTGTTAAAAATACAAAAATTAGCCAGGTGTGGTGGCATGTGCTTGTAGTCCCAGCTACTTGGGCGAGAGAATCGCCTGAACTTTGGAGGCGGAGGTTGCAGTGAGCTGAGATCCTGCCACTGTACTCCAGCCTGGGCGACACACTGAGACTTTGTCCCCCTACCCCCCAAAAAAGAAGGGTTGGGTAATTTGTCCATGGTCACAAACTTTTTTTTAAGATGGAGTTTTGCTCTTGTTGCCCAGGCTGGAGTGCAATGGCACCATCTTGGCTCACCACAACCTCTACTTCCCGGTTTCAAGTGATTCTCCTGCCTCAGCCTCCCAAGTAGCTGGGATTACAGGCATGTGCCACCACACTCAGCTAATTTCGTATTTTTAGTAGAGACAGGGTTTGGCCATGTTGGTCAGGCTGGTCTCGAACTCCCGACCTCAGGTGATCCACCCGCCTCGGCCTCCCAGAGGGAGGCTGGGATTATAGGTGTGAGCCACTGCACCTGGCCCAAACTTTTTATTGTTAGAGATGTGCTTTGATCCCAAGGTTTCCGACTCAAGCCAGTATGCTGCATTGGAAAAGTAGTTGAGTCTTTAAAAAAAAAAGTTTTTTCTTATTAATAATGTAGTTCATGATTGCAAAAAAAAAATTACAAAATATATGAAGGCGCACAAAAGGAAAGGAAAATCACCTGTAATTTTACTAAACAGAAAAAAACTGTTAACATTACTTTATATATGTACATACAGTTGTGTATTGCATAACAACGGGGATACGTCCTGAGAAATGTGTCATTAGGTGATTATGTCATTGTGCAAACATCACAGTGTACTTACACAAACCTAGATGATACAGCCCACTGCACACCAAGGCTGTATGGTACAGCCTATTGCTTCTGTGCTACAAACCTGTATGACACGTTTCTGTATTGAATACTATAGGCAACTGTAACACAATGATAAGTATTTGTCTCTCTAGATATAGAAAAGATAAAGTAAAAATATGGTATAAAATATAAAATTGGTACACCTGTATGGAACGCTTATCATGAATGGAACTTGCAGGGCTGGAAGTTGCTCTGGGTGAGTCAGTGAGTGAGTAGTGAGTGAATTTGAAGGCCTAGGACATTACTGTACACTACTGTAGGCTATTAACACTGTACACTTAGGCTATACTAAATTTGTTTAAAAAGAGTTTTCTTTCTTCAGTAAGAAATTAACCTAGGCTGGGCACAGTGGCTCACACCTGTAATCAATCCTAGCACTTTGAGAGGCTGAAGGGAGTGTTGCTTAATGCCAGGAGTTTGAGACCAGCCTAGACAACATAACAAAACCTCATCTCTACCAACAACAACAACAAAATTAGCTGGGTGTGGCAGTGTGTACCTGTAGTCCTAGCTACTTGGCAAGCTGAAGTGGCAGCATTGCTTGAGCCCAGGAGTTCAAGGCTGCTGTGAATTATCATTGTGCCACTATACTTCAGCCAGAGTGATAAAGGAAGACCCTGTCTTGAAATAAAAATTTTTAAATAAAATTAATTAACTTTAGTTTACTATAACATTCTTTATAAGCTTTAAAAAATTTTAAACTTTTTGACTCTTTTGTAATAAACAGCTTAAAACACAAACACATTCTACAGCTGCACAAAAATTGTTTCTTTATATCCTGATTTTGTAAGCTTTTTTCTTTTATTGATTAATTGATTTACTGACACAACTGTACTCTCTCTTCAGGCTGGAATGCAGTGATGCGATTCTAGCTCACTGCAACCTCAAATTCCTGGACATAAGTGTTCCTCCTGCCTCAGCTTCCCAAGTAGCTAAGACTGCTAATTAAAAAAAAAAAAATTGTGTAGGGATTGGTGGGGGGGGGGTCTCATTATGTTGCTCAGGCTGGTCTCGAACTCCTGGCCTCAAGCAGTCCTCCCACCTCAGCCTCCCAAAGTACTGTGATTACAGGCATGAGCCACTGTGCCCAGCCACTTTTTTCCATCTTTATATTTTCTAAAAATCTTTTTCGTTAAAAACTAAAACAAATGTATTAACCTAGGCCTATACACAGAATCATCAGTATCACTGTCTTTCACTCCACATCTTGTCCACTGGAAGGTCTTCAGGGGCAATAATTCATGGAGCTGCCATCTGTAGTAACAATGCGTTCTTCTTGAAGGACCTCCTGAAGGACCTGCCTGAGGCTGTTTTACAGTTAACTTAAAAAAAAAAAAAAAAGTAGAAGGACTACACTCTAAAACAATGATTAAAAGTACAGTAAATACATAAACTAGTAACATAGTCATTTATTGTTATCAAGTGTTACATATTGTACATTATTATATGTGCTGTACTTTCCTACAACTGGCAGCTCAGTAGGTTGTATACACCAGTGTCTCTACAGACACAGTAATGTGTGGCACTAGGACATTTTGACAGCTAAGATGTCACTAGGCAATAAGAGCTTTTCAGTTCCATTATCATTCTGTGAAACCACTCATATATGCAGTCCGTCATTGCCAAAACGTTTTTATGCTGTGCATGACTGTCCATATATAGTAGATCCTTATTATTTACAGATTGGTGCTAAAATGTTTTTGTACCTCCTAAAGTCAATACTAAAGGTGCTTTAGTGGTCATTTATGCTCAGCAGAACAGCAAAAAATCTTGAGTCACCTGGCATGCATGTTCCCAGCTGAAGTCGAACAAGGCCACACTGCCTTCTTGTTTCAGCCTCATTAAGAGATGACCAGAGGGGCCGGGCGCGGTGGCTCAGGCCTGTAATCCCAGTACTTTGGGAAGCCCAGGCAGGCGGATCACGAGGTCAGGAGATCGAGACCATCCTGGCTAACACGATGAGACTCTGTCTTTACTAAAAATACAAAAAATTAGCCAGGCGTTGTGGCGGGTGCCTGTAGTCCCAGCTACTTGGGAGGCTGGGGCAGGAGAATGGCGTGAACCCGGAAGGCGGAGCTTGCAGTGAGCCGAGATCACTCCATTGCACTCCAGCCTGGGGGACAGAGCAAGACTCTGTCTCAAAAAAAAAAAAAAAAAAAAAAAAAGATGACCAGAGGACAGAGACTGCAGGGAAGCAGTACAGGGTAGTGCAAGAAGCTCTGGCCCTGGGGCCAGTTGTGTGTGGGGAGGGGGCATTTGAATCTAACCTCTGGCACCAGTTTTTGGAGCAACCTCAGATAAGTCGCTTAACATTTCTGAACCAACTTTTCTCATTTGTAAAAATAGAATCTACCAGGATAAATTGGTTTTAGGACTTAAGACTATAATCAATCCATGTATATATAAGTACAGATTTTCCCAAGGAGCAGTGGTTCAGTGTTTGCCAATTCCTTTTTTGTAGAGATTTTATAGAACATAACTATCACTAATAACAAGAATCAACTGGCTGGGCGTGGTGGCTCATGCCTGTAATCCCACCACTTCGGAAGGCCGAGGAGGGTGAATCATTTGAGGTCAGGAGTTCAAGACCAGCCTAGCCAACATGGTGAAACCCCATACAAAATTGGCTGGACGTGGTGGCACGTGCCTGTAATCCCAGCTACTTGGGAGGCTGAGGCAGGAGAATTGCTTGAATCTGGGAGACGAAGGTTGCAGTGAGCTGAGATCGCACCACTGCACCACAGCATGAGACTCCGTCTAAAAAAAAAAAAAAGGAATCAACCATAACAAGATATGTATGTGTATATCTGGAGAGTTTCTTTTTATGCATGAATGCACAGGTCTATATCTATTCCCTTTTTTTGGCATTATAAAAGGATACATACTGTACCTTGCTTTGTAACCTGTGTTTTTCATCTAATAATATGCTATCAACATTTTCTATTACTGTGAAATATTGTTTTATAGCATGATTTGTGACATTCAGGAAATATGTTTTGAGCACATACTGTATTGCCACTAGGTAGGGGAGACAGACATGAAACACTCACCCAATTACAATTGGCTGATTACAATTTTTTTTTTTTTTTTTTTGAGGCGAAATCTTGCTTTGTTGCCCAAGCTGGAGTGCAGTGGCATGATCTCGGCTCACTACAACCTCCATCTCCTAGGTTCAAGCGATTCTCCTGCCTCAGCCTCCCGAGTAGCTGGAATTATAGGTGCCTGCTGCCACGCCTGGCTAATTTTCATATTTTTAATAGAGATGGGGTGGATTTCACCATGTTGGTCAGGCTGGTTTTAAACTCCTGACCTCAAGCAATCCCCCCACCTCGGCCTCCCAAAGTGCTGGGATTATAGGTGTGAGCCACCCTGGCCTGATTACAAATTTGATAAGATCTGCAAAGGAGAAGTGCAGATTCCTATGAGAGTGTATAATGGGAAAATCTCACCTCTTTTGGGATCCTCAGAGGAGGCCTCTGGGGTATTTGCATTTAAGCTGGGAACAGCAGGATGTCAGTGTAGAGTGGGCAAGAGTGGTGGAGGCTGGGAGTGTGTAGATTACCCACTTTCCTACTGACCCTTGCTTGGTGAGCGTTGAATAAAACCAAGCTTTGAAGGAACTGTTGAATAATTTTTTCACAGTTCTTGGATATAGGCTAGTCTTTGTATATATCCTTAATTCCTTAGGATTAGCCATTCCAGAAGTGGAATTACTTGGGCGGATGGTTAGCACATATTTTGAGGTTTCTATTAGATATTGTTCAAATGGTGTACTCATTTCTCCTACTTTCAGCGACATAGGAAATTATTATTTTAATGTTTGCTTTAGTCAGTTTTAAGACACAGATACAGCCTATTATTTTATTTACTGCTTCCATATTGCTTGTCTTATTTTAGAATATTTAGATAACCTTTGTACTTTTAAAGTGTTACAAAGAGTACATTTTCACCTATTTACACTGGAAAATAACTTCATTAGATACAAAGAAGCTAAATGTATACAATTATTAGAAAAATATCTCTAGTAGTATACAGAAGATAATTATGTTATAATTATCTAGGGCATACTATGGAAATATTAATTTTTTTGGAGGTCCTTCTAATACATCTGTGAAGACTTCTGCAAAACTAAAACAACTAGAAGAGGAGAATAAAGATGCTATGTTTGTGTTTTTATCTGATGTTTGGTTGGACCAGGTGGAAGTATTGGAAAAACTTCGCATAATGTTTGCTGGTAGGTCTTATTTTTTTTCTTCTTTCTCGAACTCTTATGAGGGTTCATGTTTTAAAACTTTTTGAGTATTCTATTTATCTTTTTGAGTATTCTATTTAAAAAAAAACACTGAGTTAGCAATGAGATAATTTAAATTAGATTTCATTTTAAAGACTTAAATTTTTACATTAAGAAAAAAACCTGTGTGTGTGTGTGTGTGTGTGTGTTTATAGTCATGATAAATAAGAATTAGTCCTGAAGTTCAAGACCAGCTGGCCAGCATAGTGAGACCCCATCTCTAAACAAAAACAAAAACAAACTGGGTTTAAGTGTGAGCCTATTACATTGGGCAGGTTACTTAACCTAAGTCTCAGATTTTATGGATGTTCTGAGGAGTAATTAAGCCAATGCAGGCCTGGCCTATAGTAAGTGCTCAATAAATGGGTACTGTTATTAGTATTATTTTAATAAGTTATTAAAATGTTATTTTAATTAATATAAATTTTTATTATTAGAAAGTCATGGTTAAAGGGTTTTTAACTTGATTTGTAGACTAGAAAAGTATTGTTCATTACTCTTTTATTCTTTAGGTTATTCACCAGCACCTCCAACCTGCTTTATTCTGTGTGGTAATTTTTCATCTGCACCATATGGAAAAAATCAAGTTCAAGCTTTGAAAGGTATTAAGGATCTATTTAATAAGAAGTGTTTCTATAGTCATATAAACTAAAGTAATAAGAAATTATCCATAATATTTTAATTAAGAATATACAGGATTATATCTAATCAAATATAATTTTATGGCATTATATGCAAATTTAATTCAATACCTTTTTAAAATTTTAGATTCCCTAAAAACTTTGGCAGATATAATATGTGAATACCCAGATATTCACCAAAGGTAATGATCTCTACCACTATATATTTTTTCACCGTTTTGCTTAAAAATAAACAAAAAATGAATTTTGCTATATCAGCAATTATTACAAAACTAAGGAAGAAAGATAAAGTTGAGAAAATTAAAAGAGCTAAGAGATAAAGTTATCCTCACATTGTACTAGAGGTTTATAATGAAAAGTATTGAAAGGGATAGAGGTAATTTCAGCCATACTTGGAATTTCTTCATGGCATTACTCTTAAGAGTCTAGAGCTTCACTCTCCAATATGATAGTCACTGGCCATATGTCTCTTTAAATTTAAGTTTAATTAAATTTAAATAAAATATAAAATTCAGTCCATCAGCTATGCTAGCCACAATTCAGGTGTTCAATTGGACAGTGCAGATATAGAACTTTTCTATCATGACATTACTAGACAGTGTTGGTCTGGAGACTTAATAGTTCATTTATTATAATGCATGAAATTTAAATTTTTTTTAATTTTAAAGTGAAAACAAAGGGAATAACTTGCTTTTAAGCTATTGGATAGTGTTACAATAGTATTTTTAAATGAATTGTGTTGAATTTTGCTACAGTAGTCGTTTTGTGTTTGTACCTGGTCCAGAGGATCCTGGATTTGGTTCCATCTTACCAAGGTAAGTTTTGTTCAAATTTTTGCAACAGTGTAGAAAATTTTGTAAAATTTAAAAAGATAAATTATATCACATAAATTGTTTTTATAGGCCACCACTTGCTGAAAGCATCACTAATGAATTCAGACAAAGGGTACCATTTTCAGTTTTTACTACTAATCCTTGCAGGTAAGAATTAGTATTTTGTGTTAGACATTTTTCCTTTCATTTAAAAATTAACTCAGCCAGGTGTGGTGGCTCATGTCTGTAATCTCAGCACTTTGGGAGGCCGAGGCAGGCAGGTTGCTTGGAGTTCCGAGACCAGCTTTGGCAACACAGTGAAACCCATCTCTACAAAAAATACAAAAATTAGCTGGGCTTGGTGGCACGTGTCTGTGGTTCTACTGAAGAGGCTGAGATGGGAGGATCACTTGAGCCTGGTAGGTGGAGAGGTTGCTGTGAGCTGAGAATGCACTACTGCATTCCAGCCTGCAGCCTGGGCAGACCCTGTCTCAAAAAAACAAAAAACAAAAAAACAAAAAAAACAAAAAACAAAAAAACTAACTTGATTCCTAAAATGTGTCTCTGAATTTCGACTGTTATGGAATAAATATAAGAAGAACATTTATTTTTGTTTTAGGTTTCTCAAAACTTTGAAAATAGTTTAACTACATTTAAATAATTTATTGGTAGTCAATTCAGACTCTTGAATAATGGATAGCAGTTTAAAAATAGATATTATTATTACACATCCTTTAAGAAAGGTTACAAAGGAAGAATGCAAAGATTACTTATTTACTGTTGGTATTGCTCATTGTAATCATAAGTTCTTCCTGTGGGAATACCATCAGAGTCAGCTTTGGTTCGCCTCTTTTCTGCCTACATTGACTCCTTTGCTGGCCTTCTCCAGTGTCCTCTGGCTTTAAGTATCATCTGTGTATTGACACCTTCCACATTTATATTTCCACTTCAACCTACCTTCCAAACTCCAGACTCAGGTATCCAGTTGCCTACTTATCACCATCCCAACCTAAGTGAACTCCTGATCTTCTTCCCCACCAGTGTCCCTAACCTCTTCTGTAGACTTCTCCATCTTAGTTCATGGCACCCTCATGGTCTGAACAATGATTATTCCAGTTGTTCAGGCCAAACACTTTGGGGTTTCTCTCACATGTTTTTTCAGGAAGTCCTATTAACTTCAAATTATATCCAGAATCTGCTACCTCTCTATACCTCTACCTCCACAACCCTCTACCACAGTGGTCCCCAACCTTTTTGGCACCAGGGACTGGTCTTATGGGAGACAGACCCCAGGGGGGTGGGGGTGATTTTGGGATGATTCAAGCGTATTACACTTATTGTGCACTTTATTTCTATTATTATTACATTGTAATATATAATAAAACAATTATACAACTTACCATAATATAGAATCAGTAGGAGCCCTGAGCTTGTTTTCCTGAAACCAGATGGTCCCATCTGGGGATGATGGGAGACAGTGACAGATCATCAGATATTAGATTCTTATAACGAGTGTGCAGCCTAGATCACTCACATGTGCAGTTCACAACAGGATTCGTGGTCCTGTGAGAATCTAATGCCCCTACTGATCTGACAGGAGGCAGAGGTCAGGATGTAATACAACTGATGGGGAGTGGCTGTAAATACAGATGAAGCTTTGCTTGCTTGCAGCCTGCTGCTCACCTCCTGCTGTGTGGTCCAGTTCCTAACAGACCATGGACTGGTACCAGTCCATAGCCTGGAGGTTGAGGAGCCCTGCTCTGCCATCTTCTCGGCCTGGATTATTACAATAGCCTCCTAATTGGTCTCCAGCTTTTACCCCTTCCCCTCCATATTCTATTCTTAATGCAGTGTGAAAGTGATCCTGTAAAGCATAAGGCATATCCCATCCACCTTCCTGATCCTGGAAAAAGGGACCCCTCATGTGATTTAGTGACAGCCGTATCCTTGCAGTGGTAATCAAGGCCCTGTGTGATCTGGCTCCATAACCTCTCTGCTTTCCTCTCCTCCCCATTTACTCCAGCCACACTAGCCTCCCTTCTGTTCCTCAAGGATGCCGGGCGAGCTCCAGTCTGAGGGCCTGGGCTCCATCTGTTCCCTTTGCCTGCAGTGCGCTTCCTCTGGCTATCTGCTTGACTAAGTCCCTCTTCCACTTCAAGCTTGTGCTCAAGTCACACTAAATTATGAGCCCGGCCTGTTCTGATCATCCTATTAATATGCCCGCCTTCTAGGCTCTCTCTTACCACATATGCTATCCCCCTTAGCCTGTCTTTTTCTTTTTCTCTTAATGCTTAATTATCTTAAAACATACTATATGATTATGTTCGCTTTTTATTTTCTCAGCCCCACCCCCTACTAGAATGTAAACTGTATGAGGGCTGGGATCTTTTGGTTCTGTTCGCTAATCCCTAGAATGGGGTAGGCATATATTAAGAGCTCAATACATAGCTGTTAAATGAATAGATGAATAGACAGACTCTGGTTGAAGTTTTGTGTGGTGAACAGTCAATGTGGGAATGGGGCTGTATTGTAAGAGATTTTACCTTTAAAATTAATCTCATTTTTTTCTGAGAAGTCAAATTCAACTACTGTTTTCATTTCAGAATTCAGTACTGTACACAGGAAATTATTGTCTTCCGTGAAGACTTAGTAAATAAAATGTGCAGAAACTGTGTCCGTTTTCCTAGCAGCAATTTGGCTATTCCTAATCATGTAAGTGAAACAACTTTTTTATTAAACTGCCTTACATGTTGCATTATATAAAATTTTATTAAGCCACTTAATAATTTGTCCTTGGGTTAGTACATTTATTTATGGTTCAAAATAGTTTGAACATACTTTTGTCAGTAAGTTAATTTTTGTTAGTGAAGTCAGTGTTTCTCAGCTTTCTACTGAAGTGTATACCCTAAAGGACAGAGAAAAGCTGAGAATAAGCATGAAATTTCTTTCAAGCTTCGTGTTTTGCCTTTTAAACTCTTAAATTATACTTGAAAATATATGTATATTTGTTTTAATAAACTGTTCTTATTTATCCCATTGGTTACATATTTTATATAGTATGTCCATATCACAAGAATGTGCAGTATTTATCTTGTAGCTTCGAGGTTCCTTGACAATAGTTGTCAATCCCAGGTTACATATACCCCCATTTGAGAAGTACGGAAATAGATGTTACAGAGCATTTTTATTATTCATTTTATAATATTTAAAGTTTATGGACCAGGTGCAGTGGCTTATGCCTGTAATCCCAGCACTTTGGATGGCTTGCTTGAGGCCAGGAGTTTGAGACCAGCCTGGGCAGCATAATGATGTATATGTTATTAAATGAAAACTCATAGATTTTTTTTTCCCTAAAATACAGAATAGTTTATTTCATTTTTAAATTAGTGTCTCCCAAAGCTCTGTGAGTCAAAGCTTTCCTAGTTTCTCAAATTTTCTGGTTCCTTTTGGTAATTAATATTTAATTTGAAATTATTTGTTTAGCTATTTTCACTTTTGCAAATGAACTGAAGTTTGCTTTGTTTTGTGCTCTCTTGTAGTTTGTAAAGACTATCTTATCCCAAGGACATCTGACTCCCCTACCTCTTTATGTCTGCCCAGTGTATTGGGCATATGACTATGCTTTGAGAGTGTATCCTGTGCCCGATCTACTTGTCATTGCAGACAAATATGATCCTTTCATTATGACAAATACTGAATGCCTCTGCATAAACCCTGTAAGAATGTAGTTAATCTTATATAGTCATTGTTTATCAAGATTAGAGTGCATTTTTTAATTTAAAAATATATATTTAATAAAATTATTGTCGAAGTAAAAATATGCTATTAGTGAAACATTGAATTAAGTTTCTATACACAGAAAGTTGGTATACACAGAAAGTTCTTAAACTTTCAGTATAGTGACTATAAAGTAACGTGACTTTAAAAAAAACAAACAAAAAAACAAGCATACCAAAACATAAATTCAAAAGAGTAATTTTCTCCTCTTCAGAACTTATCTTGGGATTCCTTTCTGGGAATTGCTTCAGAGCCTACATATTGGTGGTACTTGTCCTTTGAGAATGATTTTGATTTTTGGAAATTGCACAGGTCCCAAAAATCTAAGCCTGATTAATGTAGAAACCTCATTGGTACATATTTTATTACTTAGTTTTATGTAGAACCTTGAAATTGCTTCAGAATCTTGAGGTTGCTTCAGAATTTCTGCAGAAATATAATTGACTTTTAGGCCAGGTGTGGTGGCTTACACCTGTAATCCCAGCACTTTGGGAGGCCAAGGCGGGTGGATCACGAGGTCAGGAGTTCAAGACCAGCCTGACCAACATGGTGAAACCCCATCTCTACTAAAAATTACAATAATTAGCTGGGTGTGGTGGTGCGCACCTGTAATCCCAGCTACTCGGGAGGCTGAGGCAGGAGAATTGCTTGAACCAGGGAGGCAGAGGTTGCAGTGAGTGGAGATCACGCCATTGCACTCCAGCCTGGGCGACAGAGTGAGACTCCATCTCAAAAAAAAAAAAGAAAAGAAAAGAAATATAGGCCGGGCGCGGTGGCTCACGCCTGTAATCCCAGCACTTTGGGAGGCTGAGGCGGGTGGATCACGAGGTCAAGAGATCGAGACCATCCTGGCTAACATGGTGAAACCCCGTCTCTACTAAAAATACAAAAAATTAGCTGGGCGAGGTGGCGGGTGCCTGTAGTCCCAGCTACTTGGGAGGCTGAGGTAGGAGAATGGCATGAACCCAGGAAGCAGAGTTTGTAGTGAGCCGAGATCGCGCCACTGCACTCCAGCCTGGGCGACAGTGAGACTCCGCCTCAAAAAAAAAAAAAAAAAAAAAAAGGGAAAGGAATATAATTGACTTTTTGAACTTGGAGAGTAAATACTGCATAAACAATGACATAAACACAGTTATGTCAAACAAAACTATGTCCACTAGAGATTTTTAATATGCATGCTTCCTTGATTCTTGTGAATTTTAGACTTTACTAATTTTTTGTTTCATCTGAGTAATTTCTAGAAACATCATGCCTTATTTTTGGCATGGTGCTGGGTCTGTAATCCCAGCACTTTGGGAGGCCGAGGCAGGAAGATGGCTTGAGTCCAGGAGTTCACAACCAGCATGGGCAACATAGAAAGTGCCTGTCTCTACCTACTTTGCTTTCCTCAAACACACAGTTTGTCTGGCTTCTTCTAAGACATGGCTTATCAGCCTTGGCACTTTTGACATTTTGGACCAGTAATTTTTGGTTGTAGGGGCTATCCTGTGCATTGTAAGCTGTTTAGCAGCATCCCTGGCCTCTATCCACTAAATACCAGTAGTATTCCCCAGCTATAACAATCAGAAATGTCTCCAGACATTGGCCAAATGTCCCCCTGAGGGACAAAGTAACCCTGGTTAAGAACCTCTGCTTTAAGAATGAACACAGTTAACTGATTTGGTTTTATTGCTTAGAAATTTATGACCTGATTTTTATTCACATTGAAATAGTCTTTCATGGTGATGCTATTTCCTTACTTAAACTTTGGGCATTGTCCTAGTTAATGCTCTATTTGAATATACCTTATTTCTGAATTTTTCTACTTTTTCATCCCTGTGAGTAAACCACCACCTCCTACACCATCATATCTTTTTTACCTTATTTATACCTTTGGGGCAAGCTCAAAACTAGCCTTAGACATTACTTCATCCTTTCTTGATATTTATTCACGTTAACGAATGCCTGCCATAGGCTAGGTGTTGGGTTCGGTGCTTGGGGCACAAAGACTGAAAAGTCAGGGCCTCTGCTCAGCCACTTGAGAGTTTCATAGTAGACAAACAATTGTATGTGTGATTATTGCTCAGTTGCTTTACAGGCACATAGGAAGGGAATCAAACAGGCACATAGGAATGCAAATCAGTTTTGCATTAGAGAGAGGGGCAGGAAGGACTTCTTGAACTTGCTGATTGTCTCACATGCATATTTGGCGTTACACAGTCTGTTTATTTCTTATACTAAGTAGAGCTCCTCCTAAGGATTTCCAACCTCATCTTTTAGCATAAGACTGTCTAGCCAACTCAAAAGACTTTTGCTTCAAGTGGAGATATTTTATTGTAACAACTGTGTACAAAGATCATGTAAAAATCTGTTATGTTACTTTATAGTCACATCTTGTCATTTTAAGTCATGACCAAAGAATTTTAAAAAACAGGGATTATTTTATAAAACTTGAGTATTCGGCTGGGCACGGTGGCTCATGCCTGTAATCCCAGCACTCTGAGAGGCCGAGGTGGGCAGATCACCTGTGCCCAGGAATTCAAGACCAGCCTGGGTAACACAGTGAAACCCTGTCCATCTTTACAAAAAATACAAAAATTAGCTAGGCGTGGTGGCCCATGCCTGTGGTCCCAGCTACCTGGGAGGCTGAGATGGGAAGATCGCTTGAATCCCGGAAATGGAGGTTGCAGTGAGATTGCCCCACTGCACTCCAGCCTGGGTGATGAGAGTGAGACCATGTCTCAAAAAAATAAATAAATAAAATAAAAAATAAAAAATATATATATTGTGTTTTAAAAAATTTATTAAAAAAAAAAAAGTCTGAGCATTCACTTACAGCCATTTTTCTCCCCCAAAGGGCTCTTTTCCAAGAAGTGGATTTTCATTCAAAGTTTTTTATCCTTCTAATAAGACAGTAGAAGATAGGTAAGTGTGTGCACAGACACAGCAAGAAAGATCTTTCTCTAGGTGTTAAATTACTGAAAATGAGATGTTCTATCAGTATATTGGGATTTTTGAAAATGTCTACAGTGGCCCATAAGAAATATTATTGGCTGAGCTTATCACGGTTATGCTGTGTGACATAGAATTGTGGGTACATGACGGTACGTTTGTGTTGAAATAGATCAAGAACTGTTTTCTGGGGGAAATCTCAGGCCAGCTGTGGAGGTGGGCTAGTTCTCTTACAGGCCGACTTCTGAGGATGGTCTCATTCTTCTGAGAGGTCAGTCCTGCCCTCCGTATGGTTGCTTCTTAGGTACTTTCCCTTAAATTGACAGTGAGGGAGCTGTGTGTGAGTTTGGTGATGGTATGGGGTTAGAGTTACAGAAAGGTCTTGAGAAAGAAGAAAATAATCACCTAGTGGGTAGTAGTTTTCACAGGGTGATCTATGTAGATCACCCACATCAGAATCCTCTGGGGTCCTTGTTAAAAATGTTAAGTTAGGATTTTGCCTCAGACTCATCAAATGACTTTCTAATTGTAAAGAATATTATTTCCTGTAATTTCAGGCATCCTAACATGTGATTTCTCAGATAACTATATTTTGAAAAAGTTCCCACCACTGGTTAAGAACAAGTGACCAGGCAGGGCACGGTGGCTCACACCTGTAATCCCAGGACTTTGGGAGACCGAGGTGTGTGGATCACGAGGTCAGGAGTTTGAGAACAGCCTGACCAACATGGTGAAACCCTGTCTCTACTAAAAATACAAAAATTACCCGGGTGTGGTGGCGTGTGCCTGTAATCCCAGCTACTCAGGAGGAGGAGGCTGAGGCAGGAGAATTGCTTGAACCTGAGAGGTAGAGGTTGAGTGAGCAGAGATGGCGTCACTGCACTCCAGCCTGGGCAACAGAGTGAGACTCTATCTCAAAAAAAAAAAAAAAAAAAAAAAAAAAGCAAGTGACCAAATCAAGTAACTCCCCTGCAGGTTATTGTCAGAGAATATAATCTTGAACACAGCCCAAATGTCTTTTTCTTTTTGGAATTAACATATTTATTTAAAATAAAAGTGAATACAAAATGAATAATTTTCAAAACAATGCTTATAAATATAAAATTGAAAAGGAGGCCAGATGCTGTGGCTCTTTTCCAGCCCACTTGTCTACGCTGGATATCCTGAGGGCACTTGATTTTGTGACCCCAGGACTAAGTCAACTCTGAGGGCTGTCAGCCTGGAGCATACAGTCTTGTCCACTGTTAGAATGTCTTTTACTAAAATAAGATTTGGCATAAAACTTGTAGACATAGAACAGTCTGCAGCCATTCGTGGTGGCTCACACCTGTAATCCAGCACTTTGGGAGGCCAAGGCAGGAAGATGACTTAAGTCAGGAGTTTAAGACCAGCCTGGGCATCATGGCAAAGCCTGTTCTCTACAAAAAAATACAAAAAATTAGCTGGGTGTGGTGGCCCACGCCTGTAGTCCCAGTTATTGGGGAGACTGAGGTGGGAAGATCACTTGAGCTCACTTGAGCTCGGGAGTCAGAGGTTGCAGTGAACTGTGATTGGTCCACATTGCACTCCAGCCTGGGTGACAGCTGTCAAGTACCCTGTCTCATGGTACTTGTAGTTGATGCTCACTCTTTGTCAAACTGAAATAGTTGCTTCCTTTATCTGCTGTGGCCTCAGATGCTGACAACTTTGACATAATTTCCAAACTATAATTTTGTATTGGTAACTGGGGAATCTTTCAATGCTAGATCAAACAAACTGATGGAAGTTTATGTTTTAGGAAAACAAAAGTTTCAAGATATATTGAAATAATCTGGTCGTCTTGCCATTTAGTTTCTCCTAAGAAGCCTTCTGTTAGAATATTTGTGAAATCATATTATGGAATTAATCACAGAAATGTAGTCAAAGTTGATAAAATTAATCCTGTTTAAACATGACTTTCAAGTAGTTTTATTTAAAAACACAATATTGGTGATGTTTTGGAGGAAATACACATTCTCACATGTAGTTGGTCAGAATGAAAAATGGCAAAAACCTTTATGGAGGGCAATTTGACAAGATTTATTAATGCTTACACCAACAATTCCACTTTTAGGAATTTATCCTATAGGTATACTTAAGCCTATGCATACAAGTAGGTACATCATATAGAATTAGGTACAGCTGGCTTTTTACTGCAGTGTTTTTTTTTTTCTTCTTTTTTGTGAGACGGAGTCTTGCTCTGTTGCCCAGGCTAGAGTGCAACAGCATAGTCTTGGCTCACTGCAACCTCCATCTCTTGGGTTCAAGCGATTCTCCTGCCTCAGCCTCCCAAGTAGCTGGGATCACAGGCACATGCCACCATGCCTGGCTAATTTTTGTATTTTTAGTAGAGACAGAGTTTCACCATGTTGGCCAGGCTGGTCTCAAACTCCTGACCTCAGGTGATCCACCGGTCTTGGCCTCCCAAAGTGGCTGGGATTACAGGCATGAGCCACTGCGCCCAGCCTTTTTACTGCAGTTTTTATACCAAGAAATTTTAAAAATGTATATATATCTAAATATTTGTACTTATTCAGAACTTTCTGATTTACTTAAATTTCTTAGCATCAAAGAAGTAAATATAGATAAATATAATGTATTTACTACTAATGGAAAAAAGGTGTAGAAAGTATGCATAATATCCTATCACTTCTGTATGTGTTTTTAAAGCATAAGCCCACATATACATGTGCTTATATATGATTAGAATACTTTTTTTTTTTTGGAGATGGAGTTTCGCTCTTGTTGCCCAGGCTGGAGTGCAATGGCGCAATCTTGGCTCACTGCAACCTCCGCCTTCTGGGTTCAAGAGATTCTCCTGCTTCAGCCTCCTGAGTAGCTGGGATTACAGGCATGCGTCACCATACCTGGCTAATTTTGTATTTTTAATACAGACGGGGTTTCTCCAAGTTGGTCAGGCTGGTCTCGAACTCCTGACCTCAGGTGATCCACCCGCCTCTGCCTCCCAAAATGCTGGGATTATAGGCGTGAGCCACCGTGCCCGGCTACCTTTTTTTTAAATTAGTCTACCTTTGTAAGGACATATAGTTGTCGGCTGGGCCCGGTGGCTCATGCCTCTAATCCTAGCACTTTTTGGGAGGCTGAGGCGGGTGGATCACCTGAGGTCAGGAGTTCAAGACCAGTCTGTCCAACATGGTGAAACCTTGTCTCTACTGAAAATACAAAAATTAGCCAGGCGTGGTGGCAAGTGCCTATAATCCCAGCTACTCAGGAGGCTGAGGCAGGAGAATCACTTGAACCCAGGAGGCAGAGGTTGCGGTGAGCCGAGATTACACCATTGCACTCCAGCCTGGGCGATAGAGTGAGACTCCCTCTCGGAAAAAAAAAAAAGGGACATATATTTGCTTTTTGGGAGCAGAAAAGGGGGCATGAGAATGACTTATTTTTTTAGAGTCTCCTTTTGAATTTGAAACAGTATGTATGTATTGACCTATTTTTTTAAATCAATTAACTACACCTATTTTTAAAAAAAGTAACTACAACTAAGTATTAGTAAGTATACAACTTAAGTTTCCAAACATTTAATTTTTTTTTCTATTTTCAGCAAACTTCAAGGCTTTTGAGATTCTTAAAGACCATCTGAAGAAAATTCATCAGTTTTCTGCTTAACTCTATATCTTATGTGATTTTGATATTACAATAAAATTATGGTAAACTTTAGGATGTTCTGCTTAAATTTGTATTTTGTGAAATTTTGATACTAAGTGATAAATATGATGGTATACTTGAGAAAGTTTTCTAGGAAAAATATTTTCTGCATAGTCTTTTAAGAAAAATATATGGGGGCCGGGCGCGGTGGCTCACGCCTGTAATCCTAGTGCTTTGGGAGGCCGAGGCGGGTGGATCACCTGAGGTCAGGAGTTCGAGACCAGCCTGGCCAAGATAGCAAAACCCCATCTCTACTAAAAAGAAAATACAAAAATTAGCTGGGCGTGGTGGCGGGCGCCTGTAATCCCAGCTTCTCGAGAGGCTGAGGCAGGGAGAATCACTTGAACCTGGGAGGCGGAAGTTGCGGTGAGCCAAGATTGTGCCATTGTACTCCAGCCTGGGTGACAGAGCAAGACTCTGTCAAAAAAAGAGAAAGAAATAAAAATATGTGGATATGTATATACTTTTTTTTTTTTTTGGAGACGGAGTCTAGCTCTGTCAGCCAGGCTAGAGTGCAGGGAGAATCGCTTGAACCTGGGAGGCAGAGGTTGCAGTGAGCCGAGATCGCGCCACTGCATTCCAGCCTGGGCGACAGAGAGACTCCATCTCAAAAAAAAAAAAAAAAAAGACAAAAAACCCCCCAAAATACAATAATTAGCCGGGCGTGATAGCACACGCCTGTAGTCCCAGCTACTTGGGAGGCTGAGATGAAAGAATCGCTTGAGCCTGGGAGGCAGAGGTTGCAGTGAGCTGAGATCAGGCCACTGCACTCCATCCTGGGCGACACAGTGAGACTCTGTTTCAAAAAAAAAAAAAAAAAAAAAATTACAAAGAGCCTGGACTGGAAGATATTGCTTTCAAAGACAATTAGCTTTTGACAGAAAAGGTACTAATAAAAAAATATAAAAATGACACAGTGAAAGGGAAATTCCTGAAGGAAATTTAATATGAACACAGTGATAAGTGAATTTAGCAGCAAAGAGAACATGACAATCTGATATGTGGTTTGGGGATGGAAAATTGGAAGAATGTTAGAAGGGGCCTAATGTTAGAAGAGCAAGGTTTAACTTTAATTTCAAGAATAACCTGGTAAAATAGAAGTTTAAAGATGAAATCAAGACATAAATTTAAACAGTTTGGGCCTAGAAAGTGGCAGTAAAATAGACACGCAAGTCCGCTGGTCCAGTTATGAGACTCACAGAGCTAAATATGAATGATGATGGGCAGATGTTTATAAATGGAAATTGAAATCAAGGTGTCCTCTCATTCACTGGATACATAATTGCTTCTATAATTAAAGCAGAGGTATTTTGAGATCTTTTCAAGAACACAGTGAAAGTAGGGTGCATTTAGGAGTTAAAGAAGATGAAGTGAAGTGAAACAAGGCAGTGTAAATTGCCAGAAGCAGGCCATCAGTATTAGAATAAGGTAAGGCAGGAACTAGAACCAGGTGAGGATCAACATCGTCCAGAGATGGAAAAGAAAGCCAAGGTCTGAAAGACGGGACAGCAGAGGAGCCGGTGTGAAAGAATGTCTGGACTTTGCTTTAGTAAAGAACAGAGACAGTGTGTTCCCAGCTGGGTGTTCCCAACTGGGTGTTTAATCAGCTGAAGCCCGGCTGATCTCACTGCTGCAATCTGTTTATGAGGCACCATTAAGTGAAGGTACACCTCAAAGCAGGAGCCAGATTGTTAACACACAAAGACAGTGGTAAGGTTTCTCTACTATAAGAAAAGCAAACACGTGTTTTCTGTAGGGAAACCACAGAATGCCAGACTGGACAGACCGAATGAAGCATTCTTCAGCCAGGGGCAGCCAAGCAGGAAACCAGGCCTATGGGGCCATTTTAGAGAAATCTGGATTTTTTGGTACAATATCCTGACTTCGCAAGCACTAATTTAAACTGCAGTTTGCAACCAAGAAGACAGGCTTACAGATTGGATTGTGTTCATGAACTGTTTTCCCTGCCTTATAGGCACAGGAATTTAATTTTGTGGTCCATAAGAGATCCCTATTAAGCAAAATCAGGTGAGCCCCAATCATTCACCACCATCTGTGAAATTTAGTGTCCTCTTGTAATGGTGGTGGTAGCTCAGAGCAGGGAAGGTAAACTTAAAATGGAACATTTCATTCTGATCCTATGCACATATATGCGTTTTCTCTGGAGCCAAGGCTCTTACCCACTCTATTCAAAGGCTCCACTTTTATTGTTTTTATTGTGCTTACACTTTGGGCTTTTTAGGCAGGTTTTCTGAATTAAAGGGCTGGGGTGGGGGGGTTGCGGAAAAGGTTGCAAGACCATTGCTCCAATTCCTTAATACACGTATTAAATGTTTACTATGCTAGGCACTGTGCTAAGTGCTTATTCATTGCGCAATTTAATCCTCATTAGGTTCACTATTACCTTTAGTTATACATGAAGAAAACAGGCATAGGTAGGTTAAATAAGTTGCCCAAAGTCACACAGCTGGTAAGGGTCACAGCAGAGTTGATGCTGGGTTATCTGACTGGAGTCCAGGCGCCTCAACAGCATGGTATTGTCTTGCCTTCGTCTACTTCCTTACTGAACATGCTACTGAAGTTATACAAGATCATTTATCTTGAGCAGTGTTTCAGACTGAAGGTCAAACTGATCAGTGGGTTGAAATATTAATGAGTCATGGCAGAATAGAAAATTCCAGTGCATTAAGTTTTGTCTCATGAAGCTGTTTGTTATGTATTAGGATCTGGCATGTGCTATCACAGTATCTCACTTAAGTCAGTAGGTCTCAGCCATCTACTCTGGACCTCTACTTCCCAATAAGTAGAGCAAATGGCATCTGAAGAGAGCAAATGCAGTATTTGCGGAAGGATAGGATAAGAGAGTTTGCACAAAGGGGTTAATAACTGATAATGGCTCAATACCTAGGAACTTCTCCCTCCAAAAGGCATTAATTTTTTTTTTTTGAGACGGAGTTTCACTCTTGTCGCCCAGGCTGGAATGCAATGGTGCAATCGTGGCTCACTGCAACCTCAGCTTCCCGGGTTCAAGAGATTCTCCTGCCTCAGCCTCCCAAGTAGCTGGGATTACAGGCACCCGCCACCACGCCTGGCTAATTTTTGCATTTTTAGTAGAGGTGATGTTTTACCATGTTGGCCAGGCTGGTCTCGAATTCCTGACCTCAGGTGATCCACCCACCTCGGCCTCCCAAAGTGCTGGGATTATAGGTGTGGGCCACTGCGCCTGGCCCATTATTTTTTTAAGGATAGCTTTCCTTAATGGATGAATTTTAGGCAAGAGAACATTTGTTTTGGGCAAGGGGGCTCTTCCACAACTGTACACTGTCTTTTCCCAAAGAGATTCTTCTGGGAAAGAGAACATCACATAGTAAGAAACTTGGCAAAGCAGAGGGCAGGAACCCTCAGAGAATCTAATGAAAGCTATGGGCCCTATGGGCCTCTACTGAGACCCATGTCCCCCAGCCCCACATGAGCCTGCCCCTACACATAATTTCAGAGGGTTCAGGAACCCTAAAGTCCATTATCACTTCTAAACAACCAGTTGTAGTTTGTTGTCCTTTGAGAAGTATGGTGTGTTCATGTGTTCATGTTTGGAAATGCCTTTTTTAAGGTCAAACGTCCAGAATTTTGATGTTACAAAGGTGAGTGAAAATAAGTTGACAATTAATCCTTGGTTATGCTCACTGACGTCAGGGTTATAATAGAGTGCAATTTTACACATCCCTCAGGTGCTTTAAACCTTTTGGAACTCATCTTTATGTCTCAAAGCTATTTTAGATGCAAAGCTTTAAAACCTAACGGTAGGGTATTCTAAGACTTTTTACTAAACAAGTTCATAGAAAATTATAAAATGTAAGCAAGCATAACAAAAAAGTTATAACAACCTACAATTCCACTATCAGAAATATTGTTAATGTTTTGGTAAATATGCTTCCAGATTTTTCTCTATAAAAATATTTTGGGATCATACTATACATACTAAACTTAGTTTTTTCTTTACTGTATTCATTTGTCTGCCTGCCCAGTAATGTTCTAGGCATCAGAGAATCCAGTGGTAAACCAGAAAGGCAAGGTCCTAGATTTCATGATGCTTACCTTTTCAAACGGGGAGAGCCATACCTTATAGCAAGAAAATACCAAATACAAACCATGGTTAAAAAAAAAAAAAAAAAGCCAAGCATGGTGGCTCATGGCTGTAATCCCAGCACTTTGGGAGGCCGAGGCAGGCAGATCACTTGAGGTCAGGAGTTCAAGACCAGCCTGGCCAACATGGAGAAAACCCCATCGCTACTAATACAAAAAAAAAATTAGCTGGTCATGGTGGTGCGTGCCTTTAGTCCCAGCTGCTTGGAGGCTGGGGCACGAGAATTGCTTGAGCCCGGGAGGCAGAGGTTGCAGTGAGCCACCATCACGCTGCTGCACTCCAGCCTGGGTGACAGAGTGAAACTCCATCTCAAAACAAGAACAACAAAAAACGATGCTGGCCATTTTATATGAGGTGTTGGAGGTGGGAGAAACATGTTACAGGGAGTCACTAAGGTGACATCATTTAAGGTCTTGAGGTTCAATGGCCTGTGCCCAGGCTGCACAGGAGTCAAGAGTATTCTGACATTAGACTGATCTGGGGAAGAAAATTAGATGGTGAATATGAAGTGTGTTAGGGATTAAGTGTAGACACACGTAAAGAACTTGGATATGAAGTTACTAGGTTTTCAGAAGATAATGATGTAAGTTGATTTGATTTTAAAGATCACTAAAGCAACTGTCTGGAAAAGAGATTGTCAGAAGGGAAGAGCTGAAGAGACCGATTGGAAGCTGTTGCACAAGTCTGCGATGGAGATGATGGTGGCTCAGAGCAGAAATAGAAGTGGATATATTTGGAGTGTACAAGAAGAGACAACAGGACTATGTAACTGAACGGCAGCAGGGTGAGGGAAAGAGGAATCAGCTTATGTTTTAGGTTTAAGTAGCTGGGTAGGCGGTATTTAGTGCAACTGGGGAAAGAACAAGTTTGAGATATAAAAATCAAGATTTCTATGTACAATTGTTAATGTGAGATGCCCATCAAACATCAAGGTGGATAACTGTGTGGCATGTGAGTCTCTTGGAGCTCAGTGGTCAGGTAGAACTGGAGATACAGTTTTGGAGTCACTAGTCTCACCCCAGATGAGATTCATGAGGGCAAAGTTTTTTTTTTTTTTAATCTTTTTTTTAGGCTGGGCAAGGTGGCTCATTCCTGTAATCCCAGCACTTTGGGAGGCCAAGGAGGGTGGATCACCTGAAGTCAGGAGTTTGAGAGCAGCCTGGCCAACATGGCGAAACCCCGTCTCTACTAAAAATACAAAAATTAGCCAGGCATGTTGGCGGGCATCTGTAATCCCAGCTCCTCGGGAGGTTGAGGCAGGAGAACTGCTTGAACCTGGGAGGCAGAGGTTGCAGTGAGCTGAGATTGTGCCACTGCACTGCAGCCTAGATAAGAGGGAGACTCTGTCTCAAAAAAAAAAAAAAAAAAAAGTACATTTTTTAACTTTAAAAGTATAAGATACATAAAATCTACTGTCAGTGTACAGCACAATGAATTTCACAAATTGCACACCCAATGTAACCAAGATTAACAGACCCTCACCCAGAAGCTCTCCCAACATGGCCATCACTAGCTTGGCTTAAACAGATTTATTTTGCCATGTTTTGTCTATTATATGACAGAGTCATATGTGTTATTTTACATCTGGTTTCTTTCAAGCACCATTATGTTAATGATACTCATCTATAATGTTGAGTAGTGCATTGTGTGGGTAGATATTTACATTTATCCATTCTACTATGAATGAGAATTTGGGTTGTTTCCAGAATTTGTCAATTATGAATAGTGCCGCTATGAATACACACATTGTAGTACGTGTCTTTTGGTGGGGATATGTGTTTCTGTTGAATGTGTATCTGGGAGGAGAATTTCATTGTCGTAAGCCTTATGTTAACAGTGTTCCAATATATACTCCCAGGATATGAAAGTGCAATTGCTGGCTGGGCATGGTAGCTTGTGCCTGTAATCCCAGCACTTTGGGAAGTCAAGGTGGGCGGATCACCTGAGCTCAGGAGTTCGAGACCAGCCTGACCAACATGGTGAAATCCCATCTCTACTAAAAAATACAAAAATTAGCTGGGCGCAGTGGCGGGTGCCTGCATTCCCAGCTACTTGGGAGGCTGAGGCAGGAGAATTGTTTGAACCCAGAAGGCGCAGGTTGCAGTGAGTCAAGATCCCGCCAAAGCACCCCAGCCTAGGCGACAGAGCAAGACTCTGTCTCAAAAAAAAAAAAAAAAGCAATGCAACTGCTTCACATCCCTGTTAATTACCTATATAATAAGTGCAATAAGCACACAATAAATATCTGTTGAAAGGACTAATTTGAACACAGATGGCATTTAAAACTATGGGCTTGGATAAGACATCTTGGAAGAAATGTGATTAGGTAAGAGGGCTGATAGACAAAGCCTTGGGTGACTCCCACATTTGCAGAACTGGCAGGAGCATAAAGGAGGAGGAAAATGGGAGAGTTTGGAGTTCTGCACAACATGAGAAAAATGTGTTTTGTGGGGGCAGTCAACTGCTTTGAATGCTTCCAAGAGACCATAAGATAAGGCAGTGGTTTGGGAAAAGAGGAGTCAGGAGTTCTGATCTTCGTCATTGCAAGCCTGAGTAGCTTATGCATTAATCACTCAGATGGACACCTCAAACGTGCAGCTGGATATACGAGTGTAAAACCTGAGTGTAAGACAAGTATTTGTGAGTGTAAATATATTTCTGAAGGAGAGTATAGATGGGTAAGAGACTGGGTCCCAGTTTTGGGGCATTTCCATGTAGAAGTTGAAAAGAAGTAGATACCTACAGAGCAAAACTATGAGAGTGACTGATGAGACTGAAGAGAAATCTGGAAAGTGTCTTGTCACTGAGGTAATGCCAACATCAACTGTTAAATGTTGCTGAGAATAGAAAAATGATCACTGAATTGACCAATTACCAATGAATAAATAACTACTCCAGTAAATAAATATACTTCCATAGGATCATTTTGATTGGTTGCACAAAATTCTGTTGTGTGGCTCTACCAAAACCTGCTCAATCAGTTCCATTGTTGAACTTGTAGATTCTTCTCAAACCTTTAGAATCATAAATGATGTCACCTTGAGAATGTTCTAAGAGTATTGTGTTAAATACTCTAAGGGCATTTGGGTCAAAAAAATATGCACATTAGAAAGGTTTTAGGCCGGGCGCGGTGGCTTATGCCTGTAATCCCAGCACTTTGGGAGGCTGAGGTGGGCAGATCACGTGAGGTCAAGAGTGGGAGACCAGCCTGGCCAACATGGTGAAATCCCATCCCTACTAAAAATACAAAACTTTGCCAGATGTGGTGGTGAGTCACTGTAATCCCAGCTACCTGGGAGGCTGAGGCGGGGAGAATTGCCTGAACCTGGGAGGCGGAGGTTGCAGTGAGCCAAGACTGCACCACTACACTCCAGCCTGGGTGACAGAGTGAGACAGCCTCAAAAAAAAAAAAAAAAAAAAAAAATGGTTTTAGACCTGGTGTGGTGGCTCATGCCTGTAATCCTATAATTCCAGCACTCTGGGAGGCCGAGGTGTTAGGATCATTTGAATCCAGGAGTTGGAGACCAGCCTGGGCAACACAGTGAGAACCCTATCTCTACAAAAACTTAAAAAATTAGCCAGGCATGGTAGCACATGCCTGTAGTCCCAGTTACTTGGGAGGTTGAGGCAGGAGGACTGCTTGAGGCCCAGAGGTTGAAGCTGCACTCCAGCCTGGGCAACAGAGACCCTGTCTCAAAAATATATAAATACATATATAAATGAATAAATGGTGTTGATACAATTGCAAAACTGCTCTCTAGAAAGATTTTACTAAAGTCTACTCCCACCCCAAGGAAATACAGTAACTGTAAGAATCTTTGCTATTTTGGTAGTTTAAATGTGGTATATTTGCATTTTTATTATTAATCAAGTTAGTTTTATATGTTCACGGGCCACTGGTAATTGTTTATGAATAGCCTGCCCATATGTCTTGCCCCAAATGAGTTTTAACTGGATAAATATGATAGTGGAATCTCCAGAAAATGCAAAGGAGGAACACTGAGATTGAAATGTTGGCCGGCGCCATAGCTCACGCCTGTAATCCCAGCATTTTGAGAGGTCGAAGAGGGCGGATCACCTGAGGTCAGGAGTTCAAGAGCAGCCTGGCCAACATGGTGAAACCCCATCTCTACTAAAAATACAAAAATTAGCCGGGCGTGGTGGCAGGTGCCTGTAATCCCAGCTACTTGAGAGGCTGAGACAGGAGAACTGCTTGAACCCGGGAGGCTACGGCTGCAGTGAGCCGAGATCCCGCCACTGCACGCCAGCCTGGGAGACAGAGTGAGACTTTCAACAACAATAGAAAAGACTGAAATGTTGGTTTAGCAAAGTGAAAAAAGGCAGATAAACTTAGGTTTGGATTCGCCTGTTGAATACACCGCCTCTGTGACCTTGGTCCAACTTCTCAGGTCCCATCTTCTTGTTTGTGGAATGGGGATGAGGTTTTTATCTTCAAGTAGTGTGAACAACGAATGGGATAATGTACGTAATGCTGGAAATTATGACAGTTACAATAGTTATTCTGCAGAAGTAACTGCACCATGGCATAGGAATCCATGTAACAGAGAAAGAAGCCGGGCACGGTGGCTCACGCCTGTAATCCCAGCACTTTGGAAGGCCGAGGCGGGCGGATCACGAGGTCAGGAGATCGAGACCATCCTGGCTAACACGGTGAAACCCTGTCTCTACTAAAAATACAAAACATTAGCTGGGCGTGGTGGCGAGCGCCTGTAGTCCCAGCTGCTCGGGAGGCTGAGGCAGGAGAGTGGCGTGAACCTGGGAGGCGGAGCTTGCAGTGAGCCGAAACTGCGCCACTGCACTCCAGCCTGGGTGACAGAGCGAGACTCCGTCTCAAAAAAAGAAAAACAAAACAAAACAGAGAAAGTACGGTGGTGGATTGGTTTGAAGAATCTAAGAGGGCTATTTCTGGCATTTCCACTATTCCACCATGATTTCCTTGAGAGACTTGCTCTGTCGTTCAGGCCGGAGTGCAGTGGCGCGATCTTGGCTCACTGCAAGAGCTCTTCCTCCCGGGTTCACGCCATTCTACTGCCTCAGCCTTCCGAGTAGCTGGGACTACAGGCACCTGCCACCATGCCCGGCTAATTTTTTGTATTTTTAGTAGAGACGGGGTTTCACCGTGTTAGCCAGGATGGTCTCGATCTCCTGACCTCGTGATCCGCCCGCCTATGCTTCCCAAAGTACTGGGATTACAGGCCTGAGCCACCGCGTCCGGCCTATTCCACCAAGATCTCTACCCCTCCTTCCGAATGTTAGTGGTGTAACTATGACAACAAGCACGCGCTGCTCAAGGCTCAATTTTCCAGCCGTTACCGACCTCCACCGCGTCACTGTCCGCTGCCCAAAGACTCTGAGGCGGATCCCCCAACCCAGTGTCAGATTGATCCCCCTTGGCCCAAGGGTGAGGAGCCACAGGACAGTATGTCCAAAGCGGCGGCCTCCTCGTCGCTGGAGGACTTGGACCTGAGCGGAGAGGAGGTCCAGCGGCTCACCTCCGCCTTCCAGGACCCGGAGTTCCGGCGAATGTTCTCCCAGTACGCCGAGGAGCTCACCGACCCGGAGAACCGGCGGCGCTACGAGGCGGAGATCACCGCGTTAGAGCGTGAGCGCGGGGTAGAGGTTCGGTTCGTGCACCCGGAGCCGGGCCACGTGCTGCGCACCAGCCTGGACGGGGCGCGGCGCTGCTTCGTGAACGTCTGCAGCAACGCGCTGGTGGGCGCGCCCAGCAGCCGGCCCGGTTCCGGTGGCGACCGGGGCGCAGCTCCTGGCAGCCACTGGTCCCTGCCCTACAGCCTGGCGCCCGGCCGCGAGTACGCGGGGCGCAGCAGCAGCCGTTACATGGTCTACGACGTGGTCTTCCATCCAGACGCGCTCGCGCTGGCCCGGAGGCACGAGGGCTTCCGCCAGATGCTGGACGCTACGGCCCTGGAGGCCGTCGAGAAGCAGTTCAGCGTGAAGCTGGACCGCAGGAATGCCAAGACCCTGAAGGCCAAGTATAAGGGGACCCCGGAGGCTGCGGTGCTGCGCACGCCCCTGCCCGGGGTTATCCCGGCAAGGCCTGAGAGGGAGCCGAAGGGTCCTCTCCCGGACTTCCCCTACCCTTACCAGTACCCGGCAGCAGCCGGGAACTCGGCCGCCCCCGGGCCCCGGGCGCCCTCCCCTCCGGAAGCGGCCTTGCAGCCCGCCCCCACCGAGCCTCGCTACAGCGTGGTGCAGCGCCACCACGTGGACCTCCAGGATTACCGCTGCTCCAGGGACTCAGCCCCGAGCCCCGTGCCCCATGAGCTAGTGATCACCATCGAACTGCCGCTGTTGCGCTCGGCCGAGCAGGCGGCGCTGGAGGTCACGGGAAAGCTGCTGTGCCTCGACTCGAGGAAACCCGACTACCGGCTGCGGCTCTCGCTCCCGTACCCAGTGGACCATGGCCGCGGCAAGGCACAATTCAACAAGGCCCGGCGGCAGCTGGTGGTTACGCTGCCAGTGGTGCTGCCGGCCGCGCGCCGGGAGCCCGCCGTCGCCGCCGCCGCGCCGGAAGAGTCCGCGGACCGGTCCGGAACTGACTGCCAGGCCTGCGCTTCCGCTCGCGAGGGGGAGGCGGGACCCGCGGGGAGTCGCGCCGAGGACGGAGGCCGCGATACCTGCGTGGCTGGGGCTGCGGGCTCCGGGGTCACCACCCTGGGCGACCCCGAGGTGGCGCCTCCGCCGGCTGGCGCTGGAGAGGAGCGTGTCCCCAAGCCGGGGGAGCAGGACTTGAGCAGGCACGCGGGGTCATCGCCGGGCAGCGTGGAGGAGCCATCTCCCGGAGGAGAAAACTCACCTGGTGGCGGAGGCTCCCCTTGTTTTTCCTCCCGGGGCCTGGCCTGGGATTCTTCTGCGAGAAGAGAGAGTGCGCGCGGAGATAGCAGTGTGGAAACGCGCGAGGAGTCGGAGGGCACGGGCGGCGAGCGTTCAGCCCGCGCCATGGGTGGTCCCGGGACCAAGAGCGGGGAGCCTTTGTGTCCTCCGTTACTGTGTAAGCAGGACAAAGAAACCTTGACTCTGCTCATTCAGGTGCCTCGGATCCAGCCGCAAAGTCTTCAAGGAGATTTGAATCCCCTCTGGTACAAATTACGCTTCTCCGCGCAAGACTTAGTTTATTCCTTCTTTTTGCAGTTTGCTCCAGAGAATAAATTGAGTACCACAGAACCTGTGATTAGCATTTCTTCAAACAATGCAGTGATAGAACTGGCAAAATCTCCAGAGAGCCATGGACATTGGAGAGAGTGGTATTATGGTGTAAACAACGATTCTTTGGAGGTAACAATTCTTTCCGGAGTCCTCATATTTGAAATATCCCATCTCACTTTAAAAATTTGCTATTACGGGCCGGGCGCGGTGGCTCACGCCTGTAATCCCAGAATTTTGGGAGGCCGAGGCTGGCAGATCACTTGAGGCCAGGAGTTCTAGACCAGCCTGGCCAATATGGTGAAATCCCGTCTCTACTAAAAATACAAAAATTAGCCGGGCATGGTAGCGGGCGCTTGTAGTCTTAGCTGCTCGGGAGGCTGAGGAAGGAGAATCGCTTGAACCCGGGAGGCGAAGCTTTCAGTGAGCCAAGATCGCGCCACGGTACTCTAGCCTGGGCGACCGAGCGAGTCTCCGTCTCAAAACAAAACAAAACAAACTTAAAATTTGAAGTTCTAAAGATTCTTTAAACTCATAAATGAACAATTGGTGGTTTTTGTTAATGTTACATGTAATTTTTTTTAGCTCTTTTAACATAAACAAGAGTTGAGTGCTGACAAACAACACTAGCTGCACGGATTATATATTAAAAATTAAGTATTAGTTGGCTGGGTGCGGTGGCTGACGCTTGTAATCCCAGCACTTTGGGGGGCCAAGGCGGGTGGATCATCTGAGGTGAGGACTTTGAGACCAGCCTGACCAACATGGCGAAACCCCGTCACTATTAAAAATGCAAAAATTAGCTGGGCGTGGTGGCAGACGCCTGTAATCCCAGCTACTTGGGAGGCTGAGGCAGGAGAATCACTTGAACGCAGGAGGTGGAGGTTGCAGTGAGCCGAAATCTTGCCACTGCACTCCAGCCTGGGCAACAAGAGCAAAACTCTGTATCAAAAAAAAAGAAAAATTAAGTATTAGACTTTGGGCTTTAACTTACCAGAAAACTTTACTTTTCCTTCTTGTTTTTCTAGAAATTTGCTAGGAAGTTACATGTGTAATTTTTGAGTTGGGTATCTCTATGAGAAGTGGCTAATTGGAAACCTTCCAAAAGTGGTAAAATAAATAGCTGGGCTAGCTAAGGTAGTTTGTTAGAATATAAAATATGAAACTGAGTATCTGTTTATGTCATCAGAAGTGGGACATTTAGGAAAGGGCAGTTGTTCTCCTGTAACTGTTTTAGTAAATATGAAAATAACCCACAATGTGGGAAGAAAACTTTGTGGACAAGCAATTAAGAAAATATTCAATAATACATTTTAATCTGATTTTCAAGTATGCTAACATTTTAGAAAATAAACGACGAAAATGGGATTAGGGCAACTGTATTTTATATCTTTGAAGCCTGAAATAGATTTGTAATTACTTCACTAATCATCACATTTTTCTAAGGCTGATGGAACAACAGCATGTAACTCTTTTGCTTTACTTTGTACTGGACCAGGCTCTCAGTGTTAAATTTTTGGAAAAAAATCATGAGTAGTGGAACATATATAATGATAATATTATATGCATTACATGAAAATAATCATAAAGAGACCGTTTTGTGGCTTTCAAGGTCAGAACTTTACAAATAAATCCTAAATATATGTATTGAAGTTTTCAGTGTTCACTGACAATTTTCCAAAATCTTCAGAGCCTCTGAGGTCAGTAACTTTTTCAGTTCATTAGTCATTTCATCAGTCATTAGAGTGAAAAGGCAAGTTTATGCAAATCTTCTGGTTGTTTTTTGAGATGGAGTCTTGCACTGTCGCCCAGGCTGGACTGCAGTGGGGCGGCTCACTCACTGCAAGCTCCACCTCCTGGGTTCATGCCATTCTCCTGCCTCAGCCTCCCGAGTAGCTGGGCCTACAGGTGCCTGCCACCACGCCCGGCTAATTTTTTGTATGTTTAATAGAGATGGGGTTTCACCGTGTTAGCCAGGATGGTCTCGATCTCCTGACCTTGTGATCCACCCGCCTCGGCCTCCCAAAGTGCTGGGATTACAGGCGTGAGCCACCGCGCCCGGCTGCAAATCTTCTGTATTTTAATCATAACCATTTCCATTATATATTCCTTGGGATAACTAAAAATTAAAATATTTGGTGTATTATTTGCAATGAGTCAAAAATGTTGTCTTTTTCCAGAGGCATGAACATTAGAAATGCTTTCGATGGGGATGTTTCTGTATCACTGTGTTATTCTGGATCTTCAAATAATAGCAAAGCCAATTACTCTAAATGTAAAATTTTTCTATTCCCAAGGTTCAGTTTTGTTTGGTAGGTTTTCACGATTTTAAATACTGTTTAATGGAAGAAAAATACATAGCCAGGCGTGGTGACTCACACCTGTAGTCCCAGCACTTTGGGAGGCTGAGGCAGGCAGATCACGAGGTCAGGAGATTGAGACCATCCTGGCCAACAAGGTGAAACCCTGTCTCTACTAAAAATACAAAAATTAGCTGGGCGTGGTGGTGCGCGCCTGCAGTCCCAGCTACTTGGGAGGCTGAGGCAGCAGAATTGCTTGAACCCAGGAGGTGGAGGTTGCAGTGAGCTGACATCACGCCACTGTACTCCAGCCTGGCGACAGCGCGAGACTCTTTCTCAAAAAAAAAAAAAAAAAAAAAAGAAATATGTTTGTGTGTGTGTGTGTGTGTAGAGAGAGAGAGTTTATTTGGGCCAAAATAGAGGACTGCAAGCTGGGAGATACATATTCAAGTTGCTCTGAATATATGTTCCCAATATAAGATAACTTGAAACTTGTTTCTTTCTGATGTTTTCCACCTATTTGGACCAAATAATGAGCTGTGTTTATTTTGTAATTACAAAATTTGCTTATATAAAACTGCAGAGGAAAACATTTTTATTTGGGGCAACAATGAACTGCTTTTATAAATTAAGTAATTTAAAATATGGTTAATATGGTTATTCTCCCCACACCCTAACTATATATCTGTATTCACTTGACATGAACAAACTGCTTTGTGTTTGGGATTCAGGTAAAAGAGTGATTTTTGCATTTCCTAGTAATAGTTTGGAAATCTTTTCATGTCAGCATCTCGAAATCTACCTCATTATTTATTTATTTATTTATTTTTTTGGGAGACAGAGTCTCGCTCTGTCTCACCCAGGCTGGAGTGCAGTGGCGCGATCATGGCTCACTGCAGCCTCAACCTCCCAGACTCAAGCGATTCTCCCACCTTAGCCTCTGGAGTAGCTAGGACCACAAGTGCATGCTACCACTCCCGGCTAATTTTTGTATTTTTTGTAGAGATGGGTTTTGCCATGTTGCCTAGGCTGGTCTCGAACTTCTGGGCTCAAACAATCCACCTGCCTTGGCCTCCTAAAGTGCTGGAATTATAAGCATGAGCCACAATGCCCAGCCTAATTTTTTTCATAATTTACTTTTTCTCTGGAGCATAGATTCAAAATGCCCTGAATATATGCTACTTCATTCTTTTAGTAACTATACAGTTTGCTAATGTCACGCTGGAGTATCCCAGTGCTTAAAAATATAATACACTTGGCTGGATGCAGTGGCTCACGCCTGTAATCCCAGCACTTTGGTAGGCCAAGGTGGGAGGACAGCTTGAATCCAGGAGTTGGAGACCAGCCTGGACAACAGAGTGAGACCTGTATCTACAAAAAATGTTAATTTTTTTTTTTTTTTTTTGAGACAGAGTCTCACTCTGTTGCCCAGGCTGGACTCACTGCAATCTCCACCTCACGGGTTCAAGTGATTGCAGTTTTAGTAGAGACAAGGTTTCACTATGTTGGCCAGGCTGGTCTCGAATTCCTGACCTGAAGTGATCCACCCACCTTGGCCTCCCAAAGTGCTGGAATTACAGGTGTTAGCTGCCACACCGGGCCCAAAAAATGTAAAAATCAGCTGGGCATTATGGCATGCACCTGTAGTCCCAGGTACCCAGGTACTTGGGGGCACAGGTGGAGGATTGCTTGAGTCAGGGAGGTCAAGGCTGCAGGGGGCTATGAGTGTGCCACTGCATTCCAGCCTGGGCAACAAAGTGAGACCCTGTCTCAAGGCAAAAAAAAAAAGGGGGGGGGGCGGGGGGCTGGGTGTGGTGGTAGCTCACGCCTGTAATCCCAGCACTTTGGGAGGCCAAAGCAGGTGGATCACTTGAGTCCAGAAGTTTGAGGCCTGTGCAACATGGCAAAACGCTGTCTCTACAAAAAAATGCAAAACTTAGCCGAGAGTGGTGGCATGTTCTGTGGTCCCAGCTACTGTAGAGACTGAGGCGGGAGGATCACTTGAGCCTAGGAGGTCAAGGCTGCAGTGAGCCGTGATTATGCCACTGCACTCCAGCCTGGGAGACAGAGCAATACTCTGTCTCAAAAACAAAAACAAACAAAAAAAACACCACTTCTTTGAAATAAAATACTGTAATTGGCTCTTACCCACCCAAGAACTAAAAGGCAACTGGTCACACAAAATTTGAATAGATCTTTTCATGTATATTTCTTAGCCACCTCATTAGGAAATGTTTTAAAGCTGAATTATATTTTGTATCTGGGATCCCATTTATAGCCCTAGAGATGATGTTATTCTTAAGAAATACTAAAAGAGGCCAGCTATGGTTGCTCACACCTGTAATCCCAGGACTTTGGGAGGCTGGGGCAGGTGGATAGCTTGAGGTCAGGAGTTTAAGACCAGCCTGGCCAACATGGTAAAACCCCATCTCTACCAAAAATACAAAAATTAGCCCGGCATGGTGGCGGTCGCCTGTAATCCCAGCTACTCGGTAGTCTGGGGCAGGAGAATTGCTTGAACCTGGGAGGCGGAGGTTGCAGTCAGCCGAGATTGCACCACTGCACTCCAGCCTGGGCGACAGAGTGAGACTATGTCTCAAAAAAACAAAACAAAAGAAACAAAAAAAGAAAGAAAAGAAATACTAAAAGGTCAGATTTAATAGACAGAAAAAGGACCAAGACCTCTTTCTTTTAGGTTCTTTTTCTATACATTTATGTTTGTTCTTAGTACAACTCTTATTGCCCTGTACAATACCAAACTTAAATTTTTCCAAGACAGCTCATAGGAATAATATTAAAATAAACATTTTAAAAAGTGTAACCCTGAACAATGTGAGAATTTTTGTGAGCTGCTTTGAGATACAACTGTTGTCAAATATGACTTATAAGGCAGAATGTTTTTTCCCTTTTTATTTTAGGAAAGGTTATTTGTCAATGAAGAAAATGTTAATGAGTTTCTTGAAGAGGTCCTGAGCTCTCCATTCAAACAGTCTATGTCCTTAACCCCACCATTAATTGAAGTTCTTCAAGTTACTGATAATAAGATTCAAATTAATGCAAAGGTAAGGAAGTTGGTGGGCTCTATAGAGGAGTAATGAAGCACAGAGTTAAAACCTAACAAATTATTGATTTCTTAATGTCATAACTTTAAACAAAATTTACATAATGGTTGGGCAGAGTGATGTTAAGAGAAGAAAAGTCTTTCTTTTTTTTTTTTTTTTTGAGATGGAGTCTCGCTCTGTCACCCAGGCTGAAGTGGAGTAGCGCGATCTCGTCTCACTGCAACCTCTGCCTCCTGGGGTCAAGTGATTCTCCTGCCTCAGCCTCCCAAGTAGCTGGGACTACAGGAGCGTGCCACCATGCCTGGCTAATTTTTTGTATTTTTAGTAGAGATTGGGTGTCACTGTGTTAGCCAGGATGGTCTCGATCTCCTGACCTCATGATCCACCCGCCTCGGCCTCCCAAAGTGCTAGGATTACAGGCGTGAGCCACTGCGCCCAGCCAAGAAAAGCCTTTTGTCTGTGTATTTATTATGTGCTAAACACTTTGCTATTCATTTTCACATTATCTCATTTAATCCCAAAATAACCCTACAATGACGAACAAAGAGAAACTAACACTTAGGAAGTTTGAGTACTAGTCCAGGGACATACAATCTTTTTTGACTCTCAAACCATGGGAACTATGTTATACAATTTGTACCTTCTTTCTAATTCAATCTTAATTTTGGTCATTTTTATAGTCTTCAGTATTGAAGGTGCAAATGATTTAGTAACTACCACAATTGACAGACATACGTATTAGAAGGGTGGCTCTGAAAAATTAGAGGAATTCAAGAAAATTCAAGAAATTCAACAATGTGCTTATAACTGTTAAATAGTTTTGTAGACCATGTTGAAAAGTATGGATTATTGTTGTGAAAGGATATAATCAGGATATTAGTGCCAGGTTTACATTGTTAAAAAATGACTGGCAGTAGGCTGGGCGCAGTGGCTCATACCTGTAATCCCAGCACTTTGGGAGGCCAAGGTGGGCGGATCACCTGAGGTCAGGAGTTCGAGACTAGCCTGGCCAACATAGTGAAACCCCGTCTGTACTAAAAATATAAAAATTAGCCGGGCATGATGGCGGGCACCTGTAATCTCAGCTACTTGGGAGGCTGAAGCAGGAGAATCGCTTGAATCTGGGAGGCAAAAGTTGCAGTAAGCCAAGATTGCGCCACCGCACTCTAGCCTGGGTGACAGAGCCAGACTCAATCTCAAAAAAAAAAAAAAAAAAAGACTGGCAGCAGACTAGTCGTGATGGCTCATACCTGTAATCCCAGCACTTTGTGGATCATTTGAGGTCAGGAGTTCGACACCAGACTGGGCAACATGGTGAAACCCTGTCTCTACTAAAAATACAAAAATTAGCTGGGCGTGGTGGTGCATGCCTGTAATCCCCTCTACTTGGGAGGCTGAGGCAGAAATGTCTGAACCCAGAGGCAGAGGTTGTAGTGAGCTGAGATTGTGCCAGCCTGGGCAACAGAGCAAGACTCCGTCTCAAAAAAAAAAAAAGAAAGTCATCCTTCAAATGCTGCCTGTCTTTTTCTTTTTTTTTCCTTCTTTCTTTTTTTGACAGGGTCTTACCCTGTCACCCAGGCTGGAGTACAGTGGCACAGTCTCAGCCCAGTGCAACCTCCACCTCCCGGGTTCAAGTGATTCTCCTGCCTCAGCCTCTCAAGTAGAGGGGATTATCAGGTGTGCACCACCACACCCGGCTAATTTTTGTGTTTTTAGTAGAGATGGGGTTTTGCCATGTTGGCCAGGCTGGTCTCAAACTCCTGACCTCAAGTGATCTGCCCGCCTTGGCATCCCAAAGTGCTGGGATTACAGGCATGAGCCACTGTGCCCAGCCTGGAGGATGAATTTTGACAGGGAAGCCTGGAAGTATACCTGCAGGTCTGTAAGGGTTATTACCTCACAACTGTTAAAAATTTTATTTCCAGAGGGTAGTACAATTTAATTTTGTATTATTTAAAATAATTATTAATTTGTTGTTTCTCTTGACACAGTTGCAAGAGTGTAGTAACTCTGATCAGCTACAAGGAAAGGAGGAAAGAGTAAATGAAGAAAGTCATCTAACTGAAAAGGAATATATAGAACATTGTAACACCTCTACAACTGATTCTGATTCATCTATAGCAGTTAAAGCACTACAAATAGATAGCTTTGGTTCAGTTACATGCTTTCAACAAGAGTCTCTTGATGTTTCTCAAATGATACTTGGAAAATCTCAGCAACCTGAGTCAAAAATGCAATCTGAATTTATAAAAGAAAAAAGTGCTACTTGTTCAAATGAGGAAAAAGATAACTTAAACGAGTCAGTAATAACTGAAGAGAAAGAAACAGATGGAGATCACCTATCTTCATTACTGAAGAAAACTACAGTTCACAATATACCTGGATTTGACAGCATAAAAGAAACCAATATGCAGGATGGCAGTGTGCAGGTCATTAAAGATCATGTGACCAATTGTGCATTCAGTTTTCAGAATTCTTTGCTATATGATTTGGATTAATTCTATATAATTTCGGACTTTTAAATATTAAGGTTAAAAAATGCCTGTATCTAAAATTGATTCCGTTAACTGTTGTCTTAAAACTAAAGGCATTAAAGTATAAAATTAAAATTTGCAATTTTTTAAAAAAAATTGCAATTTTGATTCTCATGGGGGAAATTGGAGATAATTTTTTTTTTTTTGCCTCTGGAGTTTAAAGTTTCCTTATGGAGATAAGTTTTGTGATTTCTGTAATAGATGTGTATGTTTTCTATTTGAGAGTTAAAACATTTAGTTTTAATACAACCTATGTATATATACTTCTGTGTTAAATTTTGCTTTGTCATTACTTTAATAAAATTTCAAAATATTCACTTAAGTTGTGTTTGTCACACAAAGTAATCCTCAAGAATGCAATTAACTGTAATTATGAGTACATGTGTGGGGGGTAGAATTTCAAAACTTTCTCAGTCTCACTAAATAGGACATATGTAAGCTTGAAATGGAGCTTAGAGGGGAAAGAACTTTACTAACCAATATTAATCTAAACAATTACGATACAAATTCACCAGATAAAAGGTAGTATTTTTCATCAACTCTATATTTTACTTTGTCACACAAACTATATATATTTTATTTACATAAAGTATATATGATTTAGTTATTTAGTAATGATTTTCAAAATTCAGTTTTGAAGTATTTCTTCGAAGTTATTGAAATATTAAAACATCTTGTGGTTTTATAGAAATTTAAGAGTAAAACTGGAATTTTTAAAATCTGGCAATTTGATAGGAGAATTGCCTTCATTATATTATTACACAAAAAACCAAAAAGCCAGTGTTTCCTAATCACTTTCTTTTTTTTAAGAGATGGGTCTTGCTATGTTGTCCAGACTGGAATCAAACTTTTAGGCTCAAGTGATCCTCTCATCTCAGCCTCCTGCATAATCAATTTCCTTTATAACACCTAAAATGTGAGGCAAAGAGAAGATCCTAACAGGTTTTTTTCTTACAAAAAATTTTAGGGCAGCCAAAGAAAATGAAAGGAAGGAAATGCAGAAAGGGAAATATTTGTTGATTTAATCACTAACCCCAAAGCCAGGAGCTGATCTATTTGTTTCAAAAACAGCTACTACTTCAGACTCTGGCCTTCTTAGCTCAGTCCTGGAAATAACCTAATTTTTTAGTTCTTTGAACTAGTGATGTCAGGTCAGAGTACCAGAAATAGGTACCAGAAATAGGTACCTGATTCACCCTTATTTATAACCCCCAGGCAAAATCTTGCACCAGATTGGGCTGTGAGGGTAAGTCTAAGTCTAAAGGTAGTTCGTAAAGCAAGAGAACTATTTGCCTCACCTTAGATAAGCATATGTGCTCTTAAACTACTATGAATCTTAAATTGATGCAATAATTTTGAGACTGCCATTTAATAGTTACAAGTTTAAGAACTTTTTTTTTTTTTTCTTGAGATGGAGCCTTGCTCTGTTGCTCAGGAAGGAGTGCAGTGGCATGCTCTAGGCTCACTGCAACCTCTGCCTCCCAGACTCAAAGGATCCTCCCACCTCAGCCTCTCAAGTAGCTGGGACTACAGATGCACCACTACACTCGGCTAATTTTTGTATTTTTGGTAGAGATGGGTTTTCGCCATGTTGCCCAGGCTGGTCTCAAACTCCTGAGTTCAAGCAATCTGCCTGCCTCAACCTCCCAGAGTGCTGGGATTACAGACATGAGCCACCACACCCAGCCCCTAATATCTTTACACAGAAATTAGTCTTTTATGAGAAATTTTTGGTTGAATGCAATTACAAATTAAGGGAAACTTCTATAAATGTCTACATCAAATATGGAGCAAAATTTAAGCCTATTTCCTATAATTTTCTGTATCTGTCCTTTTAAAAAGTATGATTTAAGTTAAAGCTGGCACTACAAAGTATTTCACTTTGGCATGACTGAACTTTGTATCATTTCTGGCTTTCAAAAACAATTTAGGCTGTATTTCCCTTACACAGCAACTTTTTATCATTCATTTTCAATGCCTGGGTAATTTGAAAGCCAAACAGTTTCTTGCACAGGGAATGCATTGTCATAAGCTGGGTTTTATTTCAAACTCAATTATACAATGTAGCAATAGTAAATATTAAAATGTAATGCTAACTCAAAACTTGTAGAATGCCTTCACTGAATTTTGGTATAAAGAGTAAACAAAACTTATTCTGCAAAAGGATTAGGAACCTTTTTATGCAAAATGAGTATTTTATTTTGTCAGCACTAAAATAAAAAAAAAAAACAAAACCACTGTATTTCTACATTGAGGTGAAAACAATGTTTAAACTTTATCAATCAAATACATTCCAAAAGAAAAGTGTGTTCTATGAAGTTTCCAAAACACACTCAAAACACAATAGTACAGGAATCTAATACTGAAAATGACTGTTCTGACAGGGTGTTTAACAAATATAACTTTTTAATTATTAAACCAGTGAAGCAATCCCTTCCTAATAAGTGTGTCAAGAGAGTGAAACTGGGTTTGTTCCATTAATACCCTAACAATTTCATCGTAATACTTTTTACTGCTATGACAGTTTTAAATAAATTTTGCTGTACTTAAAATAGGTTTTGAAAGTGGAAAAGTGTACAAAGTTTCAGATAAAAAGATTAATAGATGCAATTTAAATAAAATTTCCCCTCTTCTCTCATATCAATCAACAATAATCAGTTTTAGCAGATACAGACTGAGCTTTAACACCCTACTCCCAAAATGAAACCTTCAGTTTTAAATCTTAATCAGACATAACCGGAAAAGATTATTATGTATTTGGACACCTTTTACAAGATTTTTTGTATTAAAGCAGAAACCAGTTCCTAAACTCTTTTATTCAATTGTATGTCCTGTTCGGACAAATATCAAAAATAGAAGACTGTCACTTTTGCTTTTGTAACTGTGATTTTCACTGCAGTCTTCTATAACTTTTACAGAGTTCATGGTCCCTAATATCTCCCCACCCTCCGTTTTTTCTAGGTGGGGAAATGGCTACCACAGTAAACTTCTCACTGATAGTTAGAGTTTCTGGAAACATGTATTGTTTGTTATTATTTAAGAGTGACTCAATTTGGGCACTCTGAGTGGATGGTCTACAGGTTTTCTTGTGATGCATACCACAGTCTCCAGCATGAAAAATCCTAGGAACTTGAGGAACCAGCACTTTCCAGAATTTTGGAAGACAAGATACAGTCAAGTATTGAAGAGTCCAGTCCCAGTTATAATCATCATAAGTACAGAAAGTGTCTGTGCACTCGATCAGCTTCTGATAGGCATTCCGGGTCAAGGCTAGACCCATATTGTGCTCTGTGGATTTCCAAGTTTTCACATCTACCTTGTCAGCCATGCCATAGAAACTGCGACTGGCAGTATAGGTCCCCAGGGACAGAACATCACATTCAGGGCACTCTTGCTGCTTTAGTTTCCACATCTTTTTGAAGACATGGTAAAAGTCTGGGGCTAAGTAGTGATCCTCTTCTAGGAAAAGTATAAGGCCAGCATAATCTCGAAGAATTTTTACTCTTTCCCACACAAAATGCAGCTTCCACCACCAGTGATGTTTGGTCTGGGAGAATTTGGCCTCTCTATAATGGCCGAAGGAGTCGGGATACTCAGCATTGATGCACCCCAATTTCAAAGCGGCATTCTTCGGCAGATCTCTGGGACAATCTCTAGGGTCACTGCCTGGAAACTCGTTAGGGTACAACTGAATGCTGAAAGGAAAGAACACCTGCAGAACCGGACAGAAATTCACCCCGGCGATCAGCTGATTGATCTCGGTCGACCAGAAGTCATGGCTAAAGATGACGAGGACGTTGTCAATTCCCTGGGCTTTTCGAAGTGAGTCCAGCAGCAGTCTGAGGTATTCGGGCCGGTTATGCACCTGGACCACCAGCACCAGCTCCCGGGGGGCCCAGGTGCCAGCCTTATCTACATTCCTCAGCGTCTGATCAAAGTTCAGCTGGTACACCAGGGACCGGTATCGCAGCGTCAGGTTGTCCGCCTCGGGCTGGGGGGCTGCCGCGACCAGGGGAGCCGCCGACTCGTTGGAGACCCTGCGGATGCCCACAGCCACAGAGGGGTGGTCCCCGCCGCGGCCGCCGGCACCCCGCGCGGGTTCGGCGTCCAGCAACGGTGGGGCGAGGGCCTCGTTCTTCCTTTGTCGCCCATTGCTGCTCCAGAGGACGAAGCCGCAGGCGGCCACCACGAGCGTCAGGATTAGCACCTTCCGTTTGTAGATGCGGAACCTCATGGTCTCCAGGGCCGGGAGCGCAGGCGGGCGGGGAAAGGAGCAGCTGCTTCTGCACGGAAGGGGAGGGCGGGCGGCGGCCGTCGCCTTGGCCTGTCACGGTCGGAACTGGCCCCCGCGGCTGCCCTCGCTAACTCATCCCGGGCCCCGGGGGTCCTGAGGCCCGAGACCTCTCAGCTATCCCGCGCCGCCTGCGCTCCACACATCCTCGCCTGGCAGCTACAGCTCGAGCATCGGCGCCGCCGCTAGGAGCCGCGGCTCGGCTTCGTCTCCGTCCTCTCCATTCAGCACCACGGGTCCCGGAAGAAGCTCAGCCGGGGTCCCCACCGCACCCTAGCTTTGTTACCTGCGCCTCCAGAGGCCCTGCGTCCTCTGCGCTCTCATCCTTACAGGGGCCCTAGATGGCCAGGACTGAGCGACACGGCCTCGCCCCACTCCGGCGGGGACCGTTATGACAACCCGCAACTAGCCCGCGGCACACCGCGGCCCTCCGGCCCACACCCCTCCGGCCCGCCCCTTAGACCGTTGGTTGGTGCTTTCCAGACGCGACCGAAGGCGCCTGACCGCAGTCTCCGGCTGCCTATTGGTTCGCAGTACTGTCGCTCAGGTGCAGTTCCCACTTCCGCCTCTTTCTTCCCTTTCCTGTTAGGCGAGAGCTGCGGAAGGCGAGGGTGTTGGACGCCGTTTCTCGGTAAGCTAAGAACGAGGCTGTAGCGGTTCCAATAGGAGCCTCCCTTGCTCAGAATCCTGGGTAGGACTAGGCCTTCTTAGGAAAGGGAAGGCGAGACCCACGGCCTTCGCCGGCCTTAGTTCGAGAGCAGGTTTCTCCCTTCAGGAAAAGGTCTCAGGCATGGCGGCTGTAGGATCGCGAGGCGCGCCGGCTTGATAAGGACACGTCACCCCTCGAGGCTGCTGACGGGTGACTGTGCTTCGGAGGGGAAAAGTGATACCACGCTGATTTTGTTCTCGGAGAAGGAACGGGGCGGGTCGTAACCGTAGCTACAACGTCGCGCACTGTCTCAGCCATTCTCTAGAGCTGGAAAATGGAGGAGGTGGGTGGGGGGAAGGGAGTCAAACTCTGGTCCTTAACTTCCTTTTCTGCGGAAGAAAATTAGATGAACCGCGCTTTTCTTTTGGGGCAGTCACAATTAATTAAACCCATTTCGTACGGAAAACTGACTGTATTGGGCCTCCTAAAGCTGCTGCTGTCGGTTTTCGTGAGTCTTGTTCTGTATGAGAAAAGAAAAATGGCTCGGAGCATTGTGAGTTGAGATGTGCAAAATTTGCCGGGCCCGGAGAGACAGCAGTATGGGACTTCAGACACCTCCCCACTTAATGCCTGGCATTTTATTCCTGACTAGCTGCTTTACCCATTATGTCCGCGTTCCTGGAATTTGTCATAAAAAGAATGATGTATAGCCAGTCAATCGCTTGTGTTATTTTAATGTAAATTATTGGTAAACAGTTTAGGAACTGCCATTTTTTCCTCTAAAAACCCACTTGCAACTGCTGCTACTCAGGGCATTTTGAATCTGTGCTCTGGGTTGCAATCCTCAAACTTGCCCCAAATAAACACTCTACTTATATGAATTGTGCCTCAGTTCTTTTTTTTTTTTTTGAGACGTAATTCCGCTCTTGTTGCCCAGGCTGGAGTGCAATGGTGCGATCTCGGCTCACGGCAACCTTCGCCCCTCCCCACCCCGCCCAAGCGATTCTCCTTACAGGTATGCACCACCACGCCAGGCTAATTTTGTATTTTTAGTAGAGACGGGGTTTCTCCATGTTGGTCAGGCTGGTCTCGAACTCCCGACCTCAGGTGATCCGCCCTTCTCGGCCTCCCAAAGTGCTGGGATTACAAGCATGAGCCACCGTGCTCGGCCTTGCCTCAGTTCTTTAGGTCGACAAATTAGTCCTCCAGTAATTTAAACGAAGTGTTTCAAAAAGGTGTGAACTTCTATGTAAGTTTATTCATATGGAAAATGAGTACGTGGTGGATTTATATATTGCTCATTTATGTATACGGTTTTCCTGTATATACTTGTATAGCACTTTCACTTTTCGGAATGTTTAATGTCTGCTATCTTATTTTAAATATTTTGCTACAGTTTTCATCATATAGACAAAACAGCCCTGCTGCAAAGATGGTCAATGTACCTAAAACCCGAAGAACCTTCTGTAAGAAGTGTGGCAAGCATCAGCCTCACAAAGTGACACAGTATAAGAAGGGCAAGGATTCTTTGTATGCCCAGGGAAGGAGGCGCTATGATCGGAAGCAGAGTGGCTATGGTGGGCAGACAAAGCCAATTTTCCGGAAGAAGGCTAAGACCACAAAGAAGATTGTGCTAAGGCTGGAATGTGTTGAGCCTAACTGCAGATCCAAGAGGATGCTGGCCATTAAGAGATGCAAGCATTTTGAACTGGGAGGAGATAAGAAGAGAAAGGGCCAAGTGATCCAGTTCTAAACTTTGGGATATTTTTCTTCTAATTTTGAAGAGAAAATGGTGAAGACATAGAAAAGTTACCTGAGGGAAAATAAATACAGTGATATTCTTACGCAAACCTTTTGTGGTTTTTACTTATAAATAGAATTCCATGTTTAGTGTAGTTCCACCTCAAACTTTACTAACAAGTTTATATATATATGAAGGGAAAATACTACTTTACTACTTTTTGTTTTCTGGTCAATTTCAAATGTTGAATGAATTCATAAACATTGAGCAGCTTAGAAGGATCTTTAAGATTTTGCAAGAGAAGAAACAAGATATGCTAGGCTTGTGTATAGCAGGTTGGGTTGGGCAAAGGATGGAAGTTGGGGGATAGTAAGAGCTGACTGCAAATATTCTGTCTAGTAGGGATCACTAGCCAGGTAGTGTGTTTCCTGTTACACTAGTCAGATTTAGTACTCAACAGCCACGTGTGGCTAGTTTATTGGACAACACAGATGGAAAACATTTCCACCGCAGAAAGTTCTTTTGGACAGTACTGTTACAGACTGGCCTTGAATATAAAAGGATAGTTTAAAATTGACTTCACACTAAAGTTCTCCATCTAGTGAAAGTCCACAATAGCATAAACTTTGTTTTTTGAACCTCTTAGAACACTTTGGGAGGTACTCAAAATTTTTTTGAGACAATCTGTCACTGTCACCCACACTGGAGTGCAGTGGCACATTCATGGCTTACTGTGGCCTCTCAGGCTCTGTAGGTCCTGCCTTAGCCTTGGAGTAGTTGGGCACCACCATGCCTGGCGAATTTGCCTGGCTAATTTTTTTTTTTTTTTTTTTTAAAGATGGGGTCTCACTATGTTGACCTAGGCTGGTCTCACTATGTTGACCTAGGCTGGTCTCAACTCCTGGGCTCAAGCAATTCTCCCATCTCAGCCTCCCAAAGTGTTGGGATTACAGTGTGCTACTGTGCTTGGCCAGAACTTCTTGACAGTTGGGAAGGTTTAGGAGTTATGACTGAAAACAAAAAGATTGAAATTCACAATGAAAGTTGAGCCTTGTAATTATGAAAGGCAAGAAAAGTTCAGCATCAGATGAAAAACTGGGAAAAGGTAGGGGTTATAAGAGGACAAATTCTGCCTTTTGTATATGAATTTAAGTTGACTAAGATACATGGGAATGACTGAATAGAGGAATGCAAAGGGCTAGGGTGTGTAGGAGTAACAGATGGTTTGCACATAATCCCAATAACTGTTACAGCTACATTTGATTGTAAAAAAAATAAAATGTAAAAATCTTGTATACAAGTTTATTTTTAAATACATCACCATCACTTTTTCCTTTTTTTGGAGACACGGGTCTTGCTCTGTTGCCCAGACTGGAGTGCAGTGGCATACTCACAGCTCACTGCAGCTTTGGCCTGCTAGGCTCAAGCTATCCTCTCACCTCCGCCTTCCTAGTAGCTGGGACTACAGGCATGCAGCAGTATGCTTGGCTAATTTTTTTATTTTTTAGAGACGGAGTTTTTGCCTTGTTGCTCAGGCTGGTCTCAAATTCCTGGGCTCAAAGCTTATCTACCCATTTCAGCCTAAAGTGTTGGGATTACAGGCATGAGCCACCTCACCCGGCCTACCATCACTTTTTAAAGAATGTTTTAATGCAGCTATTTTGTAATATTTATGGACAATCCCTCACCAACCTACGAGTTTAGAAAATCCTAAAATATTTTACTTAGGGAATTCTTGGTTTTAAAGCCAAAAGTGAATTAACTAGAATACAGTAGCCTGGACTTAAAATCTGATTTGGGTTCATGGTACTTCTCTCGTAAGGTGATTTTTAAAGATTAAATGCTGCTTATAAAACATCTGGAACAGCTGGGTGCAGTGAGTCATGCCTGTAATCCCAGCAGTTTGTGAGGCTGAGGTGGGCGGATCACTTGAGGTCAGGAGTTCAAAATCAGCCTGACCAACATGGTGAAACACTGTCTCTACTATACAAAAATTAGATGGCCAGGCGTGGTGGCTCATGCCTGTAATCCCAGCACTTTGGGAGGCCGAGGAAGGCGGATCACGAGGTCAGGAGTTTGAGACCGGCCTGGTCAACATAGTGAAACCCTGTCTCTACTAAAAATACAAAAATTAGCCAGGCGTGGTGAAACACGCCTATAATCCCAGCTACTCCGGAGACTGACGCAGGAGAATCACTTGAACTTGGGAGGCAGAGCGGAGGTTGCAGTGAGCCGAGACCACGCCATTGCACTCCAGCCTGGGTGACAAAGCAAGACTCCATCTCAAAAAACAAACAAACAAAAAAAACCTGCATCTACTCAGGAGTATCTGAACTTTCAAAAAAGAAAAAAAAAATGCCCCAAATAAACATTTTAGGAAGGCAAAGGCGGTAATTATTTTGTAAGAAATAATCTTACAGAGACCCTGCTAACAAGCCCAAAACAGCAATTACATTAACACTGGAGAGGGCTTTTCTCCAGTAACTTTTATTCTTTCCTTTGTTCACAAAAACCAGGCTGAGGTTATTGCAGTGTTCTGGTGGAGAGGCTGACTTGAGGTAGGTCAGTGGGAATGAACAGAATGAAAAAGTTAATATTGGTTCTGTTTTCCATAAGTCTTTCAAGTTGGTTATTTTTCCATTCCTTATGCCCTAGTTCACGTCATCTTTTTCTGAGACAGGGTCTCCATCTGTCACCCAGGATGGAGTGCAGTGGCATGATCTTGGCTCACTGTAATCTCCCAGGCTCAAGTGATCCTCCCACTTCAGCCTCCAGAGTAGCCAGGACTACAGGCATACACCACAATGCTCAGTTAAGTTTTGCATTTTTTGTAGAGATAGGATTTTATCTTTGTGCCCAGGCTGGTCTTGAATTCCTAGGCTTGAGCAATATGCCTGCCTCGACCTCCTGAAGTGTTGAGATTACAGGAGTGAGCCACTGCACCAGGCCCAAATCACCATTTAGCTGGTGTATTGCCACTACTTTTAAAATTAAAAACATTAAACATTTTCATTTAATATGACAAAAATAATATATTAAACATTTTGTCACTAATATGACATTTTTGTCATATTATGTGACAAAAATAATTTAAAAACCCACTCTAATAATACAAAATGTAATCAGCAAAAAGTAGCAATTTTTGACTGGGCATGGTGGCTCACTCCTGTAATCCCAGCACTTTGGGAGGCCAAGGTGGGCGTATAATGAGGTCAGGAGTTCGAGACCAGCCTGGCCATCATAGTGAAACTCTGTCTCTACTAAAAATACAAAAAAATTAGCCGGGTGTGGTGGCACACGCCTATAGTCCCAGCTACTTGGGAGGCTGAGGCAGGAGAATCACTTGAACCTGGGAGGCGGAGGTTGCAGTGAGCCAAGACCATGCCATTGCACTCCAGCCTGGATGACAGAGTGAGAATCTGTCTCAAAAAAAAAAAAAAAAAAAGTAGCAATTTTCTGTTCCCTTTCCCATCCCACCAAATCCCAAGGCACGGTGACTCAAGCCTGTAATCCCAGCACTCTGGGATGCCCAGATGAGTGGATCATTTGAGGTCAGGAGTTCGAGACCAGCCTGGCCAACATGGTGAAACACCGTCTCTACTGAAAAATACAAAAAATTAGCTGGGTATGGTGGCGTGCGCCTGCAACCCCAGCTACTCAGGAGGCTGAGGCGGAGGTTGAAGTGAGCCGAGATTGTGCCACTGCACTCCAGCCTAGGAGACAGAGACTCCATCTCGGAAAAACAAAAACAAAAAAAGAAATCACAACAATTACTATGGGAACATTTTAAAAAATTATAAAAGCTAAAGTCTTTCCTGAAACAATTCCTACTTTTTGCTTGGTAAATGTAAATTCCACATGTAGAATAATGTATCTGAAAAACACAAAAAGTGGTATGCTTAAAAACTTACATATAATTTCATAATAAACAAGTTTTCACTATAATTTAGGACATATTAGTCCTCCAACAGATATTTTCTGCATACAGAAACTCAGATGTGTTTAACTGAAATGCAAGAGGAAAGTGATAAAATTTTTATGAACAGAGTAACTGGGATCAATATCTGTTTAACATTAAAAGATATCTCCACAACCCATCTTGGAAACTTTAGGGTGAAATAAACACAAGTGCAATAAATTAAAAAAAAGTTAACATCACAGTAAAATTAAAATTGGTTTTAATAAAAGTTTTGGAGTCATTTAAATGAGTAACTATACACATTCCTCCTCTCCAGCAAGTATACAGAAATCTTCCCTTACTCCAATTTGACGCTGCAAAATCATACATGCACCCCAAACTGATCTGTTATTGAAATTTCTTTTTCTGGTCTCACCCATTACTTTAACATATCAGAGGAATTTACATAACAGCCTAGAGAACAGAAATAAGAGATAATAGGTGCTTCAGTACCACCCAAATTATCTACTAAGACCACAGTGTGGGCAACAGAATGCAGATTCATGGTAGTAGTTCCTTGAATGAAAGAGTTCAGACAGAATTTTCCACAAACACAAATTTTTGCGGTATTCAAATCTTGGCAGAGATGGAATGGAATGATATGACAGCCATATGGAATCCTATTGGAAAGAATGATAAAAATATTTTATAATGCGTTACTAGATTTAGGACATGAATTATTAGGACATGGAATTGTAACAATGAAAAGTAAAATTACTTTATTAAGTGATTAGTATATTTAAAATATACTAAAATACAACATATGCCATATTGTAAACTTCAGATACCACACCATAAAATATCTTCCAGCACAACCACTTAATAGCATAACTCCCTAAATAGAATGAAAAAGTCACCTGTCCTTTAAATAGGCTCTTCCAGGGATCAATTGTTCAAAAGGGAAATTTAAACTCTGTAAGACCAATTTAAAATACATGTTACTTGGGACATGAGTTTTACTTTAATGGCTGGGCAAGTAAGGCTAAACTTACCTTGCTTAAGGCATTTCACTCTCACACTTAAAACCCTTCAATGGTGCCCAAGTCAAACTTCTGATTTTTATTTTTTGAGACAGAGTCTCGCTTTGACACCCAGGCTAGAGTGCAGTGGCGCACGCTCTCACTGCAATCTCTGCCTCCTGGGTTCAAGCAATTCTTCTGCCTCAGCCTCCCAAGTAGCTGGGATTACAGGCGCCTACCACCACGCCCAGCTAATTTTTTTTTGCACTGTATTTTTAATAGAGACGAGGTTTCACCATGTTGGCCAGGCTGGTCTCGAACTCCTGACCTCATGTGATCTGCCCGCCTCAGCCTCCAAAAGTGCTAGGATTACAGGTGTGAGCCACCGCGCCTGGCCTAAACTTTTTTTTTTTTGAGATGGAGTCTCACTCTGTTGCCCAGACTGGAGTGCAGTGGTGCAATCTCGGCTCACTGCAACCTCCACCTCCAGGATTCAAGCGATTTTCCTGCCTCAGCCTTCCGAGTAGCTGGGATTACAGGCACACGCCAACATTCCTGGCTAATTTTTCTTTTTTTTTTTTTTTGAGATGGAGTCTGGCTGTCTCCCAGGCTGAAGCGCAGTGGCGCAATCTCGGCTCACTGCAAGCTCCGCCTCCTGGGTTCATGCCATTCTCCTGCCTCAGCCTCCTGAGTAGCTGGGACTACAGCCACCACGCCTGGCTAATTTTTTGTATTTTTAGTAGAGGCAGGGTTTCCCCATGTTAGCCAGGATGGTCTCGATCTCCTGACCTCGTGATCTGCCCGCCTTGGCCTCCCAAAGTGCTGGGATTACAGGCTTGAGCCACCGCGCCCGGCCTGGCTAATTTTCGCATTTTTAGTAGAGACGGGGGTTAACCATGTTGGCCAGGCTGGTCTTGAACTCCTGATCTCAAGTGATCCGCCCACCTCGGCCTCCCAAAGTGCTGAGATTACAGGCAAGAGCCACTGCGCTGGGCCTCGAGGTCAAGTTATTAAATAATCTACAAGACACTAAAAGACAGTCTTGAGATTGCCTGCCCACTGCCCAAACCTCCCCACTAAACACAACCATGCTCCAGCCACTTTGCCTCCCACACAGTGTCTTGTTCTTTGTTGTTTCTTTAGTCTCTAGCTTAGGCTGGCACATAATAGGTGCTCAGATATTTTTCAACAAATAAACAAGCCTAGTCTTATAACTTAAAATGAGAGTTTAAAACCCTACCAGAAAAGTCTGAAAAGATACACATTTCAAATAAAAAAACAGCGGTTACCTTTGGTACGAGATCTAGGATGGCCCTATTTGCAATTTTTAAATTTTTCATAAAAAGACTTATTAATCTGTTGCTTAAGTAACCATTTTTTTAAAAACTCTGCCAGGGAGTGTCTCCCACATGTTTACATTAATCTTTCAGGATAGATAGTTCTAGATTGAGGAAACAGATAACAGTTAAAAACTATATTTTCTATCTGACATAACTTAAATTCCCACATATTTTCCTAATACATCATAACTGTATGCTTGTAACCAGTAGTTAGAGCCATTTATCAACAGCTAGATAATAGGTATTGGTGTCACAGCTTTAAATGTATATACTTTTTAAAACAAGGGAGCTTAAAACACGCAAAATTATACTTCAACAAAGGTTCGGTCATCTTACAAGAAAGCTATATTAATAGGGGTAAGATTTAAAAAGTAACATAAATGCTATAATGCGAAATCATTCAACACTAATAAATTACTATTCTGCCAAATTGTGCCTTGCCAATTATATCACATTTTGATCATCTATTTTTTTCCTTCCAACTTTGTACTTTTTCGTGTTGGACTTCAGCATGTTTTTACCTGATCATTTAGCCAAACTTGTTATAGTCTTTTCAAATCAAAACTATAACATTTCTCATTTGGACATAATTTTCAAATTTGAATAAATACAATATACGATTTATTTATTTTATTTTATTTTTTTGAGATGCAGTCTCACTCTGCAGCCCAGGCTGGAGTGTGGTGCTATGATCTCGGCTCACTACAACCTCCACCTCCCGGGTTCAAGCAATTATCCTGCCTCAGCCTCCCCAGTAGCTGAGACTACAGGTGCCTGCCATGACACCTGGTTAATTTTTGTATTTTTAGTGGAGACAGGGTTTCACCATATTAGCCCCGCTGGTCTCAAACTCCTGGCCTCAAGTGATTCACCCACCTCGACCTCCCAAAGTGCTGGAATTACAGGCATGAGCCACTGTGCCCAGTCTTACAATTCTTACAATTTATGTATGTCTTAGAGAAACAATAGCCTCAGGTGCACCTCACTGCCAAAAGATACCATTTGGAGCTCCCTCAAATCAGTGGATTTAACCTGAATCATGAGTATCACCTCTGGTGATTTTATTTAATTAACTGATTGACTGAGACGGAGTCTCAATCTGTACTCCCAAGCTGGAGTGCAGTGGTGCCATCTCGGCTCACTGCAACCTCTGTCTCCTGGGTTCAAGTGATTCTCCTGCCTCATCCTCCTGAGTAGCTGGGATTACAGGTGTGCGCCACCATGCCTGGCTAGATTTTTGTATTTTTAGTAGAGACGAGGTTTCACCATGTTGGTCAGGGTGGTCTCGAACTCCCGACTTTGTGATCCACCTGCCTCGATCTCCCAAAGTGCTGGGATTACAGGCATGAGCCACCTCACCCAGCCTTCAGATGTTTTAAATGTTTCTCAGGTTATTCTAAATTTGAAGTAAAGTCTGAGAACCATTGGTTTAGAGTAAGAGTTCTTACATTGGGGATGGCAAGGAGAGAGGACTGGACTGGGTTTCAGTGGGAGCCAGGTTCCTTTTATGCAAAATTCTGTGTACTCATGTGTAGTTTTCTGGATCCTTAACTTTGGTCAGTTTTAAGAGCCCCTCCCCCCTAGAAAAGTTCAGAATTTCTTATTTGAAATATGATCTTTCTACCATTTTATAGGCTCTCAGTAATACTTTGGTCCACATCTTAGCTTCCAGACACGCGTTCAAGAAGCCTAAACAAGCTGGGTGTGGTGGCTCATGTCTGTAATCTCAGCACTTTGGGAGGCCGAGGCAGGTGGATCACAAGGTTAGGAGTTTGAGACCAGTCTGGTCAACATAGTGAAACCCTGTCTCTACTAAAAATACAAAAAATTAGCCAGCCATGGTGGTGGGTGCCTGTAATCCCAGCTACTTGGGAGGCTGAGGCAGGAGAACTGCTTGAACCCGGGAGGCAGCGGCTGCAGTGAGCTGAGATCACGCCATTGCACTCCAGCCCATGCAACAGTGAAAGAGACTGTCTCAAAAAATAAAAAGCAGCCTGAACAATGGCTCATGCCTGTAATCCTAGCACTTTGGGAGGCCAATCCAGGTGGACTGCTTGAAGCCAGGAGTTCAAAACCAGCCTGGCCAACATGGTGAAACCCCATCTCTACTAAAAATTCAAAAAATTAGCCAGCCGTGGTGGCGGGAGCCGGTAATCCCAGCTACTTGGGAGGCTGAGGCAGGAGAATCACTTGAACCTGGGAGGCACTCCAGCTTGGGCACTGCACTCCAGCTTGGGCAACAAGAGCGAAACTCCATCTCAAAAAAAAAAAAAAAAAAAGCCTGAACAAAATGAATCTGGCGCTCAGGGTCTCATGAAACCAAATGCAGTTAGTGTTCAAAGACAAGAAGAAGAGAACCAACAGCTACTGAATCCTACTATATGCCAAATGCTTTGGCATTACATTAGCTCATTTATCGTCACAACTCTATAAGGTGGGTATTATTGTTCCTGTTTCACAGCTGAGAAAATAAAATCAAAGAGATTAAATAGGTCAGGTGTGGTGGCTCACGCCTGTAATCCCAGCACTTTGAGAGCCTCACACCTGTAATTCCAGCATTTTGAGAGACCAAGACAGGCAGATCACCTGAGGTCAGGAGTTGGGAGACCAGCCTGGTCAACATGGTGAAACCCCATCTCTACTAAAAATACAAAAATTAGCTGTGCGTGGTGGCACATGCTTGTAATCCCAGCTACTTGGAAGGCTGAGGCAGGAGAACTGCTGGAACTCGGGAGGCGGAGGTTATAGTTGAGCCGAGATCGTGCCACTGCACTCCAACCTGGGCGACAGAACAAGACTCCATCTCAAAAATTAAAAAAATAAGGCCAGGCGCGGTGGCTCACACCTGTAATCCCGGCACTTTGGGAGGCCAAAGTGGGCAGATCACGAGGTCAGGAGTTCAAGACCAGCCTGGACAACATAGTGAAACTCCATCTCTACTAAAAATACAAAAAAAATTAGCCAGGTGTGGTGGCGGGTGCCTGTAGTTTCAGCTACTTAGGAGGCTGAGGCAGGAGAATCGCTTGAACTCGGGAGGCAGAGATTGCAGTGAGCTGAGATGGTGCCACTGCACTCCAGCCTGGGTAACACAGTGAGACTCTGTCTCAAACAAATAAAATGAAAATACAAAAATGAGCCAGGCATGGTGGTAGGTGGCTGTAATCCCAGCTACTCAGGAGGCTGAGGCAGGAGAGTTGCTTGAGTCCGGGAGGCAGAAGTTGCAGTGAGCTGAGATTGGACCACTGCACTCCAGTCTGGGCAACAGAGTGAGACCCTGTCTCAAAAAAAAAAAAAAAAAAAAAAAAAAAAAAAAAAAAAAGGCCGGGTGTGGTGGCTCAAGCCTGTAAACCCAGCACTTTGGGAGGCCAAGACGGGCGGATCGCGAGGTCAGGAGATCAAGACCATCCTGGCTAACATGGTGAAACCCTGTCTCTACTAAAAATACAAAAAAAAAATTAGCCAGGCGTGTTGGCGGGCACCTGTAATCCCAGCTACTCAGGAGGCTGAGGCACGAGAATGGCATGAACCTGGGAGGCGGAGCTTGCAGTGAGCCGAGATCACACCACTGCACTCCAGCCTGGGCAAGAGTGAGACTCCGTCTCAAAAAAAAAAAAAAAAGAAAGTTAAAGTAAAAAAAAAGTGGTGAAGCCAGGAATCAAACCCAAGTCTGACTCCAAAGACCACCCTTCATCATTATGCCAACTCTCTAATTTTAGAGTACATCAAAATCACCTGGAAGACTCACTAAGACACAGATAGCTGGACCCCACTCTCAGTTTCTGATTCAGTAGGTCTGGAATGTTAGAACCTGCATCTCTAAGTTGTTCCTAGGTAATGCAGATCCTGCTGGTCAGGGGAGCACACTTTCAGAAACAATGCCATTCATTCATTTAACTACTTATTGAGTGCTTAATATATGCTAGGAGCAGGGGATACATGGTTTAGATCCTAGGGAAATAGTGGAGAATAACACAACATCCATGTGCTCACGGATCTTACATTCTAGTGGGGAAAACTGACAGTAAACAAAAAAAAGTGTTTAAAAATATATAATAGGCAATGAGTCCTATGACCAAAAAAAAAAAAATCAAGCAATGTAAGGAGGTAAGAAATAAAATTTAGATAGAATGGACAGGTAAGACCTTTCTGGGGTGACACTTGGGCAGAGAACTGAATGAAGTGAGGGAGTGAGCTATGAGACTTCCTGGAGAAAAATCATTCTAAGCAGAGGTAAGGAACAGCAAGAAGACCATTATAGCAAAGGGTCAGACTGTGCATAGTACTGTAAGCAATGTTAGACTTTATTACTCTGAGTTTGATGGGAATATTAGAATGCTATCAAAGACACATTACATGACTATTAAAATCTTACCTATTATGTAATATGGTTCGTGCAGAAGATTCCAATAAAGTTAATGGTGCTTGCAGCTTTATTACTGGAAGGACTTTTGGTTGTTCAAAAGTATTTCCAAAAAGATCCAAGTATTCAAGGGATAAATTTCTAAATTCACTAGGCAAAAATGGAAGCTTATTTCGAGCTGCTGACAAAAAGCGAAGGTTTATTAGTTGTCCTATCTTGCAGGGAAATTGAATCAATTCATTATCATCAAGTTTTAAATTCTTAAGTTCCTGGAGCTGGCAAAACTGCACAGGGAGTGCCTTGATTTTGTTCTTGCTGAGGTCCAAACTCCAAAGTGACTTCCGGAGTGTAGAATGACACAAGGCTACACTAAATGACTCCAAGTGATTGTCATTCAGGTTAAGTTCTTGAAGGTGTATGAGGTCTCCAATTGTAGCTGGAAGCTTTTTTATATGGTTGTGACTCAAGTCTAATTTCCTAAGGTTTTTTAAGCAAAGCACACGCATGTCAACTCGGACAAGCCCACAATAAGAAGTCTGAAGATGTTCCAAAGAATATGGAAAGTTCTTACTTAGAGGATAGTCTTTTTTGGATGTGATAACCATTTTAGTTTTAAAGTTTTCAAATTCTGAAGTCTTCACTGGTGTGAGCGTTGAAACTGGTGTATCAACATTACAGCCTCTATGAGCCAGTCTCACAGCTGAAAGGAAACCTTTTAAACTGCTGGAATTGGCCTGAATAAATAAAAGTTGTAGAATTATAAATTCCATTGGAGATAATGCATACATGCTAGTTCTTCCCATAACAAATTCTATAGCATTACTTATGAATGTGATACAATGATTTATTGAAATTGGCTGTAAAACATTTTTTTAGTACTTTATTTTGACTAAATTTCAAGTTTAAAAGTTTTTGAAAAAAAATTACGTGGAGGGACACATTCTAAATAAAACTGTTCAAAGGGAAATCATGCCAACACTTTGGGAGGCTGAGGTGGGAGGATCACCTGAGCCTAGGAAGTAGAGGCTGCAGTAAGCCATGATAATATCACTGCACTCCAGCCTGGGCAACAGAGTGAGACTGTCTCAAAAAACAAAAAATAACAAAAATAAAGGGAAATCATAACAGTATAAAATAAGATAGGAAATGATTGAATATTACACTTAAGATTTGAGTTTAGGTGGGGCGCAGTGGCTCACACCTGTAATCCCAGCACTTTGGGAGGCCGAGGCAGGTGGATCACTTGAGGTCAGGAGTTTGAGATCAGCCTGGCCAACATGGTAAAGTCCTGCTTCTACTAAAAATACAAAAATTAGCTGGGCGTGGTGGTGCATGCCTGTAATCCCAGCTACTTTGGAGGCTGAGCAAGGAGAATCACTTGAACCCGGGAGGCGGACGTTGCAGTTAGCCGAGATTGTGCCACTGCACTCCAGGCTGAGCAACAGAGTGAGACTCCGTCTGAAAAATTAAAAAAAAAAAAAAAAAAAATTTGAGTTTAAGGCCAGGTGCAGTGACTCAGGCCTATAATCCCAGAAAACTGGGAGGCCGAGGCAGGCGGATTACTTGAGGTCAGGAGTTTCAGACCAGCCTGGCCAACATGTGAAACCCCTTCTCTACTAATAATACAAAAATTAGCTGGGCAATGTGGCGCATGCCTGTAATCCCAGCTACTCAGGAAGCTGAGGCAGCAGAATTGCTTGAACCTGGGAGGCAGAGGTTGCAGTGAGCCGAAGTCACGCCACTGCACTCCAGCCTGGGCGACACAAGTGAAACTCGGTCTCAAAACAAAACAAAACAAACAAACAAAAAAGGCCGGGACTGGTGGCTCACACCTATAATCCTAACACTTTGGGAGGCCGAGGTGGGCGGATCACCTGAGGGTAGGAGTTCGAGGCCAGCTTGGCCAACATGGTGAAACCCCGTCTCTACTAAAAATATAAAAATTAGCAGGGCATGGTGGCAGGTGCCTGTAATCCCAGCTGCTTGGTAGGCTGAGGCAGGAGAGTTGCTTGAAACTGGGAGGCAGAGGTTGCAGTAAGCCAAGATCGCACCACTGCACGGCAGCCGGGGCGACAGAGCGACTTCATATAAAAAAAAAAAAAAAAAGCTAATTTTTGTTGGAACATGGAAGCTATGTAGAGCAAAAGATTGGAAATATAGTATGAGGACAGATTGTAAATGAGCTCAGATGCCAACGTAAAGTGGAGGGATTTTAAGTATGAAAGTTACATGACAAGAGCTAAATACTATTTTGGTAGCACTGTACACAATGAACCAGAGTAGGGAAAAGTCTGGAGAAGACCTGGGTCAACTAGGTACAATAAAGCATACTGGCTCACAGACTTGGGAGTCACCCATATAACAGCTGAACTATCAAATGGAAGGCAGGTATGACAGAAAACAGCAGAGGACTGAAATAAAGCCTTTATTTTGGGGATAGAAAAAAACGTTGCTGGAAGCAGGAGACAAAGAAGTGACTAAGAAAACTGAAGGTAAACCATAGTGCCCTATCATAGATACCAAGAAAAGAAAGAGTTTTATTAAGAAAAGGGTAATTATCATTGTCAAATTCTACAGAGTGCAAAAATAATGAGAAATAATGATACTGTGATAAACAAGTGAAAAGATCACTGATCTCTGAGACAGTGTTTTCAGTAAACCAGTAAAAAGGTCAAAAGATAAAAAGTGGAGACAATGAATTCAGCCTTGTCTTTCTAGAAATTTGTTTTCTTTTTTTAAAATCAGTAAGATCTCAGCTTGTTTTTAGATAGAAAGGAAGAATTAGTGAAAGAATAAGCTGCAAGTCAAGAAAAAAATGAAAAATCACAGGGAGGAGATGGGACAAAATTATTCCATTCACTCCAAACTCCTTAGTTATCAAACTTTTAATGTTGCAGAGCACTTTGCTTGGAGTTAAGAATAATGCACAGTTGGGCCAGATGTGGTGGACCATGCCTGTAATTTCACCACTTTGGGAGGCCAACGTGGGCAGATTGCTTGAGCCCAGGAGTTTGAGACCAGCCTGTGCAACAAGGTGAAACTCTGTCTCTACCAGTACAAAAAAATTAGCCTAGTATGGTGTTGTGCCCCTATAGTCCCCGTTACTTGGGAGGCTGAGAAGGATCACCTGAGCCTGGAAGGTCGAGGCTGCAGTGAGCTGTGATGGTGCCGCTGCACTCCAGCCTAGGTGAGAGTGAGGCCTTGTCTCACCAAAAAGAAAAAAAAAGCAAGGTTGAATGAGACATCGTTTCCACCCACCAGGAAGGGAAAGAGGAAAAGGGGAGAGGGCAGAAAAAAAACCACCAGTTTTAAAATTCTAATGGTTTATATATTTTTTTGTTTGAGAAAGTGTCTTGCTCTGTCACCCATGCTGGAGTACAGTGGCACAATCATAGTTCACCGAAGCCCTGAACTTTTTTTTGAGACAGGATGATAAAAACAACCCTTTTTTTTTAATCAACCAGGATGGAGTGCAGTGGCTGCAATCACAGTTCACTGCAGCCTTGACCTTCCAGGCTCAGGTGACCCTCCACCTCAGCCTCCCAAGTAGCTGAGATTACAGGTGCACACCACCATGCCTGTCTAACTTTTTTGTAGAGATGGGGATTCACCATGTCACCCAGGCTGATCTTGAACACCTGGATTCAAGCAATCCGCCCAGCCAGGGCTCCCAAAGTGCTGGGATCATAGGCGTGAGCCAACATGTCTGGCCTCCAGCTTTTAACTTGTGGGATTGAGTGATCCTCCTGCCTCGGCCTCCCAGGTATGAGCCACTGCACCCAGCCAGTTTATGGTATTTTTGTTTTGTTTTGTTTTAGACAGGGTCTGGCTCTGTCACCCAGGTTGGAGTGCAGTGGTGCAATCTTGGCTCTTTGTAACCTGCGCCTCCCAGGCTCAAGTGATCCTCCCACCTCAGGCTCCCAAGTAGCTGGGACCACAGGTGTGAAAACCACGCCTGGCTAATTTTTTTTTTTTTTGTGGAGACAGGGTTTCACCATGTTGCCCAGGCTGGTTTTGAACTCCTGAGATCAAGTGATCCACCAGTCTTGGCCTTCCAAAGTGCTGGGATTACAGGTGTGAGCTATGGCACCCAGCCTCAGTTTATGTTTTTATAAGAATGATTACAGTCCGGGCACGGTGGTTCATGCCTATAATCCCAGCACTTCGGGCGGCCGAGGTGGGTGGATCACGAGGTCAGGAGTTTGAGACCAGCTGGGCCAACATGGTGAAACCCGTCTCTACTAAAGATACAAAAAATTAGCTGGGCATGGTGGCATGTGCCTGTAATCCCAGCTACTCAGAGGCTGGGGCAGGAGAATCGCTTGAATCCAGGAGGCGAAGGTTGCAGTGAGCCGAGATCATGCCACTGCACTCCAGCCTGGGTGACAGGGAGAGGCTCTGTCTCAAAAAAAAAAAAAAAAAAAAGGAATGATTACAGTAGGGGCTGGGCGCGGTAGACAAAAATTTGCCAGGAGTGGTGGCACCCACCTGTGGGTTGCAGTGAGCCAAGCTCTTTCCACTGCACTCCAACCTGGGTGACAGAATGTGACTCCATCTCAAAAAAAAAAAAAAAAAAAAAAGAAAGAAGAATGATTACAGTAAATAAAATACAAGATGGTTCTAATTGAATTTTTTCCTCTTTTATTATACCAAACTTAGATTTGTAACCTGTGGTTTAGCTGGCAAAATGTAGACCTGTGCAGTTGCCTTATAGAGTTCCAGTCTAAGAATACCCTAGGGCTCCATCTTCAGCACAGAAGCAAACCCGGTTTTCTTTTCATCCTGGCAATCTTACTGAGGCAGACTTTGCCCTTTTAGAAGGCACACAAGCATATTTGGGAAGCTGCCTCTTGTGCCATTGCCTCTTCAAACAAACCTGCAAGAGTCTGTCCCTAGTCAGCTATATGGAATATCAGAATGTGCAAACAGCCTTCTTTAAAGAAAATACACGCCAGGCCGGGCACAGTGGCTCACGCCTGTAATCCCACCACTTTGGAAGGCTGAGGTGGGTGGATCGCCTGAGGTCAGGAGTTCAAGACCAGCCTGGTCAACATGGTGAAACCCTGTCTCTACTAAAGATACCCAAAAAAAAAAAAAAAAAAAAAAAAAAAAAAAAAATCAGCCACACATGGTGGTGAGTGTCTGTAATCCCAGCTACTCGAGAGGCTGAGGCAGGAGAATTGCTTGAACCCAGGAGGTGGAGGTTGCAGTGAGCTGAGATCGTGCCACTGCACTCCAGCCTGGGCAGCAAGACCAAAACTCCATCTCAAAACAAAAAACAAACAAACAAACAAAAAAAAGCAAGCAAGCAAATACACACCAGGCCAAGCATGGTGGCTAATGCTTGTAATCCCAACACTTTGGGAGGCTGAGGAAGGAGGATCACTTGAGGCCAGGAGTTCGAGGCCAGCCTGGGCAACATCATATCAAGACTCCATCTCTACAAAAAGTTATTTTAAAAATTTATCCGGGAGTGGTGAGGTACACCTGTAGTCCCAGATATTCAGGAGGCTCGCTTGAGCCTAGGTGTTCGAGGCTGCAGTGAGCTATGACTGTGCCACTGTACTTCAGCTTGGGTGACAGAACAAGACTCTGTTTCTAAAAAATAAAGAAAATACAGCCAAACATTAATCATTAATGTTTTTAATACCATACCTTACTTAGACAGATATCCACAGGAGGCTCCTTTAACCGAACAGTGGCTTTCCCCTCATCTACAAATTTGGTGAAGAATTGCTCAATGTTCTCCCTTAGCTGCATAAAACCAGTAGAAAAAAAGAACAAAACTAATTATTGTTACTTAGTAACACTTATTACAACTAGAACGTGCCAGTTACTTTGCCTTGGTTTGGCTTTTAGTCCTTGAGTCTGAGTGTTTTCATTTTAAGTTTTACAGCTTTTTATCATGCCACTGCACTCCAGGCTGGGCAACAGAATGAGACTCCTTCTGTCTTACTCACTCTCACCCAGGCTGGAGTGAAGTGGTGCCATCCTGGCTCACTGCAACCTCCGCTTCCCAGGTTCAAGCAATTCCCGTGACTCAGCCTCCTGAATAGCTCGGATTACAGGTGCATGCCACCATGCACAGCTAATTTTTGTATTTTTAGTAGAAACAGGGTTTCATCATGTTGGCCAAGCTTGTCTAGAACTCCTGGCCTCAAGTGATCCGCCTGCCTGGGCCTACCAAAGTGCTGGGATTACAGGCATGAGCCATGGCGCCTGGCCAAGTTTTAAAGTTTTTTTTTTTTTTTAGCAGTTGGGAAGTTATACTCCTCATCTAGCTGGTGGTGGATGTTACTGCTCCGTCTGTCCAGTAACTCTCCTTTGAGAACAGGATCACCATGTTTTGAGAGAATGCTCCTCTTCTCCCATTCCAACTATGTAACTGTAGGAAGAGTTGCCAATAGCAGTTACTTGCCTTCATAACTTCAGTCCATTAGCCTGGGGTGGGCACACCTCCCAGTAGGTTATATACAAACTCCATGAGAGCAGGAATCTTGTCTCCTTTGCTATTCTATCCTGAGTGCTAGAACGATGACTGACACATAATGGGTGCTGAAAAAAAATTTAAGGATTATCATCTATATAAATGACATATTTAAAATTTAAAAAAAATTAATGATTGCTGTTGCATCTGCTTTAGATTTCAACAACTATTGATTCAGAACCCATTATGTACCAGGTACTCTAATAGGGGCTTGGGACACAGCAATGAATAAGACTGACAGGGTAACTACACTTAAAGAGTTGACAATCTGATGAGAGATAGTTATTAAACAAGTACTTATAAGCATAACAAATATCAAGACAAGGCAAGTGCAGGATGCTATGACCTGCTTTTTTTTTTTTTTTTAAGAAAGCAGATTAAGCTTTAATATAGAAATATTTAGGTTACACTTGTGCTCAAGTAATAAAACATTTGTTCTTTTTTGATCTCATACATTCTCTCCTCAGGTATGGCCCATCTCCTGTACGCTTGGAGCGACCTCTGGCTACGTGGCTGGCCTTGTTATTTCACCACTCTGGGTATACTGGAATAGAAAGCAACTTACATACAAGAACAATTAACTTGAGCAAAGGGAGATGTTTCTTTGTGCAGATTCTGTAAGGGCTGTGCAGAAATGTGTATAGTCAAAGCCAAGCAGTTCCATTTACAGCTCTGTTTTTTATGTAGTTACAACATGATGTGATTGTAGCTTTTAAAACTATGAAACCCCTGAGAGATTGTACCTTCTAGTCGAAATAAAGTATAATAGATTGCGGCTTCAGATGCTGCTTACTGCTTCTTAAATCTTTAAGGAACATTCTTAATAAACTTTACACAATTCTGAGGACAGGTTTTGTTTTGAACTGCTTCATTACCTATAAAAGGTCTGGGTATAGCTGCAGCATTTCATTTGCTTTCTGAGAGAAATGGACAGTTTCCTTGGCCACTGAAGATGTTTCTCACGTAATTAAACAATAGTTTATACATCTTGATCCTATTCTTTTTTTTACAGTGTGTTTCTTTGGAGTTAAAATGGCTATGATAGCCTCATCAAAAACAGTCTTCAATCCCTTCTGGGTTAAAGCTGAACATTCCACATAGCAGCATGCTCCTATCTCTTTTGCTAGTTTCTGTCCTTGTTCCACACATATAGGCTTTTCTTTCATATCATTCAGTCTTGCTAAAGTTTTGGGGTCATCTCGGAGATCAATCTGAATTCCTATTAATAAAAAGGGTACATTTGGTGCGTATTCCTTAAGTTCCGGTACTCACTCCTCTTTCACATTTTGAAATGAGGCTGGATTTACCACCGAGAAGCATAAAAGGAAGACGTTGGTCATTGGGTAAGATAAAGGCCTCAGACGGTCATAGTCTTCCTGTCCGGCCGTGTTATATAGAGTCCTAGGAGGTACTGCTTAGCGACCACGGTGACGCTGACTGCGTAGTGGTCGAAGACGGTGGGCACGTACTCCTCCGGGAAGGCGTTGTTGGCATAGCTCATGAGTAGGCACGTCTTGCCCACCGCCCCGTCGCCGACCACCACGCACTTGAGCATCAGCGCGCCGGGCCCGTGAGCCATGCTGCTGCCGGCCAGCCTCCGGGCATGGTCCCCCCGGAGCCCCCGGAGCCCCCGCCCCGGCCCCGGGCTCAGCCTCAGCCCGCCTGGAGGGTCCACCGCCGTAGCCGCCGCTCCGCACCGCAGGGCCGCCCCCCCGGCCCCATGCAGCGGCTCCCCTCCCCGGAGGGGAGGGGGCGGCGGGCCCGGGGCGCTGCCGCCGCCGCGGTCGCCGCCCGGATCCCCGCCCCGGCCCCCCGCCCCGGCCCCGGTCGCTGCGCCCGCCCGCTGCCCCCGCCACTCGGCGCCCGCGCCCTCTCCCCGGCCGGGTCTCCCCAGGAGGATCCGCCGGATCATAAGACCGGCCGGCCCCGGGGGAGACCGCAACTTTGGGGAGGGCGGCCGACCTGCTTTTTTAAGCTAGGGAAAATATTGTGGGAGAAAGAATTCACTGAACAGAAGTGCAGTTATTTTACTGTTCCCCAACTGGACAGCTGCTTCATTTGCGGTTGTTTCACGCAAAATTTCAGAAACTTGAAACAGGCGGGATTGCCATCCACTACTAAATAGCAACACTGTAAATTCAAAGTCGTAAAAGTGGGGAGGAAAAATAGCGAAAAGGTATACTCTCAAAGCTTTCTTCTTTCGGGTCCGTAGGAAGACGCACAGGACCCTGGGGTCGGGCTGATGGTAGGTCTCAAGGCTGGGAGTTCAGGAACCCCCAAGGCGGGCTCTCGCCTAGGGAGCAGCCGGGCGCATGAGGACCGAGGGTGGCCCACGTCTCGGCTTCCGAGAAGAACGCGCGGCTGACAGGGCCTGCCCACTTCACGCACCTCATAGCGAGTCCCGCGCTTGTCCTTCAGGGTGGAGATGAGCAGGAAGGCTCGGGCCGGCGGCTGACTCCTGGAAGTCTGCTGACAGAGGCTCAACACGGCTCGGACGCCCTTGCCCCGGTTCCTAAGCCCCAAGGCGGGCAAGTGCCGGCTGATCACCTCCACCTCACAGTGTAGCTTCATCTCGCCCAGCGGCCACAACCAGGTCAGCTGGCTTTGAAACTTCCCCCTTCCCGCCACCCGGCGCCGCCACCGGGGTCCTCGCGCCCGCGGGCTGCCCACTGATCCGCCTGCCTGTTGGATTGGTCCGCGACTCGGGCTGTCTTACCACCGTGTCTGTATGAAGCCCGCGGGAAACGGCTTCCCTTTTCCCTTAGCAGGCCCGGGTCCTCGCGGTGGCTGCGTACCGGGACTGACCACCTGGGATCCGGGCTCGCGCCCCGGAAACCGGCAATCGGCGGGGGCGCAACGTCTTTTCCCCCGAGCGCGCAGCTGGCAGCGGTGGTTGTTTTTGTTTGGGGAGGATTCGGAGGGTTTCAGCTGTTGACGCTTTACGCGTTGCCGGCGCACGTCCGGCCGCTGTTTCCCGAGGGAAGGCAGGTGTGCCTCTGCGTTACAGGGAAAGGCACTTAGAACTGTCTGAGTGGCCTTGTAGGCCAGCGAGGGCGCATTTCCCGGCGCGGACGGGCTGCTGGTGGTTTTGGTGGCTGCTCTCCAGAGGCACACCTGGCACGTCGGAGGGGGGCTTTATATGGTTGTATTTGACTTGGCAATTCCTGCTGAACAAATAATTTTCCATGGCGGGTAGGATGGATGGAGTGTGACTGGCTTAACCGCACCTGAGACGTGGAAAGACCTTCCAGACCGCACAAGGCCTTCGTACTCTTGATTTTGATTGATTGAACTAGGACGGGGCCCGGCTGTGGAGTGGGAAGCGCCTGGGGAGCAAATGTTAAGGAGGTGCTTACTGTCGGGGTCGTAGTCTTGCCTCCTTAAAATTTGTGCTCTAGGCGCCTCTCTCACCTTAACCTAATCCTAGCCGTATATTAAACATTTTATTGTGTCTGAGTTATACTTCCGTAATGGTAAAATGACGTTCAGAAATACTGATTTTTCAATACAACTGTGACAAAATGTGATTTATTCTCAAATGAGCGTCCGTATTTACATGTTGAACCTGAAGTGTTGTCGGTTAATTCCTCATTCTTTAAAACGTAATAGTTCCTGAAAAAAAGTGATTAACATAAAATTATGGCCGGGCGTGGTGGCTCACGCCTGTAATCCCAGCACTTTGCCGGGCTGAGGCAGGCAGGTCGCTTGAGCCCAGGAGTTCAAGACCAGTTTGGGCAACATGGCAAAACCCAGTCTCTACGAAAAATACAAAAAAATTAGCCGGGCGTGGTGGCGCGTGTCTGTAGTCCCAGCTATTGGGGAGGCTGAGGTGGGAGGATCACTTGAGCCTGGGGAGGTCGAGAGGCTGCGGTGAGCAGTAATCGCGCACTGGCACTCCAGCCTGAGTGACCCCGTCTCAAATAAAAAACAAAAAGAAAAAAATTACTTTCCCTCCATTTAGTATTCTTATATGTACATCTAGTAGAGCATTAAAACGCTACTCAGCATTTAAGCAAAACTTAACTTTATGGCTAAAGAGAAAACGGACACTACAATTTTCAGACTATTAGACTTTATAGGAGTTACCTGCTTTTGTTCTTTGAGAGGGTAATAATGTAGAAAAGATAATAAAACACCAGCCTGAATTATTACAAGTACATTAAATGAACTCTGAACTTATAGGTACAGTTGGGAGCTAGGAAAACTAAAAACTGTTATAATTTTCATTAGAGTAGAAATGTTCCGCCAGGTGCTGTGGCTCACGCATGTAAACCCAGCAATTTAGGAGGCCCGAGGCAGGAGGATCGCTTAGCCCAGGAGCTCGAGATTAGCCTGGGCGATAGTGAGACCTCGTCTCCACAAAAAATTTAAATTAAAAAATTAACTAGGCCGGGCGCGCTGGCTCACGACTGTAATCCCAGCACTTTGGGAGGCCGAGGCGGGAGAATCGCCCGAGGTCGGGAGTTGGAGACCAGCCTGGCCAGCATGGTGAAACCCCGTTTCTACTAAAAATACAAAAATTAGACGGCGTGGTGGCGCGTGCCTGTAGTCCCAGCTACTCGGGAAGTTGAGGCAGGAGAATCGCTTGAACCCGGGAGACGGAGGTTGCAGTGAGCTGAGGTAGTGCCACTGCAGTCCAGCCTGGGCGACAGAGCGAGACTCTCAAAAAAAAAAAATTAGTTGGGCGGGGCGGCGCGCGTCTGTAGTCCCAGCTTGAGCCTAGGAGGCAGAGGTTGTAGTGAGCGAAGAACTGCCCTCTAGCCTGGGCGACAGAGCGAGACCTTGTCTCAAAAAAAAAAAAAAAAACAGCCTCAATCTCAATCCTTTATTTGGTGTTACTTAGGCTTGGGTTGTTGAAGCATGGATTCAGTAATTAAATAAATAGATGAAAGTTACATAACAGTTCAACGGCGATTTTAGAGTGAAACAGTGGTATATACTGCCAAAAACGTATCTTCCTAATTGTCAGTCTCAAAAAAAGGTAGTTTCCAAACTACCTCTTTTTTAAACATCTATCAGTTTTTGATATCTCATTTCCCTTTCCACATCCTCCCCTTTGTCCACCCAAATTTAATGATTTAAATACTTGGATGTGACACTCTACACCTAAAGTTTTTGGTCTTAGTGGATCGCTTGTGAAGCAAAGAGCCCTTTGAACTTTACCACCATACAAATAAAATCTGCCCTTTGATCTCTATCCTTAATTACCTCGAGTCAGTTTTCCTTGTAGACAGACTGAAAATGGAAATACATAAGGAGTTAAAAATAATTGGGCTACAAGTTTTTGACAAGAGAAATAAAAGATACAACATTTAGATTTGTTTTTCTTCTATAAAATTAGTTCTTCTACCTGGCCTACAAACTACATTCTTTTCTCTCTCTCTTTTTGTTCATATTAATTAATATGATCTAATCCCAGTTCAGTTTCCGCTAAACCTTCTTTAGCATCTTGACCTTCCTTTTTGCAAGCTCCAATTGCACTTTTCATTTATTTCCCTGGCTTTCTGGCACATACTAGGCATTCAACAGATAATGGTTCCCTCCCTCCCTCCTTCCTTCATTTCTTCCTTCCTTCCGCTCTGTTGCCCAGGCTGGAGTGCAGTGGCACGATCTTGGCTCACTGCAACCTCAGCCTCCCCGGCTCAAGCGATTCTCCTGCCTCAGCCTCCTGAGTAGCTGGGACTACAGGTGCTTGTCACCACACCCACTTAATTTTTGTATTTTTAGTACAGACAGGGTTTCACCATATTGGTCAGGCTGGTCTCGAACTCCTGACCTCTGGTGATCCACCCGCCTCAGCCTCCCAAAGTGCTGGGATTACAGGCGTGAGCCACCACGCCCTGCGGACAATGGATTTCTTTAACTTTTCATTTGTAGTCATAGTGAACTTTGCTCACTTTGTAGCTCACTATATTTGAGCTAGTAAAATCACAGTCACATCAGAATTTTTGTTTTAGTTTAGCTTAGTTTTGGAGACAGGGTTTCACCCAGGCTGGAGTGCAGTGGCAACATTCATAGCTCACTGCAGCCTCAAACTCCTGGGCTCAAGCCATCCTCCTGCCCCAGCCTCCTGAGTAGCTGAGACTACAGGTGCGTGCCACCATGGCCAGATGTGTGTGGTTTTTTTGTTTATTTTTTTACTTTTTGCTAGAGATGGGGGTTCTTGCTATGTTGCCTAGTCTGGTCTTAAACTCCTGGCCTCAAGCTGTCCTCCTGCCTCAGCCTCCCAAAGTGCTCAGATTACAGGTATGAGCCACCATGCCCCGCCCACATCAGATTCTTAAAGAACGAGGTCACAATCTATGGACAATGTAGAGTTGCTTGCCCTAGCACATTTGATCTAGATGTTGGAGTTAGTTTTTTTTTTAGTGGTAAACATCATCTAAGACTCAATACAGCTAAATAGTTAAAAAATATGTACCTAAGCATCAGACCTCTTTCAATCTCAAAAAAGGAAAAAAAAAAAGACTAGAGAAAAATATCTCCAAATATGTTGAATTTATTCAGAAATGGGAAGAGAATATTAGAATTCAGAATGCACGAAACGGCAAGCCAAAAGTACGTCCAGTGAGGGAAGGGTAAAAGGAAGCTTTTATTGGCAAAAAGGGCAAGTTCAAATAAAGCTGCTTGGAAACAGAAGCAAGAGTTCTGTTCAATGAACAGAGTTCATTGGTTCCAGAGGCTCAGAGCCAGAGCTGTCATCAGTTCATTGGTGGAGATGCTGTTACTGGGCAAGTGTTCTTTTGAGAGCTTCTTATCTAAATTACTGCAGTCCTAAAGAATGATAAGCCTTGTCGTAGAAATATATGTATATGTCTGAAACCTGCCAACTGTGCAAAGGAGGACATGTGTGAAGGATGTGAAGTGATCTCTTGTGGAGTTTTTAGAAAGCCTTCAGAAACAGTTCTTATCTTAGACATACAAACATGAGCCCCTTCCTTTTTGCCTTTCTGGCCCTATTTTGTTTGGTTCTGACAAAAATGATTTCATCTTGGTATTTGCAACTTTCACTCCTCTAAGTGCTGCCTTTCTTCAGTGACACTCTTTGATTATGTCTTATAGATTGTGTTTCCACGATTATTTACTAATGAATGACCACCTTTCCATTCTTAGCAGTGCCATATCAATTCGGAGCTGCATTACTTTGCTACAGAGCTGTTGCTAAATTTACCAGGTCTTCTTGCTTCAATACATTTATTCATTCATTTAACACTTAGGATTTTTTTTTTTTTTTTTTTTTTTGACACAGGTTCACACCCTGTCCCCCAGGCTCTGAAAGTTCTGGAAAACCTTTGAAAAATTTTAAGCGGGATAAAATTCAGACCTGATCACGAAAGGTTCTTGTGGTCAGTAAAAAGATGATTTTGGAGGTAGAGCAAGCCTGAAAGCAGATGTATCAGTTAGGAGGCTGTTGTAATAATCCACCATCCATACTGCAGCCAAATTAAATTTGTAGAGGGATATCCTATCATAGAATCCTCAAGTTTTAGAGCTGAAATGTCGTTTACAGATATTTTACTTCAATTCTCTCATTTTGCACAAGAGGGAAGGGAATTAAGAGTAAAGGTACACTATTTGACCATGACCTCATAGATAGTCAATGTTAGAAGAAACAGGACTAGAACTCAAGTCTCAGATGCTGTATTTAATTTCTCCCAAAAACCTTCATGGATTTCTACTCATCACAATTTGATTAAATACAGTTGCCCAAAGGCTTGTCTCTTGCTCCCTTTGGAATCCAGGTTATATTTAATATTACTTAGCAGGACAAATTGCCCCAGGACAGCCTCTTGTTTTTCAGTTCCCACTTAGCACCTGCCCCCAGTATACCCCTTTCTTGTGAGCTCACCTCTGCATTTTAAAACGTCTTTTTTTTTTTTTTTTTTTTTTTTTGAGACAGAGTCTTGCTCTGTCGCCCAGGCTGGAGTGCAATGGCGTGATCTCGGCTCATTGCAACTTCCACTTCCCAGGTTCAAGCGATTCTCCTGCCTCAGCCTCCTGAGTAGCTGGGATTACACTACGCCTGGCTAATTTTTGTATTTTTAGTAGAGATGGAGTTTCACCATGTTAGTCAGGCTGGTCTCAAACTCCTAACCTCAGGTGATCCACCTACCTCAGCCTCCCAAAGTGCTGGGATTACAGGCGTGAGCCACTGCGCCCAGCCAAAATGTCATATTTTATCCAGCACATTTGAGTGTTGACTGTAAGAGGAATTTTATCCTGTTCAAAATATTGCTGTATGATTACTTATTTAATGCTTATCTTCACCACTAGATGATATGCTTCCTGGCTTCCGAGTCACTACTGTTATATGCAAAGCCTAGCATAGTGGTTATATGCAGTCGGTACTCAATGCATATTTGTAGAAAGAATAAACAAATACTGCTTTTCATTTATTCATTTAGCAAATGTTTGTGAAAGCATGCATTGTGCTGGAATACAGCAGCCTTACATGCAATTAATACGGCTTGTGTTGGGATAAGTAGCCATTTGGGAGGGGAAAAAAGCTGAATTTCTCCCTCATTCCTGGGGAACAGTGACATAAATTTTAGGTGGTTTCAAGATTTAAAATAAAAACTTTAAAAATATCACAGGAAAACACATGTAACCTTTAAAGAATTTTGATGCAAAACCTAAAGGCAGTAGTGTGACAAGTTAATTTTAATTTTTTTTTTTTTTTGAGACGCAGTTTCGCTCTTGCTGCCCAGGCTGGAGTGCAGTGGCGCAATCTTGGCTCACTGCAACCTCCGCCTCCTGGGTTCAAGTGATTCTCCTGTCTCAGCCTCCCGAGTAGCTGGGATTACAGGCATGTGCCACCACGCCGGGCTAATTTTGTATTTTTCATAGAAACGTGGTTTCTCCATGTTGGTCAGGCTGGTCTCGAACTCCCGACCTCAGGTGACCCGCGCGTCTCGGCCTCCCAAAGTGTTGGGATTACAGGCGTGAGCCACCGCGCCCGGCAAGTTAATTTTAATACATAGACTTTGGCCGGCAGGAGTTCAAGACCAGCCTGACCAACATGGAGAAACCCCGTCTCTACTAAAAATACAAAATTAGCCGGGGGTGGTGGCGCATGCCTGTAATCCCAGCTACTCAGGAGGCTGAGGCAGGAGAATTGCTTGAACCCGGGAGATGGAGGTTGAGTTGGGGCAAGATCTCGCCACTGCACTTCAGCCTGGGCAAGAAGAGTGAAACTCCGTCTCAAAAAAAAAAAAAAAATACATAGACTTTAAAACTTTTTGCATGGTGCTGGTCCAAGTGCAGTGGAGTTTACAACTAATTAATTACAACCAGTTACAGATTTATTTGTTCCTTCTCCACTCCCACTGCTTCACTTGACTAGCCAAAAAAAAAAAAAATTAAAAAAAACTTTTTGCATGGAAAAATATACTATAAACAAATTTAAAAAATAAGTAAGAATCTGGGATAGTGGCATAGAAAATAACTTGCATCTTATATGAAGGTCAAAGGTGTATTTCCTTATACATAAGTATTTATAAATATATAAACTAGCTTACCAATGGATTTAAAAAATTGGGCTGTGGACTCAAAAAAGTTCCCAGATAAAGATATATATATGTCTGGCTTATAAACATAGGAAAATACGCTCTGTCTCATCAAAAAATCAAATTGAATCTTGCTAAGTGGACTTTAAAAAATCAAACTGGGGCCAGGCGTGGTGGCTCATGCCTGCAATCCCAGCACTTTGGGAGGCTGAGGCAGGCGGATCATGAGGTCAGGATATCGAGACCATCCTGGCTAACACGGTGAAACCTTGTCTCTACTAAAAATACAAAAAATTAGCCGGCCATGGTGGCGGGCGCCTGTAATCCCAGCTACTCGGGAGGCTGAGGTAGGAGAATCATTTGAAACCGGGAAGCAGAGGTTGCAGTGAGCCGAGATCACGCCACTGCACTCCATTCTGGCTGACAGAGCAAGACTCCATCTCAAAAAAAAAAAAAAAAATCAAATTGGGCTAGGTATGGTGGCTCATCCCTGTAATCCCAGCACTTTGGGAGGCTGAGGTGGGTGCATTATCTGAGGTCAGGAGTTCGAGACCAGCCTGGCCAACATGGTGAAACCCCGTGTCTACTAAAAATACAAAAATTAGCCAGGTGTGGTGACATGCACCTGTAATCCCAGCTACTTGGGAGGCTGAGGCAGGAGAATCGCTTGAGCCGGGAGGCAGAGGTTGCCCTGAGCTGAGATTGAGATTGCATTGCGCCATTGCCCTCCAGCCTGGGCAACAGAGTGAGACTCTGTCAAAACAAACAAACAAACAAGCAGAAAACCTCTAAAAACTGCTAACTTGTTGGTTTGGATAGGGAGACTGGGAAAATAGGGGTCTAGGGTTGGAGAAAGACTTACTTTTAACAATATATTTAATGTATGCATGTATGTATGTATTTTTTTCCTTTTTCTGAGTCTCCTTTCCTGAAGTATGTATGTTTTACTTTAAAATATAATATGTACAGTTAATTAAAATATTAATATTTGCTAAAATCGATATGGACAAACACATAACACTATTGAACAATTGGGCTTTTTTGAAGGGTTAATAATTATTAATAAAGACCTAATTCTGGTTGGGCGTGGTGGCTGATGCCTGTAATCCCAGCACTTTGGGAGGCCGAGGGGGAAGATCACTAGAGGCCAGAAGTTCGAGACTAGCCTGGCCAACATGGCAAAACCCCGTCTTTACTAAAAACACAAAAATTAGCCGGGAGTGGTGGCACACGCCTGTGATCTCAGCTACCCAGGAGACTGAGGCAGGAGAATCGCTTAAGCCTGGGAGGTGGAGGTTGCGGTGAGCCAAGATGGCCCTACTGCACTCCAGCCTGGGTGACAGAGTGAGACTCCGTCTCAAAAAGAAAAAAAAAAAAAAAAGACCTAATTCTAACTAACTGGAAAAAACCGGGGCATGATACTGAAGTGTGTGTATTGTAATAACCAAACATGCAAAACATGTATTTTAGACTCTGTCTATGGTAAAATAGGTTTTGTAAAGTTTAGAGGAAAAGTATGATTCTATTCCCAAAGGTTCTGAAATTGAAAGTAACTCAAGAGCGATGCAGGTTTTTTTGTTTTTTGTTTTTTTTTTGAGACGGAATCTCACTCTGTTGCCCAGGCCAGAGTGCAGTGGCACAATCTTGGCTCACTGCAAGCTCTGCCTCCTGGGTTTAAGCGATTCTCCTGCCTCAGCCTCCAGAGTAGCTGGGACTACAGGCGCCCACCACCATGCCTGGCTAATTTTTGTAGTTTTAGTGGAGACCGGGTTTCACCATATTGGCCAGGCTGGTCTCGAACTCCTGACCTTGTGACCCGCCTGCCTCGGCCTCCCAAAGTGCTGGGATTACAGGCGTGAGCCACCATGCCCGGCCAGGTGTTTTTTAAAAAACTTTTAGTTTCAAGGGAACATGTACAGGTTGGTTCTATACATAAATTGTGTGTCACAGGGGTTATTATTTCATCACCCAGGTAATAAGCTTAGTACCTAATAGGTACTTTTCGAATCCTCACCGTCTTCCCACCCTCTACCCTCAAGTAGGCCCTGCTGTCTATTACTTTCTTTGGGTCCATGTGTATTCAATGTTTAGCTCTCACTTATAAGTGAGAATGTGGTGTTTGGTTTTCTGTTCCTGTGTTAGTTTGTTTAGGATAATGGCCTCCAGCTCCATCCATGCTGTTGCACAGGACATGATCTTGTTCTTTTCTGTGGCTGTGTAGCATTCCATAGTGTATATGTACTACATTTTCTTTATCCAGTCTACTGTTGCTTAAAAAATTGCTATTTAGGTTGATTCAGTGTGTTTGCTATTGTGAAGAGTGCTGTGATGAACATACATATGCATTTGCCTTTATTGTAGAATGATTTATATTCTTTTGGGTATATATCCAGTAATGGGATTGCTAGTCAAATGACAGTTCTGTTTTAAATTCTTTAAGAAATCACCAAACTGCTTGCCACAGTGCTGAAGTAATTTACATTCTCATCAGCAGTGTATATGCCTAAGATGAAGGTTTTTAAATTATTAAATTCTGGATGGATGATCACAGAAGATTGTAAGAATAATTTGAGAAAGAAAATTAAAGACATCTTGAATAACAGTGTCCTAACATGCATATTGTTCCAATGTACTTAAAAAGTAAGATCTATACTCTGTAGTGTTAGAATGCTTCAATCTTACATGTATATTACTTTTAGTTTTTCAAAAGAAAAATATTAGTAGGGTTATCTGGGCAAGGACATTATGGCACATTTTTTTTTTCTTTTTCTTTGCACTTCATTGTACATTTTTTAAAAAATAAAGAACCCAAACCCAATAAATATCCTATTAAAGGAAAATGTGTTCTAAAAGAAGCATTTCAAACCCATGTATAAAAGAGAACTAAGATGGCTCACGCCTGTAATCCCAGCACTTTGGGAGGTCGAGGCGGGCGGATCACGAGGTCAGGAGATTGAGACCATCCTGGCTAATAGGGTGAAACCCCATCTCTACTAAAAATACAAAAAGAAATTAACCGGGCATGGTTGCAGGCACCTGTAGTCCCAGCTACTCGGGAGGCTGAGGCAGGAGAATGGCGTGAACTCGGGAGGCGGAGCTTGCAGTGGGCCGAGATCGTGCCACTACACTCCAGCCTGGATGACAGAGCGAGAGTCCAGACTCCATCTCAAAAAAAAAAAAAAAAAAAAAGAAAAGAAAGAACTCAGAAACTGTAAGAAGACTACAGGATTAAGACAAAAGCTCTTAGGCCGGGCGTGGTAGCTCACTCTTGTAATCCCAGCAGTTTGGGAGGCTGAGGCGGGTGTATTACTTGAGGTCAGGACTTCGAGACCAGCCTAGCCAACATGGTGAAACCCCATCTCTACCAAAAATGTAAAAAATTAGCCGGGTGTGGTGGCACGTGCCTGTAATTTCAGCAACTCGGGAGGTTGAGGCAGGAGAATCCCTTGAACCCAGGAGGTGGAGGTTGCAGTGAGCCAAGATGGTGCCACTGCACTCCAGCCTGGACGACAGAGCGAGACTCCGTCTCAAAAAAAAAAGGAAAAACAAAAACATAAAAGCTCTTGATAAACACCGAGTTAAAATGAACTTTTAAAGCTGTGTTCTCAGTTTATTGAAAAAGAAATGGATAGATGGTGTCACATTGTCTTAAAACTGAAAGGAAGTACGACTTCTTAGCTGCACTTCTGCAATATCTCTATCAAAGAGAATAATATATAGACTAGAATAAGCATTAAGAATTACTTAAGTATTCAGATTAAGATTGTTCAAGTGCAACTAATTGCTTCTCATTTGTCTTTTTTCTGTCCTAAATGAATTCACTTCTTTAGGCCCAAAGGCTTATATAACAGAGTACTAAAAATATTTATGGAATTGATCTCAGAACCACTGTAATGTCTTAAATATTATGGAGACCAACTAGAAGAGGCCTAAGAAAGTGTGGACAAATGTTAGATTAGCTTTTGAGAGGCAAATGGCTTTTGGAAACCACACATTAGTGACTGATATAAATTATAAGAAAGTTGTAAAAACTTGACATTGGATCTTGCCCAGTGAGGCTTTAAAATAAAATACCTTTTCATTCCTATCACTAGGCCTTTGTGCATCTTCTATTCTAGTTACACAAAGTTGTTCACCTTACCTTGGCTCAAGCGCTTCCTTTCACCAGGCATTCCCTTCTGTCAAGTGCTGCCTGTAGAAATCCCATTCTTCAAGGTCTACCTCAAAGGTCTCTCAAATGTACCTCAAACTGGAATTAATTTCTCTTCTTGGCTCCTTTCGTACTTCATGAGCACACCCATCATTTAATACAGAATATTTTCCTTAGCTGTATACGTGTTGTTGGTGAACAAAGGTTGTACATTGAAGTCTTGGAGATAATCCTGTTTTCCATAGATTAGATTAGAAAATTTTGAGGGCCAGGAACAAGTTATATCTAGTTTACAAATCTCTGACTCCCCTCCTTCCTTAATCATATAATACAATGCCTAACTTAATGATTGGGTAGGGGGACCCCACTAGAACCCTGACATAACATACCTTAAAGAAGTGTTGTATTTCAATTTATAAAAGTTTATATGTAAAAGTTTCTTGAATTGTTGCACCCTGTGCTACATTTTATAAATCTAGTTAAAGCTTTGATTTCAGAGCAGTTTTATCTGGAGGCATTATAAATGACCATATGGAATGTAGGTATCTTTCAGCAGAAATTCGTTTATTGACATTGGTTTTTTGCATTTTTGCATTTGCTTTTCATTAGTTGTTTTGTCACCAAATTATCTGGTCAAAGCAACATACACTGCACATTACTTGTTTATTACTTTACATTCAGCCAATTACATTTAAGAATCAAATACACTAAATGCTAAAGAATCTCATTTTTTTCTGGAATGGTGTAGGTGTATTTCTTGGAGTGTGTCAAAAAAATAAATTTGAAAACGTACTCTCTTTAACAAAATAAAAGCAAACCCTACCGTTGACTCGTGATCATTACAGCTGATTTTAAGTTGTTTTGTAAATTTATTCCAGTAGGTGTCACTGGTGAGTCGAGGAAAAACTCCTTTCCCAAGTGTAACGTTTTAATTAAAAGAAAGTAAAAGGTTTAATCAATAAAAGAGACTATGGAATATTCATTTCTTGAGAGTCCAAAATTAACGTATTTATTGTTCAAAAGAGACGGGGTCTCGCTATGTTGCCCAGGCTGGAGTGCAGTGGCTATTCACAGGCGCGATCCCACTACTGATCAGCACGGGAGTTTTGACCTGCTCCGTTTCCGACCTGGGCCGGTTCACCCCTCCTTAGGCAACCTGGTGGTCCCCCGCTCCCGGGAGGTCACCATATTGATGCCGAACTTAGTGCGGACACCCGATCGGCATAGCGCACTACAGCCCAGAACTCCTGGACTCAAGCGATCCTCCAGCCTCAGCCTCCCGAGTAGCTGGGACTACAGGCACGCGCCACCGCGCCCGGCGGTCGGATACTCGCGCGGAATAGCACTAGAAGCTGTGGTATGGTGACGTCATCAACTGGGCCAGCCCACAACGCCTCTAAGATTTCATTTTACTCACCCAGCGAAACAACTTGACCGCACTGCGCACGCGTTTCCTTTGAGCACTGCATTCTGGGTAAACTGTCTCAAAAATTTGAAGAGCGCATGCGTGGGCTAGCTTCTTCCTTTTACCTCGTTGCACTGCTGAGAGCAAGATGGGTCACCAGCAGCTGTACTGGAGCCACCCGCGAAAATTCGGCCAGGGTTCTCGCTCTTGGTGAGAAGTAGTTTGTGATTTTGGGGAAGCGTTGCCCTGGAGCGCTAGGCTGCTTAAAATATCAAGTAGAGGAGGCCACGGGCGGCACGAGGGAGCACGCCGACTGGGAGTCACTGGTGCCGCCATTACAGGCCTGTACTGGAGCTTGAGAGTCCCGGGATGCGGGTAGTAGCCGTCTGAGTGCGGAGTCTTGTAATTTCTGTGACCTGCAAAACCGCTGTCTCTTTTCTTACAGTCGCGTCTGTTCAAACCGGCACGGTCTGATCCGGAAATATGGCCTCAATATGTGCCGCCAGTGTTTCCGTCAGTACGCGAAGGATATCGGTTTCATTAAGGTAGGCGTCTGCAGACGTACTCCATGTTGTTTGGGCAGAGAAGGTTGTGGGGGTTCTTTATTTTTTCCGCGAAAGACAACGGGACAGATCTTCCCTGGGGTGGTAATTCTGAGCGTTCGACCAAGAGCTTTTCCTCCTCTTTTAGTTGGTAGCTGGTGACAGTGTTGATGGTTTGGGCAATCAGATTAACAGAATGGAGAAGGTGAAGGACTTAGTCTTTCCTACTACCTTTTTTACCTAGATAGCTTAGCCAGTTTTAGGTGCCGTGTATTGTGTTGGGTGAAATTATTCACTTTACAGAAGCCACTAAAATTGTTTTACATTTATTTCACTTATCAATCTTGTAAGTACCTAGTCTCTCTCTTTTTTTGTTTTTAGAGACAGGGTCTCCGTCTGTCGCCCAGGTTGAAGTGCAGTGGCGTTGTTATGGCTCACTGCAGCCTCGAACTCCTCCTGGTCTCAGACGATTCTCTTGCCTTGGCGTCCCGAGTAGCTGGGACTAAAGGCGCTTGCCACCACGCGCGGCTGTACCTAGATATTTTCTAACCAAATCTATGTATTAACCGCTGACCCCGTTTTTTTTTTCTTTTTTGAGACGGAGTCGCACTCACCCAACCTGGAGTGCAATGGCGTGATCTTGGCTCAGTGCAACCTCCGCCTCCCCGGTTCAAACGTTTCTCCTGCCTCAGCTTCCTGAATAGCTGGGATTACAGGCGCCCGCCACCATGTCCGGCTAATTTTTTTATTTTTAGTAGAGAGAGGGTTTTACCATGTTGGTCAGGCTGGTCTCGAACTGCTGACCTCGTGATCCGCCCGCTTCGGCGTCCCAAAGTGCTGGGATTACAGGCGTGAGCCACCGCGCCCGGCCAACCCAAAATGTTTGATAGCGTCATACACTGGAATGAACTTAAAGTTTGGGGCCAGAAAGTCATTGTTAAGATTCAGCAAACAATGGTCTGCCGTTTAGTGCTTCTATCTCTTGATCATCCGAGTCAAGCTAATGTTTATATGAAACTTTTGACTATGTGAAACTTTGGGCTTCTAAAAATCTTTTAAATAGTAGTTTGGGTTTTTTTTATTTTAAGGTGAAAACGAGTTTATTATTGGCTCTTTGAGATAAAAATCACCAGCTTTCTGATTCTTAATTATTTTGTATTGGATAGTACTGTTCTATAATGATGTAAATTTTTTTTTTTTTTTTCAAATTGGGTCTCCGTTTCCCAGGCTGGAGTGCAGTGGTGTGATCTCAGCTCACTGCAACCTCCCCCTCCCGGATTCAAGCGATTCTCCTGCCTCAGCCTCCCGAGTAGCTGGGATTACAGGCGTCTGCCACCACGCCCGGCCTATTTTTATTTTTTTGTGGAGATGGGATTTCACCATGTTGGCCAAGCTGGTCTTGAGCTCCTGACCTCAGGAGATCGGCCTGCCTTGACCCCTCAGTGTGCTGGGATTACAGGCGTGAGCCACGGCGCCCTGTCTGTTGTGAATTGTTAATGTGAATTCTGCAGTGCAGCAGGGACAGAGAAAGTACGTTTAAACTTAGGCTTGGCAGCCTTCAGCAAATACTTCATCAGTATATGCTTCTTGTTAAGATGAGGAGGTTCACCTAATTCGAGAGGTAGTATATCACACGTAAGAAAATGGACCTTGGCCCACGCCCTAGCTCTGTGTCCTAGATAAACTTGGCCAGGCGAGGAGCCTCACACCTGAAATCGCAGCACTTTGGGAGGCCGACAAGGTGGGCAGATTTCTTGAGCCCAGGGTTTCTGCGACAAGCCTTGCCAACATGACGAAAACCTGTTTCTACAAAAATTAGCCTTGTATGGTGACCCGCGCCTGTGGTCTCAGCTACTCAGGAGGCTGAGGTGGGAGAATCGCTTGAACCCAGGAGGTTGAGGGTGCAATGAGTGGAGATGGCTCCATTGCACTCCAGTCCGGGAGACAGCGAGACTGTCTCAAAAAAAAAAAAAATGATGAACTGTGTAATTATAGTTGCCTACTGAAAACTATCCTGTGCATTTGGTAAAGATCATTTACTAGTGTTTTGTTTTGGGAAACATTACTTTGATGGAAGAAGTGGGATAGCGTTAACTAAAAATCATTCTAAAACATGGTTGATTCTGGAGTAGGCATTCAGTAAATATTTAAACTACGTAGAACCTGGTGTGGTTTGGATAGGTCAAAGGTCCAGTTCTGTAATTATATAACATTCTATAATGAACCATTTTTTTTGTGAGAATCAAGTAGAGATTTAAAGCATTTTGTAATAAATCATTATCTGCTTTTTTTTTTCAGTTGGACTAAATGATCTTCCTTCAGAGGATTATCCGAGGCATCTACTCAGTGAAAAACCATGATAATTCTTTGTACATAAAATAAACATTTGAAAAAACCCTTCAGTTTATGAGTGTTTTAATGTGACTGGAATAGTTAACTGTTTATAGAAATCTTTTTTTTTTTTTTTTGAGACTGAGTCTCGCTCTGTCGCCAGGCTGGAGTGCAGTGGCGCGATCTCAGCTCACTGCAACCTGGGTTCAAGCCTCCTGCCTCAGCCTCCACGCCCAGCTAATTCTTCCCTTGTTAGTAGAGATGGGGGTTTCACCATGTTGACCAGGATGGTCTCGATCTCTTGACTTCGTCATCTGCTTGTCTTGGGCCCCCAAAGCGCTGGGATTACAGGCGTGAGCCACCGTGCCTGGCAAGAAATCTTTTAAAAACAAATTTTATTACCTTCTCAATAAACTTGTCTCAATGGCTTATTTTCCCTGAGTTAACATAAAATCATACCAGCCAGTAAACTGGTAAATGCCAGTTTTATTTTTATACTTTACAAAACCTGGCAGGTTCAGGCCTGTAATCCCAGCACTTTTGGAGGTCAGAGTGGAAGGATTGCTTGAGCCCAGGAGACCACCCTGGGCAACATACTGAGACCTTGTCTCTTGAAAGAAAAAGTTTTAAGGAATTTATATACATATATGTTCACACACTTGAATAGATACAGGGTCTCATCTGTCAATGTGTGCATGTGCGTATTTGGGGAAAAGCAGTTGGGAGCACTTGGAGGGGTTGTGCAAGTTGGACTCAGTAAAAGGTGAAGTGTAGGTATAGTGTGTGGTTGCTTTAACATTGGTAATGCAGGTGGCTGACATGAGATGGAATAAATGAAGGTAGGTGAAAATTCTTGGGATTTGACACGTTGTTATCTGGAAGCCTATTAGAAATGCCCTGTTAGGGTATACCCTGTACCTCCTGAATTGGTGTACATTTGAACGAGAGCTCCTACGCGATCCAAGTTTGGAAAGTACCGTTCTACCACTTGTGGATAACAAGCGTACAAATACTTGAGTTCCTGTAGGCCAGACACAGAATTCTGTAGTGAATGAAAAGTTCTCAATTGAATTTATATGCTGATAGAGCAGCAATACATAATAATGTGCATTATTTGAAGAAAAGCAGGTTAAAAGAAGTATATGTGCTAGATGTTGAGGTCAGAGAAGAAAGCCATACTTAAATTGGGCTTATGAACTTAATAGAGGTTACAGCATAGATTCTGTGGGGAAGAGAATTCCAGGATGGAATCAGAGAAATAGCAAAGTTGTGGCTGAAGAGTGAGAAAACTGGCCAGGGTCTGTAGTAGCCCTGTAGGTTATAGTTAGATATTGTGAGATGAGCATCCATTTGGAAACTTACTTTTGTAGAGGTGGGGTGGTATTATGCTGTCCAGGTTAGTCTGAACTCTTGGGATCAACTGATCCTCCTGCAGCCTCCCAAGTAGCTGGGACAACAGGTGTGCACTACTGTCCCCAGCAATGAACTAAGTTCTTAAGAGCAAAACATTTCACTGAGGCAGAGGTAGAAATAAAGCTATTGCAATAGTCTAGGCAAGTGATTTTGGCTTGCATTAGGATAGATGGGAGTGGTTGAGATAGTCACTTAAGTTTTTTTTTTTTTTTTTTGGGGGTGGGGGCAGGGTCTTGCTCTATCACCCAAGCTGGAATGCAGTGGCACACTGCAGCCTCAACCTCCTGGGCTCAAGCTATCCTTCCACTTCAGCCTTCTGAGTAGCTGGGACATGGTGTACACCACCATGCCAGGATAATATTTTATGTTTTTAGTAGAGACGGGGTTTGTTGTCCAGGCTGGTCTTGAACTCCTGGGTTCAAGTGATCAGCCCGCTTTGGTCTCTTAAAGTGTTGGGATTACAGGTGAGCACCACTACAACCAGCCTTACTGTGGGAGACAAGGTTTGTTGAAGGAACCCATATGGGAGATAGGAGTAGATAATGACTCCTAGGGGCTGGGCGTAGTGGCTCACTCCTGTAATCCCAGCACTTAGGGAGGCCTAGGCAGGAGAATAGCAAAAATTTAAAAGAGAAAATTAGCTGGGTGTGGTTGTGCACGCCTAGCTACTTGGGAGGCTTGTGCCACTGCACTCTGGGCAACAGAATGAGATCCAGTCTAAGAATGACTCCAAGGATTTTGGCCTGAGCAACTGGAAGGATAGAATTGCTGTTGAGATAGGCCTTCCCAGGTTTGGGAAGAATAGAAAGTTCAGTTTGGACATGCTGACTTTGAGACGTGTCTTAGACATCCAAGTAGAATCTGTTTTAAGCAGTGAGGTGAGTGATCAACTGTATTGTGTGCCTTTGATTAAGACAGAATTGGTAACCCCAGTTTTATCTGAGAGGAGGGGAAGTGTGACAGAAGGAAAGCTGGAATGGAAAGAGCATCTTAACTGGTTGCAGCTAAATTATCTTTGCCAATTTTTTTTTCTTTTTTTTTTGAGATGGAGTTTTGCTCATGTTGCCCAGGCTGGAGTGCAGTGGCGTGATCTTGGCTCACTGCAACCTCCGCCTCCCAGGTTCAAGCAATTCTCCTGCCTCAGCCTCCTGAGTAGCTGGGATTACAGGCATGCGCCACCATGCCTGGCTCATTTTGTATTTTTAGTAGAGATGGGGTTTTCTCCATGCTGGTCAGTGGCTGTTCTCGAACTCCAGACCTCAGGTGATCTGCCTACCTCGGCCTCCCAAAGTGCTGGGATTACAGGCATGAGCCACCATGCCCAGCCTTTTTTTTTCTTTCTTTCTTTTGAGACGGAGTCTTGCTCTGTCACCCAGGCTGGAGTGCAGTGGCATGATTTCAGCTCACCACAACCTCTGCCTCCCGGGTTCAAGCAATTCTCCTGCCTCAGCCTGCCAGGCAGCTGGGATTACAGGTGTGCCTGTACAGGTCTGCCACCATGCCTGGCTGATTTTTTGTATTTTTAGTAGAGGCAGGGTTTCACCATGTTGGCCAGGCTGCTTTCAAACTCCTGACCTCAGGTGATCCACCCGCCTCAGCCTCCCAAAGTGCTAGGATTACAGGCATGAGGCATCGCTCCTGGCCGCCAATTTTTTGAAAACATGTGATTGAACACATTCCTAGTATACTTCCCTTAGAAGGAGCTTGTAGAAGTTAGGGATACTGGAGCTTAAGTTTCATAAGCTTCATAGTAAATCCACCTATGCTCCTAACCCTGAACCCCAGGTGTATGTGATGATAAAGTTGGTGTTGGGGAAGTGTCTAGGAAAGAGCCAGGTTTCAGTCTGGGTAAGGAGGTGGGAAGAATATTGGGAGATGAGGTTGAAGATGTAAAAAAGATTTATTGGTAATGGGATGAGCTGGTATTGCAGATAGAGTGGATGAGAAGCTGTGTCAGCTAAGCAAATGTAAAAAAGTTTGGGAGATGATGAGAGAAGCTTACATATGTAGTGGTGAGTTAGGTCAACAAGGGTGTGATATGTGTTTGATTTGGTCATGAGAGTCTCTTGGATGAGCTGGGCTCTGGTCTAGTGTGATGGCCTAGTATAAATTCTGTAAGAGATGTGCAGTGCCTTAGGTAATGGAAGGGAACACTCCCTATCCCGTCCTATCCCTGTGTATACATGGTGGTAGTGAGTGGGAAGGCTGCTGTGGATAGGTGGTTTAAGTGCTTTATGCACATTGCCTTTTTCAAGTCTTAGAGTACTTTTCAGTAGATGTTATCATCATTACATACCCAAGGAAACTGAGGCTTAGAGATGAAGTAATTTCCCCAAAGTTTCCCAAAGAAAGAGACAAAACGACTGGAACTGGGTCTGTCTGAAATCAGTGCTTATGCTCTTAATATCCACAACACACTTATTGTATGGTTAAAGGACTGTGCATCTCTTATTCCCAAAGATCACTTAGTTGCTTGAGGGCAGGAGTAAATGTTTCCTTTCATATTTACATGTATACCAAGCACATAGCAAGATGCCTTGTAGATTAATAGGTCCTCATTTGTTGGGGAATTGAACTAAATTACCTAGTAAAAGCTCAATAAGTGTTGATGGCAAAAGATAGGTGCTATAGGAGAGGCCCAAACAACCATTGGAACATAGAGGATCTATTCTTTCTTTTTCAAAATTTATTGTAGATACAGGGTCTTGCAATGTTGCCCAGGTTGGTCTTATACTCCTGGCCTCAAGTGATCCTCTTGCCTTGGTCTCCCAAAATGCTAGGACTACATGTGTGAGCCACCACTCTGGCAGAGGATATATTCTTAGGTTTGGATTCTGTCTTAGTGTCTTTGGGCCACTGTAACAAAATCCAGTAGACTGAGTGGCTTAAATAACAGACATTTATTTCTCACAATTCTGGAGGCTAGGAAGTCCGAGATCAAGGTGCTGGTAGATTTCATGTCTGATGAGAGCTGTTTCCTGACTCATAAGTGGTGCCTTCTCATTGTGTCCTTACATGGTGGATAGGGCAAATGAGCTTTCTTGGGCTTATTTTATAAGGGAACTAATCCCATGAGGGTTGACCTCTCTAATCTCTTTCCAAAATGCCCCACCTCCTAGAACTCACAGGCTAGGGTTTCATTATGTGGATTTTATGGGGGACACAAACATTTTGGCTATGGAATCTCCTTTAATACAACAACATCCTGAGGTACCGTCCCCATTTAACAAATGAGGTGACTGAGGCACAATGAATAAGTAACTTTCCCAAGATTATATAGCTAGTAAGAGAGATTCAACCAGGTAGTATGTCTTGAAAACTGCTCTTACCACTAAACTGTAAATGTTCAACAAAAAGTGAAAGCTGGCTGGGCGTGGTGGCTCATGCCTGTAATCCCAGCACTTTAGGAGGCTGAGGCAGGTGGATCACAAGGCCAGGAGTTTGAGACCAGCCTGGTCAACATGGTGAAACCCCGTCTCTGTTAAAAATACAAAAATTAGTTGAGTGTGGTGGTGTGCACCTGTAATCCCAGCTACTTGGGGGGCTGAGGCACAAGAATCGCTTGAACCTGGGAAAGGGAGGTTGCAGTGAATCGAGATCATGCCACTGCACTCCAGCCTGGGAGACAGAGTGAGACCCTGTCTCAAAAAAAAAAAAAAAAAAAAAAAAAGTGAAAGCTTTGGTAAATATTGGTAGTCTACAAAATTGCCGAAAGAAATAATTTTTTATAAAAAGTGAAAAATTGTTTATGTGCTACAATTTTATTATGTTAAAAACAAGTTCACAGGGAAAAAATCAGAAGAAAACATGTCATTATGTTAGCAGCATTTGACTTTGGGTGATGTGATTTATGATTTGATTTGTAGCAGTGTCTGATTAAGACTCATTTAGAGATTGAGTATCCAGATACTGCAGTATATAATGTCCCTGGTACCAATATTGCTAGTGAGGCTTCTGCTCCTCCTAAAACAGCTCATTCTATTTTTAGACTGCTTTGATAGTAAGTTTTTTCTTAGGTTGCTATGATTTCATTCTACTGATTTTGACTGCTACTCATTGATATTAATTCTGTGTTGTCCTGTACAAAACAAGTCTAATCTCTGAAAAAAAAGGGCTAAATATTTAGGCATGAAGGCTCTCATGTTTTCCTAGAATCTTCTTATTTCCAGTATAACCATCTGTGATTATTTCAACTGTTTCTCTAAGACATGATTTAGAGTGATCTTTGGTGTTCTCTGAATTAATTCCACTCAATCTAGATCCTGATAGTGACATAACATGTTTCACAGGGCAGGCGTGCAATACAAATTTATTGAATTTGGTTGGGCATCATTGCTTTTTCACTTTTTATGGGTCCTCTTTTACCATTACAGAAAGACCTGAGCTGTCTTCCTTGGCACTGCCTATGGAGGTGACACCCATCTCCTCCATCATGGCCATCCTGAGACCGCTCGTGAAGCCCAAGATCATCAAAAAGAGCACTAAGAAGTTCACTGGGCACCAGTCAGACTGATATGTCAAAATTAAGTGTAACTGGTGGAAACACAGAGGTATTGACAACAGGGTTCATAGAAGGTTTGAGGGCCAGATCTATGCCCAACATTGGTTATGGGAGAAACAAAAAGACAAAGCACATACTGCCCAGTGGCTTCTGGAAGTTCTTGGTCCACAACGTTAAGGAGCTGGAAGTACTGCTGGTGTGCAACAAATCTTACTGTGTTGAGATCACTCATGATGTTTCTTCCAAGAACTGCAAAGCCATCTTGGAAAGAGCAGCCCAGGTGGTCATCAGAGTCACCAATGCCAATGCCAGCCTGCACAGTGCAGAAAGTGAATAGACAGTGAATGTGTTTGTTTTATTGGGGTTTAAATAAAACCAATACAACTGTAAAAACAAAAACAACAAAAACCAGAGACCCTGGCTTTTGAACAGTTGTTCGTGTGGCTAATGCCCCCAACAGTTTTATTTTTAAAAATTTTATTTATGTATTGTTTTTGAGACGAAGTCTTGCTCTGACTGGAGTGCAGTGATGCAAGCTCAGCTCACTGTAACCTCACCTTCCAGGTTCAAGTGGTTCTTCTGCCTCAGCCTCCTAAGTGGCTGGGATTACAGGTGCCCACTACCACACCTGGCTAATTTTTGTATTTTTGTAGAGATGGGGTTTCATCCTGTTGGCCAGGCTGGTTTAGAACTCCTGACCTCAAGGGATCCTCCCACCTCAGCTTCCCAAAGTGCTGGGATCACAGGCTTGTATTAGTTCATTTTCATACTGCTGATAAAGACATACCTAAGACTGGGAAGAAAAATAGGTTTGTTGGACTCACAGTTCCATGTGGCTGGGGATGCCTCACAATTATGGTGGAAGGCAAAAGGCACTTCTTAGATGGCAGCGGCAAGCGAGAAATGAGGAAGACATGAAAGCAGAAATCCCTTATAAAACCATCAGTTCTTGTGATACTTATTCACTACCACGAGAAGGTATGGGGGAACCACTCCCATGATTCAGTTATCTCCCACCAGGTCCCTCTCACAACATGTGGGGATTATGCGAGTACAATTCAAGATGAGATTTGGGTGGGGACACAGAGCCCACAAACCATAATCAAGGCATGAGCCACGGCGCCTGGCCTTCAACAGTTTTAAAGCAGCCTGCTTGCATAACCTCTGCTAGGACATCGTTCTTAAAAACTATCTTTAATGGTAATTGGTGTATTAGGGATTTGGGTTTTTAGGTAGGCAGAGAAAAAGCACTCCTAGTGGTACGATTAAGAAGGGTATAATAAAGTGTTTTAATTTCCTCAATATTGACAAAAATTGAAAAAAAGAGGCCAGGCACAGTGGCTCATGCCTGTAATCCTAGCCTTTTGGGAGGCTGAGGCAGGAGGATGGTTTGATGCTAGGAGTTCCAGACCAGCCTGGGCAACATCAGGAGATCCCCTATCTACCAAAATTAAACAAACAAAAAAACCCAAAAACAATTAGCCAAGCATGGTGGTGCATGTTTGTAGTCTCAGTTTCTCAGGAGGCTGAGATGAGAGGATAACTTGAGCCCAAGAGGTCCAGGTTTCAATGAGTCATGTTTGCACCACTTAAAAAAAAAAAAAAAGGCTGCACTATTAGCTGTTTCTCAGGAAGGTTAATGTAGAACATAAAAGGCTCAGTTTGTAGATAGACTGAGTATATGTGTGTGTAGGAATCAAGGCTATACAGGGTCCAAAAATTAGCCTAGATTATGTGTGCTAGTTCCAGGTATCTTCTATCTTTTAGAATTTTAAAAGAATAGATGCAGAAAGTCACAAGCTTAATCTAGATGAGGTAATTATCATTTAATGTCTTGAACATAAAGTCATTTGCTAAATTAGAATTTATTTTAATTTTTTTGGACATGGCCTTGCTCTGTCACCCAGACTGGCGTTCAGTGGCACAAACATGGCTTATTGCAACCTCAACCTCCTGGGCTCAAGTAATCCTCCTACCTCAGACCCCAAGTAGCTAGGACCATAAGTGTGCACCACAATGCCCAGCTAATTTTTATAAAATTTTTCGTAGAGATGGAAGTCTCACCATGTTGCTCAGGCTGGTCTGGAACTCCTGGGCTCATGCAATCCTCCCTCCCTAGTCTCCCAAAGTGTTGGGATCACAGGGGTAAGCCACTGTGCTCAGCCAGAAAATAATTTAGAGAAGCCAGAACTGGCTTTCTTTGGTGAAAATTCTTTGAGCAGATTCCAGACTGGACCTTCTGACTGCTATAAACAAATGGTGGATTCCCATTATTTGTTTATGGGACAGAAATATCGAAGGCCTGTAGAACCATAATGCCTTCCCCTTCCTTCAGTCACTCACCCACTTCATTTCTCCTATTAGGCCCCTTAGAAAGAGATCCCTGATGCCAGGCACAGTGGCTTACACCTGTAATCCTAGCAGTTTGGGAGGCTGAGGTGGGTGGATCACCTGAGGTCAGGAGTTAAAGACCAGCCTGGCCAACGCAGTGAAACCCCATCTTTACTAAAAATACAAAAAAATTAGCCAGGCATGGTGGCGGGTGCCTGTAATCCCAGCTACTCGGGAGGCTGAGGCAGGAGAATGGCATGAACCCGGGAGGCGGAGGTTGCAGTGAGCAGAGATCAGGCCGCTGCACTCCAACCTGGGCAACAGAGCAAGACTCCATTTCAAAAAAAAAAAAAAAAAAAAAAAAAAGAAAAAGCAAGAGATCCCTGACTGCCTGTATAGTTTGAGAACCACTGATCCTGGGGCAAGGACTCAAAGTCTCTGGCTCTAGAAGTGGCTGGTGTGGACCTCAAGTGGACCCTATTCCAAGAGTCCAAAGGACACATTCCAGGAAGCTGTGCTCTAAGCCTAAATGACCAACCTTGCCTTCACTTTGGACATATACCATCTGGTCTTCTTCCTCGATTTCTGTTCTTTTCTCAGGCCTTCCAGTTTCTTCGTGGGTGACCCTTCCTTACCAGTGCTTTGCTCCGAGTCAGCTCACCAGACCCAGCAGGCTGCCACTAAAGGTTTATTGTAAAACCTTGATTAATTCAGATAACCTTGAAATACTTACATAACATCACTGACAAATAGGAAAGGGAGTGCATTTCCATTGATAGAGACTATGGCTAGAGTTACTAAGGTCTGGAAAAAAGGCAGGAGAGTGAAGTATCTGGAGACGTAGGGAGAGAAAGAGACTGGTGTTAAAAGAAAAATGACACCTTTTTCCTGCTTGTATCTTATAGTGGTTCTGCCACCAGTAATGCAGGATCCCACTGATCTCTCTGAACACATTTTAGGACAGGTCCATATTCGGGAGCTGACTTTGTAACTTCTTACTGTATATAATCTAGGTTTGACTGGGATCACCGTAGGTGTGTTTATGACCTTAACTGTAACAGCAATGAAATTAAAAAAATGGTTTAGTTTAATAATAATGTTGTAAGAGTGTAAGTACCAGTAGCTTCATGTACATTGTACAACCCAATAATAATTATGCTGACTGTGTGAACAGCTCCCTTGTGACTCCATTGCCAAACATCAAGCATTAACAGCAAGTGCTAGAAAAATCAATAAGTCTTTACCCAGGGAACCAAAGATATGTGGGTTACTAAAACCCCTAACAGTTGCCCATAAAGAGTAATATCTCATTATTTTAATGCCAAAGGAGGTTTTCGTTTCATTTCCTAAGTAATAACAAGATCGCATATTAAAGGACAAGTTGACGGAGTGATAAACATTCCTGGCAGCACAGACAAATCAATAAGAGGCTAAAATAAAAAGAAATGAAACTTGTCTCTTGGCAATTTATTTAGTTGGATTTCATAGGCTGAGTCTGGTTCACCCTGGATTTTCTTTTCACACACCCACACATCCCATTTCATGATGATGCTTGTGCATCTGTTCTTCCTTTGATGGTAATTAACTCTTATTAACACTCACGAAGACTAAGTGTGGGCCTCTGGCACAGATGACATATTCAGACAATCACGAAAAGATAGGGTTTATAAAAACTAATGCATACTTGGAACTGAGGCCAAGAGATAAAGATGGTCCACTCCAACAGTGCTGATATGCTTGAGAAATCCAAGGGGTGTTGACCTAATGTAAAAAGGATATAGGAGACAAATTTTACCATTGTGTAATTTTGTCTTAGGCCGGTTCTGTCAAATATAGCTTCTGAAATTCTGAATAGTCCTCTGCCCAGTGTGGTTTAATTGTTGGTGTTGTCAAGACTCTTGGGGAGAAGTCACCTTTCTCTTTTTTTTTTTTTTTTTGATTCTAGCTCTGTTGTCCAGGCTGGAGTGCAGTGGTATGATCTTGGCTTACTACAGCCTCTGTCTCCTGGGTTCAAGAGATTCTCCTGCCTTAGCCTCTGGAGTAGCTGGGATTACAGGTGCGCACCATTACACCCAGCTAATTTTTATATTTTTAGTGGAGATGGGGTTTTGTCATGTTGGCCAGGCTGGTCTCAAACTCCTGATCTCAAGTGATCTTTGGTCTTGAGTTTGGTCTCAAGACCATCTGCTTTCATCTGCTTTGGTCTCCCAAAGTGCTGGGATTACAGGCATGAGCCACCACGCCCAGCCTATTTTTTTATTTTTTGTATTTTCTTTTGGTAATCTCTTTCTCTTGCTTTTTCTTTCTTTCTTTTCTTTGGAGACAGGGTCTCACTGTGTCATGCAGGCTGGAGTGAAGTGTGATCTCTGCTTACTGCAGCCTCAATCTCCCGGGCTCAATGCAATCCTCCCACCTCAGCCTCCCAAGTATCTGGGACCACAGGCATGCGTCACCAGCCTGGCTAATTTTTGTATTTTTGGTGAGATAAACTTTTGTCATGTTGCCCAGGTTGGCCTTAAATTCCTGGGCTCAAGAGATCCACCTGCCTCGGCCTCCCAAAATGCTAGGACTGCAGGCGTGAGCCACCATGCCAGGCCAGGGTAATCTCTTTAAACACAATTTTCTTTAAAGTTTTCTACATGGTCAGGAGACTTCATTATCTGATTTCTGAGTACTATAGCTTCTTTACTGCCAAGGGAGCAAAGCATGATGACAGTGACCACTTCTCATTTGTGTCCTTCATTATAGATTTTCTAAATACACTTGCTCATTGTTAATGACTTTAATTTGTTCCAGAAAACTCCACCACTGAGTTAAAAGCTATTAAGTGAAAAAATTCCATTAAGTTTTTGGAAAAAATTATTTATTCTATGACATTACAAGGTACTTGAGTAATTTTCACAAAAAGAATATACTAGTTAAACTTTGAAAAAAGCTCATAAAAGTAATGTACAATAATTTGAAAGTATTCTGACCTCAACCGGTATATTGAAATTCAATTCTTGCACTAATTAGGTTAGAGAAGACCCCACAAGTTAAAGGGCATGATCCCAAATGAGGTTGTCCTCACTTTTGATGCCAGTCACACTTTGGGAGTCCCCAGTCAATTGGCTACAAATCTAGGGGTTTGGCTGGGTGTGGTGGCTCACACCTGTAATCCGAGCACATTGGGAGGCCAAGGCAGGTGGATCACCTGAGGTTAGGAGTTTGAGAGCAGCCTGGCCAACATTGTGAAACCCTGCATCTACTAAAAATACAAAAATTAGCCGGGCATGGTGGCAGTCGCCTGTAATCCCAGCTACTTGGGAGGCTGAGGCACGAGAATTGCTTGAACCTGGGAAGCAGAGGTTGCAGTGAGCTGAGATGGCGCCGCTGCACTTCAGCCTGGGCAACAGAGTGAGTCTCGGTCTCAATAAAAAATAAAAACAAAATAAAAAAATAAAACCCAGGGGTTTCTGAAGATTTTCTTCAGGTTTGTCGATTTGCTAGAATGACTCACATTACTCAGGAAGATGCTGTATTTAAAATTATGTTTTATTATGAAGGATACAAGTTAGGACCAGCCAATGGAGAGACACATAAAGTAAGGTCTAGGAGGGCCCTGGATGTGAAGCTTTCATGTCCTGCATTGTGGAATTGGGGTGTGTCACCCTCTCAACACATTGATATGTTCACCAACCAGGATGCTTTGCCATGCTTCAGTGTCTAAAGTTTTTATTGGGGTTTCATTATATATGTATAATTGATTGAATCACTGGCCAAGTGATTGAACTAAATCTCCACCCTACCCCTTACTCTGGAGGTCACGCTGACTCAGAGCACCAACTATCTAATCACATGGTTGTTCTCACTGGTAACTGGCCTCCATCTTGAGTCATCTCATCTTCCAGCCCAAATTCAGCTGTGATCCAAGAGGTTCATGAAAAACAAAGATATCCCTGTTACTTAGGGAATTCTAATTATTTTGAGTCTGCCTCCTAGGAACCAGAGACAAAAGCCAGTCAAATTCTTTACTATAAAACAGAAAGCATGTGAAAACATACTGTGTACACTATGTCACACAACAAACACAAGTCTATTGAACTTGCCAATGGTGGAGTGTTGGTTGGTAGGAGAGGTCTGAGGGCATCGTTCTTTGCAAAGTGTATTCTTTCTGTACCATTTTCTTGACCAATTTTCACCTTTTCTGGGGATTATTACAGTTTTGCACTCAAACTACTCTTAAAAATAAAGTTACAGTGCAGGAAAACTTCTTTAGGGCACAATAAAGGCTAAACTCATGGAAATGGTACTCATTCATCTGCACAGAATGAAGTCTCTCAAGATGTTTCCTTTTATTCCTACTCAGTTGGTGCATGTACCCAAAATAAACATTTTGAGTTCATCCAAACACACTTTTGTTCTATGTGATGGTCTCTGTTTTGTTGTGTAAATTGGTGTCTCTTTGCCTGAAGTTGTAGTGTTGAAAGATCAGTTCTCATAGTCATTTATTTAGAGTGTTTTAGAGCAAAAAAAAAAAAATGTATATTGGTATCCTGGGGGTTCCTAAGACCACTCTCAGACTCAATGATTTACTAGAAGGTCTCAAAGGACTCAGAAAAGCTATTATAATCACTGATATGGTTTATTACAGTGAAAGGATAAAGGTTAAAATCAGCAAAGGGAAAAGGCACATGGGGTGATATCCAGGAAAAATTGGGTAGAAACTTCCAGTTTTCCTCTCCAGTGGACTCACACGGACGCTGCCTACTTCCCCAGCAAGGATGTGTGACAGCATGTGCAAAGTGTTGTCAATCAGGGAAGTTAACCCAAGCCTTGGTGTTTAGGGTTTTTACTGGGGTCAGTCAGATAGACATGCAGCACCCACTGACCTCAGCTCCTCAGACACTGCTCCTCAGAGCTCACATTGATACAAAATGACCCAAGGCTTCAGCTATAGAAAAACATTCTTAATAGGCGTGATATTCCAAGGGCCCAGAGGTTATCTTCTTGGAGTGGGTCAAGGGCCAGTCCTCCCGAAGACAGGCCTTTCTTTGGAATGTGTAGTTGTCTGAGCCACCTGGGCCTGCTGACTTACCACTTTACAGAGTAACTGAGAAAGAAGGTATTTTCTTTTCTTTTTTCTTTTTTTTTTTTGAGATGGAGTTTTGCTCATTGCCCAGACTGGAGTGCAATGGTGCGATCTCGGCTCACCGCAACCTCCGCCTCCCAGGTTTAAGCGATTCTCCTGCCTCAGCCTCCTGAGTAGCTGGGATTACAGGCATGCGTCACCACGCCCAGCTAATTTTGTATTTTTGGTAGAGATGCGGTTTCACCACGTTGGCCAGGCTGGTGTCAAACTCCCGACCTCAGGTGATCCACCTGCCTCGGCCTCCCAAAGTGTTGGGATTATAGGTGTGAGCCACCGCGCCTGGCCCAAAAGAAGGTATTTTCAAGAGCCATTATGGTGGAAAATCATTTATGAACAGTGGATGTGCAGGATACATCTGTACTTTGTCTGGAAGCTGGAGTCATTGGACCATTCATGCTGTATAGAAAGAACTAAGAACTAAGAACACTGGCTTGGGAGTCAGGATACCCAAGACTCCTGTCATAACCGTGGTGCGTGACCTTGACCAAGCCTCATTTGTATCTCCTGTGAAATGAAAGGGTTATTAGACCTTTAATATCTAAGGTTCTTTCTGGCTACAAAAGTCTTTTTCTACAAAGTCTTGTGTTATGGTTTGAATGTATCCCCCAAAGTTCATATGTTGACCTCCAATGCAGCAGTATCGGGAGCTTTAAGAAGTGTTTAAGTCACAAGGGCTCCACCTTCACCAATGGATTAATGCCATTATCTGGGAGTGGGTTTGTTATCTTGGGGCTGGGCTCCTTATAAAAGGCAGGGTTTGGCCCCCTCTTGCACTGTCTCTCTCTTCACCCTTCTGCCATGGGATGACATGGCATGAAGGCCCTCGCCAGATACTGGCACCCAGATCTTGTACTTGCTAGACTCCAGAGCTGTGAGAAAATAAATTTCTCTTCTTTATAGATTGCCCAGTCTATGGTCTTCTGTTATACAGCACAAAACAGACCAAGATACACTGCTAACTTGCTATATGCAATAATACCTCCTTCCTCTATACCAGATTTCTTACCTCTTTTTCAAAATTTAGAATAGCAGAACCAGGTGACTGATCAGGATTTCTATAACAGGCAGTTGTTAAACTTAGGCTTTTCTGAGGTAAGAAAGTTAGGACTCTGTGCTGGTTTATACCACGTTGTTCCTTTCTATTCTGTCTCTATGTGAAGAGCAAATGAACAGAATGGCTCTGAGGGTCTCACTATTTCCTGACTCTGTCATTCACTCTTTGCTCAATTTCTTAACCTCTGTGTGAAAAACATCAGGATAATGTTGATTTCCTACCTCTTTTTTTTTTTTTTTTGGAGACAGAGTCTCACTCTGTCACCCAGATTGGAGTGCAGTGGTGGGATCTCGGCTTACTGCAACCTCCGCCTCCCAGACTCATGCAGTTCTCATGCCTCAGCCTCCCGAGTAGCTGGGGCTACAGGCGTGTGCCACTACAACCGGCTAATTTTTGTATTTTCTTTTTAGCAGAGATGGGTTTCGCCATGTTGGCCAGGCTGATCTTGAACTCCTGGTCTCAAGTGATCCAACCACCTTGGCCTCCCAAAGTGCTGGGATTACAGGTGTGAGCCACTGCACCTGGCCCCTACCTCTTTCAATGCAATACAATGTTGAAAAAGTGAGACAATATCTGTAAAGTTTGTTGAGAGTAATTGGCCCATAAGTGCACATACTCGGCCTTGTTATAATTGCAGGGGATGCTAGGTTTTGAGACCTTACCTAAACCTAATTGCATTATGTGGATGCCTGAGCCAAGAAGAATCCTCAGGCCTGCCTGGAATTAGTAGGTCTGCATTTGGGCAAGACTGAAGGTGAATCTTCCTAGGAGATGAGGGAGAGAAGGGTAGAGATGGGGAGAGGTGAAGACAGAGGAGTTGGGAGATGCAATAAGTGAAGCTAATTTCCTGAATTCCTGTAAGGCAGGATAGATCAGCATCTGATCCAGTGGAGGCAACCTCCAGGCAAGAATATTTATTAAACTCTCTCCTGGTTAGTCTGAGACCAGCCTGGCCAACATGGTGAAACCCTTTCTATACTAAAAATACAAAAATTAGCCAGGTTTAGGGGTGAGCACCTGTAATCTCAGCTACTCAGGAGGCTAAGGCAGGAGAATTGCTTGAACCCAGAAGGCGGAGGTTGCAGTGAGACGAGATTGCTCCACTGCACTCCAGCCTGGGCAACAGACAAACAAACAAACAAAACCCTCTCCTGGCTGATATTGAAGGCTTAATTTCTTTTTTTCTCTTTTTGATCTGTATTTACACAAAGACTAGCTGGTTTACAGTTATCTAATCACTAAAATAATCCTTCCTGTCCTAGCGAAAAATTCCTAATTGGATAGTTGTTTTCATAATACAATGTCAATGAAATGTGGGTCAGTCTAGAAGATAATCTCATCTATAAAATAAGCACCGAAGTGTTGCAAGTACCAAATGAGTTAATGTATAAAAAGGGCACAGATAGCTGATTGTGGATGGTTTTGATGGTGCACGACCTTGAAGGCTGGGGACTTGAGGCATAAATCATCTCCAGGCATCTGAGGACCCAAGGGGAGGCCGTACACACTAGGAGCAAACATCTCACATTGTTGTTTTGTCAGATAATCACCCAGAATGGGAATTACTATAACTCTGGGGGCCTGAAGAGTATGTTGGTCCTCCTGGCACATCTTCAGGGAGCACAATCTCAACCCACTATGGAGTGAGTGCCTCGGTCACCCCAAGAGGTCACACTTTTTCCAGAGATGCCTTCCTATTTTCATTGCCACTGTTCTCATTCCAGTGGTCCTTGCAACATCCAGGCTCCTGATCGAGAGTGTTAGGTCTGCAAATAAAGGGACTTAGCATTTACTAGACTAAAACACTGAGATAATGGCTACTCAATCTCAGGACAGCACACGGGGGGAAAACCAAAAGTGAATGAAACCAAACTGCTCAGCCTCCCCAGTAGCTGGGACTACATTCATGCAACACCGCATCGGACTAATTTTTTTTTTTTTTTTTTTTTTTGAGACGGAGACTCGCTCTGTCGCCTGGGCTGTAGTGTGGTGACATGATCTTGGCTCACTGCAACCTCCGCCTCCCAGGTTCACGCGATTCTCCTGCCTCAGCCTCCCGAGTAGCTAGGATTACAGGTGCCCAGCACCATGCCTGGCTACTTTTCGTTTTTTTTAATAGAGACGGGGTTTCACCATGTTGGCCAGGCTGGTCCTGAACTCCTGACCTCAGGTGATCCACCTGCCTCAGCCTCCCAAAGTGCTGGGATTACAGGCCTGAGCCACCTCTGTACCTGGCCTTCTTCTTCTTTTTTTTTTTTTTGAGATGGAGTTTCGCTCTTGTTGTCCAGGCTGGAGTGCAATGGCACAATCTTGGCTCACTGAAATCTCTACCTTCCAGGTTCAAGTGATTCTCCTGCCTCAGTCTCCCGAGTAGCTGGGATTACAGGTGCCTGCCATCACGCCTGGCTACTTTTTGTATTTTTAGTAGAGATGGAGTTTCACCAAGTTGGCCAGGCTGGTCTCTAACAATGACCTCAGGTGATCCACCAGCCTCAGCCTCCCAAAGTGCTGGGATTACAGGCCTGAGCCACCTCTGTGCCCAGCCTTCTTCTTTTTTTTTTTTTTTTTTTTTTTTGAGGTGGAGTCTCGCTCTGTCACCCTGGCTGGAGTGCAGCGGTGCAGTCTTGGCTCACTGCAACCTCTGCCCTCCAGGTTCAAGCGATTCTCCTGCCTCAGCCTCCTGGGACTACAGGTGCCCGCCACCATACCTGGCTAATTTTTGTGTTTTTAGTAGAGATGGGGTTTCATCATGAGCCACTGTGCCCGGCCTCTTTTTTTTTTTTTTTTTTTTTTTTTTTAAGATGAGATCTCACTGTGTTGCCCAGGTTGGTCTTAAATTTCTGGTCTCAAGTGATCCTCCCCCTTCGGCCTTCTGAGTAGTATCATTTTAGAATCTGTAAATATCTGTTGGTCCTTTGTTTGATGCTTTAAATCTGCAAGGGCTGCATAGGACCACATTGCTTCCACACCAGGGAGGTATTGCTTGGCATACTATAGACCACCATTGCCTAAACCATGAATTTCATCAGTTTGTTCTATAAGTTCAATTTTGCTTCTTTCCATAGCTGACTGGAATAGACTCCCATTCCTTACAGCAGTAAGGTACAAAAAATTTCTCTAAAGCAGAATCAATTAGAATCCAGAAACTGTTGTCTTCTCCAGTGTACATATCCTTTGAAATCTTCTACAAAGATGCCAGCAAGGTGCTTAAGAGCATAAGAGTTTCTATATTTAGGATGAAAGAGAGAGAATGAGTAAGAGAGAGAAAGAGAAGGAACCAACATTTAAAAAAATTTTTTTTGCTTTGTTTTAAAGAGCCAACATTTTTGATTACCCATTAGATGAAATTCCTGGACCAGGAACTTTCCAAGTACCATCTCCTTTTACTTTTTTTTTTTTTTTGAGATAGAGTCTCTCTCTGTCACCCAGGCTGGAGTGCAGTGGCACGATCTCGGCTCCTGCAACCTCTGCCTCCTGGGTTCAAGCAATTCTCCTGCCTCAGCCTGCTGAGTAGCTAGGATTACAGGCGCGTGCCACCATGCCCAGCTAATTTTTGTATTTTTAGTAAAGACGAGGTTTTGCTATGTTGGCCAGGCTGTTCCTGAACTCCTGACCTTGTGATCCGCCCGCCTCGGCCTCCCAAAGCGTTGGGATTACAGGCGTGAGCCACTGCGCCTGGCCTTCTGCTGATAAACATTTGAGTTAGGCCAAAGCAGGCTGATCGGTTGAGCTCAGAAGTTTGAGACCAGCCTAAACAACATGGAGAAATCCTGTCTCTACAAAAATACAAAAATTAGCTGGGCATGGTGCCGTGTGCCTGTAGTCATAGCTACTTGGGAGGCTGAGATGGGATGTTAGCACGATTTTTTTCCAAGTCTTTTTGTGGACACATGTCTTTATTTCTCTTGGATAAATTTCCAGGAGTAGAATCACTGGCTCATATGATAAATGTACATTTAATTTTTTTTTCAGAGATAGGGTCTTGCTCTGTTGCCCAGGCTGGAGTGCAGTGGCATGATCATGGCTCACTGCAGCCTCAAACTCGTGAACTCAAGCAATCCTCCTGTCTCAGTCCCCCAAGTAGCTGAGACTACAGGTGTGTGCCACCACATCTAGCTAACTATTTTTATTTTTATTTTAAGTAGAGACAGTGTCTCACTTTGTTGGCCAGGCTGGAACTCCTGGCTTCAAGTGATCCTCCCACCCTGGCCTCCCAAAATGCTGGGATTACAGGCGTGAGTCACTGCATGCAACCTACTCCTATACTTCAAAAAAATAGATGAGTTTGTTTATCTAAAGGTTGTGACCTGGCATAACTACTCTTCAGCTACATCTCAGCTTAAATGTCCAGTTTTACTTATATTGTAATTTAAGACATTTGGAATTAGAAACATTTGATGTGTCTTCATCTTAAACAATTTTGACAACTTGTTTTTATATTGCTATGATATATTCATATTTGTTGGGTATTGCTATATGTCATCATTTATGACTGTTGTATAATGTTCCATTATGTGAATATATCCCAGTTTATTCATCCAGTTTTTTTTTTTTTTTTTTTGAGATGGCGTCTCACTGTTTCTCAGACTGGAGGGCAGTGGCTTGATCTCAGCTCACTGCAACCTCCACTTCCTAGGTTCAAGCGATTCTCCTGCCTCAGTCTCCTGAGTAGTGAGGATTACAGGTGCCAACCACAGCATCTGGCTAATTTTTTTTGTATTTTCACTAGAGAAGGGGTTTCACCATTTCGGCCAGGCTGGTCTCGAACTCCTAACCTCAAGTGATCCATCTGCCTTGGCCTCCCAAAGTGCTGGGATTACAGACAGGAGCCACCACGCCCGGCCCATCTAGTATTTCTTGAAAGGCATTTGCTTCCTTAGCATGTTTTTGCCATTGTGGAGAGTACTGCTATGTACATTATCATATGTGTTTTTTTGGTGTACATTCTTTTGGGTCTATTTCTAATAGTGGATGGAATGCACTTTAGGGTATATATTTAGTTTTAGTAGATATTGTCAAATGTTTTTCCAAAGTGGTTGTATCAATTTACACACCCACTGTTAAGCTTAAAGATATTCCATGGATCTGCCTCTTCATCAACACTTGGAATTGTCAGTGTATTGTTTTAGTTTTGCCAGTAAAACGGGCATAAAATGATACATTAGAGTCTTGATTGTTATTTTCCTGATAATCAGTAAAATTGAATATCCCTTCATATTTTTACTGGCCATATGTGTTTCCTATTCTGTGAAATGCCTATTCATGTTGTTAACCCACTTTTCAATTGGGCTATTTGTCTTTTTCTTATTAATTGTAGGAGTTCCTTATATATTATTATTACTTTTTTTGAGACAGAGCACCCAGGCTGGAGTGCCATGGCACAATCTCAGCTCACTGCAACCTCTGCCTTCCAGGTTCAAGTGATTCTCCTGCCTCAGCCTCCTGAGTAGCTGGGATTACAGGTGTGTGTCACCACGCCCAGGTAATTTTTGTATTTTTAATAGAAACGGGGTTTCACCATGTTGACCAGGCTCTTCCTGAGCTCCTGACCTCAGGTGACCCTCCTGCCTCTGCCATCCAAAGTGCTGGGATTACAGGCGTGAGCCATGGTGCCGGCCCCTTATATATTATTAATACTAATCCTTTTTCAGTTATGCCTATTGAAAGTAGTTCTCTCAGTTTATAATGTCACACTTTCTTTAAGATGTATTTCAATGAATGAAAGTGATGGTTTTAATATACTAAATTTGTCAATCTTTTATAGTTTGTACTTTTGGGTCTTGTTTAAGAAATCCTTGACTTCAGTAAAGTATCAGGATACCAAATCAATGTACAAAAATCAGTAGCAGTTTTATATACCAACAATATTTAAGCTGAGAGCCAAATCAAGAAGCAATCCCAGCTGGGTGCAGTGGCTCAAGCCTGTAATCCCAGCACTTTGGGAGGCTGAGGTGGGCGGATCACTGGAGGTCAGGAGTTGGAAACCCCATCTCTACTAAAAATACAAAAATCAGCTGGGCGTGGTGGCAAATGTTTATAATCCCAGCTACTCGGGAGGCTGAGGCAGGAGAATCACTTGAACCTGGGAGGCGGAGGTTGCAGTGAGCTGAGATTATGCCATTGCACTCCAGCCTGGGACACATAAGCAAAACTCCGTCTCAAAAAAAAAGAAAAAAAAGAAGGAATCCCATTTACAACAGACACACACACACACACACACACACACACACACACACACACACACACACAATACCTAGGAATACATCTAACCAAGGAGGTGAAAGATCTTTACAGGGAGAACTATAAAACACTGCTAAAACAAATAATAGATGACACAAACAAATGAAAAAACATTCCATGCTCATGGATTGGAAGAATCAATATCACTAAAATGGTCACACTGCTCAAAGCAATCTATAGATTCGATTCCTATCAAACTACCAATAGCATTTTTCACAGAATTAGAAAAAAACAATAATATGGAAGAAAAAAGAGGCTGAATAGCCAAAGCAATCCTAAACAAAAAGAACAAAGCTGGAGGCATCACATTACCCAAGTTCAAACTATACTACAAGGCAACAGTAACCAAAACAGCATGGTACTGGTACAAAAACAGACACATCGACAAATGGAACAGAATAGCAAGCCCAGAAATATAGCTGCACACCTACAGCCATCTGATCTTTGACAAAGTACACAAAAACAAGCAATAGGGAAAGAACTCCATATTAAATAAATGGTGCTGGGATAGCTTGCTAGCCATGTGCAGAAGAAAAAGACTAGACCCCTACCTATCACCATATACAAAAATTTACTCAAGATGGATTAAGATGTAAATGTAAGACTCCAAACTATAAGAATCCTAGAAGTTAAATAGCTAATGTATGCAGGGCTTAATACCTAGGTGGTGGGTTGATAGGTGCAGCAAACCACCATGGCACATGTTTACCTATGTAAGAAACCTTTGCATCCTGCACATGTGTGTTAGTCCATTTTCATGCTGCTGATAAAAACGTACCTGAGACTGGGCAATTTACAAAAGAGGTTTATGATGGACTTACAGTTCCATATGGCTGGGGAAGCCTCACAATCATGGCAGAAGGCAAGGAGGAGCAAGTTGCGTTTACTTAGATGGCAGCAGGCAAAGAGAGAGCTTGTGCAGGGAGACTCCAGTTTTTAAAACCAACAGATCTCATGAGACTTATTCACTATCACCAGAACAGCATGGGAAAAACCTGCCCTCGTGATTCAATTACTTCCCACCAGGTCCCTCCCACAACACATGGGAACTCAAGATGAGATTTGGGTGGGGATACAGTCAAACCATATCAACATGTATCCCGGAACTTAAAAAAAAAAAAAAAAAAGAGGGGTGGGAGAGGGGGGAGGGAAAGCATTAAGAGATATACCTAAGGTAAATGACAAGTTAATGGGTGCAGCACACCAACATGGCACATGTATACATATGTAACAAACCTGCACGTTGTGCACATGTACCCTAGAACTTAAAGTATAATAATTAAAAAAAAAAAAAAGTGAAAAAAAAAAAAAAAAGAAGAATCCTGGAAGAAAACCTTGGAAACACCATTCTGGACATCAGCCTTGGGAAATAATTTATGACTAAGTTCTCAAAAGCAATTGCAACACAACCAAAAATAGACAAGTTGGCCAAATTAAACTAAATAGTTTCTGCACAGCAAAAGAAACTACCAATAGAGTAAATAAACCACCTACAGAATGGGAGAAAGTATTCACAACTATGCATCTGACAAATTTCTAATATCCAGAGTCTATAAGAAACCTAAACAATTGAATAAGCAAAAACCAAATAACCCCATTAGGCTGGGTGCCGTGGCTCATGCCTGTAATCCCAGCACATTGGGAGGCCGAGGCAGGCGGATCACGAGGTCAGGAGATCCAGACCATCCTGGCTAATAAGGTGAAACCCCATCTCTACCATAAATACAAAAAGAAATTAGCCGGGCGTGGTAGCCCGCGCATGTAGTCCCGGCTGCTCAGGAGGCTGAGGCAGGAGAATGGCGTGAACCCGGCAGGCGGAGCTTGCAGTGAGCCGAGATCGCGCCACTGCACTCCAGCCTGGGCGACAGAGGGAGACTCCGTCCAAAACAAAACAAAACAAAACACAAAACAGAACCCAAAAACCAAATAACCCTATCAAAAAGTGGGCAAAGACATGAACAAACACTTCTCAAAGGAAGACTTACAAATGGCCAACGAACATATGAGAAAATGCTCCACATCACTAACCATCAGTGAAATGTAAATTAAAACCACAGAGATACCATCTCACACAAGTTAGAATGGCTATTATTAAAAAGCCAAAAACTAGCAGATACTGGTAAGGCTGCAGAGAAAAGAGAATGCTTATGCACTGTTGGTGGGAATGTAAATTAGTTCAGCCACCGTGAAAAGCAGTTTGGAGATTTTTCAAAGAACTTAAGACAGAACTACAAATCGACCCAGCAATTCCATTACTGGATATGTATCCAAAAGAAAACAAATCTTTCTACTAAAAAGACATGCACTCACATGTTCATCACAACACTATTCACAGTAATAGCAAAGACATGGAATCAACCTAGGTGTTCGTCTACAGTGGGTTGGGTAAAAAAAAAGTGGTGCTTATGCACCATGGAATACTATGCAGACATAAAAAAGAATGAAATCATGTCCTTTGTACAGCATCATGGATGCAGCTGGAGGCCATTATCCTAAGCAAATTAATGGAGAAAGAGAAAACCAAATGCTACATGTTCTCACTTACGAGTGGGAGCTAAACATTGGGTACTCATGGATATAAAGATGGGAAGAACAGACACTGGGAACCATTAAAGAGGGAAGGGAAGGAGGGCGGCAAGGGTTGAAAAACTAACTATTGGGTATTATGCTTAGTACCTGGGTGATGGGATCATTCATAACCCAAACCTCAGCATTACCCAATATACCCAGGTAACAAAACTGCATATGTATTTTCTGAATGTAAAAGTTTGAAAAAATAAAAAAGAGATTCTTTAATTTCTCACATTCTAAAAGATATTCACGTATATTTAATACTTAGATTGTTCAAGTTTGTTTTTGATACTTAAATTTTTACTTCATCTGGAGTTTATTTTTATATATATTTGTAGTTATTCATACGAAAAGAGATGAAATACCATATATGCATATATGGTATATATACCATTTATATATGGTTCTTTTTATTTTATTAAATAGTTCTTTTTATTTTATTAAATAGTCTCTTTTCTTCCCATTCATGTGTCAAAATAATTACTGAAATGTGGAAATAGCAGAAAGAGATTACTGGGTATCCTTCAGGTGAGGTTCTGGGCTTGACTCTGTAATGGATGAGCAATTTACAACTCTGTAGGAACAGAGATTAACTTAAAGATTTTTTCTACTAGAGATGTAAATCATTGCTATCCAATAGAACAAATATTCTTAGAGAAATAGGAACTGGTTTTCCATAAACCCAAAACTACCTAAAATTTCTTTTTTTTACACTGCCTCTATACACATCTAACTCATTAAATATTCTTTGGGCTAATTTTAGCATCTGACAGATTTCCTCATTAATCAATGAATTGAATAAAATCTTTTGCATGAAAGAGTTTTTTTAATCCATTAGAAAATTATACTTTAGCAAATCTAATATGCAACGTCTCTCATATACCGAAGTTTCAAACATGCTTGGGTCTGTTTCTGAGCTCTATCGTCTATTTTAGTGGTCAATTGGTCTATTTTTGATCATACTGTTATAATTGCTACAGCTTCATAATAAGTCCTCACATTTGGTAGGGCAAGTCTCCCCCTGCCTTTTCTTATTCAGAAATATTCTGGCTATTCTAAAATCTTTACTTTTCCATATACATTTAAAAATCAGCTAGTTAAGTTCAATGAAAAATCCTGTTGGGATTTTGTTTGGAATTTCATTGAATCTGTGGATCAGTTTTGGGAAAACTAATATTTTTATGATAGTCTTCCTGTCAGCAAATATGGTATACATCTAATTTGGATCTTTTTTCATGTCTCTTAATAAGTTTTTATTTTTCCCTGTAGTGTTCTTCTACATCTTTCATTAGAATGAATCTTAGGTACTTGATTTTCTCTAATTCTATTTTAAATGGTGTATTTCTTCAAATTACGTTTTCCAGTTGTTTATTGCTGGATATAGAAAAGAAATACAATTTTTGCATAAAAATCTTATATGTAATCACCTGGTAAACCCTCTGGTTATTACTTATTTTAATATAGTATGATTTATCAATATTTATGGTTTTAAAAAAACTTATTTAAAAATATTTCCCTCATTGAAGACCATGAGAATGTTTTTCTGTATTATCTTCTGGAAGTTTTATTGTTGCTATGGTCTCAATATTTGTTCCCGGCCCCCTCTTCCCCCCATTCATGTGTTGAAACCTAATCCACAGTGTGATACAGTGTAACAGTATTAAGATGTGGGGCATTTGAGAGGTGATAAGGTCGTGGGATAAGTGCCTATGTTAGTCTGTTTTGTGTTGCTATAACAGAATGCCATAGACTGGGTAATTTATGATGAACACAAGTTTATTTGGCTCACAGTCCTTGAGTCTGGGAAGTCTAAGACCATGGCACCAGCATATAGCATGGGCCTTTGCACTGCATCATCCCATGCTGGAAGGACAAGAGAGGGTGTGAGCAAGAAAGCAAGAGAGGGCTAACCTTGCTTTCATAACAAACTCACTCCCTTGATAATGACATTAATCCATTCGTGAGTGCAGAGCCCTCATGACCTAATCACTTCTTATTAGGACCCACCTCCCAATACTTGTTACATTGGGGATTAACTTTCCAACCCTTAAACTTAGGGAACACATTCAAATTACTGCAGTGCCCTTATAAAAGAGGCTCCAGAGGCTGGACCTTAGGAATGGGGCAGGGGAGGGGTGGGCCTCAAAATTAATTAAAAGTCTTGATCACAAAGCCTTCAGCCTCAACTCCTATCCTATTTACTACTGTACGATAGTATAGTTACGTTTGTTTGTTTGTTTGTTTGTTTGGAGATGGAGTCTCGCTCTGTCGCCAGGCTGGAGTGCAGTGGCATGATCTTGGCTCACTGCAACCTCTGCCTCCTGGGTTCAAGCGATTCTCCTGCTTCAGCCTCCCGAGTAGCTGGGACTACAGGTGCGCACCACCGTGCCCAGCTAATTTTTGTATTTTTAGTAGAGACAGGTTTCACCATGTTGGCCAGGATAGTCTTGATCTCTTGACCTCGTGATCCGCCCGCCTCGGCCTTCCAAAGTGCTGGGATTACAGGTGTGAGCCACCGCGCTGGGCCAGTTATATGTTTTATATAAAAGAAGTGTAGAATATGATAACAATAATAATAACTACCATTTGTTGAGGATTTACTATGCATCTGTTCCTGCCAAACACTTTAAAATTCTCACAAAACCTCTGCGAGGGAATTATTATTAGTTTCATTTAACACATAAGGAAATTTGGAATCCAGAGAAGTTAGGTCAATTACTTCTACAGTGCTACAAAAAAAGGTAGAATTGGGATTTGAATTCAGGCTGTTTGACTTCAAAGTTCAAGGTCTTAATTACACTGCCTGCAACAATGCACAAAGGGATGTTAAATAAATTGAGTATTTTTTTTTCTCAATTTTGTCTCAGTTTTTGGGAAACTCTGGTTACTGTATTGTATGAATGGTCGTGATCATATCTTTGCTAAATAAGAAATATGCTTTTGGAGTATTCTTATTTAAGGTAAAGGGAAGTAATCATTGTGCTTAGTACATTGTCTACAATGTGATATCTGAGGTTCCTGACTCTTCTGGGAAAAGCCATGATTCATCCAAGCTGGTTTAATTAGAAAACTGGGAAATCAAAGGGATCCCTGAGCCTAGATGTGACCCCTTCAATGACACTCAGGCTATGAGGCTCAGACCTGAGGCTGAAAGCCTGGCTGGATTGTCATGTTGCCCCTTCTCTTATTTGTTTGTTTGTTTGTTTGTTTATTTTATTTTATTTTGAGATGGAGTCTCACTCTGTCTCCCAGGCCGGAGTGTGGTGGTGTGATCTTGGCTCACTGCTACCTCCGCCTCCCAAGTTCAAGGGATTCTCCTGCCTCAGCGCCCTGAGTAGCTGGGATTACAGGCACGCACCACCACGCCTGGCTAGTTTTTGTATTTTTATAGTAGAGATGAGGTTTTTCCATATTGGCCAGGCTGGTCTCGAACCCCTGACCTCAGGTGATCTGCCCGCCTTACCCTCCCAAAGTGCTGGGATTACAGGTGTGAACCACCGTGCCTGGTCTGTTGTTTGTTTGTTAAGACAGGGTCTCACTCTGTTGTCCAGGCTGGTGTGCAGTGGCAAGATCATGGCTCACTGTAACCTCAACCTCGCAGACTCATCTGATCCTCCTACATCAGCCTCTCAAGTAGCTGGGACTATAGGTGTGCATCACTACATCTGACTAATTTTTTATTTTTTATTTTTTGTAGAGATGGCATTTTGTAGAGATGTTGCCAGGGCTGGTCTCAAACTCCTGGGCCAGGAGATCCTCCTGCCTCAGCCTCCCAATGTATTGAAATTACAGGTGTGAGCCACTGCACCTGGCTGCCCCTTCTCTTTTAAACTGAGTCTGGGGACTTTAGAGAAACCCGGTGGAATATCTAGCCCTTTATTTTCTTGCTACCTGATTTCCACTCCTCTCCTAAGTTGGCTGGTAAGAAAATAAGGTCTCTTAGAGGATAATTAAAAAAAAAAAAAAAAAAAAAATGGGTCTGGGTGCGGTGGCTCACGCCTGTAATCCCAGCACTTTGGGAAGCTGAGGTGGGCAGATCACGAGGTCAGGAGACCGAGACCATCCTGGCTAACACGGTGAAACCCCATCTCTACTAAAAATACAAAAAAATTGGCCGGGCATGGCGGCGGGCCCCTGTAGTCCCAGCTACTCGGGAGGCTGAGGCAGGAGAATGGCGTGAACCCGGGAGGCGGAGTTTGCAGTGAGCTGAGATCGCGCCACTGCACTCCAGCCTGGGTGACAGGCGAGACTCCGTCTCAAAAAAAAAAAAAAAAGGTAAATTCGGCAAATTCGTGACTTTCTTACAGGCATAACTCATTAATTGATGAGGGAACCAGAAAGATTTTACAGCTATTTCAAAGAAGAACTTGAAAGAGTAGAAACAAAAATAGGTCGTGAAATAAATTTACAAATGAATGTAAAACTGGCTTTTCCTACTGACAAATATTCTTTGCTTGACCAAACTTTAGTCAGGCTCTTGAAACTTCTCCTAGGCCCATTTATGCATTTGTAAAATCCAATTTTAGCAAGAACTCTGGTAAGGCATTTTAACAAAAACCCCCTACTCTCAATGTCTGATCATCTTCGACCTTCGATCCTCCAGCATCTCCCAGGTGATGTCTGATCACCCTGGCTTGTCTTCAGCAAGACTCTTGTTAGGTGGGTTTATGCAGAATCCCCTTTACCCTTGATGTTTCCCCTTAGTAATTTTCCATCCACTGACCTCCACCCTGGTTCTTGGCTGTAAATTTTCACTTGCCCATGCTGTATTTGGAGTTGGGCACAATCTCTCTCCCTCATTACAAAATCCTGTTGTAGTGGTCCCTATACTTATCTCAAGGGTTCTGAATAAAGTGTGCCTTACCATGCTTTAACAAGTATCATTGAATAATTTTTTCTTTCTTTCTCTCTCTCTCTTTTTTTTTTTTTGTTGAGTTGAGGTCTTGCTCTGTTCCCCAGGCTGGAGTGCAGTGGCACGGTCTCGACTCACTGCAAACTTTGCCTCCCGGGTTCAAGCGATTCTTCTGCCTCAGCCTCCCAAGTAGCTGCTACTCAGCAGGAATTACAGGCACCCACTATCACACTTAGCTAATTTTTGTTTTTTTAGTAGACACGGGGTTTGCCATGTTGACCAGGCTGGTCTCGAATTCCTGACCTCAGGTGATCTGCCCGCCTCAGCCTCCCAAAGTGTTGGGATTACAGGCGTGAGCCACTGTGCCTGGCCATAATTTTTTCTTTCTTTTTGTTTTAGAGACGGAGTCTAGCTCTGTTGCCCAGGCTGGAGTGCAGTGGCACTATCTCGGATCACTGCAAGCTCTGCCTCCCGGGTTCATGCCGTTCTCCTGCCTCAGCCTCCTAAGTAGTTGGGACTACAGGTGCCCCCCACCACGCCCGGCTAATTTTTTGTATTTTTTAGTAGAGACGGGGTTTCACTGTGTTAGCCAGGATGGTCTCCATCTCCTGACCTCATGATCTGCCCGCCTCGGCCTCCCAAGGTGCTGGGATTACAGGCGTGAGCCACCGTACCTGGCCTATAATTTTTGCTTTAACACTACGGGTGGAGGGAAATCAGTGTTTCTTCCAAGCTGTCAGAATCTACTTGCATGTCTGTAGACAAGAATTTTTGCTTTGCTATCAGTTATTTACAGAGTTATGAATAGGCCAAAGATAATAAAACCTAATAGTGAAGCGGCATCATCCATCTGGGGTAATACCTGAGGTACCTCCTGCCAAGGAAATCAAGGATGCAGACACACAAGGAGTGAGTTTAATAGGCAAAAGAGAAAAGCTCCCTCATGCAGAGGGAGGCGGTTCTGAGTGGATCTCCTGGTTTGCAGTAAGAGGTGGTTGGTTTTATAGATGAGTTTGAGGAGATGGTGTCTAATTTACATAGGGTGCAAAGGATTGGTTGGACCAGGTATGCCATTTACATTGCACCCTAATCTTTCACCACCCTAATCCTTTATTATGCAGATAGGTTCTCTACCTGGCCAGCACCATGTTGCCTGCTTCTTTACTGCATACTTGGTGATAAAGAAAAGGGAAGATGGAGCCTCCATGTTGAGCATACCTGGCTTCCAGGTATCCCTTTTCTATTCACACAGCTGCTGGCATTTACTTATGGAGCTTCCAGTTTGCTTATCTGTCTGCAGCTTGATTTTTCAGGCTGCTCTTTGTAGAAAAGAAATGATTTTGGGGCTGATTTTTATTAAAAGGGAAATCTTGCTGAGGACTCTCTTACCCTTACTATCTGCCTAAATAATTTTTTTCTAGCTCCTGTATCAATAGAATCAGATAAGCCAGGAGAGAGTGCTAGAAACAATACATTTTTTTCCCATTGAAATGTTGATTTAAAAAAACCAAACTCTGGAAAATATTTAAAGAGGTTTATTGTGAGCCAATATGAGTGACCATGGCGCAGGAACAGCCTTAAGAGGTTCTGAGAAAGTTTGTCCAGAATGGTTGGGTTACAGGTTGGTTTTATACAATTGAAGGAGAAAGAAATTATAGCTGAAATTATAAATCAATACATGCCGTGTGTACATTGGTTCAGCACACAGAGGTGAGATATCTTGAAGAGGAGGAACTTATAGATCATTGTTGGATTCAAAGATTTTCTAATTGGCAATTGGTTGAAGAATTAAGCTTTGTCTGAAGACTATAGAAAGAAATGCTTTAGTTAAGATAAAGGGGGTTTAGGGGACTAGGTTTTTTAAATTTTCTTTTCATGACTCAGCAGAAGAGACCAAGTTTCCTGCTATGTAGATGAAGCCTCCAGGTAACAGCCTTCAGAGAGAATAGATAGTAAATGTCTCTTTTTGAATCATAAAAGGTGTCAGACTGTTAGTTAATCTCTTCTATATCCAGGAAAGGCCTGACTATATTAATAAAGATTCTCTAAGATGCAAATTTCCCCTATGAAAGACAGCTTTTCAGGGCCATTTCAAAATATGTCTAATAAATATATTTGGGGGTAAAATATTTTCATTTTCTTCAGGGTCTGCTCTCTGTCATGTGATGCTATACCAGAGTCAGGTTGGAATTTGGTATCTTATTGTCACAAAGAGTCTGTTTTGTCAGTCTTATGATCATTGTTTTAATGTTAATGCTAGTCAGTTGTGCCTAAACTCCAAAAGGGAGGAGGGTGTAACGAGGCATATCTAACCTCCTTTCTGGTCATGGCTGGGAAGTCAGGTTTTCAGGTTTCTCTGTGGCTCCCTTGGCTCAGAGGGAGTCTGTTCAGTTGGTGGAGGGGCTTAGGATTTTATTTTTTGTTTACAGAAAATGCTTAGCTATCTTTTTGGTTTATTCTTCCCATCTGAGTATTAACCAGGCCTGACCCTGCTTATCTTCTGAGATCATATGAGATTGGCGTGTTCAGAATGGTATGGCTATAGACTTTTTGGTCCATTTCTTTTTTTTTTTGAGACGGAGTCTCGCTCGTCACCCAGGCTGGAGTGCAACGGCGCAATCTCGGCTCACTGCAAGCTCTGCCTCCCAGGTTCATGCCATTCTCCTGTCTCAGCCTCCTGAGTAGCTGGGACTACAGGTGCCCACCACCGCGCCTGTCTAATTTTTTGTATTTTTAGTATAGACGGGGTTTCACCATGTTAGCCAGGATGGTCTCGATCTCCTGACCTCGTGATCCACCCGCCTCGGCCTCCCAAAGTGCTGGGATTACAGGCGTGAGCCACCGTGCCTGGCCTGTCCATTTCTAGGTCTTCCACAATTTTTTCTGACAAATCACGTTGTATATCTGATCACTTTATAATTGTTTCTTGCATTACAATTGCTCATTGAAAACTGCTGATGGCATAGGAAGCATACTTTTTCCTACTCATTTTAAACTGAAAACATCTTAGAATTAGGTGTCTTAACAGAAAGAAATGTGTGTGTGCATGTGTGCGTGTGTGTATGTGTTTGTGTTGTGTAGGGGGGCCACACAGTAGAACACCAAGACCTCCAGGGCAACTGAGTACAAATCCTTTGATAACAAAGAAGCAATTTCATAGGAAAAGATTCAGGTCCCATGTGGTATGAGAATAGCCTTGCCACTCATGTGTTCATACTCTGCTGGCAACATAGTCCCCTACCCAGAGGGAGATGAGGACATTTATTTCCTGATATTGATGACTCTACTCAAGGACAGCGTTTGTTTTTTTAAAAATTTAGTTGGAGGGATCTCACTATGTTGCCCAGGCTGGGCTCAAACTCCTGGGCTGAAACGATCCTCCCATCTTAGCCTCCTGAGTAGCTTGGACTACAGGTGTGCGCCACCATGTCCAGCTCTAAGGACTGTGATTTCATATGGTCTCAAACCCAGGTTCAGGCCAAAAATAGAGATTTCTCTTCATTTCCTAAGGGATATGTTACTATTGTCTAGGAACAATAATAATTTTTGGTAGAGATGGGGTTTTACCTTGTTCACCAGGCTGGTCTTGAACTTTTGGCCTCAAGTGATCTGCCCGCCTCAGCCTCCCAAAGTGCTAGGATTACGGGCATGGGCCACTGCACTTAGCCCTGGAACAGTAATATTTCTATAATAAACACTATTCTGGGTAACTTAAGGGTATGTCCCATGACATACACAGACAACTAGAAAAAGCTTTCTCTTTTCATCTAAATTGAGAAGATTTAGTCAAACAACAGATGGATGAATGCTCAATGATTTATCTGTTGGCCTTTCATGTTAAGTTTACACAGTTTAAGTCCAAAATCTGCATTCCAGATACTTGAAAAGAAAGAACGCTGTTCAGTTGACCTTTATTTAACAAGAAGAAATTTCAACTGGCTCAGGGGTTCCTTACAACGTTGTAGATTGACATTTCAAACAAGGACTGTTTTCTGTTGAGGAGGAGACATGATGATTACTGTTATTGTCATGTATGTGTGTGTGTGTGTATGATCATTGAACATTTAAGTAATCTAAACCAAGGCATTTTAAACCAAAGCAGTGCTTATCCCTAATATACCCCAGGAGTATCTCATGAACAGCTATATAGGCTTAGGAAGCTAGATGGCAGAGTAATCACACAGTTAAAAGGCTTTATATGCAGTTGCAGGGAAAAACTAAGCTTTTCTTCAATAAAAAAAAAAAAAGACATTCCTGCTTACCTGTCTGAATGGTAAAAAAATGTAGTCTAATATGATTATTTAAAAGGAACAATTTTTAAGGTTAAAAAATCAGAAAAATTTCCCTTATGCCAGAGATTTGATAATAATAACCAACTTCATGCATTAGGGTTCTTTAAAAGAGTAATGGAGTGCATTCAGAGGTGTGGACTTGGCAGCAGCCTGAATGAGTAGTCTCTCTTAAACCTTTCTAATGATTAGCCTGTTACTTAAGTTTCTACCTATTTTATTTCTTTCTTTTCTTTGCGGCTCTCATCTGTAAAGTATGTATCAATCCTTTACATTATGATGATCAGGAATAAATCCAAATGACTTGAAAGTACCTAAGATAATTGATGAAAAGGTTATGCAACCAGGGGGAAAATATAATAAGTTAATAGGTACCTAGAGATCAGGAGTTGAACTACCAAGCTTCAGATTCTCAGTCCTGTGACCTTGGCCAGGTTGTGTAACTACTTAAATCACTGCTTTTTTTATTAGTAAAAACGAGGATCATAATAGTACCATGTCATAGACTCGTCATGGTTATTGTGAAGATTGACCACCGTTATGTTGTAATATAATAAGAAATATATATTTAGTCTCTGCCATTTGTTCCCGGCACACAGCTCCTAAATCCGTTGAAATCCCTTAAGTGGTAGGTGTCTTTTTGTATGCTAATGAGATGACTGGTGGCCGGGGCTCTCAGCCTTAGGAGTGGGGGTGCTGGTTGCCAGGGGTACTAACCATGTGATTAGAGCCTTGGGACTTTCAACCTCAGCCCTCAACTTTTAGACAGGGGAAAGAAGCTGAAGGTTAGGTTGATCTTCACTGGTCAATGATTCAATCAATCATGCCTATGCAATGAAGCCGTCATAAAAACCCAGAATGAGTGAGCTTAGGGAGCTTCTGGATAGCTGAACATGTGGAGATGCCTGAAGCCTGGCTCACCCAAAAGGGCATGAAAGCTCTATGCCCCTCCCCCCGTACCTTGCCCAATTCATCTCTTCCATCCAGCTGTCCATCTGTATCCTTTGAATATCCTTTATAATAAGTGGGTAAATGCAAGTAAGGTGTTTCTTTGAGTTCTGTGAGCTGCTCTAGCAAATTAATCGAACCCTAGGAGGAAGTCATGGGAACCCTGATTTACAGCCTTTTGGGCAGAAGCACAGGTCACAACCTGGGGCCTGCAATTGGCATCTGAAGTGGGAGGCCGTCTTGTGGGAGGAACCCTTAACCTGTGGGGCCTGATGCTATCTCCAGGTTGATAGCATCAGAGTTAAATTGAATTAGAGGGCATTTATTTGGTGTCTGCTGGAACACTGATTGCTGGATGTGTGGGAAGAAATCCCCACACACCTGGTGTCAGAATGTTTTGTTGAGTCTGTGAGAAAAGGAAAAACACTTTTTTTTTCTCTATCTCTAAGAACCACAGTTCCTGGTGTGTAGAGAATAGTCTGTACGTGATAGTTATCGGTACTACTGCATTTTGTTTATGTAACTTTGCACTTAAGTATACACATTTCTTTAAATCCTCACAACATTTTATCAGGTAAGTATTATTGTCTTCATTTACCAATGGTGGAGACTAGGTCAGACAGGTCATCGGCTTGAAGTGGGAGCCTGGAACTCACCCAGACCCAACTCCATGTCCAGAGCTCTTCCCAGCCACCATTCTGCTTTCCAAAAACAAGAAAAACTGCAAATGAAGAACCTTGGGTTCTTTTTGAAATGCAAGCAATTCTAAACTCTCCAAGAAGTAAAACCTCTTAAGGCAAGACAAGGTAGAAAAAGGAGTCCATTAGCAAACCATCCAGAGAGCTGGGGGTCTGTAGGATTAGGGAATACTTATGGTTCAGGTGCACAGCATGAACTGCCTGGAGGAGTGGGCAGAGCGTGGCTCAGTCCAGGATCTTGGTGAGCCTGCTATAAGGTCCTTGAAGGCAGATATCATCATCTTTGTACTCCCTGTCTTACTGCTTGGCACAGTAGGTGCCTCATAAGTGTTTGTTGACCTGTACGTACTAATACCCTATGAAAAAACTTCTTTCTATTATAATAACTATGTTGGGATGGGGTAAAAATTACTAATGTGAGAGTGTATTAGTCTGTTTTCACACTGCTGATAAAGACATACCTGAGACTGGGCAATTTACAAAAGAAAGAGGTTTATTGGACTTACAGTTCCACATGGCTGGGGAAGCTTCACAATCATTGCGGAAGTCAAGGAGCAGCAAGTCATGACTTACATGGATGGCAGCAGGCCAAAAGAGAGCTTGTGCAGGAAAACTCCCCCTTATAATAACCATCAGATTTTGTGAGACTTACTATCACAAGAATAGCTTGGGAAAGACCTGCCTCCATGATTCAGTTGCCTTTCACTGGGTTCCTGCCACAACACGTGGGAATTCAAGATGAGATTTGGGTGGGGACACAGCCAAACCATATCAGGAGTATTCACGGACATTGCATCCCCTATCCTGGAGCCCATTGAAAGAATTCTGCAGGGGCCAGCCCTAGTTCCCTATTGCCTTCTCTGCTGGTAAGTATTCCTCTCTCTCTCTATCTCTCTCTTTCTGTGTGTGTGTGTGTGTGCGTGTGTGTTGGACAGTTATAAATTAGACCCCTGTATTTTTCTGCTCAGGCTACCATAACAGAATACTACAGACAGAGTAGCTTAAACAATAGAAGTTTATTTTCTTATAGTTCTGGAGGCTACCAGTCTAATATCAATGTGCTGGTCGAGTTGGTTTCTGGTGAGAGTTCTCTTCCTGGCTTGCAGATGGCTGCCTTCTCATTGTGTCCTCACAGTGCCTTTGTGTACATGTATTTCTGGTGTCTCTTCTTTTACTTTTTTTTTTTGAGACAGAGTCTCGCTCTGTCATCTAGGCTAGAGTGCAGTGGTGTGATCTTGGTTCACTGCAACCTCTGCCTCCCGGGCTCAAGCTATTCTCATGCCTCAGCCTCCTGAGTAGCTGGGACTACAGGCATGTGCCACCATGCCTAAGTTTTGTATTTTTAATAGAGATAGTTTCACCATGTTGGCCAGGCTGGTCTCGAACTCCTGACCTCAGGTGATCTGCCTGCCTTAGCCTCCCAGAGTGCTGGGATTACAGGCATGAGCCACCATGCCTGATCTTCTCTTTCTTTCTTTCTTTTTTGAGACGGAGTCTTACTCTGTCGCCCAGGCTGGAGTGCAGTGGTGCGATCTCAGCTCACTGCAAGCTCCGCTTCCTGGGTTCATGCCATTCTCCTGCCTCAGCCTCCCGAGTAGCTGGGACTACAGGCGCCTGCCACCACGCCTGGCTAATTTTTTGTATTTTTAGTAGAGATGGGGTTTCACCGTGTTAGCCAGGATGGTCTTGATCTTCTGACCTCGTGATCTGCCTGCCTCGGTTTCCCAAAGTGCTGGGATTACAGGTATGAGCCACTGCTCCCGGCCCTTTTTTTTTTTTTTTTTTTTTTAAATAAGGACACAAGTGCTATTGAATTAAGCCTCCTCCCTTATAATCTTATTTAATCTTAATTACCTCCTTAAAAGCCCTGTCTCCAAATACAGTCACATGGGGGGTTAAGGCTTTAACATGTGGATGGTGGAGGGGGAGCACAGTTCAGTCCATATCAACCCCCTTCAATGCTAATTGACATGTGTGGAGAAAATCTCTTCAAAAATTATTCTGACTACTAACCACTGTACTTTGACTGTGGCACAGTTCCAGGGCAGGCCCATGTGGTTTGCTAGTGGTCACCTTTTTCTACCTTGTCTAGCCTTAAGATGTTTTACTTCTTGGAGGGTTTAGAGTTGCTTGCAATTCAAGTCTACACCTTACTAGAGTCACAAAGTGTCCTAAGTAGCAGAGTTGCCTTTGTGCATACCAGCACAGCTGGAGAAAGCTATCCTGGAACACAAATTCTCTTTGGCTTTGAAGTTCACAGTTGGTTGACTCACTTTGGAGTCTCATCCTTCACTAGTGTTTTTGATTTTCTCATACCCAAATAAAACCCAGAAAGGGTGGTTTAGCACTGTCTGCATTTGTTAATTGGTCAGTCAATGTGTGAACTGCATTTACCTTTTAAACCTCAGTCTCTAATTGCAGGAAAAAAGGCTTTTTAAGAATCAGCAAGTTGGTGGGGAGAGATTTCTTTGGGTAGGGATCCTTGCAATCATCCTAGGCCCCCTTTAATGTTGGCCTTGGGAATAGCCCTGATTTAGTCTCTTTGGATAGGGCCAGGAGGAGAGGCGAAGGAATATGTGGTCTTTCCAGAGGGCGTCCTCAGTTTGTAGGGGCTGCTGAAATCTATTCCTGGGTCCTGGGAAGCCCTGCCCTGGCACCTAGGATGTGGTGGGATATCTCTCTCTCCTGACTGCCCCTCCTTGCTGTCTATTGCTGGCCCTCCTTTTCAACTTTACTAACCTTGCCCCAGGTTTTATCTGTTTTAAAGATCAAGACTTCCAGGTGTACATTTTGCAATTTCCAGCCAGATGACCTTAATTAGACTCTACTGACTTTTATCTGATTACCTTTTAACTGTAGAATCTTCTCACTACCACTCCAGAACACAAGTCTATATCTCTTTTGTTATTTCCATTTCTGATGATTTTACTGACAAAGCAGTGTTGGAACTGTATCCTCTTATTAGTTGGACCATCTCTAGAAAATACAAAGGGAGCTGCAAAGAAATCCTGGCCCACTGCTGGACTCTAAGTGTGGCTGACACTGATCTGTTCAGTGTTATTCATTGGCATATCCTTGTATTGTTTCAAAATTCAGCATCCACATGACTGGGCCTATATAAAGGTAAAGTACTTTTTGGTAAAGTACTTATAACAAGTCACAAAATCAGCAAATAAAGCTTGCTCAGGCTAAATGGCATCACGTGTAGAAAGGTAATGACCAGCACTAGAAGAACATGACAAGTAAATGAGTGGTTAAGACAAGGCCTATGAGAGTTCTAATAAGGAAGATCTCATTGTAGGCTGTTGTGGCAAGAAGAGCTTTGCAGAGGGGTGGGCCCTAATGGGCCTATTAGGGTCAGCAGGAAGAAAGGGAATGAGAACTTTGAAAGAGAGGAAGGGAATGTGGCAGCAGGAGGCCAGGATAGCTTGAGAGAAGAACTGAAACCTTGTGAACAGTAATGATCACTGGTTAGTTAACATTTATGGAGCCATTTTCTGTGCCTGGTACATTTTTTGGCACTCTATATACGGGTCCTATCTGACACATACCTGTGACCTTGGGAGGCAGACATTATCCTCATGAGACAACTGGAGCCCAGAAAGTTTAGGTCACTTGCCCAGGGTGACTCATTCTATTCTCAAGCCCATGTTCTTTTTCTTTCTTTTTTTTTGAGACGGAGTCTCAGTCTATTGCCCAGGCTGGAGTGCAATGGCGTGATCTTGGCTCACTGCAACCTCCGCCTCCCAGGTTTAAGTGATTCTCCTACCTCAGCCTCCCGAGTAGCTGGGATTACAGGTGGGCACCACCACACCCGGTTAATTTTTGTATTTTTAGTGGTGACGGGGTTTCACCATGTTGGCCAGGCTGATCTCACACTCCTGACCTTGTTATCTGCCTGCCTCGGCCTGACCTGAAGTCTATGTTCTTAATCACCAACTGTCTCCCTGTGGGAAAGCGGTGTAGGCCAACTTGGTAGGAGATAAGATCTCCTGGAATTTAAAACACTGGAGAATTTGGTGCCTTAGGAAAGCGAGAAAGTGTTGGTCAGAATGTAAGTGTCCCTGGGCTACAGGCAGTCCTGGACTGCACTGGCCCAGGTAATTCAGACCTGACGTTTACAGTTGTGGCACAAGCCCTCGCTGGGCAGGTAGCTCTTTCTCTTGAAAAGAGATAACAGAATGACTCCACCATGGTTTTTTCAAGGGCGGGCCTGAAGCAGTTACTGGGGAGAAATGTCTCCCATATGGAGGAAGGCAGAGAGGGAGTGAAAGGAAATGGAGAGCAGGCTCTGAGAAGGCAGAAATAATAATGTGAACAACAGGAGAGGAAAGGAGGTGGGCGGGTGGGTGAAAGCACAGATATATCGTTATCGTTATAATCAAAGGGAGAGCGGATACTAGAGAGAACATTTCCTATTAATAAAAGATCTAAAATGACGGAGGAAAGGACAGTAGCTGAGAGGCGGCCTTCTTTGAAAAATATGGCCACTAAAAGGAATTCACCTTTCCAATTTGCACTGTACTTTACAGTTTCCCAAGTGCTTTTTCATCTATTATTTATTCTGACAGCAGTGCTGTGAAGTATGGCATTATCAATTGTTTGATATATAAGGAGGTAGGTTTTAGAAAGAAAAGGTCCTATTTGAGGTCCTATGACTGGTTAGATAGAGCTGGGACCAGAACTCAAGTCTTAACCCTGCTGGACTTCACCCCCATCATAATGCCAGGGGGACAAACAGGGTCATCACATAGTAATTCAAACTTCAGGAAAAGAGCTGCAAGATCTGCCTAGGAAAAGTTGAACATGGTGGAAAATTTCTGGGGAATCTATTAATGTATAATTATGGAAAGTTTATTGAAATTCATCTAGTTAAGATTGAATTTATACAAACACTTCATTAATTTATATTCAGGTGACCAGAAAAAGTGACTCTGAATACAGAGTTTGTATTATCTGGTATTCCTTGTTCTAGCTGCAGAAGAGTAAAGATTAATTCTTGATCTTTTTTAATGGTCTGATGATTTGCCTTTGCTCTCTTTCCCCAAGGGAAAAATTTTCTGTTCACTTTCTCCTTAATGATAGCACTTTGCATTTGTTTAATGTTACCGAGTTTCTATTGGTAGTGTACCCTACAGTACCAGAGGCCTCAATGAACTTAGGAATCCAGTTTCCACTGAGCTTGCCATAGTTCATATTTCTTTCTGCTTTTTCTATATTGGCATGCTGACATTTGGAGAAGCATCAGTTTGCTTCTCCCAACGCCCTTTATTCACACAGATAACTCCATTTCCAGTGTAACCCCTCTTATTCCTTGTCTTGCTATTTTGCCCTTATTCTTCAATCAAACCACTGATATCTGGAATTTTATTGTCTTTCCACATTATTAGTGATTTATTGCTGTGTAACAGATTACCTCAAATTTTATAACAAATTAAAAAAAAATTATCCCATAGTTTTTGTAGGTTGGGAACCAAGACACTGGGTTGATGTCTCTCATGAGGTTGCAGTTAAGCTGTTGGGCTGCCATCATCTGAAGGGCTCCAGAATCCGTTCCCAGCTCTCTCATGGCTGTTGGCAGGAGGCTTTAGCTCATTGCCATGTGGGCCTTTTTATAGGACTGCTTATGACATGGCTTCCCTCATAGTGAGGGATCCAGGAGAAAGAGGGAGAGAGAGAGTGAGAACAGCAGGTGGAAATCCCAGTCTTTGGATAACCTAATCTTGGAAGTGACATTTCTATCACTTCTTCCATATTCTAATCAATATATGTGACCCAGTAAGTTCAGTCCATACTCAGTCAGAGGGAAATTAAACTCTACCTTTTAAGGAGAGGAGTATCAAAGAATTTATGGACATATGTTTAAAACAATCACATTAAATAATTATTTATAGTTTTTTTTTTTTTTTTTGAGACAGGGTCTTGCTCTGTCACCCAGCTGGAGTGCAGTGGCATGATCATGGCTTGCTGTGCCCGCAACCTTCTTGGCTCAAGCAATTCTCCCACGTCAGCCTCCCTAGTAGCCAGGAGCACAGGCACACACTATGGTGCGCTGCTAATTACAAATTTTTTTCTTTTATAGAGACAGGATCTCACCATGTTGCCCAGGCTAGTCTCAAACTCCTGGGCTCAAGTGATCCTCCCACCTCAGCCTCCCAAAGCACTGGGATTACAGAGGTGAGCACTGTGCCCAACAATTATTTACAGTTTTACAACTATGTGCTAGACACTTGCTAGGCTTTAGGGATTTAACAAGGTTCTTGACCTCATAAAAATTTAAGTCCAGAAGCCATGCTATTTTCTTCTATTTCCTTTCTACTCCCTTTTGTCCAGGGATATGCCACTGAGATCCAATCTGGGAACTCACCTCTTCTCTAATATCATACTAATGGCAGCTGGTGGCCTAACTCAGTGTTGGAAAATTTTCATTTATCTGGAGGAAAACTGAGGTCCTTTTTAAATATTATGAATCTATCTGAGGTTTTTGGAAAGCCAAGGGTTTTGTGGTTGTCCCACAGTTCTTTGGATATTCCGGTTTTCTTTAAAAAATGTTTTTTCTGCTTGTTCTTTAGTTTTAGAAGTTTCTATTGACATACACTGTAGCTCAGAAATTCTTTCCTCAGCTGTGTCCAGTTTACTAGTAGGCTTGTCTAAGGCATTCTTAATTTTTTTAATGTATCTTTGATCTTTAGCATTTATTTTTGGTTATTTCCCAGAATTTCCTCTCTCTGTTTACATTACCCATTTGTTCTTGCATGTGGTCTAATTTTCCCATTACAGCCTTTAACATATTAATCATCATTGTTTTAAATTCCCAGTCTGATAATTCCAACATCTCTGCCATATCTGAGTCTGGTTCTGATGTTTGCTCTGGTCTCTTCAAACTTGGCTTTTGTCTTTTAGTTTGCCTTGTCATTTTGTTGTTGTTGTTGTTGAAAGTTGACATGATATGCTGGGTGTATTAGTTTGTTCTCACATTCTTATAAAGAAATACCTGAAACTAGGTAATTTATGAAGAAAAGAAGATTAATTGGCTCATAGTTCTGCAGGTTGTACAGGAAGCATGGCGGCATCAGCTTCTCAAGGGAGGCCTCAGGAAACTTCCAATCATGATGGAAGGCAAAAGGGGAGTTAAGCATCCCACATGGCCAGAGCACAAGCAAGAGAGAGGGGGAGGAGGTGCCACATACTTTTAAATGACCAGCTCTCACAAGAACTCACTCACTATCATGAGAACAGTACCAAGGGGGAAACCCACCCCCATGATCCAATCACTTCCCACCAGGCCCCACCTCCAACACTGGGAATTACAATTTGATATGAGATTTGGGCAGGGACACAGATTCAAACCATATCATTCCACCCCGGCCCCTCCCAGATCTCATGTCCTTCTCACACTGCAAAATGCTATCATGACTTCCCAACACTCCCCCAAAGTCTTAGTTCATTCCAGCATTAACTTGAAAGTCCAAAGTCCAAAGTGTCATCTGAGACAAGGCTCGTCCCTTCTGCCTATAAGCCTGTAAAATAAAAAAAAAGTTAGTTACTTCCAAGATACAGTGGAGGTATAGGCATTGGGTAAACACTCCTGTTCCAAAAGGGAGAAATCAACCAAAAAAAAAAGGGGATACAGGTCCCATGCAAGTCTGAAACCCAGCAGGGCAGTCATTAAGCTTTAAAGCTTCAAAATAATCTCCTTTGATTCCATGTTCCACATCCAGCACACACTGGTGTGAGAGGTGGGCTCCCAAGGCTGTGGGCAGCTTCACCCCTGTGGCTGCTTTCATGGGCTGGTGTGGAGTGCCTGTGGCTTTTCCAGGTGCACAGTGCAAGCTGCCACTGCATCTACCATTCTGGGGTTTGGAGGATGGTGGCCCTCTTCTCGCAGCTCCATTAGGCAGTGCCCCAGTGGGGACTCTGTGTGGGGGCTCCAACCCCACATTTCCCTTCTGCACTGCCCTAGAAGAGGTTCTCTATGAGGGCTCCACCCTTGCAGCAGGCTTCTGTCTGGACATCCAGGCTTTTCCATACATCCTCTAATATCTAGGCAGAGGCTCCTAAGCCTCAACTCTTGCACTTTGCCCCATGGGGTTAACACTTCATCAAAACTGCCAAGGTTTATGGCTTGCACCCTCTAAAGGGCCTACAGCAGCCCAAGTTGTACCTGAGCCCCTTTGAGCTACAGCTGGAGCTGGAGCAGCCGGGATGCAGGGAGCAGTATCTTGAGGCTGTACAGGGCTGCAGGGCCCTGGGCTCAGCCCCTGAAACCATTCTTCCCTCTTAGGCCTCCAGGAGGGTCTGCTGAGAAGATCTCTGAAATGCTTTCAAGGACTTTTCCCTATTGTCTTGGATATTAGTACTTGGCTCCTTTTTACTCGTGCAAATTTCTGCAGCCTTTGAGAGAGTTGGGATGGAGGTGCCACACACTTTTAAATGACTAGATCTCATGGGAACCTACTCACTATCACAAGAACAGCACGAAGGGGGAAATCTGCCCCCGTGATCCAGTCACCTCCCATCATGCCACACCTCCAACATTGGGGATTACAATTTGACATGAGATTTGGGTGGGGTCACAGACCCAAACCATATCACTGGGTAAAAATAAATATCTCATAAATAGGCCTTAAGTGATGTGGTGGTAAGGTGTGGGAGGAGGGGAAGCAATCTGTAGTGCTATGATTTGCTATGATTGGGGCTTTTAGTGGGCCTGTGCCGTTGGACTGTGAACTTCACAAGTGCTTCTCAGTTTATTCCCTTCTGAGGTTGAACAGAATGGCTCCGGAGTGCTGCAGTTGGGTGTTTCCCTTCCTTTGGGTTGGTTAGGTCTAATAAACCCCAACAGATTAGGCTCTAGTAACCATAGTTTCTCTTGAGCCATTGGCAGAATGGCTCGGGAGTGCTGCAGTTGGGTGTTTCCCTTCCTTTGGGCTGGTTAGGTCTAATAAACCCCAATAGGTTAGGCTCTAGTAACCATAGTTTCTCTTGAGGGCAGGCCTTGATAAGAAAAGCAAAATGCTCTGGTGCGTTTAAAAATGATTCTTTTCCCCCTTTCCTGACTAGAAGCCAGAAGGAATTTTTCTCCAGTCTTCTCTCTGAGAATTTGGTAGAGGTTCTGGAGGTAAAACTCACAAAAATGTGGGGACCCCCACAATGACTGGATCCCCTGGGAGTTTGTCCACACTGAGCCTCCAGCAATTCATGAGTTTTCCTACCCTAGAACTGGTTCCTGTGGAAGTTTCTGCTCTGATAAGTTGTGATTCTCTGTATCTGTCTGTCTGTCTCTCCAATTTTATGGGCAGAAGTTTGCCTCATGATCTCACTTCTCTGACAGATCTAGGAAGAGTTTTTGGTTTTTCAGTTTTTGTTCATATTCCACCTGTTAGAATAGAGTAGTGACTTCCAAACACCTTACATGCTATACCATAAGCTAGGGGTTTTGTAACATCATCACCACAATCATCATATCATATTCTTTCTGGACTAATCATCATATCACATTCTTTCTGGACCATTTTCTGCTCAGACTTATTGAGCAATTACTATGTTCTAGGTGGTATTCTAAGTGTTCTACCTGTATTGTGAACAACCCTATGAGAGTAGCACGTACTGATTTAGTTTGAGTTGCCTAGAAGCAGAGCCTGCAACAACATTTTGTGTACATGAGATTTATTAAGAGAATGCTTTTAGGAAAAACTGGTAAGGGAGAGAGGGAAACAGAGTAAGGAAAGAAGGTGCTATTTAGAGGTGGGATTTCAGGTGTGGTCTCAGCCTGATCCACTGGGAGCTCTTGAGTGTAAATTGCACTATGTCCCATTGTTGAGGAAGGGGGCAGGGCTATTGTACACTTGTCCTATTAGTTACAAGTCATGGTGAAGGCCTTCCTGCCCTTTCCATTTTTATAAATGAGGGAATTGAGGCACAGAGAAGTTGAAGAATTTGCTTGAGGCCACATGGCAAATTAGTGGTGGAATTGAGTTTGGATCCCAGACATTCTGGCTCTCAAGTTATATTTTTATATTGCATTTTATAAGGAGCAACCAACTACTTCTCTTATTTGACCTTCCAAAACTCTATGAGGGAGTTGGACACCAATGATTATTCCTATTTTTCAGATGAGGAAACTGAAGGTAAGATCTAAGTTTTTCTTTTTTTTAATTCTAGGTCTGGGTCTTCTGTCTCCCTGTAATGTCATTCTCTCATAAATCACTTAGAGATTGTTTCGCTGACCAAATGACATATGATAAAATAACAATCACCTGATTTAGGAACAGACAACTTGAAAACGATAGCGTTTCTGTACTCAGGTGATTCACATGATTTAATGGAAAACCTTATCTGGTCAGTAGGGGAGTGTTCCTAGCTCTTACTCATATGTTATTTTAAATCACTGGTTTTCTCTTAGGTGAATAAATTTACTGTTTTGTAATTACAAAGTAATAACAAGAACAGCAGTCTGGTATTAAAAAATTATTTATTTATTTATTTAATTTTTTCAAGACAGGGTTTTGCTTTGTTGCCCAGGCTGGAGTGCAGTGATGCAATCTCAGCTCACTGCAGCCTCAACCTCCTAGGCTCAAGCGATCCTCCTACCTCAACTTCCTGAGTAGCTGGGATTACAGGAATGTGCCATCATGCTTTGCTAATTTTTGTATTTTTTGTAGAGATGGGGTCTCACTATGTTGCCCAGGCTGGTCTCAAACTCCTGGGCTCAAGTGATCCTCTCACCTCAGCCTCCTGAAGTGCTAGGATTACAGGAGTGAGCCACCACACCCGGCCCAGCATTCTGCATTTAATTCCTGATTGAAGAATAGTTAAACATTTTTATAAGAAGAGCTTATACCAGGAGGGAATTCAGGATGTTATTGGGGAGAATCATACACTTATTTATTATCTTCATTAATATTCTGGGAAAAAAGGAATTATAAGTTAATGAAGAGGTTATAAATTTCAGTAGAAAAGAGGAAGGAGAAACTTGGGAAAAAGCTATTTCATCTTGGGCAGCATAATTTGAAACAGAGCTTTTTAATAAGTAGGCTTTTTGGAATTAGTTTCTTGAAAATCTTAAGAATACAGGAAGAATGCAAACAATGGAAGTTTGCACAGAAATACTGAAACAGAACAAACTGCTGAAATGTGTGGTCTACATTTGCTGCTTCTGTTTCTTATTCCCCAATTCCTTTTAAATCCCTTAAAACCTGATTTCTAGTCATTTATCAATTGCTCCTAGACTTATTCTCTACTCTTTTCCTGTTTTGTCTGTATTAAACCTACATTTCTGAGTAAGTGTGGACAATGAGAGGAGCTGACAGAGGATGTCAGGTGGTTTCTTTGGCAGTGGCTTAGTCTTCTCCATGATTCTAGGTTCTACAGCCCTTTTTCTGTAGTCCCAGCTCATGGTAGGTAGCCTCTGCCCTTCTGATTTCCACCGGCAGGCCTGGCTCCTGGCTTTGGTATCACCCCCTTGTCTTGTGTCCTATCAGCCCTAGCAGTGGCAAAACTTCCAGGTATTTATTGCTAATCTCTGCATTAACTTGTCTGTTTAGCTTCTCAGCTCTTCTATCACTCAAGTAATGAATTCCCTGTATTAAATTCTTCCTGCTTGAATTGTCTCCTTTCAATTTTATTTGTTGTTTTTATTATTATTTTTATAGAGATAAGTGCTCACTCTGTTACCCAGGCTGGAATGCAGTGGTGTGATCATAGCTGACTGTAACCTTGAACTCCTGGGCTCAAGCAATCCTCCTGTCTTAGCCTTCTGAGGAGCTGGGACTACTACATGTTTGAGCCACTGTGTCTGGCTAATTAAGAAAAATTTTTAGTAGAAATAGGGTCTCACTATGTTGCCTAAGCTGGTCTTGAACTCTTGGCCTTGAATAATCCTTCTGCCTTGGCCTCCCAAAGTGCTGGTATTACAGGTGTGAGCACCATGACTGGCCTTTAATTTTTAATTATTTGTGTCTGTTATAGTTTTGTTCTTGCACTCTTCTTTTTCCCTCTCCTTCCGCCTTGCCTTACCTTGCCTTGCCTTACCTTGCCTTGCCTTCCTTCATTCTTTTGTTCTTTCATTCTTTTTTGACAGGGTCTCACTCTTGCCCAGGCTGGAGTACAGTGGCGCGATCTCAGCTCACTGCAACCTCCACGTCCCAGCTTCAAGTGATCCTCCCACTGCAACCTCCCTAGTAGCTACGACTACAGATGTGTAGCATCACGACTGGCTAATTTTTGTATTTTTAGCAGAGACAGGATTTCACTATGTTGGCCAGGCTGGTCTTGAACTCCTGACCTTGATCTGCCTGCCTTGGTCTCCCAAAGTGCTGGGATTACAGGCATGAGCCACCGCTCCTGGCCTCCTCTGCATATTCTTTAAGTGAATTAATCGACTTTCATGCCTTCAACCAACATCTCTGACTTATGTGTCCTTTTCCTTAGTAACATTTTTCTAACTGCCTAGAGGATGTCCCCACCTGGCAAAGCCACAAAACCTTTGAGCTCTAGATGCCTCAAGTTACTTAGAGGACAAAGATAGCTCCTGGGCTCAGAAACATACAGAGGTTTAACACCAGTGGCAGGGTATAGCGATAAGTAATAAAGAATAAAGAATACTGTGGGCAATTACATGAAATTTAGGTGATTTTTCTGTTTTCTGCCTGCATGGCTCTGGTCCGGGATCTCAAGCTGAAATGCCAGCAGAGTCCAGGCAAGTAACATAATTGAGTGAAGGGTTGGGTAAAAGACAAATGGTCTCTTTTTTTTTAGGAGATGGAATCTTGCTTTGTTGCCCAGGCTGGTCTCAAACTCCTGGGTTCAAACAATCCTCCTGTTTCAGCCTCCCAAAGTGCTGGGATTACAGGCATGAGCCACTGTGCCCAGCTTTTTTTTTTTTTTTTCTTTTAAAAAAAAAACCTTTTATTTTAGGTTTAGGGGTACATGTGCAGGTTTGTTATATAGGTAAGCTTGTGTCATGAGGGTTTGTTGTACAGATTATTTTGTTACCCAGGTATTAGGCCTGGTTACCCAATAGTTATTTTTTCTAATCCTTTCCCTCCTCCTACCCTCCACCCTCTGGTAGGCCCTAGTGCCTGTTCCCCTCTGTGTGTTTGTGTGTGCTCATCATTTAGCTCCCACTTATAAGTGAGAACATGCCATATGTGGTTTTCTGTTCCCGTGGACAGATGGTCTCTTCATTTGTGTTCACTTGATAAAGAAATACTTTGTGTGCATATTAAAACATAGGAATACTCTTCCCTTTCATAAGAAACATGTTCTCTTCCATTTTTCAGGAATAATTCTGCCTTCTTGGTCTATCTTTTGTTTTCCTATTTAGTAGAGATGTAAATACAGAAAAGGACTTTTCTATTATAAGAAAACACCCTGCAAGCCTGTTGCTGATTGACAACTCAAGGGTGAAAACTCACCCTCAGCCTCACATGGGAAGGTGGTAGGGCCGGGGGAAAGCTGGAGAGGGCGTGCCCTGTCTAGAGCAGCTGCAGTTACTCAGTTCCAGTTGAGTGCTGCCCTACAGAAAATAGATCTGGTGTTGCCAGATTAAAAAAATTTTTTGTTTGTTTTGTTTTGAGACGGAGTCCAGCTCTGTCACCCAGGCTGGAGTGCAGTGGCGCGATCTTGGCTCACTGCAGCCTCTGCCTCCCAGGTTCAAGTGATTATCCTGCCTCAGCCCCACGAGTAGCTGGGACTACAGGCACCTGCCACCATGCTCAGCTAATTTTTATATTTTTAGTAGAGATGGGGTTTCACCGTGTTGGCCAGGCTTATCTCAAACTCCTGACCTCAAGTGATCAGCCCGCCTCGGCCTTCCAAAGTGCTGGGATTACAGGCATGAGCCATCGTGGCTGGGGGATCTTTCAACTTTTAAGAGAAGCCAGGAATCTACGTTTTAATGTGATTATTTCCCGATTTGAAAACACTTGTACTATATCTGATTTTTTCTTGGACTTTCCAGTTATATCAGCAAACCTCTGATTTGAAAACATATTTACACTATGTTGTATGGAATGTACTGCATCCATGGCCATTTTCTGGCATCCTATTGGGTTCAGCCAGTGAGAGGAAGAGGTAGGAGGTGGAGGAAGGGAGGAGAATGGCATCTCCAAGCAGACTGCTCTCATGGCTGGGCAGTGAAGATCACTCCTTTTGGACGATGGCTTTGGCTGTCACGGAGGAAATTATTAATCGAGTAACATTTCAACTTGATGCCTAAAAAAGCTAGATCTACAACTCACTGGCATGTCCTTGACCAATCTTAGTATAGAGTTTTGCTTTCAATTATTGTTAGAAGCAGTTTACTTCTCATTGATCCGTTTTCATCAGAAGTAGGAACTTATTTCTCATTGGCTTCACCGCTTCCAGCTTTTTTATATAACAATGCCAGTAACTGTCATGTCTTTCGCAATTAGCAGTTTTAGATGAGTAGAAAGTTACTTTTATTTTTGTTTTTAAAAATATTTAATTTTTAATTTTTGTGGGTACACAGTAAGTATATATATTTATGGGATACATGAGATGTTTTGGTACAGGCATGCAATGTGTAATAATCACATCACGGAAGATAGGGTATTCATGCCCTCAAGCGTATATCCTTTGTGTTACAAAAAATCCAGTTATACTCTTTCAGTTATTTAAAAATGTGCAATTAAACTATTTTGACTATAGTCATCCTGTTGTGTTATCAAATACTAGGTATTATTTATTCTTTCTACTTTTTTTGTACCCATTAAGCATCTCCACCTCCCCTCTGGCCCCACTACCCTTCCCAGCCTCTGATACTCATCCTTCTACTCTCTATCTCCATGTGTTCAATTGTTTTGATTTTACATCTCACAAATAAGAGACAACATGGGATGTTTGTCTTTATGTGCCTGGCTTATTTCACTTAACATAATGACCTCTGCTTCCATCCACGTTGTTGCAGATAACAAGATCTCATTCTTTTTTATGGCTGAATAGTACTCCATTGTGTATAAGTACCATATTTTCTTTATCCATTCATCTATTGATGGACACTTAGGTTGCTTCCAAATCTTGGGTATTGCAGACAGTGCTGCAACAAACACGGGAGTGCAGCTGTCTCTTTGATATACTGATTTCCCTTCTTTCGGGTATTTATCCAGCAGTGGGATTGCTGGATCATATGGTAGCTCTATTTTTAGTTTTTTGAGAACCCCCCATACTGTTCTCCATAATGGTTGTACTAACTTACATTCCCACTAAGAGCATATGAGGGTCCCCTTTTCTCTACATCCTCTCCAGCATTTGTTAGTTATTGCTTGTCTTTTGGATAAAAGCCATTTTAACTGGAGTGAGATGATATCTCATTGTAGTTTTGATTTGCATTTCTCTGATGATTGGTGATGTTGAGCACCTTTTCATATGCCTGTTTGCCATTTGTATATCTTCTTTTGAGAAATGTCTATTCAAATATTTTGCCCATTTAAAAAATCAGATTATTAGATTTTTTTCCTATTGAGTTATTTGAGCTCCTATATTATTAATCCCTTGTCAGATGGGTAGTTTGCAGATATTTTCTTCTATTCCGTGGGTTGTCTCTTCATTTTGTTGATTGTTCCCTTCACTGTGCAATAGTAACTTGATGTGATCTCATTTGTCCATTTTTGCTTTGGTTGCCTGTGCCTGTGGGGTATTACTCAAGAAATTTTTGCTCAGACTAATGTCCTGGAGATTTTCCCCACTGTTTTCTTGTAGTAATTTCATAGTTTGAGGTCTTAGATTTAAGCCTTTAATCCATTTTGATTTGATAGGGATAAAGTTTCATTCTTTTGCATATGGATATCCAGTTTTCCCAGCACCATTTATTGAAGAGACTATTTTCTCCAATGTATGTTCTTGGCACCTTTGTCAAAAGTGAGTTCACTGTAGGTGTGTGGGTTTGTTTCTGGGTTGTCTATTCTGTTCCATGATCTATGCATCTGTTTTTATGCCAGTACTATGCTGTTTTGGTTACTATAGCTCTGTAGTATAATTTGAAGTCAGGTAATGTGATTCCTCCAGTGTTTTTCTTTTTGCTCAGGATAGCTTTGGCTATTCTGGGTCTTTAGTGGTTCTACATAAATTTTAAAATTGTTTTTTCTATTTTTGTGAAGAATGTCATTGGTACTTTGATAGGGGTTGCATTGAAACTGTAGATTGCTTTGAGTTGTATGGACATTTTAACAATACCAATTCTTCCAATCCATTAATATGAAATATCTTTTTTTTTGTGCATGTGAAAACGTTTCTTGCATCAGTGTTTGATGGTTTTCATTGTAGAGATCTTTCACTTCTTTGGTTAATTCCTAGGTATTTAACTTTATTTGTGGCTGTTGTAAATGGGATTATTTTTTGATTGATTTTTCAGATTTTTGATGTTGGCATATAGAAATGCTACTATGTTTTATATGTTAATCTTGTATCCTGCAACTCTACTGAATTTGAATTTATCACTTCCAGTAGTTTTTGGGTGAAATTTTTAGGTTTTTCCAAATATAAAGTTATATAGGCTGGGAGCAGGGGCTCACGCCTGTAATCTCAGCACTTTGGGAGGCTGAGGTGGGCAGATCACCTGAGGTTGGGAGTTTGAGACCAGCTGACCAACATGGAGAAACCCCGTCTCTACTAAAAATGCAAAATTAGCCAGGTGTGGTGGCACATGTCTGTAATCCTAGCTACTTGGGAGGCTGAGGCAGGAGAAACGCTTGAACCCGGGAGGCAGAGGTTGCAGTGAGCCAAGATTGCGCCATTGCACTCCAGCCTGGACAACAAGAGTGAAACTCCATCTGGGAAAAAAAAAAAAAAAAAAAAAAAAAAAAAGATTAAATAATCTGGAAATAAGGATAATTTGACCTTTTCCTTTCCAATTTTGATGCCCTTTATTTCTTTCTTTCTCTTGTCTGATTGCTCTGTGAGTTCTAATACTATGTTGAATAACTGGTGAAAGTGTACACCCTTGTAATGTTTCAGATCTTACAGGAAAGGTTTTCAGTTTTTCCCCATTCAATATGATAGTAGCTGTGGGTCTGTCATATATGGCTTTTATTATGTGAAGGTGTGTTCCTTCTATACACACTTTTTGGAAGGTTTTTATCATGAAGGGATGTTGAATTTTATCAAATGCTTTTTCAGCATCAATTGAAATGATTAAATGGCTTTTATCCTTCATTCTGTTGATATGATACATGATATCGATTGATTTGCATATGTTGAACCATCTTGCATTCCTGCAATAAATCCCACTTGGTCATGATGAGGGATCCTTTTTTTTTTTTAACTTTAATTTTAAGTTCAGGGGTACACGTGTAGGTTTGCTACATAGGTAAACTTGTGTCATGGGGGTTTGTTGTACAGATTATTTCATCACCCAGGTATTAAGTCTAGTACCCATTCGTTATTTTTCCTGATCTTCTCCCTTCTCCTATCCTCCACACTCCAATAGGCCCCAGTGTGTGTTGTTCCCCTCTATGTGTTCATGTGTTATTACCATTTAGTTCCCACTTACAATTGAGAACATATGGTATTTAGTTTTCTGTTCCTGTGTTAGTTTGCTAAGGATAACGGTCTCCAACTCCATCCATGTCCCTTCAGGGGACATGAGATGAGTGATCTTTTCTTTATTTTTATTTTTTGAGTCACAGTCTCACTCTGTTGCCCAGGCTGGAGTGCAGTGGCGCGATCTCAGCTCACTGCAACCTCCGCCGCCTGGGTTCACGCCATTCTCCTGTCTCAGCCTCCCGAGTAGCTGGGACTACAGGTGCCTGCAACCACTCCCGGCTAATTCTTTGTATTTTTAGTAGAGACAGGGTTTCACCGTGTTAGCCAGGACGGTCTTGATCTCCTGACCTCCTGATCCACCCGCCTCAGCCTCCCAAAGTGCTGGGATTACAGGCGTGAGCCACCGCACCCGGCCACTTTTCTAGTTCTTTAAGATGCATTGTTAGGTTATTTTTTGAATTTTGTTTTGACTTTTACTTTTTAAAAATAGTATTTGCAGTTCATAAACATACTAGGTCTTTGCTCTCATTCCCTCATTTCCCAAGGTAGAATAATCACAATAAAAACATTTTGGGTACCCCAAATTAGAAAACATAAGATTTACCTCTTAACACGTCCTTTAAGATGGTTTTAAAAATCTGCTTCTTTTTGCTCTTTGTACTCTTCAGTTTCCTGATCCCTCATGTTTCTTTCAATTCTGTCAGCCCCTTCCTGGTTTCATTTCTTTATCATTCCAGATGAAATTTCATGGCACATCAATCCTTCAATCTTCCTTGCTGACATCCTTAATTCCTCTGTTCCCTTGTCTGTTTGTTAGACCTGTCCTGCAACTTCCAATTCATATCTTCTTAACATCTAGGGAGATCCATCTCCAAAACCTGAGAGTCTGAGAAATGCTGGAGGCAGTCACACAACATACACATATACTGGTATAGATGAAGGTTTATAGCATCCAATGTCAAGGCAATGTACAATTCTGGCAACCCTTTAACATTTTCTTCCACCTCTCCAAGTCTTTCCAGGCTTCCAGCTCTCCTCCAGCTACGTCACTCTCTATGGACAATCTTACCTACCATTTTCCCGGGAAAAGACAGACAGTAATTGCTCCATGTCTATGTTTGTCTCATCAGCATCAGCCTTCACCTCCTGCTGCCTTGCTTTCAGGTTGAGTCTCTCCTTCCCACGGCTCATCTGTGAGCTGAAGTACTACCCCTCCAGTCTCTTCCATGACCTCACTCTATCAAATTTCCCTTCCATTTTCTGTATTTTTATCCTCTTCCTCTCCAATGGCGTCTTCCTTGCCAAATATAAACACTTTAAAATCTACCCCATAGAAAACAATGGCAACAAACACACATCTGCTGATGGCCCAATGCCTCTTGTAGATATCCCCTGCTCACCTCCAGCTCTCTTCTTCCCTTCACAGTCAAGTCTCATCACAAGGCTGTCTACACTGCCTCACCTTTGTTTACTCTTCAGTCATCAGTAATCTATTTTCTTCCCCATCTTGAAAAGGTTATCAATGACTTCCCAGTTGTTAAATTCAATAGACATGTTTCAGTTGACATTTTATTTAAACCTTATGGGGCATTTGAACTTTTTGACCACTCCATTCTTGAAATTCTTCTCTACATTTTCTTGGCACTATTCTGCTGTTTAATCTAGTTGTCTCATTCCTTCTCAATCTCCTCTGTTTAGTCTTTAAATATTAGTTTCCCTTAGGGAAATCTTCCTCAACCTCTTTCCTCTCAACCTCCTTGTAGTCTTATTTTCTACCTTCTTCTTGGGTAGTCTCATCTCTGCTCATGACTTCACTCACTTACATGAGTTACTTCCAAAGTCACTGTGTTTAGTCTACTCTCTCTGGAACTCTAATCTAGTGTATTTAATGTATTTTATTTATTTATTCTTTTGTGAGATGGAGTCAGCTCTGTTGCCCAGGCTGGAGTGCAGTGGTGCAATCTCGGCTCACTGCAACCTCCATTTCCTGGGTTCAAGTGAATCTCCTGCCTCAGCCTCCCGAGTAGCTGGGATTACAGGTGCACACCACCATGCCCAGCTAATTTTTGTATTTTTGTATTTTGCCATGTTGCCCAGGTTGGTCTCAAACTCTGATTTCAAGTGATCCGGCCGCTTCGGCCTCCCAAAGTGCTGGGATTACAGGCATGAGCCACCACGTCTGGCCTATTTAATATATTTTTTAGTGGTGTATTGCAAAGATGCATGAAAACAACACTTTTAAAACTTACCTGAGCTCATTATCTCTCCTTCTAGTGATCTCCATCCCCACCCAACCTTCCAGGAATTCCCACCAGTCCTTATTTCTGTGAAGTACACTATCAAAACCCAAGTTCCCTGGATAGGAAATTTGGGCATCATTCTAAACTCCTCCATTTTTTTTTTTCTTCTTAGAGATAGAGTCTTGTTCTGTTGCCCAGGCTGGAGTGCAGTGGTATGATTATAGCTCATGGCAGCCTTAAATTCCTGGGCTCAAGCCATCCTCTTGCCTCAGTCTCCTGAGTGTCTGCGACTGCAGGTGCACACCACCATACCCGGCCTCAATTCCTCCTTTTACTTTGCTTCTTTCTGAGCTTGAAGTTAATTTATCTTTTCTATTCTGTTTTCTAAAAATCTTTGGTACTTTTCTCCTCTTTTCCGTAGCCGTTGCTTCTCCTCTTTAAATTTAGACTCTCCTGCTTTTTCTTTTAGAAGATTTGTGAAGCTGTGTGACCTGCCTCCTTGCAACTGCCAGAGCTGCTCAAAGCTCCAGGATTCCCTGCTGGGCAGCCACATACCTGCCAAAGCATCGTGTTCAAGGCTCTCAAGAAACCAGCCATGGAAAGCTTCCCACTTCAGGAAAAATCCCTTGCTTGACTTATTCCGAGATCATGGAGGCCAATACAACTTCAGAGCAGAGAAAAAAAATCTGGCTCTGTTGCTGTTAAAACTCAATTCAAAGACTCAGGCTCCTTGGGATCCCTGCAGGGTGATTTTACTATTTTCCCAGAGGTCACCTAACTGGAGTCTATCTGACTGTGCCTGTCCAGATTTTCATATTTTGTCTTTTTCCTCTGTCTTATCACTGGGGGAAACAGCTTGGAATTTAGGTTCATGAATACAACCTCCTTACTGTTTTGCTTTTTTTCCCTAGTGTCTCAAATCTTTTCCTGCTTCCCATCCTCCCCTCAGTTGTTACTGTGATTTTCCTACATTTGGATGGATGCTTTCTTCCTATTTCCCATACGCGGCACTTGGCCAAGAACATAAAGGGGAGATGTGGGCTACTGGGCCTGAGGGAAAAAGTATAACATGTAGTTCCTCTTGCTCAAACTTTAGGGCTCTGTAATACCAACCTTCTTCATTCCATTAGGCAAAGCTCTAAGCCTATTTTCAGTTTCAGCTCAACCTCAATTTCCACCATGGTTTTCCCAGGCAAATTGTGCCTTCCAGCCTGCTCCTCACGCTTTGTGCAAACCTCCCTTGCCCTTCAGCAACCCCTGCATTGTCATTGCTCTTTGCCTGCATGTTTTCTCACAGCAGTATAAGCTCTGTGGGGGCAAGGATTTGCTTGTGTTTGCTTCTTGATATTTCCAGGGCCAAGCACATTCTAGGCGGTTTATTAAAGCTTGTTGGATGAATGAGTCAAACTTTACATCCCTCCCATAAGCAATGCAAAAAACCCAAATCAACAAAACACAGGCATCCTCTCTCATTTGGATACATCACCATCTATCCGGTTATTTAGAAATATTCAAACTTCCATTTTTTTCATTTCCAAAATCCCCAAATTCAAAGTCTTGGTTTTTGCCCTCCTTATGTTTTTGAGACGGAGTTTCGCTCTTGTTGCCCAGGCTGGAGTGCAATGGCACGATCTCAGCTCACTGCAACCTCCGCCTCCTGGGTTCAAGCAATTCTCCTGCCTCAGCCTCCCAAGTAGCTAGGATTACAGGCATGCACCACCATGCCCAGCTAATTTTATAGTTTTAGTAGAGACAGAGTTCTCCATGTTGGTCAGGCTGGTCTAGAACTCCTGACCTCAGGTGATCCTCCCACCTCGGCCTTCCAAAGTGCTGGGATTACAGGCATGAGCCACCGCGTCTGGCCCCCTCCTTCTTAATGGCCTAGAGTTTACTTCCTATCATCCATTCCATTAGTACCATTTACTACTGTGCTTATCAAGTTCTGTTTTCTCTCAGCAGAGATTAAGTAGTTTTTTTTTGGATTAAACACTGCTGCTTTAACTCAGGTTGCTATACTAGATGACCACATATGCGGTGGTTTAAACAATAGACATTTATTTCACACATTTCCAGAGGCTCAGCAGTTTAAGATCAAGGTGCCAGCATATTCACTTTTTGGTGAGGATCCTCTTCCTGGCTTGTAGATGGCTATGTTCTTGCTGTATCCTCACATGGTAGAGAGTAGGAAGAGCTCTAGTGTCTCTTCCTCTTCTTATAAGGGCACTAATCCCATAATGGGGGCCCACCCTTATGACCTCATTTAGAACTAATTACCTCCCAAGGGCCTCTGTCCTAATACCTTCACATTGTGGGTTAGGGCTTTGTCTTAGTCAGTTCAGTCTGTTTTAAAAAAAATACCTTAGACTGGGTAATTTATAAATAATAGTTATTTATTTCTTGTGGTGGGGCATGGTGACCCATGCCTGTAATTCCAGTACTTCAGGAAGCTGTAGTGGGAGGATTGCTTGAGCCCAGGAGTTCAAGAGCAGCCTGGGCCACATAGTGAGAACTTGTCTCTCTCTCTCTCTCTCTCTTTTTCTTTTTAGAGAAATTTATTTCTCATAGTTCTGGAGGCTGGGAAGTCCAAGATCATGGTGCCAGGAGATTTAGTGTCTGGGGAGGGCTTGCTCTCTGCTTCTGAGAGAAGCACTGCATCCCCACTGTGTCCTCACATGGCAGAAAGACAAAAGGGGCTAGCTAGTTCTCTTGAGCTCTTTTGTGAGGACACTAATCTCACTTATGAGGGTGGAGCCCTCATGACCCAATCATTTCTTAAAGATCCCAGCTGTTAATATTATCTCACTGGGGATTAAGTTTCAACGTGAATTTTGGAAGGACACATTCAAACCACAGTAGGCTTCAACATATGAATTTTGGAAGGACACAAACATTCAGTGCATAACAACTACCATTTGGGTGACCACCCTATGCCAGGTGCTGATTGGTTGTAAGATTCTGCTCCAGGGATTTTTAAAAGTTCAGGGATGCCCCAGAGAGTCCTATGAATGGGCTTTAAGATCTGCCAACTCCCTGAAATATTATGCAAAATTTTCAGTATTTTTTCCCCCCTGGACCAAAGGTCTACCTTTCTGCTGAGTTTCAAGGGGGCCTGTGCTGCCCTCACTGGTCTTCTCACCTCCAAACCCTTCTCATCCCAACATGGTGACGTGGGCCAGAACCCCTCCCGAAACATCACTCTTATACCAATCTCCCATTCAGACTTGTCTGCTTACTTTCAAGTCCCCTTGATCTGGTACCATCCTACTTTTCCAGCCTTAATTTACACTCCTCTCTTGTTCTGAACCCTTTGATCTGGTAGCCTTATCTCCTCTGTCATAGTTTTGACTCTTTTCCTGCACTCAGCAGGGATCCTGGGCAGTGGGGAGGAGTGGGGGGCTGTCACTGGAACACCCATGGAGAGCTGCAGAGGGCAATGCAGAAGAGGGAGGAAGCTGGTACACGTTGCTAAATGTGCCTAGTGGATCCTTGTTGTCTGACTCTGGAAAAGTGAAGTTTTAGAGCAGGGGATTCATGGAATATGTGTTTAAGAGAAGAGCTCCCAAAGATTTTATGATCTAGTTTAATCAGCCAAGAAGATGGAAACAGGGTGGTGGTTTGGCTGACATTTTGGACCTGTCTGCTCACGGAGGATGGTAGGAGGGCTCAGATGTGGGCAGTAAGGGAGCAGCCACTGAGTGCAGGTGAGAGAGCACAGAGGAGGGTGTATATGGGGCATCATTCTAGGTCAGCATCAAGGAGACCAGTAAACGGTAGCTGGCCAGTCAGTCAATGAATATGTATTGTATAGCTACTGCATACCTGGAAGAACTCCATCCATGGGTCTGAATTTCAGAAGCTGGATTTTAGTAACTAGTTGGAGACTAAAGGCATAGAGCCTGTGGTAGAGGAATTGGACATTGGGCAGATTATAAAAGCAGGAATAGTTACAGGGACCCAAGGTTGGAATCCCATTTATCACAGAGTAAGGCAGGAGCACAACTGGTGTCTTAACTTGAGAATATGAATAGACTATAATAGAACATATTTAATAGAATATCCTTGACTAACACCAAGGATAGATTCTCTGCCTCAATCACAAGGGTTAAGTCTTTAACAGGTAGAATTTCAGACACCATGAAAGATAATAGATAATATCTCACATTTATTGAGCACTTACTATATGCTAGGTACTGTTCTAAGCACTTAACGTATATTGTATTATTCAGTCTTCACAACAACTTTGTGAAGTCAGATGTACTATCATCTTCACTTTTTAGAGGAGGAAACTAAAGAATGGAATGGTTAAGGATTAACTTATTCAAGGTCACGTACACATTTAGTTAGTGATAGAGGTGGCACTTGAATCTAGGCTAGCCGTTTTTTAGTGGGAGATCCTACTTCAGGCCCCCAAATTCACCACATAGGTAGTTGACAGTTCTGTGAATCTGACTCCCAGATGTACTGCAGCTTTCAGGGCACAGACAATGCTCAGTGAATATTGCTGTCTTACTAAGTGTTATTTGTCTATTGCCTCCACCCCTCTATTTCCACTGCATACCCCCCTACCTTCTACCCTGTGGATGGTCCTGACATTAGAAAAGGAAGAGACAGAATGGGGAAGATTGAGAGTAAAGCAACAAAAATGATTCAGGAAAGAAAGGGATTGACATATGTGGAAAGATAAAAAGAGATATATTTATCCGACTGGATTGGGTGATAGCTAAGAAAGGATGTGAACACCCAAGAGGGCAAAGAATGGGCCAGATCTGTCTTTTCTCTAAGGCACTTTACAGCTCCAGCATCAATACTTCTCTATCTGCAGTCTCTTGCTGAAATCCAACAAGGATTTATTGAGTGTAGGAGGCTTTGCTTTTAGATTCAATGTGTTTTCAGAGGCTGTGTCTTAAGTGGATCAGTTGTAAGGCAAAAACCCGAGGGCACCTGAGCTAGTGCCCTTATCTGAGCTGATGTATTTTGGCATCATTGTTGGAAGTCATCAGATGAATGGGATAAGATAGGAAGATATGATTTTTACACCTGAAAGTAACCTTAAATACCATATAATCTTCATTTTATAGGTGCAAAAAAGAAGCTCCAAGCAGTTAAGTGATCTGTGCAAAGTCATAAAGTCGATTGGTGATGGGGGCGGTGGGGAGGCATCCTGATTGGAAAGAACATCTTAAACAAAAGCTGCAAAAAGGGGCCAGGTTCAACCACAACACAGACATATTGAGGGACCCCTTTGTACAAAGCCCAATTCTAATCTCTGAGATCTTGCCATGAGTGCGACAGACAAGGTCCCTGCTCTCCTAGTGCTTTCATCTTCATAGAGATGACAGGAGTCGTTGGCAAAGTCCATGTTACACCCAACCATCCTCCTTCCTGGATTGGTACCCAAGCAGCCAAAAGTCGATTAAAAAAAAACACAGCTCTGCCAAAGGGTCTCTCTTTAATTCATGAGTACCTATCTCAAATGAGCACTTGATATAGCCCAACAGTTTTATTATACTTCTTTAATATTTTTGTTTTTCTTTCCATTTGTAGTGATTTCAAAATATTTCAGCTTGGGCATTTCTTCCATTAAGAGATAGAGTCTGTGTCCCATTTTCTGGAGTATGGGCAGCTCTTTGTGAATGCTTTCATGACTTGAACACAGCTGAAAGGACATCGGGTAACTTCCGAGGCTAGGTTAGAAAAAGCCATGAAGATTCTATTTATTTATCCTAGGACATTGGACACCTTAAGCTGCCATGTGAATACACATATATAGCTATATAAACAAATTATATATATGTATATGTATGTGTATGTATATATATATGAATAAATATTTAATATATATATATAAAGAGAGAAAGAGACATCTTTGAGGAGCCCTAGCTGTTGCCTCCCCAGCCCAGGAGCTAGGCTTACATGTGAATAGGCCTTCCAGATGACCCCACCCCACCCACCATCTGACTGCAAACTTATGAGGCACCCTAAGCGAGAACTGCCTAGCTGGACACATTTGACTTCCAGAATCATAAGTAAAATAAATTATTATATTCTTGTAAGCCACTGTTTTGGGGTCATTTGTTATGTAGCATAAATAACTGGACCACCCCCCTCCAAACGTGCGATTTCACACCTTTTCTTTTTTCAAATCTCTAATGGTGCTTTCTCACTTCTCACTTCAAAGGACATGATAGTCCTTTGTCATCATGCATTGAGAAAGCAGAAGCAAGCAATCAGATTTCTTCATCTCCCTTCTCCAAACCCACCTCCCTCCCAGCATCTGTACCCAAACTATCCACCCTCTTGCTAGAGAGAATGAGGGGGTGAGGTATCCCTCCCTCATCCTACCAAAGGCCAACCCTCCACTTGGGAAGATAACCTCACCTTGGCTAACTGGCTGCTTCTGCTCTGAACTTTGAACCTTGAGGTTGTGAGGTGAAGATACAGGAGGACCAGAACAGACTCACAGTGGCAGCAGAGTTGAGGACCCAATGGCTCAGTGACAGCATCAGTGTGGCCACTGTCTGTGCATGTTCTAGGTGGTGTGGTCATCACCATAAGTTTCGGTGGCATCACGGTGGTGCTCTGGGCTGCCTTGGACCCTGCTCATTTTTAAGCTGGTTCCCCAGCCTTCCCATCAACTTTGTTAGCCATTTGATGCCTTCAGATGCATTTCTTTTCTGTTTAATGTAGCTAGTTTGTTTCTAGTTTTTTTCAACCAAGAACCCTGACATGTAGAGAAATGATCACTCATTCTACAAAAGGTCTTGTTAAGGAATTTTTTTCTTCCTTCCATGTTTCCCTCCCTCTTTTCTTTCTCTACTTCCTTTCCTCCTTTCCTCCCTCCCTCATTTCCTCCCTTTCCTCCCTTCCTCCTTTCCTCCATCCCTCCCTTCTTTCCTTCCTTTCTCCCTCCCTGCCTCCCTCCCTCCTTCTGGCCTTCCTGCCTTCCTTTCCTCTCTCGTTTTCTTCCTTCTTTCCTTTTATTCTAATGGAGTTTTCTCTTAAAATGTTTATTTATTAAAGAAAGATATAAAGAAGAAAACAAAAGGACTCATAATTATGCTTCACAATAACCTTTTGTGGACAGTTTCCATTTCTACTTCGTTAATGAAATAACTGCCACATAAACATGGTTAGAAAATCTAAACAGTGCCAGTAGACATACACTGAAAAGGTGCCTCCTTTCCTAGTCCCTCCCTTTTAAGGCAACTACATTTATATAATCACACACAGACACATCACATACTTTTAAAATAACACCATTTGTGTCATTCATTCATTCATTTATTTTTTGGGTCTAGGTTCTGTTTTAGGGATATACTGATGAGCAAGACAGATATAATTCCCATCTCCAAAGAGTTTACATTTGTGGGGCATTCAGTAACCTTCATGAGGACCTTCAAGTGCATCCCTTTTCCTTGCCTAAGTTCTGATCAAATTGAAATATAAAAGAAAAGATTGACAGATTACATTATTTACCTCTTTTATTGCTAAAGGCTATGTTGGAAGATATAGGATAGTGTGCAAACCGCGTGGACTTCCTAACTCTGATGCCTGGAGTTGGGCAGCTGTACCCACCCAGTCACCGGCAGGGCTGACTATAGCTGACTTCCGCACTGTGGGGACGGCCTGGTGAATATTCTGGAGAGAAGAGAGCTCCTGTTCCCTGTGGACTTCTCTCTCTAAAGAAGTAAAAGGGAATTGCTGAGCAGAGCATGTTCAGTTATTCTTCCGAAATTCGCCAATCACACAAGTCCCTCTACCTCCCCTGGGTTGAGCGTCTCAAGGGGCAGAGAGAGCTCAGCAGCATATCACTGCCAGCGTTCTCTCCATACAAAAGGAAAATTCAGAAGAGGGAACAAGTGTTCTCTTTGCACAGGGAATAAACCATAACCAAACATACAAAGGTAAAATCCCACTGTGACAAGTCCCATAAGTGGGGGTTCATGGTAATTAATCATTTATTGATGGGCATTTGTCACCTTATTTTACTATTACAGAAATGTAGCAGTGAACATTCTGGGACGTTGATCTAATAACATATTGTCACTTAGCTAGCGATAGGTGAATTCCCAGGAGCGTAGTTGCTGGAGCAAAGGAAATGTGCATTTCAAATTTTGATAGCTATTACCAAATCGCTCTCCAAGAATGTCATACCACTCTTTATCACCATTAACAGTATAAAAAAAGTAGTTACAAGCAAAAACAATGGATGTCCAATGTCTGCTTTATATTATTTTCATTTTTTTTTTTTTGAGACAGTGTCTTGCTCTGTCACCCAGGCTGGTGTGCAGTGGCACGATCTCGGCTCACTGCAACCTCCGCCTCCCGGGTTCAAGCAATTCTCCTGCCTCAGCCTCCTGAGTAGCTGGGACTACAAGGCGCACGCCGCCACACCCAGCTAATTTTTTTTTTGTATTTATTAGAGACGGGGTTTCACCGTGTTGCCTAGGCTGTTCTCGAACTCCTGAACTCAGGCAATCCGCCCGCCTCGACCTCCCAAAGTGCCAGGATTACAGGCGTGAGCCACCGCGCCCGGCCATATTATTTTCATTTTATAGGCAGAATCATTTTTAAAAATTTTTTTTACAGGCAGTGTCAACCAGATGCAGCATCAATTTTTTGACTGTAGATGATTTAGAGTTAGGGTCGACTTGTGTTTGGTGAGACGTGCTCCTCTATCTTCTTCCTGGGATTGAGTGGCTCTTTGGGTTGATGAGTAGGAAAGAAGTTGTGCTATGAGCTGCTTCCCTGCATGAGCTCCGAGACTTCCTGTTTAAAAGCACTGTGAGAACTGCTGACCCCATTTCTTTCCCAATGTAATTATTCTTTTGGAAAGTTGGAAAGTTGGTGCTAACGTTAAGATACGTGAAACACAAGGATCCAGTGTGGTTGAAGCTTTAGAACCAAGATAACCATTCCTTTTTTTATCAAGCAGCCTGGCAGGGGAACAGTTTGCCCCTTGCCTCTTGCCCTGTCATTTAAAAAAAAAATCAGATATATAGTTTTTATTTATCTATTTATTTTTCCATAGGTTACTGGGGTATAGATGGTGTTTGGTTACATGGGTAAGTTCTTTAGTGCTGATTTGTGAGATTTTGGTGCACCCATCACCCGAGCAGTACACACTGCACCCTATTTGTGGACTTTTACCCCTCGTCCCCTCCCACCCTTCCCCCAAGTCCCTAAATTCCATTGTATCATTCTTATGCCTTTGCGTCCTCCTCACTTACCTCCCACGTACCAGTGAGAACATACCATGTTTAGTTTTCCATTCCTGAGTTACTTCACTTAGAATTATAGTCTCCAACCTCATCCAGGTCGCTGTGAATGTCGTTAATTCACTCCAAAGTCCATTTTAAATGATTCAAATGGAAAGTTCAATTTATACCAAGTAATATAAAATGGTAACAGGTAAGTTTGTAGAGTGTTTTCTGGGTACTTGACTCACATGATCTTATCTAATACTTATTCCTATGAGGTATTATGATTTCCATTTCATAAATGATGATATTGAAGCTAAATAAGGTTAAACTGCCCAAGGTTGCAGAGTTTTTTTTTTTTTTTTTTTTTTTTTTTTTTTTAAGATAGGGCCTCACTCTGTTGCCCATTGGCGTGATCCTGGCTCACTGCAACCTCCGCCTCCTGGGTTCAAGCGATTCTTCTGCCTCAGCCTCCTGAATAGCTGGGACCACAGGCATGCACCACTATGCCCAGCTAATTTTTGTATTTTTAGTAGAGATGGGGTTTAACAATGTTGGCCAGGCTGGTCTCGAACTCCTGAGCTCAGGTGATCTGCCTACCTCAGCCTCCCAAAGTGCTGGGATTACAGGCGTGAGCTACCGTGGCCGGCCCAAGATCACACGGTTTTAAATGGCAGAGACAATTTAAACCTAGGCTGGTTCCTGCTGTTGTTCTCAACCTTGGACTCCACAGCACTGCATGGTAACTCTGCAAAGAAGAAAAGATCATAATAAAATGTGGTGCTGAAAGAAGATGAATTCTCTTAAGAAAAGGTACTGCTTTCATGCAAATGTTCCTGATAATAAAGACTATGAAGGAATCATTGACATTGTGTAGCATATATAAGAAGAACTGCTAAATAAAATGTTTTCCAAAGATTTGCCTGAAACATCAGCTGGGTTTTGATGCTTGCTGGTTGTTTAAAATGTTGATTCATGTTGAACAATGTTTATTTATTGAAAGTACCATCTATTTAAATCAAATTATCTCCATAACTGAATATTTATATGGCTGCTTTATTGAATATTCCTAAACATTTTGCCCAAACCACAAACGATTTATTCACAGTTATAAATGTTTACTTCTTTAGAGTAAAAAATTGGTTAAAAGGAACTTAAAAGCAAATTGACATTTCTATAGTTTGTGAACATCTGCAATGCGTTCTGCACATTAGCTGCTAGATATTTCTGCCTTAGCAAATGGTTAGATATTCTAATTATTTATGTTCAGTAAAATATTTGAAATTTACACAGCATCTCTTTTATTGTGTCATATAACAGCAGCAGCTCTTGGCTCAGGGACAGGCCACTAGATGGATTTAGAGATTTTTCAAACACCTCAGCTTTGTGCCAGCATTTAATTAGCTGAAACCCCATTTATTTCACTGTACACTCCAGCACCATGAACATTAGGCCTTAAATAACCCTGGGCTGAACAGATGCCAGTTTGAACTGTGCAAAAAGCAATAAACAACGTGATGTAGTGTCTCACAGTTGTATTCACTGTACTGACGGTTCCAAGAAACCAGATTTGGAAACCTTACTGATATCTATAAAGGATCATTGACGCTCTGATTGATGGACAACGATGTACTTATCTTGCTTAAGGGAAGATGAGCGGTCTGGAAGTCCAGAGGACTAGGGGGAAGCCCTGATGTCCTCACCTGTAAAATGGGGCTTCAGGGGAGGACGACCAATGGTCCTCTGGATGGAACTTTGGTGACCTCTTTTGCTTTCTCATCTATGACTCCAGTGATTTGACAGGATTCTAATTATTGAGTCCCAAGCCTGAGAGGGACTTTGGTGCTTCCTTTCTTTGTAAGTGTGTCAACTACGTTGTTGCGGTTTCAATGATCCGTATTTTATTGCTCTTGAATCAGATGGGGGCCCTGTTTTCCAGGATTACACTGAACATCTTTGCTCCCCAAACACATGCACCTTTTGGTATCAGCCTTAAAAGTGCCCTGTCTTGGTTTCTGCAATAGCAGTAGTGAACATGTTGGGCAGACTGAGAATGAGCCAGGTTGGAGCAAAATGAGACATACCTGCCAGGAAGGTGGCTCGGAAGCCTGACTCTAGATGTTTTAACTAGCCCTCCTCTCCCTCCCACTCCACCCTATGGGCCTCACATTCTTTCTCTCTATCTATAGTTTCTATTACAGAATTTTCATGGAGGAGCATAGGTCTTTTCATTATTTTTCCATTATAATATCTGTGATTATTGATTCTCAGTTACTCCTTGAAGAGTGGTGATAATATATTACTCATCTTAGGAATCCTAGTGTGTAGAAGAGTGGCCCCTCCCTAAGAAAGAAAAGGTTTGTTGAATGAATGAATGAGTTCTGGAAGGTTTTTAGGGAGCAATAATGATATCTTACATCTGCTTATACAATAGCCCACCCTTATTTTCAGGGGATACATTTCAAGAACCCCCATTTGCTGGCTGACACTGAGGATAGTACCAAACCCTATATATATATTATGTTTTTTTGATCTGATAACCCAGAAGGCGACTAAGTGACTAATAGGTAGTGTAGACAGTGTGAATATGCTGGACCAAGGGTTAGTTCATGTCCCTGTTGGGATGGAGTGGGATGGTGAGAAATTTCAACACACTGCTTAAAACAACATGCAATTTAAAACTTATGAATTGTTTATTTCTTGAATTTTCCATGTAACATTTTTGGGCCATGTGGTTAATCGTGGATAACAAATCTTGGAAAGCAAAATCTTGAATAAGGAGGGACTACTATATAGGGCTTTTCTAGTTTTTCAAATAACTTTGCTATTCTCATTTGTTTCTCAAAATTGTCCTATATTTGGGCTATCCAATCTCTCCTATTTTTACAGGTGAGGAAATTGATATTCAAAATTCGTGATAGAAGTGAGTCTAGGTCTCCTGATACTAAAGTGTCATGTTGTACAAAACACACAATTTTAGTCTTTTTTGTTTTTATTATTTTAAAGAGTTACAAAAGTAATAGATAAATGTATTTTTGTTGTAAAACTCCAAGTAACACAGAAGTATAAAGAGCAAAATGTAATTTCCCTTGTCCTACTGACACCATTCTTTGTCCTCCGCACTGCTCCTGCTCACCCAGCCTCTACAGTGTGGTATGTGTACACATACATCATTTAACAATACATTTTGGAATCTCTTCCATGTTAGACATTCAAGTCCACCTATTTTCCAACAGCTGTTTAGACTTCCCAGTATATGGGCATACCATATATATAGATATTTTAAAAAATTGCTTCTCTATGTATTATATTTAAGGTTGTTTGCAACTTTCAATTTTTACAAACAGTGCAACATTTCAGATCCTTGTACATACATTTGACGTACATGTACAACAATTTCTGTAGGATATGATTCTTATTTCATCTAAGGAGGAATTCAATTGCTAATGGCTGGTTGAGTTTGTGTTTGTTGGTTTTCTTTGTTAAGAAGTTCTTGCTTATTTTCAGTCTCGAACTACTTTTTAGCAATTTAAGCTCGTTTATCTTGTAGGTGGTTTTATCTCCCCTCATAGGATTCAATGATGGCACATACTGCTTTAATTGTGACCTAAGAGTAGGAGAGATATTACAGTTTAAGAGAGAAAGAGCATTTTTGATTTTTCTTCTCCATACCTCATGGCAGAAACTGCTAAATGTCTCCACAACCCATTGCCATTCACCTCCATGTTCCTTACTAACAACTCAGATTCTGTTTGGGGCAATACTGGAACAGTGTAGGCTGGCGCAGTGGCTCACGCCTGTAATCCCAGCACTTTGAGAGGCCTAGGCAGGATCACTTGAACTCAGGAGTTCGAGAACAGCCTGGGCAACATGGCGAAACCTCGTTTCTACTAAAAATACAAAAATTAGTCCGGCATAGTGGTGGGGGCCTGTAGTCCCAGCTACTCAGGAGGTTGAGATGGGAGGATTGCTTGAGCTTGGGAGGTAGATGTTGCAGTGAGCTGGGATCACACCACTGCATTCCAGCCTGGGCAACAGAATGAGACCCTGTCTCAAAAAACAAACAAACAAACAAACAAACCAACCAACCCAGTAAAACTAGATTTCCAAGGCTTTCTTACAGAGTAACAGAATTCTTGCCAGTGGGATGTAAGTCCAGGAATGCTATTCTTTTCCTGAAAAAAGGGGAAGGTTCAGTAGGCACATATCTTTACCTTTGGTCTTTTGCCTTTCCCCTTCCCTGGAAGAAAGATTCAGTGACTGGGGGTTAAGCAGTCATCTTGTGCCAATGAGGGCAAAAGTCACATGCTAAAAAGGCGGAAGAGCCGGAAGTTAGAAGAAGCCTGGATCCTTTGTGATTTCCTTGCGCAGCTGCTCCCATCATGGTGGGGTTGCCTTTGAATTTCTGGTTCTGTAAGAAAAATAAACCATAATTTGTGAAGACAGTGTAGTCAAATTTCTATTGCGTGCAACCAAACTCAATCCTAACAGTCATACCTTAGTTGTTGAACAAACATGACTCTGCCCAAGTGAGTGAGTTATCTAAAAAATTCTTATCTCTGACCTTCAGAATCATGTGTTCCACGTCAAAGACTAAGTTTTAAAAAATATTCTTGGCCAGGCATTGTGGCTTATGCCTGTAATCCCAGCACTTTGGGAGGCCAAGGCGGGCAGATCATGAGGTCAAGAGATCGAGACCATCCTGGCCAACATGGTGAAACCCTGTGTCTACTAAAAATACAAAAATTAGCTGGGTGTGGTGGCATGCACTTGTAGTCCCAGCTACTGGGAGGCTGAGGCAGAAGAATCACTTCAACCTGGGAGGCAGAGTTTGCAGTGAGCTGAGATCATGGCACTGCACTCCAGCCTGGTGACAGAGCAAGGCTCTGTCTCAAAAAAAAAAAAAAAAAAAATATATATATATATATATATACACACACATATATATTCTTATTTATTGCTTATTTTGCTTGTTAGCCTTTAATGTAATTATTTTTTGAACCACCATACAAAAAATTAAAAATATCCTGAGGATCATAACAATCATTTGTGCCTGCTTAGTGGGTTTTTTATTGTTTGTTTGTTTCTTTCTTTGTCTTTGGCATTGGGCCTTCTGTTCTATGAGAAACTGCATATAAAACTTCTAACATGGGCGGCCCCTTTTTCTCAGGAGCCCAGGAGGAAAAGAGTGTCACAAGCCTTGTAGTCAGGTTGTTATCTTTAGAGCATATAGAGTGGATTATTTCCTCCTGGTACCAGGTTTGAAGTGGGGTGGTAGGGGGCTGTCAAATGACAATAATGTAATATTGTTTAAAATAAATATTTAATCAAAGTAAAAGCATGTGGGAGAAACATCTCTTTCACTTTGTTGACAGGTTGAATTTGCTTTCATTTAAAAAAAAGTTTGAAAATCCTTGATATCACATACTTTGAAGTGATTAATCCACTGGAGTCATTACCTTCCTGAGTCATTGAGAGAGGAATGAGTGTGTTTGGGTGGGGTGGGAATTGCTGGAGAATGGTGTGGGAGTTAAAATGAAAAAGTTTGGCATATATTATACATTTGGAAAAGAAGGATGTGTCAGTTTCCTGGGGCTGCCATAACAACAGACTGGGTGGCTTAAAACGACAAACATTTTCTGTCTCACAGCTTGGGAGGCCAGAAGTCCCAAGCAGGCTGCCAATAGGGCCATGCTCCCTCTGAAACCTGTAGGGCTTCCTTCTTTGCCTCTTCCTAGCTTTTGGTGGTTTGCCAACAATCTTTGGAGTTTCTTGGTAGGTGGATATATTACTCTAACCCTCTGTCTTCACACAGCATTCTCCCTGTGCATCTTCACATCATCTTTCCTCTGTGTCTCTCTCTGTGCCCAAATTTCCTTTTTTTTTTTTTTTTTTTTGAGACTGGGTCTTGCTCTGTCACCCAGGCTGGAGTACAGTGGCATGATCTCAGCTCACTGCAACCTCTGCCTCCTGGGTTCAAGCGATTCTCCTGCCTCAACCTCCCAAGTATCTGGGATTACAGGTGTGCACCACCATGCCTGGCTAATTTTTGTATTTTTAGTAGAGATGGGGTTTTGCCATGTTGGCTAGGCTGGTCTTGAACTTCTGACCTCAAGTGACCCACCCACTTCGGCCTCCCAAAGTGCTGGGGTTACAGGCGTGAGCCACTGCATCCAGTCTCTCCTTTTTTATTAAATAAGACCACCACCATATTGGATGAGGGTTCACCCCCAATGACTCCATTTTGACTCAGTTACTTCTGTAAAGACCCTATTTCCAAAATGAATCACATTCTGAGGTACTTGAGGGTTAGGACTACAACATATCTTTTTTTGGGGGGGGGTTGGGAAACAATTGAATCCATAACACAGGGTATGATGTGTAATTTTATAGATCAACTGGACTGGGGTAAGGGATGCCCAGATGGCTGGGAAATCATTGCTTCTGGGTGTATCTGCGAGGGTGTTTCTGAAGAGATCAGTATTTGAATTAGTGGGCTGAGTAAAGAAGATGCCCTCACCAATGTGGGTGAGTATCATCCAATCTGTTGAGGGCCTGAGAGAACAAAAAGGTGGAAGAAAGGTGAATTTGTTCTCTGTTCTTGAGCTGGAACCTCTATCCCCTCCTGCCCTTGGACATCCATGCTCCTGGTTCTCAGGCCTTTGAACTTGGACTGGGACTTATACCATTGGCTCCCCTGGTCTTCAGGCCTTTGGGTTTGTACTGGGGCTACACCACTGGCTTTCCTGGGCCTCCAGCTTGCAGATGGCAGATTGTGGGACTTCTCAGCCTTCATAATCCCATGAGACAATACCTTACAGTAATTTTTTTTTTTTGATACAGGGTCTTGCTCTCTTATCCAGGCTGGAGAGCAGTGGTACAGTCATGGCTCACTGAAGCCTCACACTCCGGGGCTCAAGCATTCCTTACACCTCAGCCTCCCGAGTAGCTGAGACTACAGACATGCACCACCATGCACAGCTAATTTTTAAATTTTTAGTATTTTTAAATTTTGAGGTCTTGCTATGTTTTCCAGGCTGGTCTTGAACTCCTGGCCCCAAGTGGTCCTCCTGCCTCAGCCTCCCAAAGTGTTGAGATTACAGGCATGAGCCACTGTACCTGGCCCAATATCTTATAATACATTTCTTCCTATCTATCTATATTCTATTGGTTCTGTTTCTGTGGAGAAACCTGATTAATACAGAAAATTTTCCAAATATAACTTAAAATACTCAGCAAAGAGTTTCTTCTTATAGATGCTCCCTTCCTAGAATTCCCTTGCAGGGAAACAAAATCATGAACTTGGTGCCCTTTGGTGTAACAGCTTTACCTTTTCTTTCACAATTCCCTTCCTTGCTGGCATGTTCCTTTTGGCCACCCATTAGGACCACTGCCTGGTCCTCATCAAGTTCCACTCAGGCCTCTCCTTCTAGTGGTGTCTGTATGTTCTTAGTCTTTCTTGATGCCCTTCTTCTCATCAAGAGCACAGGTTTTAAAAAGTCATTTTTCATGGCTACCTCCCTCCACTTAGGTTGGAGTGCCATGGAACTAAAGTCCATTACGGTCACCATTGTCCATTCTCATAAAGAGGTCTTTCCATCTCTGGGGAGTTACCCTTAAGCAAGATGACAGGTCTCCATCTGTAACTTCTGGTTTCTTCTCCCCTTTCTAGAGTCATGACTCTTTTCCTTATACACCGCCTTCTCCTTCAGTCTAGCAAAATGTTTACTACCCTACCCAACAACACCCACACGTATTTTTTCCTTTCAGAGTGGGGTTACTGGCTCATTAGGAAGCACTGGAGTTTTCCTCTAGCTAGGCCTAGACCCCGAAACCACAAAAGGGCCCATCCACTTTTCCTGGAAGAAGGCCGTAGCCTTTAGAATTGCTGCAAGAAATGCTCTTTCCCTTAGAAGGGAAGAGAGGGAGAAGTGCTTGCTGTCCATTCTGCAGAAGGTGGTTTTATACCCTAGAATGGGCAGGATGACTCCTTCTAATGCAACGAAGAGAAAGACAAACAAAGTGAGTTTATGTTAAAAACAAGTTGAACACTGGCCTCCTGTCACAGGTTCCTTGGGCCAATCTTGTTTGAGTGGGACTATATATAAACTTCTTGGGGGATGTGGAAGTGGGGAGGCAAGAGGTTTTGGTCATTGATTGTATCAGTCTTTTTGAGCTGCTAAAACAAAATATCACAGACTGGGTGTCTTAAACCATATATATATATATCTTGAGATGGAGTCTCGCTCTGTCACCCAGGCTAGAGTGCAGTGGTGTGATCTTGGCTCACTGCAGCCTCCACCTCCTGGGTTCAAGCGATTCTCCTGCCTCAGTCTCCCAAGTAGCTGAGATTAGAGGTGACCACCACCACGTCTGGCTAATTTTTATATTTTTAGTAGAGAAAGGGTTTCACCATGTTGGCCAGGATGGTCTCAAACTCCTGACCTCAAGTGATCCACCCACCTTGGCCTCCCAAAGTGTTGGGATTACAGGCATGAGCCACTGTGCCCGGCCTAAACAATAGAAATTTATTTTCTCACAGTTCTGAAGGCTGGAAGTCCAAAATCAAGGTGCTGGCAGCATTGGGTTCTCTTGAGGCTTCTGTCTTTGGCTCACAGATGGCTACATTTCCCTGTGTCCTCACATGGTCTTTGCTCTGTGGGTGCTCATCCCTGATATCTCTTTGTGTGTGTCCAAATTTGCTCTTCTTGTAGGGCCAACAGTCAGATTGGATTAGGGTTTACCATAGGATCCCATTCAACTCAATTATCTCTTTAATTTAAAGGTTCTGTCTCCAAATACAGTGACATTCTGAGGTACTAAGAGTAGGACTTGAACACTTGATTTTGTTTTTTTTTAGACGGAGTCTCACACTGTTGCCTAGGCTGGAGTGCAGTGGCACGATCTCGGCTCACTGCAAGCTCTGCCTCCCAGGTTCAAGCAATTCTCCTGCCTCACCCTCCGAAGTAACTGGGATTACAGGCACTTGCCACCATGCCTGGCTAATTTTTGTATTTTTAGTAGAGACAGGGTTTCACCATGTTGGTCAGGCTGGTCTCAAACTCCTGATCTTGTGATCCGCCTGCCTCAGCCTCCCAAAGTGCTGGGATTACAGGTGTGAGCCGCCGTGCCTGGCTAATTTTTGTATTTTTAATAGAGATGGGGCTTCACCATGTTGGTCAGGCTGGTTTTGAACTACTGACCTCAGGTGATCCACGCACCTTGGCCTCCCGAAGTGCTGGGATTACAGGCGTGAGCCACCACACCTGGCCCAACACCTCCGTTTTAGGAGGACACAATTTGGATAACACAGATGTAGTTTCAGTACTTTCCACTTTGTGGACATACTAGTAATTTTTCTCATTAAGAATTGTACTATTTAAGCCTGAAATAAACTTAGTTAAGTTTTGCATAAGAAAACTCCTATCAGATAATTTGAATCTCTTACATATTGCCACTGTAACTAGTTACCACAAACTTGGTGGCTTAACACAATAGGAATCTATTCCCTCTGAGTTCTGGAGTCCAGAAGCCCAAAATTAGTATCACTGGATGCAAATCAAGATGTTGGTAGGGCTGTATGCCCTTCACAGGCTCTTTCTTCCAGCTGCTGGTGGCTGCCAGCATTCCTAGGCTTGTGGCCATATCATTTCAATCTCTGTCTCCATGGTCACCTTGGGTCAACTCCTCTTCTATGTGTGTCCAATCTTTCTCTGCCTCTCCTAAAAGGCTACTTGTGATTGTGTTTAGGTCCCACATAGATAATACAGGATTAGATAATCTCCCCATCTCAAGATTCTTCATCTTACGTGCAAAGTCTTTGTCATAGAAGGTGACATTTACAGATTCCAAGAATTAGGACCTGATATTGTTGGGTGCTGTCACTTAGCCGATTGTAAGTCCTATGCATGACAGACATGCAGCTACATCCTGGCATCAGGGATCCCCTCTACACTGGGCTGCCTGTTTTTCGGATAGGCCTTTGCTCCAGCGGGTGAACACTCTCCTTGTTAGTACGGAGGCCCCTACTATTCTCCATGGCCAGTGGCATGATAGCAGGAAGAACTGTGGAGACTGGTCTTCATGCTGTCAGAGATCTCTGATCTTAACAAAGCCACAGTTAGCAATAAATGGCAGACCAGAGAATCTTGGCTAATTGCCGAGAGGTGCACTGAGGGTTGTGTGTATGAGCGGGTGGCGTCACTGCATCTCTGTTAAAGAGCAACATTTTCTCCCACCAACTTTAGAACTTGGCTTTTGCTCTGGACTCAGGGACAGCAGAGCACTGACTATGGGTAGAGGCTCACAAAAACCTCATTCTGTGAGGTCCCTCTTACCACTCAACAATAGAGTGTAGCATCCTTTCCTCAAAGTTCTGGTACTCCTATGGCCTGAAGGCCAGCAGGCCATAGGAGGGTGAAGGAAGCCACAGACAGGGCTCAGGATTTCTTGCTCTAGCTCAGTAGAGTAAATTATTAGTTCAGTGCTATTCTATGTAGGGCACTGAGGAAGGTTTTGCTTGGCTTTGAAGTCTTCCTTGAGACCTATTATATCTTGCTGAAAGCCTCAGGGAACATTTTATTCCCCCATCTTGATCCCTGGGATTTGGCTATGCTGTTTGCTATTGATAAGGCTTTGGGAAAATAGTGTAATTTAACAAAGGTTATTGGTTTTACTCTCCTGGTGCTTCTTTAATTAGGCTGCTGACACTATGCAAGGCAGGGTTTTGACATTCAGAACAAGGGGTAGAGGTGTAGTTAGATCCAAACTTTGAGTCACTAAGGATCTAGGAGGTAACTTTCCTGTACCCAATTAGCATTTAAATTTGAATTCGTCAACGTGGCTCTTAGTATGCAGAATTTTACCTTCATTTACCTTTTCCAAACAGGAACTACAGTGGCATAAAGAGTTATCAATATATTAACAAAAATATAGTTAATAGTAAAATACATCTTACTTCTTGTCTTGCTTTATTAATAGTTCTTAATCCCCATATACATTATTCTGAACCTGTCTTTATTCTCCATCTCTCTTCGGTCCCAGGAAAGTCACTTAATCCCTTGCCCTGGGCTATGTTTGCTTTGTAGTTAATACCCTTTTATTCATTAGGTTGAGGAAAGATGTATTGTCTTCGGAGTTTGGCTACATCTCCCCAGGTGTATCCTTTTTGAGTTAATTGTGGTTGGTTTTTGCCTTACTGCATTCTGAACACTGATTTCCATTTTGGGAAATGTAACCTGTGAAGACATTGAGAACGGTATATGAACATCAGCTGCTCTCAGGCTATGATCCTGTGCCTCTGGTGCTTTACCTCCGACAAAAGGCAATGACCACAATAAATAAGTGAACAGATAGAATTATCTCTGTTTTAAGCTCTCCTCCTAATAGTTTTTAAATCATTGGCATCTACTATTGCAAGCAAACTCAAGCACCCAGCAAATCACTGACCAAAGTGCAGGTGAATGTTAATGGGAGACTCTGAGACCGTCCATCTGGTTCTAAGTTGAGAGATGGTTTTTCTGTGGACCCAGGTACTCATAGTTGTAATGCTGCTGAAGAATCACAAGCACTTGCTATATAAAACATAATCTTTTTTTGTTGTTGTAGACAAAATTGTTCCTAAGTTTTTGTGATGGAATAAATACATTTCATGTTTGCCAGACCCCTATTGACTTCTATAGGGATGGTACCATGTTTGGGAAGCCAAAGAGGAGACCCAGAGCCAGTGAACGAGACATAGGGTTTATTGAGGGGACTTACACATTACTTTTTTTTTTTTTCCCCCAAGATGGAGTCTTGCTCTGTCACCAGGCTGGAGTGCTGTGGAGTGATCTCGGCTCACTGCAACCTCTGCCTCTTGGGTTCAAGCAATTCTGCCTCAGCCTCCTGAGTAGCTGGGATTGCAGGTGCATACCACCACACCTGGCTAATTTTTGTATTTTTAGTAGAGACGGAGTTTCACCATGTTGGCCAGGCTGGTCTCAAACTTCTGACCTTGTGATCCATCCACCTTGGCCTCCCAAAGTGCTGGGATTACAGGTGTGAGCCACCATGCCCGGCCCACATTAGTTTTTACAAACAGTAGTGGTTCTCCTATCCAGTGGCAGCAGGCTGGACAGGAGAACTGCTACTGTTTGTAAAAAGCATGCAGTTTATATAGCATTTTCACTTAGCACCCTCCCCTGAGCAGCCTCCACTGGCAATCTTTATTTAATCCAAAACAAAGGGCCTTGATCCCCTGTATGGCCTGTGTTCCACGGGATGGACTGGGGTTCAGATGTTCCTCATAGATAAGGAATGAAATTCAGGGTTGGCCACTCCTGAATTCCTTAGGTTGGAATTCCAAACACACTTTCTTCTTAGACCGTAGCATCATTCTCAGGGTATGCTTAAGTTATGGCTATCAGGTGCATCTGCCATACAATGATGTCAAAAGAAAAGAATCTAAGTGAGGTGATGTGTCGGGGGCACCTGAAGACTGATGACCAGGTCACTCCCCAGCTGAAGCAGAGTCAGGGTTTTGATTGGGTTGGGAAAGGTTGAAAGTTCAGTCATTAAACTTACTGTTTTAAAAGTTTTTATTATTTATTTCTTTCTTTTAAGCTACACCTGTTGGAATGGGAACTTGTGGTTTTAACAGGCAGTCATTTTAACAGAAACTTGCAGTTTGGGACTGTTCCTGCTTTCATGTCCCTTGCTTGGAGGCATAGCCATTGCAACAATATTTCTGAGGTCTTTTTTTGGTAAGCCTCGTGGCTAGTTGAAGTATAGAGGAGTGGGAGAGATAGGAAGAAAACCAACAAGGCAGAGACTCGGTTGCTTTACTCTGTTGGCAACAGAGTAAAGGGCATATTCTGCAAAGGGCACTAATGCTTCCAGTCCTTTCCCACTTTAGCATTTTTTGAGAACTACAAGGATATGTGATTAACCTCAAGTGAATTCCACATGTTGAAAGCTATAAATAAATTTGCTAAACTCAACTTGAGATTGAAGAATTTGGTAATTTTAGACATACCCAGTCTCTCTTAAGAACAGAGATAGTAATTCAGCCCAGCCTAATGTAGCTGAAGGTGTTCAATCACATTTATTAAAAACCTTCTTTGTGCCAGGCACTTTACATATATCTCAAAGACAACTTAGGCTGGGCATCGTGGGTCATGCCTGTAATGCCAGCACTTTGGGAGGCCGAGGTGGATTACTTGAGCTCAGGAGTTCAAGACCAGTCTGGACAACATGGCAAAACCCTGTCTCTACAAAAAAATACAAAAATTAGCCAGGTGTGGTGGCACATGCCTGTAGTCCCAGCTACTTGGGGGCCTGAGATGGGAGGGTCGCTTAAGTCTAGGAGGTTGAGGCTGCAGTGAGCCATGCTTCTGCCACTGCACTGAAGCCTAGGTGAGAAAGCAGAACCCTATCTTAAACAAAAAAGATGATATATCTACAAAGTAGAAAGTCTGAGGTTTAAATTTTTAAATAAATATTCTACTCAGGTGTAGATGGAACAAATGATTTTGGAGTGATTGTGTATGGTAGTTTTTGCCTCAAGATGGCACTCACATTGCTCATGGCCCTTGTTTCAATGTTCTGTGTTGAATAAAATTTATAGTACTCTATAAGTTATTTCACAATTTATGGACTTATTTTCATGTAGTTTTGACAATCCTATTGCATGTCTTTCAGTTCCAAGAGTTATGTCCCCTTCTGGGCTTGGCAGGATATTACTTTGTCAGTGGGCTGGCAGTGGAAGTTGGGGGCTCTGGTTCCGTCTTCATATAACCTGTATCCCTGATGATATGCATTTACTAGAGATTCTCTGTCCAAGCAATTGTTGTCTTCTAAAGAGATCATAAGATCTATGACACACATTTATTCTTCTGCTGTCATTGCCTAAAACATAGAGAAAATTCTTAGTCTGCCTCCAGAACTAGTATTATGAACCATAAACATTTAAAAATTTAGTCTCATTGCTTTATGGTCATTTTGGATGAAAAAGAAAAGTAGTTTTAACAAGCTTTGTTGCCCACATTACTTATTGGCTTTAACTGTGAATTCTATTTAGCTGTTCTCAATCATCAAATTCTTTCTTTAACGGAAAAAAATTCCCTTTACTTAGGATAGACAAAAGGATATAGTACAAACCTTGAAGGTAATCGTAAGAATGTCCACAATGTTTTGTGCATCAGCATGTACTATTTTTGGAATAAGAATATAAGCACATAAAGGGGATACTTTGAAGATCATGGGTTTGTTAAAACAGCACAACCCTGCTGTGAATAAGGCATGTGTGCATAACATAAATCAGAGGTGTTGTGTCACAGTGCAAAGTGTCAAGGCCAGGAAGCAAGTACGATGGGTGGAATTACTGTCTTTGGTTTTAGTAAACTCTGGCTTTAGGAGAGGGAGACATGGAGGGAGAAGATGAAGCAGAGAGAAACAATTATCTCTTAGGATTAAGACTATCCAGGTATAATAGCTGTGATGGTTCATCACCATAACTGCAAATTTGCACGTACAAGCAGTGTTCATATTTGTGGTGTTTTCTTTTTTTTTTTTTTTTGAGACAGAGTCGCTCTCTCACCCAGGCTGTTCAGTGGCATGATCTTGGCTCACTGCAACCTCTGCCTCCCAGGTTCAAGCAATTCTCCTGCCTCAGCCTCTTGAGTCTGGGAATACATGCATGTGCCACTGCACCTGGCTAATTTTTTTATTTTTAGTAGAAACAGTGTTTGGCCATGTTGCCCAATCTGGTCTTGAACCCCTGTCCTAAAGGGATCCGCCCATCTCAGCCTCTCAGAGTGCTGGGATTACAGGCGTGAGCTACCACACCCCTCACAGTGTTTCTATTTGAATTTAGTAAAATTGATTGAAGAATTTGAATGAGAGGAGCTATTTTGCCCCATAGCAAAACTGATTGAAAGAACTACTTTTATAAATGCTATTTGTTTTTATTTCTTTTTAAAATTTTTAAAAAATTTTTTTGAGACAGTCTTGCTCTGTCACCCAGGCTGGAGTGCAGTGCAGTAGCGTGATCTTGGCTCACTGGAACTTCCGCCTCCCAGGTTCAAGTGATTCTCCTGCCTCAGCCTCCTGAGTAGCTGGGATTGCAGGTGCGTGCCACCACGCCTGGCTAATTTTTTCTATTTTTTAGTAGAGACAGGTTTCACCATGTTGACCAGGCTGGTGTCGAACTCCTGACCTCAGGTTATCTGCCTGCCTTGGCCTCCCACAGTGCTGGGATTACAGGTGTGAGCCACCGTGCCCAGTTATTTTTATTTCTTTATCTCTAAAATAAATGAATCTCAGGCAAGGAATGTGGATTGAAGAGAAAGATATGTAAGTTCCACCTTCTCAGGAAGCTTTCTCAGAAACCTCCTGGCTATATAGATATACAGTTAACAAAGAATGCTGACCACTTGAGATAGCAAGAAGTCTTTGAATCTGAGAGGAAAAACTTCACATTTAGAAAGCATTTCTGATTAATAAGACAAAGACATCTCTTTTCTCTGTATCTTCAGGTACTACTAGACAATTATACAACATAACTAGTCTTGTTGAAAAACTACATTAAAAAATTGAAATTTGTATTAAAATAATTTTAGATTCACATGCAAGAAATAAGAGAGGTCCCAGTGTGCACTTTGTCTGGTTTCTGTCAAAGGTAACATTTTGCAAAACAATAGCACAACTAGGATATTGACATTGACACAATCTACCTGGTTTCATTCAGATTTTCCCATCTTTGCTTTTACTTGTTTCTGTCTATATGTGTATTTAGTTCTAAGCATTCTTTCACTATAACCAGTTTAAAGTGTGTGATTTTGTGGTCTTAGTATATTCACAATGTTGTGCAATGATCACCACTATCTCATTCTGGTCCCATACAATTTTAGCACGTGTGTAGGTTTGTGTATCCACCAGAGGTCAAGAAACCGAACGTGTCTGTCATCACAAGGATTCCTTGTGGTGTTGCCCTTTATACATTTACCGTCTTCCTTTCCCTTTCTATTCCTAACTCAGGGCCACTGTGGATCATTACAGTGTTTTTGTTGTTGTTTTTTAATTCTTAGCACATGAAATCTGAATGACTACTCTATCAAGAAAAATCATGTAAGCTCAGGCTTTGTGATTCTTAGCCACATACCTATGTGAGAATGCTAAGCACTGGGTCTGGGGAGGGCATTTTAATTGGAGCATTTGTTTTTCATTGGGTCTAGTTATTCAGATGTCTTTGCTTTCATTGTTTTCTGTCTCCTGCTAAGTACCACGGAGGCTGCAAATCATCCTTCTAGGCTGTATGAAATGGTGTAGGGTAAACGCACCTGATAGCAATAATTTAATCATACCCTTAGAATAAGCTTGTATGGCAGATGCACCTGAATGTGTGCTCCTGAGCTAGGGAATCTGAGAGTGGCCAATTTGGAGATTCCTTCTGTTTCTATGATATGATTAACATCTGCATACCCCCAACCCCCACCTCTGTCCTGTCCCATGGAACACAGGCCATACAGGGGATTGAGGCCCTGAGGTTTGGGTTAGATGAAGGTTGCCAGGTGGAGGTTGTTAGGGGGAGGGTGTTAAGTGAAAATGCTATAGAAACTGCATGCTGTTTGCAGGTGGTTGCATACGCCCGGTTCCAATTGTTAGAAAGTTCAGCTGGAGACTTCCTTCTACCTGTGGCGTTCTCCCCGCGCTCCTCTGGCCGCCCTCCCAAAGGATCCCTGTGGTGCCAGGCAGGAATGTCCTGCTTGGGGACCCAGTGAACTCCCAGGGCATTTCCTGCTGCTTCCTCTACCCCTGTATTTCTCTCGACTCTCTAAATGGACTCAGCCCCAGGTAAGGTCCGAAACTTCTCTCGCAAACTAGACCTTCAGTCTCCCCAGTGGAAGTGTGTGTTTCGGAACGGAGGGTCTTCCTTTCCCACTTCCACAGTTTGGGCACTCACAGTATTTAGGGTGTCTCCTAGGTCCTGCAGGGGCAGTCCGCTTCTTTCAGTGGGTCTGTGGGTCCTCTTGGGATTCCTGGTTTGTTCTTGCATTTGTTCTGGAGCTAAAATTCACAATGCAAGCGTCTGCATGCTGCTCTGTCCATTTGAGTCGGAGCTGCAATCTAGTCCTGCCTTCCATCTGCCATGATGATTGCCGGAATCGTGAGCCAATTGTTAAACACAGCCTTCATTAAAAAGTAAATTATAGAAACTTCTAGTCAAATAAATTATATTGAGAACAAAAGGTAATAAATACTTAAAACTCATCACTTTCTAATTATTCTATTACATTTTTCTGTTATCCATATTCATAAGGTTTATATGAACCTTATTATTTGTATGCCCACTGAAATTCATGTTGAAATTCAATTCCCCGTGTGTAATGGGCCTTCGAGAGCTAATTAGGTCATGAGGATGGAGACCTTATGAATGACATTAGTGCCTTTATAAGAAGAAGCTAGAGTGCTAGCTAGCTCTCTTTCCAGCACGTAAGGATACAAAGAGAATTTGGCAGTCTGCAAACTGGAAGAGGCCCTCACCAGAACCCGACCCTGCTGTCACCCTGATCTCGGATTTCCAGCCTCTGGAACTGTGAGAAATAAATTTCTGCTGTTTATAATCCTCCCAGTCTGTGATGCTTTGTTGTAGCAGCCTGAACTGCCCAAGGTTATTTACTGTATTGTCGACTCTGTATGGTGGAATTACTATATAATGGTGTGCTACTGTACGTCTCTTCTCAATTCCAGAGGTCAGCGACTTCACATTGACAGCTTAAAATCAGCCGTGGTAGGAGGGCTTATATTACAGAAATCAGCAAATGTTACAAATCACGCCTTCTCCCTCAACACCCCGCTCACTGAGTCAGACACACTATTCTTCAATAGTTCCTCCTCGCAGTAGGGTCCCTCGCTATCTCTCCAGTGTCATTTCATTCTAGTCTCTTCTGCATTGAAATGTATATTCCTGTGGACTGGATGAATGACTTGGCATATCCTTGGTGTGGGTGTTATTTCATGCCCCGTGTCTTCATTTCAAAGGTCCTTCTTTTCCTTGTCTACTAAAATGATTTGTTTTCAAAATCTACCTTAGAGGCCATCTCTGCTGAAGTCTTGCCTCCTTTTTCCAGAATAGACCTTTTTCTCTTTTCAACCAGCTCTGAATTATGTACTTTTTTTTTTCCTTTTGAAACAGAGTATCGCTCTTGTTGCCCAGGCTGGAATGCAATGGCGCAATCTCAGCTCACTGCAACCTCCACCTCCCAGGTTCAAGTAATTCTCCTGCCTCAGCCTCCGGAGTAGCTGGGATTACAGGCATGTGCTACCATGCCCGGCTAATTTTGTGTTTTTAGTAGAGATGGGGTTTCTCCTTGTTGGTCAGGCTGGTCTCAAACTCCCAACCTCAGGTGATCTGCCTGCCTCGGCCTCCCAAAGTGCTGGGATTACAGGTGTGAGCCACCGCGCCTGGCTGTATACTTACTTTTATTGTACTTTCCCCACACTGAGCTGTGATAATTGTGTTTGCAAACTTTTTCCTGCTACATATGGTTGCTGTCTATGAAGATGCATCTTTGTATTCTCAGTGTCTGAATCAGTGCCTGGTGTATATAGCAGGCATACCTTCTTAGAGATGTCTGGAAAGAGTCTAATAAGTAAATAAGCTAAGATAGGGACTGTTATGGGCTGAACTCTGCTCCCCTCAAATTCATATGTTGAAGTCCTAACCCTCAGTACCTCAGAATGTGACTGTATTTGGAGATAGGGCATTTAAAGCAGTAGTTAAAATAACATGAGGTCATATGCATGGGCCCTAATCCAATATAACTGGTATCCTTATAAGAAGGGATTGGGACACAGACACATACAGAGGGAAGACTGTGCGAAGAAGACAGCCATCTACAAGCCAAGGCATATGAGGCTTCAGAAGAAGTCAATCCTGCAGACACCTTGATCTAAACTGCTAGCCTCCAAAATCGTGGGAAAATAAATTTCTGTTGGTTTAGGCTGGGCGTGGTGGCTCACGTCTGTAATCCCAGCACCTTGGGAGGCCGAGGTGGGTGGATCACCCGAGGTCAGGAGTTCGAGACCAGCCTGGCCAATGTGGTGAAACCCTGTCTCTACTAAAAAAAAAAAATACAAAATTTACCCGGATGTGGTGGTGAGTACCTGTAATCCCAGCTATTCAGGAGGCTGAGGCAGGAGAATCTCTTGAGCCCGGGAGGCAGAGGTTGCAGTGAGCCAAGATTGCACCATTGCACTCCAGCCTGGGCGACAGAGCGAAACTCCATCTCAAAACAAAACAAAACAGTACCCAAAAAACTGTTGGTTAAGCTACCCAGTCTCTGGTACTTCGTGATGGCAGCCCTAGCAAACGAATACAGAGACCATGTATAGAGAAGAGGTGTATGAGAGTGGCAATAGGGCATGATGCGCAGCCTGCGGAGTCTGGTAAACCTTGGCCAAACCCTAGATATGCCGCTTGCAAGTGTATAACCCTGGTAAGCTTACTTAAATTCTCTAAACTCAGGTCTATTATATGTAAAATGAGGATAACAACATCTCAGGATAATCTAGGCTATTTTATTTATTTAACACCATTTTCTATATGCCATGCTCTGCTCTAAGCATTTTATAAATATTAAGTGAGGATTAAACAGGAATTATGTAATGTGTTTAGCACAGTGTCTAGAACATAGGAACTGTAAAACAAGCATCTGTCATTATCCATGTGAGCTCTATATGAAATACTTTTGGGAAAAATTCACAAATATTTCTCTAAAAAATTAAGACTGTTGTTTAGCAACCACCACGGTCTCTAATAGTTAAAGCACAGTATGTTAACGATGGATAATTCTGTCAGTATTTTTCTAGAAATAATTTTTCTATTAAATGTGTAATTTAAAAAGGTTTGCTGAATTTTGAAGTGCCAACTTTATAACGTCTCAGAGATCATTTCAATGTGAGTGAATATTTAAAATACTAATATGAATCAATGGAACTATAATTGGATTTGGAAAAATGTCTACATATGTACATATGTACTTTAGCATTTCATAAAGGAAGGCTCTTCGGCGCCACACGATGACATGCGTTCTTAACTCGTTAACAAAAAATTGTGTGCAGTTCCATATATAGACACTAGGTGACACTCTAGTAAGGCAAACTCAGGCTTCTCTACTAAAAATAAGTCTGGGTTCTGCTGGTAAAGTATAGCCACTGAGCTGATTCTTTCATTTAGTAGTAAGATGTTCAACCTGCTAAGCATGAGAAATGGAGAAGAAATTATTTATTCAGATACTCTAAAACAGACATTACACGTAGCAATCTTGAAACCCCTATGAATACGGGACTTAATGGGGCACCATATTTTGTAGGGTAGACCCAGAATATAAGAAATTATCAAGCACTTTGGTGGAAGTGGGTAGCACTCAATTCTGTTTTGAACATTTTAAGCTCAGTACTTATAGGTAAGTCTTTAAAGTAATTTTTCTCATTTCCACTTTGTGCTTCCACATTCTACTGATGCTATTTGGATAGAGTGGGTACAGAAACAGTGGGAGAGAGAACACGTAGGAATGCAGTCAGGGAAACTTTCTTTTCACCTGGACACACTTCAGCATAATTTAGCGTTGTATATTGCAAATTTCTGCGTAGGTTTAGGAGACCTGGGTCCTGATCAGCTTGCCTATGGAGTTGTGGTATGTCTTAGGGTCCTCAAGTCCTTAGGCAGATGAGAGAGGTGTTTATTTCTACTTTCCTTCTCTTTCCCACTGATCCATTGCCCATGGCTACTCTTCCCTCTCATTCTCTGCTACTTCTTACATGTGCCTCAGGCTTTGTCTTCTGCTGTCAAAAGGAATAAACTGCTTGATTTTTACTAACGGTCATGGAAAAATTGTTATGTAGTCTAAAGATGTGAAAGGAGAATAAGGAAACCATACTAAGGTAATCAAACCAGTTCTTAGTTTTTTTTTTTTTTTTTTTTAGCAATGTTACTGTGGTAGGATTTCATTTAGGGTGAGAAAGACTTGGCGGGATCCTTGAATTTTGATATTCAAAACGAATTTGCAGGCCAGTCATGGTAGCTCATGCCTGTAATCCCAGCACTTTGGGAGGCTGTGGTAGGTGGGTCACTTGAGCTCAGGAGTTTGAGACCATCCTGGGAAACACGACAAAACTTTGTCCTTACAGAAAATAAAAAAAAAATTTAGTTGGGTGCAGTGGTGCACGCCTGTAGTCCCAGCAGCTCAGAAGGCTGAGGTGGGAGGACCACTTGAGCCCAGGAGTTTGAGGCAGCAGTGACCTGTCGTGGTGCCATTGTATTCCAGCCTGAGCAACAGAGTGAAACCCTGTCTCAAAGAACAAAAACCAAAACAAATAAACCAGAAAAAAATTTGCCTTGCTGGTAGGAGGACATATTCTATTCTGTCTTCTTATCCTGTCTTCACATCTTATGTAGTCCACTGAGGATGTGGAGTCTATTTTTACCTTCATTGTTATTTAACCATCCATCCATGCATCCCTCCCTCCCTCCCCCTCTCTCTGGCTTCTTTCTCTTAGCTGGCAAACATGCCTCAGTGTACTTTATACAACCACTGTTCCAGGTGAGATCTTATTGAATCAAAGATGAGTCTTCTGATTTTTCTCTTTTTAACTTTATACTCTAACTTCTAAGTATTACAAATAAATTTCATTTCCTCATCAATTTAACCACCAAAAGACTTAGGACACTCATTTTTCCAGAACTAAAAGAAAACAAGAAAAATACATAGATGTGCATATATTATAAAAAGAGTTTCAGATTATGTAAACAGCACTGAAACCATTGGCCAAATTCCTACTCCTTTCTGGCTTGGGAGGCTTGAAGTGGCCATGTATGCCTTGCCCTGCCTGCCATCTCTCCCAGTCCTGAGATAGATTTGAGTCTGTGGGGAGTTTCCGTGCTCTCCAAGTAGAAATGTGACTTGGAAGACAGGAGTTGGATTACAGCGAATAGGATAGCTTCATAGCTTTCCTGGTCTTCACTTCTGAACTGCCTCTACCCCTACCCCCACCCCCACCCCCACCCCCACTTAGCTTATGAAGCTTTAATTTCAGGATTCCATGAAATTTTGCTGTTCTTTAGTTATCAAGAGGAGATGGGACTCAGTAATGTTCAGCTGACAAAAGTGTGACCCAGCTTCATGCCTAACCTATGGGTTTTGGTCACAGTAGGCAACTGCCAGTTTTCTCTCCTCTTAGTTTAAGTGGGTCGTTGCAATATTTTGAGCAGTTGAGCCACAGTTTTTTATTTTTATTTTTATTTATTTATTTATTTTTTGAGACAGAGTCTTGCTCTGTCCCCCAAGCTGGAGTCAGATCTTGGCTCACTGCAACCTCCACCTCCTGGGCTCAAGTGATTCTCATGTCTCAGCCTCATGAGTAGCTGGCATTATAGGCGTGTGTCACCAACACCCGGCTAATTTTTGCATTTTGGTAGAGATGGGGGCCTCATCAAGTTGGCCAGGCTGGTCTCAAACTCCTGTCCTCAAGTGATCTGCCTGCTTCAGCCTCCCAAAATGCTGGGATTACAGGCGTGAGCCACTGCCCCCGGCCAAGCCACAGTTTTTGGTCAAGGCATTGATTTTGTGAATATGCAAATCTTTAAGTTGAGAAAGTTATCTTCATTATCACCTGTTATGAGAGGTTAATTGATCTGAAAAACTTGCCGTCAGAGAACAAGGTCCTGGGAGAAACACAACTCAGGAGGTAAGTTTTGACAGAGAAGGGGAGAGTCTTCTGGGCTTCGGTTCTTGCTTAGGAAGAAGGCAGGCTCGGAAAGGAAACTGGATAAAGACCCTGAGGGCCTAGTACATGAAGTGGGTGCTGTAAATGCTGACAGAGAGATAGACGGGCATCAAAGACAAATCACAGCTGTCCCACAGGCCCGCTTGGCTCCACCCCAGGGATGCTTGGCCAGGGTTTGGCTGGGCAAATGCACTGTCTGCAGCACAGGCCTCTGGATTCCCTTCCTTGTCCATGTTCCCCATAAACCTCGTATCTCTTTTGGTCCCTGCCTTGAATTCCAGCAATAACAGTTCATTTGTGCTTTTGAATGCTTTGTGTACACTGCCTCATAATTTAGATGCTGTGACAGAGCTGAGGCAGGGACTGCCCCAGCTGTGCAAGGCAGCCATGGGGACTCCAGAGATGCCTTTGAGTGTGAGTGCTTGGGTCACATCAGACTCTGCAGCCTCATCTCAGGCCTTCTGACTTGAGTCATTTCACATGCAATTTCTTCTGATGAGCACAAACTCCCATTCACCAGGTTATTTTTCTTTTGTGATTCTATCTCTTGCAGTTCTGAGACTCATTTGGTCCTGGGGTTCTTGGCTGGCCAAGACTTCTCCTGGGAGGGAAGGGAGAGTTTAATCAGAAAAAGATGTCTTGCTTATGGTGGTGATTACCATACTTTATCAAGGGGCTCAGTCTTGACCCCATTTTTAGAGCTTTGCTGGAGAAGCTAGTCATCAAATTCCCACTGCTGGTAGAAGCTTCCTTACTGCTGTTCCGTGGTTGGAAATGGAAAAGCACCTCTCTCCCCACCTCCATCCCTTTAGCTAAATGAAATGGTTCTGTGAAAAGGCTTTGCACAAGGCTTTAAAACCACTCCACAGTGCTTCAGGTAAGGTCAGAGAGAGTTTTTAGTGGAGATTTTATTAGCCCAAACTTTGAGGCTTTCATTACCTTTACCAGGAAATAGAAGCACGTCCTCTCTGGGTGCCTCTATGGTCACGGCTGTTGAAGTGCATAGAGCCAGGGGCCCCGAATGCCTTCTTCTGATTAAATGTAGTTAGCTGAAGGCCAAACATTTGTAAGAGTTGCAATTTGTATGTTTAAAGAGTAAGGTTGGGTTGCACAGGATAGCGCTTCGGGTCTGGGGATCTGGGAACTGCATATCACAGGTCCTACCTTAATCTTGCTTCTGTGACTTAGAGGCCATGTGCTCTGGCCTTGGCCGTGGCACCCCCCGCTCCCCCCTCCCCCCTTTTTTAAGGCCATTGTTGCAAAGGAAATGGCCTGGCTGCCCATTGGCCCAAACAGAACTCCTCAAAGGGCAGCCTAACTTCCAAAGATACATTCTCCCCGCACCAGAGGCAGGAGAGGGACTGACAGGGCCAAAGATCCCTGTGGGAGGCCCCCATAGGCCAAGGGCCAGTTTCTCTTTGTATCCCCCACAAACTGCATGATCCAGTTCTTAGCAAGCCTTCGTGTTCATAGTGTAATCACATGGCAAGCCCTGTGTTACCTGAACATACAGTCCCTTTAAAAAAGTGAGAAGTGAATGGGGAAGTGCATGCAGGGTACAGTGTGTTCTAATGTTCCTGATGATCTGAAAATCTGGGCATCAAGATAAGACCTTCAATTAAAAAAAAATTCAAACTTTCTGCCATCATGTGCTGTAGTTAGGGTCTGTTTTTTTCAAGGAAAGAATTGGTGGCCGCCAATGTAGCCTGTTTCCAGAAGAGGAGGGCTCCCTGACTAAATATCTAAAAATGTTTATCTTCCTCCCCATTATGGGATCTTTCATTTGGGTAAACGAATTGTTTACTCCAGGGCCCCCTTCACAAAACTCTTAAATCTTGGATAAGTAAAAGATATGCAGCTCTTGTTATTCATGGACACTTTAGCTTGAATTAGTTTGGCTAATAACTTTCTAATGGTAGCTAGCTGAGGGCTTAGGGAGAGAGAAAGTTGCAGGTTAGTGGTGTATGTGCACGTGCTTGTGTCTGTGTGTGTTGGGGGAGTGTTAGTAGGTGGGGAGGGTCTTGAGCACCTGGGTTGGGGGGCGGCATACTCCAATAACAACTTATTGCTCTGTTGCAGTTTTCCTCAGAACACTATTTCTGTGGCATCAACACCCTCCAGAGGGTCACAAGCCATTGTTTTCTCCCTGCCCTTAATGCCAGCCCAATTATTGAGCAATATAGCCAACTAGTTAGACCCAATTAAAAGCATTTCACTGTGCCCACTCTCTTCCTTCTTTAAAATGACCATTGTGCTGAGTAATTGTATTGTCTTCTCATGGCTTTTAAATCTTTTTTTGCTTGTAAATGAATTAATTATTTTTTGTTTTTGGGAGGAGGGTAGAAAAAAAATCTCCCAACTATGAAAGACTTTAATTTTTTTCTTAATCTCTTCCTTGGGATGGTATCTTAATTCAGGAATCCAGGCTGTAGACAGGCTGTTATTCACTGGCACCCACTAGCATGGCTTGATCAGTTGTTAAAATATTTGTGAACTTTTTCTACCGGTTGGAGTTAGCTGCTGACCTGAAGCTCCTGAAAGCCCCACCAGCCCCTTCACTGGAAGCTCCCACCTCCCCAGAATTCAGTATTCAAAGGATTAATGCCTGGCATCACAGAGGTCTCCAGACCTGCTCTAGCTCATTAGCCAGTTGAAAGCTTTTGGGGGATGATATTTTGTGACTCTCCCTTTCCTTGCCAAGCACTACGATTTCAGTGTCATTCACATCATTTTCCAAGGGGCTGCAAATCTGGTCTATGGGACAAATCAGCCCCCTTCTTATTTTATAAAAAAATTTTATGTGAACACAGCCATACTCACTCATTTACAATAGTGTTATGGCTGCATTCATGTTACAAAAGCAGAATTGAGTAGTTGCAATGGAGACCTCATCGCCCCAAAAGGCCAAAATATTTATTTATCTGGCCTTTTGCAGAACAAGTTTGCCAATCTCTGTTTATCCATTCCTCAGACCATCAGCAGGTCTGAGTCATTTGCTTGCTGACCTGTAAACATGGTGCCTGTGACTTGGCCAAAGAGCCTCTTGTTTTCCTGGCCCCTTCTTAACCATTCACCCTATATCAATCTACTGCTGATAATAAATGAAAAAGGTAATGAAAAAGGGGGAGGTTTTTTTTTTAAACAAATGTCAAAAAAAACCCTTTGAGTACTTCTGACATTAAAAAAAAAATGTTGTTGGTCCTTCCTTATTTGCATGGAGCTTTATGTGGTTCAGAAAGCCCATCTGTAATCCATTTGAGTGGAAGTTCCATTTGTCACTGCTGTCAGGATGGTAAAACATATTTGAAACCTTTTTGCTTTAAAGAAAATAGAAGGCTTTGCTGCACTTTACATTGAGCTGAAGACTTTGCCACTCTCAGGGAAATGTCAGTTCTGAGAAAGACTTGTGCAAAATGAGAGTTGGACAAAATAATTATTCTTGAAAAACGATTTTACTTTTTGCTTAAACACATTCCATTTTCCCCAAAGTCCCCAGGTTCCTAAAACAACAAGAAGTCATGAGAGGGTGAGGGTTGGGTTTGCCGTCACAAGCAGCCTTGACTTCACTTATCCACTAATGGAGGGATCAGCAGCATGAACATTACAAAATGGCAGAGAATCCACACAGCACCTCCATTTAGCATTGGGGTGTGTTTTGTAGCCACTTTTAGAATAAACATTTTGGGCCAGGCGTGGTGGCCTGTAATCCCTGGGATCACACCTATAATCCCAGCACTGTGGGAGGCCAAATTGTGCAGATCACCTGAGCTCAGGAGTTTGAGACCAGCTTGGCCAACATGGTGAAAACCCCATCTCTATTAAAAATACAAAAATTAGCCGAGCATGGTGATGCGCGCCTGTAATCCCAGCTACTGGGGAGGCTGAGGCAGGAGAATCACTTGAACCCAGGAGGTGGAGGTTGCAATGAGCTGAGATCGTGCCACTGCTCTCCAGCCTGGGAGACAAGAGCGAAACTCTGTCTCAAAAGAAAAAAAAATGTTTATTGATTTAGGTAAAAATGGCAAGTGTTCTCTATTAAACAAACTCATCAACAGAAAAGTACAATGAAGAAACTTAAAAAAAAAAAAGAGCATTTTAAAGCCCTGGTTTCATTTTTGAGAAAATGCGTCTGATATTTTCATGCTCCCTTAAATTGAAGATCCGTGTTAGAAGGAGCAGAAAACCGGACCACTTTACCCAAAATCTCCTGGGCACCAGACACTCCTTGGGCACCTTCTTCCATTCTGAGGCGTGACTGTCACAGAAATAAACTCATCAGAAAAGATGTGTCCCTTTACAGTCTTGCTTTTTCTGGAGCAGAGGAATGGTTGCTTTGGTGGCAAGGTTATTTTTCAGCTTTTCTGCTTGATCAATTAAGGAAAGATTCTGTTTAGGTCCATTCAGGGGTTTTGTTACCAGACTGGAAGACAGTTAAATAGTGGCCAGGTGACTTAGGAGACCCAATCCTAAGGGAGATAACCTTACCGAAGAAGATGAGATCATTGTGCCACCTCATTTCCCACAGGGTCTAAAATGGTGGCCGGCTTAGGCTGTCCAGGCTCAAAGGCAAAATTGACAAAACCTCAAGCGAACTCGCTTTCAATTTGCAGATACTCTGAAGGCTCTTCTTAGGGAATTATCACATTACTATATTATTGTTTCTCTAATGTTCCGTGCTATTATCTTTTCCCACGTGCTCCCGTCCACCTATTCTTTTTCGCTCAGAGTTTCTACACATGGGTTTGAAAGAGCCGGGAAGAAAGAGAAAATCAAGGAAAGAAGGGTGGAGGTAGTGGGGGACCAGAAGGGTAAGAGAATGGCAGTGATCACGCAAATCTTTGGAAAGAAAGGGAGAAAAGAAAAAAAATGCAAACAAAAAAAAGACGACGAGACTACTATCATTTTAAGTGGCAAAAGGAATATTATAAATCCATATAATAGGGACATAATAGGCTTATGTCCTATCACAAGACAGTGCTAGAGGAGCTGTCTCAGAAGGGGCTACTGAGGGCCTGCAGAATATTCAGGGAAAACTTCAGAAACAGGCAATTTTTATAGGTCATTTTATTTCTCTGAGTAATGGACTTTTGCATGAAAAAGAGTTGGCTTTTTAAAAAAGGAGAGTGGGATTGACAGTACTAAAAGGGAAGAGGAAATAGGTGTGTGTGTGTCTGTGTGTGTGTGTGTGTGTGTGTGTGTGTAGTGTCATGGGAACAGAGAATGGAGGCAGAAGATAGGACATAATACTGTAATGCAAGGACAAGGCATTAGGAAGAACAGGCCTGAATTCAAACTCTAGTTTTGCTATACCGTATGAACCTCAATTCTTTCACGTGTAAAATGGGACCAATAATAAACTCCTACCTTATATAGGACACTGTGAAGGTTTAATGAGATAAGATAATTTAAAGTGTTTCAAAGTATCACAGATAAATAATGTGTGTGTGTGTGTGTGTGTGTGTGTGTGTGTTTTCACTTCCTTTCTTGTTTCTACCTAGGGATCCAGTCTGCTTGTCTTCCTTCCTTTCTCCCCCTTTCCTCTTCCTCTCTCCTTCCAACCTTTCTCTTTCCTTCTTTCTTTCTCCTTCCCTCCTACTCTCCTCCCCTGATTTTTCCTTCCTTCCTTTCTCTTTCTTCCCTCCTGCTCTCCTTTCTTCCTCCCCCTACTTTCTCCTTCTTTCCTTCCCTTCTTACTCCTCCACTTTGTCCTTCATTCCTTTCTCCCTCCTTCCCTCCTTCTTTCCTTTCTTCCTCCTCCCACTTTCTCTCTTTCTTTTTTCTCTCTTTTGGCACCTGGCAGAGAGCAGACCAGCTCAGATCTCATATAGTAGGCCAAGTAAGACTTTTTTTGTTGGAAATATATAAAGCAAATGTTTCTTACTTAGAAGATATATACAAAAAGGAATTGCTGCTCTCTTTTTGATGAGAAGCCAGGAATAAGTCTTGAGCACACAACCAACAATTATGGGGGAAAAAATCTTGATTATCTGAGTGTCAGAAGAAAGAAAGCAGAGGCCAACAGGTTTGAGCTGTGTCTAGTTATGTGCTTAGTGCTCTTCAGAATCTAGTTATTTTTGCTTGCCAACTCATGTTCCCCTGGAGCTCCACTCTTTGGTAATGTGAACTAGGGAAAAGGCAAGGCCAGGTGTCAGTCCCGGTATCCTCCCACGCTCCAGGTGTCAGTCCCGGAGAGGGAGAGGCAGTAGGGTTGCGCCCTAGGCACTGCGGGGCTACTGTAAAGCACTCCCATTTGCCATCCTTGTACCAGGGAGCTCTTCTGATCTTTACACTTTTAGGAAGGAACATCCTTAGAAGGAGGTGGTCTCCTTAGTTTATAATTCACCAACTTTGGTGCTTAGAGGGAAAGCTGAATTCTTGAGGGAGCTCATTAGTTATTTTCATTACACGTGAAGACAATATCAGTTTGATTTTTGGAAACCGTTGTAAAGCATTAGTAAGCCTCCTCCAGAATCTCTGTAAAAAGTGTACTTTTTTGCAGTATAGGCTTCAGGCTGAGCAGAACTTGCCTTTCCAGTTGAAAACTGGGAAACTTACAAAATGGGGAAGATAGAGGAGTCTAAAGAATTATTATCAGCGGAATAACCTACTGGTGAGGTTGTGGAGTAAAGGGAACGTTTGTACACTGCTGGTGTGAGTGTAAATTGGTTCAATCATTGTGGAAAGTAGTGTAGTGGTTCCTCAAAGAGCTAAAAACAGAACCACGATTAGACCCAGCAATCCCATTATTGGCTATTTACCCAAATGAATATAAATCATTCTACCATAAAGACACATGCATGAGTATGTTTATAGCAGCACTATTCATAATAGCAAAGACATGGAATCAACCTAAATGCCCATTAATGGCAAATTAGATAAAGAAAATGTGATACATATGCATCATGGAATACTATGCAGCCCTAAAACAGAATGAGATCACGTTTTTGGGTTAACATGGATGGAGCCAGAGACCATCATTCTTAGCAAACTAACGTAGGAACAGAAAACCAAATACCACATGTTCTCATTTATAAGTGGGAGCTAAATGATAAGAACACGTGGACACAAAGAGGGGAACAGACAATGGGGCCTACTTGAGGGTGGAAGGTGGAAGGAGGGAGAGGAGCAGAAATAATAACTCTTGGGTACCAGGCTTAGTACCTGGTGACAAAATGATCTGTATAACAAACTCCTATGATACAAGTTTACCTATGTAACAAACTGCACATGTACCCCTGAACCTAAAATAAAAGTTTTTAAAAAAATGAATTACTATCAGCTGAAAATGTGTCTGGTTGAAGACAAGGAAGAAACCCTGGTTTATAGTGACTTGAACAAATAGGAGTTTATTTTTCTCCTATAAGAAGTTTAGAGGCTGATGGCTGTTCCTCTTGTCTCATGGGCTCAGTGATGTAAGGGTTGATGTATCTGAGGGTCTTTTAGCCTTTTTTTTGTTCTTATTTCCTCTTAGGAGCAAGACTGGCTGCTCCAACTCCAGAAATCTTGTCAGTAATTGAGCAAAAAGGAGGGAAAAGGGGGTCACTGCTGGATACAACTGTCTTCTTTATCAGAGGAGCAAACACTTTTCTAGAAACTTTAATCACACTTCTACTTGTATCTGATTGCCTGGAACTGTGTTACATGGCTATCTCTAACTACAGAAGAGGCTAGGAAAGAAAGTAGAGGGATGTGTCAAGCATAATTTTCAAAGAAATTAAAATATGACTCTCATACAGATAAAGAATAAGTGTGTATCAGCATTTATTTAATCTGTTAATGAGGCAACCAGCAGGATAGGTAAAGATGGTTAGAAGGAAAATTTGAGGAATAATTTGCAGAAATAAGTTTGCTAGGTTAGAGATGAAACTGGTTAATGTCCAGTAGGACAATAAAACCATAACTTTGATGTTATGTTCTCCAATGGACAAAATCATTGGCATGTCTACTACATAAAAGTATATATTAATTAGTATGTAATGTCACAGAATATGGGCCCTAATTAATAATAAAAAATTAAAGATATATTCTCCTAGAGAATTAAATAATCCATGGGTGGGCCCATTAGACAATGCTGCAGTATGACATTACCAGAACATGAGTGATCTTTTTGCCTTATTTCTAAGTTTTGGAAAAGTTTTCTTAAGTCAGGTAGGGGAATTGGTGTTGGGTTCATCAGCTTATCATGTGTGCTACAGGGACACTTGTGCAGGTGGCATGGTAAGAATCAACATTTGTTATTGGATTTTATGGGTCATTTTGGGTCATGAAGTTTCTGAAAAGGTGGGACAGATATTCCAAATACTTTCAAAATTCATGTATTAGTGTCCTACTTTTGAAAGTTGAGCACCAAAACAAACTTAAAACCATTACATTGAGAGGTATATCTTTTCATTAGAAATGGATCCTGCACCTCACAGAAGAATTTGCCACCAGGATTATATCTATTAATAACTACTTCTCTGATTTTGAAATATTTGATTTATAAAAAAGTTTGATTACTTCAGCTTTCCAGGAATACATCTCTTGCATGGAGTACAACACACTTGAATCTGAATTTTGTTATTGTCTGAAGACATCTTTCTTCCTGTCATAATTGTAGAACGCTTTCTTTAAATTGTATTTGTAAGGCTTGCTTTGGAAGCTCCGCAAATCTCCCAACCACAAAGATATTATGGAAAGGGTTTCCCATTGAAAGGAAAAAAAATGTATATTCTTCTAATGTCTGCTGGACTTTTTATGTTGTTAGAATTCAGTCAGAATTGGAAAGGTCTCCTCACTTCTACAGGGAATAAAATAAATTGATTTATGATTTTTAACAAGCATGGCTGAGTAAGGAATTGTGCCTATATAATTTCAAAGTTATAAAAAGATATTAATCATAATTAAATTTCCTCTAAGAAGACATTTGAAACAGAGATCAGATGCCAGGCTAATTGATTACACAACTATATGATAGTCACCCTGACAGAAGCAGGGATAGAACAGTTTAGACTCAGTGTCCAAATATTTAATGCCTGGTGGGAAGCAGGGAAATGGAACAAAGGCTGTAATGAGAAATAATAGAAATCAGCTAGAAGGGCAATGGACATGTCCCTCTTGATTATGTAGTACGTAAAGAGAAAAAGTGATTAATAGAAATAAAAGAATGAGAAGCAGGAATGACATTTTTTTTTTCTCAGCTGCAGACAGAAACTACACACTTGTAAAGGTCATGTCCAGCCATTTAGAAATAAAATATCCATCTTAAAGAAAAGTAATGTTGCTTTAAAATGGAAATGCAGAGACTTTATGTGCTGCCAGATTTCTGAATTCTTGTGTTCCTTTTAGTTGTAAAATAGCATAGTTTTCAGTCAGCTAAACTTTTCTGTATAAAACCAGTGGACCAAATAGTTTTTAGTAGATCTAGCTTGGAATTGCTTAAAAGGAATAGTGGTTTTGATTTTCTGAGTTCTTATATTTTAAGGCTCTTTCTTTTCTTCTGATGTGGAATTAAGTGCCCATGGACTGGAGAGAAAAGGGACAAAAGAAAGTGTTTTTTATGTGGTGAGATGTTGTCTGGAGTGGTCTGGAATGGGTGTCAGAATGAACACTAATTTACCTGAAGCTGCCAAAAGGACTTTTTTCCTAATCGTTTTCATGAGCTAACCATGTGGTTGGCATTTCCTTTTTTGATCTTTGTCCCATGGTGTTACACATGGCATTATAAACCTGGGAGGGGAAGGACAGGGGAGAGACTGCCCTGGTAGAACTATCTGTTCTTCTTACACTAACCATCCATTTCTGCTGTTTGACGAATACTGCATTCATCTTTGGCAGTGACCTCTCTTGCACTCCATTACTGACTGGTGTGTTTAAAAGCTCTGGTACCTTAGATGGATGCTTCTAGAGAGACACTTCCTAAACTATTAGTAGCTCCCAGGGAGAAAATTTTGTTTCTGCCCAGCGTCCGTTTTCACTTTCTCATTTTCTTTTTCTGTCTGGAGAGCTCAGAGCACAGTTTTCTCCTAAGGGCTTAATTGTACTGTTCTGTCCTCCACAACTGTTCCATAGGTGGCTGTTGAATTTAGGACACCCCATTTGTCTTGAGAGCTTCTCTTTTGGGAAGGCATGGAGACAGCCAATATTTGCTGCATTATAGCTTAGGACACGGAAATGCAGGGAAAGGATGCTAGCCTGAAGTCATGTGGAGAGTTAAAGCCTGAGACCCACCCGGAACTCAGGTCTTTGACTTGATTGACTGCACTCATGCTTATATTGCTTCTCAATGAATACGCACACACTTAGGTTGCATAATGCCACTCTTCTACTGACTCCCATGCCTATCCAAAAAAAGAATCTCCAAAGACAAATAAGATGCTCAGTGTGGATGCATGGAGGGCTCACCCTTTGTTTAGGAAGGAATCACTGAGAAAGCTCAGTAATCATGTATGCAAAGCTTGCTAATGAGGCAATTAGCACAAAGTAGATGGTATTCTAGGTTGTAATTTGATATTTTAAAATGTGAACTTTCTCTGTTATTCCTTCCAAATGGAGAAATGCACTATACACACATCACACATTGAGACCCCTATAAGTACGTGATGCTCGTTTTAGGTGATGGATTGAAAGATTTATGAATCTTAGCAATAGAAGGGATTTTAGACATGAACTGATTAGTGTGAAATATACTAAGGATTCATCTCCCTTAACTCAGGCATTCTACTTCTAGTATATTTTAAATTGTAGGCTCTTCTGATTGTCATGTGAATCACACTGAACTTGAGGTCCAGCAAGACCCCTAGCTCATTTTCTTATAGACTATCGTTAGGCCAGTTTTCCCTTATCTTGCATTTTTGCAGTTGAAATTTTAGATCCGAGAGCTGCCTTTACATGTCCTTATTACGTTTCATTTTCCTGAACAGTAAAAGTAATTTTGAATTCCTATCCTGTCATCTATCAAAAAATCTTGGTGTCATTCTTGGCTCCTTGCTTCTTCACACAACTTATTCTCTGTTACCTCAGCTGTAAAGTCTATTGAATGCAGTTACTTCTCACACGTTTGCTATTATCATATAGCCTAAGCCACTGTCATCTCCTGCCTGCAGTGACGTTATTAATAGCCCTACCTGGCCTTTCTGCTTCCACCAGTATTCTCCTAGATCATTTCCTCCTCCATTGATATAGGTTACGTAATTTCCTCCTGAGAAAGGGCACAGACACATGAAGAACTAGCAGCCTCAGTCATGGGTCAAAGGTAAATACAAAGCCCAATTTGCTGGGTTTCAGCAAAAAGTCACTTGTCAGTTGCAGCAGCTCTGGGTCAAGAAGGGGAGGGACACAATGCATGTCAAAGGTGTCCTCATTGTGATGTCCCTTGATCCAGGCATGGCTCTCTGTTTCAAGGGCACATAACTTCTCTCTTTTTTATTTTGCATGATTTGAGCTCAAACAACACAATGATTTTACTGATAGTTGGAAATAAAAATGTATAATCAGTGATTGAGGATGTGACCTGAGTGAGTTCCCAACACTGTGATTGAGACCACACAATGATGTGGCTATAGTTGCATGACTTGGTGACAAAGAAGTGAATGTTCAAGTGCCAGGACACATCAGAAAGACCGCTGACAAATAAAAAGAAAAAATATAAGGAGACTACCAGACTTCCTGTTGTCTGCCACCCAACAGAAACCAGATGGTCAGAGCATATAATTGAAACCTGTCTCCTGAGCATTACTGCCACTTACAGAGGGAATAAAACAGTAGCCACGTGTAAAACAGAACCAGACCTGGCCAAGAACCAGTCTTAATCCAGAAACTGAAAGACAAACAGAAATAGAAACTGAGTCACAGAGAGTTAAAGTTATGTCTCCACAGCTTTTTATTAAAGAAGCTGAAAAAGACAAACTTGGGTGAAACAGGTTGAAGTGGTATATTTCTCAAGTAATATATCTTATTTAGCTCCAGTGGGTGGAAGAAAAACTCAGAAATAAAAGCAATAAGAAAACAAAAGGATTTTTACTTACATGTTTTGCAAGAAAGACCAGCCTTCAGAACTGGCTGTCCAGGTAAAGGACATGGCAAGCGTTTATGGAAAGAAACTCTTCAAGGTTATCATTAGTTAACTGTTCATGATGGGAAATGATAGTAGTTTTCTCACATAATTATTACATCTGCAGGGTCATCACATATCTGCCAATGCTGGCATCGCAAAAGTCAGGGGCAAATATGTTCACTAATGACTTAGCAATTTCTGAGAAAGGGCTCGAAGTCTTATTTATTTTGAGGACTAATTCTAGATAGGAAATTCCTATTTTTAAAGTTTACTTCATGATGTAAAAGTACTTCTTAAAAAACGTGCTCCCCCACCAGCCCTGACTGTGGTATGTGGTGTGTTTGGTCACTATGATGGAAGGGCAAAGTGTTAGTTTTGCTTATTCATTATGTTTATTAGATTTTTGTTTAATGTCTATCCTCTGCCTTTAGAATGAAATCTCAATGAAAGAAAAGACCTGGTGTTTTTTGTTTTCTGCTGTATCCCAATGCTTAGAACAGTATTTTGGTACATAGTAGGTAAGTATGCAATAACTATTTGCTGAATGAATGAATGGACTGGAGGTAGCAGGTCTTCATTTCAGCTTTGGGTTGTCCCTGAATTTGATAAAACTACTTTCTGTGTCTTCATTCTAGTTGTTGACAATGCCAGTGAACATTAAAGGCAGAATCTTTGAGCAGATCAACATTAGTGGAAAATAATCCAATAATTGACAGCTCTTGGGGACAGTTAAAGGAGTGATTTCTCCCATACCAATGTCTCCACATTCTTTGAAGGCTTCATCTACTTCCATTAAAGTAGATGAATTGGTAGAAGAGATTTCACTTAGGGTTATGAGTGAGACAAAACCAGATAGCAATGTCTGCTTCAGAAAAATCCCTACAAGGTAAGAGTTGATTCCCTCTCCTTCCACACATGGCTGAGTCTAGACAGTACTCTTCACTGTATTGACTATTGTCAGCATCCTATTAGAAAGTCTGATTTATGGAATTAAAGTTATTTTTTTCATTAAATAGTTTTAAAAATGTTAAAATTAGTTTCATCATAAATTAACCACCTATTATCAATAAGTTATTAGGCTAGGGATTAGATATAAAAAATAAGGGATATATGACTTCTGCCTTGAAAGAGCTAAAAGTTTTATGGGAAGAACCCTGTATAAATAATCATGATTGTGTGTTGAAAGTGTTTACCATGTGCTATGGAAGTACTCAACAAGACTAGTTAGGGAAGAAGAAAAGCCTCTGTTTACATTATTCAGGTCATTCATGATAGGGGCTGTCATGAAGGCAGAGGTAGTGGTTATAGAGAAAAGAAGACAGAAATGAAAAATGTCAAAGCATTAAATGTTTATAGCAAAATTATTGAGCTGCTCCTATATGACACACATTAGGCTAAGTACTGAATTAGAGAGATGAATAAAACATAATCTCAACCTTCTGTGGTAGACGGACATGAAAATAAATACATAGATGAAGGTATGTATATATGCTATGAGCTCAAAGAGGAGGGTAAAGTGGCAGGTGGTGGGAGGGGAGATTATTGATGTGCTGTTGAACTGTCTCAATATAAATTTCCCAGATGGACCAGGTTGAGGACGTCATCCTAAGAAGAAGAGAATGTGTTTAGGCAAAGAGGTTCTGGAAAAGTTGAGTCACTTCTACTTGAGGTAATAAACATAGGAGAAGATTTAGATAAGTTTACCATTTAGCTTTTGCTGTGCACCAAACCACCCCAAAACTTAGTGGCTTAAAACAACAACTATTTATTTATTTCATGATTCAATGGACCAGCAATTTGGGCTGAGCTCTGATGGGTGGTTCTTCTGGTTTTAGCTGGGATCACTTATATATCTTCCATTGCTCCCAGGGTGGGTGGTGATAGCTGATCTAGGATGGCCTTGGCTGGGATGACTCATTTCTGCTCTGTGTGGTATTCTATCACCCTGTAGGTTAGCCCTGGCTTATTCATGTAGCCACTGGGTAGGATTTCAAGAGTGAGCAGAAATGTAGTCAACTCTTCTGAGGCCTAGGATAAAAACTTGTACAGCATCACTTCTGTGGCATTTTGTTGGACAAAGCAAGTCATACAAGATTAGCCTAGATTTATGGAGTGGGGAAATAGGCTTCACATCTTGATGGGAAGAGCTCAAAATTCACATTGCAAAGAGCATGGATTCAGGGAGGTGTGAACAGCTGTGACCCTTTTCGCTATTTACTGCAATATGTTTGAAAATGGAAAAGAAAGATACTGATGAGTTCTTTTCTCTGCAAATGAGAAATGGGGTAGAAAGCTTGAGGAAAGTGAGGAATGTTTGGAGTACCAAGTTATAAAGAATAGAATAGGGGCATGATCAAACAAAATGCATAGTTTACTAACATGGAGGGTTCAATTGTGAATGGAAACTATACATTGACTTGAAACCATACATTGGAAACCAATCATTATGTTTAGGCAGTTTTCTCCCCTGTTGACTGCAATTAACAGCAAGGATTTACTTGTATCACCATGACTATAATGGCTTTCTCATAACATGCTTGTAGAATGCTGGCCAAGACTGGAGTTGACTCTTGTAGCATTATTTAGTGATTTATGTAAAATGACTTGGTGGGGATTTCAAACTAAATTCATTGGAGAGTTTTAGTGGAAGAGTGAAGTGATCTGACTTAACATTTCAAAAGGAGCAAGTGGTGGCTGTCTTGAAAATAGACTTTACCCTTGAGATGTGAATTAAAGGCAGAAGCTGAGAGACCAGTTAGCAGGCTGTTGCAATAGTGCAAAATAGAAGGGCTGGAGGTAAGCAGTGCAGTTGGTGAGGAGTGGTCTATCTTTTTTTTTTTTTTTTTCCTAAAGAGATGAGGCCTCCCCTGTTGCCTATGCTGGAGTGCAGTTGTGCGATCTTAGCTTATTGTAATCTTGAACTCCTGGGCTCAAGTGATCTTTCTGCCTCAGCCTCCCAAGTAGCTGGCTACAGGCCCATGCCACCATGCCTGGCTAATTAAAACAATTTTTTTAGAGATAGGGGTCTGTGTTGCCCAGGGTGGTCTCAAACTCCTGGGCTTAAATGATCTTTCCACCTCAGCTTTCTGAGTAGCTGGGATTACAGGCACATGCCACTGCACCTGGCTCAACTTTTAATGCTTTGATCGAAATTATTTTCAGGGCTTATCACATAGATGGTACCATGTTTTCTCTTGGTTCTCTCAAGGAACTTTCTTCACAAGTTTTTTAGCAGTGTATCTTGAACAACCTCTGGTATATGAATGATCTTTGAGTTTACACTTGAAAAACAAGGATATGAGGAAGAGAATGAGGTGGAAATAAGAACATTACTGAGTCTGATTTGTGCTGGGCCTGGCTCTAGGCACTTTGCCTATAATATTAGTCAAGGAAAAGAGAACATCTTGCCAAAAGTACTGCTTTGGTTTTCAGCTTGTTTGGTTTTATCCTGGTCAAAGAAATTGGACTAGTTTGGCAAACTCTGTTGTAAGATTTTCATGATTAGGCCAGGAGAGTGAACCATGCTGTTCAAATATTTATTGAGCACGATGTGCCAGCTACAGTGTAGGTGCTGGGGATATGAAGACAATTATTTGCAGTAACAGCCCTCAAGTAACAGTCTTTTGGTCATACAGATAAGCCTGCAAGTAATTTTAACACATGGCTATGGGTGCACATGAGACAAGCATCTAAGTCAGCTTTGGGACACCAGACAAGAGAGGGATTCCTGGAGGAGGAAGACCAGAAAGATGAATAGGAATTACTTGGGCAAAAGTGAAGGAGTAAGACCATAGTATTTCAGACTGAGAGAACAGAATGTGCAAAGATTGGGAGATGAGAAAGAGATAAATTCAGAGTGCCTCAAACGAAGGATGATGAGAAGTTGTGAAAGATGAGACCAGATTAGATATACAGGCCCTTGTAAGCCACAAGACTTGCACGATATAATTCTTCCATCAAGTTCCTGTTCCCTGGCCTGTTTTGCTTTGTTTGGTTTTGTTTGAGCTGCTTGGATTTTCCTATTTTCTATCAATAAGGATGTTAGAAATGAATCAAGATGACGCAGGATGCACTATCAGCTGCTGCAGATTTATTACTGATCTTAACAACCTCTGCTCTTAACTTGCCGACTTTAGTGTTTGCTTCTATTGTTTATTCTCGATGAGGACGTAAAGATACCACAGAACAAAGACCCTGCCACTGCAGCTTCCAACTTGTAGTAGATAACATGAAAACAAGACACATGTACACATATTATTGGTGAGTCTATTTTCTTTCTTGTCTTTTATCTCCATCGTTTTATTCTTATTTTATTGGAATCACTCTCCTGTGATGACCAGGGCAGAAACTATGCCTCACGTCAGCCCTGGAAACACATCGAGTCTGTTCATAAAGACTTCATAAAGGGATAGGGACTCTAGGTGAAGGAGAAAATGCAAACTTCAGTTTAGTAAAAACTTCTGCTTGAAGAAGGATACTTGATAACAGCGACAACAATACATTCTCTGTCTCCTCTCTCTCAAAATCCTCCAGCTTGCTCTGAGTCAGCCTCATCCTGTCCTTCCAGCCCATCCTCATGCTACCCTGCAGTGAGAGATGTTAGACCCCTCATTTATTCCTAAAGAGACTTTGCCTCTGGAAGCAATTTTACAGGTTATCTGGTTTATTGTTCCCCTTCCCACCCAAACCACATCTTCCGAGAGGTTAAAGAACTTGTCTAAGGGCACAGGCCCGGTGACTACAGGGTCTAGATGAGCCCTTTGACTTGGAGCTGGGGGTTGTGCCCTTTGTCTGTTGACTCTCATCAGAGGCAGAAATCAAATGATGAAAAACAGCAGTCTCAAGATCCTGTGAGTTTTCACTTGAAGTGACTACTTGTTGAGGACATTTAGACAGCTGGATATTTTTGTTAAAGCAATTGGTCCCTAGACTGTCATGCAAATATATAAAATAGGGCAAATGGTATAAATCCTGACATTAACATAGGGATATTGAAAAATGATTAGTTACTGAGCAAAGTGTTTTGCTATAGGTACTCCTTTAATTTTCTAGGAAAAAATATATACATAAACATTAACATGTATATAAATAAAATATATACCTACTATATGTCTATATATGAATATCTATATATCTTTCTGTCTCTCTATCCATCTAAGATTTACATGCAACTTTTGTAGGAAGCTAATGCAAGTGAGGCCTGTTCATGGACCAGGATTTTATAACCCATTCTAACTATGTTAAAAGGCTCAATGAAAGTTTTTGATTTTCATGCTAGACTCTGCAGCAATTTGCGGCAAGTCAATCATGGCTTATCCTATAGAGTTCCAACTGCGTGTGTGAGCCAGCAAACATGGGATTTGGGCAGGAAATAGGAGATGCTTATGTTATGTGGGGGTGAGAGTGGATATGGCTTACTCTGTCATGACAACACTCTGGCAAGCTTTTCTTAGAAAAGGTTACTTTGAATCTTTAGGCCAGGACCTATTCTGTGATCATTATAGCTTTTCAAGTTCTGATATCTATGTATCTCTTCAGTAGGCCCCTGTATGTCTTAGAATTTTAACTCTTTATGATGCTGTGATAAGTAGGTAAGCAGTGGGAGGCCACCATAACCATTTCTTCTTGGAGAGTCAGAAGGATAAAATTTCTTAGTCTATTCAGACAACTTAGACCTGTTTTAACAAAAATAGAAAAATCTTAATGCCTAAAAAACATTGCTAGTGAAAATTTACTAAATATATCCAGCAAATTTTCAAACTATAAAAAAATCTAGTGATGTTTTAAAGATGTTTAAAAATAGGTTTTAATATTATTTTAGCATCAAAGAAACATACATCCTTTAAAATTACAATAAATAGTGGGGATCAAAGGCAACTGCTTACTGAAGAATAAGATTACAGTGATATCAATGATATGGTTCTTTCTCAAATCCAGGAGTTCAGTCTATGAATCACCATTCTGTGAGATTAGTGAGATGAGTCACTGTACAGCATTAACTCACTTTTTCTGTAACTTATCCTGTCCGTTAGGATAGGCTAGGTGAAGTGATGGTTAACAAACAACCCTTACATTTTAGTAGCTTAATATAACAAAACTTTATTCTTTCTCGTGCTACAAGACCAGTGAGAATTGGCAGGAGGGTTCTGCTAATCATAGTTACTCAGAAACTCAGACTGATAGGGATTTTAACTCAATATGAGCTTCCATGATCCCTAAGAAGGGTGAATGGCATCCGGTAGAGTCTCATCTTAGTAATTAAATGCTTCTGCCTGGAAGAGACACATATCACTTCTACTCACATTTCACTTGCCAAAGCAAGTCATGTGCCCACACCTAGTCTAAGGAATCAGAGAAACACAGTCCCACCAAGGGCCTGGAAAGAAGAAAACTACCAATGATACAGTTGTATTACTATAGGAGCACATTGAATTGGTAAGATATAATCCCTAATACTTTTCTCTCGTCTTGGCATTTTCAACAAATGAAATAAGAAAGTGATATTTTCCAGTGATAAAAGATTTTTATTTAAAAGGCTGAGTAGGTTATTTTAAAACACCCTTATTTATTGCTTCTATGTAGTTAAAATGTATGGCCCTTGAGCCCATAATCATTTAATTTATTTATGTCATGCCCAGAAAGCTTACTTAAATATTGAATTGAATTGTTAGTTTTATAATTCCTAGAGTTTGAATTACTCTGTGCTCATTAGATTTCTTCTAGAATTAACATTTTTTTCAATACTTGTGAGTTTCTCACAGAAAAAAAAAACCCACTTGTACACAACAAAACAACCAGAGCCTTAAATCCTAAAGGCTATAGCTTATTGAACACTTACTATGTGAAAGACATATTAGTAGGTACTTTATGTAAGTTATCTCATTTAATCTCCCCAGTAATTCCATGAGATTGGTATCATGATCCCTATTTTACAGGTATGAAAACAGGGACTCATAATACTTAATCAACTAACCTAGGGACATTTGATTTCAATCACTTTGACTCCACATCCCAGCCTCTGTCCACTGTACTTTGCAGCTTCTGTTACCTATATCAATTCTGTAGCATAGCAACAGTTTTCATCTACATGGGCTGATAGATTTGCTGATGTTGTTGTTCCTAATAATATATACATAGGCAGACCTTCTAGAACATTACAACTATGATAAGGGCCCTAGAGCTACATGAGGAGGTGGCATGACTTGGTGGTTAAAAGCACAGACTTGGGAATCAGCTGGTCTGATGGTTACTAAACCTCTCCTGGCCTCAAGTTTTCTGCTCTGTAAAATGGGAATAATAATAGTACCTTACCTACGTTATGATTTATGAGGATTAAATGAGCTATTTTTGTAAAAATGGTTAGAACAGTGCCTAGAACATAGTAGGTGTTGTACAGTTGTTTTACATTAAGTAAAATCTGGGACACACAGACACTGTGGTTCTTTTGGTTAATGGTGAAGCTCAATGTGGCTATAAAGGCAGTGAATATGCTTGCCCTAGAATGGAGAAATGGTTTTCAGAGGAGTCGTGTATGTTCTTTGGGACTTTGAAGAGAGGGAGTGGCATGTGGTCAACCCACTTCCACTGAAGAGGTTGAGTTTTGGTTTGGGGACTTTTTTACTTTCCTCGTTAAGGGCAACATAAGCAGCATTTCAGGGGATGGGCAGGCGGCTTTCTTCTGCTGGCTGGCTGACAGTGCAGGTGCTGCTGGAGCAGCAGGTACTACAGAGCCAGTGTTCTCCAGTAAGCCCTCCGCCACTGTTCTTTGCTTGTTTTACCCTTGAGGATGGCCTGCATGGAGGTAAGAATATAGGGAGAGTATGAACTTTTCTTATGCCAGCCTGTAATTCTAAAAACAGTGAATTCTGAGATAATTTTGATCTCAGGGTATGGGACTGGGCATTTTGAAAGCTGGATTATAGTTCAGTCCAAGCTGCTGACAGCTTTGCCTCCTCAGGGACTTTTATGAAGTGCCTACTGTAAGCTAGTCATTGTGCTAGGTTTACAAACATTATTATTATTTTTTAAAGTCATATATAGGCAACCCTATGAAATATGTTTATTTTCCTCTTTTTTTTTTTTTTTTTTTTCAGTTAAGGAAAAACCAGACTTAGAGTGGTTAAATGACTGCCCAAGGCCAGCTAGCTGGTAAGGGGAACAGGATGTAGTTTGAACTCTTGTCCACTCTTTCCACTCGAACATGGGATCGAAGGGGGAGTCTGCTCCATTTCTATGAGTGAATTGTTTTGAAAATTAAAAATTGCCATGTGTGAGTGTGAGTGTGAGTTTTGGTGAGGCGGAGGTGATGAGGTAGATGTTGCCTTTAAAAAAAACTAAAGGGTTAGAAAAAATGAACGTCTTTTGTCATTAAAAAAAAAATTGAAACCCTGAACAACAAAGAATTCCCAAGAGAGTAGGGGCAGGAAACCAAGAATACCTTTTTTAGGCAGATGGAAGCAATCCAGTTTTTGACAAGAAAAAAAAAAACTATAATCTTCAATTACATTTGGTAGAAGAAATTGTGGAAGTCATCTGTGGTGAGGCTCTATCTACTTTTAGGTGGTTGGCCTTTCTTCTACCCATTTTCTTAGACAGGCTCTACTCTAGAACAGATGTCATAGAGTTACTTGGCTAAAACAGATCAATACCCCATTTAGGCCCCTAAAGAGAATGCTTCATTACTTGGAAAAATTGGGGAATGAGTTTCTTGGGAGAAGGAACTCTTTGGGTCTCACCCACCTAGCACAGTACCTCATGTGCAGTAAGTTCTTAATGAATGTATGAAACTACCGAAGGCCATCAAGCAGTTCTTGATGATTTGAGCATTTTTTTCTCTATACCCTCATGGTTAAATTTGCAATTTATTTCTCTTCTTTTTTTTAATTTTAATTTTTTTTTAAGAGACAGGGTCTTGCCCTGTTGCCCAGGCTGGTGTGCAGTAGTATGCTCACAGCTCACTGCAGTCTTGGACTCCTGGGTTCAAGCAATCCTCCCATTTCAGCCTCCCAAGTAGCTGGGGCTATAAATGTGAACCACCACGCACAGCTAATTATTTTAAATTTTTGTAGAGACCAGATCTTGCTTTGTTGTTTAGGCTAGGCTGAAACTCCTGAGCTCAAGTAATTCTCCTGCCTTGGCCTCCGAAAGTGCTGGGATCATAGGCATGAGCCACTGTGTCTGGTCTCTTTCTTCCTTTAAAGTCATGGACAGGACAGATACTAAGTAAAACTCAGCTAAGAATATTCACTAATGCAATCTGAAAGGAGCTCTAGTATTTAGTAGGAATATCCTGATTTATGTTTTCGTCTTTTATATAGTGAAATAGGTAATTTTCTATTTTGATATTTATTTGGTATATTTGAAGTTTTTCCTAAACTTTGTTCATAGGATGACCACCCAGATTTGTGCTATTTTACTATAGTGACTTAAACTAGATCATGATAGCCATTGTGAAGTTACATTACTAACAACAACACTGACTGTGACAGCAACAATAACAAAAAACGGGAGAGTTGTTTTATTTGTATGTTAATGGAAACGTAATGTATCTACTTATATATATTTTTTCAGGTTAGGAATAACATTGTTGTAGAATCAGTGAAACTTAAATTAAATCATTAGAAAATAAGTTCCATTTTATGTATGTTTTTATTTTTCATTTCTGAATTTAAATCTTTTACCTTTTGTATCGTTATGCTCTTTATTCATTTTGTAAAGTTTTAAAAAATTGTGGTAAAAGATACATAACATAAAATTTACTTAACCATTTTTAAGTGTACAATTCAGTACAATATAATGTGAATATATTCACATTGTTATACAACAGATCCCCAAACCTTTCATCTGGCAAAATAGAAACTCTGCACATTAAGCAACAACTCGCCATTCCTCCCTCCCCTCGGCCTCTGGCAATCACCATTCTGCCTTCTGTCTCTATGAATTTGACTACTGTAGGTCCCTCACCTAAGCTGAATCATACAGCATTTTTTTGTGACTAGCTTATTTCACTTACAGTAATATCCTCAAGTTTCCTCTATGTTACAGCATATGTCAGAATTTACTTCCTTTTTAAGGCTAAACAAAATATTCCTTTGTATGGATTATACCACATTTTGTTTATCTGTTCATCTTATTTTTTGAGACAGGATCTCACTCTGTTGCCCAACCTGGAGCGTGGTGGTATGATCATGGCTCACTGCAACCTCTGCCTCCCGGGCTCAAGTGACCCTCCCACCTCAGCCTCCTGTATTCGGGAGGCTGGAACTACAGGTGTGTGCCACCATGTCCAGCTAATTTTTTTTTTTTTAATATATATTGTAGAGACGGGGTTGCATCATGTTGTCTAGGCTGGTCTTACACTCCTGGACTCAAGCGATCTTCCCACCTCGGCCTCCTAAACTGTTGGGATTACAAATGTGATTCACTATGCCTGGTCCCATGTGTCTGTTGATAAACTTTTGGGTTGCCTCTCCCTTTTGGTTATTGTGAATAAGGCTGCTATAAACATGGGTGTGCAAATATCTCTTTGAGACCCTGCTTTCACTTCTTTTGGGTATCTACTCAGAAGTGGGATTGCTGGATCAGATGGTGATTGCATTTCTAATTTTTTCAGGAAGCACCATGATGTTTCTGATAGCTTTTTCTTATTCACTTTGAGTTATTTTTAACTTTAACCAAAGTAACATGTGCATATAAACAATGAGATAATGCTGAAAGGATTTAGGTGCTCTACCCGTACACAAAGTAGTTATATCACAAATTTTAAGTGATCAGTGTTTACATTATTATGCCTTATAAATATTTTCCCTGATGAACCCATCAGTCAAACATATGACATGTTTCCTTTCTTGTATTAATTTTTTTTTCAGATTTACTATAACATTCCAGGATAATCAGTGAAATTAAACTCAGTCATTAAATTATGATGCCTATTTATTTATTTATTTACGATGTTTCTTTTTATTATTCTTGGAATTGTTAACGTCTCATTTTTCATTTGCTTTGTTTTAGTACCTATTGCTAGATTTCCCAAATGCTTCAAGAGAGCTGCCAAACGCCCATCATTAGTCTTTTTTTTCTGATGCTCAAGAACTTCATTCATTTTCCAGTTATGCTGTTTCCCTCAGCAGTCTTTCTCCTGTAGCTCTCTGCCTTTTTGTTCCACTCTTGCTTGGTGAGGTCTAGGCTTGAAGCACAGCTGATGTCCTGAGAATTCTCTTAGGACATCTTGTGTGTCAGATTCTATGCTTCTTAGTTCTCCTGTCTTATGCTTACTTTTGCTTCACCCCACCCTGCTTTTTTTCTTTCTGGAAACTTTTAGAATCTTTATTCCTGGTGTGAGTCTTTCTTCATTTGTTGTGCTTGGGACATAGACCCTTTAAATTTGAGCGCTTGTGACACTCTGTTTGGAAATTTTTCTTGTATTATGTCTTTGTGAGATCCTCCCCTCTGTTTTTCTCTGTTCTCTCATAATGGAACTTGTATTATTTCTTTGTCTTTTTTTAATTTATAAAGAAAAGAAGTTTAATTGGTTCATGTTTCTGCAAGCTGTACAGGAAGCATAAGCAGGCATCTGTGTCTGTGGAGGCCTCTGCAAGCTTACAATCATGGCAGAAGGAGAAGTGGGTGCTTGCAGGTCACATGGCAAAAGGAGGATATTTCAGTGAATGATTCCCTAATTTTCTTATTCATCTCCTATTTTCCATTTCTTTGTCTGTTTGTTCTACTTTTGGAGATTTCCTCAACTGAGATCACATTCCAAACTTTATTTTTTATTTTGCTTTCACATGTATTAAAAAATTTCCAATATTTTCTTAGCCCTTATGTCTATTTTTTTAAAACAGCCCTCCTTTTTATTTCATGAATACACTACATTCTTTTAACTCTCCATGGACATTTAATTTGGATTTAATAAATTATTATTATTATTTTAATTGCACATGATATTTGTGCATATTTATGGGGTACATGTGATATTTCAGTACATGTATATAATGAGTAATAACCAAATCAGAGTAATTAGCATATCCATCACCTCAAACATTTATCATTTCTTTGTGTTGGAAACATTAAAAACTCTCTCTTCCAGCTATTTTGAAATATACAATAAATTGTTAACTATAGTCATCCTACTGTGCTATAGAACACTAGAACTTACTCCTCTTACCTAGCTGTAATTTTGTACCTGTTAGCCAACCTCTCTGTATCCCTCCCTCCCTTATACACTTCACAGCTTGTGGTAACTACTATTTTACTCTCTATTTCTATGAGATCAATTTTTTTTTAGCTTCCACGTATGAGTGAGAACATATAGCATTTGTCTTTCTGTGCCTGGCTTATTTCACTTAAAATAATGGCCTCCAGGCTCATCCATGTTGCTACAAATGACAGGATTTCATTCTTTTTTTATGGCTGAATAATATTCCATTTTGTGTATGTACTACATTTTCTTTATCCATTCATCTGTTGATAGGCACTTAGGTTGATTCAATATCCTGTCTATTGTGAATAGTGCTGTAATAAGCATGGAAGTGTAGCTATCTCTTTCACCTATTGATTTCCTTTCTTTTGGATATATACTCAGTGGGATTGCTGGGTCATATGGTATGGTATTTCTATTTTTAGTTTTTTGAGGAAACTCCATACTGTTTTCTATATGGCTGTACTAATTTGCATTCCCACTAATAGTGTATAAGTTTCCCCTTTATCTGCATCCTCACTAGCATTTGTTATTTTTTGTCCTTTTGATAATAGCCATCCTAACTGGGATGAGATGTTATCTCATTGTGGTTTTAATTTGCATGTCCCTAATGATTATTGATGTTGAGCATTTTTCTTTTACTTTTCTTTTTTTGAGACAGGGTCTCACTCTGTTGCCCAGGCTGGAGTACAGTGGTGTGATTAAGGCTCACTGCAGCCTTGAACTCCCGGGCACAAGTGATCCTCCTGCCTCAGCCCCCCCAGATAGCTGGGACTACAGGTGCACACCACCATGCCTAGCTAATTTTTTTTGTATGTATAAGTATATATATACACACACACACACACACACACACACACACATATATATATATATTTTTGTAGAGGTGGAGTTTCACCATGTTCACCATGTTGTCCAGGCTGGTCTCAAACTCCTGAGCTCAAGCAATTCACCTGTCTTGGCCCCCAAAGTGCTGGGATTACAGGCATGAGCCAGCATGCCCAGCTGAGCATTTTTCAATATACCTGTTTGGCCATTTGTATATCTTCTTTTGAGAAATGACTATTCAGATTATTTACCCCTCTTAAATTCTGATTTTTTTTTTCTGTTGAATTGTTTCCGTTCCTTATATATTCTGGATATTAACCACTTATTAGATGGATAGTTTGCAAATATTTTCTTTCATTCTGTATGTTGTCTTTTCACTCTGTTGATTATTTCCTTTGCTGTGCAGAAGGTTTTTAGTTGGCTATAATCCCATTTGTCTATTTTTGTTTTTGTTGCTTCCGCTTTTGAGAGCTTATCAAAACAATCTTTGCCAGGCCCAATATCCTGAAGCATTTCCCTAGTGTTTTCTTCTAGTTTAATAGTTTTATAGTTTCAGGTCTTATATTTAAGTCTTTAATCCATTTTGATTTGATTTTTTTATATATGGTGTGAGATAAGGTCTAGTTTTATTCTTCTACATATGGATATTCAGTCTTCACAGAACCATTTATTGAAGAGACTGTCCTTTCCCCAATGTATGTTCTTGGAACCTGTGTTGAAAATCAGTTGGCTGTCAATACATTGATTTATTTCTGGGTTCTCTATCCTGTTCCATTGATCAATGTGTCTGTTTTTATGCCAGTACCACACTGTTTTGGTTACTATTGCTTTGTAGTATATTTTGGAGTCAGGCAGTATGATGCCTCCAGCTTCATTCTTTTTGCTTAAGATCGCTTTGGCTATTTGGATTCTTTTGTGGTTCCATATAAATTTTAGGATTGTTTTTTCTATTTCTGTGAAGAATATTGTTGGTATTTTGATAGGGCTTGCATTGAATCTGTAGATGGCTTTGAGTATTAGGGGTGTTAAAAATTTCTCTTTTCCTTTCCTTGCAGTTTATTCATTTATGCCAAGTTCTTTTTCTACTTGTGTTTATGATTTCACTTTGTGCTGAAGTTTTTCCTCAAATTTCTAGTGATCCCTGGTTGTCTATTCCCATTTAAATGTGAGCCACAAAAACAATAAAATACTGTGACCATAAAGTGGGCTTTTCTGTAGGGTATCAGGTTATAAGCAGAAAAGGCTTATTTTCCTTGTTTTCAGGAAAGGCTTAAAGATTAGAGTCTTTTGATCTTTTCTTTGGGCCATTCAGTTTCTCCCCAGGAGGATTTTTCAGCTTCCTGCCATGAGGTGTGTGCTTGGCTGGTGGCATCGTGCACACAGAATGGAGTCTCACTCTTTGATAAGCAGATTTTTATTTAATGCCCGTTTTTTATTTAGCAACTCACTCTTGCCCTCTATTCTCAGCGCCTCTAGGTTTGGTGATTATAATGCCAATTACACTGCCTTTCTAAAGTGTATAAGTTGATATTTCTTGGTTCTATTATAATTTGCCTTACTGGTGGTATTTGAGGTTCTATGATTAAGTCAATAGAACTAAGAAAATCAAACATATTTAACATTCTGAGAAGATAGCAAATGTTTTAAAAAGTTACATGCAGTGAGAAAAATTAATTACAGAGAAAGAAGAAAGAGTTTTCTTTAGGCAAAGACATTTTCAAGGGATTAATTTTTGATCTGATAAATGCACGTGATGAAAATAAGGAAAGGCAAGTTACTGAGCTGCTGTTATATGTGATCTAGAAGACATCAATTCATATGTGGGCAGCCATGACAAAGACACAGGTAGTAGACTGAAACAAGATCAGAGGATACAGGCCTGGTGCAGTGGCTCATGCCTGTAATCCCAGCACTTTGTGGGGCGAGGTGGGCAGATCACTTGAGATCAGGAGTTCAAGATCATCCTGGCCAACGTGGCAAAACCCCAGTCTCTACTAAAAATACAAAAATTAGCCAAGCATGGTGGCGCACACCTCTAATCCCAGCTACTCAAAAAAAAAAAAAAAAAAAAAAAAAAAAAGACCAGAGGATATAGCGTACGAACACTGACAGATGCACACCCTGAAACCTAGAGGTCAGGAGATGCCTGCAGGAGTAAGCAGAAGTCCTTTCTTAAAGCTAAGGGCAGAGAGAAGTTGCAAGAAAGAGAAAAGTGACTGGCTGGGCATGGTGGCTCATGCCTGTAATCCCAGCACTTTGTGAGGCTGAGGCAGGCAGATCACGAGGTCAGGAGATCAAGACCATCCTGGCTAACATGGTGAAACCCCGTCTCTACTAAAAATTAAAAAAAAAAAATTAGCCGGATGTGGTGGTGGGCACCTGTAGTCCCAGCTACTCGGGTGGCTGAGGCAGGAGAATGGTGTGAACCTGGGAGGCGGAGCTTGCAGTGAGCCAAGACTGTGCCACTGCACTCCAGCCTGGGCAACAGAGCGAGACTCCATCTCAGAAAAAAAAAAAAAAAAGGAGAAAGAGAAAAGTGACAGCATAGAGCATGGTATGACTAATGTAGAAGTAGGAGACTTAGGAGCTGAGATCAAGAGGTGTCAAGTGTCAACAATGGTGTTGATCCATGACCATGAACCGTATCTTCCTTGCTAAGGGAACAGCAAGACGACCCTGTCCTAGGACTGTGACCCTTAAAAACTACGCTTTTGTGAGGTCCCATTGTAGGAGGGTTCTTTGTTCCCTTGGGTTGGCCCTGTGGCAAGATTCAGGTCCAGTGTCTGGTGGTGAAGTTAGCCTTTCTTTTTTGCCGTTAGGAGCAAATACAAGGCCTTTGTAACTAGAGCGTGGGAAAATATTTCTGCTTTTCCGGATGTTAGCACTTCTGACAGGCTGGCTTTTCTTTCTGGAGACTTAATAGTTGCTTTGTAGTTCTCCCGAAGAATCCCTCTCTCACTTCCTCTACTTCTCTTGCAAGTTAACCTCATTTATTTTCATTCTTCTAGAAAGGGATGACCCAGTTCCTGGGATTAGGCTCTTCCAAAGCTTTCTCTTTCTCATCCCACTCCTTAGGGTCACTAGTCGGGGGGAGAGTGGGTGAGAAGAGTTTGCTCCACTTTTCATGGGGCACCATGATTCCCTGGAGCAGGTGCTGATGTGTCCTGGTGGCAGGGAGCAGTGGGACTGTGCCCCCCTGGGCAATTTGCAGGGTGGTCCAAGCAACTTCAGTAAGCATCATCTTTCTTTGAAGTCACCTGTTTTGTTTTTGAAAAAAATTATGCAATTACATTTAAATCTATACTATTTTCTAATTGTTCTAATATTTAAATATTAGAATTACATAAAGATTAGATAAATAAAATAACATGATTTCCCTCAAATCTTCAAGTACCTTTGATGCTTGGGCTTTATGCTATGATCATGAGTCCTCTGTGGCTCTCTTCTGTGAATCTCTGGGGACGATGTATAAACTGGTTTGAGAAGTAAAGAATCAGAAAGGACATAGAACTAGACTTCAGATAATGTGGCTCTATTCCTGTTTCTTCACTCATGGGCCATATGCCTAAGGGTCAACTGCTGGGTCTCTGTTTGGTCATCTGTAAAATGGGGAGGTTGGAATAGATATTCTTATCCCTTATTAGCATTTTCTCTCCAGAATGACCCAGATTTTGTCTCATCATTCTGCTTCATTTTACACAAAATCATAGCCACTCTGTAATCTCTTTGGTCTTCCTTTTATTTGCAATATGTGTGGCTAAATGATACTAGTCCTTCCTGTGAGGTCATAGGGAGCCATCAAGAATTAAAGTTATTGCAAAGCTCATATAAAGAGACAGAATCATATAATGTCATGTTATTTAATTTTATGCCCATTTGGTTCCAGTTCCAACCTTGCATTATTTGTTTTTTGAGACAATGCAGTGATATAATCATGGCTCACTGGAGCCTTAACCTCCCAAGCTCAAGTGATCCTCCTACCTCAGCCTCCCTAATAGTTATGACTACTGGCCTGCGCCACCATGCCTGGCTAATTTTTGTATTTTTGGTAGAGATGAGGTCTCACTGTATTGCCCAGGCTGGTCTTGAACTCCTGGGCTCAAGCAATGCACCCATCTCGGCCTTCCAAAGTGTTGGGAATACAGGCATGAGTCACTGTGTTTGGCCCAACCTTGCATTTTCATTTAAACCCATATGTGTTTATGTATGATGTGTGTATGAGTGTGTGTGTAATTAGGTTTGTCAAATTATTTTCTTGGCTTAAAGTCTCTTGGAGGCATAATGCTTTAAAAAAGTCAAAACAATTAATTAAAAAGTGGAATTGTTTTGACTAATATCATTACAGAAGGAATGTTAAGATAAGGTATTATTTTACAAGGTATATAAGGTAAGGCATTTTGAAGACGAGTGTATATATGCCTGAAACACGGCTCTGGGTCTTTTATGTGATCAAAGTTGATACAACATCTCAAAAGATTATATTGGGTTTTAGAGATTTATTTTTCTTTTTTATATAGAATTCACTTATTTTTCAGAGGGACAGAAGTCCTGAGGTAAAGCAATTACTCCTTTTATAAGGTATTATTTCATCTTACATGGGACAATCTATAATTTACTCATGAGATGTGGATGCCAGCTCCATGGGGAAGGAACTTGGGGGACATCGCAGTTTCAAAATTGGGCACTACGCCAAAGGCCCAGAACCTGCAGAGGAAGATTTTAGCAAACGTCTCTGGCCAAGGAAACACCTTAACCATCCACAGAGACATTTGGGCCACAGTTTTCAGGGTGTTCTTACCCTCTAAGCTCGGTGGAATGAAGAAAATGTGCTTTCTGACAATGTGACTGTTCTCTGGGAGTTTATCAAGGGACAGTCCTGCTTGGACAAGCCTGAACCAGCACACTCTGCAGTCCCATCTCCTGCCATTCCCCGCAGGGCTTCCCAGTCTTTAGCCAGGTTGAACAATTTGCAATTCCCTAAACAAACCATTGGGTACTCTCATGTTCCTTTCTTCTTTGCCCAGCTGGTGGAATCCCATTTATCATTCAGTGTGTGCTTGGGCAGGCTCCTCTGCAGAACTTCTCCCCTGGTGGGGGCTTCTCTGCCCCAGGGAGAGTGAGACATTCACCTGCCACTACTAACATCCTCACACATCGCTCTTCTCATTTGGATTGTGATTTTAGGATATCGTCTGTTCTGCTGCTAGACTGGGCACTTTAGGAAGGGAGGGACTGGACAGATTCATTTTTGTGTCCCCAGGCTGGTCCAAGATGAGTAAATAAATGTTTGTTCAAACAACTCGTGAATATTCCACTTACTTAGGTTTGTGCTGTCTCTAGATTATTTTGTCTTTAGCCTCTCCATATCAACCAGATAGGCTTCATGTGGTAGTGGTTTGAGTGCATGTACTATAAGGCATCTGCTACTTACTAGCCATGTGACTGTTCTAAGCCTCAGTTTCCTCATCTGCACAATGGGGATAACAATGGTACTTACCTCATAGAGTTGTTACGAGGATGACATGAGTTAGTATTTGTAATCCTGAAGGTGTATGTTAAATAAATAAAATAATTTTGGGGAGTGTGAATCAACACAATAGACAGAAATGTGATAACTATGGGTCCAGTCCACAGATTGTATAGACAATGTTATTGCCAATGGATACTATGCAAATTTATGTCCTATATAATGATGGCTAGTGGTGAGTCCAGAATAGCTCATTGTAGGAGTGAACAGTTCTTTATTATCAATTGAAAAACACCACAAACCTTCAGCTCAGGAAAGTAAAACATAAGTTTAGTGCCCTCTTCACTTATTTTTTAACCTTAAACTTTGTAGTTCTCATTTGATCATATCACTACCCTGTTTGAAACTTGATCTTCCTTTTGTCCCAAATCCATCAGTGTGGTTTCCAAGGCCCTTTGTGACACCCCTGCCCTCTACACCTGCATCTTGACACTATTCCCTTTGTCTTTACTGTTCCAGTATGAAGTTTCAGATGTGAACTCTTCTCCGTTCCCAAACGTGCGGGGCTCTCTCCAGACTTTCTTCAGTGCTTTCTTTTCTTTCTGTCTGCATAAACATCCCTCCTCACAGTGTTCTGCTTTGCAGTTCAATTTAAGCACCACCTCTTTTGGCAAGTAGTTTAAGGGTCCTTTGCCACCTGCTCCCCTAGCACGCTGGGCTCCCCTTATCAAGCCATTGACCACACTTTAGGGTGTTTTACTGCTTAATTGTCAGCCTTCCCCACTGGATTATAAACTCCAAAGGGCAGGAACCAAGTCCGTTTTGCTTACTCCTGTATCCCTAGTATCTTGAACAAGGCCTGGCATGCAGTTGGCACTCAATAAATACTTATTGAATGAGTGTTTAATTTTAGAAATCAGAAACTTTGAATTCTAGCCCAACCTAGATTTCAATGGGCTGGGTGTCTTTCCCCAAGTCCTCCTGCTTGTTGCAATGAGATTGTCCATTAAGACTGAGAGAATCTGGCTTGAAGTTCCACATCCCATTTATGGTGGGCGATTTACTCTTTGGAGGTTATTGAAGAATGGTTCCATTACTTCCCAGCATCTCTGCTGATCTTTTACTTCCTGTTCCTGCTGGCCCTTTTCTATGCTGCAGCTCTTTGTTGGACACTATCCCAATTCCTTTATTACCCAAAGTGTCCCATCTCAAGGCTCTGTGTGTCATGGAGTGGTTACTTAGCAGTGCAGCACAATAAGCAGCTTAAAATAAACTACGACAAGTGGAGTGAGGTGGGGGAGAAGTGGGGATGGTTAATGGGTGCAAAAAGCAGTTAGAAAGAATGAATAACATCTAGTATTTGATACCACAACAGAGTGACTATAGTCAATAATAATTTAATTATGCATTTTAAAATAACTAAAAGAGTAGAATTGGGTTGTTTGTAACATAAAGGATAAATGCTTGAGGTGATGAATGCCCCATTTATCCTGATGTGATTATTGCACACTGTATGCCTGTATCAAAGATCCCATATGCCCCATAAATATATACACATCTGCTATGTGCCCACAAAAATTAAAATTTAAAAAAACCTATGGCATGTCCCTTTTTTGAGTGGTCCCATGTCTATTCTTACCCATAAGATTTTTCTTGTTCATCTTTTGAATTTGGGTGACAGGTTCCTGTGATGATTCTGGAACTCTCTTTGTCTTTTCTGCTCCTAAATCCTGAAATTCCCGGTAATTTCTTGTGCAGACCCAGCTTAGCTGTTTTATTGTCTGGCTATTTACTCATCCAGGCTCTGTCCCTATGATTTTTGTCATAATCAAACATGTTTGTAATCACAAAGGCAGCATAGAGTCGTGTTAAGAGGATATGCACTCGAGCCATACAACATGGTTCCAAATGGAGCCTCCACCCTCCCTGGCTGCGTGGTTTTTCCATGTTACTTAACTTCTACCTGCCTCAAGTTCCTCATTTGTAAGATGGCCATTGTAGTGATGCAAAATGGTAATTGTAGTGAGTATCAAGTGGGTTAATATAGGTAAAATACATAGGAAATTGCCTGGCACATAGTAGGCACCCACTGAATCTTAACCATTTTTATTATTAAGGTGTACTTAAGATGAAGACAGCTTTTTCCTTGAGAGGAATTCTTCAAAAATCGATTTAAGTAACAGTTCATTTTTTCCCATTACACTAATTCCAAGTCACCTATTGGCTTTCTAAGTGTCTAACTATTGTCAGCATAAAGGACCTGGCTAAGAAGGCCATCTCAGGAGCAGACTGGACTTAGTACTTGGTTCCACCTGGTTTCCCTATGTGATCTTGGGAAATTTATACCTTTTTAAAAAAATAAAATTTATTGTGTATATTTAAGAGATTATAACATGATATTATAGGATATAGATAAATAGTAAAAAGATTACTTAGTGAAACAAATTAATATGTACATCATTACACATAGTTACCCATTTTTAAATTCTTGTGGCAAGAGAAGCTAAAATCTACTCATTTAGCAAGAATCCCATATATAGTACAGTTAACTTCTTTAAGACGTGTTCTTCATCTTTACAGTGGGGACAACACTGCCCCCTAGAGTTTGTGTGTGTGTGAGCATTACATGAGCTAATGGAGGTAAAGCGTTAGTATGGTGTCTGGCATGTAATAAGCACATCACAACTATAAGGGTTTGTTACTATTATATTAGTTTTGCTTTTACATTTTTTAAATAATCAAGAGCTACAGAATGTGCTTCTGGAAGGCTGAAGGATTAAGTAGCACCTCACTTCATTGCATGTTGTGTGAGATATCTTGTTGATTTAGAAGAGGTTTGAAGTTCAATGAAGCCCTTATGGTAGTGGCAAGGAAAGAGGCATGACATACTTTTTGTGAAAAGATGGTGAAATGGTCTCACCTGGTATTTCCAACATGGGTGGAATTAGAAACTATTTAACAGAAAGCTTCTCTTTTCTCAAGGGGTCACAGCTTCTGCCTAGAGCTTTCTACTCCTTTTGGCTGGTAGTACAGGGATGGATGTAGCTTACTATCCAGCAGGGAGGCTGACTGAGTGATACCCTAATGGAGCCACTGGCAAAGGATAAACCAAGATAGAAACAAAGCTGCCTTCCAAATAATGCTCAGTGCCTTTCTTGATAGTTTCCATTATACTTCATTCCCATTAGAAGTACTTTAGACTGTGTTAAAGCTATTTACACTGTAATTTCAGAGCAGACTGTAAACTTAAAAGAACACACACAGTTTCTTAACAATTAAAATAAAATGAAATATAAGATTTGACATTCAAAATCCAAATTCCAAAACCAGTGAGATGATGAAAAACTGTTCTGCATTTCACTTGAACACAAGGCAACATATTTCAGAAAAAAATGCACACTTTAAATACCCATTCCTGTGCTGATTGTATAAACATATATATCAAAGAGGGTAGAGAATCAGAGATACAAAGGAAGAAAGGACCCTTTAAAAATTGGCTGATGTCGAATTTAGTTTGAATTTTCAGCTAAGATGTGTAAAAAAATTTTGAACAGTTATTTCTTGTTCAGGTGGCAGTTAAGTTATATGACAAAACATTAGAAGAACAGTGTATCTACTACAAAAAGCAAGTGCCTAATATGTTATTCAGTGGCACCAATTCTTCTGTATCTGGACCAACAGAAAAAAAAGTCTGGGTTAGTTAAATGAAGTCTCTTGCCAAGAGTTTTAAGACACAAATTTTACTAGGTAATAAAATTTACATAGCTATACCACATGGGCACTTTGCAGGCAATCTGTAGTTCAGGCTCACTGCAGAATTTTTTTTTTCTTTTAACAAACATTCTCACAATCAGATTTGTTAATAGTTTTAATTGGAATAGCTTTGGCTTCTAGCAGTTTCTTCCTCTGTCAGTAACTACCTCAAGCAGCTTTGGACTACAGGGGGAAGAAGTACAAGGAATAAATAGAACCACATCCTTTATTCTGCTGCCAGACGGTCTCTCTAGCCTGCCCTAAGCTAGAGGAAAGGTCTTCCTTCTCCCCACTCAATCCCCTAGCATCAAGGGGCCCCCCGGTCAACTCAGGACTATGTTTGGGTACAGAGCCAAAATTTTCCTGACATTTTCTGTGGTCTTGGATGTAGTGCTGAACTTCGGCTTAGCAGGAGATAGTGACCAAAGCTTCAAACCTCAAAACTCTGATTTATAAATGGAAAATGATGGAAAGGATCTTAGTGATTATCAGTTCCATGATCTCAATATACAAATAAGAAACCTAAAGCCCAGAAAGTTGAAGTGACTTACTCAAGTTACCTGATGTGTTAGGGTGGGTTGAGAACAAGCGTCTTCTCTGCCTTCAGCTTCCTGCCGTTATGGAGGCACCGTGCCCTGTTGTTGGGCTTGTATCTCCTTGAGCTCATCCTGTGATGAAGAGTGGCTACATTGCTTGACACATGGTGGGCTTTATGCAGTCAGTATGACTGATGGACATTCATCACATCTATATAGAAATAGTTGAGTTTATTCATCAATACTCTTGTGCACTTGGATGGTATTAGCAATGCCCTCTTTGAACACTATGAAACTTTTGGGCTACTATGTAAAGAAATTCAATCCTGGGAGAGGTCTTCTTCATGTAGAGCATCAATGGAGTGAGATCTTCTGCTTCTTCCCTACACTGTGCCTGTGAGAGCCCTTGTGGAGTTGGCACAAGCTGGTGCCCATCTCTCCAGATGTAGGCCCAGGCTCTGTGGTAGGTGTGGCCTGAATGTTGTCAGTTACCCACTTCTATAAATATCCCACTTCTATAAATATCCAGTCACATCTACCCATGGTCCCACATCTACCCAGTCACATCTACCCATGGTCCTGGTGGCTCTCCTCACATGTACTAATCCCTGGAATTCTGTAACAGACCTTAGCACCTCCTCATGTCAATAACAGCTTAAGGATTCCCTGGGACGTGTAGGATGAAGCTTTATCAATTAAGTTTATTGACTTTTTACCTCTCTTATTAATCTCTCAAACATGGAGCATGAGCAAGCCACATGTTTGCAACCCCCTTTTTAATTTTCTGTTTTATTTATTGATTTATTTCTTTCAGGCTAATCGATATTTGGTTCAAAGAGTAGAGATGACTCTAGGTCTTCCTAACAATCACACATTACTCTTCTGCTTACATTCAACTTTCTGTGGTCTTCCGCAAAGAGTCCCACCAGAAGCACCCTATTTTGTCTTCCCTCATCCTGCTGGGGATCCTTCATCCTACCTTTGTGATGATACTGAGGTTTTTCTTTTAACTCTATTACTCCTTTTTTTCTCCACATAAATCATGTTTTACATAAACTCCACTTTAACTCTCAGGGAAAAATCAGAAGACTTGTGAAATGCACTTATTTGCATAACAATTCTATAAAATTGACCATTACTATCTCCATTTTATTGATGAGGAAACTGAGACTTAAGAGATTAATAGCCACTCAGTGGCAGATGTGGGATTTAGGACCTAGGCTTTTAAGTAGTACACTATACCAGTCTGTATTAGTCTGTTTTCACATTGCTATAAAGAACTACCTGAGACTGGGTAATTTATAAAGAAAAGAGGTTTAATTGACTCACAGTTCTACATGACTGGGGAGGCCTCAGGAAACACAATCATGGTGAAGGGGAAGCAAGCACTTTCTTCACAAGGTGGCAGGAGAGGCAGTGGGTGGGAAGTGCCACACTTTAAAAACCATCAGATCTTGTGAGAACTCATTATCATGAGAACAGCATGGGGGAACCCGCCAGCCCCACGATCCAATCACCTCCCACCAGGTCCCTCCCTTGACATGTGGGTATTACAATTCTAGATGAGATTTGGGTGGGGACACGGAGCCAAACCATACCACAGTCCCACCTACCTTAGACTGGTTTCAGCATTTTGAGTCTTGATTTTGAAGTTAAGCACAAAAGTCTGCCATTTCCCATGACTCTTAGTACCATAGCCAAGCCAGGAACACCAAGGAAGCTGGAATTATTCCTGAATTTAAATTCTCATATCTTTAAAATCTCTTATATATTTTTTATCTTTCCTTTGCATTCTCATTTTTTTTCTTTTGTTCCTTAGCTCATGTCCCTTTCTCTATCTTCAAACCAGATGTTTGCAAATCATGTTGCAAATATCTTTGGTACTGAACTATACTGGGACTATTATTATTATTTTGGTTCCTCTGATTCCATGGTCTGTTGGATACATATGGTCTTGACATAGGGAAGGGGGGATGGAGAGGGAGCCCAGCAAAAGTCAGAAGACCTTAATATTCCATTTCGCTTATGGCTACCTCTGCTTATGATGGGAAGCATCCCATATTCATGTTTCAATGACAGTGTAGGAAAAAATGGTTGTCTTAGTCTGTTTCATGACGCTATAATAGAATACCTGAGACTGAGAAATTTATAAAGAACAAAAATTTATTCTTTCACAGTTCTGGAGGCTGGGAAATCCAAGATCATGGTGCCACCATCTGGTGTTGGTGTTGGCCTTCTTACTGCATCTTCCCATAGCGGAAGGCAGAAGGGCAAGAGAGGGGCGAACACTGTGCCCTTGTATCACAGAAGAGCAGAAGTGAGTGGATCTACTCCTACAAGCCCTTTTAATAATGGCAATAATCCTTTCATGAGGACAGAACCTTCATGACAAAAACACCTCCCAAAAGACCCCGCCTCTTACCACTGTTGCATTGGGGAGTAAGTTTCTAATACAGACATTTTGGAGGGGACACATGCAAACCATAGCAATAGTTTTCTTTAACATAATCTTCAAGAACAGATTTTGTATAATTTGAGAGTAGTATTTTCTAGCACAGAAGTAGTGAATGTTTTCCATTTGTATCTATTGTTTTAATTTTTAGTGAATCTGAATATTGTATGGATCATCTTTGATTGAAAGATTTGCCTTAAAGGGGCTTTACATATTGAAGGAGACAAATTAATGTAGAATATGGTGGTGCATCTTCCTAATTTTTAAAGATGAGCCCCTGTAGCAAGACTTTTGTGTAGCTTTGAGTGTGTGAAGTTGTGCACTAGGTATTTTTAGATGTAGAAATACTATAGTTTTGGGGACATTTTATTGGCTTTGGGAATAGTAAAACAGAAAGTTTGGAACTTGAAATGTTTGATGAGTGTCTGAGTCTTACACTAGCTATGATCAGAGAAATTTATTTCAATTTGGTTTAAGTCAGATGGACTGAGTAGAAGTTTCTTCTGACGTTTGTGTGTCAATAAAAATTCAGCTTCCTGAGACAATACAGGCACTGCCAAACTACCATTTTATCCTAGATAAATGGAGTAAGCATGCAATCAAATAGTACTGACGTTGAATTCTCCAGATGCGCATAGAGTCTGATTTCTCTGGTGCATGTTCTGATTATATTTAGTCAAAATTCCCCAGAAGGCACCTTTCTGTTTTGCCCAAGTTTAATGAGAATGCTTGGCTGTACTTGTTGCGGGAATGCGTTAATTTACTTCGAATGGCAATTAGAGAGATCTATCACTATTATCATCATGGGCTCTGTCATCTGTCAATTTGCCAAACATGAAAAAATAAAATGTGACTGTTGCACAGTTTCTAACGGAAAAAATTCAATTCTCCTCAAATTTGTAACATTTTAATCTATATCATGAAACCTCAGGGGGAACTACTACTTGCAATTCTGTGAATTCAATTGGTTTTTGAGAACAAATGCAACTAGAAATCTTCACATCGTATAGTCAATTATGTAGAAACTTCACTGAATCTAAACTCTGTGGCTGCTTCTGTTTACTCCTTTATCAAGCAAGCACACAATTTTAGAAATTTACAATATATGCTAATAATTTGATTAAGGAATTTTCTAGAAAGGAAGATGTATCACACAACAGTGTTTTTTTTTAAATTATTATTATACTTTAAGTTTTAGGGTACATGTGCACAATGTGCAGGTTAGTTACATATGTATACATGTGCCATGCTGGTGTGCTGCACCCATTAACTCGTCATTTAGCATTAGGTATATCTCCTAATGCTATCCCTCCCCCAACCCCACAACAGTCCCCAGAGTGTGATGTTCCCCTTCCTGTGTCCATGTGTTCTCATTGTTCAATTCCCATCTATGAGTGAGAACATGTGGTGTTTGGTTTTTTGTCCTTGTGATAGTTTACTGAGAATGATGATTTCCAATTTCATCCATGTGCCTGTAAAAGACATGAACTCATCATTTTTTATGGCTGCATAGTATTCCATGGTGTATATGTGCCACATTTTCTTAATCCAGTCTATCATTGTTGGACATTTGGGTTGGTTCCAAGTCTTTGCTATTGTGAATAGTGCCACAATAAACATTCACACAACAGTGTTTAAAAGAATAAACCTCAAGCTGACGTAAATTGTGCAAGGCTGGGCTTGAGTTTGTACCATTTTGAAGAAATGAATAAACCCAGCCTCCAGGCGCTTTTATCTACCCTATGCTGACGACCTCTGTGAGGTTGGACTTTAGTCTTTTCAGCCTCTTAATTTTTCCCGTTCCACTTCAGCACCTTCCTTTCCTCCATCCAAAGCTGGGGCAGATCTAATACCAATCAATCACATATGTTTGGTCACTGTCTTTTCATTGTGGTGCCATTTCAACTAGGCATTTATATGTCAAGCCTTTTCTTTTCTAATTGGGGAATCCTCTGCCTCCTACTCCTACTATGTCAGAAATTGCCAAATTATCTACCCAGAAATTGCCAAATTTCTGACATAGAATTGTGCTTAGGAACTTACTCCCTTCATTAAGAGAAGCAATACTATTCTACCACACTAGGCCATCAAATTGTGTAGTAATTTGATGCCCCTAGCAAAACAGTATTAGCCCATCTATTGCCTTCCTAGTAATGGTTACAATGTCTCCAAATAAAGAAATAGAGACTTTCTCTCTCTTCCTCTTTTTTTTTGAGATGGAGTCTTGCTTTGTTGCATAGGCTGGAGTGCAATGGCACCATCTTGGCTCACTGCAACCTCCGCTTCCTAGGTTCAAGCAATTCTCCTGCCTCAACCTCCTGAGTAGCTGGGATTACAGGCGCCCGCCGCCATGCCCAGCTAATTTTTGTATTTTTAGTGAAGGCAGGGTTTCACCACATTGGCCAGGCTGGTCTCGAACTCCTGACCTCAGGTGATCACCTTCCTTGGCCTCCCAAATTGCTGGGATTACAGATGTAAGCCACGAAGCCCGGCCTAGAGACTCTCTTTTTAAGGAGATTGATTGGTAGTGGCTTAATATTTCTTAATGATCGTATAATTCATATATAATTCATAAACCAATATATTGTCTTTTTATAACTCCCAACCCTTATTGTGTGTCTCTTAGGAATTTCTAACTACTAGACATTCATTTACTTACACATTTGTGCTACTGAATATGAGCAACTGAACAGTATATGCAGAAAGAGCTGCAATTACAACCCAGTCCATGCTCAATGGCTACCCTCTCACTTGCTCAAAGAACCTTGCATTCTGATTCGCTTTGAAGTCAAAGGGTTAGTTCCGAGTCAATGTATTCATTTTCTATTACTGTGGCAACAAATGATCACAAACTTAGACTAAACGATGTAAATTTTTGATCTTTAAGTAGTTTGGAAGTTCAACATGGGTTTCACTGGAGTAAGATCAAGGAACAGTAAGGGCTGCATTCCTTTTTGGGGGTTCTAGGGCAGAATCTGTTTCCTTGATTTTTTTCAGCTTCTAGAATCTAACTGTATTCTTTAGCTCCTGTCCCTTTCTCCATCTTTAAAGCCAACAATGGCAGGTCAAGTCCTCACTTTGCATCTCTGTGACCTCTCTTCTGTCATTGTCTCTCTCTCTTTCTCTTACCATAGCTGGGAAAGTTCTCCACTTTTAAGGACTTGTGTGATTAGACTTGTGTGATTAGACCTCCACATCTCAAGGTCCTTGACCTTACTGAATTTTTTTTTTTTTTTTTTTTTTTGCCATGTAAGGTAACGTATGTACAGTTTTTAAGGAATAGGATGTGGACATCTTTGGGGCCATTACTTTGCCTACCACAGTAGGGTGGGAGAAGTTATTCAACCCTTATAAAATCTTTTCAAGTACATTTAAAATAAAAAGTGCTATTTATGAAAGTAGTCTCATTATTTAATAAATAAAAGATGAAGCTACACTCTCTGCTAATTTACTGAAGGGCATGTTAACAGATCTATTCAATGTAGTATTTGGCTCCTAGAGGGCCAAATGCTTTCCATTAGTACAACAGAAACATACTGAGAGACTAAAATATTAATAACCATAGATTCAGTAAATGGGGAATAAAACAAGATCCACAGGCATGCAAAATTCCAGGAAAATGTAAACTAATGTTCTATATTGTATTTTGTTTCTTAAAAGACAAAACCCAAATGACTTAACACAGAAAATTTCACCCGGGGCTGAGCGCAGTGGCTCACGCCTATAATCCCAGCACATTGGGAGGCTGAGGTGGGCGGATCACGAGGTCAGGAGATCAAGACCATCCTGGCTAACATGGTGAAACCCTGTCTCTACAAAAAAATACAAAAAAATTAGCCGGGCGTGGTGGTGGGCGCCTGTAGTCCCAGGTACTTGGGAGGCTGAGGCAGGAATGGTGTGAACCTGGGAGGTGGAGCTTGCAGTGAGCCAAGATTGTGCCACTGCACTCCAGCCTGGGCGACAGAGAGAGACTCTGTCTCAAAAAAAAAAAAAAGAAAAGAAAATTTCACCCGGACAAAGACAAGTTTCCATTTTTCCAGCACACCTCCCTACACGCTCTCTTTCTCTGTGTAATTTACTTTCTGGGTGAATCTTGGTCAAAATGGAAGATACTGGAAAGCTTTATTATCCTGCAACAAACTGGATGAGAATATCTTTTAAATTACAGTTTCCTGATTGGTACGCAAGAAAAATGTCTAAAACATTCTGAAAAGTTAAAGAATTTCTAGTGCAGAGATGACAATCATGTAATGTGGATACGTGAGGTTTTGACCCTGAAAAGGGATTGGGGCATGGAGCAGCACTATGGTGTATGTGACTGAGGTGTCAGGCTTAACGTGGACCCTCACTTCCTTTTGTTTCAAGTGTAATTTCAGAACGAGCCCCTGTGCTTCCCTGGTTGTAGGTAGGGATAGGAGTGGAGTAAAAGGGGAAACAAAAAAGCAAATTGAAATGTGAAGATGGGTGAGGAGGAAGGGAAGAGAACACAGATTCTTGCAAACACTCTTGTATGGCCATTTAGGAGAAGGGAGAAAAAGTTCAATCTTGAATTTTAATGAAAATAGTTAATGATAAGAACCACAATGCATTATAAAACGACAAGCACTGTGTTAAGTATATTACTTGTTTGGCCTGTTCAGTTCTCTACCTTGCATGAGGTAGGTATTATTCTGATTCCCATTTTATAGATGAGGAAATTGAGATGGAGAAATTAAAGTTGCTCCAGGTCACATGGCTACTGGCACCAGAATTTTAAATTCCATTTGGTCTGTTTCTTGTTCCCTGCCACTCCCAGAATGGCCTGGATCAGGTGAGGAGACAGCATCTCAGGGACAAATGTCTGCCACCTGACTGGCCTCCCAGGGTTGTCCTGAGGGATGGTGCTGTCCTGGAGTTGCTCTGATGTGGCCACTCTTGGGAATTGCTGTCCCTGAAGTGGACTGTTGGTGTGTGTCGATGTTTGGGTGTGAGGACCGATGTGTGCAAAGCACAAGCTTGGGGGTGGGGAGCTGGAGGAGAGCCTTTCCCTATCCGGTTCACCCAGGAAACTGGGCCTTCCCTGTCTGCTTTCAGCTATAGAGGTCCTAGGGCATCTTAGGGGAACAGGGCCTGCAGTGGCTGAGTGGGTGTGACTATGCTTCTTTCATGCCAGGTTCTCAAGCTGGCTCCACATCCCAGGCCCAATGCACAATTCCTGGGAGAGAGGCTGAGATTCTTCCCCACTTGGCGTTGGACTATTCCCCCAACCATCGTGGGGAGCATCAAGCTCAGTGCTTAAAATGGTGCCATCCCTGCTCATGCAGAGATAGCATGCTGCATGTTAAAATATACACAGAGCAAGGTGCATGCATTTATTAGACTTTTCCTCTTCACAAAAATAAAGAGGAATTGTGGAACCCAAATGAACCTATTGGATTCTGAGTGTATTTACTAAGCCAACAAATGTTAATCCATTGATTCAAAGCATATTCTATGGCAAGTACCATTTTCAATCCTTTGAGAGACAGCACGAGTGGCACATAATAGCCATGAGGTGAATGTGAGACGAAGCCACATAGGCAAGTACAGGACATGGTTTCCACAAACCTCAAATCCCAGTTGGAGGAAATGATATACACATGAAATCAAAGAAAAACATTGTATTTTTAGGTGGGGCAAACACTGGAGGGGACATAACACTGTGGAGTAGCATCCCTCAGCAGAGATTTAGTGAGTGTAGGTTAAATCTTGAGGAACACTTGGAAGGAACTGTAGAAATAAATTGGGAGAGATTAGGAGGGGACCATTCTAGGCAGAGGTTTCTGCGAAGGTGTGGGAATGAAAATGACCTGTGGCAGGAAGAACAGTAGGAACTACAGAGGAACGCCGCAGTTCCGAAGCTGCTGGAGGGCTGGCGTGCAGAGCTGATGGGGCACGACCTCCCACACAAGGGTGGCTCCTGTGGACTAGGAGAAGGTGTCATTGGACCTAGTCAGGATAGGGCTGTTTCACAGATGGCCTTGGGTAATATTGGGAAGGAACAGATTCAGTAAGACACTCAGTGCATGCTTGTTGAACTGAATTGGAGACAAATCTAAAAGCAGTATATAAAATGAATCAAGAGTTTTAAATCTGTAGCTCTTATTTGAAAATATAAAACTCAGATATTACTCCCAAAAACCAGAGGAAGTTTTTACTGGAACTAGAGTTGCATGGAGAAATAGAACAAGAACAGATTCTAAAAATGTGATACTGTTCTTAGGGGGCTGTACCCCTCCCCCTTGCATTGGTGGGGAGGCAAGATGACAATAGGAAAATTATTAGCTTTGGGGCTCGGGAGTTCCCTGAGCCTCACCATGGGCCTATGTGGAGGTCTCGTGTGGTTTTCATGAGATGGGTTTTGCGAGACTCTTGGAGCAAAGCGGGGGTAAACAGACAGGCGGTGGGAACCAGTCCAAGACCTGGGTGGAAGCCTGCACATCTCCTCTGGTGCAGAGAAGCTTTTGTCTCCTGAGTGTTGGGCCCGTGTTTTCTTCATCTGGCATGCCCCTAGGCCAAGATATAACAGACACCCTGTGAGGCAGCCACTCTAAAGACCCGTGTGGGGCCCATTAGAGCCTCAGCAGTGGCTCCCGGCGTGCCCGGGAACAGCAAGACATCCTTTCAGCAACTCCAGTTTGTATCCGCAGCGTGAGAGCCGTTTTAATCTTCACTTTGCCTCCTCATGCCTCATTGTATTTAGAACCGGGTGTTTTTCTGCCATTATTTGGCTATTTTCTTGCAAGGAAGCCATTTTATGAAAAATGCCTGATTATTGCTGCCAGAAAAATAATATCCCACAATTTGCTTTAAATGACATAGTCTTAAAGTTAATATTATTCAGACAAATGCAAACACTTTCAATAATTACCCTGCATTTAATCACCACAAATCAGGACCTCCCCATGTCCCTTTTCTCAGTGTGCAATAATCAAGTGTTTTAGAGAAGTAAACACTAAACAGGGTCTTAGAGGGAAGGCGTTTACCCTTTTCCACCATGTCTTGTAGGAAGCCTGATCCATTTCAGTAGAAACCAGTTGATGATCAGTGATCTTGGATAAATATTTATGCTGTTAGGGCCCAAGAGCTGGTCAAGGGACATCACACATTCCTGCCAAGTGGTGAGGCTGAGAGAATCAAACCTTGGGAAATGATGGATCCCGAAGCAAGATAGTGAGCTGCATTAGGGGTTTTTGTGAGTTGAATCCTCCCTTTGCAAAGATGAAAAGTCCAACTATCAGTGAATGGTTGGGCCCAACCATCAGTGAATGGCCTCTCCCTTAATGGGAGAGGCCTCAGAGCTTTGCTCACTCAGAGGATGTTTGGTGCCTCTGAGAGTTTAAGTGGATCCTGTGCTCAGTGGGGGTGTGTGGCATAAAGTTTCTCACCAGCTCTCTGAAAGGACTAAATGAATGTTTCTGATGTGCCAGTATCCGGGAAAGTAAATTCAGTCCTTCCCAGGTACTCAGCTCAGACTCTCACTAACATTTGTGGGCAGAGTAATCACAGCTAAGTATAAAGATCCGGTAACACCTTTTCACATTAGCCAGCAGCAGCCAGAAACTTCTTGCTAGAAGCTTAGAAAGATATTGCCATTATACGAATCTCCAAGGAAATTTCACCACTCCCTTTATGAAGCAAGGATGCAAAACCCATTATAGGGGATTGTTCTTTCACCTACCTTGTCCCCAGAGGAAATGATAATCTTTGATGACCAAAATGCCAGCTGGATATTAATTACAATCCATGAGATTTCTGAATTGCTGAAATGAGGATGCTAGGTTTCCTCTGCTTTCCAGAGAGGAGATTCCCTTCACATTTGTTTAGCACCTACTAAGTCCAGGCAGCATGATTGGCACTTTCTGTGGGTCCTCCCGGGTGTGGGCTATGCATGTGGTTATCTTGAATGGTGCTACTGTTTCAGACCCCTGTCTCCTGCTGTAAGGGCAGGGTCTATTTAGATGGGATTGTAATACCCAGGGTTCACTATGGATGTGGCCAAATGGAACCCTGGATTCCTGTGTGCACACTATTCTCTGTGCAATGGGCATAACGACAGCAAACGATTTAGCTTGCTAGCAGCTCTCCTTTCAGCAGGTTACAACATTTTTTTTTTTTTCTCAAATGTGGTTTACAGACCACTTGCATTAGAATCACCTGCTTGTCAAATGTGCACCTATTGATTGAAAGCTCTGGGAGGAGAGCCTGGGGACCTGTACTCTTAACAAGCTGTGAGGTAACTTTTATGCATCCTGAAGTTTGGGAACCAGTGGCTTAAAGGATAAAATTCAAATTTCTACCCAAGGTAGGTGACCTTTCACACCCTGACCTCAGCTCATCTTTCTGGCCTTCTGTCCGGGGTTCTGGGCTTCTCCTGGTCTCCTCCACCACAGGATGCTGTTGTTCCTGCTTTTCCTTCCACCTCTCATGCCCTTTCCTCTTTCTCCACTGAACAGCTTCTATTTGTCCTCCAAGGCTCTGATCAAATGTCAGCAACCTGGTGAAGCTTTTCACACGTCTGGAGGAAGAGTTTTTCACTCCAGTCTGGTCTTCCTCCAGAAGACTCTGACTGTGAGCTCCTCAGGGTACAGGGTGGGTGGCACAGTGGACATTGCCCCTCAAATCCCATCATGGTGGAAACTGCTAACTCTACTAGTATGAGTATGCTGGAAATATTGGCAAATTGCCAGTATTATTCATTTTAAGCAAAGAAGATGAAATTGTTCCGTTAGTTTGGTGCCCATTCTGAGGCAGGAGAATAGGGAATTAGGGTAACCAAAGGTTAAGGCACAAGGAAAGAACAGCAGGTGCAGACAGTTCTAAGCAAGATTAGGCAGCATCCAGGCCACACCCTCGCTCCTGTGATAACTAGACAGAGTTTCCACAGAGTCTTGGAGAGAAGGTATTTACCCTTTTCCATCATGTCTCATAGGAAGCCTGATCCATTTCAGTAGAAATCAGTTGACTATCAGTGATCCTGGGTAAATATTCATGCTGTTAGGGCCCAAGAGCTGATGAAGGGACATCACACATTCCTTCCACTTAGCCTCTGACTGACTGTGGGCCAAGTCTCCACTTCAGCTTCTGATTGGTCACAGGCCAGTCCTTCACAGGGTGTAATTGGAGGCCTCTAAAGGGCACCTAGGAGTGTTACCAAACTTTTGTAGCTTAATAAAAACCCTAATAGGGGAGGCTCTTGGGCCACCTGCTTCAGCCTGCTCCCACTCTGTGGATTGTACTTTTGCTTCTTTAATAAATCGGTGCTTTGTTTACTTCATCTTGTCTTTCACTGCCCATTCTTTTGTTACTTTGTTTGTGCATTTTGTTCAATTCTTTGTTCAGTATGCCAAAGAAGCCTGGACAACTCACAGTCAAGACCTTTCATCTGGTAACAATTCCACCTGGGTTTCTGAGAAAAAGGGACATGCTGAGAGCTGAGTTTTCTAAGGGAACTTAGGGAACGGAGGAGTTCCACAGCAGGGCACCATTTGCAGAACTAACTTTTCTCCCACCCTCTTTTCCTTTTTTACATTTGTCATAAACAGTATTAATAACTGCTCTTGGATAGCAAGGCCACCAAGAGGAAGGATTAAATAAACACTAATTGAACAAACTAGAACCACAAGGACAAAATATATTTTTAAATTCAAAAATCTTAGTGCAGGCTCATAGAGCAAAAGGAAGAGCCAGGGTCTTAGGTCCTCTTGAAGAGAACAGTGATGGTACGTGTGTCCTGTGTCCCATTGCACATCATGGTATGATGGCGTGTGACTTTTTGAGACATCTATTACATCTGTGAGTATCTAGAATCAATCTAATGTGCCAATTTTATTACCTATTTCATCTAGAACAGGGGTCTTTACAAGGATCCAAGGATGTACCTCAAGGGATCCTTGTGCCCTTGAAATTATTTATAAAATTTGGTATGAGCTTGTATACATGTTTCTGAGAAAACACCCATTGTTTTTTTTCATCTGTTTTAAAAGGGCCTATAAACTTGAAAATTTATAAGAATGCTCTAGAATCCCCCAGTTCTGGAGTTTCATTCTTTAGCAGCCATGAGGAGAAGGGGCTTCAGAGCCAGGCTTCTGGGTTCAGATTCTGTCTTTGCCTATTTATTCACCATGTGACCCCGGGCAAGTTATTTATGCTCTCTGAGACTTAGTTTCTTTGGCTATAAAATGGGATGATAATGTTACTTTACAGAATTGTTGTGAGATTAAATGAGTCAGTGCATGTGAGGTGCTTAGGACAATGCTCATATTATGCAGTCAATAAATGTCAGCTGTGTTCATATTATTTCTGTTTTTATTATTTTATTATTAACATCTAGTGAGTCTTGAGTCTCTGACAGACCTTTGTTTACCTACTATCCTTGCAAATCTCTGCCTCCTTTATCCCCTAGCTCATTGCCCTATCCTTTGGTCTATGAGTTTAGGGATAGATAGAATAACTTCTGTGTCTTGCATTGAAATACCCATGTTATTCTTGTATTAACAAGATTCTTTAGTAAGTAGTAATATTCAGATCTATTCCTACTTTGCTACTCCTAATCAATGATACTCTGTATTCTCCATTAATGTGCTCTGCATAAATAACATTTTGCATAATTTTGCATTTTCTGCATAATTCTATTTTGCTGCATAACAATGTGTCAGTTCATTTTCCCCTTTCTGTGCCCTGGAAAGAAAGTCATCTGACATGACTGGCAATCTCACAAGTGTTTGCTCATTAACATTACATCTTTAAAACATTCCCTAGAGGTATGCTAACAGGCAACAAGCAAAACAACAATAAAGAAAATCAAGGGAGAAAAAAAATATACATTACTGCAAAACAGATTTGTAGCTTTCAGTGCTTACCAGTCACTCTGCTGCTCAGCCTCCAAGCTGTTAATTGTATGTAATTATGAAGTGCTGAACTATGAATGGTCCTGACTTGAAGCTGGGAACGCAGAATAAGACTGTATTCAAATGATGCATTGATCCATGAAGAGTGATATGCTGTTTACAATCTCAATGAGTCATTTCCCCCATAGTTTTATAATTCTGCAGATAATATTTTTAGTTGTGGAGAAACTTAAAGAAAAATGTTGCAGACTAGAACATGTTCCACATCAGGGGTTTAGGGAATTGAATAAAAATAATATCTGTTTTCATTAGCTTATACCTCAGGACAGAGGATTTTCATTTTGATAATTTGGACCTAAATCTTATCACAAATATTATGCAAACACACTTTACAGCAAATGCAGAGGATGCTTGGGAACTATAAGAAGAACCAGGAAAGAACAAACAGCTTTAAATGTGAAAGGCTGTGAGCTCTTAGAGGAGAGGACATTTTGAGTTGCCCTCTAAACCAGTCTTGAATAGTTTTGTAGTATGGAGGTTTTGAAAGCTGCCATGATGGTTTCTTTTGAATTGTAGGTAACCTTGAAAGCAATTTAGAGCCAATTAAGAATCTGAATAATGATAATTGACATCAGTTTCATTTAGCTGTTGTTTATTGTACTTTCTAAGTCTGGAAAAAGTATTCTTTAGATTGAATCACACTAGAGAATGTTTCTAATCATAAGATGAGTGTAGGTGGTCTGTAGGAGACTTTGGGCTTTTATATTGTTGACAAGTATTGACATATCGGTTTTTAGAGTCAGAAGTTCAAGCTCTACCACTAACTAACTATATAGCTTTGGTCAAGCTTCAGTTGCCTCAGTCTGTGAAAGGAATATAGCAATAGGTTTTCCTCCTATCTCGTGGAAATATTCAAAGGATCAAATGAGATACTGACTGTGAAAGTGGTTTGTAGACTGTAGTGTTCCAAAATAATTGGCTGTTCCTATGGACCTTTTTCTCCTCCACCTCAGCTGTATAAATTTTCTTCCCACTGCTGTAATAGCTGTCATTTTTTTTGGTGCTAGAAATTGTGTTAGACACTTAACATATATAGTCTAAGTCGATTCTTGGAATAATTCTGTGAGACAGGTGCCATGATGTCCCCCCTTTACAAATGAGGAAATCTAGCCTCAGAAAGTCACTTGTTAAAGTCACACAGCTAGAAAGAGGGTGGGGTAGAGATGAGGAATAGCAAGTTTCTGTCACGATTTAGCTGTATTGATGAGTGTAAATATAAGTAATTCAAAAATCTAAGTTGTTGGAACTCTAAATTATTTTGAGCCTTAAAGGAATGTCATTATTGGGCCTGAGTCACGTGACAGGCAGTTGTAACCTAGGCAGTTGTAACCTTTCTTTCTCTGATTATAGATTAGTCTTCTTCCTTACTTACATTGTTTTGTAAAATGTTGTAAATGACTAAAGGGTGCCAAAGAAGACCCCTTTCTGCTTCACTGTTGATTTTCATTATAGATGATCAATTATCTTCCCTCTTACTTTTCTTACACAAAGACTTCATTGCTATCACATTGTCTTAATGTGGAATGTTAAATATCTTCTTTTTAAATTGAAAAGGAAATAAAAACAAGCTGTATGGGAAAAAAGTGTAACCAATTAAATTGCTGTAATTCATAAATAAGCCTTGTATAGAAAATGTTATAATCCTACTAAAATTCTTTGTTTTCTTCCTATATAAACAACAAGTTAACTTTTAATGTCAGAACACCAATCCCTTTTCTCTGGAGTCTGTGTCTCCCAGATGGCTATTTCCAGCTTTTTGTTTGAATAAACTTTTTAAAAATGTATTCTTATCCTTTCATCTATTTCAGTTTAACTTGAGTTAGTAACTTACTGGGAAATCCATGCTTAATAGAAATAATAATGCTTCAAATCTGCCATAGTTCTGAAGATGGATTTCTACCTTTTGTTTAATTATTTTTTTGTAAAACAGATTATAAACCACATGCTTTGGCAAACAAGATATACTTTAGTCTTGTGATTCTCAGGTAATCACTTGAGAAGCTTGTGAAATTGTCAGATTCTAGGGCCACTGATCTGAGACTCTAAGTAAGGAGGTCTGAGGAAGGGCATTAAAATATGCCTTTTGAATGAATTCTCCCAGGGAATGGGGTGATTGAGGAACCTGTGCTAAGAAACATTGAGAGTCTGATTGTTTGAGGGTCTTGGGAATGGAATTTGTTTCTTTGCACAAAACTTTTCACTATTTCCATTTTTTTTCAGTTAAATAACAGATGATGTGGCTTCCTAAAACAGTATAGGCTCATTCAGGTGTGGCTAATGCTGAAAGGCGTTAAGGAAACAAACAAAAACCTATGCTAGTTTTTTTTTTCTTTCAGCCTTGCAGTAAAGTAAGTGATAATTGCCATAAAACAAAAATAGAGTAATGAAAAATTAGAACTGGTTTGAATTTTTGAGCCTCAAAAATGCATTAATTTTTTCCAGCTGATTTAAGAATCATTAAGTAGGATGAATCATAAAGGGTGTTATTAGGGAGATTTTTGAAAATTTTCCTTTTATAAGCAAAGGATATCAACAAAGACTTCAAAAGTGAAGAAATTTGGAAGCATCTTCAACTCCAATAATAATCAAGGAAATAGCAATTAAAACCACAATATATTATTTTTTAACCAAATACATTGGCAGATATTTTGAAAAATGACAAAACTATAGTTGACAAGAGTGTAAGCACCATTTTAAACACTTCACTTACATTAATTTAATCTGCACAATGACCTTAGTAGGTATATACTATTATCTCCATTTTATAGATAAGGAAACTGAGACATATAGGTGACATAGAACCTCTCATGTACTGGTAGTGGGAGGAAAAATTGGTATTATCTTTCCATTGGAATTTGATGATATGTTCAGGAGACTTGAAAACATTTACCTGCTTTGACTTTGTAATTCCACTTCTAGAAATTTATTATATGAAAACAATTAGAGATTCACACAAAAATCTATTTACAAGGATGTTCTAGTAGCTTTATATAGAATACAAGAATTGGAAATAATCTAATCATTTTACAAGAGAGAAATTGCTAAATAATCGATGGTGTACTTTTAGGATGGAATATAAAATGCCATTAAAAATCATGGTTTTTGCATGTTCTCATTTGTAAGTGGGAGCTAAGCTATGGGTATGCAAAGGCATACAGAGTGGTATAATGGGTATTAGAGACTCAGAAGTGGGGAGAGTGGGAGGGAGATGAGGGATGAAAAACTACCTATTAGGGTACAATGTACAATACAGGGTGAAAGGGTACAGTAAAATCCCAGGCTTCACCACTATATAATTCATCCAGATAACCAAAAACCACTTGTATGCCTAAAGCTATTGAAATAAAAAAATAAAAAAATTATAGTTTAGAAAATAATTTAAAGCCATGGGAATATGTTCACAAGTAATGTTCACAACTTTTTAAGTTAAAAAGAACTCAAAACCACATGCACAGGCTTACTCTAATGTTATAAAATGTTAATATAAAACATATGCATGGCTGTCATTCTAAGACCTCTGTAGGCAATATACACCTTTTTTTTGCATCACATCAGACATAAAACCATCATCTTTGTCATTATCTGATGACATTAATCCCTACTCAATGTTTTCAAGTTAAGGAAATATAGCATCAAGTTAAAGAAACAAGGCTAGGGGCCCCGCATGTTGGCTCACGCCTGTAATCCCAGCACTTTGGGAGGCTGAGGCGGGCAGATTGCCTGAGCTCAGGGGTTCGTGACCAGCCTGGGCAACACAGTGAAACCCTGTTTCTACTAAAGTACAAAAAAATTAGCCTGGTATGGTGGCGTGCGCCTATAGTCCCAGCTACTCGGGAGGCTGAGGCAGGAGAATTGCTTGAACCCGGGAGGTGGAGGTTCCAGTTCACTGAGATCTCACCACTGCATTCCAGCCTGGGTGACAGAGCGGGATTCCATCTCAAAAAAAAAAAAAAAAAAAAAAGAAAAAAAAAAGAAGCAAGTCTAGATCTGCTAATGAGTTGTTCTAAGCCTCTTTTGCCCACGCCTCCTCTGCTGGTGGGCCTGGGATGGGGACAGAGTGTCCCTTTTTGTTTAGATTGACCTGGCCAAGGGACACCATCAGATGCACTAGGACAAGGTGCTGCCTTCCCAGAACTGTGGCAGAGGCTTGTGCTTGCTCCTTTCGGCATTGAGTTGGCTTGCTGAGCAGGTGTGGGTAAAATGCAGACTTACGTGGTGCTGGGCTTGTACTTGTCATGGCTGCCACCTTTCACACTAGTGTTTTAATCCCAGAATTCTGCAACTTATAAAGCTGATTTGGCTCAAAGAACAAATGAAGAAACCGAGGACCAGAGAGGAGGGTGATGGGCCCAAGATCACAGTCTAGCAGACCTGGGGATGGGGTCAGTTTCTTGATTCCTAGACCTTGATATTTTGCATGACATCAAATGACCTTCTTCATCCTAAGACGAGAGGAAGGAAGGAACTCGGTGCCTTTTGCTGGGAAAAGCACTGCTATCTATCTAAGGAGACCACTTAAGGCATGGTTTCCCTGTGTTTGGAAGAGTAATATGTATGCTTTTTGGAAGGGGAAAACAGGAGAGTATTCTCTCAGTGGTTTGTGTTCAGTGGGGGACACCATTTGGAGTTATCCAGGGGTATCTTTTGTGAGCTTCATGGTATAATGGAGGTGATATAGACAGGAAAATGCATATTTTGGTGTCTTGAAGACCCTGGCCTTCGGTTCCAGTTTCAGCCTTTAACAACAGTGTGGACTTGGACCAATTATTTTCTTTCTCTCTAAAGATACGTTTTCTCTTTGTTAAGATATACTTTGTAATACTTCTAAGGTTTTGGATTTACTAAAAAACAGCAACAGCTTGTATAGTGCTTCCGATGTGCTAGGAACTATGTTGAACACTTTGCTTATATTAACTTTTTTTTTTTTGAGACGGACATTTTGGCTTTGTTTCCAGGTTGGAGTGCAGTGGCATGAACACAGCTCACTGCAGCCGTGGCCTCCTGGGCTCAAGTGATCCTCCTGCCTCAGCTTCCCATACAGCTGGGACCACAGGTGTGTGCCATTGTGCCTGGCTAGTTTTTTGATTTTTTTTTTTTTTTTTTTTTTGTAGAGACAAGGTCTTACTTTGTTCCCTAGGCTGGTCTTGAACTCCTTGAGCTCAAGCAATCCTCCTGCCTTGGCCTCCCAAAGTGCTAGGATTACAGGCATGAGCCACTGTGCCCAGCCATATTAAGTAATTTAATTTCCACAATGACCTTATTAGGTAAAGACTATTCTTATCCCCATTTTACAGATGTGGAAACTGAGGCACATTGGAGTTAATTGCCCAGGATCAAACCTCTAGGGAGTGGTAGCACTTGGATTTTAATCCAGGTAGTCTGGCTCAAATTTATACTTTAACCATGACACTATCCTCCCTCAAATAAGGCTACATTGATGAGGTAGAGTATCTAGTACATGCATTCTCAATGAGGGCAATATTGCCCTCAAGGGAATGAAAACTGGTTCTTGGAAGGGGGCAAAAAAGCTTTATTCTTTTTATGTATAAAGCCCAGATAGTCATATAGTACACAAACAGATTTACAGTCTATCTGTGGTATTAAGAATTAATGGGGGAGGAGTGATTAGGAAAAAAGGTAAAAAGCATCCAGATGATGCCAATAATGTGAAAAAGTATGACAGGCACTGCTCTAGAGCAATGCTAGGCACACAGCAGGCATTTTATAAATTTTCCTTCCTCTTCTTTTGCCATTTAGTTTGAGAAGTGGAAAGTGGCTATACTGATGTGGCCAAAGTGTTCCCCAGCTTGAGGATGAGTTGTGGTCCGAGTTTAACACAAATGGCCCACAGGCAGAGAGCGGATCCAGCCACTGTACCTGCACTGAGCAGAAGGCAGGTAGGGAGTGAATGCACCATGGCTGCTCAGAGGCTGTTTTGAATGCACATTTAGCTTAGTTATTAAGTGAAATCTTTGGGAAAATTATGCAAGATTTCAATGTTATAATCAGTCTGCTATTCAAGAATAGATGAATATTCAATCTTAACAAATACATGGGATAAATAATTTCTGCAGTAAGTGTAACGTTATCTCTTGGGTCGCAGCTCTGTAGAGTATAGAAAAAAATGCCCCAGACAAATTCCTATGTATGTTTGAAGAAGAAATTATTTTATTTACAGATAATGTCTATGTATTTATATATAAAATCTTATCTTTAAAAGAAAACATTAATACTGATACAGCACAATTAAATACCTCCCATTTCCTCCTCTGTTTGGGGGTAATATTGTTTTAATTATTTTACCTGTAAGTATTAGACCTACTTATTCTATTTTTGCCTTTCTGGCCACATTAATTCTCTGTTCTATATGCTCTGGATAAAATTTATGAATATAACTCCTCCTATAATTTAGAAACAATATAGGGCATATAGCAAGCCTCTTAAGGATGTTTTGAATGAAATAGGACCTGCAGGATGCTCTTTGTCAAAGCGAGCTTTGTAGGACCACCTACTTTATCTTTCTTTTGGTTCTATTAATGCACCCCTTGAGTCAACCACATCTCTTACCAGGTACCTGTGGAATTTCATCATGGCTATTAGGGAGCTGAAAACAGTTATTTGCCAACAGATAGCTTTCTTAGCCAACTTTGCCAGAGGGAGCTGGAGTTGTTTTTTGATAGAAAATGAGGCTCAATTCAGGGTCAAAAGGGTCAGACTCTCTCTAACCACTTATGCCCTGAAGGGCTAAGGGCCAGCAGAAGCTCAAGAGAGCCAGTTCTCCTTGGAAAGTGCAATCTAGGTGAATGTCCTCATGAAAGATGTAATCCTCTTCTCCCTCTTGTCTAGGTAAACGCTGGCAAAGTTTTGAAATGGAAAAAAATTGTTTTCAATTTCCTTGATTCATCTCCCTTGCCTTTGCCAGGTAGCTCACCCTAATCTTGATCTCCCTGATACAACAGCCTCAGACAACATTCCCTCTTCCTCTGCCCAGGGCTTATTGCTGCCCCCATGGGACAGGGGAGAAAGGAGAGAATAGGATCTGCTCTCATGGAACCTATTCTATTCTAGATCACGTGCTGTAGGGGACTTGGGTGGGAATTCTAAGATATGAGTCAAACAAAAAACAACTAAGGGTTAAGGAAGGTTGTTTGGCTCAGTGTGTCCATATTAGTTTTTTGTGGGATCAAAAGCTATGATGGTTCTCTGTGACCTGGTGTGAGGTGCTAAAATCCTCTGTCTAATGTTGATGCTGGCAGGGCTGGTTCTAGTGCAACAGGAGACAATGCTAATTTTCTTCAACTTCCAACCTTTATTTATGTGGCAGCCATGGGATTTGCCTCTGGTCTCTCCACGAAATGCAATCGATGGAAGACCCCAGCTACTGTGCTCTGAAATCCATCAACACGATTCTGCTGAAGCCATGCCTCCCACGGGCTGCTCTTGGCCAGGGACTAAACCAGGCTGGAACACTAAGGCAGGCCTGCATCTCGGAGGCACGGAATTCCTCTTTCAAGTGATTTTGGCCTGGGGACTCCCCAGTGGCCTTATTGAATGTGCAACTGCACTGCAGTCTTAGGTGCTTCCTTCTAATCTTCCTTCTTTCCTTCACTCTCCTCTTTACTTGAGGTCAGATCTTCATTGTACTTCTGACAGTTCTCCAAGTCTCTTCTGGCTCCCTCCCCATGTATCTTCTCTCACGGGCATTTTCCCTAAACAATTCCTCACACTTCTTGTTTTGGCTCTGCTTTCCAGAGAGCATGCTTAGTGTTTTACCTCCCAACCAGTCATCCCCTGCCTTCTGGCTTCTGCCTTCTCCCCTTTCCATCCACTCTCTTAAAACTTACTCTCAGGTAAAATGATCTGAGATCAGCTATTTTGGATTACTTCTTCCAGTTATATTTGCTTAATGAAATATCTATGTTTGTTGAATAAAATTCCTGGTCCCTGTAAAGAAACTTCAGATTCTCATGAGCCTTTGGGTGGCCCAGAGACTATGTCCTGCTGGTGACTTGCTAATCGGCTTGTATGTAGGGCTGGTCTTAGAGTTGGCACCTCTCATGGGGATGTCTGTGGTTTTGCAAGCATGCCACATATAAAATACTTATGGGAAAGCAAGACTTACTGTTCTTTGTAGCTGAGCCCCCACCCACTTTGGGCCAGAATTTAGGGAGTTCTCTCATTTAGGGAGTCCAGGTGTTTGGACTCACTTGAAGTGGCACTAGCTATAGACCTTCCATACTCAAAGGTCCCTGTAACTGTGTGATCTGCCTTAACCCAGAAACTGACTCCTGGGAGTTGTTTGGCAAAGTGGCGTGATTGCTTCTGAAAGACAGCAAAGTGGAAGACTCTAGGGCTTTGCAAGGCAGGAAGATGGGGAGAACAGGGACATGTGCCCCCTAGATCCCAGGTAGACAGTTGTTCTTTACAAGGGCGCTAATTGAGAAACAGCTTTTTACTGGCCATATAGTCATGCAATTATGATAAAAATAGTGACAGCAATTATATCTTGAACATAGGCTGTAAGCCAGGCACCACTTAGTGCTTTACCCATATTGCCTCATTTAAATCTCCTTATAACCTTGGGAAATGGGGACTAGTCTATCATCCTATTTTATAGCTGGGAATCTGAAACTGAAAGAGATTGAGTAACTTGCTGAGGGTCACAAACCTGAGAAATGGCTAAGCCAGGATTCCAACCTAGGGTGTCTAATGGCTTCTACTTCTTGCCAAAAGTGTTAAGCACTGATGTGTGTCATTCTCTGAATGACATTTGCTTGGAGCTATGGATTGGTGACCTGGAGAGAAGCTCTGGTTGGGTCCTGAGGGGCCAGTCTCTTGGGGAGGGAGGAAAGGCATGGCCTATAGAGTCTTTCAGAGAGTGAGTACAGAAGTAGAAACATTTGTTGGGATGCAGGCAGACATTTCTCAGGCCTCTTAAAAGTGGAACAGCCATAAAGTGTAAATCAGATGAAAGAGTCTGTTCCATTCACTGCCTAGAGTTAGTAGCCGAGATGAAATTTTCTAAATAGCTGCTAGATCATCTGTGCCATCCACAGGCACTGTCGTTCTGTTGGCATTCACATTCTCTCTCTATTTGTGAGTCTTGGGTGTTGATCTGTATTGTTAATGATGAGCCAGGGAGACATAACATTCAGAATAAGCAAGCATCAGTGATATTTGTGTGTGTCCTGTTAGCTAAAAACTTAGTTTTGTGCTGCCAATAAAATTGGGTGACAGCTTTCTTCCAAGAATTTGTTTTCTTCTCCTGTTATCTGAAAATGTTGCTGTGTCTCAGCTGCACTTGGAAGGCAAAATAGAACAAAACATAAATATGGCATGGTGTCAGATTCTGAAGACATCCATGATAACAGCATGACTTGTTTTTAAACGACAAACAAAATCCTTTCCAGAGTGAAGAAAAGAGTGGGCGGGGAAACCTGTTTCTTGAAATCGGTTTAGTTGATAGTCGGAATGGAAGCTCTTGTTTCACAACTTTCCCCCAAGATTCACAAATGTCATTGAAGAAAATGCAAGACCTATTCAGGAAGGATGCTGTATATACATACATACGTGGGTCACATGCTGTGTTACACAGGGTAGGCGCCTAATTAATTTTAATTGATAATGGTGGCTGTATTAGTTGTCTATTACTGTGTGACAACTTACCTCAAAACTTTGTTGCTTAAAACAGTAACATTTATTATCTCACATGGTTTCTGTGGACCAGGAATCCAGGAGGAATTAGCTGAGTGATTCTGGCACAGGGTCTCTCCTGTGGTTACTGTTGGCCAGGGCCACAGTCCTCTGAAGGTGTGAATGGAGCTGGAGGACCTACTTACATGGTGTCTCACTCATATGCCTGGAAATTCGTGCAGGTTGTTGGGAGAAGACTTCAGTTGCTTGCTGCATAGACCCTATCCCTAGGGCTGTTGCGTGTCCTCAAAACATGGCAGCTGGTTTCCAAGAGTGGGTGATCCAAGAGAAAGAACAAGATGGGAAATAGTGTATTTTATGACTGACCCTTGGAGGTTATGCTCTGTCATTTCTGCCACAATTTATGTACTCAGAAGAGAGTCACTAAGTACAGACCACACTCAAGTGGAGGAGAATTAAGCTCTATCAAAGAGAGGAGTATCAGAAGACTTGTGGACATATTTGAAAACAACCATAATGATATTTGTGCCAAAGGGACACATTGAAAATAAATTTCTCACTAGAGCAACTTTCATCCGAGGATGAAGATATCTCTGACATCAATCCAGGAAGATTGTCACTGTCATAAAACAAGTCAATAAGAAGAATGATGAACAGAGGCTTATCTTTTTATGGAAACAAATGAGAAGTGAAACCAACTTTCTGATGTTAAATGTGAGAAGGATTCACCCTTCAAACCTTGGATGATGGTTGTCTTAGTTTATTCAGGCTGCTATAACAAAATACCATAAACTAGATGGCTTATAAACAAGTTTATAAACAAAACTGCCTCACAGTTTTGGAGGCTGGAAGTGCAAAATCAATGTGCCAGCAGATTCAGTGTCTGGTGAGGACCCACTTTCTGGTTCACAGATGGTGTCTTCTAGATGGGTCGTTAGGTGGTGGAAGGAGCAAGCTTGCTCTCTGGGGCCTTTTTTATAAACAGGGCTCTTTCCTCCGAATGCCACCAACTTGGGGGTTAGTGTTTCAACATATGAACTTTTGAGGACATAAATATTCAGATCATAGCAGTCCGCCCCTGGTCCCCCAGAATTCATGTCTTTCTTACAGGAAAAATACATTAATTTCATTCCAATAGTCCCAAAAGTCTTAATTCATTCTAGCATCAACTCAAAAATCTGAAGTTCAAAGTTTCATCTAAATATCATCTGAATCAGATACTGATGAGAGTCAAGATATGATTCAATGGTGAATTTATTTTGAATTGAGCAAAAGAGACAAGTTTGAGGTACTGTATTTCATTCATAAGGATATTTGAGTATGAGGCTTTGGCCTCTTTATTTGCTCCCTTTTTGCATTGTAATTTGAATCATTCTTCCTCTTGACTTATTTCAAACCTTCTTCTTTTAAGAAAATTTCTGTTTCTACTATAGAATACAAGACCTAGTCTTCTCCAGGACTGATGTTAAGATATAAATGTGATTGGAAATATAGGATGTGGGTACCTTGTCAGAAGGTTGACTGAGAAAAAGACCCTACTTTTTTTTTAGGGAAAATATTTTATTTTCAAGATACAGTAAAATTACACTTAAAATTGAGAAAATCTGTAAATTCATAAAGCTCAAGGTTTTAAAAATTAAGTGTCAGCAACAATACTCTCACTGATATGAGAATGCAAAATAGCTACAGATGTTTTAATACCTGGTACAATTTTTTTTTTAACGTTTAGGTTCGGGGGTCCATGTGTGGGTTTGTTATAGGGGCTTGGTGTACAGATTATTTCATCACCCAGGTAATAAGCATAGTACCCAATAGGAAGTTTTTCTTCTTCTTCTTCTTTTTTTTTTGAGAAAGAGTCTTGCTCTGTTGCCCAGGCTGGAGTGCACTGCAACCTCCGCCTCCCTGGTTCAAGTGATTTTCCTGCCTCAGCCTCCTGTGTAGCTGGGATTACAGGTGGTGTGCCACCATGTCCAGCTTACTTTGTGTATTTTTAGTAGATACTGGGTTTCAATGTGTTGGCCAGGCTGGTTTCGAACTCCTGACCTCTAGTGATCTGCCTGCCTTGGCTTCCCAAAGTGCTCAGATTACAGGCATGAGCCACCACGCTCTGCCCCAATAAGTAGTTTTTTGATCCTCTCTCTCCTACTACTCTCCATCCTCAAGTAGGACCCAGTGTCTGTTGTTTCTTTTTCTATGTCTGTGTGTACTCAATGTTTAGTTCCCACTTGTAAGTGAGAAAATGTGGTGTTTGGTTTTCTGTTCCTTTGTCAGTTCGCTTAGGATAATGGCCTCCAGCTCCATCCATGTTGCTGCAAAGAACATGATCTCATTCTTTTTTATGGCTGCATAATATTCCATGGTGTATATGTGCCACATTTTCTTTATCCAGTCTACAGTTGATGGGCATTTAGGTTGATTCCATGCCTTTCCTATTGTGAATCATGCTGCAGTGAACATACATGTGCCTGTGTCTTTATGGTAGAATGATTTATATTATTTTGGGTATATAATAAAAAATGGAATTGCTGGGTCAAATGGTAGTTCTAAGTTCTTAGAGAAATCACCACATTGCTTTCCACAAAGGCTTAACTAATTTACATTCCCACCAGCAGTGTGTAAGTGTTTCCTGTTTTTTTGCAACTTTGCCAGTATCTGTTATTTTTTGACATTTTAATAATAGTCATTCTGACTGGTGTGAGATTGTAGTTTTGATTTGGATTTCTCTAATGATTAGTGATATTGAACTTTTTAAATATGCTTGTTAGCTGTGTATATGTCTTCTTTTGAAGTGTGTCTGTTCATGTCCTTTGCCCACTTTTTAACGCGGTTGTTTCTTTTTTGCTTGTTAATTTGTTTAAGTTCCTTGTAGATTCTGGGTGTTAGACCTTTGTTGGATGCATAGTTTGCAAGTATTTTCTCCTATTCTATAGGTTGTCTGTTTGCTCTATTGTTAGTTTCTTTTGCTGTGCAGAAGTTCTTCAGTTTAATTAGGTTCCATTAGTCAATTTTCATTCTTGTTGCAATTGCTTTTTTGTCTTTGTCATGAAATCTTAGCCAGGGCCTATGTTCATAATGGTATTTCCTAGGTTATTTTCTAGAGTTTTTATAGTTTTAGGTCTTACATTTAAGCCTGTAATCCACCTTGAGATGATTTTTGTATGTGTAAGAAAGGGGTCCAGTTTTAGTCTTCTGCATATTGCTTGCCAGTTATCCCAGCACCATTTATTGAATAGAGAATCCTATCTTCATTGCTTGTTTTTGTTAACTTTGTTGAAGATCAGATGGTTGTAGGTGTGTGACATTATTTCTGGGCTCTCTATTCTGTTCCATTGCTCTATGTGTCTGTTTTTGTACCAGTGCCATGCTATTTTGGTTATTGTAGACTTGTAGTGTAGTTTGAAGTCAGGTAATGTGATGCCTCCAGCTTTGTTTTTTTGCTTAGGATTGCCTTGGATATTCAGGCTCTTTTTTGGTTCCATGTGAATTTAAAAATAGTTTTTTTTCTAATTCTGTGAAGAATGTCATTGGTAGTTTGCTAGCGATTGCCTTGAATCTGTAAATAGCTTTGGGCAATATGGTCACTTAACAATATTGATTCTTGTTATCTGTGAGCATGGAATGTTTTTCCATTTGTTTGTGTCATCTCTGATTTGTTTGAGCAGTATTTTGTTTTTTCATTGTAGAGATTTTTCACCTCCCCAGTTAGCTGTATTCCTAGGAATTTTTTCTTTCTGTGGCTCTTGTGAATGGGACTGTGTTCTTGATTTTGTTCTCAGCTTGGATGTTGTTGATGTATAGAAATGCTACTGATTTTTGTACATTGATTTTCTATCCTGGAACTTTGCTAAAATTGTTTATCAGATCTAGGAGTTTTTGGGCAGACACTATGAGGTTTTCTAGGTATAGAATCATATTGTCTGCAAACAGAGATAGTTTGACTTCTCTTCTTGCTATTTAGATGCCTTTTATTTCTTTCTCTTGCCTGATTTCTCTGGCTAGGACTTCCAGTACTATGTTGAATAGGAGTGGTGAGAGTGAGCATCCTTATCTTGTTCTCGTTCTCAAGCGTAATGCTTCTAGCTTTTGCCCACTCAATATGATGTTGGCTGTGGGTTTGTCATAGATAGATCTTATTATTTTGAAGTGTGTTCTTTCAATGGCTAGTTTGTTAGGGTTTTTAACATGAAGCCATGTTGAATTTTATCAAAAGCCCTTTCTGCATCTATTGAAGTGATTACATGGTTTTTCTTTCTAGTTCTCTTTATGTGGTAAATCACATTTATTGATTTGCATATGTTAAACCAACCTTGCATTCCAGGGATAAAGCCTACTTTATTGTGGTGGATTTACTTTTTGATTTGCTGCTGAATTTGGTTTGCTAATATTTTGTTGAGGATTTTTGCATCTATGTTCATCAAGGATATTGGCCTGAAGTTTTCTTTTTTTGTTGTGTCTGTGTCTTTGCCAGGTTTTGGTATCAAGATGATGCTGGCCTCATAGAATGAGTTAGGGAGGAGCCCCTCCTTCTCAATATTTTGTGAGTAGTTTTAGTAGGAATGCTACCAGCTCTTCTTTAGATATCTGGTAGAATTTGGCTGTCAATCCATCTGGTCCTGGGCTTTTTCTTGTTGGTAGGTATTTTATTGCGAACTCAAATTTAGAATTTGTTATTTGTCTGTTCAAGGATTCAATTCCTTCCTGGCTCAATCTTGGTAAGTTGTATGTTTCCAGGAGTTTATCTGTTTCTTCTAGGTTTGCTTGTTTGTGTGCATAGAGGTGTTCGTTGTAGTCTCTGAGAGTTTTTTGAATTTCTGTGGGGTTGGTGGTAATGTTTCTTTTTCATTTCTGATTGTGTTTATTTGTATTTTCTCTTTTTCTTTATTAATCTAGCTAGCAGTCCATCAGTTTTATTTATTCTTTCAAAGAACAAACTCCTGGATTCATTCATTTTTGTATTCTTTTTTCTTTTTTGCATCTCAGTTTTCTTCAGTTCAGCTCTGATTTTGGTTATTTCTTGTATTCTGCTAGCTTTGGGGCTGATTTGCTCTTGTTTCTCTACTTCCTCTTGTTGTGATCTTAGGTTGTTAATATGAGATCTTTCTAACTTTTTGATATGGGTGTTTAGCACTATGAACTTTCCTCTTAACATTGCTTTATCTGTGTCCTAGAAATTCTGGTAAGTTGTATCTTTGTTCTCATTAATTTCAAAGAATTTCTTGATTTCTGCCTTAATTTTATTGTTTACTCAGAAGTCATTCATAGCTGATTGTTTAACTTCCATGTAATTGTATGGTTTTTAGTGATTTTCTTAGCATTGATTTCTATTTCTATATTATCACGCTATCGTCTGACAGTATATTTGCTATGATTTTTTTTTTTTGTCAAATTTTCTGAGGATTGTTTTATAGCTGATTGTGTGGTCAATTTAGAATGTGCCATGGGCAGATGAGAAGAATGTATGTTCTGTTTTGTTTGGGTGGAGAGGTCTGTAGATGTCTGTTAGGCCCATTTGGTCAAATGTCGAGTTTAGGTGCCAAATATCTTTGTTAGTTTTATGCCTTGTTGATCTGTCTAATACTGTCAATGGGGGTGTTGAAGTCTCCCACTATTATCTTGTGGTTATCTAAATATCTTCATAGGTCTCTAAGAACTTGTTTTATGAATCTGGGTGCTCCTGTGTTGGGTGCATATAAGTTTAGGATAGTTAGGTCTCCTTGTTGAATTGAGCCCTTTACCATTATATAATGTCCTTCTTTGTCTTTTTTGATTTTTGTTGAAGTCTGTTTTATTTGGAATTAGATTAACAGCCCTTACATTTTTTTCAATTTTCCATTTGCTTGTTAGATTTTTCTACATCCCTTTAATTTGAACCTATTGGTGTCATTGCATGTGAGAGGAGTCTCTTGTGGACAGCATACAATTGAGTCTTACATCTTTATCCAACTTTTCCCTCTGTGCCTTTTTTTTTTTTTTTTTTTCCTTTGAGATAGAGTCTCGTTCTGTTGCCCAGGCTGGAGTGAAATGGCATGATCTTGGCTCACTGCAACCTTTGCCCCCGGGTTCAAAAGATTCTTCTGCCTCAGCCTCCCGAGTACCTGGGATTACAGGTGCCCACCACCAAGCCCAGCTAATTTTTGTATTTTTAGTAGAGACGGAGTTTCACCATGTTGGCCAGGCTGGTCTCAAACTCCTAAACTCACAATCTGCTCCCCCTTGGCCTCCCAAAGTACTGGCATTACAGACATAAGCCGCTGCACCTGGCCCCCTCTGTGCATTTTAATTGGCACATTTAGCCTGTTTACATTCAAGGTGAATATTCGTATGTGTAGGTTTGATCCTGTCATTGTGTTGCTATCTGGTTATTATGCAGACTTGATTGTGTGGTTGCTTTGTAGTGTTAATTGTCTATGTACTTACTTGTGTTTTTGTGGTAGCCATTAACAGTCTTTTCTTTCCATATTTAGCACTCCCTTAAGGACCTCTTGTAAGGCAGGTCTGCTGGTAACAAACTTGCTTAACATTTGCTTGTCTGACACATGCACATGTATGTTTATTGTGGTACTATTCACAATAGCAAAGACTTGGAACCAACCCAAATGTCCAACAATGATAGACTGGATTAAGAAAATGTGGCACATATACACCATGGAATACTATGCAGCCATAAAAAACGATGAGTTCATGTCCTTTGTAGGGACACGGATGAAATTGGAAATCATCATTCTCAGTAAACTATCGCAAGGACAAAAAACCAAACACTGCATGTTCTCACTCATAGATGGGAATTGAACAATGAGAACACATGGACACAGGAAGGGGAACATCATGCTCTGGGGACTGTTGTGGGGCGAGGGGAGGGGGGAGGGATAGCATTAGGAGATATACCTAATGCTAAATGATGAGTTAATGGGTGCGGCACACCAGAATGACACATGTATACATATGTAACTAAGCTGCACATTGTGCACATGTACCCTAAAACTTAAAGTATAATAATAATAAAAAAAAAAGAAAAAAAAATTAAAAAAAAAAAACAAACAAAAAACATTTGCTTCTCTGAAAGGGAACTTATTTCTGTTTTGATTATAAAGCTGTTTGGCTTGATATAAAATTCTTGGTTGGAGTTTCTTTTCTTTAGGAATGCTAAATATAGGCCTCCAATCAATCTTTTCTGAGTGGTAGAGTTTCTGTGGAAAGGTTCACTGTTAGCCTGACCAGGTTCTCTTTGTAGGTGACATGCCCCTTCTCTCTAGCTGCCTTCAACATTTTTTCTTTCATTTTGACCTTATGGAATCTGATGACTATGTGTCTTAGTGATGATCATCTTGTATAGTATCTTGGAGGGGTTCTTTGCATTTTCTGATTTTGAATGTTGGCCTCTCTAGTGAGGTTGGGGAAATTTGCATGGAGGATATCCAATATGTTTCCCAAGTTGCTTGCTTGCATTTTTTTCTTTCAGGGACACCAGTGAGTCATAGATTTGGTCTCTTTACACAACCCCATAGTTCTTGAAGGTTTTGTTCATTCTTCTTTATTGCTTTTTTCTTTATTTTTGTCTGACTTATTTCAGAGAACCAGTCTTCCAGCTCTGAGATTTTTCCTCCAGCTTGGTTGATTCTGCTGTTAATATTCGTGATTATATTCTGAAATTTATATTCTGAGATTTTTGAAGTGAATTTTTTAGCTCTTTCAGTTCAGTTTGGTTCTTTCTCAAAATGGCTATTTTGTCTTTTATCTCCTGTATTGTTTCATTTTATTCCTTAGATTCGTTGGCTTGGGTTTCAACTTCTCCTGAATCTTGATGATTTTTATTCCTATCCATATTCTGAATTTTATTTCTGTCATTTCAGCCATTTCAGCCTGGTTAAGATCCATTGTTGGGGAACTAGTGCACTCATTTGGAGATAATAAGACATTAGCTTTTTCAGTTGCCAGAGATCATATGCTGGTTCTTTCTCATCTGTGTTAGCTAATATTCCTTCAATCTTTGAGGTTGCTCACCTTTGGATGGGGTTATTTTGCTTTTATCTTGTTTGATGTTCTTGGAAGTTTGATTGTAATATAAGATGGGCTCAGTCAATTGGCTTGCATTCGAATCCACTCCTGGGTCTTTGAGGAGCCTCCTCTGGTTACTCTCTCTGTGTCTGTGTTTCTTTTGTTGGGTGTTCTGGTTGATGAGTCTCCCTTAGGCAGTGGCTGCAGTTGGCAGACAGGCCATATCTCTGCTGGGTTGGCCCTAATCCGCTGTTAATGTGCTTCTCAGGGAAACACAGGGTTGCACCTGCCTCCAGAGTTTAGGCACATGTTGTCTCAGGAAGGGACAAGGTGTTGTTCTACTGCTGGGAAGGAAGCTCTAGCAGGTATGGCTCATCTGGCTGTGAGAGGCAGAGGTGGGTGGAGTTGCCCACTTGACTGTACAGGTGTTTCTTGGGACAGCAGGAGGCTGCACCTCCTGGCTAAGTTCAGACAGAAGCGAGACCCCTGGGCTGGAAGCTCTAACAGGCATTGTCTGCCTGGTCACCAGTGGTGGGGTTGAGTGGGTCATCTACTCTGTTCTATGGGTGCTTCCTGGGGCATGAGGAGGCTGCAGCTGCTGGCTGAGTTCACATAGAAGTGGGACTGCTCGGTCAGAAGCTTTAGCAGGCATTGCAAGCCTGGCTACCAATGGCAGGGATGGGTGTCACCTATTTTGCCTCCTGGAACAACAGGAGGCTTTGCCCTCTGGCTGAGTTCACACAGAAGTGGGACTGCTGTGCTGGAAGTTCTAGCAAGTGATGCCCACCTGGCTACCAGTGGTGGGGGTGGGTAGGGTCACCCACCCTGCTGTCCAGGTACTTCCTGGGACAACAGGAGTCTGCGCCTACTGGCTGAGTTCATACAGAAGTGGAACTGCGAGGCTGGAAGCTGATGCCAAGCCCCGTCTGGCGAGGGGAGGTGGAGCAATCTTACTGCTTCGAGACACCACAACTGCAGCCTCTATTGGGGCTATGGCACCAGTGCTGGTCGCTCTGGGGCCCAGGGCTGGTAGAGGTCCCCTTAGACTCCGGAGTTGCCCCCCAAAAATGTCCAGGTGGCCTTTTGCCTCAGTCTAGAAGCATGGTGGGGGATGGGTGGTGGGGGACGACCAGGGAGATTCTCTCATTCCTAGCCTTACAGTGCTTTCTGTGGAGAGGGTGAATCCCCCAGAGGGCTTTCCCTCACTCACCTTCTCCCATGTTGGAGAGGTTCTCCTGGCTCTGCACTGAGCCCAGACAGGCTGGTGCCCAGCTTCGCTCCTCACTGCTCTCTGTATCCCCCTGCTGCCTTGATGGATCCCGATGCAGTTTCTCAGATGATCGGCTTGCAGGGTCAGTTGTTTCCTCTCTGTGAGAGCAGTGCACATGAGCTACTTCTAGTCTGCCATGTTGGCCCAACTCAGTTAAACCCTATTTTGCTTCCTCTGTGAATCAGTCACGGCAATGAGAGAATTTTTAGATGGTAGGAAGAAATGAAATGAATCAGTGTGGAAAGACATCATGTAAATGTACAGAGCTATTACCATTCTGAATGCTTCATATATGGCAAAGATTTTTTTAATAAAATAGCTCTAATTGACACAATTTGAATTAAGAGATGCATTTCTCCAAATGAAAGGGAGAGAAGCTGACTCTGCATCTAACCTGGATCTCACTGGGGCCTATTTTCATTCCAAGGAAAAGCATGCTTGGCTGTGTCAGGGTAGTGCAAATCTTCTGGCTGTTTGACACATTTCTATCTGAGCTACAGGGCTGGGGTTTGTAACAGCCCTTCAGTTAATGCAGGCTGGTGATTACATGTTTTCATACTGGTGTTTCCACTGATTTCTGGAGTGTTTATGCCCGTGCCCTCTTCCTGGACTATCATTGACTTTCCCTGGGTAGAGGATTCCCCTTTTGAAATTGGTGTGGAGTGTCATGTTGCCCCATTAGCTGAAAAGTCAGTCCACAGTGATGCTGTATGTGCATAATCATAATGAAAAGTCAGAATTTTAACATCTCAGGGAAAGCATCCAGGAAGAGAAAGCACAAACTTCATCACGGGATCATGCCAATAGGAGTCTACTTATGGGATTGTCTTTCCTACATATCACCAGGGCATCTGAGTAATTATTCCACATATCACATATACCCTTAGATTTTTTTTTACCCTCAGACACGTTCCCCAACACTTCTGGGATAAGATCCGTAGAATAGAATGAATAATTCTCGTGTGGGCACTGCTGACCTAAATTCAAAGTTGTCATTAGATTTTAAGTAGATGCCCCCACTGCATAGTTAGACTAATCAAGAAAGATTTAGGGGGCTTAACCAGAACTTGAAAGAACAGCTGTTCAATGATAAAACAAAATTTAGAAGGTTTTTTGAGAAAATAAATCTGTGGTTTACTTTTTTCTTTCCTTCTTCTTTTTTTTTTTTAAAGCAAAGCACCTGTGAACTGGAATGGAGAGAGAATTTTAGAGTTTTTATGTTTATGATAATGCCTGCCACTCTGATCTCAAGCCTGAGCTGAAGTCTTTTTCTTTCTGCCATCTTCTGCCTCCCTCTCACTTTTAATCTCTGCTCAGTGCTTGTTGATTTGCATGTGTGAATAGTAACACCTACTGATGGGCAGGGCTCAGGAGACGCAGTTTGGTTGCCAGCTTTTCTTACCGCAGAGCCCTGTCAGCATCTTGCATTGATTTGGAGTGTAATCAGTGTTCCTCGTTACCACTGTGTGTGCCCCTCCCTGGTGCTGATTTTCCTCCTCCATTGCCCTTCTCTGGCATTGGCATTGCAGTGGATTTCTGGGAAAAGCTCGATTTTACCCCGTGTGGATACCAGAGGGATCAGTCAGGGGGCTATTAATATGTGCTAGAGGGAAATAGCTCACACTGTCTTTTTTAATCGAATAAATTTCTTGCCTATTTTGTAATTTATCATATCCTTTGTTTGAAATATTACAGATCTCTGGCTAGGAATTACAGACCTCTATAACAGTACCCTTTGAACACCAGCTTGGTATTAGGAGAGTGATGATATGAGCTTCTAATCAAAATTCACTGCATGGGGTTTTGTCTTTTCAATAGGGTATATTTAAAAAACCTGGGAGAGGGGAAAGCAATAAACATCTCCATAATGGGCAAGTCCATATAATAGTGAAGGAGTCCACTGGAGGAATATTTTTTCTTGGAGAAAGCAGTCCATTTTTTTCCAAAGCAAAGCCCCCTGTAGCCTCTAATGCCTGAAAAACTGACATTTTCTATTAGATTTCTATGGGGGAAATGCATGTAAACAGTTCTCAGTGACCATGAGGCTAATGGCAGCATCTCTCTGAGAAGGCAGAAGCCTCTGAAAATCTGCATCCGAGGCGTTTCTTCCTCTGACACTTCCCTTCCAATCCATCTGCTGCCAGGCAGACTAGCATAATAGCATGACTTGTCAGGAGTTTCTGTGCTGTCTCAGGGCAGGCTTCCTGTGAACTTTGAAATACTTTTCCACCTTTGGACACAGGGGGATATGGCTGGGTCATGAGAGCTCCCTGTGAGATCTGGAGAAATGGCATGAATATCACTTCTTCCCATTATCACAGCTTTTCATCTTTTACTCACTGCTTATTTTGCTTCTCACATAGTGTTTTCAAAATAACTATAGGAGCATTGTTTGAAGTTGCAACAGCCACAGGATTATTCACAGAAAATACCTATTTTTCCCTCAGATGTTCAAGGCTTTGTTTCTGTATTTTAAAATTATCCAGAGTTATTTCAAACGAATGGCTGTGTCTATTAGCCCCCAAGACCCTGCACCTTTGGCTAGTTCTGTGTGTATGAGGACCTCTTTAAAGATATAAATGTGCCCTGTGAATGCTTTCAACTGTGAAACCTTTTGTGCAGGCTTCAGGCTCCTTTGTTGTAGGAACACCACAAGCTTAATATTCCTATAAAACAGGCCTTGGACTTAAAAAAGGCTAGTTTGTCAATCTATTGATTGCCCCAGGCTAAGCAAGCTAATTCCTTAGCGGTACTACTGCATGTATTGAACAGGCTGATCCTTCTAGGTCAAATAACTCACATCACTAAAATAATATTAAGGTTTGTTGTGGCACAAGCCAAATAGCTGGGAAAATCCATCGTTATCACCTGGTGCCTCTGCCCTTTAATTTATATCATTATAGAAAGATGGAGGAAGGAGTAAGGAAAAATACAGGGAAATGTATTCAAAGTGATCTACAGTGTTCTTAATAAAATGCCCTTCCTTTATGGGCACCTGAATGGGCATATAAATATAACTAGCAATTGGAATTTTAATCAAAGCTTTACAGCTTTTTCTTTTTCAAGACTTTGACTTCCTGATGAAGTTAACTTCCAGGCTGAGAGAGTTTCTGGCTTCCCTCCTCATCTTTAGAAGACCCTTGCTCTGTTGTTGTGTTGGCTCTTTGCCAGTTTAAGTTGGTCTCCTTTTATATACCTCTAAATGTGATATTTCTTATAAAATGCCTATTGTGAACATTTCTTAAAATGTTTGAAAATAACTCAAAATGAAAGCAATAGATTGAAAATTGTCTTACTTATGGGTAGATGTGTGGTATTCACCGCACATGATATCATCACATGTTAGGCTCATGTGATGCTGTTGGGGCATCTGGGAGCTGAGTGGTGCATGCTGAAGATATTCTTCCCAGCTTCATTGTCTGTGCTGGGCCATCTTCTTTTCTATTTAGAATACACAATTCAGGGCTCAACCAGACAGTGTCTCTGCAACATTTACAACTTTGGTCAATGAGAAGAGCTAGGAGAAGTACATCTGAAACATGGGGTAAATCATCAAAGGATTAGGGTGTGATGTTTCTTCTTTAAAGCTCTGACTCATCATGAGTAAATGGAGAAGGAAACAAACAAGAAACCTCCAAGGAGAAGAACATGTCTAGGGAAATTTGGAGATTTGAGTAATAACCGAGCCCAGTACTAAGCACTTTGTAAAGGTCATTAAGAAATGATCAAATAAAAAAAGATATATGTAGAAAGAAATGAAGATAAGAGGAGAAAACAGACATGGCCATGAGAGATAGAGGCAAGTAGTTGGAGGTTACTTTTCCTGATAAGTTGTTTTCTCATCTTTCCTTCCTAATAGAACAGAGATCTCAGTTTGAGAATTCGAGCTGTGTTTATCCCTGAATTTATTTGTTCTGTCTGGGCAGGTAATTGGGTGCCATTGCCACTATTCAAGGACTCAACCTACTCTCTGATTTCAGAACCTACCCTAGTGAAAAAAATGTCACAACAGCAAACTCATCTTCTAACGTGCCATAAAAGCATTATGCATTAAAAAAGAATGCCTTAAATCCTGCAAGCTACCAAAACATTTTTTCCATCCTAATAAGCAGAATGATTGGAATGTGTAGGCATCTGCATCTAGACTCTCCTTCTAGCTTAGCAGTTCTCAAAATTAAATCTGGGCAAGAATTCTGACTGTAAACTTGAACATACAAGATCGTAAACTGTATATTGTGGGTGGTCTTCGGGAAAATTTTGTTTACATATATCATTTGGTGTATATGTAATTTATATATTTATTTACATATATTATGTATTTTATTTTTATTTTTTTTTCTGAGATGGAGTCTTTGCTCTGTTGCCCAGGCTAGAGTGCAGTGGCATGATCTCGGCTCACGGCAAGCTCCACCTCCTGGGTTCACGCCATTCTCCTGCCTCAGCCTCCCGAGTAGCTGGGACCACAGGCACCTGCCACCACGGCCGGCTAATTTTTTTGTATTTTTAGTAGAGACGGGGTTTCACCGTGTTCGCCAGGATGGTCTCGATCTCCTGACCTTGTGATCCGCCCGCCTCGGCCTCCCAAAGTGCTGGGATTACAGGCATGAGCCACTGCGCCTGGCCCGTATATTTGATTTTTAAAGGTAATTGTGTTTATTTTATTTTGCTCACTGATTTTAGAACCTATGTCCCTAGAAAACATGACTCCATGGTAGATTCTCAAATTCTCCAGGAGGTGCATGAGTGTCTGGGGAGAGAGAGTTTGGCGTAAGAAAGGAAGGGGAGCAATTTTGAGTACAGCAAGGTGTTCACCTTACAGCTTACTGTTTTGGGTGCTATCCTACAGCACTTAAGGGAACAATATGAGGGGACATGAAGGGTTCCTCACTTAGTTTTCCTTTTTGAGTCTCAGGGAAGCCAGAAGGCCAAGCGTGGGGCTGTACCTACTTACCTCTGCAAATGAAGAGGAAGAAGACAGGTATGTGATGATTGGGTAGGATTGGAAGCTGCGGCAGTATTCTTGGCAACAAGTAAACACAGCATGGTTGGGACCCATGGCAGGACATGAGGACATTGGTGGCTGTTACATGGTATGTGAGGGATCTCTTTGAGAGGACTTCCCAAGTTATGGTCGGGCTTTAGAGGCAATTTACTAAAGTGGTTAAGAGCTCTGATTAGAGGCAGTTTACCAAAGAGGTTGAGTTCTGATTACAGAGACCAACAAACTAGGTTTACATTCAAGCTCTGCCATTTAATAATTTTGAGTTCTTGGGCAAGATAGTGACTCATTGGCTGTAAGTTTCAGTTTCTTGTATGTAAAGTGGATAGCAATTTTACCTGCCTTGGGAGGTGGTGGTGAGGATTAGAGATAATATACTTAAAGCACCTGCCACATATGGTAGTTATCACTATGATTTCTCTTGTTTAGTGAACCTCTCATAAGGAGACACAAATTGTCACTTTGAAGTGTTCATCCATCCACTCATAATTTATTAAGTATGTTCTATGAATTGAGCACCAGGCCAGGCTCTGGGGATGTAGGGAGGCACTGAGCTGGAAAGTAGGTAAGGCTGAAGAAGAGCTATTTCATGGAAGATATGGTATCAGAATACTTGAATTGGATTGGGTTGCGACTGTGATTTGGAATAAAAAATTACCACTATAAAATTGGACCTCAGCGTTCAAGTGAATATTACAGTTGAGCAAGATTCAGCGACATTAAACCTTCTGTCATAAAGACACAGGTAATGGCTTTTTGTGGGCAGAGTACTAGAAAAGCTTCGATTGTTAAGTATTTATATAACCCTTTATATTTGCAATGTATGTGCTTTATCATTTCCCAGAAGTTAATGTCTAGAAATATTTCCTAGTGGGAAAGGGATGTTCCTAATATGTCTGGGCTGTGCCTAGCACTTTGGGCAAATATTAAGGGACCCTTAATGAGGCTATATTAAAGAAGGAGGGCAAATCCAGCTTTAAAGTAAGGCAAGGAAGGCTGACAGTCTCTCCTTGCTTCTTTGAGTTGTTTTTCTCCAGCCCTCTCTCTGGGGTGTCTTGGAGAGTAACACAGTTCCCTGCAGATGCAACCCTTCCTCTTGGTGCATCAGACTAAGAGCTTGTTCCTGGGGTGTTCCTGGCCAGGATATATTCCTCCTCTTCCCTATGTGTTGACTTTTGTAGGGCTTTCTTCATTGTTTGAGACAAGGTATGGGGCTGTGGAGTGGCCAACAGGGCTCATAATGTTACATGAGCAGGAACAAGAGATTGGCATTCACGGTACTATGTAAATATGCAGAGGTTAAGAATATGGAGACTCCTTATTTTTTTCTATGTGAAACTTCTGTTCAATGAATGCCACTACTATATCTTCAACTAAAATGAAAGTTGATTACATTTCACTATTCCTCTGAGTCATGGAATATGGTTTTGCTGTCTAGGTGTTACTTTTCTCCACTTCTGTATTATATGTGCATAATTATTATTACTGCAGTATCTCTACTTTCCAGCCTGAGGTGCAAAATCAAGCATGCCCAGTTTAACCCTCTCAATCAAGTAAAAGTATAGTAGCACCTCTAGATTTCTAATAGGTGAGATGGAAGAAGAAAGAATGTCATATGAAAAAAAGGACCTGCAGAGTTTTGTGAGACATGACTGATAATAAAGAGAAAAAAATACCATTTACCAATAGTTATAACATTGCAGGCATGCAGCTACATATTTTAAGTATATTTTCCATGTTTCAACCTCAAAACAACACCATGGGGACAGTATTACTATTTTTATTTTACAGATTATGGTAAAGAAACTGGGGCATGGAGAGAATAAATAACTTACTCAAGATCACATGGCTGGGAAATGTTAGAAACAAAATTTATTTATTTTTATTTATTTATTTATTTTTTTTGAGACGGTGTCTTGCCCTGTTGCCCAGGCTGAAATACAGTGGCACTATCTCAGCTCAGTGCAACCTTTGCCTCCTGGGTTCCAGCGATTCATCTGCCTCAGCCTCCCAAGTAGCTGGGATTACAGGTATGCACCACCAGGCTCGGCTACTTTTTGTATTTTTAGTAGAGATGGGGTTTCACCATGTTGATCGGGCTGTTCTCGAACTCCTCCTGACCTCAGGTGATCTGCCTGTCTCGGCCTCCCAAAGTGCTGCGATTACAGGTATGAGTCACCATGCCTGGCCGGAAACAGAATTTGAACCTACCAGTGACTTCCAGATATGTGCTTTTGACCACTATGTGACATGGCTTCCTGTAATGTAATGAAATTTCAAAACAAATGTACCAGAGTATATACATCCAAATAGTGGTTGTGTCCTTCTAAATCATCATCCTGGAAGGCCCCACACTTACTTTAGTGAAGCAGCTATTGCTCAAAACATTTTTAAAATTTAGTTTATTTGTATTTATATTTTTTATTTATTTTTCTTTTCAAAACATTTTTGACACTTCTTTTTTTGGGAATCTGTTTAATGTTGATAAATCTTTAACCTTTGAGGGCAGATTTGATCTTTGGAAATATCTAAAAGTCACTTGGAGTTAAGCCTGATGAATAAAGGAGATCATCATGTTAAATAGTTGTAATTTTCCATTGAAATAAAGTGTGATTATAAAGGAATGCATGAATTAAGTTTTCCTGTGTGATTTATACAGTGCTGCGAAGGCAGTCCCAGAAATATTTCAGGCAATGGAAGCATGACTGAACATGTGCATCCTTTTGATTTGAGTACTTTGAAGGCTATTATCAGAAAGTCCACATAGAGTCTTATTTCTTGATACTCACACCTTGCATATACACATTTACACATGTACAGACTGAGTTGATGAGCATGTTAAATCATCTTTAAACACTTTTATGGTTTAAAAATCATCTTTCTAAGAGCAATGTGTTTTTTCAACAGCGATTTATGCAGATTCTCTGCAAAACGTCCTATCTATCAAGATGTCCTGAATTGCTACGTATTGAATTCCCTTTTGACTCCTTTGTTCACATTACTTATAACTTTTTCATTATGTAAATATAGAAAAAATGATCTTATACATGCTTCCTGATCTTTTTCCATTTCATATTTATGAGATAGAGAAAAAGTTAGAAAGGAAGTGTTGAATGAGGGAACATTAATAGACTCACCTATCAACCTAGGTAAAAAATATATTTTTATGAAAATTGAAGTTACATGCTTTGATGCACAGTACATTGAAGATAATGAAGCTTAAAGCAAAGTTGGAGTTCAGAAATATATGAAATAAGAACACAATAATCCACAGTAGTACAAAAGTCAGAGGTGTAGTATATTGGAGCCCAGAAGAGTTTGAGTTTTTTCCTTCAGGTAAAAACTTCATGCCATAACATCTTCAGAAGGTACTATGGTTGTCGTGCAGTGATGTACTAGAGTCTGCTCATACAAACTCATGTGAGCCTATTGTTAAACTTTCAGGAATTTTGTGAGCTAGTTGATGTCATGTAGACGGTTTTGAAATCAGCCATGGTAGGAGCATTTATAGTACAAAAATTGGCAAATGTTACAAAGAGTGAATTTCTCCCCCCACCCTGAGAGTTGTTTCTTAAGCATTGCTAGAACACTATTAGTTGTACATCTGCTTAAGTTTTACTTACCATTCACCCTCTGTTTGGTGCAATTTTAATTAATTATAATGATATTAGAATATTAATGAATTTCAGATTATGCCTCTTCTTTCTACCAAAGACCTGTGGAAACACATCGTGGAAACTAAGGGTTTTCTTAGGTCAATAGAAAAGCAAACTGATTACTTTCAGGACTTCCCAGGTGGCATGCCATGTTCTGTGACATTGTAAGTACAATTATGTGCAAGGCACTGAGATTCCCTGGAATTCTTACGTTCAGCAGCGAAGAAATACGCTGCTATCTTCAACCCAAGGAAATTGCAAGGATTCACAAGGATAAAAGATAAAAAACTGGCTATAGGGTAATGATGTTGATTTGCATAAATCAGATACCAACAAGTCTCATAATTTGATTTTTTACATCTCACAGGTAGTGTGACTATGATGCAATTAGAATTATTTATTATGTGGACCAGTTCTTCTGTCTGACGGAGTATCATCTCCTTTAAGAGGATCCATTTGGGGCCGGGCGCTGTGGCTCACGCCTGTAATCCCAGCACTTTGGGAGGCCAAGGTGGGAGGATCACGAGGTCAGGAGATCGAGACCATCCTGGCCAACATGGTGAAACGCTGGCTCTACTAAAAATACAAAAATTAGCTGGATGTGGTGGTGTATGCCTGTAATCCTAGCGACTCGGGAGGCTGAGGCAGAAGAATCACTTGAACCGGGGAGTCAGAGGTTGCAGTGAGCTGGGATCGTGCCACTGCACTCCAGCCTGGCGACAGAGAGAGACTCCGTCTCAAAAAAAAAAAAAAAAAGAGTATCCATCTGGGAGGCAGCACACTTATTTGAGTGATACTACTGTTGCTCAAAATATGTTTGGACCTTTTGGAGCTTATCTCACACTCATTTTACAAATCAAACAAACAAACTCATCTAATTACTTTCAGTCACAGCTCATCTTGTACTGAGAATGTTGTTACCTAAGAAAATCATGCTTTTATTCATCAGACTTGATTTTGAATAACTTGGGGCAGTTTTCAGAAGTTCAACCTATTCTCAAAAGGTAAAAATTTGCTATCACCAAAGATAGTTTAAAAAAAGGGATGGACGAGGAGGGAGGGCCCAGAGACTCTCATACATTGCATAAGAGTGTAATTTTGCCAGGCACAATGACTCAAGCCTGTAGTCTCAGCACTGTGGGAGGCAGAGGCCAGTGGATTGCTTGAGCCCAGGAGTTTGAGACTAGCCTGGGCAACATGATGAAACCCCATCTCTACAAAAAGGTACAAAAATTAGATGAGTGTGGGGACACATGTCTATAGTCTCAGCTACTTGGGAGTCTGAGGCAGGTGGATCCATTGAGCTGGGGAGGTTGAGGTTGCAGTGAGCCATGACAGCAACCACTGCATCACAGCCTGGGCAAGGGAGCAAGACCCTGTCTCAATTAAAAAAAAAAAAAAAAAAAAGGAAAAAGAAAAGAGGGTACTTTACACTATTTCTTTTTAGGGTAATTTAGAAATATTTATTAATAATAAATGAATTTACCCTTTTACCAAGTGGATATACTTCTTGGAATTTATCCCACAGCTACATTCACAAATGTACAGAAGAAATCTTGCACAGAATATTTACTACAACAGGAAAAGATTAGAGAAAACATAAATATCCAATAATAGGAGACAGGTTAGGTAATTACCAAGCATCAGTAAATTAGAGCACTATTCTGTCATTAGTAAGAATGAGCCAGAGGTATATATTAAGTAAAATAACTAGGTACATAAGAATGTATTACTACTTTTGCTAAAAAAGGATATAAATACATAATTTACACACACATACACACACACATCCCCCTATACTATCTCTAGAAGGATTTAAAGGAATAAGAAGCACATTAATTCTAGGGATGGAAACTAGGAAACCAAGGAAAAAATTTGAGAAGGAGATTTTTCATCTTGTAATATTTAGATTTTAAACACATACTTTCCTAAAACAAAAGATTATGTGTCAGGCACAAGGCAATTCTCAATTTTAAAAAGTTTTAAACAGTAGCATTACCAGTGTAATAGGTGTGTTACGAGCCAAGATTTGCTACTTGGAGGGGTCCTAAGATGTATAAGTTGTTTAGATGTAAAATTGTTTAAGAACTGACTCATTACTTTAATCTCATTGGCAGGTTCTACACTGGGAGGAAGGGCTGAAGAAAAAAAACAACAACTAATACTTGGACCTTGAGGATTCCACAGGGAAGGGACTACACATGTATATTCATACATAGAGCCTAGAATAGTATCTCTCTGTCAACGTTCTCAGTTGCAAGCAACATAAACCAACTCTAGCTAATTTAAGGAAGAAAGAAGCTTACAAAAGGGCATCAAAGAATTCTGGGAGAAATGAAGGACCAGGCTCCGTGCTATGTACTCAGGATAATATGCCAATTATCATAGTGTGAAACATCACTACTGATATTGCTGAATTTAAGATGTCAGAGTTGGAAACAGTGACACAGTCGCATGAGACTCTGGATGAAGCTGCAGATACATGTCACTTTGTTTCCATTTTATTGGTTAGCAATTAGTCATATGACCAGCAGGGAATTGTAGTGCTTATTCTGGGTCACCATGTACCTAGCTGAAACTCTCATACTCTGTTACAATAATAGTGGAGGGGACGATGAATATTGCAGGACCATTAGCGGTCTGTCTCAAGACGGTGACTCCATGCTGAACTCAAATATGAGCTGGCAAAAAGGGAGGTAGAAAGTGTCATCTTCATTTGGGTTTCGATAGGAAATAATTGGACTTGAGTCAGTGTGGATCCATGTTACCAAGATTTTTATTTCCTGCTGAGACATAAAAAGCCATTGGAAAATCAGAAAGTCATTATATTTTTGTTTTTGGTTATTTTCTTGAGATTTTTGCTAAGTTACCAAGCACAGATCCAGGCATAGGTGTCTGTGAGTCTGCTGGCAGTTGGACTGAGGGAAGTGCTGTGATAATTCTGTCTTTCTGGAAAGAGTATTTTTACATTTGAGAGTCGGTCAGGTTAGAATTTTACCTGATTTGGGCAAGTGACTTTTCCTTTTTCAAGAGCAGTGGAACCCATGAGAGTTCCCCAAACTACAAGACTAGGAGTGGAGTGGGAATGCTCCAATTCCCAATCCCCTTCCCCTAGGAAGATTGCCTTTTTTCACTAGCAGGGAACTGCTATCTCCTGTAATACGGTACATAGCCAGGTGACATGGGAACTCAAAGTTGCTGTGTGAATGTGTTTTCTCTGCTGAGTATTTGCATTTCCCCTTTTTCTTTTTCCTTGAAGAAAATGACTGCTGGAGATAATCTCCAGGTTTTTAAAGAATTTAATAATATTTTTATCATTTGAGTGTGAGAATTATTTGACATGTGAAAGCCTGTGTAAGTTGAGAAATGGGGAGGGGTGAATTCAAGAGGACACTGGAATCCCAGTGGAGACTCTAGTCTTTCTGATGCTGAGCAGTTTAGTTGTAGGAGCGGTTTGTGCTTTGAGGATAGAGATGAATGAAATTGGAAGGTGCCTTTAAATTAGGTAGTCCACCTCCAGAAGGAATTAAAAATAATGGTGGTCATTTATCTCCAATTCAATAGCACTCCTATTTTGATTGGTTGCAAAAAGCGATTAAACATTTATGCAAATCTAAAGAGGTCTCAAAAATTTCCATAAGAAAAAATTAAGCCAATGCTTTCAATACTTTAATGTGCTAGCCTGTTAAGAAAAGCTTTCTAAGTATTTATAACGAGAGCTGTACTCTAAATCATATTCTTTACATTGCAAAAATACATTAAATAGGTTAAACAAAATGGTCTGCTGATAATTTCGACTGGAGTTTGAGGTTTGATAAGTGTTCATGTCCTATTTTAAATGTTCACATCCCAAAAGGTATCTGACATGCTTGTTTTATTTAGTTTTTCCCAAAGTACTCAGAAAAATACTGGTTTTCAATAGTTACTGTTCAGGAACAGCTCCAGCCACTGCATTTTCCTTCTTTTGCTAGTTTGTCTTAATTTCCTTTATCCCCTTTGTTTATTGGGAATGCTGCCCTTTGTGTCTTTTCTCTGAAAAGACCCGTTTCTTGCCATTCTACTGGTTATGGAGTTTGCTTCTGTATTCTGTCATCCAGTCTCTCCTTTCAGGAGTGTCACTATGATGAAAATTGTATTACCTTCTTTAGGTAAATGGATTTTTTCTTTGTTTTAGGGGAAGGCATTGCAATTACTCTTTCTTAATAATTTTTTTTTTAATTTAAAAACTAGGCTCAGCACTGTGTCGCTAGGATAATACCCCAATTACTGTAAAGTGAAACATCACTACTGATATCTTTAATTTAAGCACTATGTAGCCAGAATAATACCTCAATTATAGTAATTGGGGTATTACCATGATCGAGGTATTATCCTGGCTACATAGTGCTTAAGTTAAAAAAATTTAAATTTAAAAAGTTTTTATTGATAAATAATTGTACATATTTATAAGGTACATAGTGATATTTCGATACATGTAACGTATGGTGATCAGATCACGGCAATTAGCATATCCATCATCTCAAACATTTGTGTTACCAACACATTCTTTGTGTTGGTAACATTCAACATCCTCCTTCTAGCTGTTTGAAACTATATAGTATATTATTTTTAACTATGGTCAATTACTCTTTCAATCTTCTTGTCCATGTCTGTCTTTGTGTAGTACAGAATTGTGATTAAAACAACAGAATACATATTGTAATTGAACTTGTTTGTTGGCAAGAATGACCTTGTACAGTACCTACAATTAACTATAGCAAGAATACAAATGGAGCTGTAAATGACCAGGCTGAAGGTTAATTTAAATACATGAGCTGTTAAAAATGGAAGCGTTTGTCTTTTAGCCAAGTTAAGGCATTTTATGATTCATAAGTGGTTATAAAAAATAAAGATGTGCAATAGATAGATACCAACTGTAGAACCAACCCTTCACCTTATGTCACCTGAAGCTTGATTTTACTCAGGACAAGCTTGTCACCTGTCCGCATGCACATATTCCTTCTCCCGACTTTTTTATTTATGTAGAAAATGCCAGCAATATCCAACTTACCCAGGCTTCAGATCTGAGTCATTTTGGACCCTCTATTATTTGTCCCATAGTACTGGTGAGATAGTCCATTCTTCTGTTCAAAATCTGTCTAGGCAGAGGACCTATGCCTTCCTTGCATTTCTCACCTCCACAACCCAGGTTCAAGGCCTTTTGGATTATTGCAATAGCCATCTCCTTGCTTCAGTCCCTACAGCTTCAATCCATCCTGTGTTCAATATTATCAGTGGGCTCAGTCCTTCCAATATATTGTTTTCCTTAAATTCTATGATCCCAGCTTCAAAACAAAAACAAAAAACAACCCATAGAAAAAGCTCCACATTTCTTGATTTAGCTTTTGAGGGTTTCTTTAATCTGACCCAAATTTATCTCCTACTCCTCTGTGTGGATCCAATTTTCAGGTAAGTGATTTCTTTCCTTTCCTCTTCTTTCACTTCTGCTCACATTGTCCACCGCTCCCCCTGCCCCCATGCCCTGTTATTCAAATCCTACCTGGAAGCACAACTCAAGTTTCACCCTGTGATGAAGTCTTCCTTGTCCATTTTAGCCCACATTGGCCAGGCTTTTCTCTGAGCACAGAGGAGTCTTAGAATGTGGAAACTGCCAGAGACCTTAGGTTATTGAATCCTTTGGCTCTTCCTGAAGATCTTGTAGTTCATATGCCTCTTATGGTCTCTCCCACTACACTTAGAGCCAGTGTCACTATTCCTGTACCTGGCACACTGTGTTTGGCAGTGATGAAATAAAAAGAATTCGAGGTCCAGATCATTGTTGGTAGACCTGAACCAGGCCTTTGGGGTTTTCCTAGTCTGTGTTCTTCTCCATATAACTATTGTTTACAGCACTGGATACTTTTTTTTTTTTTTTTTTTTTGAGATGGAGTCTCACCCTGTCACCACGGCTGGAGTGCAATGGCGCGATCTCGGCTCACTGCAACCTCTGCTTCCTGGGTTCAGACAATTCTCCTGCCTCAGCCTCCTAAGCAGCTGGGACTACAGGCATGCTCCACCATGCCAAGCTAATTTTTGTATTTTTAGTAGAGATGGGGGTTTCACCATGTTGGCCAGGCTTGTCTCGAACTCCTGACCTCATGATCTGCCCGCCTCAGCCTCCCAAAGTGCTGGGATTACGGGTGTGAGCCACCGTGCCCTGTCAGATGCCTTTCTTTCTTGTGTGGTTATCTAATAATTCTTAAGTGTAATTCTTCCACGACCTTATAAGTTCTTCAAGGATCAGGATTGCCTTTTCCTTTTCCTTTGTATCTCTCTAAACCCCAAGCCATAAGAGATCAACTGTTCTGAGCTAAATTGATGACAGTTTTCTGAAGGCTTTTGTACAGTTATGCGTCACAATGACTGGGGTATGTTCTGAGAAATGTGTTGTGGGTGATTTTGTCATTGTGCAAACATAGAGTATACTTACATAAATTTAGATAGTATAGCCTATTAGATACATTGGTATAGTCTATTGCTCCCAGGCTACAAACCTGTTCAGCATGGCACTGTGCTGAATACTGTAGGCAATGGTAACACCATGGTAAGTATTTGTGTATCTAAATGTATCTCAACATAGAAAAGGTAATGTGTTGCACTATGACATTAAAACAGCTATGATAGCTACGATGTAACTAGGTGATAGGAATTTTTCAACTCTATTATAATCTTATGGGACCACTGTTGTATATGTGGTCCATCCTTGACCAAAACATTGTTATGGGGTGCATGACTGTACTTGTATCTCTGAGTGAGAACACAAACTTTGGAGTAAGGAACAAACTTTTACTAAAGAATGACCATGGCTAAGCACTGGCTTTGGAAACAGGTTTTTCTTCCAGTTCCCATTTCTTTTTCTTTTTCTTTTCTCTTTTTTTTTTTTTTTTGAGGCAAGGTCTTACTCTGTCATCCATGCTGGAGTTCAGTGGCGTGATCATAGTTCACTGTAGCCTGTATCTCCAGAGCTCAACCAGTCCTTCCACCCTAGCCTCCCAAGTAGCTAGGACTACAGGCATGTGCCCCCATGCCTGGCTGATCTTTTTAATTTTTATTTTTAGTAGAGAAGAGGTCTTCCTATGTTGCCTAGGTTGGTCTTGAACTCCTGAGCTCAAGCAACCCTCCCACCTTGGCCTCCCAAAGTGCTGGGATTACAGGTGTGAGCCACCACACCTGGCCTCTAGTTGCCATTCCTGGCACTTTGTGTTTATTTATTTATTTATTTGTTTATTTATATTTATAATGTTGGCCCCCTGTGGTATTTCACCATTTCTGGCATGTTTTAATCTCAAATTTCCTAGTTGAAAGTGATTTTTGAGTGTTGTCTTACACATTTCTATTAAGAGGACTGACTCTCTCCTTTCTCTTTCCTCTGGAGTGGTTGAATTCCATCTGCTGTCTGCCTCCTAGTTTGGAGTAGTAACCCAGGTGGCAATTAGACTAGTATCCCATCCCTCCTCGCTCTGATATTTGGACTTTATAGAATTAAAGGTCATTTAAGCCTTTGGAAATGTGTCATGTTTCAGCTGGCATGGCTATAGAGTACATATCTTATATATTTTCCTGTAGAAAAGTCATTTTTTTCCTGTTGAGCCAGGAGGCAAACTTGTGGAACTCAAGTTTAAAACATTTAATAGGCAATCACTATCATCTCATATCCAATGCACAATCACAGGGTGCTTGGTACTGCCAATGATGCTATAAATAATGGACACTTTACAATTGTACCTAAAATATACTTAGCTAATTTACTGGAGAGACAACTCCTGTCCATGTGCTATTAGAGCATTTTAACGGGCAAAGTTCTGATTTGTTTGACAGGTTAAAAGGCACTGAACAGTTTTTATCCTGAGGAGGTGAAAGGGGCAGGATTCAAGTCACTCACAAATGATTTCAAAATTTCATTTAAGAAGGGAAGCCGGCTTAGATCTCATGCTCTTCATTAGCTTTCCCAGACCTTCACATTTCCATTGTCACCCTGGAAATGCATCTTCAGCAACCTTCCTCTTCATTCCCATTGCCTTCCTCTTTCTAAGCTTCCTTACCAAAATTGCTACAGAATCCCACTGGTTGTCTTCCCTGACTCTAGCCGCTACTCTCCATTCTGTGTAGCATGTACTCACCAATTCATCTCTCTTAGACATCTCATTCACCATGTCAGCAATGATGGCTTCCTACAGCAAGTCAGAATTTTTGGCCTGCTAGAAACAGGTAAGGGAAGGGTCAGCTGCTCCCCACCCTGAGTGAGGTCTTTGTGAGTTTGGGGGCCTTGCTTCCTTCCCAATATCTCTCATAGCCTGGGACTGGGACACCCAGGAACTGGGAAGGGACAAAAAAGGAAGAGGCCTTGCAGTGCTGAGTTAATATCCTCTCCCTAAAATCTATTAGACCTCTATGCATTGCCTCCATAAGGATGTTTAGAAATCATCTACCCCTGTGTTTTCTCCCTCACACGTCTCCATTCCATAAATGAATGAGTTCAACTCTGGATCCCATAGACACTTGCCTAAGCTCACCCAGCTAGTTATGGCAGAAGGTCTTGACCCTGAGCCATCATTTCTCCTCTTACTCCTCTTCTGCATTAAAAAGGCCCCTTATCACCTGATCTCTCCTGCTAATCTTTAGTTCTTACAGCTCTCTGACTTGGCCTGCCATTCTGATTAGGGCAGACTTTCACTGTCATGTGAAAATGAAAATCCTGCCTCTGTACCTATAGTCTTAGCTTTCCTTCCGCCTACAATACTATCTTCTCTTCCTTTTAACTGTCTAAATTTTACTCATTTCTGCCATGTGGGTTTTAGGACAAGGTATTTAATCAACTACTACTTGAATGATCATAGGCGAGGTAATGAGTTTGTTTTCTCATAGGATAGTTGGATTAACTAAGGTAATATGTACAAAGGAGTTGTTCAGGTCCAACCAACATCAGTTTGCTTGCTTTCTTCCCATCTCCATGTCCACATGGTTCGTGGTGCTTTTTCTCATTCATCTTGTCTTTCACCTTATAGGATTCCTATAGCCTCTCAATTTGCCCCATAATTATCTTATGTTTTCTGATATTAGCTCTTTGTGGTAATTATTCATTTTCTCTACAACTTTCTCCACTTTCCTTGTAAGAATCATCCATCTCCACCTCACTGATGTTGGCCTTGATCGTGTGACTTTGCTTTGACCAATGGAATACGAACAAATGTGACATAGGCCATGCTTTTCTTAGAGAAATTATTTACATTGCTGCCAACTAACTCTCTCATCCTTTCTGCCACAAGAATGGCTTGTTGCAAATAGGGGCTGTTGGTTCAGCTTGAGTCCTAGATGAGAAAACACGTGGTGCTGCAGAAGTTGACTTGAAACATGAGCACAAAATAAATGTTTATTGTTATAAGCCTGTGAGATTATGGAGATTGTTCTCATGACAGATTCACCAATAGACATCTGTTTTCTCTGTGGTAGTCTTATTCACATACTATCCTAAAATTGCTACCGTTATTATGAGGGTCCAAGGCCCTGGAGTAGCAGGTTTCATTCAGATGGCCATCATCCTTGTAGACATGACTCCTCCAGGTCTGATGGCTCCCTGTGGCCATGCATGGGAATCTGCAGCAGAGCTACTCATGATTCAGATGTGATCCGTGGCCACTCCTCTCTCTCCAGCTCTCTGGATGCTGCCAGGAAGCAAGGCCTAGGTGCCTTCTGCACTTGGGACACACAGATTCTTTCTGTCTTTCCTATCTCCCCTAATCCAGAAGCACCTCTTTTCAATCTTGGGTAAGCACCTCTTTTCAGTCTTTTAACTTTCTCCAAGAAATTTGGTCTTTGCTCTCAAATCCTCTTCCCTCAAAAGTTGGAAAGCCTTGCAGGCCTCTGTTTTCTTGCCGTGTACCTGTTTGTCCCAAGGCAAGGGACATAGAGCGGACTGTACCAACTTGATCACAGTGGAAAAGAAAGGGAAACATCACAGAACAAAAATAGGTTAGTATTTCAAATGATTATTTGATCACATTTCTGATTCAGGGCAGGGTTTCTCAACCTCAGCACTACTGGCATTTGGGGCTGGATAAATCTGTGTGGGGAGCTGTCCTGTGTACCGTAGACTGTTTAGCAGCATTCCTGGCCTCCACCTATTATAGGTGCCAGCAGCACTCCTCCTTCAGTTGCGACAACCCCAAAATATCTCCAGGCATTGCTAAATGTCCCAGGGTGGGTGGCAGGTGGGGTGGGGCTGATTTAAGTGAATGAACTGAGCTATAACCTTTGCTTTCCCTAGGACTTAGTACAGTATTTAACCCATAGTAGATACTTAGTAGATATTTTCTGATTAAAGGAATAAAGTAGTGCATTTATTTGTATTTTGGCTGGGGGCTGCAGTTCATCTTAAAGGATGTGAAGTGAAGGGAAGTGAAGGGAAATAAATGAGTTTTTCTTAAAAACACTTTCTACTTCCCTGCCCTTTTGTAGGTATGCAATGCATATGGGTGAATGCTCAAGCTAATTACTGTTACTGAGCAATTCTAATGAAATTCTAAATTAGGTCACTCAACCAGAGTGGTGACTAACAAAGAGTTGGTTGGGAAAGAATATTTGTGAGAAGGAACAACAAAATAAAAAATTTACATGCCAAATAATATAATTCCTGGAGGGCATGGGTCAATTGTAGAGTTCTGCCAATGTCACACTCCCAGAGTTGCGTGTTTGAGGGATTTGCAAGAGTGGAGAAGGATGAAACGGTGAATTAAAATCCCCTGTGCTAATAAAGCTGCAAATACTGTCATGGATCTGGTGCCTCAGAAGACCTTTGTAAGTGAAAGGAGCTTTTCCTTTGAAAGGTGAGGGCTTCCAACATGAAGTTACCTTAGCAGGGGTGAAGATTCCACATTGGACAAGAGTCGAGATTGTATATTCTTTGAGTAAAAGAGGTACATCTTGTATGTATGCATGTTAGAGTTGAGGATGGAATTACAGAAGAATTGTTATTTATGACATATAGGAAATTAGTTCTACCTCTTTTCTTGGACACAATGGCAACCTGATTTTGAAGGCAAAAAGGCTAGCTGGGGATTAGCATCACTCATGTTTCATGCTGCTTATTGCCTGGCTATAATGAACATAGGTGCTTTTATCTTCAGACACACAACACATAGTCTGTCATCTCAGGCTTTTAGAAATTTAAATATGCAAGCACTTGGCAGAGCACGTATCTTTGCAACCTTTCTTGATAATGACAGACTGCTGTTCAGTGCCTGGGGTACAATTTAGTGGGTACATCTCATTTTGGCATATGTGTGAAAAGGAAAACCCTGTGTGGTAGGATTACTTTACCAATATGATATTTCAGAAATAGCTGAGATTTAAGTTACCATGGGGCTGTATTATTAAAGTGAGAGATTTATTCGGTTTACACTGCAAATCCCTGGAGAGATAAGAGTGCTTATATTATAGGTAAAATCAGGAAGGTAAATAGCAAGTCTGGGCACCATTTTCTTTAAGTAGTATTTTGGTTGCATGATGATTTCTTAAGGGCAAGAGCAGATAGAAGAGTGTTTAATCAGAATGTGAAAAATTAGACTTAAAGGGAACCAAGAATTTAAAAAGAAGCTTATTTTTTAGACAAGATATGACTGCTGACTCTAGAATATTTTTAACCTAAAAACAGATGTTTTAAATAAAAGGACTCTATCAGGTGTGATATGTTGATAATTTGGTGACTTACTGGTTCTTCTCCTTCCTGATCATTTCACTGTCAATGGGGATCCCACTTCTGAGAATACTTACCCCACAAAGTACTTGTGGACACAACTTGTCCCATCAGATTTTCCTCCCTTCCAACTTTCACTGCCAATTGGAAGAAGTGTCAGACTCACCTTTCCTGATCTCACCACCCTAAAAGCACCCCTTGCTTTCTGTCTCGCAGCTGCATGCGTTGTTTTCTTGAGGTCAAGCACCAGCTTTCCCTTATTCACGGAGTCCTCCTTAACTTCCACTGCTGGCTGGGAAAGAGATGGAAAGAGATGGAAAGATGGGAAAGAGGTGGAAATAGGCATAATTATTTATAAATTCAACAAATATTTATTGGGCATTTACTTTGTACTAGAGATAGGGTTCATAGGAATGAAGTCAACAAGCAGGACCCACAAAGCTAGCTGAAGTTGAAGTTTGGAGTGGAGAGGAGGATAATGGAGAAAAGCAGATACTTAAGACATTTGCTGATGTCGAGACAGGTGAATGGGGGTGGCTCATCGGAGTAACTCTGCTCATGAGCACCCTGGTGCTTCCACCCTGGAGCCAGAGACAGTTTCTGTAATTTCCAAGCCCCAATGCCTAGCAGGATGTGGGCTGTCAAGATATTGCCTGGCAAATCAATGAGAGCACAAACAGCTGGAGTTGACCAGAAGCTGACATTACTGTCCATGCCAGGATGGAAACAAGGTGCAAACTCCTTGCTGCTTAATGACTTCTTGAGTTTCTAGAGCAGAGAGACCCATCATACTAGATGAACTCCCTTGCTGATTTCTTCTCATTTGCCGATCACATTTCTTTTTTTTTTTTTTTCCTCTTGGATTTATTACCCAAACTTCACAAAACATACTTCCTCAATAGTTTTTTTGTTTGTTTCTTTTCTCTTATTATCTCTTCTTCATTTCTGAGTGACTCAATCGTTTTTTTGGCTGATGTTTACATTTTAAAAATGTATATTATATCCCCACAAATCAATGAACCGTGTTAACAAAACAGCATAAAAGAGAAGTGTTGAATTAATGTTTCTAATACTATTGGTTGTCTTGTCCCATTTTATGTTCTTATAACATAATACCACAGACTGGGCAATTTATAATGAAAAGTAATTTATTTGGCTCACAGTTCTGGAGGATGGGAAATCCAAGAGCATGGTGCCAGCATCTGGCAAGGATCTTCATTCTGCATCATCTTATGGCAGAAGGTGGAAGAGCAAGAGAGCATACACATGAGTGTGCATGCTTATTGGAAGTTAGGGCTTCAACATAAGAATTTCAGAAGGACACAAACATGCAATCCGTAACATCCTAGGACAGGTTTTTGTCTCCACGAATATCAACTGAACTCTCTTTTTTTAAAAATTATACTTTAAGTTTTAGGGTACATGTGCACAACGTGCAGGTTAGTTACATATGTATGCATGTGCCATGTTGGTGTGCTGCGCCGATCACATTTCTACAACCATTTTTTTCTCCTTTACCTCTTTCCTGAATTAACTCCCACTTACATTCTTTTATTTCCAATCACTCTTCAAAGACAGGCATATTGAAGTATTTAAAAAAAAAAATAAGGCAATTTGAGCCCTCTGAAACAGTTCCTTATTCTTCCTGCCAAGAATGTCCTATGTCCACAGCAGGAAGTTCAATTAGCAAATCCATGAATCAGGATTTTAATTATACATTTATCTGGAAGGAAAAATGCTAGCTTCATTTTTACCCTATACCTTACTTGCAGGAATCACAGCATGACATTGACTGAACCTGGGTCCCTGTGGTGAAATGTGAGATGGTGAAATGCAAACACGTTGGTGGAAATGCGCTCGAGTTTGTTCATAGGTATTTCTGTATTTAATAAATAGCAATAATTCTTGGTTGTATGAAAAAAAACTAAAATTGACTCTAGAAGTTTAAGAAGTATCCTAATTAAGAAATTTGCTAATTGCCATTCCCTGCTGTGTCTATAGGCCATATTTGGTTTTAAGTCATGACTAAGCATCTGAACAGTATCTTTTACTGGAACACACTCTCTGCTGTTATCTTGCCTTCTCAGCTAGATGGAATGAATTCTCTTTAAGGCTGGAGACATTTCTTTCTCCTTCTCTTCTTTTTCTTCCTCTTTCTCCTCTTTCCTCCTCCTTTTTCTTCTTCCTTTCATGTTTTCCATTGCAGCTCTTGAACCTAGATGCCCCAAAAAGCTTATTGAGTGTCTCCCATCAATATATTTATAAGAACACTGCTTTCAATGGCTCTAGGATTAAATATATCATCACCTGAGTGGGAGCACTAATCAAAGGACTGGATATTGGGGGAAATAAGGCCCGTCCTTTCTGTAGATGGTAGCCCACATTGTCCTGGGTGAATAAAGAGAAACACCATTTGTCAGAAATGATCTTAAGAGATTTTTGTTGACCACATGAGGTCAATCATCTCTCAGAAGCTGGAAGTGCTTCAGAGAGACAGAATCTCTGAGTAAGGTCTGAACTCCAGACTTGCAATATTTCCCCAAGTCCTCTACAGCAATCAGCAGGTCCGTTCTTGTGAAATTGCTGGAATATAGTTACTGTTGTTACAGGATACATGGATGGAAAACTTGAATCTTGGTCTTTGGAGGTTCAATTTAATTTAATTTAATTTTTTTGTTTTTTGTTTTTTATAGAGATGAGGTCTTGCTCTGTGGCCCAGCGTGGAGTGCAGTGGTATGACGATAGGTCATTGCAGCCTCAAACTCCTGAGCTCAAGCAATCCTCCTGCCTTAGCCTCCCAAGTTGTTGGAATTACAGGTATGAGGTATGAGCCACTGTGCCTGGTTCTAATCTTGATTTTAAAGAGTTCAAAGCTATGACCAGATTCCTTGGCTCCCCGTGCCAAATATTATAAAATTAAATTATTAATTTTATATATCAGATGAATATGAGGGAAATTGGCATTTTCCCCCTTTCCCTTTTATTCCTGTTTACAGAGATTTAGCAGGGCTCAAGATTTGCAGACATCTTTGTTTGACCCAAGGAAGAACAGGAGTGAAGGAAAACTATTGAGGGATGTCGGGCTACTCCAAGCCATCCTGCCTTAAGATGTTCACTAGCAGTGAATGGGGAGAGGACCAAAGAGTGAAAGTTTTCTGTTCCCTCTAAGCTTACTGCTAGTTTCATTGTAATACGACATATATATCATATTTCCACACTGTTTGAGCATACTTATAATAGAAAAGGATTTGTGGGACAGTGAGGAATTAGAACTATCTCCTAAAAGGGTAAGTCTGAGATGTTTAAATAAGAAATAAAAAAAAGATGTAGGAATCAAAAAGTAGTTCTCCTAGAGGCAGCACTGGGCTAAGATTTAACCAAGACATTGTGAACTTTTGGGATATTTCTACTAAAGACCATTAAATCTAGGCTATAGAAATAAAAATGAAGAAGGATAAAAAGAGCTTTGGAGTTCTTCATAGATATTATCTTCATTTTTTTTCCTTGCGTGCTTCTAAGGAATTCCTTTCCACATTATTATTATTATTATTATTATTATTATTATGATTTTTGAGACAGAGTCTCACTCTGTCACCCAGGCTGGAGTGCTGTGGTGGGATCTTGGCTCACTGCTACCTCTGCCTCCCGAGTCTAAGCAATTTTCATGCCTCAGCCTCCTGAGTAGCTGGGACTATGGGTGCCTGCCACCACACCCGGCTAATTTTTTTATTTTTAGTAACGATGGGGTTTCACCATGTTGGCCAGGCTGGTCTAGAACTCCTGACCTCAAGTGATCCGCCCCCCTCTGCTTCCCAAAGTGCTGAGATTACAGGCGTGAGCCACTGTGCCCGGCCCCTTTCCACATTTTTAACTTTTTAAATCTTTAACTTCTGAAATTTTCAATGTAAGTTTAAATAGATGTGTAAGTCTTAGTCAGTTTGGGCCTCTATACCAAAATACCACAGACTGGGTGGCTTAAACAAGAAACATTTATTTCTCATAGTTCTGGAGGCTGGGAAGCCTGAGATTGAGGTGCTGGCAGATTCGGTATCTCAGGGCTCTCTCCCTGGTTTGCAGATGGCCACTTACTTGCCGTATCCTCACACAGTAGAAGGAAAGGGCTCTGGTCCTCCTCTTCTTATAAGGAGACTAATCCTATCATGAGTGTCCCGCCCTCAAAACTTCTTCTAAACCTAATTATCTCCCAAAGGCCCCACATCCAAATACCATCACATTGGAAATTAGGACCACAACATATAAATTTTGGGGTGACACAAGCTTTCAGTTCCTGGCAGTGTAACTTACTATGTATTGTAAATATGAACATTTCAAAATATAGCTATTGCATTCCTCTTTTAAAATAATTTTATTTTATTGCATTCGTATTAAACGCATCAAATACATTTAAGAGGCTAAATACTGCAGCTATTTATGTTGCAGTTGAATTTATCTTAGCCTATTTCTCTCACCATAAGTTTCAAAATATTAACTTTTTTTGGTACAGATTATCATTACAGGTTGGGGTATTTATTAAATATAAAAAGTAAAATTAACTGGAAATAAGTCTCTTAAAGAGATAGAAGTTTTCAAAGTTAGTTCTTGTATCTGTGGATGAATAATGCTAGAATGAAACCGAGTTAGCATCAATGTTACATCTATTTTTCATTTTTTATATTTGTAAGCAATGAGAAACCTTGTTCATAAATGAATAAATGGAAAGTTTTGTTATTTCAGTGCCAGTCAATTCTTTGGACTCCTTTCAAGTCAGATGCCAAAAAATCATCCAGTGATCTTTCATAAGAACAGGAAAGGAAAGTTTTTTTTTAATCAGTGGATTGTTTGACTCAGTCTTTATTTAGCTAGATTAAAATAATAAATTAGAAACCATCTGACTCATAAAAGGATACATAACCCAGTTAGAGAGTCACTCACTTTCTCAACAACAAGGTCAACAGCAATGCTTTGATTTGTCCATTTGTTGCTCCTCAGGCTTCTTCATTGCAGAGTAATGCACAGCTGTAAGATGCAGCAAGGGTGAGGTCTGCCTTTCTTTCACAAAACAGGACAAGGGCTATTATGAAAGAGGAGGAGGGAACAGAGAGCCAGCATGGTGCTCTGATTACATTTGTTCTCAGGAAGGTCATTTTTAGGAAAGAGGATAGACGGTGTCTGAGAATCTGGAAATCGACTCTCACAGGACTCTCAGAGAGCCTAAGGAAGAGTTTTTGCATCCACACACCCTAGTTAGGAGACCACCCATTTAGGAAAGATGAGTAGATATGCTTATACTATTGGAAATAGGCCCTTTGAATAATACTGCAACGATTTGGAGTTATTTAACTTGTGAGAAAAGTAAAAGAAGAGAATGGAATAGAATATAACATAGTTTGGTGGGTGGTGAAGTTACTCTATTCTATTGAAAACATAATAAGACTCAGTGTAATGAATTTAGGCTATAATCCTAACAAGTTCAAGCACTGGGATGTACCATCAGTCCTTTGCTGAGGGTTTTTAGGGAAGTCATAAACTGATTTGATGATAAAATTTTCGAGGTTTGGGAGAAGGCTAGTAACATATGTTCTCTTTTTGATCAAGGATAGGCCAGGATAAAAGGCAAAGATAGAGTAAAAGCTATTTTCAATAACATTTTGCTTGATTTGACTGTATGGAGAAGAAGTTACTTGCTGGTAGTAGTAGTACAGTGGGCTTGTTTTCAAATAAAGTTCTGCTGTGGTCACTTACTGGCTGTGGGACCCTGGGAGATTTATTGGTGTCCATGCCTCAGTTTCCTTAGGTGTAAAACAAGACCTACTTCATAGCTTAGTGAAGATTAAATGAGATAATATGAAATGATTAAGTGCTAGTGCTTTGCATGCTGCTGGCATGTACTAGTGGCTCAGTAAATAATAACTATTAGCCGAAGACCAGAGAGAGCTTTAGAAAAAGAGCCTCAATCTCTAGAGCTTGTATGAGGAAGTCTTTGGCCTTTGATAGCCTCTACATTTTGCAGTTTTTGTTCAACTGTCAACTATCTGGCAACTTCTTTGTGTATAGGAGTGTATGTCAGGGTCCCCAATATGAGAAGCAGTGCTGAAATGCACAGTGATGATGCAGTGACTCTTTTATCCCTTAAATGTGGTGAAGAATATAGCACAATGGAGAGAAGAATGGCTTGGTGGTTGAGTCTCTGGTTCTAGCCTTTGGTATTGCCACCAACCAGAAATAGATCACGGGCAGATTATTAGTCTGTTTGGACTTCGGTGCCATTTGCTAAGAAGTGGAGCTATTGGTCAAACCCACCTGTGTGCAAGAAGCATGTGATTAGGGTAAATGGGTGAGGTTGCAGGGATATAATATGGTAGATACAAAATTGCCTCAATTGTGGTATAGGATGATGCCTGTCCTGTGACAGGTATCATCTTTTAAAAAGCTTGAGCTGCCTTTGCAGAGCAGTCAAACAGAAGTCCCTCTGGGGGATGCATTCTGAGCAGGACTTTCAGTTTGTGCTCTCAGATATGGAAGGATCTTAAAGCTCCCTTTCAGCTCTATAAATCTGATTCCTTGGATACATTTCATCCTTAAAAACACAATAAAATAAAATCAATTGAATTTGATATCCTCCTGAATTTTCTCTTATCAGTACTTGAAAGGAGATTCTTTCATATAATAGACCAAATAATGTGAAAAAGAAAAAAAATGCAAATATAAAAACATAAAAAGATGTGTCAGAAAAAGAATTAAAATTATGTTGACAGCTTTCTTCTTTTAGAACAGATGAAACTTTTCTAAAAGATGAAAATGGTTAGTTATATGAAGTCAACATTTAATAAATGAATATAGGCAGAAGGCACTTGCAGGGCTGTCAGATTCTGATGAAAATATATTTAAGAATAGATGTGATTTTTCAGTCCAAAAATTTACATTTGTCAGAGAAGCACTTCTATAAGGATTCCAGAAGTACTCTGGTCCTATCGGTCTCCTTTGTCTTTTTATAGCTTAAGCCCTCCAACTGAAGTAGGAGCTGCTAATTAGCACAGGCACAAATCTTCACCTTGTAACTCTGCTTAAATCTTCAGAAGAATAAACTCGAGTTTTGGAAGGCTGCAGAACAAAGGCAGTTGCCTGTTTTTCTTAAATAAAAAAAAGTGAAAAGTGACTTGAGGCTAACTTTCTGTTTCCGGGGAAATCCCAGAGTAAGAGTCTCGACGCAGGCACATTCCCTTTGAACTGAGAGCTGGGTAAAATGGATGGTCCAGTTGCTTTCAGGATGTTCCATTTTATAATCTAGAACATTGAAAAAGCGCCATAGCTCATCTAAATACCACTTTAGAAATCTCCAGTTTCCCTCATGAGGGAAAAAGAGGCAAAGATGTGCTCATTATCACTACACATGGCTTCTGACAATTAACTGTATTCCAGAAACATCATCAGAAGTCAGGGTGAGCCTTTCTGCGGGGTGAATTGAGGGTTCCACACGCCTAATTAGCCAGGATTAAATTATTCAGCATCAAATGGAAAACCAGTCAGGACTTCCAATTATAATTCAAAATGTTTTCTGTTTTACACTGCAATAAAAATAACATTCTGGGGTGAAAGAATCAGATAAGGCACAGTTACAGGAAATGCTGGGGGAATAATTACCAAGAAGTGAAATTAGAAAGTTTTAAGTGGATTGTTGAAACCTGACTGGAATCAACACAGCCTTCCTTTGGATAAATTGCTGGTGAAATGGACCCCATGAAGACAGTGACACCTTTAGCCAAGTCATGAACATTCCAGGAACAATCCAGTTTTTATAAGATTGGTTTAATCATGAATGGGGTGGAGGAGGGCTTAAAATTCTCACTTAATTTACAGCAGTAAAGAAAGTAAACTCTTAATCAATGTTACTGCAACAAAAATATTTCTTTAGGGTTTTACCTCATATAATAAAAGCTAATGGTTTAGGACCTGTGATACAAATAAAAAACTGCTCACTTGATTTTTTCTTCTGATATTCTAATGAAAAAGCAATGAGAAATAGCAGTTTGGTGACAAGGGTTGAAATTCTGAGCAACATTCCCAGACCAAACATTGTCACAGTGGACAATCCATTTCACTTCAAAAGATTTCTTTATGGCTACAGTTAGGATGGAGCTGGAGGCAGACGGGTTAGAGACAGGAGGGTGGGTATTGGTAGGAGATGGTAGGACTAGAAGTATTGACTAATATAATGTGGCCTGATTTTCTGATAATTTCTGAATCAAGACTTCTTTTTGCCACTTAACATGGCTATAGGACTTTACATTACGCAAAGGTAATGAGAAAAGTTATAAGGATGTCTGAGGTTTTGACCAAGAGCATGGGAAGAACCCAACCCACTGAATATATTGTAATAAGAGAGTGAGAGACAAAATTAAGTTGTATTACAAATTGCTAACATAAATATTTACCATGTACCAGCCACTGTGCTAAGTGCTTTTTAATCATATAGGCCAGTGGCTAAGGGTGTGGACCCTGGGGTCTCACTACTGGATTCAAAACTTACTGTGAGGCTTTGTCCAGTTATGTAACCTCTCTGTGCCTACCTCATAGTTAGAAGTTGTTTTACAGAAACATAGCATAAGTCACAGGTGTAATTTTACACCTGTCAGGTTCATATAGCCACATGTAAAAAAGAAGTAAAAGAAACAGGTTAATTTAATTTTAATAACATATTTTGTTCAACACATAAAAATGTTATTTCAACATCCAATCAATATAAAAATTATTAATGAAATATTCTACATTCTTTGTATTGCCTTCAAAATTGGGTGTATATTTTTCATTTAGAGTACTTCTAGGGTTCAACAGCCACATGTGGCTGGTGACTACTGTCCTGAACAGCATAACTCTTCACTCCAGGTTGCCAAGGTCACCTGTCTGAGGGTACGATTTGTTTGCAGCATGCATTGAAGTTGTGTTTCCTGAGGTTAGGCAAAAACCCAAGACTCTCTTGCCAGATGAGAGGATTGAAGGTTTTTTAGAAACTCTCTCAAATTTTCAGCAAAGATTTCAGCCCCTTATAGAAAACTTGCTAAAGGAAATTAATTCAGTATTTGAATTTTGTAATTCTTTGAGACCTGCAGTTGGTTCTCTTTGTGGATTTGGCCTTGGGCTTCTTACAAGGTACAATGAGCTCAGGCTACCACCCTGATCTCAGACTCAAAGCCATGAGTGTAAAGCACACATTCAGAGGGCATACCCCCAATTTCTCCTTTAGGACCAGAATTTTCTCCCTTTTGGAAACAGTTATTTTTTAAAGTGACATTAGGAAAATTCAGGAACTAATCAAATTTGGATTTGATAAGTTCAACATACTCTCTTCCAGTTAGGTATAAACATAATGCCTGTACTCAAGAGGGCTCATAGCCTGGTGGGAGAGGCTATAGACAAAGCCAGTAATCACATCAGCATTCCTGGGTAAGTCTGTGAGAGAGATCAGTACAGGTAACAACAGAAATAAAAAGGAAGAGCACTCTCCCATGTGTGGGAGAACTTTGCCATTCAGGGGGTGCCTCACAGAGTTTAAATTTCCAGTGGGACATAGCCAGGTGATACATGGCAGAAATGTGTTCCTGGCTCTGTGTTGTATTTTAATAAATGGCAGTGATGAGTTTATTAAACAAAGGAGACTCCAGTTTAAGCCAACAAATGATTACAGTTGATAATGAATGTGCTCTTCCCTAATTAGTGAAAATATTAATCATTGCCTTTGCATTGGCTCAGGCTATTTATTAAGGACAGAAATGCTCAATAGTGAATATAAAAATCTGTCCTTTTTAGGTGATGGAAAGGAGGAGGTAAGAAATTGTGTAGCAATTCATAGTTTCAGAACTGGCATCTACAATTATAAGACTCTAATCTTCAGAGTCAATTCAGTTGTCTTCTATCCAGACACAGCATTTTGGTGAGAGAGAAATGACATTGGGACTTAGAAGAAAATGCCTTATAATATTGTCTATATCTTGAACTACATGGTCTAAAATTGTGTCTTGAAGTCTTGTATTTACATAATTACATTTGAGTATATTTATCATAATTTATGAAATTATATATTGAAGTAGTGCTATCTCAAGTGCACTGGGCAGCCAAGGACATTCAACCCTCGGATATCCTCCCCATATAGGGAGATAGATGATGCTCAGATGAGGCTGGCATATGCCAAGAACACTCTTACAGATACTAACTCATTTAATCCTTGTAGTACCCCTAAAAAAATAGTGCAATAGCTTCCCATCACTGCTAGAACAGATTACCACACATTTTGTAGCTTAAAACAATACACATTTATTAATCTTACAGTTCTGGAGGTTAGAAGTCCAAAATGGGCCTTGTTAAAAATCAGGGTGTCAACATATTCTCACTCATAGGTGGGAATTGAACAATGAGGACACATGGACACAGGAAGGGGAACATCACACTCTGGGGACTGTTGTGGGGGGGGGAGGGGGGAGGGATAGCAGTGGGAGATATACCTAATGCTTGATGACGAGTTAGTGGGTGCAGCGTACCAGCATGGCACATGTATACATATGTAACTAACCTGCACATTGTGCACGTGTACCCTAAAACTTAAAGTATAATAATAATAAATAAATAATTAAATAAAAAAATAAATAAAAATCAGGATGTCAACGGAGCTGTGATCTTCTGGAAACTTTAGGGGAGAATCTATTTTCTTCCCCTTTCTACCTTCTAGAGCCTGCCAGCATTCCATGGCTCATGTCCCACTTCCATCTTCCAAACCAGTAGCTGATGGAGTCTTTCTCTCACTCTGTCACCCTGACATGGACTCTCCTGCCTCCTTCTTCTGAATTTAAGTACTATTGTGGTTATATTGGGCCCACCCAGATAAACCAGAATAACCTCACTCTTTTTTTCCTTGATTATTTTATTTTTAATTTGTATATATATTTAAACTTTTAGTTTCAGCGTACATGTGCAGGTTTGTTACCTAGATAAATTGCTTGTTTTGGGAGTTTGGTGTGCAGATTATTTCATCACCCAGGTAATAAGCATAGTACCAGACAGGTAATTTTTGGGTCCTTACCCTCCCTCCACCCTCTGCCGTCAAGTAGGCCCTAGTGGCTAACGTTTCCTTCTTTCTATCCATATGTACACAATGTTTAGCTCCCACTTTTGAGAACATGTGGTGTTTAGTTTTCTGTTCCTGTGTTAGTTCACTTAGGATAATGGCCTCTGGCTCCATCCATGCCACTGCAAAAAACATGATCTCATTAAAATTTTTTTTTTTTTTTTTTTTTGAGACAGAGTCTCACTCTGTCACCCAGGCTGGAATGCAGTGGCACAATCTTGGCTCACTGCCACTTCTGCCTCCTGAGTTCAAATGATTCTCTCACCTCAGCCTTCTGAGTAGCTGGGACTACAGGCATGCGCCACAATGCCTGGCTAATTTTTGTATCTTTTGGTAGAGACAGGGTTTCACCATGTTGGTCAGGCTGATCTCAAACTTGACCTCAAGTGATCCACCTGCCTCAGCCTCCCAAAGTGCTGGGATTACAGGCATGAATCACTGCACCTGGCCAATCTAATTTTTATTTTATGGCTGCATAGTATTTCATGGCATATATGCACCACATTTTCTTTATCCAATCTTCTGTGGATGGGCATTTAGGTTGCTTCTATGTCTTTGCTACTGTGAATAGTGCTGCAATGAATATACACATGCATGTGTCTTTATGGCAGAGTAATTTATATTCCTTTGGGTGTATACTCAATAATGGAATTGCTGGGTGAAATGGTAGTTCTGTTTTAAGTTCTTTGAGAAATTGCCACACTGCTTTCCATAATGGCTGAACTAATTTGCATTTCCACCAGCAGTGTATAAGTGTTCCCTTTTCTCTGTAGCCTTATCGCCATCCGCTATTTTTTGGCTTTTTAATAATAGCCATTCTGACTGGTGCGAGATGCTATCTAATTGTGGTTTTGATTGTATTGCTATAATTAGTGATGTTGAACATTTTGTATATGCTTACTGGCTGTCTATGTGTCTACTTTTGAAGAGAGTCTGTTCATATTCTTTGCCCACTTTTTAATGGGGTCGTTTCTTTTTTGCTTGTTAATTTGTTTAAGCTCCTTATGGGTTTGGGATATTAGACCTTTGTTGGATGCATAGTTTGCAAATATTTTCTCCCATTCTGTGGGTTGTCTATTTACTTTGTTGATAGTCTCTTTTGCTGTGCAGAAGCTCTTTAGTTTAATTAGGTCCCATTTGTCAATTTTTGTTTTTGTTGAGATTGCTTTTGGCATCTTTGTCATGAAATCTTCGGCAGGGCCTATATTCAGGATGAATTTCCTAGGTTATTTTCCAGGGTTTTATAGTTTTAGCTTTTTATATTCAAGTCTTTAATCCATTTTGAGTTGATTTTTGTATATGGTGTAAGGAAGGGGTCTAGTTTCAGTCTTCTGCATATGGCTAGCCAGTTTTCCCAGCACCGTTTATTGAGTAGGTAGTCCTTTCCCCATTGCTTGTTTTTTTCAACTTTGTTGAAGATCAGTTGGTTGTAAGTGTGTGGCTTAATTTCTGGGCTCTCTATTCTGTTCCGTTGGTCTATATGTCTGTTTTTGTACCAGTACCATGCTGTTTTGGTAATTGTAGCCTTGAAGCATAGTTTGAAGTCAGGTAATGTGATGCTTTCAGCTTTACTCTTTTTGCTTAGGATTGCCTTGGCTATTTAGGCTCTTTTTGGTTCCATATGAATTTTAAAATAGTTTTTTTCTAACTCTGTGAAGAATGTCATTGGTAGTTTAATAGGAATAGCATCGAATTTGTAAATTGCTTTGGACAATATGGTCATTTTAATAATACTGATTCTTCCATCTATGAGCATGTAATGTTTTTCTGTTTGTGTCATCTCTGATTTCTTTCTGCAGTGTTTTGCAAATCTCATAGATATTGTTCACCTCTCTGGTTAGCGGTATTACTATGTATTTAATTTTTTTGTGGTTATTGTGAATGGGATTGTGTTCTTGATTTGACATTCAGCTTAGATGTTATTGGTGTATAGAAATGCCACTGATTTTTGTACATTGATTTTGTATCCTGAAAGTTTGCTATAGTTATTTATCAGATCTAAGAACTTTTGGGCAGAGACCGTAGGGTTTTCTAGGTACAAAATCATATGTCTGCAGAGATAGTTTAACTTCCTCTCTTCCTATTTGGATGCCCTTTATTACTTTCTCTTGCCTGATTTCTCTGCTAGGACTTCCAGTACTGTGTTGAATAGGAGTGGTGAGAATGAACATCCTTGTCTTGTTCCAGTTCTTATGGGGAAAGCTTCTATCTTTTGCCTGTTCAATATGATGTTGGCTGTGGTTTGTGATAGATGGCCCTTATTATTTTGAAGCATATTCCTTCAATGCCTAGTTTGTTGAGGGTTTTCAACATGAAGGGATGTTGAATTTTATTGAAAGCCTTTTCTGCATCTATTGAGATGCTTATGTGTTTTTTGTTTTTAGTTCTGTTTATGTGATGAATCACATTTATTGATTTACATATGTTAAGCTAACCTTGCATCCCACAGATAAAGCCTACTTGATCATGGCAAATTAGGTTTTTGATGTGTTGCTGTATTAATTACCCAGTATTTTGTGGAGGATTTTTGCATCTTTGTTCATCTCACCTTGGTGAGAGACTGAGATATTGGCCTGAAATTTTCTTTTTTTATTGTGTCTTTGCCAGGTTTTGGTATCAGGATGATACTGGCTTCATAGAATGAGTTAGGCAGGAGTCCCTCCTCCTCAATTTTTTGGAACAGTTTCAGTTGGAATGGTACCAGACCTTCTTTGCATGTCTGGTAGAATCCAGCTGTGAGTTTGTCTGGTCCTGGGCTTTTTCCAGTTGGTAGGCTTTTTATTACTGATTCAATTTGGGAACTTATTATTGGTCTGTTCAAGGTTTAAATTTCCTCCTGTTTCAGTCTTGGGAGGTTGTATATTTCCAGGAATTACCCATTTCTTGTAGCTGTATAGAGGTGTTCATAATAGTCTCTGATGGTTTTTTGTATTTCCATGGGGTTGGTGGTAATGTCTCCTTTGTCATTTCTAATTGTGTTTATTTGGGTATTCATTTTTTATTAATCTAGCTAGCTGTCTATCTTATTTATTCTTTTAAAGATCTGATGTCTGGTTTGTTGATTTTTTGTGTTTTTTTTTTTTTTTGTGTGTGTGTATCTGTTTCAATTTCCTTAAGTTCAGCTCTGATATTGGTTGTTACTTGTCTTCTGCTACCTTTGGGGTTGGTTTTCTCTTGTTTTTCTAGTTCCTCAAGGTTTGGTGTTAAGTTGTTTACTTGAGATCTTTTTACTTTTTTAATTTTTATTTTATTTTTAATTATACTTTAAGTTCTGGGGTACATGTGCAGAACATGCAGATTTGTTACATAGGTATACACGTGCCATAGTGGTTTGCTGCACCCATCAACCCATCATCTACATTAGGTATTTCTCCTAATGCTATCCCTCCCCTAGCCCCTCATCCCCTGACAAGCCCTGGTGTGTGATGTTCCCCTTCCTGTGTCCATGTGTTCTCATTGTTCAACTCCCACTTATGAGTGAGAACATGCGGTGTTTGATTTTCTGTTCTTGTGTTAGTTTACAGAGAATGTTGGTTTCTAGCTTCATCCATGTCCCTGAAGAGGACATGGACTCATCCTTTTTATGGCTGCATGGTATTCCATGGTGTATATGTGCCACATTTTCTTTATCCAGTCTATCACTGATAGGCATTTGGGTTGGTTCCAAGTTTTGCTATAGTGAACAGTGCCACAATAAACATACAAGTCCATGTGTCTTTAGAGTAGAATGATTTATAATCCTTTGGGTATATACCCAGTAATGGGATTGCTGGGTCAAATGGTATTTCTGGTTCTAGATCCTTGAGGAATCACCACACTATCTTCCACAATGGTTGAACTAATTTACACTCCCAGCAACAATGTAAAAGCCTCCACATCCTCTCCAGCATCTGTCGTTTCCTGACTTTTTAATGATCGTCATTCTAACTGGCATGAGATGGTATCTCATTGTGGTTTTGATGTGCATTTCTCCAATGAGCAGTGAAGATGGGCTTTTTTTCATATGTTTTTTGGCTGCATAAATGTCTTATTTAGAGAAGTGTCTGTTCATATCCTTTACCCTCTTTTTGATGGGGTTGTTTGTTTTTTTCTTGTAAATTTGTTTAAGTTCTTTGTAGATTCTGGATATTAGCCCTTTGTCAGATGGATAGATTGCAAAAATTTTCTCCCATTCTGTAGTTTGCCTGTTCAGTCTGATGATAGAAGCTCTTTAGTTTAATTAGATCCCATTTGTCTGTTTTGGCTTGTGTTGCCATTGCTTTTGGTGTTTTAGTCATGAAGTCTTTGCCCATGCCTATGTCCTGAGTGGTATTGCCTAGGTTTTCTTCCAGGATTTTTATAGTTTTAGGTTAACATTTAAGTCTTTAATCCATCTTGAATTAATTTTTGTATAAGATGTAAGGAAGGGATACAGTTTCAGCTTTCTACATATGGCTAGCCAGTTTTCCCAGCACCATTTATTAAACAGGGAATCCTTTTCCCATTTCTTGTTTTTGTTAGGTTTGTCAAAGATCAGATGGTTTTAGATGCGTGGTATTATTTCTGAGGGCTCTGTTCTGTTCCATTGGTCTATATCTCTATTTTGGTAGCAGTACCATGCTGTTTTGGTTACTGTAGCCTCATAGTATAGTTTGAAGTCAGGTAGCGTGATGCCTCCAGCTTTGTTCTTTTGGCTTAGGATTGACTTGGCAATGTGGGTTCTTTTTTGGTTCCATATGAACTTTAAAGTATTTTTTTCCAATTCTGTGAAGAAATTCGTTGGTAGCTTGATGGGGATGGCATTGAATCTATAAATTACCTTGGGCAGTATGGCCATTTTCACGATATTGATTCTTCCTATCCACGAGCATGGAATGTTCCTCCATTTGTTTCTGTCTTCTTTTATTTCGTTGAGCAGTGGTTTGTAGTTCTCCTTGAAGAGGTCCTTCACATCCCTTTAAGTTGGATTCCTAGGTATTTTATTCTCTTTGAAGCAATAGTGAATGGGAGTTCACTCATGATTTGGCTCTCTGTCTGTCTGTTATTGGTGTATAAGAATGCTTATGATTTTTGCACGTTGATTTTGTATCCGGAGACTTTGCTGAAGTTGCTTATCAGCTTAAGGAGATTTTGAGCTGAGATGATGGCGTTTTCTAGATATACAATCCTGTCATCTGCAAACAGGGACAATTTGACTTCCTCTTTTCCTAATTGAATACCCTTTATTTCTTTCTCCTGCCTGATTTCCCTGGCCAGAACTTCCAACACTATGTTGAATAGGAGTGGTGAGAGAGGGCGTCCCTGTCTTGTGCCCGTTTTCAAAGGGAATGCTTCCAGTTTTTGCCCATTCAATATGATATTGGCTGTGGGTTTGTCATAAATAGCTCTTATTATTTTGAGATATGTCCTATCAATACCCTAATTTATTGAGAGAATTTAGCATGAAGGGCTGTCGAATTTTGTCAAAGGCCTTTTCTGCATCTGTTGAGATAATCATGTGGTTTTTGTCGTTGGTTCTGTTTATATGCTGGATTACATTTATTGATTTGTGTATGTTGAACCAGCCTTGCATCCCAGGGATGAAGCTGACTTGATCGCGGTGGATAAGCTTTTTGATGTGCTGCTGGATTTGATTTGCCAGTATTTTACTGAGGATTTTTGCATCGATGTTCATCAAGGATATGGGTCTAAAATTCTCTTTTTTTGTTGTGTCTCTGCCAGGCTTTGGTGTCAGGATGATGCTGGCCTCATAAAATGAGTTAGGGAGGATTCCCTCTTTTTCTGTTGATTGGAATAGTTTCAGAAGGAATGGTATCAGCTCCTCCTTGTACCTCTGGTAGAATTTGACTGTGAATCCATCTGGTCCTGGACTTTTTTTGGTTGGTAGGCTATTAATTATTGCCTCAATTTCAGAGCCTGTTATTGGTCTATTCAGGGATTCATCTTCTTCCTGGTTTAGTCTTGGGAGGGTGTATGTGTCGAGGAATTTATCCATTTCTTCTAGAGTTTCTAGTTTGTTTGCGTAGAGGAGTTTATAGTATTCTCTGATGGTAGTTTGTATTTCTGTGGGATTGGTGGTGATATCCCCTTTATCATTTTTTATTGTGTCTATTTGACTCTTCTCTCTTTTCTTCTTTATTAGTCTTGCTAGCGGTCTATCAATTTTGTTGATCTTTTCAAAAAGCAGCTCCTGGATTCATTGATTTTTTGAAGGGTATTTTTGTGTCTATCTCCTTCAGTTCTGCTCTGATCTTAGTTATTTCTTGCCTTCTGCTAGCTTTTGAATGAGTTTGCTCTTGCTTCTCTAGTTCTTTTAATTGTGATGTTAGGATGTCAATTTTAGATCTTTCCTGCTTTCTCTTGTGGGCATTTAGTGCTATAAATTTCCCTCTATACACTGCTTTAAATGTGTCCCAGAGATTCTGGTATGTTGTGTCTTTGTTCTTGTTGGTTTCAAAGAACATCTTTATCTCTGCCTTCATTTTATTATGTACCCTGTAGTCATTCAGGAGTAGGTTGTTCAGTTTCCATGTAGTTGAGCGGTTTTGAGTGAGTTTCTTAATCCTGAGTTCTAGTTTGATTGCACTGTGGTCTGAGAGACAGTTTGTTATAATTTCTGTTCTTTTACATTTGCTGAGGAGTTCTTTACTTCCTACCATATGGTCAATTTTGGAATAAGTGCGATGTGGTGCTGAGAAGAATGTATATTCTGTTGATTTGGGGTGGAGAGTTCTGTAGATGTTTATTAGGTCCGCTTGGTGCAGAGCTGAGTTCAATTCCTGGATATTCTTGTTAACTTTCTGTCTCGTTGATCTGTCTAATGTTGACAGTGTGGTGTTAAAGTCTCCCGTGATTATTGTGTGGGAGTCTAAGTCTCTTTGTAGGTCTCTAAGTACTTGCTTTATGAATCTGGGTGCTCCTGTATTTGGAGTGTATATATTTAGGATAGTTAGCTCTTCTTGTTGAATTAATCCCTTTACCATTATGTAATGGCCTTCTTTGTCTCTTTTGATCTTTGTTGGTTTAAAGTCTGTTTTATCAGAGACTAGGATTGCAACCCCTCCTTTTTTTTTGTTTTCCATTTGCCTAGTAGATCTTCCTCCATCTCTTTATTTTGAGCCTATATGTGTCTCTGCATGTGAGATGCGTCTCCTGAATATAGCACAGTGATGGGTCTTGATTCTTTATCCAATTTGCCAGTCTGTGAATTTAATTGGGACATGTAGCCCATTTACATTTAAGGTTAATATTAACCAGTCCCTGTGAGATGAGCCAGGTACCTCAGTTGGAAATGCAGAAATCACCCGCCTTCTGCGTTGATTTTGCTAGGAGCTGCAGACCAGAGCTGTTCCTCTTCGGCCATCTTGCCAACCATCCCTACTTGAGATCTTTTTAATTTTGTGATGTGGACATTTAGCACTATACATTTCTCTCTTAACATTACTTTAGCTCTGTCTCAGAGATTCTGGTATGTTTTATCTTTGTTCTCATTAGTTTCAATGAATTTCTTGATTTCTGCCTTAATTTCATTGTTTACCCAGAAGTCACTCAGGTGTAGGTTGTTTAATTTTCATGTAATTATATGGTCTTGAGTGATATCTTCTTATTACTGACTTCTATTTTCATTGTGCTGTGGTCTTAGAGTGTGGTTTGTATGATTTTGAGTTTTTTTGAATTTGCTTAAGATTCTTTCATGGCTGATTGTATGGTTTAGAGTGTGTGCTACAGGAAGATGAGAAGAATGTATATTCTGTTGTTTTTGTGTAGAGAGTTCTGTAGATGTCTCTTAGGTCCATTTGGTCAAGTGTTGATATTCAGATCCTGAATATCTTTTTAGTTCTCCACCTTGAAGATCTGTCTAATACTTTCAGTGGTGTGTTGCATTCTCCTGCTATTATTGTGTGGTTATCTAAGTCTCTTCATAGGTCCCTAAGAACTTATTTTATGAATCTGGGTGGTCTTGTTTTGGGTGCATACATATTTAGGATAGTTAAGTCTTCTTGTTTGATTGAACATTTTACCATTATGTAATGCTTTTCTTTGTGTTTTTTCACTGTTGTTGGTTTAAGGTGTGTTTTGTATGAAATTAGATTATCACCCCCTAGGCTGGGCATGGTGGTTCTGCCTGTAAAGCCAGCATTTTGAAAGGCTGAGGTGGGAGGATTGCTTGAGCCCAGGATTTTGACACCAGCCTCGGCAGCATAGGGAGACCTCATCTCTACAAAACATAAAAAAAATTAGCTGAGCCCTGGTGGTGTGCACATCTAGTCCCAGTTGCTCATGGGGCTGAGGTGGGAGGATCACATGAGCCCTGGAGATTGAGGTTGCAGTAAGTTGTGTTTGCGCCACTGAACTCCAGCCTTGGTGAGAGACTGAGACTCTGTCTCAAAACAACAGCAACAAAAAAGAATAGCAAGCTCTGCTTTTTTGTTGTTTTCCATATGTTTGATAGATTTTTCTCTATCCCTTTACTTTGATCCCATAGGTGTCATTGCATGTGAAATGGGTATCTTGAGGACAGCATGCAGTTGGGTCTTGCTTCTTTGTCCAACTTGCCACTCTGTGCCTTTCAATTTGGGCATTTAGCCCATTTACATTTGAGGTTAACATTGATATGTGTGGACTTGATTTGATCTTGCTGTGTTACATGTGTTGTTGGCTGGCTATAATGCAGTCTTGATTGTGTGGTTGCTTTGTAGTGTCAATGGTCTATGTACTTAAGTGTGTTTTTTTGGTGGCCAATAATGGTCTTTCGTTTCCATGTTTAGCACTCCCTTAAGGGCCTGTTGTAAAGCAGGTCTGCTGGTAACAAATTCCCTTAGCATTTGCTTGTCTGAAAAGGATCTTATTTCTCCTTTGCTTATGAGGCTTAGTTTGGCTTGATATGAAATTCTTGATTGGAGTTTTTTTTCTTTAAGAATGTTGAATATAGGCTTCCAATCTCTTCTGGCTTGTGAGGTTTCTGCTGAAAAGTCCACTGTTCCCTTTGTAGGTAACCAAATGGAGGCTCATGGGGTTTCTTCTTTATTTAACCTGCCCTTTCTCTCTAGCTGCCTTTAACATTTTTCTTTCATTTTGACCTTGGAGGATCTCATGACTAGTTTTTTAGTGATGGCTGTCTTGTATAGTTTCTCTCAGGCATTCTCTGCATTTTCTGGATTTGAATTTTGGCCTCTCTAGTGAGGCTGAGGACATTTTTATGGATGATATCCTCAAATGTGTTTTCCAATTTATTTGTTTTCTCTCTTTTTAGGGGACACAATGAGTCATAGATTTGGTCTCTTTACATAATCCCATATTTCACAGAGATTTCAGTCATTCTTTTTAAATTCTTTTTTCCTTATTTTTGATTGATTGAGTTATTTTGGAGAAAAGTTTTTGAGCTCTGAGGAGATTCTGTTTTCAGCTTGGTCTATTCTGCTATTAATCTTGCAATTATAGTATGGAACTTTTATAGTATTTTTTCAGCTCTGTCAGGTCAGTTTGGTTCTTTGTTAAATTGATCATTTCATCTTTGATATCCTGTATCATATTATTTTTTATTTATTGATTTTATTTTACCTTAAGTTCTGGGATACATGTGCTGAACGTGAAGATTTGTTACATAGGTGTACATGTGCCATGGTGGTTTGCTGCACCTATCAACCCATCATCTAGGTTTTAAGCCTTGCATGCATTAGGTATTTGTCCTAATGCTCTCCCTCCCCTTTTCCCCCAACCCCCAACAGGCCCTGGTGTGTGATGTTCCCCTCCCTGTGTCCATGTGTTCTCGTTATTCGGTTCCCACTTATGAGTGAGACCTTGTGGTGTTTGGTTTTCTGTTCCTGTGTTAGTTTGCTGAGGATGATGGTTTCCAGCTTCATCTACGTCTCTGCAAAGGACATGAACTCATTCTTTTTTATGGCTCCATAGTATTCCATGGTGGATTTGTGCCACATTTTCTTTATCCAGTCTATCATTGATGGACATTTGGGCTGATTCCAAGTCTTTGCTATTGTAAATAGTGCTGCAATAAACATACATGTGCATGTGTCTTTATAGTAGAATGATTTATAATCCTTTGGGTATATACTCAGTAACGGGATAGGTGGGTCAAATGGTATTTCTAGTTCTAGATCCTTGAGAAATCACCACACTGTCTTCCACAATGGTTGAACTAATTTACACCCCCCTGCTGCGGGAAGTCAGGGACCCCAAATGGAGGGACCAACTGAAGCCATGGCAGAAGAATGTGGATTGTGAAGATTTCATGGACATTTATTAGTTCCCCAAATTAATACTTTTATAATTTCTTATGCCTGTCTTTACTGAAATCTCTAAACATAAATTGTGAAGATTTCATGGACACTTATCACTTCCCCAATCAATACCCTTGTGATTTCCTATGCCTATCTTTACTTTAATCTCTTAATCCTGTCAGCTGAGGAAGATGTATGTCGCCTCAGGACCATGTGATAATTGCATTAACTGCACAAATTGTAGAGCATGTGTGTTTGAACATATATGAAATATGAGCACCATGAAAAAAGAACAGGATAACAGCAATTGTTAAGGGATAAGAGAGATAACCTTAAACTCTGACTGCTGGTGAGCAGGGTGGAACAGAGCCATATTTCTCTTCTTTCAAAAGCAAATGGGAGAAATATCGCTGAATTCTTTTTCTCAGCAAGGAACATCTCTGGGAAAGAGAATACGTGCCTGGGGGTATAGGCCTATAAATGGCCCCCCTAGGTGTGGCCATCTCCTATGGTTTGTAGACTGTAGGGGTGAAATAGACCCCAGTCTCTCATAGCACTCCCAGGCTTATTAGGAAGAGAAAATTCCTGCCTAATAAATTTTTGGTCAGACTGGTTGCTCTCAAAACCCTGTCTCCTGATAAGATGTTATCAATGACAATGGTGCCCAAAACTTCATTAGCAATTTTAATTTCGCCCCGGACCTCTGGTCCTGTGGTCCTGTGATCTCACCCTGCCTCCACTTGCCTTGTGATACTGTATTACCTTGTAAAGTACTTGATGTCTGTGACCACACCTATTTGTACACTCTCTCCCCGTTTGAAAATCCCTAATAAAAACTTGCTGGTTATTGTGGCTTGTGGGGCATCATGGAACCTACCAACATGTGATGTCTCCCCCGGATGCCCAGCTTTAAAATTTCTCTCTTTTGTACTCTGTCCCTTTATTTCTCAAGCCGGCTGATGCTTAGGGAAAATAGAAAAGAACCTACATGAATATCGGGGCAGGTTCCCTGATACCCCCACATACAGTGTAAAAGCATTCCTATTTCTCCACATCCTCACCAGCATCTGTTGTTTCTAGACTTTTTAATGACCACCATTCTAACTGGCATGAGATGGTATCTCATAGTGGTTTTGATTTGCATTTCTCTAATGACCAGTGATGATGGGCTTTTTTTCATATATTTGTTGGCTGCATAAATGTCTTCCTTTGAGAAGCATCTGTTCAAATCCTTTGCCCACTTTTTGATGGGGTTGTTTTTTTCTTGTAAATTTGTTTAAGTTCTTTGTGGATTCTGGATATTAGCCCTTTGTGAGATGGGTAGACTGGAAAAATTTTCTCCTATTCTGTAGGTTGCCTGTTCACTCTGATGATAGTTTCTTTTGCTGTGCGAAAGCTCTTTAGTTTAATTAGATCCCGTTTGTCAATTTTGGCTTTTGTTGCCATTGCTTTCAGTGTTTTAGATATGAAATCTTTGCCCATGCCTATGTCCTGAAAGGTACTGCCTAGATTTTTTTCTAGGGTTTTTATGGCTTTAGATTTTATGTTTAAGTCTTTAAACCATCTGGAGTTAATTTTTGTATAAGGTGAAGAAAGGGGTACAGTTTCTATTTTCTGCATAAGGCTCGCCAGTTTTCCCAGCACCATTTATTAAATAGGGAATCTTTCCCCATTGCTTGTTTTTGTCAGGTTTGTCAAGGATCAGATGGTTGTAGATGTGTGGTGTTATTTCTGAGGCCTCTGTTCTGTTCCGTTGGTCTATATCTCTATTTTGGTACCAGTACTGTGCTGTTTTGGTTACTGCAGCCTCATAGTATAGTTTGAAGTCAGGTAGTGTTATACCTCCAGCTTTGTTCTTTTTGCTTAGGATTGCCTTGGCTATACAGGCTCTTTTTTTTGGTTCCATATGACATTCACAGTAGTTTTTTCTAGTTCTGTGAAGAAAGTCAATGATAGCTTGATGGGAAAAGCATTAAATTTATAAATTACTTTAAGCAGTATGGCCATTTTCATGATGTTGATTCTTCCTGTCCATGAGCATGGAATGTTTTTCCATTTGTTTGTGTCCTCTCTCATTTCCTTGAGCAGTGGTTTGTAGCTCTCCTTGAAGAGGTCCTTCACATCCATTGTAAGTTGGATTCCTAGATATTTTACTCTTTGTAGCAATTGTGAATGGAAGTTCACTCATGATTTGGCTCTCTGTTTGTCTGTTATTGGTGTATAGGAATGCTTGTAATTTTTGCATATTGATTTTGTATCCTGAGACTTTGCTGAAGTTGCTTATCAGCTTAAGGAGATTTTGGGCTGAGACAATGGGGTTTTCTAAATATACAATAATGTCATCTGCAAACAGAGACAATTTGACTTCCTCTCTTCCTCTTTGAATACCCTTTATTTCTTTCTCTTGCCTGATTTCCCTGGCCAGAACTTTGAATACTATGTTGAATAGGAGTGGTGAAAGAGAGCATCCTTGTCTTGTGCTGGTTTTCAAAGGGAATGCTTCCAGTTTTTGCCCATTCAATATGATATTGGCTGTGGGTTTGTCATAAATAGCTCTGACTATTTTGAGATATGTTCCATGAATATGTAGTTTATTGAGAGTTTTTAGCATGAAGGGGTATTGAATTCTATTGAAGGCCTTTTCTGCGTCTATTGAGATAATCATGTGGTTTTTGTCATTGGTTCTGTTTATGTGATGGATTACATTGTTTGATTTGTGTATGTTGAACCAGCCTTGCATCCCAGGGATGCAGCTGCCTTGATCATGGTGGATAAGCTTTTTGATGTGCTGCTGGGATTTAGTTTGCCAATATTTTATTGAGGATTTTCACATCAAGGTTCATTAGGGATATTGAAATTTTCTTTTTTTTATTGTATCTCTGCCAGGTTTTGGAATCAGGATGATGCTATCCTCATAAAATGAGTTGGGGAGGACTTCCTCTTTTTCTATTTCTTGGAATAGTTTCAGAAGGAATGGTACCAGATCCTCTTTGTACTTCTGGTAGAATTCTGCTGTGAATTCATCTGGTCCTGGGCTTTTTTTGATTGGTAGGCTATTAATTACTGCCTCAATTTCAGGACTTGTTATTGGTCTATACAGGGATTTGACTTCTTCTTGGGTTAGTCTTGGGAGGGTGTATGTACCCAGGAATTTATCTGTTTCTTCTAGATTTTCTAGTTTATCTGTGTAGAGGTTTCTTATAGCATTCTCTAATGGTAGTTTGTATTTCTGTGGGATCAGTGGTGATATCCCCTGTATCTTTTTTTATTGTGTCTATTTGATTCTTCTGTCTTTTCTTCTTTATTAGTCTGGCTAGCGGTCTATCTATTTGGTTAATCATTTCAGAAAACCAGCTTCTGGATTCATTTATTTTTTTTTGAAGGGCTTTTCATGTCTCTATCTCCTTCAGGTCTGCATTGATCTTTGTTATTTCTTGTCTTCTGCTAGATTTTGAATTAGTTTGCTCTTGCTTCTCTAGTTTTTTTTTTAATTGTGAAGTTAGGGTGTTGATTTTAGATCTTTCCCGCTTGCTGATATGGGCATTTAGTGCTATGAATTTCCCTCTAAACACTGCTTTAGCTGTTGTCAGAGATTCTGGTACATTGTGTCTTTGTTCTCATTGGTTTCAAAGAACTTATTTATTTCTGCCTTAATTTTGTTATTTACCCAGTAGTCATTCAGGAGCAGATTGTTCCGTTTCCATGTAGTTGTGTGGTTTTGAGTGAGTTTCTTAATCCTGAGTTCTAATTTGATTGCACTGTGGTCTGAGAGACTGTATATTATGATTTCCATTCTTTTGCATTTGCTGAGGAGTGTTTTACTTCCAATTATGTGGTCAATTTTAGAATAAGTGCAATGTGGTGCTGAGAAGAATGTATATTTTGTTGATTTGGGGTAAAGAGTTCTGTAGATGTCTATTAGGTCTGCTTGGTCCAGAGCTGAGTTCAAGTCCTGAATATCCTTGTTAATTTTCTGTCTCATTGATCTGTCTAATATAGACAGTAGGGTATTAAAGTCACCCACTGTTACTGCGTGGGAGTCTAATTCTCTTTGTAGGTCTCTAAGAACTTGTTTTATGAATCTGGGTCCTCCTGTATTGGGTGCATGTATATTTAGGATAGTTAGCTCTTCTCGTTGCATTGATCCCTTTACCATTATGTAATGCCCTTCTTTGTCTCTTTTGATCTTTGTTGGTTTAAAGTCTGTTTTATCAGAGAACAGGGTTGCAACCCCTGCTTTTTTTTTGCTTTCCATTTGCTTGGTAAATATTCCTTTATCCCTTTATTTTGAGCCTATGTGTGTTTTTGCACATGAGATGGGTCTCCTGAATACAGCACACGGATGGGTCATGACTGTTTAATTTGCCTGTCTGTGTCTTTTAATTTGGGGCATTTAGTCCATTTACATTTGAGGTTAATATTGTTATGTGTGAAGTTGATCCTATCATCATGATGGTAGCTGATTATTTTGCACATTAGTTTGTGTGGTGTCTTCATAGTGTCATTGGTTTTTGTATTTTGGTGTGTTTTTGCAGTGGCTGGTACCAGTTTTTCCTTTCCATATTTAGTGCTTCCTTTGGGAGGCAGACCTGGTGGTGACACAATCCCTCAGCATTTGCTTATCTGTAAATCCTGTATCATTTTATTACAAGCCATAGATTCCTTGGATTGGGTTTCAACTTTCTCCAGAACCTCAATGACCTTTGTTCCTATTCATATTCTGAATTCTGTATTTGTCATTTCAGCCAGTTCAGCCTAGTTAAACACATGTTCTGGGGAAGCTTTGCAATTGCTTGGAGGAACAAAGACACTGGGACTTTTAGAGTTGCCAATGTTCTTGTGCTGGATTTTTCTTATGTTTGTGTGGGTGTTCCTTTAACTGTGATGTAATTTGGGTATAGTAAGTTGACTTCATTTCTAGATGTTTTCAGAGGGCTGAGGCTTTATGCAGGGTCTTCATTTGTGGCTAAATTCTTGTCCTTGGTTTCACAGGGGGGTATATTAGCAAAGTATTTTTGGTATTGAAGCTTGGGCTGTGATCCAGTAGATGATACTTAAGTGTAATGGCCAGTAGGTAGGCCTCTTGGTCAGCCACATGGCTTCTGTTGTTTTCCTCATGTTCTCAGCTGTGCTCCCTCTCAGTTTTCTTGGAGTGTGGGCTCCTCTCCTACTCAAGTGCTGGCTGCAGACCTTGGCTTGGCATTCCTAGGCTGCACACTGCAGCCTTGGGTGAGCTCAGGCTTTGTGTTCCCTCCTTAGCTTGGATGCAGCAGGGGCAGGGAACTTGGCAGTGGCAATGGCAGCAGGCCTTTCGCTTGTCTCCTGGGGCTCTACCCAAGAGAAATGCAGAGCTGCTACCAGTAGAAGCAATCAGCCCAGGGTAGGGGTGGCTGCGTTGTGGGCCTAAGCCAGGGGGCCCCTCCTGGTGATGAGCAGGGTGGTGGGGGCGGGGGGCTCAGGGGGAAGACAGACTGACCTCTTCTCCTTAGGATGACTGTGGTGTGCTGGAGGTTGTAATCTCATTATTTTAAGGTGAGCTGATTAGTGACCTTAATACCATCTGCAACTTTAATTCTGCCTTGCCATGTAAAAGAACATATTTATAGGTTTCCAAAGATTAGGAAGTAGACACATTTGGGAGGCTGTAATTCTGCCTACCAGGTTAAACATTATTATTACCACATTTAACAGGTGATAAAGCACAGTGATGTTAAGTAATGTGGACAAAGTCATGTAGCTAGAAAGGATCTGGTGTAAGATTTGAACCTGGTATCAAAGTCTATTCTTTTAATCAGTACACTATACTACCTCTTCTCATGTCTTAGAAGCAGGGGATTGGATCACGCAATCTCAAGACTATCAACATGCCCTTTAGCTAGAATCTTCAAATTCTCCATATCGTAGTCCTGGGTTTCCTACTCTAGAGGAGTGTCAGAATGACTCCATCTCTTTCAGAATAGAACTTGCCTGCTCTGCCCTTTCATAATTTTAACCTAGGTAAGACATCACAGAGCAGGTAGTTAATCCTCCCAGAGTAAGTTGCATCTTTCTTACCTCATTAACATGTGTTTATCAAATACTTATTGAGAATTTATCAGGCACTATGCTTGGCTTTGAGGAATCACAGATGGTGAAGTATTGCTCCTGCATTTAGAGAGAGGTGGAAGTTATTGGCAGAAAGAGACAAAGGAACAGTGAAGAGAGAATGTGGTAACTGCTATTTTAGAACTGTGAAAGGTGGAACTCAATTAATCCTGCCTCCAAAGTGTTCCTTGACCCTGTTTCTTTTCCACAGCCATCCTGTAGCCTGCCCAAGCCACTGTCTCCTTTACCTAAACACTAGTTTCCTAACTTGTGTGTCTGCCTTCCTTTATGAACCCCTACATCTAGTCTCCAAAGATCCATTTGAGTAATTAAAAAAAATGCAAATCAGATCCTATTATTCTCGGGCTTAAAATCTTTCAGGAGCTTCTAATGTACTTAAAATACACCCAAACTCTAACAAGTTCTGAAACCTCCTTTGCAGTCTGGCCTGTGCTCATCTCTGCAAATTTATCTCATGCTCCCCACTGTCTTGCTCACTGTTTTCTCACAAACCCATCTTCTTAGATGGGTTCTCACTATGTTGCCCAGACTAGGCTTGAACTCCTGGACTCAAGGGATCATCCTACTGCAGCCTCCTGAGAAGCTGGGAGTACAGGCATGAACCACCATGCCAGGCTCCACCTTCTTCTTAAACTGTAAATACAAAAAGTGCTGTCTAGCTCAGGCCCTTGCACATGCTCTGCCTTCTGCTTGGTATGCTCATTCCTCTTGTTCATCACACGGCTGGTTCTTTCTTATCTCTCAGATTTTAGCTGACCTGGCCACTTCAGCAGATTTCTTCCTCCTTCATTATTTTCTACCATAGCCCCCTGTTTTTTTTTTTTTTTTTTTTTTATATTTTGTATTGTCTGTAAGTTTCCTGAGGGCAGGGACCACACCTAGAGGCCAGCACAGTGCCTAGCACATAGTAAGTAAGCAATAAATGCTTAAAAAATCCAAAGTAACAGAAAAGGGACCAATTAATTCAGTCGAAAGAGATAATACCAGTACTTTTCCATAGCTTTGTAATGTGGACTACAGGAGAGAATTCACAAAGCACTTACTATGGCACTTGGTGGAGATAAAATGTTAGCTATTGTTACTTTCATAAATGGATTAAGTAGTGTTTAAATGTAAAATTCCACACTTATTTCACCCTTTCAAATACATTTTAATTTTTTTTAAAGGGAAGAACAAATGCAGAGTTTGCCTCAAATAAAGCTGTATTTAATTTCCCTTCTGGGTCTTTTCATCAAACAGATCTGCAGGAGGATTTTCTCTCCCTCCTTACTATGAGGGCAGCTTTCACTGCGGTTCCCAGTTCCATCTTTTCCAAGAGAGTCGTTTGCCCTAATGAGACACAGACCACTGCTTACTTAGCTTTTATAACAATTCTGCTTGTTAATAAACAGAATTAATCTTGATTAAGCCCATTTACTCAAGTAATATTTGCTTCTGTTTCCTTAGGGGTCTGTTTCCTTAGCTCTTTATGCTCTTATTCTAATTTTTTTTTTTTTCTTTCAGAGTGCATTTACTTCCTTACCTCACTCCCAAAGTAAATGTTTAAAGTGTTGCAAGAGGTTATAGAAGGAAATAAATGGGAGGAGAAATTGCCCTGAATTTGTTCTCTTGGATCTAGCTGGTTGTATTTCCTTCTTTTTGTTATTTTAACTAAGAGATACATTAATGGCAAAGACAGACTTGCTTCCTTGGCTTGGAGGTGGTTTGTCAGTTCAGAAAAGGCCTGGTTGGTTTGTTTTTACTGCCAGGTGGCCCTGGCTCACTAATCTATATTCAAAACTAGCCTTGTAAGTCATAGTTACCCTGCTGGAGTCAATAGGGATCAATTTCCAGACTCTGGAAATATCTTCCACAAATCTCTGGAAGTACTTTGCAGAAAAAGCTCTCTGGCTGCATTCATTCAGCCTGCTTCCAAAGTTTATCATCTGTCTTGACACCTGAAGGTACTCTTGTTCATATGCTGAGCTGCTCTGGCTGGCCTACTGCCTGGGGGACATTGACTGGAGATGGTGTCCCACCAGAGAGGGCTGGAAGGTGCTAATCTGTTCACATTCTGTTACTAAGTCCCCATACAATGAAGCATGTGGCATCAACAGGAATTTAGTCTGATTATTATGATTTTTTTCCACATTGATTCATAGAATATTTAACTCTTATTAAGATTGATACCTAAAACGGAGCATTACCGCGGGATAAGGAGCTGTCACTAGCCATGGGCTACTGAGTTCTGAGAGGATTTCTTCATTTGACTCTGATATTTTATTCTGATTCTTAAAGGGAAACACTTACTATAGGTGGAGTTTGTTGTTCCACATAGTAGGTCTAATGTTAACTCTCTCATACTCATTAAGGTCTTCTCAACCACGGTTCCACAGAAGAATTAAGCCTAATGTCCCAAGTCATTCATCACATATAATGAATTAATTTCTTGTCTATGCATCTAGAATGGTACTAGATTTGTACCATTCTTGGAAGAATTAAGAAAGTAGTCACTCAGATAATTTTTATAGGGCTCAATTCTCTAATGGAACCTTGATTGAGAAAGAGTCTAGGAAATCTAATGCCTACTTTAGAATCAAGGCTTTATGGAATCAATTCTTTGAGAGGTACTCAAAGGCCAGTGTTAGAGATAAACAAACCTCTAATATTCACACTCAAGGTGCTTCCTAATTCCTTAAGAGGTCTGTCCCTCACACCACCCGGGAGAGGTTGGCTGCTAACCTTCAACTTGTTTCTCTTGGATTCAGCACAGTCTCAGGCCTTAATTTTTTCTTGCTTAGTGTTAATATGACATGCCCACACTGTGAATCCTTGTTCTAGTCTCAGTTCTAATAGTTTCTACCCCCTGACCTTTTTTTAATCCCTTCTAGTTTGTATTAGGAATAATAACATGAGTCCTATCTGTCTCACAGAAAACAGAAAGATCAAATAATATTCTTGAAAGTACTTCATAAAATATAAAGTCAAAAACTATTGCTATGATTCTGACAATTATAATTCTAAAAATAAGGCAGTGGATCTAGATGGATCCACACAAACATGAGATTCCAGTCCAGATTGACATGGCCAATTCAGGCAGCCAGGACAATTGGCACAAGGCATCAGTGACCGGGACACTTGATACTGAAGAATGGGAGTCCCCCAGCCATGTCAAGAGGTAGGACACAGAGCGGGGGGACTTCACCTAAGGGGTGGGTGACAGCACCCAGTGGACAGGAGAGTTAGAGAGCTGCAGTGAGGAGAGATCATCTTGTCAGCCTGAGGGAAACCATCAGGGGATCTTCTTTGGCCATTAGTTTTTAGTAAAATTCACTGGTAGAGCAAGCTCAAAAGTACAACATTTAAACTGTGTAAATTAGCATATGCCTAAGTGTACTAGGATCCAAAGAACCAAAGTATGTGCCTTATTCAACTTGTATTTATGGGATGTATGTGGAAGCCACCACAGGCCTGAAAGAGATGAACACGTGTGGGTTTATAAAAGAATTTGCTGACCGGGCACGGTGGCTCATGCCTGTAATCCCAGCACTTTGGGTGGCTGAGGTGGGCGGATCACCTGAGGTCAGGAGTTCAAGACCAGCCTGACTGACATGGCGAAGCCCCAACTCTACTAAAAATAGAAAAATTAGCTGGGTATGGTGGCATATGCCTGTAATTCCAGGTACATGGGAGGGTGAGGCAGGAGAATAGCTTGAGGCTAGGAAGCGGAGGTTGCAGTGAGCCAAGATCACACCACTACACTCCAGCCTGGGTGATAGAGTGAGACTCTGTCTCAAAAAAAAAAATTTACTTCCAGGGAGGACAAATAGCAAATGTATATAAAAAACATATTTAACACTATATACTGCAAGTCAAAAATAATAATTATAGTAGTAATAATAATAATAGTAGCTTAGGGGGGAGGAGCCAAGATGGCCGAATAGGAACAGCTCCGGTCTACAGCTCCCAGCGCGAGCGACGCAGAAGACGGGTGATTTCTGCATTTCCATCTGAGGTACCGTGTTCATCTCACTAGGGAGTGCCAGACAGTGGGCGCAGGTCAGTGGGTGAGTGCACCGTGCGCCAGCCGAAGCAGGGGCGAGGCATTGCCTCACTCGGGAAGCGCAAGGGGTCAGGGAGTTCCCTTTCCAGGGGTGACAGACGGCACCTGGAAAATCGGGCCACTCCCACCCGAATACTGTGCTTTTCCGACGGGCTTAGGAAATGGTGCCCCAGGAGAGTATAGCCCGCACCTGGCTCAGAGGGTCCTACGCCCACGGAGTCTCGCTGATTGCTAGCACAGCAGTCTGAGATCAAACAGCAAGTCGGCAGCGAGGCTGGGGGAGGGGCGCCCGCCATTGCACAGGCTCACTTAGGTAAACAAAGCAGCCTGGAAGCTTGAACTGGGTGGAGCCCACCACAGCTCAAGGAGGCCTGCCTGCCTCTGTAGGCTCCACCTCTGGGGGCAGGGCACAGACAAACAAAAAGACAGCAGTAACCTCTGCAGACTTAAATGTCCCTGTCTGACAGCTTTGAGGAGAGCAGTGGTTCTCCCAGCACGCAACTGGAGATCTGAGAACGGGCTGACTGCCTCCTCAAGTGGGTCCCTGACCCCTGACCCCCGAGCAGCCTAACTGGGAGGCACCCCCCAGCAGGGGCAGACTGACACCTCACACGGCCGGCCAGGTACTCCAACAGACCTGCAGCTGAGGGTCCTGTCTGTTAGAAGGAAAACTAACAGAAAGGACATCCACACCAAAAACCCATCTGTACATCACCATCATCAAAGACCAAAAGTAGATAAAACCACAAAGATGGGGAAAAAACAGAGCAGAAAAACTGGAAACTCTAAAAAGCAGAGTACCTCTCCTCCTCCAAAGGAACGCAGTTCCTCACCAGCAACGGAACAAAGCTGGACGGATAATGACTTTGACGAGCTGAGAGAAGAAGGCTTCAGACGATCAAATTACTCCGAGCTACGGGAGGATATTCAAACCAAAGGCAAAGAAGTTGAAAACTTTGAAAAAAATTTAGAAGAATGTATAACTAGAACAACCAATACAGAGAAGTGCTTAAAGGAGCTTATGGAGCTGAAAACCAAGGCTCGAGAACTACATGAAGAATGCAGAAGCCTCAGGAGCCGATGCGATCAAATGGAAGAAAGGGTATCAGCCCTGGAAGATGAAATGAATGAAATGAAGCGAGAAGGGAAGTTTAGAGAAAAAAGAATAAAAAGAAACGAGCAAAGCCTCCAAGAAATGTGGGACTATGTGAAAAGACCAAATCTACGTCTGATTGGTGTACCTGAAAGTGACGGGGAGAATGGAAACAAGTTGGAAAACATTCCGCAGGATATTATCCAGGAGAACTTCCCCAATCTAGCAAGGCAGGCCAACATTCAGATTCAGGAAATACAGAGAACGCCACAAAGATGCTCCTCGAGAAGAGCAACTCCAAGACACATAATTGTCAGATTCACCAAAGTTGAAATGAAGGAAAAAATGTTAAGGGCAGCCAGAGAGAAAGGTCGGGTTACCATCAAAGGGAAGCCCATCAGACTAACAGCGGATCTCTCAGCAGAAACCATACAAGCCAGAAGAGAGTGGGGGCCAATATTCAACATTCTTAAAGAAAAGAATTTTCAACCCAGAATTTCATATCCTGCCAAACTAAGCTTCATAAGTGAAGGAGAAATAAAATACTTTACAGACAAGCAAATGCTGAGAGATTTTGTCACCACCAGGCCTGCCCTAAAAGAGCTCCTGAAGGAAGCGCTAAACATGGAAAGGCACAACCGGTACCAGCCACTGCAAAATCATACCGAAATGTAAAGACCATCGAGACTAGGAAGAGACTGCATCAACTAATGAGCAAAATAACCAGCTAACATCATAATGACAGGATCAGATTCACACATAACAATATTAACTTTAAATGTAAATGGACTAAATGCTCCAATTAAAAGACACAGACTGGCAAATTGGATAAAGAGTCAAGACCCATCAGTGTGCTGTATTCAGGAAACCCATCTCACGTGCAGAGACACACATAGGCTCAAAATAAAAGGATGGAGGAAGATCTACCAAGCAAATGGAAAACAAAAAAAGGCAGGGGTTGCAATCCTAGTCTCTGATAAAACAGACTTTAAACCAACAAAGATCAAAAGAGACAAAGAAGGCCATTACATAATGGTAAAGGGATTAATTCAACAAGAAGAGCTAACTATCCTAAATATATATGCACCCAATACAGGAGCACCCAGATTCATAAAGCAAGTCCTGAGTGACCTACAAAGAGACTTAGACTCCCACACATTAATAATGGGAGACTTTAACACCCCACTGTCAACATTAGACAGATCAACGAAACAGAAAATCAACAAGGATACCCAGGGATTGAACTCAGCTCTGCACCAAGCAGACCTAATAGACATCTACAGAACTCTCCACCCCAAATCAACAGAATATACATTTTTTTCAGCACCACACCACACCTATTCCAAAATTGACCATATACTTGGAAGTAAAGCTCTCCTCAATAAATGTAAAAGAACAGAAATTGTAACAAACTATCTCTCAGATCACAGTGCAATCAAGCTAGAACTCAGGATTAAGAATCTCACTCAAAACCGCTCAACTACGTGGAAACTGAACAACCTGCTCCTGAATGACTACTGGGTACATAACGAAATGAAGGCAGAAATAAAGATGTTCTTTGAAACCAACGAGAACCAAGACACAACATACCAGAATCTCTGGGATGCATTCAAAGCAGTGTGCAGAGGGAAATTTATAGCACTAAATGCCCACAAGAGAAAGCAGGAAAGATCCAAAATTGACACCCTAACATCACAATTAAAAGAACTAGAAAAGCAAGAGCAAACACATTCAAAAGCTAGCAGAAGGCAAGAAATAACTAAAATCAGAGCAGAACTGAAGGAAATAGAGACACCAAAAACCCTTCAAAAAATAAATGAATCCAGGAGCTGGTTTTTTGAAAGGATCAACAAAATTGAAAGACCGCTAGCAAGATTAATAAAGAAAAAAAGAGAGAAGAATCAAATAGATGCAATAAAAAATGATAAAGGGGATATCACCACCGATCCCACAGAAATACAAACTACCATCAGAGAATATTACAAACACCTCTACGCAAATAAACTAGAAAATCTAGAAGAAATGGATAAATTCCTCGACACATACACCCTCCCAAGACTAAACCCGGAAGAAGTTGAATCTCTGAATAGACCAATAACACGAGCTGAAATTGTGGCAATAATCAATAGCTTACCAACCAAAAAAAGTCCAGGACCAGATGGGTTCACAGCCAAATTCTACCAGAGGTACAAGGAGGAGCTGGTACCATTCCTTCTGAAACTATTCCAATCAATAGAAAAAGAGGGAATCCTCCCTAACTCATTTTATGAGGCCAGCATCATCCTGATACCAAAGCCTGGCAGAGACACAACAAAAAAAGAGAATTTTAGACCAATATCCTTGATGAACATTGATGCAAAAATCCTCAATAAAATACTGGCAAACAGAATCCAGCAGCACATCAAAAAGCTTATCCACCATGATCAAGTGGGCTTCATCCCTGGGATGCAAGGCTGGTTCAATATACGCAAATCAATAAACGTAATCCAGCATATAAACAGAACCAAAGTCAAAAACCACATGATTATCTCAATAGATGCATAAAAGGCCTTTGACAAAATTCAACAACCCTTCATGCTAAAAACTCTCAATAAATTAGGTATTGATGGGTCGTATCTCAAAATAATAAGAGCTATTTATGACAAACCCACAGCCAATATCATACTGAATGGGCAAAAACTGGAAGCATTCCCTTTGAAAACTGGCACAAGACAGGGATGCCCTCTCTCACCACTTCTATTCAACATAGTGTTGGAAGTTCTGGCCAGGGCAATTAGGCAAGAGAAGGAAATCAAGGGTATTCAATTAGGAAAAGAGGAAGTCAAATTGTCCCTGTTTGCAGATGACATGATAGTATATCTAGAAAACCCCATTGTCTCAGCCCAAAATCTCCTTAAGCTGATAAGCAACTTCAGCAAAGTCTCAGGATACAAAATCAATGTACAAAAATCACAAGCATTCTTATACACAAATAACAGACAAACAGAGAGCCAAATCATGAGTGAACTCCCATTCACAATTGCTTCAAAGAGAATAAAATACCTAGGAATCCAACTTACAAGGGATGTGAAGGACCTCTTCAAGGAGAACTACAAACCACTGCTCAAGGAAATAAAAGAGGATACAAACAAATGGAAGAACATTCCATGCTCATGGGTAGGAAGAATCAATATCATGAAAATGGCCATCCTTCCCAAGGTAATTTACAGATTCAATGCCATCCCCATCAAGTTACCAATGACTTTCTTCACAGAATTGGAAAAAACTACTTTAAGGTTTATATGGAACCAAAAAAGAGCCCGCATCGCCAAGTCAATCCTAAGCCAAAAGAACAAAGCTGGAGGCATCACGCTACCTGACTTCAAACTATACTACAAGGCTACAGTAACCAAAATAGCATGGTACTGGTACCAAAACAGAGATATAGATCAATGCAACAGAACAGAGCCGTCAGAAATAATGCCACATATCTACAACTATCTGATCTTTGACAAACCTGACAAAAACAAGAAATGGGGAAAGGATTCACTATTTAATAAATGGTGCTGGGAAAACTGGCTAGCCATATGTAGAAAGCTGAAACTGGATCCCTTCCTTACACCTTATACAAAAATCAATTCAAGATGGATTAAAGACTTAAATGTTAGACCTAAAACCATAAAAACCCTAGAAGAAAACCTAGGCAATACCATTCAGGACATAGGCATGGGCAAGGACTTCATGTCTAAAACACCAAAAGCAATGGCAACAAAAGCCAAAATTGACAAATGGGATCTAATTAAACTCAAGAGCTTCTGCACAGCAAAGGAAACTACCATCAGAGTGAACAGGCAACCTACAAAATGGGAGAAAATTTTCGCAACCTACTCATCTGACAAAGGGCTAATATCCAGAATCTACAATGAACTCCAACAAATTTACAAGAAAAAAACAAACAACCCCATCAAAAAGTGGGCGAAGGACATGAACAGACACTTCTCAAAAGAAGACATTTATGCAGCCAAAAAACACATGAAAAAATGCTCACCATCACTGGCCATCAGAGAAATGCAAATCAAAACCACAATGAGATACCATCTCACACCAGTTAGAATGGCAATCATTAAAAAGTCAGGAAACAACAGGTGCTGGAGAGGATGTGGAGAAATAGGAACACTTTGATGCTGTTGGTGGGACTGTAAACTAGTTCAACCTTTGGGGAAGTCAGTGTGGCGATTCCTCAGGGATCTAGATCTAGAAATTCCATTTGACCCAGCCATCCCATTACTGGGTATATACCCAAAGGACTATAAATCATGCTGCTATAAAGACACATGCACACGTATGTTTATTGCGGCATTATTCACAATAGCAAAGACTTGGAACCAACCCAAATGTCCAACAATGATAGACTGGATTAAGAAAATGTGGCACATATACACCATGGAATACTATGCAGCCATAAAAAATGATGAGTTCACGTCCTTTGTAGGGACATGGATGAAATTGGAAATCATCATTCTCAGTAAACTATCGCAAGGACAAAAAACCAAACACCGCATATTCTCACTCATAGGTGGGAATTGAACAATGAGAACACATGGACACAGGAAGGGGAACATCACACTTCGGGGACTGTTGTGGGGTGGGGGGAGGGGGGAGGGATAGCATTGGGAGATATACCTAATGCTAGATGACGAGTTGGTGGGTGCAGCGCACCAGCATGGCACATGTATACATATGTAACTTACCTGCACGTTGCGCACATGTACCATAGAGCCTAAAGTATAATAATAATAATAATAATAATAATTAAAATAATAATAGTAGCTTAAAATTATTGAGCATCTATTATGTTCCAGGCAGCATTTTAGGCACTTCTTTTTAATCCCTGCAACAACTCCGTAAGACACCATTATAGGTATGATTAGTTATTATCCGTATTACAGTAAGGAAATTGAGCCCTAGAAAGTGTAAGTGACTTGTCCAAGCTGACACAAGTAGCGATTGGCATAGTCATGGTTTGACTTCAGAGCGAATATTTCTATCTATTCTAGGTTGTTTGATAGTAGATATAGATAAAGTGCTTGTCAGTAGAATGACCTTCGAAGCTGGGATGGCAATGCCAGATAAGGCCATAGAAATAACTAGAATTTAATTGAATATCATTTTAATATATTTATGAGCTACAAGGTCCTATAGATATGAATAATATGAAAAAATGCAGGATCCTGTCATATTCAAAGATATTTAGAGCTAGATAAAAGGATATTTAAATTCTTAAGAGCCAAAGAAATCCAAAATCTGAACAAGTAATGTAGCAGCCTGAGCTGGTTAGGAGGAACTCAAGATCTACTTCTCTTTTGCTACAAAGCTCTCATTAAGGACCATAAATAGGACACAGTAGGCCCCATCAGGAATTCAATGGAACTGGGAAATAATAAAGTTGAAGGTAGAAGAAAGGCGATGACAAATTAGAGATGAGTTGAATAAATGTTGAAAAGATTATAACTTGGAGATATCTGGTGATTTCATCCTTTTATTTTAGGGAACAGAGTGTAATAAACTAAATGCTTTGAAGAATATGAATAGTTTGTGCTAATTTTATTTTTATTTTTTATTTTTGAGATGGAGTCTCGCTCTTTTGACTTGGCTGGATTGCAGCGGTGCAATTTCAGCTTACTGCAGCCTCCACTTCCCTGGTTCAAGTGATTCTCCTGCCTCAGCCTTCCAAGTAGCTGGGATTACAGGCATCTGCCACTACATCCAGCTAATTTTAGTATTTTTAGTAGAGATGGGGTTTCAACATGTTGACCAGGCTGGTCTCAGACACCTGATCTCAAGTGATCAAGTGATCCACCTGCCTCAGCCTCCCAAAATGCTGTGATTACAGGCGTGAGCCACCGCGCCTAGCCAGTGTGTGCTAGTTTTAACTTAGTCACATTTTCTTTCTGGATGATGAAAAGGACTAATGTATACATTAATGATTGACATTTAATTCAGTGGATTAAATATGTGACAAATCTGCAGTTCAGAGAATATTAATAGAACACACTGTTTATTGAGCCCATACATAGCAAACATTTTGCTGAGTAGCTGCGCATTTCTCATTTAGTATAACAACCCTATGTCCTATGTACTACTAGTATTTCCATTTTACATATGATAAGTGAGGCACACAGAGGTTAAGTCATTTACTCATGGTTGCATGTCATTTATTAGTAAGTGACAGAGTTTGGGTTGGACAAAGTCCATCTGATGCCAAGGCCACCATGGGCTTGTTTAACTTTATCAGCAGTGATATACCAAGGTGGCGGGGCTATGGGGATGGTCTGTCCCAACAGGGAGGAGCATTTTATCACTGACTTTGTTTGTAGATGTTCCTTCTATACTGAACTTGTGTTCTTCAAAATTACTCTTCTGAATAATCTTTATCATAACTTTTACTTTTAAAAATACTTGGATTATAGTTACATTAAAGAGACTTCTGTTTCTCACCAAGATGGAGTTGCAAGAACTGGGTTTACTCACCTGCTGAAGCAACTAAAATTAAGCCTCAAACATGTATGATATATATGAAATAACAGTTTTCAAGCCATTGAACATTAGACAGCAAGAAGAATAATCCCTGAAAGATGGGAAACAGATGAGGTGAGCCCCTGTGATTACCCAGCTTACTGCCCAGAGAGAATTTCCAGGCATCAGGGAAAGGAGTGGGGAACCAGGCATAGATCAGTGGTCTGAGAATATGGAGCTGGAGGTCTGGAGAAGTCAAGGTGGCTAGAGTTCACAGGACAGAGTATCGGATAGGAAAGAGCTGGAGAGAGAGAAAGAGAAAGCGAGTGGGAACAAGACAGAGAGAGAGAGAGAAAGCGAGTGGGAGCAAGAGAGAGAGAGAGAGAGAGCGTGAGCGAGCAAGCGAGAAAGCTCCGGAGATGTGCAGAGGGTTCCCCTCAAGTTTTCAGTTGGGTACTGGCCAGCTCATGCATCCGTGGAAACTACCTTTAAAGTAGTATTTGGTTCTTTTAAAAAAGTACTTGGCTGTTTAAAGCAAAATTAATAATAATGTATTCTGGGGTTTATAACATATGTAGAAGTAAACTATATGACAATATCACAAGACTTTCAACATCTACTAACTTCCATACTTTCTTATGAATTTAGAGAAATAAGACATGACTATCTGTACCTTTTTGGAAATACATTTGAATGACCAAATGCTACTTAATATTTCATAAGACTGAAAACAGTATTTATTTGTTAGACTATTTGCTATGAGCAGTAATAGATGATAGGTAAAATTTTGTCCTCATAAAATATGTTGTATTTGAAAACAACAATAAATGGTGGAAATGGTATGGGTTTTGGAACTAGCTGGGGCTTTGTGTCCCAATTGCCCCTGAGTAGATTGTGCAATTTGTATTAGTAATTTAAGAAGTTACATTCTGAGCCAAAGGATTGTCTTACCTACTAGATATTTATTGTTTATTCCTCTAAAATGTTAAGTTTCCATGAGGACAAGGACTTGGTTTTGTTCACTGATCTCAAACCTTGACAGTTTGCATGTCATAGGTCCTCAATAAATATTTGGTGAATGAATGAATAAGTGTGGGTGAACACTCTTGGGCGAATATATAATGGTGGGGGAATTTTATTCTAAGTAGTTTTTCTTAACCTATTTTTGTGTCAGAGACTTTTTTGAGGAAATAATAAAAGTTACGGCGAATCCTTTTTCCAGGAAAATTACATACACACACATACACACGCACACACACACAGTGCTTCCTACAACAGGATGAGATTGATGGACTGCTAAACTGGCTAAGCTTGATTGTGGACTTCCAGGTTAAAACTCTTAATTGCAAAGGTAATTTAGGGCTTGGAGTTAGTTAAGGAAGTAGTTGTTAAGTAATTGTTAAGAATCACAATTAAACATCTAGTACAGCGCTTGGCACTTTATAAACGCTCAAGAATTCTAATTCTTATTATTACCTGTGGAGCTTTGGAAGTAAAGTGACCTGGTTCCACTTCACTGAGATTGATAATCCACAGGACAGTGTCCCAAGAGTGTGTAGTTTTACAAAGATCCACAGATGATTATGACATGTGACCCTACCTAAGGGACACTGGTCCAAGTGAACACTGAATGGGATCTCTTGGCAATTGTTCTCAAGAATCATGTGTTGAGGGAGGGAAAATAATTACTGTACTTATTTACATTACAATATAATGTCTAATTGAGAGTCATTGTTTAGTGCTTTTGGAGTAATAGATGTGACTTTGATGAGGTAGACACACAATTAGACAAAAAATGCTGAAGTTCAATGGAGAGAGTGGAGGGGAATAAAAAGTAGGAAGCCCAAATACAAGTGGAATAGAAGACAAGCCATAAGAGCATGAGAACAATATTAGTAATGCTGAAGGCTTTATTATTGTAGTTGTTTTACTTTATTTTTTCTTTTAATTTTCTTCCATTGTTTAAAAATTGTGGTAAAATACACATAAAACGTACCATCTTGTTTTATTTTATTTATTTATTTATTGAGACGGAGTCTTGCTGTGTCACCAGGCTGGAGTACAGTGGTGCAATCTCGGCTCACTGAAACCTCTGCCTCCCGGGTTCAAGCGATTCTCCTGCCTCAGCCTCCCGAGTAGCTGGGACTACAGGCACGCACCACCATGCCCAGCTAATTTTTATATTTTTAGTAGAGACGGGATTTCACCATGTTGGCCAGCATGGTCTTAATCTCTTGACCTATGATCTGCCTGTTTCAGCCTCCCAAAGTGCTGGGATTACAGGTGTGAGCCACCGCACCCGGCCAACTATTTTATTTTTGAGACAGTCTCACTCACTCTGTTGCCCGGGCTGGAGTGCAGTGGCACAATCTTGGCTCACTGTAGCCTCTGCCTCCCGGATTTAAGCAATTCTCCTGCCTCAGCCTCCCCAGTACCTGGGATTACAGGCATGTTTCACCACACCTGGCTAATTTTAGTATTTTTAGTAGAGATGGGGTTTCACCATGTTGGCCAGGCTGGTCTCAAACTCCTGACCTCAAACGATCCACCCGCCTTGGCCTCCCAAAGTGCTAGGATTACAGGCATAAGCCACCATGCGCAGCCCATCTTAACTATTTTTAATGTACAGTTCAGAAATATTAAATACATTCATAATGTTGTGCAACCATCACCGCCATCTATTTCCATAACTTTTTCATTTTGTGAAACTGAAACTCTGTATCCATTAAATACAGATTAAAATTTCCCCATTCCTCCTTTCCCCCTGCCCCTAGTAACCAGCATTCTGCTTTCTGTCTCTATGATTTTGACTACTTTAAGTAGCTCATATAAGAGAATGCAGTATTTGTCTTTTTGTGACTGGCTTATTTCATTTAATGTAATATCCTTAAGTTTCATCCATGTTGTAGCATGTATCAGAATTTCCTTCCTTTTAAAGCTGAATAATATTTCATTATATGTATGTGCCACACTTTGCTTATATAGTGATTTTTTTTAAGCCTGATCTCTACCATCATTGTGAACATTGATGAGCAATATTGCATGTGTTTGGGTCTTCTAATTTTGAAGAGAGATGCTCTAAAAGTTAGTGAATAGCCTGAGATACAGGTTTTTAGAAAGTTAGGGCCTATAAGAAAATATGTAGACATTTAAATTATTTAAGATAAGAAATAGAGTCTGTTACCTAGTGCCTAAGTCTACAACAAAATTGCTGTGTGAAAAACTTAGGGGTTAGACATAAGGAAGAAACTTCTGGTAGTTTTAAAATACTGAATTAACATTTAAGAGTGGATTAGATAAGGTTCATTACTCTGCCAGTAAAATAAGAGCAGTGTCTTCCACAGTCAAAGTTTAGGCAGATGCAAATTTCCCGATTAGCTTTAGCTGGATAGGTGAAGCTGTTTGGCTGACGGCTTATTTTTTAGGTGGAGTGAGTGGGGTTTTTGTCTGTAATCTTCCCATGATGTAGCCAATAGGGCCCACTTTCAAATGGTGAGAGCTACTGTGTCAGAGTAACCAGTTTCCTAGTGATGCTATCTTAGCTGCAAGTTTAATGCTTATGTTACAATGATCATACAATACGATTACAGAAAAAGCAGATCACCTTTATTTAGAGGGTCATGCTTTGAATAAGCCATTCTGAAAAATAATTTAGGTGGATACTCCCTTCTAGACTACACCCTTCTAGACTGGTGTGCTGGTTTGAAAGCACGCTGTTCCTTATTTAAATATTTAATATCTTCCATTTTTATTAGGAAAAAATACAATGTAAATTATGAAACAGTAGTGAGTGAATTTTATTTCCTGTAGGATCTATTCAGTATCATGTTTTTTTTTTCCCTTATTAATACATTATTTATTTGTCTTCCGTCTGTCAAACCCTGAGCCAAACGTGTGCCCCAGGCCGCCTGGGGAGGTACAGGAAAAGGAACACACAGGACAGACAAGACATGGGAGAAAGAACTGTGGGAAGTGGAGATGGCTCCTTCACATGGCAAAGAGGGTGAGAAACGCCACCATCAGGCAAAAGAGCCCATGGCCCCAAGAAGGCAAAGCCCGGAATGGCACAGGAGAAGAGCTGTTGCTTCAGAGACGGGTTCCTGGCATGACCATAATGAGGCTCTCAAACACAATAGCAGTCTCAGCCCCAGAGCCAGCCACCATAATTGTGGCAGCCCCAGCCCCGGTGAACTTGGGTGCTGTGTCGATGTCCCTTGGAATGGCTCTGGTTTGGAAGCTGCGGCTATGGGCAAGTGAGGTAAGGGGACATGAGACTGCCAAGCTGCTCAGGCTCTCATCTGTCAATGTCTCTGGTCATTTCAGCACCACTGCAGATAGTGGATGGCTCAGCAGCTGAGAGGTGTTCGTGGAGAGGAACTTGAAGCAGGCTACATTTTTAGGGGGTGGAGGGCTGTGGCAGCAGAACTGCTCCCAATGCAGAGAAAACCCGTATGGTGGTTTTTAGATTGGGTTCCCTAGAGGCAGAGCTTGACATGGAGCCCTAGTAAATCCAATGATTTATTGGGGAAGTGCATGCAATAGAAGAGGTAGGAGAAAAGTAGGATAAGGCAAGGGAAAAAAAATAAATAAGAATGTGATTTCAACTATAGACTAGCTAGCTAGCTCTGGCCCCACAAGGGCCCCACAAGCCCTGGAGTGGAAATTTTACTATTAAATTGATCCCATCTTTTATTTTTATTTTTAGTTTTTACATCTTTTTGAAACAGAGTCTTGCTCTGTCGCCCAGGCTGGAGTACAGTGGCATAATCTTGGCTCACTGTAACGTCCACCTCTTGGGCTCAAGCAGTTCTCATGCCTCAGTTCCCCCGAGTAGCTGGGATTACAGGGGTGTGCTACCACGCCTGGCTAATTTTTGTATTTTTAGTAGAGATGGGGTTTCACTATGTTGCCCAGGCTGGTGTTGAACTCCTGGGCTCAAGTGATCTGACCTCCCCGGACTCCCAAAGTGCCACGATTACAGGCGTGAGCCACGAAATTGATCCCAACTTGAAGCACATTCTGTTCAGTCATTGATCAAGATCTGCCTTCTAGGGTAGTGGGTGAGGCTTCCTGGGCAAGGCAACTGCCATTTGGCCCAGGTAAATTCTCCTTGAAGGGGACAACTCTAAGTTGTCTTCGGGCAATACTGTCGGCCCTCTCAGTGTCCATGAGTTCTGCATCCCTGGGATCAACCAACTGCAGATGGAAAGTATTCGGAAATAAAATTGTGTTTGTACTGAACATGTACAGACTTTTTTCTTATTATTTCCTAAACAATACCATATAACAAATACTTATATAGCATTTACATTGTATTAGGTATGAAGCTAGAGATGATCTGAAGTATATGGCAGGCTGTGCAGAGGTTATATGTAAACACTACACCATTTTATATTGGGGATTTTAGCATCTGTGGATTTTGGTAACTGCTAGAGGTCCTAGAACCAATTCCCCATGGAAATTGAGGGATAACCGTACTCACAGGTAGGGATGAGCATGCCAGTTTGTAACAGCGATATAGGTGGAGCACCAGCAGCACCCACTAAAGCACACCCCTTACACTGCTCAGATCTTCTCACTTCTCAAGTTCATTTCATTCTGACACATCTTTAACTCTCTTCCTCAATCCCTCTTGCACATTCCTCTTACTTCCTATCCACACTAAAAAGAAAAAGAAAAAACTGGAAGAGTACAGAAGATTATTAAATGAAGAGGAGGTAGATCCCTTTTTGGATCTACCAGTTTCTCTTCTCAGATAAACTCACTTTATCACTCCATAATATATACATTATAGCCCTATGCATAAGGCCATCTCATGGCTTAAGACAGAGCTCCTGTTCCAGCCATCAGGTTTGTCCTCCCGCCAGCAGGAAGGAGAAAGGGAAAGTGTCAGGTTGTGCCCTTTCCTTTAAGGACACGTTCTGGGTGTTTCTTCTGATACTTTCCCTTATATCTTATCGTTCAGAAGTGAAGTCATATTGGTACACCTCTCTTCAGTGGTGGCTGGGAAATGTAGTCTTTATCCATGTACCCAATTAAAAATAGGAGGTTCTATTATTATAAAAGAAGTGGAGAATAATTGTTGAAGGACGACTAGTGGCATGTGTCATACTGCATATCTACAATGATCTTCTCAGCAGCCTCATTAATTTTTTATGCAAACAGTTTGGGTGCATTAGAAATTCTTGATGACTACTCTACTACTGAAAAAGTACTAGAAGAACACTGAAATTTCCAAGTGTACCTTATGTTCTTATGTTGTTGCTTCCCTACATTTCCTAGTTTGTGATTTTATTTTATAGCCTGTTTTACTTTTTTGTTTGACAATACACTGTATCAGTGTAATATCTGTCAAAGTATAGTTGAACCATTTTTAATCTTGGAACTTATCATTGTAGAAAAAAATTTTTCCTGCATATTTGCAAGGTTAGGAATGTTAATCAGGGTAGGCTTGTATTGCTCCCACGCCATTTTTTTTATTATAAAAATAATATTACTACTACCACTTTATATTGCAAACTATAGAGTTGCCATATTACCTCAAACTCTCTTTTCTCATGTTATTAAAATAAGAATGGAAATAACTTAGTTTAATTGTATTTCTCTACAATTTGTCTTTATTGCAGCAAGTTAACTATGGTTTCTAGCTGCATTTCACTATCACTGAGAAAATTTAAACAGTCTGAGGTAATTATAGCGTGCCCATGTAGGGAGTAACAAATAATGTCTCAGTTGCTGAGAGCGGCTTCTGCTTTTCAAAATGGTGATAAAAGAGACAGTAACTCCCAGCTTATCGTACATGACTCTGTAAGGAATGTGTCTCAGGAAATTTCCAGAATGGAGAGTTTGGGTTTGTAAAAACATATGCACTAGAAGGTAGCTTCAAATATGTGTGTAGGGAACCCTATTTTTAAAATACCAACAATGAAAGACAATGCACAACGTAATATTTCTCCGATTGGTGAGGATACTTGTGAGATAGTGTTTCTTTATTTTTCACCCTCCAGTGGTGAGTCTCACTGAGAAGCTTGAGATCCTACATTACACAAAGGAGGAATGAGTTGAGGGTTTAAAAAAGGGCTAAACTCCACTTTGGGAGGTCAGGGTGGGCGGATCACCTGAGGTCGGGAGTTCGAGACCAGCCTGACCAACATGGAGAAACCCCATCTCTACTAAAAATGCAAAATTAGCCCAGTGTGGTGGTGCATGCCTGTAATCCCAGTACTCAGGAGGCTAAGGCAGGAGAATCAGTTGAACCTGGGAGGTGGAGGTTGCAGTGAGCCAAGATCGTGCCATTGCACTTCAGCCTGGGCAACAAGAACACAACTCCGTCTCAAAAAAAAAAAAAAAAAAAAAAAAGGGCTAAACTGTTATCTGGGTGTTGAGTAAAAAAAATTACTCGTCTCTGTTAGAGTTTTTCTATACAATCGAAAAAACCAAATGCTCTAAAAACATGTTAAGTTTTATCCATGTTATCCAGAGCAGCATTCTTCGTGGTTGCATGCCTATGTGTTTCCAGGTTTAGGAACTGGCAGTGGCACAACTGTGAGTTGTTTACTTCCTGTGGAACAGTGTTCACCTCTATAAAGGGCTTTTCCCCAGGACCGTGTTTTCAAAGCACGTCTTTTATGCCATGTTCATGTCTTCATGTCCTCTGTACTCTTATTTACTTATGATTTTTCTTTGAATATACTTCTTCCATTTTAACTTTAAATTCATTTTAAAAGGAAATGTTATATTATTGCTACCAGTAAAAACCAGTTTCTTATCACAAATAGAAGTTAACTGCAATAATAAAATTTAAAAGCCCCATGCTGTTATTAAATAAAGTACAAAGAAAAATATCAAATTATAAATGCTATAATTATAGAGTATCAAATTGTAAATACTATAATGATTAAAATTACATATAACATTTTACATATTATAAATGTCATTGATTTATAACATGCAAAACTAAAAATTAGTTCCTTGAGAAGAATGAAATTTTGGGGGCAGTCAATAATAAGGGAACAGTAGGTTTAATGTTACCTAGTTTAAGAAACAGAAGTTTTACTTCAATAGTATTATTTTTTAATTTTGGTTTTACTTAGTACTGACAGTCTCACTCACATGCGCACATGATCAGAAAGGGCCAAGAACAATTCGTTGCCTTTTTTGATAAAATTACATATGCTTATACATGCATAGGAGGAGCATAGTGATGTGTGCGGAATATGCCATATGAGCAGGCATGTTAGAGGTCTAGGCCATTGTTTAATATTAGCAATGCTTCCAGACAGTTAAGAAGTTCAGTTACTAAAGATCTGAAACACTCACGCCTATGCCAGGGTGCAGTGCTTTATTCAATCTGAATAAGATGGTTTACTGCAGCTGTAACAACTATTACCTCATTCTAAGCCACAATATCTGTGGGTGGGTTATATTAGGTGTGTACATATATATATATATATGATACAGTAAAATAAATACACAATTATTACAAAATGTTTGCTGGCATAAATTCTAATTCAGTGGATTCCACCTCATTATATTGCCCAAGAGGGAAGAAATCCACACACATTTGGTCCAAGTAACAATCTGTTTATAGAAGAGAGATGATTTAAGGAGCTAGTAAGAGATTTTCATCTGTAGCACAGGGTATTTATTAGCATTTTTGAATTTGAGAATTTTCAGAGAAGAGTATGTGTTTCAGGATATTTCAGAAAAAAAAAATTCTGCATCCCACCCCATTGCATTTCTTCTAAGACTGCATTTACCCAAAATGCAGAGGCAGATTCCATGTTGATATTTGGTAAAATAGTAGAAGTAGTTCCTGGAAGTTTCTGGGAGACCTTGTCATTTGATATTACTTTTATATAAATAAACCATTACTAACCCAGAATTAGGGATCTAGCAGATTTTCTAGAGCAATATCAGTCTTTTGATGGGACAAAAGTGTTTATTGCTCTCAAATTTGCAGCTCATGTTGCTGTTAGCATAAAAGCAGAGGCTTTGAAACCGTACCATAAAGGTTAGAAATGAGAAACCATCCTTGAACACTCTTAAGATCTTGTAAGAAATCACTTGGCTTTGTCATTTCTATCAAGAAGTGACCTTTCAGTTAACATGATTTAAACTCAAAATCAAAATTTAAAAGCTAGATGGCAATAGCTTAATAAATTTTGTGTTTGGAAGTATTTTAATCTGGAAGGAGCCTTTTTTTTTTTTTTTTTTTTTTTTTTTTGCCAGCAAAATGTATATTGGACCCAGTTTCCAAAGACTCCTTTGAGCTCTCCAATTCTTATAATGTTGGGACTTGGAGATCTAAGCTATTTCCACTGCCACTTTCTTCAATGGATGAAGAGACAGAAATGATTAAAGATACTTATCTTAAATTTACCAGCTACGGATTTAAAAATGTTTTCTGAAATGACTTCAGCAATGACTTACTGAGGGTGATAGTTACTAGTATCACTGACCTTTGCCCTAGAGATGTTCATATCCAGTGACAGAGGCAGGCATTTACATAATGCAAACCAAATAGTGATGAATGATCTATAGCTATTTAAAGTGGGAAATATGGGAGAGAGGAGGAAGCAATTAATTCTTGGCTGGGGACAGCTTTGCAGGAGCAATACTTCAGGGGAACTTTTAAAAATAAGGAGTTTGCCTGATGGCAAATGAGAATAAGGTATTTCAGGTAGAAGCACGGTGGCTTGATCAAAGATGAATGAGTCACCCTGTGGGACTGAGGTGGGTGGTGTTAGAAGTGAGGGGAATCTAGGGCATTTTTGGATCTCTTGGGAAGGTTTTTGAATTCTACACCGTAGACTTTGGACATTATCCTACAGTAGGTGATGAACCATCACAAACTTGAATAATGGAATGATACCATTCAACTGGTTTTACAAAAGATAACTGGGAACAATTTGGGTGGGGAGGATTGGAAGCAGAAAAACCAGTAAGGAGCTTATGCAGTCACCTGGGTGAGAGGTGATGATGAACTAGTGAAGGAAAATGAGACGGAGATACAGGCTCAAAGGACAGATTGAACACAGAATCAACAGAACTTAGCTATTGATGGACGTGTGAATAAATAATGGTAATTCAGTGTTAGTTCTGTAGTAAAGGCATGTACAGGCCACTGTGAAAGACCAGAGAAAGCTTCACAGATGGTTGACCTGGCAACCACATGTCAGCAGTTATTATTGTAGTTGGGTTTCACATGAGAGTCATCTGGGAAACTTAAAAAAAAAAAAAATCTATCAGGCTGAGTGTGGTGGCTCACACCAGTAATCCCAGGACTTTGGGAGGCTGAGGTGGGCGAATCACTTGAGGTCAGGAGTTTGAGACCAGCCTGGCCAACATGGTGAAACCCTGTCTCTACTGAAAATACAAAAATCATCCAGGCGTGGTGGCACATGCTTGTAATCCCAGCTACTTGAGAAGCTGAGGAAGGAGAATCGCTTGAACCCCAGGAGCAGAGGTTGCAGTGAGCTGAGATAGTGCCACTGCACTCCAGCCTGGGTGACAGAGTGAGTGAGAATCCATCTTAAAAAAAAAAAAATCTATCAATGCTTAATGCCTACCCCTGGAAAGTCAGATTTAATTAGTTTGGTATTGAGCTGGATCATAGGTGCATTTACAGAACTTTCCAGATGATTTTAATTTGCAGCCAGGGTTGAGGTCCATTGCTATAAGCAGTTTGTTGTGTTTGAAGTATGATGTGTGTAGAAGAGCAACGTTAGATGATGTTGGTTAGTCCTTAGACACTACACTAGGGTGTTATTATCTTCTAACTGGGACATTTTTAGAGTAAAAGGAAGCTGATAATTAACCTGGCACAACATGTGTAAATTAGGACTGTCTCGGGGAAACCTGGATGTGTGTGGTCTCACCATCATAGAAACTATGGGGAAGCTTTGAAGGTTTCTAAGTAGGGGGAGTATGTGAACTAAACATTGGTTTTTGAACTGTTTTAGCTACAGCAGTATAGGGAAGGGAGTGGAAGGGAGGAAGATTGAAATCAGGGAAGCTGATTAGGAAATAATTGTAGTCATCCAGATGAGTGAGACAGCAACTTAAATTAAAGATTTGGCCCTGGAGTGAGAGAGGAAAAAAAAAAAAAAAAAAAACAACACTTGACAGGTGTCAAGGAGTTGAGTTGGCTGGTGTCATAGCAAAAATTGCGCCAAAGTTAAACAGACAAGACAACAGACTTTTTTCAAGGATATTGTCATGGGGAGAGAGAACAGAACTCTGAACTCAACTCCACTGAAACAGAGGGTGGGAAGATTTTTAACAGCTGGATTGAGAGGGAGAACAGAGGTGGTTTGTGTTTGCTAATTGGCTTTACCCAAAGGAAAAGTCAACTTTCTCTTTTCTTTTGGACAGGAGATAGTTTTACAACTTAGAGCAAGGTGCTGGCTGAAGTTAGGCTCCTAACCCTCCCACAGAGCCTGGGACTATCTTCCTTGACATTTACATTTCAAAGAGATGGTTCTCAAGTCCTTGAGAAAAACAGGCCTAGGTTGAAAAACTGGCAAAAGCCTTCTAAAAACATTTACACACATCTCAAAAGGATAGAGAAAGAATTTACATATTTCCCAAAGTAAATGCTCTAAGAAAAGGGAGATCAGGGCCTAGAGTCAAGAAGCTTGTCTAAAGTTTTGTCAAGCTGAGGGGAATGTGAAGGCTGTCTTGGTCAGTGGATGTGGATATGGGGGTTGAGGGGAAGGGAAGAGTTTAGAATGATTGGAGTCTAGAATGGTTTCTGGCTTAGGTTCTGGGTAGATGTTGATGCCATTTACTACCACTGTAGAGGAAACAGGAGGTAGAGTAGTTTGGCAAAAAAGACAAATTAAGTTTTGGAGAGACTGAGCTTGTAGTGCTTTTAGGATATCCAAGTTGAGTTGGATGTATGGGTCTGTGACTCAGGAGTGGTGTTGGGAGTGTTTGGGAGGTAGGTTTAGGTGTAGTGAAAATATAGAACTAGTAGAAGCTTCTGTTTTTTTTTTTTTTTTTTTTTTTTTTTTTTTTTTTTTTCTGAGACGGAGTTTTGCTCTTGCTGCCCAGGCTGGAGTGCAATGGCGCGATCTAGGCTCACTGCAATCTCCGCCTCCCAGGTTCAAGTGATTCTCCTACCTCAGCCTCCCTAGTAGCTGGGAGTACAGGCATGCACCACCGTGTCTGGCTAATTTTGTATTTTTAGTAGAGATGGGGTTTCTCCATGTTGGTCAGGCTGGTCTCGAACTCCCAACCTCAGGAGATCTGCCTGCCTCAGCCTCCTAAAGTGCTGGGATTAGAGGCGTGAGCCACCGCACCCAGCCAGCAGCTTCTGTGTTAACTCACTGCACAGCTTATGTTTTGGTGGGACTAGTCTTGCACTCCCCTACTCCCAGTTGAGGGAGAATCCATATGGATTAAGTGGAGTTTTGTGAAACAGTAAGATGAATCTAATAAGTGCCCAATTAATTTGGTTAGTTTTATTATTATGGTTAACTAGAGGCTAAGGTAAATCAGAAAAGGGGAATCAAATGGTCAACTGGTGAGTGTTACTGTAAAGCTTTTTCATTGTATTTTAGTGGCTGTGGTCTCTCAGGGACAAGTAGTTTTTACCAGAAATTCATTTTCCTTAGAATTAGCAAACAAAAACAAAACAAAACAAAAAAACCAACAAAAAAAGCAAAGAGGCAGCTCTCTCTAGAGTTCACATTCTGAATTTTTGTAAGACAATTGAGATTCCTTCTTCCTGACTGAGAAATAAGGAATCTCCTTGAAAGTGAAAAGAATAACCCCAAATAAGACCCAAACCAAAAGTGATTTGTTTTTAGAGTTTCACCAAATGATGGGAATGGAAAATAACAGCAATTGGTCTGTTCTCTTTGACTCAGTTCCTGCCTACTTTTCCTAGGGGTTAAAGTTCTGTTCCTTTGCTGGAAAAAATCTTACAAACAAGTAATTGGGGAAAAGGATGCAAGTCTTAATTGCATTTTCCCCTGTGTGCTCCTGGAGCTTCATATGCTTATGGGAAGCCCAGAGCACTGTCTTAATTGTAGGAATTTTCTGAAAAATGGAGAATGGATACTTTTGCACTATTGTGTTATGATTGGACAGCAGCCCAGCAGAGAATTGGATTTATTTGTGACAGCCTGACAGTATCCTTTGTCTAGTAGTGACTGTTTCTGACCTTTAAATGGTGAGGGATGGAAGTGTGTGAACTGTCGAACTCTAACCTACCCTTGACTTCAGGGGCTGATGACAACTGTTCTTACTCTTTAGAATTTGGCATTGAAGTTTGTTTACAGCTAACAAAACTTTCCCATTATTAAGACCCAAATTTAGATTGGTGTTCTAAGAATTCTCCAAAGGTTGTCCACATGCATTTTGAAGAGCCCTTTTGAACATCAAATGGCTCTCACAAAAGAAGTCTTCTTATCAACTGAATGTGAAGGGGAACATGATTCAAAGGAAAAAAAAAATCCCACCACAGGCTTTTTGTGAGGTAAACCACGGAAAGAGAGCTCTGGGGTGGAAAATTGCTTTCACTTAAGCCTATTATCAGACAAAGACTGTAGGGTTCTTATCTTTTCCCTGTCCATATGTGCTGGGATGCTTGAAAAAGGTAGTTTTTTTCTCTGGCCCTGAAATATTTTTAATGTCTTTTAGATTTTTTGGTGTACTTTAGTGGCTGTGCCCTTTCTGGAGCAAGTGGTTATTGACCAGAAGTTCATTTTTTTTAGAGTAAGTGAACAAGCAAACAAAAGCAAAGGGGCAGAGTTCTCCTGCAGAGGGCACTTTCTGAATTTTGCAAGCCAGTGCAGAATCATCTGGGAATCATGCATCTCTTGGAAAAGTTAAAAACAGGAAAAACCAAAAATAAAATCCCAATCAATCACACACACAAAATCTGCTGTGGGGAGGAGGGTGCTGCCAATTTTCAGTGGCAGAGGAGTAACAGCTGGAGTCTAGCTGGGAGGGAAAGTGGGCTGGGCTGGATTCATGCTGCAAGGTCTCAGTTGGAAGGAAGCTGTCAGGTATCAACATGACATATTATCCTTTGCAGACAAACCAATACACAAAAAAATAAGTAGCAATCAATGTTAAGATCCCATAGCGCACGTCGACACATGCAAGCACAAACCTCACAAACAGATTAGTCTGCCCTGCTTCCCTGTTTCATGTGAGATTTAGGGGGAGGATGGGGGGAGGAGGAGGGATGAAGAGATGTCACTGTCTAATCATCCTAGGTGGGTCTTGATGCAGATGTGGTGGGTGAAGAAACTAATAGTCAAATATCAGGTGTTTTTGGAAGGTAGAGTCTATTGTAAAACAATTGACTAAGGGCATTCCATTTTGAAGTTTAGCTAGAGTGTCTGGAACTGACATGGAGTGTCAACAGTTTTCTTTTAAAATAAAATAATGCAGTTTAGTTTTTACCATGACACTGAGTAGAAGTCCTGCTAACTGAGGTCTAAGTTAAATTGTTGAAAAAGGACAGCCATTTCAGGCAGTCTTTCGTTTTTGCCCTATGGCTGACCCCCATTGATTTTTAGCTCAGTATCGTTTTGTTATTAGACTCAAAAATCTGACCTCAAGGGATCCTTTAATGTGTGGATTTTTGAGATATACCTTACTGTGAATGACTGGGTTAATCTCCTGAGTTTTGAGAGCCGGTTTTGTTCCTTGAGTTTCTAAGTACCAGAAACCTTCTTCTTTAAAAAATGTTGAGACTATGTAATTTGTAAATCCGCTACAGATGATCAATTACACAGAATGGATTTTTTTTGGCCCCACATTATCACTTATATTTATTGCCTTAGATTAGGTGCAACAATGTTGAGTTCCAATGTGTGCTTCCAGAAAGTGATTATAACAAAATGAAACAAAACTAGGAGCTCTGATTTAAATGAAGCATTGGCGTCTGTTTGCAGGGATTGCAGAATCCAAAAAGAGATAAAGTGGTTCCAGAAGGGTAATATTTCCAGAACAAAGCAAAGCTTACCCTCACCTGTGAGTGTAAAACTAACATCCTCACTGTTGATCCAACACAGTTTTCACAATAACGCCAGGCAAGTCTCAACATCATATCAGTGGCTTTCCAACATTTGGGACCATGACTACAGTAAGAAGTATTGTTAGCCAGTATACACACATAGTTTGTTTTAGGAGACAAAATACAGGTGATACACTCTGATTCTCTGCCCCATCTCACATTTCTACCTATTCTATTTTATTCTACCTCGCCCCCAATACTGGCATGTTCTGGATTCACGTCCCACTAAGAGTTGCGAACTCCTGTTTGAAACCCCTGAGCTATTGCCAGTCATGCCAGTGTGTATCGAGTATTTATTTTCTCTCCCTTTATTTTTTGTATTATACTTTAAGTTCTAGGGTGCATGTGCAAAACGTGTAGGTTTTTTACATAGGTATACATGTGCCATGTTGGTTTGCTGCCCCCATCAAATTGTCATTTACATTAGGTGTTTCTCCTAATGCTATCCCTCCCCCAGTCCCCCACCTGCTGACAGGCCCTGGTGTGTGATGTTCCCCGCCCTGTGTCCAAGTGTTCTCATTGTTCAATTCCCACCTATGAGTAAGAACATGCGGTGTTTGGTTTTCTGTCCTAGTGATAGTTTGCTGAGAATGATGATTTCCAGCTTCATCCATGTCCCTGCAAAAGACATGAACTCATAATTTTTTATGGCTGCATAGTATTCCATGGTGTATATGTGCCACATTTTCTTAATCCAGTCTATCGTTGTTGGACATTTGGGTTGGTTCCAAGTCTTTGCTATTGTGAATAATGCCGCAATAAACATACGTGTGCATGTGTCTTTATAGCAGCATGATTTCTAGTCCTTTGGGTACACACCCAGTAATGGGATGGCTAGGTCAAATGGAATTTCTAGTTCTAGATCGCTGAGGAATCGCCACACTGACCTCCACAATGGTTGAACTAGTTTACAGTCCCACCAACAGTGTAAAAGCATTCCTGTTTTTCCACATCCTCTCCAGCATCTGTCATTTCCTGACTTTTTAATGATTGCCATTCTAACTGGTGTGAGATGGTATCTCATTGTGGTTTTGATTTGCATTTCTCTGATGACCAGCGATGATGAGCATTTACTCATGGGTCTGTTGGCTGCATAAATGTCTTCTTTTGAGAAGTGTCTGTTCATATCCTTTGCCCACTTTTTGATGGGTTTGTTTGTTTTTTTCTTGCAAATTTGTTTAAGTTCGTTGTAGATTCTGGATATTAGCCCTTTGTCAGACGGGTAGATTGCAAAAATTTTCTCCCATTCTGTAGGTTGCCTGTTCACTCTGATGGTAGTTTCTTTTGCTGTGCAGAAGCTCTTGAGTTTAATTAGATCCCATTTGTCAATTTTGGCTTTTGTTGCCATTGCTTTTGGTATTTTAGACATGAAGTCCTTGCCCATGCCTATGTCCTGAATGGCATTGCCTAAGTTTTCTTCTAGGGTTTTTATGGTTTTAGGTCTTACATTTAAATCTTTAATCCATCTTGAATTAATTTTTGTATAAGGTGTAAGGAAGGGATCCAGTTTCAGCTTTCTACGTATGGCTAACCAGTTTTCCCAGCACCATTTATTAAATGGGGAATCCTTTCCCCATTTCTTGTTTTTGTCAGGTTTGTCAAAGATCAGATGGTTGTAGATGTGTGGTGGTATTTCTGAGGCCTCTGTTCTGTTCCAATGGTCTATGTATATCTGTTTTGGTACCAGTACCATGCTATTTTGGTTACTGTAGCCTTGTAGTATAGTTTGAATTCAGGTAGTGTGATGCCTCCAGCTTTGTTCTTTTTGCTTAGGATTGTCTTGTCTATGTGGGCTCTTTTTTGGTTCCATATGAACTTTAAAGTAGTTTTTTTTTTTCAATTCTGTGAAGAAAGTCATTGGTAGCTTGATGGGAATGGCATTGAATATATAAATTACCTTGGGCAGTATGGCCATTTTCATGATATTGATTCTTCCTATCCATGAGCATGGAATGTTCCTCTATTGGTTTGTGTCCTCTTTTATTTCATTGAGCAGTGGTTTGTAGTTCTCCCTGAAGAGGTCCTTCACATCCCTTGTAAGTTGTATTCCTCGGTATTTTATTCTCTTTGTAGCAGTTGTGAATGGGAGTTCACTCATGATTTGGCTCTCTGTTTGTCTGTTATTGGTGTATAAGAGTGCTTGTGATTTTTGCACATTGATTTTGTATCCTGAGACTTTGCTGAAGTTGCTTATCAGCTTAAGGGGATTTTTGGCTGAGATGATGGGGTTTTCTAAATATACAATCATTTGCAAACAGGGACAATTTGACTTCCTCTTTTCCTAATTGAATACCCTTTATTTCTTTCTCTTGCCTGATTGCCCTGGCCAGAACTTCCAACACTTTGTTGAATAGGAGTGGTGAGAGAGGGCATCTTTGTGTTGTACCAGTTTTCAAAGGGAATGCTTCCAGTTTTTGCCCATTCAGTATGATATTGGCTGTGGGTTTGTCATAAATAGCTCTTATTATTTTGAGATACATTCCATCAATACCTAGTTTATTGACAGTTTTTAGCATGAAGAGCTGTTGAATTTTGTTGAAGGCCTTTTCTGTATCTATTGAGATAATCATGTGGTTTTTGTCATTGGTGCTGTTTATGTGATGGATTACGTTTATTGATTTGCGTATGTTGAACCAGCCTTGCATCCCAGGGATGAAGCCAACTTGATCATGGTGGATAAGCTTTTTGAAGTGCTGCCGGATTTGGTTTGCCAGTATTTTACTGAGGATTTTTGCATCGATGTTCATCAGGGATATTGGTCTAAAATTCTCTTTTTTTTGTTGTGTCTCTGCCAGGCTTTGGTATCAGGATGATGCTGGCCTCATAAAATTAGTTAGGGAGGATTCCCTCTTTTTCTATTGATTGAAACAGTTTCAGAAGGAATGGTACCAGCTCTTCTTTGTACCTCTGGTAGAATTTGACTCTGAATCCGTCTGGTCCTGGACTTTTTTTGGTTGATAGGCTATTAATTATTGCCTCAATTTCAGAACCTGTTATTGGTCTATTCAGGATTCAACTTCTTCCTGGTTTAGTCTTGGGAGGGTGTATGTGTCCAGGAACTTAACCATTTCTTCTAGATTTTCTAGTTTATTTGTGTAGAGGAGTTTATAGTATTCTCTGATGGTAGTTTGTATTTCTGTGGGATCGGTGGTGATATCCCCTTTATCATTTTTTATTGCATCTATTTGATTCTTCTCTCTTTTCTTCTTTATTAATCTGGCTAGTGGTCTATCTATTTTGTTGATCTTCTCAGAAAACCAGGTCCTGGACTCGTTGATTTTTTTGAAGGGTTTTTTGTGTCTCTGTCTCCTTCAGTTCTGCTCTGATCTTAGTTATTTCTTGTCTTCTGCTAGCTTTTGAATGTGTTTGCTCTTGCTTCTCTAGTTTTCTTAATTGTGATGTTAGGGTGTCAATTTTAGATCTTTCCTTCTTTCTCTTGTGGGCATTTAGTGCTATAAATTTCCCTCTACATACTACTTTAGCTGTGTCCCAGAGATACTGGTACATTATGTCTCAGTTCTCATTTATTTAAAAGAATATCTTTATTTCTGCCTTCATTTCATTATTTACCAAGCAGTCATTCTGGAGCAGGTTGTTCAGTTTCCATGTAGTTTGTAGTTTTCAGTGAGTTTCTTAATCCTGAGTTCTAATTTGATTGCACTGTGGTCTGAGAGACAGTTTCTTATAATTTCTGTTCTTTTACGTTTGCTGAGGAGTGTTTTACTTCCAATCACATGGTCAGTTTTAGAATAAGTGCGATGTGATGCTGAGAAGAATGTATATTCTGTTGATTTGGGGTGGAGAGTTCTGTAAATGTCTATTAGGTCTGCTTGGTGCAGAGCTGAGTTCAATTCCTGGATATCCTTGTTAACCTTCTGTCTTGTCAATCTGTCTAATATTGACAGTAGGGTGTTAAAGTCTCCCATTATTATTGTGTGGGAATCTAAGTTGCTTTGTAGGTCTCTAAGGAGTTGCTTTATGAATCTGCATGCTCCTGTATTGGGCACATATAAGTTTAGGATAGTTAGCTCTTCTTGTTGAATTGATCCCTTTACCATTATGTAATGGCCTTCTTTGTCTTTTCTGATCTTTGTTGGTTTAAAGTCTGTTTTATCAGAGACTAGGATTGCAACCCCTGCTTTTTTTTTTTTTTTTTTCCATTTGCTTGGTAGATCTTCCTCCATCCCTTTATTTTGAGCCTATATGTGTCTCTGCACGTGAGATGGGTCTCCTGAATACAGCACACTGATGGGTCTTGACTTTTTATCCAATTTGCCAGTCTGTGTCTTTTAACTGGGGCACTTAACCCATTTACATTTAAGGTTAATATTGTTATGTGTGAATTTGATCCTGTCATTATGATTTTAGCTGGTTATTTTGCCCATTAATTGATGCAGTTTCTTCATAGTGTTGATGGTCTTTACCATTTGGTATGTTTTTGCAAAGGCTGGTACCTGTTGTTCCTTTCCACGTGTAGTGTTTCCTTCAGGAGCTCTTGTAAGGTAGGCCTGGTGGTGACAGAATTTCTCAGCATTTGCTTGTCTGTAAAGGATTTTATTTCTCCTTCACGTATGAAGCTTAGTTTAGCTGGATATGAAATTCTGGGTTGAAAATTCTTTTCTTTAAGAACATTGAATATTGGGCCCCACTGTCTTCTGCCTTGTAGGGTTTCTGCAGAGACATCTGCTGTTAGTCTGATGGGCTTCCCTTTGTGGGTAACCTGACCTTTCTCTCTGGCTACCCTTAACATTTTTTCCTTCATTTCAACCTTGGTGAATCTGACGATTATGTGTCTTGGGGCTGCTCTTCTCGATGAGTATCTTTGTGGTGTTCTTTGTATTTCCTGAATTTGAATGTTGGCCTGTCTTGCTAGGTTGGGGAATTTCTCCTGAATAATATCCTGAAGAGTGTTTTCCACTTGGTTCCATTCTCCGCATCACTTTCAGGTACACAAATCAAACTTAGGTTTTGTCTTTTCACATTGTCCCACATTTCTTGGAGGCTTTGTTTCTTTCTTTTTACTCTTTTTTCTCTAATCTTGTCTTCTCACTTTATTTCATTACTTTGATCTTGAATCACTGATACTCTTTCTTCCACTTGATTGAATTGGCTATTGAAGCTTGTGCATGCATCACAAAATTCTCATGCCGTGGTTTTCAGCTCCGTCAGGTCATTTAAGGTCTTCTCTACACTGTTTATTCTAGTTAGCCATTTGTCTAACGTTTTTTTCAAGGTTTTTAGCTTCCTTGCAATGGGTTAGAACACACTCCTTTAGCTCAGAGAAGTTTGTTATTACTGACCTTCTGAAGCCTACTTCTGTCAACTTGTCAAAGTCATTCTTTGTCCAGCTTTGTTCCTTTGCTGGCGAGGAGCTGCGATCCTTTGGAGGAGAGGAGGCACTCTGGTTTTTAAAATTTTCAGCTTTTCTGCTCTGGTTTCTTCCCATCTTTGTGGTTTTATCTACCTTTGGTCTTTGATGTTGGTGACCTATAGATGAGGTTTTGGTGTGGATGTCCTTGTGTTGATGTTGATGCTATCCTTTTCTGTTTGTTAGTTTTCCTTCTAATAGTCAGGTCCCTCAGCTGCAGATCTGTTGGAGTTTGCTGGAGGTCCACTCCAGACCCTGTTTACCTGGGTGTCTCCAGTGGAAGCTGCAGAACAGCAAATATTGCTGCCTGATCCTTTCTCTGGAAGCTTTGTCCCAGGGGGCAGCCGCCTATATGAGGTGTCTGTCAGCCCCGACTGGCAGGTGTCTTCCAGTTAGGCTATACGGAGGTCAGGGACCCACTTGAGGAGGCAGTCTGTCTGTTCTCAGAGCTCAAACACCGTGCTGGGAGAATGACTGCTCTCTTCAGAGCTGTCAGACAGGGACGTTTAAGTCTGTAGAAGTTGTCTGCTGCCTTTTGTTCATCTATGCCCTTCCCACAGAGGTGGAGTCTATAGAGGCAGTGGGCCTTGTGGAGCTGCGGTGGGCTCTGCCCAGTTTAAGCTTCCCTGCCACTTTGTTTACCTACTCAGGCCTCAGCAATGGCAGACACTCCTCCCCCCACAAGGCTGAAGCCTTGAAGGTCAATCTCAGACTGCTGTGCTAGCAGTAAGTAAGGCTCCTTGGGCATGGGAACTGCCAAGCCAGGTAAGGGAGAGAATCTCCTGGTCTGCCGGTTGCTAAGACCCTGAGAAAAGCACAGTATTTGGGTGGAGTGTCCCTATTTTCCAGGTACGTCTGTCACGGCTTCCCTTGGCTAGGAAAGGGAAATCCCCCAATCCCTTGTGCTTCCCAGGTGAGGTGGCACCCTGCCCTGTTTCATCTCACCCTCCATGGGCTGCACCCACTGTCCAACCAGTTCCAATGAGATGAACCAGATACCTCAGTTGGAAATGCAGAAATCACCCATCCTCTGCATTGATCATGCTGGGAGCTGTAGACCAGAGCTGTTGCTGTTTGGCCATCTTGGAACGGAGAACTCCCATTTTCTCTTTTTGTCCCACAGCTCCTAGATTAAGGAGGGACTCAGTAGTTGGAGAGGGGACTGTCACCTGGGAATTGGTAACCAAACCTCAGATCCTGGAGGAGTCAGCACCATTTGTGGAAGTTGTCAACTCTGCTGAGACACAACAAGGCCCTACTACTTTAACACCATTTTCAAACATTTTGAGGTTCACCTACTGTATTGTCCTGTCAGTAGGGTTGCCAGATTTAGCAAAAAACAAAACACCAATCAGGTTGCCCAGTTAAATCTGAGCTTCAGATAAAAAAACAATTTTTAGTATAACACACAGAATACATTTCTAAGGAAAAAAATTATTTTCTCTTCTTGACTCTATATTTTGCTCTATATTTTTGGATTTGTGTTCTAAAGAGTACTACTATGTATGGGATGGTAATAGGTGCTCCATAAAAGAATTCTGTGGAGAAATCAGTTTAAAACTCTTTGGCTAAACAAAGGCACCTTATTTTGTGTGTGTGTGTGTGTGCACGTGCAAGTGTGCATGTGCATGTGTGTGTTTGCTCACACAGAATTAAACTGCAGGACATTTCAGAGCCTTGTCTGTGTCTTGTCAATATCCACTGAACTCTTGAGGGAGATACTTGATGCAATGAAGTCCGAACTCATTTGACCATGGATCTGCCAAGGAATCTAGTTTGGGAAATGGTATCCTGGATAGATGCCTTTTTTTTAATGGAATGTTTTTACAGAAAAATTACTTTGTCACCATTTCCTACAACCTTAGGTTGTTTATATTTGTAATATTGCCAATGTTTTGAATAAAAGCAAATAATTTGCAAAAATATCAGGGAAGATTTTTCTTTTTCAAATAGCTCCAAGGATGAGAAGGAAATGCATTAATTTTCTAAGCTTCTTGTGAATGTTATGTTTCATATTGCCACTATACAGATTGTTTTATGCTTTCTTTATTTCTAACCTTAATTCTTAAATTACAACTTTCCTTTTCTATTTTCAGTGGTAATGGTAAGGTAACAATTGAACTCTTAAAAATTTAAACAAAATGTATTTTTTATTAAAAATAATTTATTTTTCATTATAGAAAATATGGAAAAGAATAAAAACAAAATGAAAGAAATAAAAATCACCCAAAATCCTGATATTCAGAGATAACCACTGTTGACATTCTGCATAAATCAGAGCTGCTAACAGTAGTTTAAATATGTGCTTTATTTGGCTGTATAATATTTACATTTTTTGAATTACAATGCCAGCATTTACAACTGGAATGAATTCTCACAAACACATGTATTTCTAGCATCTTCTGAAATATTGACACTAGGCATCAAGTAGCCTGCATTCCAGCATCGCAGAGCTCAAAGCTGAATGGGAGCTGCTCTCGCTAGGAAACAAAACTCCTTGTCGTAGTTTATCTGCCTACACCCTGAGGTTTTTGGGTTTGAGACTCCAGTTATAAGCCATTCTGATCTTTTCCTTCTTGGAAAATATTTAATTTTAAAAAGAGAGTATCCTTTCATATTCAGTTGTAAGTTCTTAATATTTTGCGAACATTTCCCCACATAATTAAATTGTCTATGTCATTATATTTTCTGCATAATATTCCATTATATGGGTATGCCATACTTTATATAACCAATCCCTTACTATTGGGCTCTTATGTAATTCCTTTTTAATCTATTAAATACATGATACAGTGGGATAAACATCCTTGTACCAAGATTGTGCATGTGTATGATTCTTTTTTATTAATAAAGTTTTGTATTTGAAATTGCTGGTTCAAAAAATAGAAATATTTTAAAGACTTTTGAGACTTATTGCTAGCTATGCTCACCTATACTTTTGCATATTGAACAAGGAAATAATTTTTTCAGAGCTCTTAATAGGTTTATGTGTCTTTCTAGGAGCATGTCTGTGGTAAGCAATGTTTCCCACACTTTAAAACAGATCCCTCTTCTCACAAACCCCTAACCACTCCCAAAGCAGTACTGTTCTGTGGAGGAGAGTCTGAGAAATTTCAAGCTGAATTGGTGGTTGTGAGGAAATGCAAAAGGTGATGAGCATTTAAAACAAGCTGTATTTACGTCACAATTCCATTTAGCTGACAACCGAGCTTAAGGTTTAATTGCATTATGTTATGAATTCCTACTTAGAGCTATCTTCCTGAAAAGACTGCAAGCCTGTGGGATGGGGGACTGTGTTCTTACCATTCTTACTCCCCAGAGCTCCACTTCCCAGCCCCTTCTTTCTTCCTTCTTCCTCACCAGTGCTACCCTCATCACCTCTGATTATTTTTCTGATTATTTGTGAAGAAAAAAGTGCTGAGATTCCTCCTCTCTGGGCAGGGCATCTCTGAAAGAAAGTCAGTAGCCCCAGTCAGGGGCTTATAGATAAAACTCCCATTTCCTGGGACAGATAAAACTCCCATTTCCCTGGGACAGAGCACCTGGAAGAAGGGGAGGCTGTGGGCACAGCTTCAGCAAACTTAAACCTCCCTGCCTGATGGCTCTGAAGAGAGCAGCAGATCTCCCAGTACAGCGCTTGAGCTCTGCTAAGAGACAGACTGCCTCCTCAAGTGGGTCCTTGATCCCCCGTGCATCCTGACAGGGAGACACTTTATACAGGAGGGCTCTGGCTGGCATCTGGCAGATGCCCCTCTGGGATGAAGCTTCCAGAGGAAGGAGCAGGGAGTAATCTTTGCTGTTCTGCAACCTTTGCTGGTGATACCCAGGCAAACAGGGTCTGGAGTTGACCTCCAGCAAACTCCAGCAGACCTGCAGAAGAGGGGCCTGAGTGTTAGAAGGAAAACTAACAAACAGAAAGCAATAGCATCAACATCAACATAAAGGATGACCACACTAAAACTTAGAGTTTTAAAACTAAAACATCCGAAAGTCACCAACAGCAAAGACCAAAGGTAGATAAATCCATGAAGATGAGGAGAAATCAATGCAAAAAGGCTGAAAATTCCAAAAACCAGAATACCTCTTCTCCAAAGGACCGCAACTCCTCGCCAGCAAGGGAACAAAACGGGATGGATAATGAGTTTGACGAACTGACAGAAGTAGACTTCAGAAGGTGGGTAATAACAAACTCCTCTAAGCTAAAGGAGCATGTTGTAACACAATGTAAGGAAGCTAAGAACCTGGATAAAAGGCTAGCAGAATTGCTAACTAGAATAACCAGTTTAGAGAAGAAGATAAATGGACCTGATGGAGCTGAAAAACACAGCATGAGAACTTCGTGAAGCATACACAAGTATCAATAGCCGAATCCATCAAGCGGAAGAAAGGATATCAGAGATTGAAAATCAACTTAATGAAATAAAGCATGAAGATAAGATTAGATAAAAAAGAATGAAAAGGAATGAACAAAGCTTCCAAGAAATATGGGACTATGTGAAAAGACCAAACCTACATTTGATTTGTGTACCTGAAAGTGACAGGGAGAATGGAACCAAGATGGAAAACACTCTGCAGGATATTATCCAGGAGAACTCTCCCAACCTAGCAAGACAGGCCAACATTCAAATTCAGGAAATACAGAGACCACCACAAAGATGCTCATCGAGAAGAGCAGCCCCAAGACACATAATCGTCAGATTCACCAAGGTTGAAATGAAGGAAAAAATGTTAAGGGTAGCCAGAGAGAAAGGTCAGGTTACCCACAAAGGGAAGTCCATCAGACTAACAGCAGATCTCTCTGCAGAAACCCTACAAGGCAGAAGACAGTGGGGGCCAATATTCAATGTTCTTAAAGAAAAGAATTTTCAACCCAGAATTTCATATCCAGCTAAACTAAGCTTCATACGTGAAGGAGAAATAAAATCCTTTACAGACAAGCAAATGCTGAGAGATTTTGTCACCACCAGGCCTGCCTTACAAGAGCTCTTGAAGGAAGCACTAAATATGGAAAGGAACAACCAGTACCAGCCACTGCAAAAACAAACCAAAATGTAAAGACCATCAACGCTATGAAGAAACTGCATCAACAAAGGGGCAAAATAACCAGCTTAGGATCAAAATATAGGATCAAATTCACACATAACAATATTAACCTTAAATGTAAACAGGCTAAATGCCCCAGTTAAAAGACACAGACTGGCAAATTGGATAAAGAGTCAAGACCCATCAGTGTGCTGTATTCAGGAGACCTATCTCATGTGCAAAGACACAGATAGGCTCAAAATAAAGGGATGGAGGAAGATTTACCAAGCAAATGGAAAGAAAAAAAGAGCAGGGGTTGCAATCCTAGTCTTTGATAAAACAGACTTTAAACCATTAAAGATCAAAAAAGACAAAGAAGGCCATTACATAATGGTAAAGGGATCAATTCAACAAGAAGAGCTGACTATCCTAAATATATATGCACCCAACACAGGAGCACCCAGATTCATAAAGCAAGTTTCCAGAGACCTACAAAGAGACTTACACTCCCACACAATAATAGTGGGAGACTTTAATACCCCACTGTCAATATTGGACAAATCAATGAGACAGAAAATTAACAAGGATATTCAGGACATGAACTCAGCTCTGGACCAAGCAAACCTAATAGACATGTACAGAACTCCCCACCCCAAATCAACAGAATATACATTCTTCTCAGCACCACATTGCACTTATTCTAAAATTGACGACATAATTGGAAGTAAAACACTCCTCAGCAAATGCAAAAGAAAGGAAATCATAGCAAACAGTCTCTCAGACCACAGTGCAATCAAATTAGAACTCAGGATTAAGAAACTCACTGTAGCTCACTAACAACTACATGGAAGCTGAACAACCTGCTCCTGAATGACTACTGTGTAAATAATGAATAAGTTCTTTGAAACCAATGAGAACAAAGACACAACATACCAGATTCTCTGGGACACAGCTAAAGTAGTGTTTAAAAGGAAATTTACAGCACTAAATGCCCACAGGAGAAAGCAGGAAAGATCTAAAATCGACCTCCTAATATCACAATTAAAAGAACTAGAGAAGCAAGAGGAAACACATTCAAAAGCTAGCAGAAGACAAGAAATAACTAAGATCAGAGCAGAACTGAAGGAGATAGAGACATGAAAAACCTTTCCAAATATCAACGAATCCACGAACTGTTTTTTTTTGAAAAGATTAACAAAATGAATAAGATCATTAGCCAGACTAATAAAGAAGAAAAGAGAGAAGAATCAACTAGGCTCAATAAAAAATGATAAAGGGAATGTCACCACTGATCCCACAGAAATACAAACTACCATAAGAGAATACTATAAACACCTGTATGTGAATAAACTAGAAAATCTAGAAGAAAAGGATGAATTCCTGGACACATACAACCTCCCAAGACTAAATGATAGACCAATAACAAGTTTTGAAATTGAGGCAGTAATTAATAGCCAGCCAATGAAAAAAAGCCCAGGACCAGAAGAATTCACAGCCAAATTCTACCAGAGGTACAGAGAGGAGCTGGTACCATTCCTTCTGAAACTATTCCAAACAATACAAAAAGAGAGACTCCTCCTTAACTCATTTTATGAGGCCAGCATCATCCTGATTCCAAAACCTGGCAGAGACACAACAAAAAAAAAATTCAGGCCAACATCCCTGATAAACATCCATGTGAAAATCCTCAATAAAATACTGGCAAACCAAATCTAGCAGCACATTAAAAATCTTATCCACCACGATCATGTTGGCTTCATCCCTCAGATACAAGGCTGGTTAAACATACACAAATCAATAAAATAATCCATCACATAAACAGCAGCAACGACAAAAATCACATGATTATCTCAATAGATGCAGAAAAGACCTTAGATAAAATTCAATACCCCTTCATTCTAAAAACTCTCAATAAACTAGGTATTGATGCAACATATCTCAAAATAGTAAGAGCTATTTATGATAAACCCACAGCCAATATCATACTGAATAGGCAAAACCTGGAAGCATTCCCTTTGAAATCCGGCACAAGACAGGGATGCCCTCTCTCACCACTCCTATTCAATATAGTATTGGAAGTTCTGGCCAGGGCAATCAGGCAAGAGAAAGAAATAGAGGGTATTCAAATAGGAAGAGGAAGTCAAATTATGTTTGTTTGCAGATGACATTATTTTGTATTTAGAAAACCCCATCATCTCAGCCCAAAATCTTCTTAAGCTGATAAGCAATTTCAGCAAAGTCTCAGGATACAAAATCAATATGTAAAAATCACAAGCATTCCTAGACACCAATAATAGCCAGCCAAATCATGAGTGAACTCCCATTCGCAATTGCTACTAAGAAAGTAAAATATTTAGGAATACAACTTATAAGGGATGTGAAGGACCTCTTCAAGGAGAACTTAAAACCACTGCTCAAGGAAATAAGAGAGGACACAAACAAATGGAAAAACATTCCATGCTTATGGATAGGAAGAATTAATATCATGGAAATGGCCATACTGCCCAAAGTAATTTGTAGATTCAATGCTATTCTTGTCAAGCTACCTGTGGCTTTCTTTGCAAAACTGGAAAAAACTACTTTAAATATCCTGTAGAACCAAAAAAGAGCCCACATAGCCAAGACAATCCTTAGCAAAAAGAACAAAGCTGGAGGCATCATGCTACCTGACTTCAAATAATACTACAAGGCTACAGTAACCAAAACAGCATGGCACTGGTACCAAAACAGATATATAGACCAATGGAAACAGAACAGAGTCCTCAGAAATAATACCACACATCTATAACCATCTGATCTTTGATAAACCTCACAAAAACAAGCAATGGGGAAAGGATTCCCTATTTAATAAATGGTGTTGGGAAAACTGGCTAGCCATATACAGAAAACTGAAACTGGACCCCTTCCTTACACCTTATACAATAATCAACTCAAGATGGGTTAAAGATTTAAATGTAAGATCTAAAACCATAAAAACACTTGAAGTAAACCTAGGCAATACCATTCAAGACATAGGCATGGGCAAAGACTTCATGACTAAAACACCAAAAGCAATTGCAACAAAAGCCAAAATTGACAAATGGGATCTAATTAAACTAAAGAACTTCTGCACAGCAAAAGAACTATCATCAGAGTGAACAGGCAACCTACAGAATGGGAGAAAATTTTTGCAATCTATCTACCCGACAAAGGGCTAATATCCAGAATCTATAAGGAGCTTAAACAAATGTACAAGAAAAAAAGAAAAAAATCCCATCAAAAAGTGGGCAAAGGATATGAACAGACACTTTTCAAAAGAAGACATTTAAATGGCCAACAAACCTATGATTAAAAACTCATCATCACTGGTCATTAGAGAAATGCAAATCAAAACCACGATGAGATACCATCTCACGCCAGTTAGAATGGCGATCATTAAAAGTCAGGAAACCACAAATGCTGGAGAGGATGTGGAGAAATAGGAACGCTTTTACATTGTTGGTGGGAATGTAAATTAGTTCAACCATGTGGAAGCCAGTATGGTGATTCCTCAAGGATCTAGAACCTGAAATACCATTTGACCCCACAATCCCATTACTGGGTATATACCCAAAGGTTCGTAAATCATTCTACTCTAAAGACACATGGACATGTATGTTTATTGTGGCACTGTTCACAATAGCAAAGACTTGGAACCAAACCAAATGCCCATCAATGTTGGACTGGATAAAGAAAATGTGGCACATATGCACCATGGAATACTATGCAGCCATAAAAAAGAATGAGTTCATGTCCTTTGCAGGGACATGGATGAAGCTGGAAACCATCATTCTTAGCAAACTGACACAAGAACAGAAAACTAAACACCGCATGTTCTCACTCATAAGTGGGAGTTGAACAATGAGAACATATGAGCACAGGGAGGGGAATGTCACACACCGTGGCCTGTCAGGGTGTGAGGTGCAAGGGGAGGGATAGCATTAGGAGAAATACCTAATGTAGATGATGGGCTTATGGGTGCAGTAAACCACCATGGGTCACATACACCTATGTAATAAATCTGTACGTTCTGCCCTGTATCCCAGAACTTAAAGTATAATAAAAAAAAAGTGCCCACCTTAAGTCCTTTTCAGAATACAAACTTAAATAAACTGACAAATCAGTAGACTCACTGTTTTCTTTTTTTTGTTTGTTCTTTTTTCTTTTTTTTTTTTTTGAGACGGAGTCTTGCTCTGTTCCCCAGGCTGGAGGGCAGTGGAGAGATCTTGGCTTACTGCAACCTCTGCCTCTCCCGGGTTCAAGCAATTCTCCTGCCTCAATCTCCTGAGTAGCTGGGATGACAGGCAGGTGTCACCATGCCCAGCTAATTTTTTTTTTTTGTATTTTTAGTAGAAATGGGGTTTCACTATGTTGACCAGGCTGGTCTCGAACTCCTGACCTCAAGTGATCTGCCTGACTTGGCCTTCCAAAGCACACTTACTATTGAAACTTGGGAGCAACAGCCTGCTTTGCAATGTGGAGCTGTAAGCAGTTCACCTTCCAGAGAGTGTTGAGGGTGACCTTGGAGAGGAAGGTAGGGAGATCTTGGAGAAGTCCCTGAAGGGAAGTCACCTATGGCGGTGGGGATAGTAGATGTGAAGGGGGTGGGACTAAAGAAGGGAGGAGTTAGTGGTTCTGGAGGCTGGGTGGGGACGGTTGTGAACCAGAGCTGCAGGAATAAAAGCCGCTGTGGTAGAAGGATAGTGGTCACCGGGTGCGGTGGCTCATGCCTGTAATCCCAGCACTTTGGGAGGCATTGGTGGGCACATCACTTGAGGCCAGGAGTTCAAGACCATCTTGGGCAACACGGTGAAACCCTGTCTCTAATAAAAATACAAAAATAGCCTGGTATAATGGCTCAAGCCTGTGGTCCCAGCTATCAGGAGGCTGAGGCACGAGTTTGGCTTGAACCCTGGAGGTGGAGGTTGCAGTGAGTGGAGATTGTGCCACTGCACTCCAACCTGGGTGACAGAGTCAGACTCCAGCTCAAAAAAGAAAAAAAAAAAAGATAGGTGGTCAAATTAGAGAGGGAGAAGAGAACGCTCAGGATGAATTTTAAGGTATCTTAGTCATCAAAGATATATGAATATATGTGTATATATAATTTCCTAGGCCTTTTATATCAAGAGCTGTATATTTTATGAAAAGAGGTAAACAATTTTATGCAAATGATATTTAGGTTAAAGGGGCTTTTATGACTATAGTGGTCTTAAACATTTTTCAAAAGCACGAAGACAAATAGCATAAAGTCACTTTAAATCTTAGCATGCAGAGTAAACAATTGTTAACATTTGTGGGGTGTGTTTTTCTAGAACTTCTGAGCTAACTTCTCTATAAACTGTTAATGAGTCCTTATTTAATTCCCGCTTTTAAAAATGTAATTAGAAATTTCTTTGCAGTCTCTCCGCTTTCTCTTGGGTTTAAAAGTTCTTTCTACCCCAGAAAGAAGGATGAGAGAGGTGGCTGCTTCTTGTTTTTGGATGTATACACACAGTGGTAACTAGGTCATCTCTGATTTTAACAGGCTTGCCGTTTACTTAGTCATGGAAAATGCATGCAATAGTAACTTTTCTTCACTTTTTAGTCTAACTTAATCAAACACTATTGGCATTTCTTCCTACAGTTTATTCATTACTGTTCATGTTTAAAAGTTAGATTTTGCAACTTTGTACCTAAGAAGTGAATCAGTGTTTCTTGAGGGGCAGAAGGAGAAGCGGCCAGAGAGAGGAAAGAGGGAGGAGGTTATCCGAGAAACAACTTTGAAATGGACATTTGTGTGCAGAAAGTTTATCGAGGTGTGCTCTTGGGCATAACTCCTATGAGGGAATGAAGAAAGCAGGTTTGTGCAGAGGGAGAAGTTGAACTATGTAATTACAACAAAAGCCTCAGCCCAGTGCTGGAGCTAGAAAGCTCTTTCAGAAGTTTGTTTGTTTGCTTGTTTGTTTTTGAGACAGAGTCTTGCTGTGTTGCCCAGGCTGGAGTGCAGTGGTGCAATCATAGCTTATTGTAGCCTCAAACTCCTGGACTCAATTGATCTTTCCTTCTCAGCTCCCCAAGTAGCTGGGAACATAGGTGTGTACCACCACACCCAGCTAATTTTTAATTTTACTTTTTTTTAAGAGACAGAGTTTCACTATAATGCCCAGGCTGGTCTTGAACTCTTGGCCTCAAGTGATCCTCCCACCTCAGCTTCTCAAAGGGCGGGATTACAGGCGTGAGCCACCATGCCCTACTGGAAGTATTCTTAGTAGGGCAGGAGTTTGGCCTCTGTGTCTTCGCATTGACCAGTCATTAGATGGGAGCTGAAAGGAGGAGTAAACTGGAAGCCAAGTAGCTCCTTCAGCTAAGAGCGATTTTTGGATATTCTGCTGTGAGTAACCAAAATGCTTGTCACCTACAAAAGTTAGCACCTTGGTTCAGGAGGGGATATCTAGATGGTGCACCAGAGCATGTCAAATTCCACCTGTTGTGCCCTTGGGTCCACTTATTTGATATAATAAATTTATCCCTTCCAGGAATATCTCTCCTAGGATTTTTTTTTTTTTTTTTTTTTTTTGAGAAACTTACAAGAGAAAGGTTAGTGACATGAACTACGTCCTCCACTGCTGCAGCTGGTCTCAGTGATGCAAATGGTACTCATCATTTCCTCCTCTATGTTCCCTTCACTCCCAGCACTTCTGCTGGTCTAGATGGTTTACCAGGTGGGGTGACCCAGACCTCTGGTCTGAACCTCTGGTCACCATGCCCTTAATATCTTAGAGCAGCTGTACTTGTTCATTTACCATCAAAGTTAGGCAAGAGAGTACCGAAACACCTCAGGGGACCACCTGGATGTCAAACATATCCTTCCCTGTCCGTCTTGTCTGAGGACACCCCTCACCTTGTTTCACTGATCAGGGCCAAATACCCCTGCCAGGATGATGTCCTTTCCTTACCTGCTAGTCTTTTGGCAAGAGAAACCTGAAGAAACTGAGTTGCAGCTATAGCCTAATGATTAATGTCATTTTTGCTGTGTCCCCTGGTACATGTGTTTTTCTTCTGAACCTGCAGGAGTCAAGTTTCCAGAGATAGGAATTACAAATTTCATGAAGGGCATGATGGTGAATTTTCTGTGTTAACTTTGGTGGGCCATGGTGCCTGGATGTGTGATCAAACATCTTTCTGGATATTTTTGTGAGTGTGTTTTTTGATGAGATTAACATTTAAATGGGTGGACTTTGAGTAATCCACTTGCCCTCCATAATGTGGGTGCACCTCACCAATCAGTTGAAGGCCTGAATAGAACGAAAGACAGACTTTCCCCAGCAAGAGAAAATTCAGCTGGTTTAGGTTGGGGTGCTCAGAGGCTCCCATTTGGCCTTCCATATTATGGAAGTACTTAACCCCGAGACCAAGAAACCAATGTGGGAATTCTGCCAATTATTATTATTATTTTTGAGACAGGGTCTTGCTCTGTCACCCCTGCTGGTGTACAGTGGTGCTATCATAGCTCACTGCAGCTTCGATCTCCCAGGCTCAAGCAATCCTCCTTCCTCAGCTTCCCAAGTAGCAGGGACTACAGATGCATACTATCATGTCCCTAATTTTTGTATTTCTTCATAGAGACAGATTTTACCACATTTCCCAGGCTGGTCTCGAGCTCCTAGGCTTGCCTCAGCTTCCTAAAGTGCTGGGACTATGGGTGAGAGCCACTGTGCCTGACCTATGTTTGTATTTTGGTAGGACTGAGGAAATTACCACTAGGTGGGTTCTTGAACCTAATATATTCATCATGAGGTAGACCTGGAATAGAAGTGGGATCAATACAACATTTCATTGGGGCCAATATGACTTGGAGCCTATGTCTAGGAGGACTCAAAATGTCCTGGTACTTCCCTTTCTCCAATGTATGGTTACCCTAATATGTGATCATAGGTCCACTTGGCAAATGATTTGGGTAATCATATACATAATCATATACAATTGCCTTGGTGTTTCAGGGTCTTTCCTCCTGAAGACCCAGTCTCTCCTTCAGTCAATTGGTTTCTGGGTTTGAAAAACAGACTCAGATCCAGAAATTGAAACTGAATAGGGATCATAATGTTCTTATTAGGGTAGCTTCTCTCATCCTCTTGATGATTTATTCTTGCTTTTCTCCCCTGATTTCATAGATTAACAAATATGCCTATTAGCTGCTTATCTATCTTGTGTCTGTGGACTCTGTATTCTGTGAACCATCTCCATTGCTCTCCGTAGATGAGGCTTCTCTGGATCTCACTCTGACTATGCCACCTGCATTGCTTCTGATTAAGCATCAACTGTGCCTCCTGGCCTTGATTGTTTAGGGATTCTATCATCCTCTATGTCATTAGGGAGCCACATTCCGTAATGGTATATCTTTCTGCTACCCCTGGCTTATGAAGGACAGCCATCATTGAGCTTCTCCACTGTGCTGGTTCTTTTCTCACCAGCATTTTTAGTGCTTTCCTTACTGCTTTAAATAGAGCATTCTTCTGGTGCTCAAGCAGAATATACCTGGCTGACAAGTTTCCTGGTCTTAATGGTATATCCACTCCAGCATGTCCATTTCTTTGAGTCTTTTGATCCATTTGTCTATCATCTATCATGGCAATTCTAACATTTCTGTGAGTCATCAGTTTTTCTAAGCATCCAAGAGCTAGCTCAGCATTTTTGTCTCATATCCTTGGATCCTTGAAAGGGTGTTAAATCCTATATCCTGTATACAAATTTATGTTCTACTCCCCAGTCTCTTCCAATAAAGCTCCCTTTGGATCCAGCCCCATATATCTGCTTCTGGCCCCTGCTGGTAAATGTTGACTAGGTCCTGTAGCTCCTTCAGGGAGTGATGACTTTTCCTATAACAGGCCCATTATTTTCTGGATTAAAAAAAATATATATATATATTTTAGTTAGGAACTCACTTTGTCACCCAGGCTCTGGAGTGCAGTGGTGTGATGATCTTGGCTCACTGCAACTCTGCAACTTCTGCCTCCCAGGCTCAAGTGATCCTCTTGTCTCAGCACTCCCAAGTAGCTGAGACTACAGGTGTGAGCTGCTGCACCTGGCTAATTTTTTTATTTTTATTTTTGTAGAGAGGGGGTTTTGCCATGTTGCTCAGGCTGGTTTCAAACTCCTGAGCTCTAGAGATCAGTCTGCCTCAGCCTCCCAAAGTGCTAGGATTACAGGCGTGAACCACCACACCCAGCATAGATGGGCTATATTTTGACTTGATTACTGGTCTTAGTTACTGACTAGGAAGGAAGGTGCTGAGGTGAATCCTGAGTGGGGTTCATATTGTCCTGCAAGATAGTGGCCTCTCTACTTCCCTTATTTGCAAGAAATGGGGAAGTTCTAACCTTCAACATGGGATAGTAGGATACTTCTGGAGGGGAATTTGGGGTTTCAAGGTTTTAAAGTACATCAGCCTAGATGTCTAGATCCCAAGTTTTAGGACTCTCCCCAGCCAGAACTCTCATCTTGGCACAGCAGACCTTGTAAGTTTGAGAATTCAACCTTGTCTTGAGCTCTTCTAACCTTGTAATTAACTTCTGAACCCAATTACTAGCTTTTCTATTTTTTGGCTGCAGTATATAACAACGTTTTCATATGTTATCAGTTAGAACCTTTGATTTTCATAATTCATCTGGAATTGGTGATTAATTACCCTCAGCTTTTCACTATCTTTCTCTACTCATTGATAGCACTCAGCAATAGCCATCTGATTCCATTGCCCTCATAATTACTACTTCTTAAATGCCTGAGATATAGTAGACTTGTGAGTGCATTCCTTTCTGCCACTGTCTCCTCCTGGTTCACTACCAGTGAAAATTTAAACAATTTAACCAACTCTTACCAAAAACCAGGGACTTCAGTAATGCATGTACCACCAGTGATGGTGTCTTTATTGCCAGCCAGTTAGCATTTGGGCCAGCTAAAAACTCTCATTTTCAGGTTCTGGGTTTTTTTTTTTTTTTTTTTTTTGAGACAGAGTCTCGTTCTGTCACCCAGGCTGGAGTGCAGTGACGCAATCTCGGCTCACTGCAAGCTCTGCCTCCTGGGTTCAGGTCATTCTCCTGCCTCAGCCTCCCAAGTAGCTGGGACTACAGGTGCCCGCAAACATGCCTGGCTAATTTTTTGTATTTTTAGTAAAGACGGGGTTTCACCGTGTTAGCCAGGATGGTCTCGATCTCCTGATCTCGTGATCCACCCATCTCGGCCTCCCAAAGTGCTGGGATTACAGGCGTGAGCCACTGCTCCCAACCTCACATTCTGTTTTTTTCCATTGCTCCTGACATCAAGTGTCCCAGGTCAGGTATGCAGAAAGTTCATTGGAGAATGATGTTGGGAAGAACACTTTTGAAGAAATGAAGGAAGCAGCTTTGGGCAGAGTGAGAAGATGAGAGACAACACAGTTACAGCAAAACCTCAGCCATCCCCATGAGGAACTCTGGCACTGGATGTCCCTTCAAAGTAGTTACGAACTGAAGCAAGGGAGCCAATCCAATGCTTGCCTGCATCAACCAACCATTGGATATGGACCACTCTCAAGGAGAACGTGTAACCTTGGATAGAACAGTTTCCTTGGGCCAAGGGCAATATCCAGGTAGGAACTCAGCTATGAGTCATCTGCAAATCACTCCTGGAAGCTGAGGGAATTACTACCTTGATCTTGAAGAGAAAACTGGGCAGCACATCACAGCATCTACTACAGTTGTGGTCTGAGATAACTACTTGGATGTCTAATAGCCTCACAGGCTTAACATATCCAAAGCATGGCTCTTATTATTATTATTATTTTTCTCTCTGAGTCTGTTTTTCAGTCTTTGTAAATACTATTATAAAGGACTTGTGAGGATCAGACCATAGATTTTGGTTTGTTTCTTTCTTGCCCGAACCTCCATATGATGTCAGCAAGTCCTTCCAGTTATAACTTAAAAGGTATGTTTTGAGTCCACCACTTCTCTCTACCTTTACTGCTACTACCCTAGTAAGCCACCATCATCTCTTGCCTATAGCATTGCAAGTGTCTTCTAATCAAAGTCTATGTTTCTATTCTTGCTTTCTACAATTTATTTTCTAAATGGCAACCACACTCTTAAAGATGCAAATCAGACTGTGTCACACTTTTACTTACCTCTTTCATGATTTTACATTTCACTTAGAAAAAAATCTAAACTCTTTACCATAGTTTTACAAGGCCCAATATTATCTGATACCTCCATGTCTCTCTGACCTCATCTTCTCCTTTCCACCATGGTAGTCACTATTATGGCCACCTAATAGTCGTTTCCTCCTCTTTTGCCAACAGAATTTTGATTTTTTTTGAGAGTACCAATATTCCCAGATAATGGAGCTATGCTAATCTAAGCCAGTCATGACAATACTTTCCTTGCCTAATTCACTGCTAGATGGGTGGGTGGGGAGTGTTTATGAACTGCTTCAGGCCGATAACACCAAATAAAATTATGCAAGAGACTTTCTGAGAATCTTTAAAAAATTTTTTGTTGAAAGGAAATGATGTGGCTAGCACTGGCCCTTCTCCATTCCTTCTGCCATGAATGTAGACATGATTTTGAAACCTCCACAGACATTTTGTAACTATGAAGAAAATACCTAGGGAATCACGGAGATTTTGACTCAAATGATTGAGCCTCAAATGCAGTCTCTTAGTTCTGTCCCTGAAACACTCAGCTCTTTCCCACCTCCAGGCCAGGCCATGCACTTGTTTTCCCTCTGCCTGGAACTCTTTTCTCTCATATCTTTGCATGACTGGCTCCTCCAGGTCTCAGCTCACCTCAAAGAGGTTCTTTCTGACCATCTAATTTTAAGTAGCACCCACTTCCAACTCTTGTCCTGGCACTCTATCTCAGTATACGCATTTAAAAATAGCACTTAGTATTTTGTGAAAATGCCTTATGGAATGAGTGATTACTTTTTTCATAGTCTGTCTCTCCAGTAGAATGTAAGTTTTATGAGAATTGGGATATTATTTGCCTTGTTCAATGAAATTATCTCCAACACCTAGACTAGGGTCTGGCTTACAGTAGGTGCTAATGAATGTTGTTGAATAAATGAATAAATGTCACCAAATTCTAGCTACATTTGACCATTCTCTTAATTTCTCTGATTTTTACAGTTTTTTCATTTTTTAAATAGGGATCAAGTAATACCATTTAGATGCACCATGAAATGCTATGAATGGCAAATGAGACAATGTTTGTGGAGGTGCGTGAGATTGCAGAAAGCATTGATGGTGCAAGCTCTGAGATTGTGGAGTGATAACAGCTCTCTCAGGTTTTTGAGTATGCTGTAATGCTGTAGGCATTGCAAATTTCTTTCTTTTATTAGATTCTTGTATATACAGAAGAGAGTTATGAGCCTAGGAACCTGAGAAAGTAAAATCGAATGACTTGATTGCAGTGTTTATTGCAGAAGGCACCTGGGAGCACTCTGGTTGCTGTGTTTGAATGTGGCATTACTTGGTCTGGGGACTGCAGAGTGAATGAGTTTGAATTTAGTGTACCAAGGGTAAAGTCAACATATAGGCAGTTGCTAGCAGAGTGGAATGATAAAAGCATGATTATCTGAGGAAAGTGACTAGGGATTCAAAAAATCAGACTAATCATGATAATAAAGTCATAAACTGGGCTTTATCAAAGGAGGGGAAACAGCAGAAGGCGGTATTAGGGAAATGTGTCATTTAGTTGGTAGAGACAAGCGTATGGAGGTATTTTTGGCTGCTGTTTACAGAGGTGATGATAGGGGGAAATTATGTTAAGAAAACCCCAGGGAAGTTATTTCTTGAAAATTTAAAACATAAAAATAGACTAGGCAACATCTCTCTCCATTGTTCACAACAATATTTAAGAGCCTAATAAGGAGAACAGAAATTTAATTATTACCCAGGTATGAACAGGTGGAAATTCCAAGATGGAAGAAGTCAACATAAAATAATAAAAATGAGGTTCTACTCCAACAGTAGTCCTCACTTATTGGAGAGGTGATGTTTCACAGTGGAAAGAGAACTAGACTTGGACTCAGAGAAACTGATTTGCTAGACATGCATTTGCTAGACAATATTGATTAGATTTCTTCCATGTCTAGACATTCTCGGGTACTGAGAATACAACATAGTCTGTGCCCTTAGAGAGTAACTCCACAGGGTGTTGTGGGCAAGTTGGTAAGCAATTTTAGCAGAGTGTGATAATACTGGAGTAAAGGAAGAACAGGGTTCTTTGAGAACACAGAATCCAGCCTGGTGTGTGTGTGTGTGGGGAGGTGTGGGTTGGACTGGGAAAATACACTGGAGGAAGTGATGTCTAGGCTGAGACTGGAAACATGCCAAGCTGGTTTGTGCCACAGGGCCTTTGCACCAACTGTTTCCTCTGCCTGGAACACTGTTCCCTTTGCTCTCTGATATTTAGTTTAAATATTACCTCCTCAGAGTGGTCATTCCTGATTAACTAATATAAGGAAGCCTGACAGAAAACCTTTAACAAATTACTCTTAGTGTTTTTAGAATATTTATCATCATCTGGTGTTTTCTGGTATTTGTATTGTTTGTCTCTCCATTAGAATATTTTCTTCATGAGAGCTTAGACCTTGTCTTCCTTGTTCCTTGCTGTATCCTCAGTCAGTCTTTAGAACAGTTCCTGGCTCAGAAGAGATGCTTAACAAATATTTGTTGAATAAACAATCAAACAAATAAATAAATACTAATAACAATTGAGGGAGGGAAGATGGGGACCAAAGAGGAGAGGAGAAAAATGTTCTGTCAGAGAAACCAATGGTTGTTGTGGGTTCTACTTGATTCCCATGCCCTCTCAGGATTTGTTGGAGAAATTGACTCACTGCTCAGCACCGGGGCTTTGTTGCCTGTGTAAGGAGTTTCCTCTTCCACATTGATGGGGTTTTACTTCAATCTGATCCTATTCTGCTGCATTTTAACTTTCTGTTGGCACCCTCCTCTGTATTCCAGCTTTGCTACAGAGATTTTAGTTTTTAGATTTCCTTGGCCTTTCTAATGGGGTTTAGAGGTCAATCTGTGGGCTCAAGCTACCATCTTGAATCTGAAAATCTAAAGGAAAATACTACTCTTAGTTAAGGTTTGAACCCAGGTCACTTTTCCCCATAGATCTTCTGAAAAAGAAACCTATGCAAATTACCTTAAGCCTAGCAGAACTAGAAAGGAAAATTTGCTGTAAAAGCAGCAAATGCAACTAACACAAAATAAAGTGTTTTAGAGTAAGTAAATCAGGATTTTCCTTTTATGACTGAGGTTCCCCTGAGGGTAATTAAGTCTAAAAGGGTGCTCAGATAAGGTCCTTTAATATTGCCACCACCATGGAGCTGGCCTGTGGTGACTGGCACTAAGCTCTCCTTCAGACCCTGAAGAGTTTTTTTGTTCAAAATGCTAGGAACTGCAGTACATTAAGGTAAGGGAGAAGCTGTTCATGGAAGAATCTCATGGGGCAGCTGCACCTCAGTGGACTCATCATGCTCTAGAATTAGATTTTAAGTACATAAAAGTAATTTTATTGCTCTTTTGTTGGGTGATAGCTAAACTTCCATGTTTCTGATTTATCCACTTCAATGTGCTGGTGTATATTGTTCTACCCAGGGCATTCTCTTCTGTGAAGAAGGACACAAAATGCTTAATGCACATAAAAATAGAGTAGAATATAAATTCAATTAAAAATAAATTTGAATGGAGGAATGAATAAAATTTTAAGAAAAGCTACGTCAACTTTGAAAAGAAGAGCAAACTTGGAGGGAGTTTGCCTGATCAGAAGTTAAAGCATATTACAATGCTATAATAATAAAAACAGCAAGGTTCTTGTGTAAGAACAGAGAATTAGACCTAATGGAACAGGACAGAGAATTCTAAGAAGATCTAGGTATATATGGAGGCTAGGCTTTTAGAAAGTGGCATCAAAAAAAAAAAAAAAATGGGGGAAAGAAAGGTGTGAAGAAGTTTAAAGTTCTTCCTTTTTTCCTCTGTCCACTTTCTATTTGAATTTCTCTGCTTTGTTCTTTTTCACTCCTACCTCTCACGCAGTGGGAAAGGTGGGCCCATGCCCAGGAAGAGGAGCCTCACCCCACTTCCCTGCTTCAGGAGGCCTAGAGGAAGTGAAGCAAAGGAAGAAGTGGTCAGGTAACTGGGGCCTATTTCTGACCTAGGTACTAATCCAGAGTTACAGGAGACTAGAGAGGGATTTATGGATAAAACCGTAATTAATTCAACCCCAGTGTAATTGAGTAGCCTATGCTTTCATCCCATACCCGTTCTGAGGCATGTATTTCCATAAAAAACCCTAATATAATACTCAAATCATCACATAATAAGGTAGGTTTGCTGAACGCTTTAAGAGGAGACAGGAAAGAGGATTCACATGGCTTAAAAATTCTCCATTAGACATCTCTGTTCTAAGGAGATGTTGCAAAGGAGCATGCATACTGGGATAAAAAGAATTTATGTTCATTATTGCAGTCAACCCACAGCCTGCCTTCTGACCATCAGTAATTCACATTCCTCCAACATGCAAAATATTCCCAACTCAGGACTTGCCTTGTCTCAATTCTTTTTTTATTCCCACTGCATATCCAGAATCTTTCCATTACCCTGACCACCTCAGCTCACTTTGCAGTTTATACACCTTTCTCAGACAAGCCCAAGAAAGCTACTTCCTTGAAAGGCAGAAGGCAATTGCCTATAGTTAGTACTTTATTTTCTCTTTGCCTAGAATTTACTCTATGGGCATGTTATCCTTTCTTTGGGAAAATTATGGCTGGCTCATGCCAAACTTATGGACCCCAGATCCTGGCTAGTACTTCTTGGGAAGGCACAGTTACCATTATTTTCAGTTATAAAGAGCGATGTTGCTCCCTTCCTAGATTTTGGGGCATGACTCGTCTTTCGGGTTTTTATGTTACCCTGTACATTCTTTATAGACTATTTCTAGTGTTAATTATCTTCAATAGTAGTTCTTCTGTCACTTCTGGACAGAATGGGCTTATTGTTTGAAACTCTGGTACAAGAATAGACTAGGATAATGACTTTTTCTTGCTTCATGAACTTTAAAGTATTCATTTCATATTGTTTGATGGAGATGGCAGATACTCTTCCTTTTGTGTGCTTAAGACAGAAAACAAATTTCAGCAGAGAGCAGAAAAAACCCTTTATTTGGAAAGTAAAGGAATGAGTGAGATAAGTATTTTTTGTTTGATGCCAAGTCTTATTACCTGGTTAAAATAATGCTGGTGTCTTTTATGTACATCAAATGGATATACTTCTATGCAGGAAGCCTCCACCCCAGTCCTGTCCCTTCTTTGCTTGGCTGTCACTGTCATAGGAGTCATTGTTAATATGCTAGTTCTTGAAAATAATGTGTGAGTAAGAACTGGGAGTGAGATGGAGAGAAGCTTGATAATTTGTGGGTCCAGAACTGAGGGTTAGAAGGATGAAAATCAGAAGCAGCTTTGAGGAAGTGACCACACCCTCCCCACCCCAGGCTAGCTCCCAGGCAGGACTGGTCTATTTAATGTTGATTCTCCAGCCCCCATTCTTTCCCTTTGTAATCCAGCCTGAGACCTAATCAGTAAAAAACTCATTTGGCTCAATAAAAACCTGTTAAAAACATGCAATTAACTGTGGAAAGCATAAGTAATGTTCTCACAGTTAATCTCTTTTTCCTCTATGCTTCTGTAATAGTTACCTCTTGCTGTATAATAAACCACCCCAAATTTAATAGTTTAAAACAACTATTGTTTTATTTGCTCGTGATTCTGTGTCAGCAGTTGGGGCTAGTATCAGACAGGTGGTCTGCTGGTCTCACTTGGGGTCACCCATGTCTCATTAGTTATCTGAGGGGCTTAAGTTGGGCTGGCTCATCTCTGTTGCATGTGAACTTGTCCTCCAGCAGGCTAGCTTGAGTTTCCCCACATGGTAGCATCACTGTCCAAGAGGGTGAGAGAAGAATCTGTAAGGCCTCTTGATGCCGCGGCTCGGATGTCATGCAATGCCATTTCTGTTGCATTCTATGGGTCCAAGTAACTCACAGGCCAGCCAAAATTTAAGGGCTGGAAAAATAAGAGGAGCTACAAGGAGGAGCTTGATAAGAGGAGCTACAAGGTCTCATTCCATAGGATGCATGCCTATAGGGATGGGAGGAATTGTTGATGCCGTCTTTGCAAATAATCCACCACAGCATCTACAGCACATGCATGGCTTTGTCCCTAAGCTTCTAGAGAGCAGGAAATCTTACTTGATATGCTATACCACAGGCACTAGGCCTTTCATAAAGTAAATGTTTGATAGTCATTAGTTGCATTGAATTCACATGTCAAAGAAGGGTAGAGTTACCGTTGAGTCACATAGGAAGCCAAAATTTGGGTATCTGGACATCAAGCCAAATCCGGGGGCTTGGAATAAGTTCAGAGCCTAAAGGTCTAAGGCATATTGGGGCATCTGCTGAGATAGCAACTTCTAAATGCCCATGGAGAGCTGGGAGGATCAGGCAGGAGTAAGGGTCAGGGTTATAGCTGGAAACCAGGAATTGTGAGGAGTGGGATTCAGTGAAAAACCTTCAGAAGGGGTTTCAGGATCTGGGATGGGTTGATAGGCTCCTTCGGTGGAGAGCTTCGTGATCCAAAGACTTAGGAATTAAAAAGACAACTCATATGGCCCCCTGGTAAGATAGGACCAGGAGGCCGGGCACGGTGGCTCATGCCTGTAATCCCAACACTTCAGGCGGTCGAGGTGGGTGGATCACAAGGTCAGGAGTTCGAGACCAGCCTGGCCAATATGGTGAAACCCTGTCTCTACTAAAAATACAAAAATTAGCTGGGCGTGGTGGCGGGCACCTATTGTCCCAGCTACTTGGGAGGCTGAGGCAGAGGAATCGCTTGAACCCGGGAGGCGGAGGTTGCAGTGAGCTGAGATCGCGTCACTGCACTCCAGCCTGGGCAACAGAGTGACTCCATCTCAAAAAAAAAAAAAAAAAAAAAAATAGGATCAGGATAATCACAATGGACATTTGTGTTCAAAAGGGAAAAGAAAATAACAGGAATCACATAGCACTTACCAGTCCACAGCAGTTCTGAAATCTAAATAGACACATGCTGCCACGGAGCATTGTCTTTGGGATCAGAGCTAGGTTCTATTTCCCGGGAGTGGATCCCTAGTCCATTGTTCTTCATGTCTCTTAGTGTCACTTTCTAAGATGCCTTTGATTTCCATAAAAATGGCTAGTATTTGCAGCTGAGTAACCGTCTCAGCCTGTTTCTCATAGAAAGCTGGGAGCCCAGAGGCCTCTCTTTATTTTTAGGTGTCTCAAGTCTATTATAGTCCAAGTTGACATAACTTTCATTAGCACAACTCTCCTGAAATCTCTGTGGGTTTCTCTAAGGATCTGTTTCAGATCTACTCCATTTAATGCAAGTTCCATGTACAGTTCTGAGACAGGTCTCTCTTTTATTTTGGGAGCCATGTCAGGCTACTGTGGAACAATTACTTTAATGCAAGCACTTTGTATAGTTGAGAGGACCCATTAATCACTGCGTTAAATCTTACAAGGTATTAACAAACCGGCTTGCAGGGGCATCTTGATTTGATCTTTTGCTTGAGGCTGTTTTATTACTTTGAGGATCTTTTACTGGCTTAAGGGACTAGAAATGAGACATTTTCTAATTGTATTGTTTTATTGTTCCATCCAGTATGTTCTGGCTCCTCTATATACCTCTAAATTCTGCTTGAAACAAAACAGTTCTCCTAACTCATCCATCTCTTCTCATACCATATCATAATCAGCTAAAATAAGCCAATTGACGCTCAGTATTCTATCTGCAAATCATCTTACCAACATCTGCAATTTCATTAGGTTATATTCTATCTTCCTGGTTTACCATATGCGATAGTTTTGCCAATTATTTCTTTATTACATAATGTGGGATTCATTTTCCAGCCTGCTAGAGCAGGTTCTTCATTGCATTTCCAGCCTCTGCTAACTATTTATTTGCCAGTTTTTAGACTTGGCTAAAATTTTCTTTGCTTCTTCTCCAGGCTCTGCTTGCTACCAGTCTTAGAGTCAGTGCTCTTGTTTTAGATTTCGTTATATGAGCACTCTAATGTTAGAACAAATTTCTTTCCCAGCTATATTTTTATCACAAAACACCCACAAACCTCGTGGCTTAAAACAATAAACATTTATTATTTTTCATAATCCTTTGGTAAGTTGGGTGGTTTTTCCGATTTGGGTTGGTGAGCTGGGCTGGAAAGTGTAGGATGGACTCACTCACATATCTGGAAGTTGCCTAGATGTCTATGGAGTGATGGAGATGACTAAGTATCTGTCAACATTTGTGGGCTAGCTTGAGTTTCTTACATTGAGATGATTGTAGGTTCCTAAAAGGCAGCATGGAAAGGCAAGCACTTTGTGTTTCTGCTTGTATCATGTTTGCTATTGCCCCATTGCTCAAAGCAAGTTGAATGGCAAAGCCCAGAGTCAGTGTGCATTGAGACTACCTGCGGGCACGGATAGGAAGGAGAACTAGTGCAGCCAGTTTTACAAACAATCTACCACCCTTTTAGAATTTTAATTTCTGCTCAGTATTAATTCCATTCCACAGATAAAAGTTCCCAAGCAGTAGCATATGATGTTCTGTGTTTATAATTTCTAGCACTTTCCAAATTAGTGTGTACATACAATATTCATGAACAATAAAGGGAAATTTCTTCTTTTTTTTCTCCTCTGTTAAACTTTTATTAAACCCACAGTTATGTAACAGTAATAATAGTAAATAGTATTACAGTAAATAGTAAATAGTAAAAATAGGTTTCTTCTCTTTTTTTTTCTTTGTGCAAATTAATAGTGTACATGAGATTTTTATTTTTTTACGTTTCCACAATGTAACTTTTATTAAACATCATATAAATACACCATGACTTATTTAACCAATTTCTTATTGTTTGACATTTTGTTTGTCTCCTTTTGAGAGCTATTATGAATTATGCAAATGTTATTGTATATAAATCACTGTGAACCTCTGTGATTATTTACTTAGATATATACCCACAGGTAGAATATCTACATCAAGGGAAATGCGTGGATTTTGAAATATGGGCCTAACTTGCCCTTTTGAAGTTCTGCAATTAATGTATTGAAATCCCCATTTCTTCACACTTTCATCAATCCTGAATATCATAGTTTTAAAGCTACCATTTTTATCTGAAAAATGATATTTTGCTTTTTCATCTGAAAAAATGAAAAATAATATGGCTCAATAGTTATTTGCTTTTTTTTTTGACTTTACAATTTGTTTTTTTATCACATGAACCAATTCCTTATTATATATATATATATATATATATATATATCTTTCTCTCTCTCTCCTTTCCCCTTTCCCTCTCCATCTGTCACTTTCTTTTTTTTTTCTATCCCTCCCCCCTCCCCCCACCCCACAACAGTCCCCAAAGTGTGATGTTCCCCTTCCTGTGTCCATGTGTTCTCATTGTTCAATTCCCACCTATGAGTGAGAATATGCGGTGTTTGGTTTTTTGTTCTTGCGATAGTTTACTGAGAATGATGATTTCCAATTTCATCCATGTCCCTACAAAGGACATGAACTCATCATTTTTTATGGCTGCATAGTATTCCATGGTGTATATGTGCCACATTTTCTTAATCCAGTCTATCATTGTTGGACATTTGGGTTGGTTCCAAGTCTTTGCTATTGTGAATAATGCCGCAATAAACATACGTGTGCATGTGTCTTTATAGCAGCATGATTTATAGTCCTTTGGGTATATACCCAGTAATGGGATGGCTGGGTCGAATGGAATTTCTAGTTCTAGATCCCTGAGGAATCGCCACACTGACTTCCACAATGGTTGAACTAGTTTACAGTCCCACCAATGGTGTAAAAGTGTTCCTATTTCTCCACATCCTCTCCAGCACCTGTTGTTTCCTGACTTTTTAATGATTGCCATTCTAACTGGTGTGAGATGGTATCTCATTGTGGTTTTGATTTGCATTTCTCTGATGGCCAGTGATGGAGAGCATTTTTTCATGTGTTTTTTGGCTGCATAAATGTCTTCTTTTGAGAAGTGTCTGTTCATGTCCTTCGCCCACTTTTTGATGGGGTTGTTTGTTTTTTTCTTGTAAATTTGTTGGAGTTCATTGTAGATTCTGGATATTAGCCCTTTGTCAGATGAGTAGGTTGCGAAAATTTTCTCCCATTTTGTAGGTTGCCTGTTCACTCTGATGGTAGTTTCTTTTGCTGTGCAGAAGCTCTTGAGTTTAATTAGATCCCATTTGTCAATTTTGGCTTTTGTTGCCATTGCTTTTGGTGTTTTAGACATGAAGTCCTTGTCCATGCCTATGTCCTGAATGGTAATGCCTAGGTTTTCTTCTAGGGTTTTTATGGTTTTAGGTCTAACATTTAAGTCTTTAATCCATCTTGAATTGATTTTTGTATAAGGTGTAAGGAAGGGATCCAGTTTCAGCTTTCTCCATATGGCTAGCCAGTTTTCCCAGCACCATTTATTAAATAGTGAATCCTTTCCCCATTTCTTGTTTTTGTCAGGTTTGTCAAAGATCAGATAGTTGTAGATATGTGGCATTATTTCTGACAGCTCTGTTCTGTTGCATTGATCTATATCTCTGTTTTGGTACCAGTACCATGCTGTTTTGGTTACTGTAGCCTTGCAGTATAGTTTGAAGTCAGGTAGTGTGATGCCTCCAGCTTTGTTCTTTTGGCTTAGGATTGACTTGGCGATGTGGGCTCTTTTTTGGTTCCATATGAACTTTAAAGTAGTTTTTTCCAATTCTGTGAAGAAAGTCATTGGTAGCTTGATGGGGATGGCATTGAATCTGTAAATTACCTTGGGAAGGATGGCCATTTTCACGATATTGATTCTTCCTACCCATGAGCATGGAATGTTCTTCCATTTGTTTGTATCCTCTTTTATTTCCTTGAGCAGTGGTTTGTAGTTCTCCTTGAAGAGGTCCTTCACATCCCTTGTAAGTTGGATTCCTAGGTATTTTATTCTCTTTGAAGCAATTGTGAATGGGAGTTCACTCATGATTTGGCTCTCTGTTTGTCTGTTATTGGTGTATAAGAATGCTTGTGATTTTTGTACATTAATTTTGTATTCTGAGACTTTGCTGAAGTTGCTTATCAGCTTAAGGAGATTTTGGGCTGAGACAATGGGGTTTTCTAGGTATACAATCATGTCATCTGCAAACAGGGACAATTTGACTTCCTCTTTTCCTAATTGAATACCCTTTATTTCCTTCTCCTGACTAATTGCCCTGGCCAGAACTTCCAACACTATGTTGAATAGAAGTGGTGAAAGAGGGCATCCCTGTCTTGTGCCAGTTTTCAAAGGGAATGCTTCCAGTTTTTGCCCATTCAGTATGATATTGGCTGTGGGTTTGTCATAGATAGCTCTTATTATTTTGAGATACATCCCATCAATACCTAATTTATTGAGAGTTTTTAGCATGAAGGGTTGTTGAATTTTGTCAAAGGCCTTTTCTGCATCTATTGAGATAATCATGTGGTTTTTGTCTTTGGTTCTGTTTATATGCTGGATTACATTTATTGATTTGCGTATATTGAACCAGCCTTGCATCCCAGGGATGAAGCCCACTTGATCATGGTGGATAAGCTTTTTGATGTGCTGCTGGATTCTGTTTGCCAGTATTTTATTGAGGATTTTTGCATCAATGTTCATCAAGGATATTGATCTAAAATTCTCTTTTTTGGTTGTGTCTCTGCCCAGCTTTGGTATCAGGATGATGCTGGCCTCATAAAATGAGTTAGGGAGGATTCCCTCTTTTTCTATTGATTGGAATAGTTTCAGAAGGAATGGTACCAGTTCCTCCTTGTACCTCTGGTAGAATTCGGCTGTGAACCCATCTGGTCCTGGACTTTTTTTGGTTGGTAAGCTATTGATTATTGCCACAATTTCAGCTCCTGTTATTGGTCTATTCAGAGATTCAACTTCTTCCGGGTTTAGTCTTGGGAGGGTGTATGTGTCGAGGAATTTATCCATTTCTTCTAGATTTTCTAGTTTATTTGCATAGAGGTGTTTGTAGTATTCTCTGATGGTAGTTTGTATTTCTGTGGGATCAGTGGTGATGTCCCCTTTATCATTTTTTATTGCATCTATTTGATTCTTCTCTCTTTTTTTCTTTATTAATCTTGCTAGTGGTCTATCAGTTTTGTTGATCCTTTCAAAAAACCAGCTCCTGGATTCATTGATTTTTTGAAGGGTTTTTTGTGTCTCTATTTCCTTCAGTTCTGCTCTGATTTTAGTTATTTCTTGCCTTCTGCTAGCTTTTGAATGTGTTTGCTCTTGCTTTTCTAGTTCTTTTAATTGTGATGTTAGGGTGTCAATTTTGGATCTTTCCTGCTGTCTCTTGTGGGCATTTAGTGCTATAAATTTCCCTCTACACACTGCTTTGAATGCATCCCAGAGATTCTGGTATGTTGTGTCTTGGTTCTCGTTGGTTTCAAAGAACATCTTTATTTCTGCCTTCATTTCGTTATGTACCCAGTAGTCATTCAGGAGCAGGTTGTTCAGTTTCCATGTAGTTGAGCGGTTTTGAGTGAGATTCTTAATCCTGAGTTCTAGCTTGATTGCACTGTGATCTGAGAGATAGTTTGTTATAATTTCTGTTCTTTAACATTTATTGAGGAGATCTTTACTTCCAAGTATATGGTCAATTTTGGAATAGGTGTGGTGTGGTGCTGAAAAAAATGTATATTCTGTTGATTTGGGGTGGAGAGTTCAGTAGATGTCTATTAGGTCCACTTGGTGCAGAGCTGAGTTCAATTCCTGGGTATCCTTGTTGACTTTCTGTCTCGTTGATCTGTCTAATGTTGACATTGGGGTGTTAAAGTCTCCCATTATTAATGTGTGGGAGTCTAAGTCTCTTTGTAGGTCACTCAGGACTTGCTTTATGAATCTGGGTGCTCCTGTATTGGGTGCACCCAATACAGACTATATATATATATATATATATATATATATATATATATCTCTCCTAAATATATAACTATATTTAGGATAGTTAGCCCTTCTTGTTGAATTAATCCCTTTACCATTATGTAATGGCCTTCTTTGTCTCTTTTGATCTTTGTTGGTTTAAAGTCTGTTTTATCAGAGACTAGGATTGCAACCCCTGCCTTTTTTGTTTTCCATTTGCTTGGTAGATCTTCCTCCATCCTTTTATTTGGAGCCTATGTGAGTCTCTGCACGTGAGATGGGTTTCCTGAATACAGCACACTGATGGGTCTTGAGTCTTTATCCAATTTGCCAGTCTGTGTCTTTTAATTGGAGCATTTAGTCCATTTACATTTAAAGTTAATATTGTTATGTGTGAATTTGATCCTGTCATTTGATGTTAGCTGGTTATTTTGCTCGTTAGTTGATGCAGTCTCTTCCTAGTCTCGATGGTCTTTACATTTTGGCATGATTTTGCAGTGGCTGGTACCAGTTGTGCCTTTCCATGTTTAGCGCTTCCTTCAGGAGCTCTTTTAGGGCAGGCCTGGTGGTGACAAAATCTCTCAGCATTTGCTTGTCTGTAAAGTATTTTATTTCTCCTTCACTTATGAAGCTTAGTTTGGCAGGATATGAAATTCTGGGTTGAAAATTCTTTTCTTTAAGAATGTTGAATATTGGCCCCCACTCTCTTCTGGCTTGTAGGGTTTCTGCTGAGAGATCTGCTGTTAGTCTGATGGGCTTCCCTTTGATGGTAACCCGACCTTTCTCTCTGGCTGCCCTTAACATTTTTTCCTTCATTTCAACTTTGGTGAATCTGACAATTATGTGTCTTGGAGTTGCTCTTCTCGAGGAGTATCTTTGTGGCGTTCTCTGTATTTCCTGAATCTGAATGTTGGCTTGCCTTGCTAGATTGGGGAAGTTCTCCTGGATAATATCCTGCAGAGTGTTTTCCAACTCGTTTCCATTCTTCCCGTCACTTTCAGGTACACCAATCAGACGTAGATTTGGTCTTTTCACATAGTCCCACATTTCTTGGAGGCTTTGCTCGTTTCTTTTTATTCTTTTTTCTCTAAACTTCCCTTCTCACTTCATTTCATTCATTTCATCTTCCAGGGCTGATACCCTTTCTTCCATTTGTTGGCATCGTCTCCTGAGGCTTCTGCATTCTTCACATAGTTCTTGAGCGTTGGTTTTCAGCTCCATCAGCTCCTTTAAGCACTTCTCTGTATTGGTTATTCTAGTTATACATTCTTCTAAATTTTTTTCAAAGTTTTCAACTTCTTTGCCTTTGGTTTGAATATCCTCCCGTAGCTCAGAGTAATTTGATCGTCTGAGGCCTTCTTCTCTCAGCTCGTCAAAGTCATTCTCCATCCAGCTTTGTTCCGTTGCTGGTGAGGAACTGCGTTCCTTTGGAGGAGGAGAGGTACTCTGCTTTTTAGAGTTTCCAGTTTTTCTGCTCTGTTTTTTCCCCATCTTTGTGGTTTTATCTACTTTTGGTCTTTGATGATGGTGATGTACAGATGGGTTTTTGGTGTGGATGTCCTTTCTGTTAGTTTTCCTTCTAACAGACAGGACCCTCAGCTGCAGTTCTGTTGGAGTACCTGGCCGGCCGTGTGAGGTGTCAGTCTGCCCCTGCTGGGGGGTGCCTCCCAGTTAGGCTGCTCGGGGGTCAGGGGTCAGGGACCCACTTGAGGAGGCAGTCTGCCCGTTCTCAGATCTCCAGCTGTGTGCTGGGAGAACCACTGCTCTCCTCAAAGCTGTCAGACAGGGACATTTAAGTCTGCAGAGGTTACTTCTGTCTTTTTGTTTGTCTGTGCCCTGCCCCCAGAGGTGGAGCCTACAGAGGCAGGCAGGCATCCTTGAGCTGTGGTGGGCTCCACCCAGTTCAAGCTTCCAGGCTGCTTTGTTTACCTAAGCGAGCCTGGGCAATGGCGGGCGCCCTTCCCCCAGTCTCGCTGCTGCCTTGCTGTTTGATCTCAGACTGCTGTGCTAGCAATCAGGGAGACTCCGTGGGCGTAGGACCCTCTAAGCCAGGTGTGGGCTATAATCTCCTGGTGCACCGTTTCCTAAGCCCGTCGGAAAAGCACAGTATTCGGGTGGGAGTGGCCCGATTTTCCAGGTGCCATCCGTCACCCCTGGAAAGGGAACTCCCTGACCCCTTGCACTTCCCGAGTGAGGCAATGCCTTGCCCCTGCTTCGGCTGGCGCACGGTGCACTCACCCACTGACCTGCGCCCACTGTCTGGCACTCCCTAGTGAGATGAACACGGTACCTCAGATGGAAATGCAGAAATCACCCGTCTTCTGCGTCACTCATGCTGGGAGCTGTAGACCGGAGCTGTTCCTATTCGGCCATCTTGGCTCTGACAATTCCACTCTTGATTTTCTATAACAATAAATTATAAAAGCTGGATATAGCAGAAGAAAGCACATGACAGACTGATTTGAACGTTTTGGCAGTACCCACAAACCAACAGGGAAAAGGCATGCAATAGCAGCATCAGCAGTGGAGCCAGCAGGTTAGGTGGTGGGGAAGTGACTGCAAGGCTGGTGAACACATTATATTCAGAATCAGCTTCTGCTTAAATGGGAGTTGGCATATTTCAAACCAAATAACTACTCTGGAAGCCAAGCTAACTCTTGGGCTTGAAGAAATTAGGAGATAAAAAGAGCAGAATTAAGACTTCCCTTTTAAAGGTGCTTTAGGAGTGAATAATACCTCAAAAATAGTAGCTTAAGTGTTTCAGTGTCACTAATGTACAAATTTGAAAGTGCCTTGAAAAATAGGAAATAATTATAGAGCCCATTAGAATTTTACAGTGGTTGTGGGAAAAATAGTAGAAATAACCTCTTCAGATTTAATGAGGGAGTACATTTAAACGCAAGTTTAGCTACATTGAGCGTGCCTTTATGACAGAGGAATATTTCGTTTAATTACCCTGTTCATGAAAAGTATTTGTGCCTCATATGTAAAATGAATATAGGTAGGCTATGCAGGGTACTTTCTTTTATAGGATGTTAAAATAAAGAAAATTGGAGCACAATAATAATGAGAATTTTAAAAGAAAAACATAAAATAGAATGGAGTTTGGAATTTTCATAATTAAAAAATTATATAAGAGTTTATGCATATTATAAAAGACTTGGAAATTAGGAGAAAAACCATCAATATTCCCAAGACCTTAATCACAATCACTTTTATGATTTTAGTATGTTTTCTTTCTTATATTAAAATGCATTTAAAAACATAGTTTTAGTTGTAGTCAATGCATATTTTTTCAACTGGCTTTTGTCATTCAACATTTCATTATAAATATAAAAAACAAGAATTATAATTTAAAAATGTTTAACATCCTTCATTTCTTTAATGAGTATCCAAATTTTTTGCCTAACTTTCCACGGCACACAAAAATGTGAGGTTGGTATATAATAAATGCCAAGCTCCAAACTGGAAGATCAGACACTTGCTGGTTGTTTACTGGTTATTTACTGTATGCCTATTTCACTGGTCTTCTTTGCTAACAGAACCTTGATTGTGTCCAGGTGTTTTTCTTCTCTGTATGATTCAGGTGAGGTGCTCTATCTGTGGTTTGAGGGTTAATTCTTCATCTGCCAATACGCTGTGAAGGTGGGAAGTCTTCTCTTGCTTTTAAGAAGACAATGGATGAGATGGTTCTTTTGCACCATGTCCAGGTTTGTGCTTGTTAATGGGAGAACCAGTTTATAAAAAGAACCTAGGATTATACTAATGAGCCACTAAATCAACTAACTCAGAAACCTCTGGACTTCTTTCCTGTTTAGGCACATCTCCACCCCTGCAGCAGACTTCTGCCTGGATATCCAGGTATTTTCATACATTCCTGAAATCTAAGTGGAGGTTCCCAAACCTCAACTCTTGTCTTCTGTGCACCCACAGGCCCAACACCGCATGGAAGCCACCAAGACTTGGGACTTGCATCTTCTGGAGCAATGGCTGGAGCTGTACCTTTGTCCCTTTTAGCCATGGCTGGAGCTAGAGCAGCTGGGATGCTGGGCATCAAGTTTCAAGGCTCTACAAAGCAGCAGAGCCCTGGGCCTCCTCCTAGGCCTCCTAGGCCTCCAGGCCTTTGATGGAAAGGGCTGCTGTGAAGATCTCTGAAATGCCTTGGGGACGTTTTCCCCATTGTCTTAGGGATTAACACTCAACTCCTTGTTACTTATGCAAATTTCTGCAGCCAGCTTGAATTTCTCCCCAGAAAATGGGTTTTACTTTTCTACCTCATGGTCAGGCTGCAAATATTCAAGACTTTTATGCTCTGCTTCCCTTTTAAATAAAAGTTCCAAGTTTCAGATAATCTCTTTGTGAGTACATATGACTGAATGCTTTTGGAATTGGCCAGGTCACCTCTTGAATGCTATGCTGCTTAGAAATTTCTTCCGCTATGCTCTGGTTTCTCTTCATAATCGTATAAATCTTTCACCTTTTACTAAAGATTTCCGTGGAAATTTCTTCCGCTAGATACCCTAAATCATCTCTCTTAAGTTCAATATTCCACAGATCTCTAGGGCAGGGGCAAAATGCCACCAGTCTCTTTGTAAAGCATAGCAAGAATGACCTTTACTCCAGTTCCCAATAAGTTCTTCATCTCCATCTGAGACCACCTCAGCCTGGACTTCATTGTTCATATCATTATCAGCATTTTGGTCAAAACCATTCAACAAATTTCTAGGAAGTTTCGAACTTTCCCACATCTTCTTGTCTTTTTCTGAGTCCTCCAAACTGTTCCAGCCTCTGGCCCATTACCCAGTTCCATTTTCAGTTTATCTTTATAGCATTACCCTCCTCTGCCAGTACCAATTCTCTATATTAGCCCATTTCACACTGCTATCAAGAACTGCCTGAGACTGGGAAACTTATAAAGAAAAGAGGTTTAATTGATTCACCATTCTGCATGGCTAGGGAGGCCTCAAGAAACTTACAATTATGGTGGAAGGCAAAGGGGAAGCATGGCACATCTTACATGGCGTCAGGAGAGACAGAGTGGGCAGGGGAAACTGCCACTTTTAAACCATCAGATCTCATGAGAACTCCCTCACTATGATGAGAACAGCACGGGAGAAACTGCTCCCATGATCCAATCACCTCCCACCAAGTCCCTCCCTCAACAAGTGGGGATTACAATTTGAGATGAGATTTGGATGGGGACACAGAATCAAACCATATCAAATGGGGGCTCAGCAGGATGACCAAATTAATTGCAGGCAAGATAAGCATACATTTTCTCTGTGTTTCAAAATTAAAACATGAGTTAAATTGTACTTTTTCTCTACCTCAACACAGTTTTCCTAACTAGGGTTGATAATGGTGGCACAATAGTCAATTGATGTTATATTTTATGATTTAGTTTAATGGCCCCCAATTATTTTATATTTAGGTTAATATAAAGAACACTATGACAAACATCTTTGGGTCTACAGATTTTTCTACATTTTGGATTATTTCTTGAATTAGATTTCTGTGATATATTTGATGGTTCCAATGAAATGATCATTTTGTTTGTCTGCTAAATTACTCTCTATAAAAAGTGATTCTAATTCACATGGCACTAGAGTATCCATTTTCATTTCACTTCTCCTTCTCCTGAGCTTAATATTGTTAAATACTTTTTCTAGTGTAATGAATGAAAAACATTCTGTATTATTTTAATTAGTATTTCTTTGATTATTTGGTCAATGGAGTGTTTCTGAACATTTTTACTTGCCATCTATAATGATTATTTGATATTTGATGCTTATGATTCATTTTTTATATATGATATAAAAGTCTCTTACCTTAGAAAGTCAAAATGGAAATATTTGTTTATTACAAAGTAAACTAGTTCAATAGATTCAGTACTCAGTACACTGCACCTGTTGGAGGAGATTAAGAATGGAAAATGGATGGAGCTGTTCCGAAGCATATAGCACCTGTCTCTTTAGGAGTGCTTGCTGGAGCAAGCCCCATCCATAAGCCCTGGAAAATGTCTGTCCTGTCCTGCACTGGTAGGCTGCAATTTTATTTTCACTGCAAGCTTCCTGGCCACAACCTATATGAAAAAACTTTTACAAGTAACACACAATATAACCTCCTACCCTGGAAAACCATCCAACAGCCAATACTGTAAAATTTCGTGGTGGTGGTCTCTTTTTCTTTGCTTGTTCACCCTCAATGACGTGTCCCAGCAGGCATGATCTCCTGATTTGTCCTGCTCCCTGGGTAGTTCAGGCTCCTCCCTTCTCATTCCATCACACCACACTGTGGGTGCAGTTGCTGTGGCATCTTCCAGGATGTCACCATCATCCATTGAAGTCAGCTTCTGAGGAGACAACAGAAGGGCCAGAGGATGACTCAGAGCTCTCCCTAACTCTACCATCCTTCCCAAAATTCCACACATAGCAGGTGTTGCCACTTACCTCAGCAACCTTCAGTACACTCTCATTGGACATTGTCAAGAAAAGTGAAGCTGCTATCAATGCTCATCACCTGGGGAACCTGTCTCAGTTGCTCCTGGAATAGATCTGCCCTGGGGAGGGTCATCTATTTCTTGGGTAGTCAGTCCTGAAGGGTAAGATCAGAGGTCAAAGACTTTTGTCTCGTTAAACTGGGCTATGTATGTGAATATTAAAGTTCGCTTGATTTTTTAAAAAAGTTCTAAAACAATCCAACAATATTAAGAAAGAAATTGACAACAGAAGAAAAAGAGCCTTTATCCTGTCAGGCAAATATATTTTAATAGGTATATATTTCAGAGTTTTTTTTGCCGTATGTGCAAACATTTTATAAAGTTGAATTGTAAAGTACACACAACTTTGCAGTTTGCATTTTTATTTATATGTCTCTACAAGCAAGCTCCCAGGTTGTTACAAGGTGTTATTAGTGTTACATAGATATTGCTGGTGACTTCATAAAACCAGGCATGGTGACTCCATTCCCCTTAAAAGTGAGTGGTTCAGATGTACTCAGGTGACCCAGAAGAACCAGTTCTTCTTCTGCTGGATATTGCTGTGTTTGTAAGTGATGCTAGTTACCTGGAAACCATCTTGTTACCAGGAGGTCAACTACAAAGCCACTCAACACATTGAAGATGGCAAATATTTATTAAGCATTCCTTTGTGCTGCTATGAGTAAAATGAACACACCATAGTTTCTGCTCTCTAGCATATTACGATCTATTGGGGAAGACAAATAATCCCAAATAATTGTAATATAAAACCAATGTGATGCTTCCTTTACCATTCTTATTACTGACCTACGCATGTAAAAAAGTCTCCAGTGCTTTTTTAGGTAGTAGTAATAGATCTGAGCCATTTCTTAGTGTGCTCTGATCAGGCCATCAGATATTAGTAGGCTTAGTAATTTTCTTATTTGTAGAATTAGGGGGTTGGACATTTTGAGCTTGAAATCTCTTTAAATTATTAATAAAATTGTATTTTATATTTCTCCCAAACTGAGTTATAATAACCTTGAATGTGAACAGTTGAATGAGTGACTCCCAAGAGGTTTTTGTTTGTTTTTGAGAGTGTCAGGAAATTATATGTTAGAATAGAATGTTAGGATAGTATGATCAGAAAAAAATGTAAAGTGAACAGATGTTTGGTAGGAAAAAGAAAGGTGAAAATGGGTAGCAGCAAATTAGAGACACTTTGCAAATTGATAAAACAAAAGCCAGCCAATTCTATTTTGGAGTATAAAGCTAAAACAGACAATATGTTCTGGAACAGAAAAATTATGTATCCAGAAATAGATATGAATTAGAGGGTGGCTTGACTGACAAACTGAAGATTCCAAAGGGCACAGATCTAATTGAGTGTCTTCCTCTTCATGTGTGTTCCCTCATGCCAGTTCAGTAGGTCACTGGTGCTGATTGGATGGTGAGTCAGAACAAATGAAAGGACACCACTTTCCACTCTGGGTTCTCAGCGTGTAGATTCACTGCCCCTGTATTTCAGCAACAAATGCAGAACTCAGACTAAAAATGACAAGTTTACAACAAAGCAGGATCTGTAGTAGAACACATAACACAAAGTAATGAAATTTCCTTCTTGGAAACCAACTGTTGCCATTGAGGTCAATAAAACATTTTTCCCTATGGAGCATTGTTCATTTGGCTAGATCCACACTTTTGATGTATAAACACAGCTAATATTGACTTTGACCATGTTAACATAGTTTCAGATCTTTTGATTTATCAGTTGTAAATTGTCTGACTTGCTTTAAAAACATTGCATTTTTACAATTACTTATTGGTAATTTATTAGAAAAAAGAAACTTATCAAATGCTTGCCATTAAAGCAGACACAGAAGGAATATAATTTAAACTTGTATTTGAAGGCAGTCTTCCATCTGTGGCACTTCTCAAGTCAGATTCTACTTTGCACTAAAGCACTTTTCTTTGCTGGAAAGTTTGGAAGTTTATAACTGACTTTTAGAAGATTTTTTTACAGGATGTTTTGTGAAGAGCCCCAACCAAAAGTCGGCTGCTCTCTGGCAAAGATGGACGGTCTTTTCCTCTGCAGAGCAGTTAGAATGTGTTAGTTCTTTTAGGCCACATCTTATAGACCAATTAAATGTGAGCTCCTGTGGGTTAAGAGCATTTTCTTTTGATACAGCGTTTTATAATGGTCCTAAAATAAACAAACTTATTTTTCTCTGATTATAAAAATAAGTTATACCTCTATAAAATTTGTGTGACAGAAGCTATGAAAATGCTTCACACTCCTGCACTCAGAAATAATCACAATTATTGCTTTGCTATGTATTCCTTCAACATATTGTTTTTTTAAACATATATGTGTATTTTCTTTATTTTATCTCTTTTTCAACCCTCAATTTCTTTCCATTTAACTATATATCTTGTTCATCTTTCCATGTCTATGTATTAATATATACATCTGGTACACACACACACACATCTGGTTCCTTCATCTTTCCATATATACACACATCTGATACCTTATTCTTTCAAAGGCTGAAGCCATTTCATTGTAAGTGGTTTGTTAATTTTCAGGGCAAACATGGAAGTGTTTGATTTTAGGGTTAAATAGGTGAAAGAATTGGTGGAAATAATGAAGGTTAAATATACTTCCTGAAAGAGTAGTCTATACTGTAATCTCTTCTCACTGTGCTCTGTGCTGCAATCTGGTTTCTGCTAGAATTGCTCATCAAAGTCAATGACTCCTGCTGAATCCAGTGAAACATTTTTCATCTTCTTCCTTGACTCCATGTAGCTATTGGTGCCTTTTATCTGGTGACATTCTCTCTCTCTGTCTCTCCTATTTTTCTTTTTTTGGTTTCTGTGGCACCAACATCCTCTCTTGGTTTTCTTCCTTCCTGGCCTTTCTGCTCTATCCAGCCCCTTCCTATTGGAGTTCCTCAGGGCTGGACCCTGGACCCTCTTCATGCTTGTGCTCTCTCCCTAGGTAGTCTGATCCTTTCCATGATTTTAAGTACCATGTCTATGCTGATCACTCCAAGCTTTTGATCTCTAGTTAGTTGTGCTGGGTACAGGACTCATCTCTAATTGCCTTCTCAACATCTCCCTTTGCGTGCCTCACTTCCCTCTTAAACTTAGCATCAAAACTGGACTCATGATTTTCCTCTCTAAGTTGGCCATATCCAGTCCTCTCCATCCTGGTAAATGGTTTCCTTGTCCTCTAGTCACTAAAGCAAAAACCTGGTAGTTGTCCTTGACTCCTCTTTTCAAAATGTCTTGGACCTGTCTGCTTGTCTTTTCCTTTGTCAACCCCATTTTGGTCCAAGCCTCCATCATCTTTCTCTTGGACTACTGTGTAGCACCCTACTTGTTCTGTATATGCCACTGCAATTCTATCTTATTCTAAACGTAGTACTCAGAGTTAAAGCACAGATCACGTCATTGAGCTGTTAAAAATCCATCAGAAGCTTCCAATATCATCAAAAATACAGTCCATCTCCTTACTATGGCATGCCAGATGTTGAGTTATCTGGCCCTTGTTTTCATCTTCATCCTTGTCTCACAGCACTCTCTCTTGCTCACTCTGCTTTTGGTGAAAAGCAATCCCTAAAGCGCCTTTCATTCCGAGGGCCTTTGCAACCTTTCATTTACTTACTCATTCACACAATCATCCATTCATTCAACAATTATTCATTAAGTCACAAATAAGAATGCCAACCACTGAGATGAATTTGTCCGTGAAGACTGCACAAATGTTCTTCCAGCATGTCACTTACACTCATGTTTTGAAGACAGGACCTTGGCTCCATCAGCTTTGCATATCAGCCAAGACAAAATTTCCCTGGAGGTTGTTGCTGAATAGCTGGAGAGACCAGGCAACAGCCAACTCACTCATTTTGCTTCAGGCAGTTTCAAATGATCATATTTTTGATATTATTTCATTCTTCCACCAAAGAAAGTTTCAGAACTGGAGCATAGGTACTCAGAGTGTGACCTAGGTCACACATCCATAATTCACATTAAAATGGTCATTAATTATTTTTTTCTGTGCTGTATCTGGCAAGCATACATACTAATTTGAGTTTAGAAGTGTTGGTGCTATTTCTATCTCTCTCTCCTCAAAGATCTTAATCTCTAGTATGAAATCACAGATGGCTATCCCTGAACACTCTAATAACTGCAGTCACATTGGGGTACCACTTCAGGGGCAAAGTAGCCCTGGACTTTGTGTCATGCCATCACCAGTGTGAATATGGATCTTAATGAAATGTAAACACATTGCATGCTGTTGAACAGGAAAAATAGCTCCAGGCCTGCTCTGGTCTGTGTTAATTGCGATGCTTTTCTGTGTGAATGAGAGAAGGGAGTTATGTCTTTTTGTTTATTCTATCTCTATTCCCACAAGGAAACCAGGAGCTGCTTTCACACTTCCGACATTCATGTTCCATTTTGCATTGACTCATGGAAAAAAATCTGAGAAGCATTTCCCGAATCCTGACATTAATGAAACGTATCCATTTCCAGCTCTTCTGAAGTTCAAATGATGTTATTTGATTGTGGCAGGATGACGTATTGAGATAGTGATTGTGTTTTGGTTCTTCCTTGATTTTGTGCTCATCATTTCCTTCCAGGTAGCTGGGCTCTTACGCTCATTTGCCATCGAGGAGGGTTTGTTGATGGTTGAAAAAAATTAAACAATTTGTCTTCCTGGATTTTTTCCCCTTGGAAGCCTGAATTCTTTGTGGGGGATTATGCTGGTCAGGAATTAGGGGAGAGAGGAAAGGAAGATGTATTAAGCGCAGATGTCTGCTCTCAGCTGCACCCAGTATGGGTGGCCAGACCTCAGGGAAAAGGGTGACATGGAGCAGCAGGGAAGCTGACATAGGACAAGAATTCTCAGCCTCCCACAAAGTGGGAGTGCCCCAATTAAAACTGGGAAGCAGAGAGCTGCCATACTTCAAGGGAGATGGGCGTGGAACATGCCATCTCAGTGGTAACTGCTGTGGACCTAACATGAGAGGGGTCTCCTCCAATGTGCTCTTCTTTTCATCACAAAACCTCGAGACCTCTCCATGACCCCAAGAGTGAGAGTGTGTAGCAAGCTCCAGTAATGACTGAAGTTGGCTCTTCTGCTAATAGGGTCAGAAGGCGTTCTCAGTTTACATAAATTCATTGTAAGACAAGAAAAAAATTGGTCTATTATTTCGTACTTAAGATTGTGATATGAGCCATAACTACATTGCGAGAAAAACTGCTTTAGCCCAAACTGTGATGTCAAGAGGTAACCTCTCTCCACATCACTTTTCTGTGCTTCACTTAGCATAGATATATCATAATAGCTCATGTTATTAGTTTTGCATTTTTAAGAACTTTGCCTTGGAGTGGAGATGCAACTTCTATTTATCTTCTTGACTCTGTGCTTCACAATCTCCAACTTAAAGTCATCACACTAGAAAAGCAGATGGACCTGGGTCTAAAGGACAGGTCAAAAACCATATGGAAAATGACACTATTTTACAATGAACTTTGGCAGAGTATAAGAATATAAATACAATAATTACACATTCAAACCTCATCGGCTGCTGAGGTAGCATCTAAAAATGTCCAACAATTGGCTCCCCAGCAGGTGCACTCCAAATATAATGATGTTCTTGAAGCTTTTCTTTACAGAATCATTTCTCAAATGTGTACAAATTGCTTTGTGCCAGCATGGAGAGCTCTTTTAGCATCTCAACTCAGATTTCAAAGGAAGACTCATTAATTAGGACTTTTTCAGACAAATTCCCTTGCTGACAGGGAAAACTGCTGACACATTACTCAGATGTTACTAAAGTTCAAACCTTTGTGTGTGTTTGTGTATGTGTGATTTTTTTGATGATATTCTTGAAGCCAAAATTTTTGTTTCCAAGTCTATTATGTTTCACTTTTGTTCATATTATGTCTTGTGTCTCCAACAAGGTTAAAAAAAGTCTTAAGGATGGGATAATATCATTGTGTATGTTCCCTCCTTCCCTCCCTTCCCTTTCCTTCCCTTCCCTTCCTTCCCTTCTTTCCTTCCTTCCCTCCCTTCCTTCTTTCCTCCCTCCCTCCTTCCTTCCTTCCTTCCTTCCTTCCTTCTCCTTTCTTTGTCCCTGTATCTCCCCAACTAACTATGCCCACAGTTTTTAGCATATCACAGCATAGAACAGGCACTAATGTCATTTTCGCTGCAGTGTATAACCTTGAGAGAGGGAATTGTTTATCTTGTTCACCATTATATTCTCAGCATCCAGTGCCTGAACCATAGTAGGTACTCAATGAAGTTTCAGAATAAATACATAAATAAATCAACTTCATTAGTCAGTTGACCAATTCAGTGATTATCATCAATAGTATTTAAAAGACTCACTAAAGCTCTAGAAGCCCTGGAGAAACCCCAAAGCAGTGAATGCTGGATATATAAATGGCTAGTTCTATTTTGCAGTGAAGACAGATTTCTGTCTTAGTCGAACAACTAAATTAAGGCACTTGGATATGACTGCTACTTGTACAGAACATTCCTAGAGAGAGCCAGAAGCAGCATCATATAGGAAATTACCAACATTGGAAAACTCTTTTTACTCTGATTTCCTTTTAGAATACAGCATTGAATGTACCTATGCTGCCACTCTTCATTATGCCCCTCTCTTGGCAATGAGCTTGCAGTGCTGGTTTCCATGTTTCCTTGGGCATACAGATCTGGGTAAACCTGTGCCTGTTCTTAATGTAGGTGAAACTTATTGTCAAAATGAGCTGCCTTTTAAGAACCAAATGGGGTTGTCTTCTAACAGCATCACTTTTGTGTCAAATTAATATATTTCTGTTTATTTTCCTGAGATCAACTGGGTTTCTAACAAAAGTTAGTTGGGCTAATATTTCAAACTATTTTAAAACGTATGGTGAACTCAGTGAGACTCTGTCATGAACCATCTCCAATGTGTATTTTAAAGGCCATTCAGCTTCTGTTTATGTTTAGTTTATCAGGAGTGTTTTTTTTTTTTTTTTTTTTTTGAGGTCTGTTGCTCAGGCTGGAATGCAGCGGTGTGATCACAGCCACTATGCTTAACTAATTAAAAAGTTAGCAAGTCTAGTAGGGATAAGGTATATACAAAGAATGGAATAAAGGTTTAAAAGGCACTGACAGAAAAAGAGAAGCTGAAAAAGGTAAGACTGTCTCCAAATCCAGGAATAAGGAAAAGGGAAGAAGAGAAGAGGACAAAAAAGGATGAAAACAGGCAGGGAAAATAGCATGATCTGAGGCATATTTACAGAAAATAAGGGCTTTGGCTGAAATGCAAAGTATGTAAGAGTCATGAGAAATAAATTTTCAAGGATTGCTTTGGGCCAGATCTTAAACAGCCCAGATTTTGAAAAGTAAAGATTTCCAAAAAATTTTATTTATTTATTTATTTTGTAGTAATGGGGTCTTCCTATGTTGCTCAGGCTGGCTTTGAACTCCTGGGCTCAAGTGATCCTCCTGCCTTGGCCTCCCAAAGTGCTGGGATTACAGATGTGAACCACTGCACGTGGCCTAGTTCATCTGAGTTTTGAGAGGCTTTTTATAATCAATTTTCTTCAGTCATTAAAGCATTTTTATATACAGTAATATTTACATATTTATTTACCTAAAAACAGTGTTTTCTAGAAGTAAAAAAAAACGAAACAAAGAGTAGTCTGGACAAAATATCCTCTCAGGATCTCACGGGGTAAACAGCATGTCTGTCAAGTAAACTTGATTACAATTTATTACTTTGCATTGGGCCCATTGCTTTTATTTTATTTTATTTATTTATCTTTCTCTAGTTTTATTATGGTAAAATTGACAAAAATTGTATATATTTATGGTATATGATGTGATGTTTAGATATCTGTATATACTGTGAAATAATTAAATTAAGAAAATTAACATATTAATCATCTCTTACCTCACGTACTTATCTTTTTTTGTGGTGAGAACATTTTTAAGATCTACTCTCAGAAATTTTCAAGTACCCAGTACATTGTTATTAATTGTGGTCACCATGCTGTATGGTACATCTGCACGATTTATTTCTTTTGTCTAACTGAAACTTTGTACTCTTTGGCCAACATTTCCCCATTTTCTCCCACTCCTTCCCCATTGTTTTTTTATTAACATAGATAAGATGTGGTTAGGAACAGACAAGGTTAAGCTCCTCGAGATTGAATTCCTTAGCCATAGCCTATAGAATGATGCCCAAATTCCTTACTTTTCAAAAATCTGGGCTCTTTAAGATCTGGCCCAAACCTATCTTTGGAAATTTATTTCTCATGATTCTTACATATTTTACATTTAGCCAAGGCCCTTATTTTCAGGAAATATGCCTCAGATCATGCTATTTCCCCTGCCTGTTTTCATTCTTTTTTGTCCTCTTCTCTCCTTTCTTTTTCCTTATTCCTGGATTTGGAGACAGTCTTACTTTTTCCAGCTTTTCTTTTTCTGTCAGTGCCTTTTAAACTTTTATTTCATTCTTTGCATATACCTTATCTCTACTAGACTGTTCTGAGACTCTTCAAGGCAGGGTGCCTGTCTGGTTCTTACCTATGTATCCCAGAATCCAGCATAGCATCCACTACTAGTAGGTCCTCAATTGATGTTTGTAAATAGATTAAGTTTTTAAACAGTTAGAATTATGTTATGTGGAAGAAGCATTCAGGGAGCTGGCTGAGCCTGAGGAACCTGACTGGAAACAATAGTACAAATTCATATACTCACAATATCCAAATCCTGAACTACAACCAGCTCTGAGAAATAGTGAGATTGTTTCATCATGGACCAGTTCACCTTTTGCATGAGATTTTTTATTTTATTTATTTTTATTTTTTGAGATAGAGTTTTGCTCTATTTCCCAGGTTGGAGTGCAGTGGTGCGACCTCGGCTCACTGCAGTCTCCATCACCTGGGTTCAAGCAATTCTCATGCCTCAGCCTCCAGAGTAGCTGGGATTATAGGTGTGTCACCATGCCCGGCTAATTTTTGTATTTTTAGTAGAGACGGAGTTTCACCATGTTGGCTAGGCCAGTCTTGAACTCCTGGCCTCAAGTGATCCACTTGCCTCAGCCTCCCAAAGTTCTGGGATTACAGGCGTGAGCCACTGCACCCAGCCTGCATGAGATATTTTATATAGAGTGTGGTGTCAGAAAGACCTGAGTTAACCTCCTAGCCTTGTGAAAGTTACTGAAATCTCAGTCATCTAATGTGTAAAATGGGAAAATAGTAGTTTCTGCCTAATGGAGAGTTGTGAGGACTCAACGAATACATAAGAACATTCAGGGTCGCTGCCATGTTAAACTCTCAGTAAGTGCTAATTAGTCAAAACTTGGAATAATAGTTCAGTCTGACCGGTCTCTGGGGCCTCCACATTAGAGTCTGAGCTTTGACTAGGCGCTTCCTGGATGAAACCTAGAGCTTTGTGGGCTACTTTTACTTTGCGTCAGATTGCTGTCAATCTGATGACATTACCTTTCATCCCTTCTTGAGGATCAGCACCCTAAGAAATGACCGTGGTCTTCTTCAACAAGCATGCTATCTCTCTAGCCTGGGACCTTTGTCTGATGAGAAAATGGGACTCTGACCTTGAGCCACTCCACCATGCTTGTCCTCCCAACCCTGCTCAGAAGAACTTAGGGGACACAGGGAGCTCTTCTTAACAAAGGACCACACCCTGCCTCTCTCTCACGGGTGCTATACCGTGCAGATGGTGTTCACTTTCAAGAGGCACTGTTACACTTTCACAAGAAGCAACTGTAAGATCTGACGTGTGATTCATATGGGCAAATATGTCTTATTTTATATATTATTTCCTGTTTTGTAATGGTGTTTGTTATGCTAAGTAAATGCACTTTATTACAATTTATATATAATTTAGGTAAGTAATATAATTTTAAAATTATTATTTATCCTTATATTTGTGTGACATAGGTAAGTATTCCACTCATTTTGAAAAGATGAAACAGATTTATTGTTGTGAGGTAACTTTTTGTGTGAGAAAAACTTCATATGAAAGGATTACCACTGTGAGTCTTCTCAGTTGAAGGACCGTACAGTTACACAAATCCCCAAGCCAACTTTCATTTTGATAAACTAGGCCTGGAACATGGACAAGAAGCTGTTACTACTGCAGTATGGAAACAAGAAACAATTCTAACTTTAAGTGACATTCACCTCTTATACACTTAACATTTTCATAACAATTTCTCCAAATTCTACAGAAATGTGAATGTTCTGAATGAGTCATGCTGTACTCAAGGGAATTACGTTATCCTTAGTTCTATGCGCTATTGAACCCAAGCATTTGATTTATTTCCTGTCATCTGTTTTGCAGACTGCATATTGGAGGATATAAGGGAGTGAGTGAATTTTCATAACACCCTAGAATTGGAAGGAACATTAGGGATCATCCCCAGTATAAGACCCCACAATACTATTCCTGCAAGATGGACCCGAATATGCATTTTCACATATTCAGTGATGAACTAACTCCTTTGGCCTATTCAGTTTTTAAACAGTTTGAATTGTTAGAAGTTTATTTTACTTCTTTTCTTTCTATCCCCTTTTCTCGTTTTCTTTCTCCTTTGTTGTAAGTGAAAAATCTGATTTATTTACACTTTCACCCACTGGTCCTCCAAAGCTGTTCAGAATGATCCAGATCTTTCTTCTACACATTAGCTCCTTTTGTTATTGATACTAACTCTCATACTAGCTTAAGCGTCTCTGGTGTTAGGGATAAACATCCCAATTTCATCACCCATTCATCAACAACAGGTTTCTTGGCCCTTCACGCTCCTGGGAACACTTCTCTGATGAGCTTTAGTTTATCAATGTTACTCTCAATACTTGGAATCCAGCCTGGAAAGAAGGGTCTGGATGTGGTCTGACCAGTGGTCTGGACAATGACCTATGCCTTCCAAGTCCTCCTGAACACTATACGTCTATTAACTCTTTTTTTTTTTTTTTTTTTTTGAGACGGAGTCTTGCTCTGTCACCCAGGCTGGAGTGCAGTGGTGTGATCTCGGCTCACTGCAAGCTCCGCCTCACCATTCTCCTGCCTCTGCCTCCTGAGTAGCTGGGACTACAGGCACCTGACACCACGCCCGGCTAATGTTTGTATTTTTAATAGAGACGGGGTTTCACCATGTTAGCCAGGATGGTCTCGATCTCCTGACCTAGTCATCCACCCACCACAGCCTCCCAAAGTGCTGTGATTACAGGTGTGAGCCACTGCGCCTGGCTGTCTATTAACCCTTAATAGAATTAAACACTATACTTCTACCAAATTTACATTTGCATCACTTGTATCATATTGATTCACACTGTGATGGCATATAAAATCCAGGGGTCTTCTTCTTTAAAAAGGAACCTGTTTCTCATAACAGAAATAGAATATTGTTGTTGTAGAAACTCTATAAAAGATAGATTAAAAAATAGAAAAAATCACTTAGGTAAATCCTTCATACTTTAAAAATGTATATACCTATATATACATATATTTGTTTGTATGTTTTATGAAAGTGAACAATACCAGACATACTACTTTGCAATCTGATTTTTCAACATTTTTATATCATAAAATATTTTTCCATGCCAGTAGTTATGAAATAACTTTATTATACTTAATCTCTTTATAGTATTCCATTGAGTGGATGTACCATAGTTTATTTAACCATTTCTGTATTGACAGTTATTTAAATTGTTAAACATTTCTTTTTCTATAATAAATGCTGTGATGAATATGCTTGTATATACACATTTGCATACTTATTTAACAAATTCCTGGCAGGAACTTATGTCAGAATATGCACAGCTCCAGATTGGATAAATCAGAATATGTGCAGCTCCAGAAAGTGTTGACTAATTTACACTTCCTCTAACAGCACATGAGATCATCTGTATTAAGAGCCTTTTAAACACAAACAGCTTTTAAGCCAGGCCTCTTCCATCTGCAGTTGTGTACTTGATGTTTTACACTTGGGTCTAGAATGATCAATTTATTTATATAATATTGCATGCTTTTTGTTTTAGCTTGTCTTTCCAGCCTATTCATGTCTTTCTGAATGATTTTTTGGTATTATTCTCAGGTATTTCATCCTATTTTTGGTCATGCACAAATTTACCATGCATGCCCTTTCTGTCTTTAAAAATGTCTCTAGGACAATGGCAAGAACTTAGTGACTATCTTACTGTAGTTCTCCATAAACGTAGCCAACTCAAGGATTTGTGTGTAGATGTTTATCTGGAAGATGATCCCAGAAAGCAGGAGTGCGGAGGTGGGGAGAGAGAGGCAGGGAAGGAAACACAGCCATTTGAGGCTCTTATAGGCATTGGGGCTCCATTCTAGAGAGACCTCCTGAGAGGTACACCGAATGCCTCCCGGAATTGTTCAGAAGGATGGATGTGTGTTGCATATATCCACTGGTATCCATCTCTAGTTGGTTATGTGTCTTCCCTGGGGGCATTGACATCTCTGCCCTTTCAGGGTGTGCTTGTGAATAGGGCCAGTGGGCTCTCTCTGCTTCAGAGAAGTCCCCGAGAAAGAAAATGAAGGACGCAATATGCATCCCCAGCTTGGGGTAGAATGCTGTCACAGCAAAAATGAGCTTGCCCAGAATATCTCCCATAGCTGTGGCCAAGACCAGAGATGGGCTGAAGGATGCTACTATTGTGGTGCACTACAAAAGTCCTCTATCTAGGTAGACATTCGTCCAATAGTTAAAAATTTAATTGGTGTGTATTTCTCCATGTTTTCTATCAGGATTTTATAAAAGATTTTGACAAGTTCATTGTGGAAATCAGACCAACAGCTGATAATCTCTGCTGCACCATCAGTTTAGTAGCCATTGAAAATAGAGAAAGATGAGGTTTAAATGACTTATTCTCAGTGAACTCAGGCAGATTCCTAAGCACAGTGTCTTTTCTTTTTTATAACGAGCTGTTTATTTAATGTGTTTTATAATTTTGCCAGAGATTGGTGTTCATGGTCCAAAAATTTGCAACAATGTTCGCCCACCTCTTCTGTTCCTTGAAGCCTTTACTGTGAACCTTCCGAGATTCCTGATGGTGGTTTGTGATCATAACTGAAAATGTGTTCAGTAGCCTGGGACCTAATTTGTCTGAACCTGAACTTTGAGTTATTTTGGTTTAACCAGCTTCTTTCTCATTGCGGGTTCTTGTTTCCCTCTTTGCTTCTGAAGTCTCTGATCCTCACAGCAGGCCCACCTGACTTTTCCTTACAGGGAAGGTAATATTATGCTGACTCTAGCACCATGTCCTGCAGCATTTAAGGTGATTCGGAGATGCAACGTGAAGTCAGATTTGATGATAGACTTGCTCTGACTGGGTACCTGAGGGTCTCATTTCCTGTCTCCAGTCTCATTTCCTTGCACTTGATTTCCTGCTTTAATAACTGGTCTAGGCCAGGTGCAGTGGCTCATGCCTGTAATCCTAGCACTTTGGGAGGCCAAGGTGAGTGGATCACCTGAGGTCAGGAGTTTGAGAGCAGGTTGGCCAACATGGTGAAACCCTGTCTCTATTAAAAATACAAAAAACTTAGCTGGGTGTGGTGGTGGTTCACATCAAGAAGATAACATCATCTGCAGAAACCCAGAAGGCTAGAACATGGTATTGAAGACAGGTTAATCCCAGCTACTCAGGAGGTGAGGCAGGAGAATTGCTTGAACCCAGGAGGCGGAGGTTGCAGTGAGTCGAAATTGTGCCATTGCACTCCAGCCTGGGGGACAAGAGCAAAACTCCGTCTCAAAAAACAAAACAAAACAAAAAAACAAGCAAACAAAAAACTGGTCTAGTACCTTTACCGATCAATTATTTGGGCTCTATTTTCTTTTTGTAATTTTCTCCAAGTGTTGGAGCTCTGCTTCTCAAACTCAACTCCAGTAGTGTAGGGGCCTGGATATCTGCTGTCAGATCACCCCAAGGCTGGACTGCCCGCTTGATTTACTCTCCCTATATCCTTACTTTATATATTTACTATTGCTAGATGTCATCTGCTTGTCTTCATGATGTTAAGATATGGTAAAGCGAATGAGGAAGCATTCATTTCATGACAGAAATGTTGGATGCATCAGGATAAGAGAGGAAAATATCATTGGAGAGTTTCACCATTTGAGCTTGTGTTTGAGTTCATGTTACTGAAAGGTTGCATGTTGGTTAACCATTAAAAAATTGACCAGCATGAGGCTCCTGATTGATTCTGATGATCACCGGGGTGGTTGGGAGCCAAGTGTACGACAGGAACTTGGAAACTTGGAAGTGATGGCAACTTGCTTGACAGGTACATTGTTGCTGGAGTGTGTGGGGGTGTGTGTGTGAGTGTATGTGTGTGCATGTCTGTGTGCACACATGCATGCCCGTGGAAATAGCCGCATACCCAACTGAGCATATGCAACTGAGAGAAGGTTATGTACCAGGATTTATGGGAGGATAGGAAGAAAAACTTGGTAATGCCATGTGAGGAGCATGGATAAAAACCACTTTGAGGGGATTCTTTTAGGTGTAGGTAAGGTGTAGGATATAGTTTGTGCAACTGGGTTCCTTAACCTTATATTTATCCCTATAAATGTAGACTATAGGAAAAAAGAGCCTTTTTGAGATGCTAATGTCTCTGCTCATTCGTTATGTTGTTTCCATGGCAGTGGAAGCCACACCCTCTGGAGACCTGCCACTCCTCATTGGGTCTCCTGGGTGCCATTCCCTAGCCTGCCTAGCTGGAATTCCTTCTGCAACCTGGTAACCTGTCTTCAATATCATGTGCTGGCTTCCTGGGTTTCTGCAGATGACCTTATCTTCTTGATGTGAAGTTTTACTCCTATGTCCTTTAAAAATTAGATTTACGCCTTTTGGAATAAGAATTATCTTTCTGTTGTCATATTCCAGAAATTAATATGATGTCTGTATCATAGATTTTTCTGGGATATCCTTAATAACTTGAGAAAGGAATGATTAAGTATGATCTATTTTAAAAAACCTTTGTAAACATTTTATATCAATTGATTAAAAAATTAGGAGAAATTCTTTGTTAGGCTTTTCAATAGGTGATCATTTTGTCAGGCTAGGTAAAGCACAAATCGGATCCTGCCATTCTTTAGTTTGACACCCCTCAGTTGCATCCCGTCAACCTAAGAATATAGTGCACACTGCTCAGTGCTCTCTTCAGTCCTTTATCCCATCAAGCCCTGCCTTGTTCTTTATGCTCAGTCCCTCCACCCTCCCTTTACCTCATACATGTACTTGTCATTCCTCCTTCTGTACCTCTGCTCCTTTCTTCTGTACCTTTACTCCTTTCTTCTGTCTGGATGTTCTGCTCCCCTTTCTTCATCTGCTGACTACTAGTTAACCTTCAAGATTGGGTTTAGGCATCACCTCCTCCAGGGGGGCTTCCCTGATTTTCCCCTTACTCCAGGCCAAATGGGCCAAATGGACCAAATGAACCAGGGCATCTAGTGAGACTGAATGGAGCACATATTTCTTTGGGTTGGCTTGGCTGCATGGTCTTCCTCTTTCCTCTATGGTAATGAAATCATGGTAAGAAAAGCCCCAAGTAAGTAAAGGAAATAGTAATTAGAGGAGCAGCATCCCACAGTTTAGCTAGCTCCATCCATAGGTACTGTCAGGGAAAGAATTTCAGAGAGGTTTGAGCAGCACACAACACAAATGCAATCATGAGGGAAAGAATATTGATTTTGTGTATAAAAAGGGTAAAACAATCCTTCCAGGCTCAGCTGTGGTCAGTGTAGGCAATCAACTGAATACATGTGTGTCCCCATTGCCTCACATGCCCTGCCTAATGCTACTGTGGCCTTGTGGGAAATCTGGAGGGAGAGTGTAGAGGGTGAGAAAGGCCACTGAGGCTGGCTGGGATGTATGACAGACTGGGGGATCCTAGAGGGCAAGCTCAGAATAGAATGGGAAACCACCTCATATTGGTTTCCAATATCCCTTTGTAAATATGTCACTATCACTCCCCACTACAGCCACTCTTTGTTGCAAATCCTTGCTTGGACTCTGCCATGGTCCTGGATCCCTTCTCTCCCCCATGCCAATTTCCTCTCCTGCTATCTTTAAATTCTGGGCACTTCACACCCTCTCATTCTTTTGAGGTTGCCAGTGAAAAGCACAAAATTCCTTAATCTGTATCCCAGAGTAGAGTCCTATTTTTGCATAATCAGAAAAGATTATTAATTTTTTTTTCACACAAAAGAGTTGATTTTACTGTTAACTTATGCAGGTACTTCAGAAACAATTGTACTAACTGAATTTTAAAAGCAAATTCTGTTTCCTTGGCCTACTAGAGTGTTTCTAGGGGTGGCAGCTGGGTGTAGGGAAAAACTCAAGCGGACTCTGTGGTATTGAAAGAACTTTGGTCTCTAAGTCAGAAGACATTGGTTTAAATGTTCATCCAATGGTTTGTAGCTGTGTGATTGTGCCCTTAATTGTTATATGCGTTAGTTTTCTTGTACTGGTTATACAATGGGGACCATAATAACTGTTACTATCATGAATAAAGAAGATAATGCATGTTAAGGTGACTACTAGGACAGGGACTGGCTCAGACTAGGTGCTCAAAACTGTAATTTTTTTTTTTAAGATGCTTCTAATTTCTGTGGTATTATAGTCATTATTGTGGTAATGGTCTTATTTATCTTTTTTATCCTTTGGGTTTTATAGTCCCATACTCCAGCCAACACTTAGCATTTTCCAGATTTCTGAATGTTGGCAGTCTAATTGTAAAGTTACATTTCATTGTTGTTTCAATTTTTATTTCACTGATAACTTACGGATTTGAGTGTCTGTTCATAAGGATGTTAGTCCTCTGGGGTTTCCTTCACTGTAAATTGCATTTTTCGTCCTTTACCTATTTTTCCTTTGAGATTGCTGTCTTTTTATTTTGGATTTCGGAATTTCTTAGACATTCTAGGTATTACTCTAAAATGGGTAAAGTGCATACTGATGCTGTCTAACTAAGCTCCTCTCTACCCCGAATACAAGAAACCCTCATACTGAGGCAGGAATATCATCGCCCCTATTCAGCCTGAAGAAGTTACAGAAGATGGATCTTCATCTTCCTACAACCCTTAGGATTAAGGGTTCTCTTATAAAAGGGAGGGGAGAAATGTCAAAGGCATTTGAACCAGAGTGCCTCCATCTTAAATAGGGGCTGGGTAAAATAAGGCTGAGACCTACTGGGCTGCATTACCAGGAAGTTGGACGTTCTAAGGCACAGGATGAGATAGGCGGTCAGCACGAGATACAGGTCATGAAGACCTTGCTGATAAAACAGTTTATGGCAAATAATCGGGCTAAAACCCTCCAAAACCAAGATGACAATGAGAGTGACCTTTGGTGGTCCTGACTGCTACACTCCCACCAGCGCCATGACAGTTTACAAATGCCATGGTAACATCAGGAAGTTACCCTATATGGTCTAAAAAGGGAGAGAAACCTTTAGCTCTGGGAATTGCCCACCCCTTTCCTGGAAAACTTATGAATAATCCACCCCTTATTTGGCATCTAATCAAGAAATAACCATAAAAATGGGCAACCAGCAGCCTATGGAGTAGCCATTCTTTTATCCCTTCACTTTCTTAATAAACTTGCTTTCACTTAAAAAAAAAAAAAATGGGTAAAGCATTATAAATATCTTCTCCTTCTCTGTCAGTGCTCTGTTAATTTTGTCCGTAATGTCCTTTGTGGAACTGAAACCTCAGCTTTGATGAAACCTCATTAGTCAATGTTTTGCCTTTTGGTTTGCGCTTTTGTATTTTGTTTAAGAAGTAGTTCTCATCCTTAGGTCACATAGACATTCTACAGTTTCTTCTACTAGCTTTGCAGCTTTGGCTTTTGCATTTAGGTAATGGGTCTTAGAGTCCACGTCAGGCTTTGCATGTGGTACTGGGACAGGGCTCCAGTTTTACTGTCTTCCTTATCATCTTCTTTGTATTTCTAGAATGTAACTGGCACACAGTAGTGTTCAGCAGCCAATTGAGTGAAAGAGTTGAGATTTCCTCAGAGTTAGGGAAAGTAATTGTGTGTGTATGTAAATCCTGTGAAGGATATTTCCATTTGAAAATAAATGTGTGTGTATGTAAATCCTGTGAAGGATATTTCCAAGGGGAAGCATGGTTAGAACTGGAGGGCAGAATCCCTCCTCCCCTCCCCAGTGCAAACATTGATTTAGGGGCCATGGGTGAGGGGTTGGTATTGGGAGGATAGATTAAAGAAAATACTTATCTATTGATTGAAAATTACTCAAATATTCCCTTTTCTATTCAGTTTTATGTGAATCAGGATGCAACAAAGTCAAGGGCAATATTAAAAATATCTAACAGCTGGCACTGAATAGGCACTCACTAATCAGGATGAATGCTTTAAGTGTGTAATACTGGTGTGATTCGCTGAATATTAATTGTGGAAACTATGTAGTTGCTAGTTATTATTAAATGATATATATATATAAAAATAAATGCTTTATGAACTAAAGACTTATACAAATGCTAGGCACTACTGCTATTAGCTCTACTTGGCCACATAGAAATACAATTTAAAAATTCCCTCTTTTTTCTATATAATATTGATCTGGTTGCTATAATACAATCTATGAACCAGTAGATGAAATAAGTCAATTAATTACAAAAATTTCCTTTGATTTTCTTGAAAAATTCTCTGCCTCTCAGTGCAACCTGAAATCAGAGGGTTAAGCGACTTCAAAGGATGTTACCTGTTATTTGACCTATGACCCTGTTGAAGTTTTATTTTAGAAAAGTTTGAGGGTAACTTTATAGTTCTTCAGTTGTAGAAAAACATTCCAGTAGGTGGCGCTCTTTCTCAATGTTTGCTCAGTTTTTACCATAGTAGGGACTCATTTCTTTTTCACCTTTCTTTTCTGCAATGGCTTAGTCATAACAGCACAGATACTTACAGCAGCATCTGAAATTAGCATCAAATATAGGCTATATATTTCTATAAAATGAGTTTTTCCCCCAAGTTGTTTAATGGAATAGCCATGGTTAATTTCCTTTTGAGACCCGATCAAACACCATAGGATTTTTTTTTTCTCCCTTTGATTATGTGCATCAAAGATCCAAAAATACCTACCTTTTACTGTGAAGCTATGTCTAGGTCCAAGATCAAATAGTGCATGTTTTTATTCTCAATTCTAGTTATGCATACTAATGACTTAGCTCTGGTATGGTCTGTGTTGCTGTACACCTCCTACATATTAATAATTTTAAGTGTGGGGTTTAGAAGCTGCAAGAGTATATGATAATAAATATAAGCATAACAAAAGGGTTCATTCTGGTCTGGGTAATTCATTTAGTACCATCTCTACAAGCCTCTCTACCAATCTGGAATTATACGTAGGTAACAGAATTAAAAGGAAGAAGTGTCTAGAGATGGTCACTTTAGAGGCAATATACGGAACTGTAAAATGGACATCTGTGAAATAATGAGCAATTCCAGAACTTAGCAGGACTTAAGTTTTTGCGAAAGCTAGTAATGTATTTAGGAAACGTCATCTGATCTCTTTGGAGAGCAGATCTACTCTTTGGAGTATAGTTTTTTTTTTTTTTACTAATTTATTAGTAAACATTAAAAAACTTCAAATCCTACATATGGAAATCTATAGGAAAGTTATCACATTGTTCCTTCAGTGAAACTTTAGTTTTGTCCAGAAATAAAAAATAATTATAGCTGAAGTGTCCAGCAGCTGTGCTCACAAGTGTGAGAGGAGAAAAAAAATACATTTCTTTCTCACTTGTTCTGTTTTATTTCCTCCCTTTGCTGCTGTTTGACTTATAGGCAATACAGAAAGCACATATAAAGAATGGAATATTTTTCTATGATTAGCCCTGAGGCATGGCAAGTGGACAGTAGTAATGCAATATGAGGGTGCGGTGGGCCAGATGTGTCAGACTGTCTGCTAATGCCAAAGAGATGTCTAAAGAAATGAGAGATGGTGAGGGGTAGCTGCTGTTGTAGTTCACTGAAATTTGTAAGTATTAGGCAGGAAGACTGGAGACTGCCCAGATAATTGTGTGGCTGCTCTCCTCTCATCATGCTTCAAGTCTAATTGTAGGAAATGCAAGTAAACTTAATTCAAAAGACACTTACTAAGTATGCAATAAACAATGTTAGGAGAAGGGCAAAGGAATCTGAATAAATATGATTTTGTTTTCATAGAGAAGACATATAATTGGATCATTATAATTGAAAAATATTGTAATAAGTGTTATAATAAAGATGTAAATGAAGGGCAATTTACACATTTCCATGACCCTTGGTTTCTTCATATGCTGTTCTCTATGAATAAGCATCTACTATTGCCCAGCCAGTATGACAGGGACTTTTATCCAATATTTTAAAAATAATTTAATTTAATCACCACAACTTACTATGAGGAGGATATTATTACCCATTGTTTACAGATGAGGTTTGGAGCAGTTAGGAAAGCAATGGCCCATTGATCACGTCTTGTTATGTATAATGTTCTTTTCCAGTGTCACATTCTGGGCCCTAGGGAGTCAGAAGCTTGAGTTAATATACTCAAGATACAGTAGAACCTGCCCAAAGTTTTGAGGTCTCTAATCTCAGTGGAATTATTTAATGTAAAATTGTCCTTTTCCTTTAGTGAATTTATCAGAAGACCCTCAATAAACATATCAGAAGATGTTTTCCTTTTGGATGTTACAAGAATGTCATTGTATTGCTGTGGCAGGGAGAGATGAAAAAATCCATTGGGAATAAATGTCCTCTCCTTTTCTGCTTAGCCTGAAACTACGGCTTCCAGGGACAATCCAGCCCGTGGGAGCTCCCAGCTGAGGAGACTGCCTGCTGATTTGTTGGCACTTGTTCTCAGCGACAGCAGCTCAGAGGCGAGTGGGGGTGGCACTCTGTGATCACAGCTCCTTTTGGAAACCTATGTGGACTCTAACAACAGCTACTCTTCATTGTTTCCCATCTCCTTCAATGGTATATTGGTGTCTTGGTGAGTAGCCTTCATATTTCAGCACCACAGTGGAGGACAGCTCACAGCGCTTTCCTTGTTGTGTTGCTTCAAGAGCGAGTCTCTTAAGGAAAATGGGTTCACCAGGAAAGTGAGCCTGGGAAACTGATCTACTCTGAGGTTTCCTTCTAGCAGCTTTGAATCTCTGAGGCAGGATATAGTTCTTCAGACTTCCTTTGCTCAGACTTAGCTCATATGCTCCTTTTGGGTTACTATAAAGTGCCTATAATTTCCTCTAGGCAATGTCTGAACTAAAATTCCTCTTCATATGCCTCCTCCACAGGTCATGAAATCTGGGAGCAGCTTTGGAAATCTCATATTTCTCCAAACTGGGTACATAGAACTTAGCTTCCTTAGGGTCCTTGGGTTGGGTAAATGTAAGTGGTCACTTTTTGATTCTTGGTGTGTGACTTTTAAGGTGTCTGCTCTCACTGACTTGGAGAACAAGAATAGAAACTGGCTTTCTTCTGGCACAGCTCTGGTTTGTCCTTCTGTCTCTTCTCTCCACCCAACCCCCATCAGCTTAGAGATTGGAAAGAGATGGCATTTTCTTAGGGATTAATCTGAAGCATCCTTGTTAATCCCCCCTCCCCTTCCTTCTTGTGGAAGACCTCCCTTTTTATCTGAATTTCTAGCTGAGGAAATTAATTTTCATGTTATTTTCTTACATAGTATTTGCTAGAGACAACTTAGTAAACATCATATGACTATTTCATGAATTTAACCCTTTTTATGCCAAGAATGATTTAACTCTATAACCATCACAGGTTAAGCAAAATTCACAAAGTGACAATTGGCATTTCCACACAGTGTTACCTGTAGATCTTTATATAATTACACATTGTAAATCTCAAACGAATGACGAGCTGTGAGTTGTGTTGCAGAAGAATAGCATTTTCCCTTAGTCAATTCTATTCAACTTCTACAGACCATTAAAGCTGGAGACCCTTGATGGGGTGGAGGGGGCATCCTTGCAAACACAGTCTCTCAGAGAGCGTCATGAGCTCCAGGCTCTGTGGGCTTCAGAATCTGCTTTCCAAACTTTGGTTTTCAATTCATATCCAAATAAAAGAGGCACGTGCATCTGCCTAAGGCAGAAAATAGATCATGGGAGATTAGGGGTTGTTTACTTGAGTCTTGTTTGTTTGAGAAAAGGTGACCTCAGTGGGTTCAACTATATTCACATATTTGGCCAGTCTTAGAGTGAAGTTCCCTTTTCGGTAAAATAGAATTAGTGCCCCCAGGGAGCTTCAAGACAGAGCCCAATACAGACCTGTCTTCTGATAATAGGGCAGTTTTCCAAGCCACTTATTTTATTAGAAATTAGTGCAAATTTTGGATTCTGCTGCATAGTATATCCTGGATTGTTTTAAAATGAGTGTTTAAGTTATGCAGCTAGGACAATTGACACTTTACATGCCATGTTTATCTTGGAATTTTGCATATACTTTGACACATTAGAGGCACACAAACACAATTTGAGAATGCAATCCTGGGCCAATCCTGAGTTGCATCCCTTGGTCTAAGCCACTGGGAGTTGTTACCCAACTTGCATTGGTACTGTGAGCCACCCCAACTCACCTCCTTACCCCCAACATGGACCATGTGAAAGTAGCACTTGTATGGTTCCTGAGCTTAGTTTTGAATAATTTCCTCTGACCCATCTCCAACTTGACATATTGATTGGCTCTCATTCCTGCTGGCTTTTGCTGGGTTATATGTATTCCTAGTTAGGTCCTTGCTTCTATCTCCCTTCCTGTGGTTACAACTGCTTCCCAAGATTGGTCTTTTTATCGCTTGCCTTTCAGTCTTTCCTTTGCTTACTATTCTTCAGCCACCTGGGTGGCCCATCCTTGCCTCCAGGATGTTCTCTTTCAGCAGGGTTCACTCCCAGTAACTTCCTCTCCAGATTGCCTAATGCCCCATGAGGAGGGTTGAGGGTGGGTCCTCCTCTCTCAACAAGGACGTAGACACAGAGGCAAGAATTATTGTGTAATTGAGTAATGCTTTTTAGCCACAATTTCTTTCAATATGTCCTGGAGCATTGAACTAGACTAACTTTTCTATCATTTTTCCAATTAGAATACTTTTCTCAACCAAACATTAGTCTGTAATAGTTTTAAATTACCATGCATGATTCACAGTGATTTAATAGTCACAAAATTCCTGCCATCTTAATATGCTCTGGAATGGGAGGTTGATTGGGAAGTCATTTCATGAGTGGAAGAGAGCAATTTAAAATTGTTAGAACATTTCACATATCTTAGCTCTTGGTTGGAATGGTTTGGTGCCTGCTTAATATAGAAGAATCTGAAATTGCTGGGGAATGAAATTTCAATCAGGGGCTCTGTATCTGAGGGAAACTGTCCAACAAATAGACCGCGAGCTTTCACATCACTCTATTCCTTTGGGAAATCTTTTTTCTGGGGGGTATTTTGTGCACATTTCCAGCCAACATTTAACTAGACCTACAGTTGCAACAAACTCCGCAGTGATCTACTCTCTCAATTTCATACCTGAGTCCCTCTGTGTTTTCAGGTCTTCAAGAAACAGAAAAGTGTACAATCTACAACAGTTTTGACACGAACAAATTTCATTTCCCAAACTGTGGAATAATTATTTATTTCTCTGAAAATTTGAGCCTTTCTTGTATTATGTTGGGTATCAGCAGTACAGAGTTGTTTACATGGCACCTGGGAATCTAAGTGTGGGTGAATAGGTAAGGTTTTCTTTGGCTTGCTCATGTCAAAACACTTTGATCTTAGTGTTATTTTAAGTTTAACTCCATGGAGTTTAAGATTTCCACTGAGCTCGATACTGAGCAAAAGGTAGATTCTCATGGATTTGAAAACTAGAGGGCTTGTTTCTCTGTGGGGTCTGAGACATGAATCCCTGACTTAAAACAAAGTTGTTTCATTGGCAGTTAATCTCCATCTGGTATATTAGGACATAGCCAGATACCTGGTAGAGGTATTCCTACCTTTGGTAAAATTGCAAAATAGATGAGGGTGCTAGCAAAAGAAACTATCACCAGAGTTGAACAGGCAACCTACAGAATGGGAGAAAATTTTTGCAATCTACTCATCTGACAAAGGTCTAATATCCAGAATTTACAATAAACTTAAACATATTTACAAGAAAAAAGCAAACAACCCCATCAAAAAGTGGGCAAAGGATATGAACAGACACTTCTTAAAAGAAGACATTTACATGGCCAACAAATATATGAAAAAAAGCTCAACATCACTGATCATCAGAGAAATGCAAATCAAAACCACAATGAGATACCATCTCACGCCAGTCGGAATGGCAGTTATTAAAAAGTCAAGAAACAATAGATGCTGGAGAGGCTGTGGAGAAATAGGAACACTTTTATACTGTTGGTGGGAATGTAAATTAGTTCGACCGTTTTGGAAGACAGTGTGGCAATTCCTCAAGGATCTATAACCAGAAATGCCATTTGACCCAGCAATCCCATTACTGGGTATATACTCAAACGAATATAAATCATTCTGCTATAAAGACACATGCACACATACGTTTATTGCAGCACTATTTACAATAGCAAAGACTTGGAACCAACCCAAATGCACATCAATGATAGACTGGATAGAGAAAATGTGGTACACATACACCATGGAATACTATGCAGCCATAAAAAGGAACGAGATCATGTCCTTTGCAGGAACATGGTTGAAGCTGGAAGCCATCATCATCATCAGACTAACACAGGAACAGACAACCAAACACCACATGTTCTCACTCATAAGTAGGAGCTGAACAATGAGAACACGTGGACATAGAGAGGGGAACAACACACACCAGGGCCTGTTGGGGAGTTGGTGGGGTGAGGGGAGGGAACTTACAGGATGAGTCAATAGGTGCAGCGCTTGCACACATCATGGCACACATATACTTATGTAACAAACCTGCACATTATCCCATTTTTTTCCTTCTTATTTTGCTTCCTCTTCATCCTTTTTTTTTGAGACAGAGTCTCGCTCTGTTGCCCAGGCTGGAGTGCAATGGCGTGATCTTGGCTCACTGCAACCTCCGCCTCCAGGGTTCAAGTGATTCTCCTGCCTCAGCCTCCTGAGTAGCTGGGATTACAGGCGTGTGCCACCAGGCCCAGCTAATTTTTGTATTTTTAGTAGAGATGAGATTTCACTATATTGGCCAGGCTGGTCTCGAACTCCTAACCTCAAGTGATCCACCCGCCTCAGCCTCCCAAAGTGCTGGGATTACAGGCATGAGCCAACACACCTGGCCCCCCTTCATTCTTGATGATCCCTTTAACTATTCCTAGTACTCCAAAATAGCCTTCTTATTTTCCAAATACAACCTTTCTATCTTCTCTTCCCTAGGAACAATCATCTCAATGTTTTCTACACTCACTTCTGGGGCTCTGATTCCTCCTAATGTATTGATAAGTACTTAGGAATTAAGCTACAGCCTGTCTCAGCCCACACATTTATTTATTTATATATATTTTAGAGGTGGGTCTCACTCTATCACCCAGGCTGAATGCAGTGCCTATGCACAGGACTGATCAATGTGCACTATGGCCTCCAATGCCTGGGCTCAAGCCATCTTCCTGCCTCAGCCTCTTGAGTAGCTGGGACTATAGGCATGCGCCACCACGCCTGGCTGATTTTTAAATTTTTAATGTGGAGGCAGTGTCTCATTATGTTGCCTAGGCTGGTCTCGAACTCCTGGCCTTAAGTGATCTCCCTGCCTTGACCTCCCAAAGTGTTGGGATTATAGGCGTGAGCCACCGTGTCCAGCCCTACATGTTTTTTCTTTGTTAAAAAACTTTGTAGACAAGGAGTTAGTGCCTACCAGTGACTCTCAGCCTAGACGTGGACAGTCCAGTCGCACAGTAAAGAGCAGGTGGTCTTTTCCTGTGTTTTTGAGGAAGAGCTTTGCCCCCATTTATCCTTCACTGTTGTTGTCAAATAAGGCCAACAGGACCACTAGTATTTCTCCTATGTTTACGGAAGGACAAATCTCAGAGTACATTTTACTTGTAAAAAATGCCATACTAGGACAGCACACATTGTTTATTAACTTGTTTCAAAGGCAATTTAAGAAAGCTCAAGTCTGATTAAATGATACAGAAATGATGTTTCTGGAGAAAAGATCTCAGTTCATTAATTTTTAAAATCTTTGCCCCCTCCATCTTTTAAGCTGTGATGCTTTTTATTATTCTATTATTTATTTATTTTTCCAAAAAGATTTTTTGAAGCCTCTGAATTTTCCTTTTGGGTATGTTTTACTGCTATTACAGTCCCTTGTCGCTATTATTCAAATGTTCAGCATTTAGAAGTACTAAATGTCTTTCCTGAGATTGTAACTTTTATTCCCGATTATCTGATAAACACTAATCAAATATTTATCATGTGATTGTGATTACAATATATAAACCCTCAACTATGTTTATGGTAAAGCAATTCTTCCTAAAAATTAAATAATCTTTTATTTTTGTAACTATTACTGGACAATTGTGAAGTGTTTTATCTTTTGACACACATATACACACACACACACACTCTCACACGTATATATAAGTTTTTTTAGTGATTTCTCATTAAATTCTAGGAAACTATGTCAAGATCTCCCCATTTTAGTGTTGAAGAAGTTTTCAAGTTACTTAAGGCAAATTAGCATTCTTGGATGTCACTGTGAATGAGGAAGGGTGTTTTTAGAACACACAGCCCTGATTACACCTTCTCCCGAGTCACACGCAGAAACTGTCTCCAGTGGTCCTGGAAATGCACTTGCATGGGCACAAGCAGTGGCTATGGTTGAAGCGAAGTGGGATATTGATTTGTCTTGTTTAGGTTCAAATACATTCTGTCAATGAAAAATAATTTAGGGACACATTTGTTCAGATTAGTTACAATACATTTATTTGGTGTTTGAGAAACTACTCTGGGAGATTGAGGAGACTCAGAAGTTCAGAGGATCAGAGAGTGTGATCCAGGAACCACATTGGCTTTATGTGGGAGAAGTAGGCTTCTGGGGGCTCTTGGAGGAAATAAAAGCAAATATATGCACATTTAGGTGATGCTGTGGGGAAAACCAAGGACAGGAGTGGATGTTGAAAAGAAGGCAGATAAGTGAAAGGGAGAGGCACCTTTGCTTGAAAGAAGGGAAGAGAAGTGGAGCTGTGGAAGTGGAGGAGGTGGATGAGGCTTTGAGGCACAGGAAGAACACCATTTATGAGCACTGTGCTAAGTATTGAACATTGACACCATGAGATCCTTACAGCAACCGCATGAGGTGGGTGCAATTCCCCCAGTTTACCTGTGGGGGAACTGCGACACAAAGAGAGGTTAACAACTATTGAGGTCCCACAGCTGGGATGCTTCAGCGTTAAAATTCTGACCCAAGTTTTAAAGTCCCTGTTTTTAGTTCCTGCTTTTATCCATGATCCTGCTGATTCTTGAGATGAAGTCTCCTGGAGAGATTTTCTTTCTCTGGTCACTTTGCTGACCTTTTCTCATGCCTGTTTATTACTGAGATGGTCACACATGGAGACCAGGTCTCCCTACCTATAGACTGTTCCTGGGGCACTTTCCTAGTTTTTTTTCCAGCATGATTCTAATTTCAGCCTACTTGGCCAATGTTGCTTCTCATTTGTATTCCAGGGAGAGAAGTCACCTGGCTGTTGGCACTCCCTACTTGGCAGAGCCACTTAGTGGCTTCTGAAGAGAGCCTCAGGAATATCAGCCATTCTTCCAGAGATGCAGGCAAGGTGGAGTGAGGGGCATGTGTCATCTCATGACTAGCTGTGACTTTCCCTGCAGCTGCTTTCCCGGCCCACTGCTGCTTCCTGCATCAAGCTGGTGCCCTGCAAACCAGCTTGCACCTGCACTTCTTGAGAGGAGGTAGCTGTTGATGAGGAGGGGCAGCCAAGGCCGGCTCAGGCAGCCAGGGTGGGCTTAGCCAGCCTGGCTCCAGATCCACCAGGCTGTAGGCAGCTGTGGGTTCTCCACTGTCATGGCATCTTGCCATTCAAGCTCCCTGAGAGAGGAAAGGATGGAGAGAGAGAACTGACGTGCTAATCAATTTTGATCTTGTCATTTCTGTTTGGGATACTGTTTGGAAAAGGCCACTAGTGCATGACCATGTTTAGAGCTGTACATGTTTTCCAAGTTGGATTAATTTCAACTTCACCGTGGGCTTCTGCTCTCTCCAAGTGCCACCTGTGTAGGCTCTGGTCTTTGTGGGCTTAGGACTCTTTGGGGTAGGGACTGAGACTTGTTCCTGTACCCACAGCGTCATATTTAGGCACATATAGGAGTCAGGGAGAATAATAAAAATTTGTAGAATGAATGAAGTTTTTTGAATGAATGAGTGACAAACACCATTCATTGGAATTTATTTTATTATATATATATTTTTTGAGGCAGAGTCTTGCTCTGTCACCCAGGCTGGAGTGCAGTGGCACAATCTCTCACTGCAGACTCCGCCTTCTGGTTCAAGCAATTCTTCTGCTTCAGCCTCCTGAGTAGCTGGGACTACAGGCGTGTGCCACCACGCCCGGCTAATTTTTTTTTGTATTTTTAGTAGAGATGGGGTTTCACTGTGTTGGCCAGGTTGGTCTTGAACTCCTGACCTCAAGTGATTGTCCCATCTCGGCCTTCCTAAATGTTGGGATTACAGGCGTGAGCCACTGTGCACAGCCCATTCATTGGAATTTATTAAGAAGTGTTCCTGAAAAAAAAAGGTAAGAGAATCAGTGGGGAAGTTGGACAGGAAAGGGAAAGAAGCCAAGAAAGTGTACAAAAGCAAGCAAAGTCTCCTAGAAGCTAACTTTAGTTCAATTCCACAGAAGAGCTTTTGAGATAGCAGCAATCACACTTCAATGTTGTCCAGAGCAGGCAAGAGGACACTGAGGTATTTACACCCAGTACCATCCAGCATTAAGAGCTGCTCCCAGGGGCATCAATTCTCATGCTCTCCAGCTTTGGGTATGTGATGGCAGAGCTGTTCCTGCAGCCTGCGGGCAGCCTGCTGTTAAAGAGACACAGGTGCTGGCCGTGGGGAATGAAAGTGCACTAGAATTTGGTGTATACAGGTATCTTGATGCTTAAAGAATGGTCCGTGGGTTAGCAGCAGTAGCACGACTTGAGGATGCATTAGAAATTCAGAGCCTCAAGCCCCATCCTGGAGTTATGAAATCCTAATACATAATATAACAAGATTCCCCCAGGTGAGTTTTTAAAGCACAATAAAGTTTGAGAAGTGCTGTGGTGAAGGGAGCCAGGAGATTGTGTGGTGTGTTGACATCTGTTACAGGGCAAGACCTCATTAATAATTCTCCAAACTTGGAGAAACTCCCTACCAACTTATTTCTATGGGGAAAAGTACGCGCAACATGTGGCTCCTCCTGGGGGTACTAACAGTAGAACAGGGATTGATGCCTTAAAAACAAATGAATGAACAACAGTAACAACAAAATTTCTCATCCTTGAAAATTGCAGTCACCAGGACATCGGTATTTGGCTGTGTAAGAAACAGACTACTAAATACATTAAGCTTTCCTTAGGTCGAGACCATAAGCTCTTTAGATAGGCTAACCTGTTCAATTCTCAAAATAGCCTTGAAGTGGTACTTTTATAATCACTACTTCCATTTTACAGATGAGAAAGTAAAATACAGAGAAGTAATTCATTCTAGTCACTCAGTATATGGTGGATCTCAGAATCAATTTCAAGTCTCCTGGCTCTAAGTGATTCTTGGCTTGTATTTTGTAATTGCCTCTTGGAGGAGGGTGGGAGCTGATTGGGACTGCTCCTAGAATTCTTAAATTACATACGCTAGCTACCTTGACTGCCTATGAACAAAGTCAGTCTGGCACTTTACTACCTCCCCTTTAAATGGCTTAATTTCAGAAGGTATTGCTTCTTCTTCAAATATTCTTAAATTTTCTGAGATAGAAAATTATTCAAGCCTAAGGTGGCACTAATGCAGTTGCTGCTGGAAACTCTTTGCACTGGACCTGGAGGTCAGGTTCATGGTCCATCTGGTCAGATGCTTGCAGGGGCTGATGTGTGCAGAAATGGCCTGGCTCCAAGCCTTGAAGGCTCCCAGGGGAAGCTTTCCATGGGGATGGGCAAGTGCTTGCAGAAGGGAGGGCTCCCTTACTCTCACTCCTTTTGCCAGAACTCAAACATAGCTCCCTCACCCTGTCCCCTACAGGCATAGAATGCTGATGCAGATGTTCTTTGAAACAGTCAGGGAAAAGGCTCCCCAGGTGTGTAGCATGAGCATTTTCTGCATGGCCAAACTGGCTCGCAGCTGGCCTGTGTGCTGGGAGCCTAACAGGAAATAAAGGTGAGAGGAGTGAAGCACTTGATACCACTGCACGTGCTGAAGGGGGCCGTGGGGGAGCCTCTTCTGTCACCTTGGTTTAATTAAGGGTGGATGGAGGAGGCCTTTCTTCAAGAAAATGCCAGGAGTGTCTAAGGGATTTTTGAAGTAGGCGGCTCATTTGCAGCATCAGGAAGAATGATTTCATTCCATTGAGTAAATAGGCTGGGAGATGAAGAGCAGTGGTGACTTTTAATTTCACTTTAAGGAGATTATGGAAAGCAATATGGTAATGATCCCTGAGAGGCAGCAGCATGCCAGTGGACTCATTTTTAATGTCAGGGACTTTGCTTATATATAAATCTTATTATTTGTCTCTCTTCAACCACCAGTGGGTTGTGCAATCTGGATCCCATTACATTGCCTCAGTTCTTCTGTGAGAAAGATGGAATTATTTCAGTGCTCTGATGATTCATGGGGCTCATCTGGGAAAGAAACTAGAGGGGCTTCCTTCACAAACATTTCCTGAACTCCTGCAAGGCTGGTAGGACATGGCCTTTGCTCTTGAGCCACTCCCAGCCCAGGTTTGCCCACCTGTTTGACTTTGGAGACAGAGGAAGTGTTAACTTTATTTAGTATTTTCTTTTGATTAGGTTTTTGCTGCTTGGCTAAAAGATCCACACTGTTGGTGGAAATCTCTGCTTTCTGTTTTGACTGTGCTGCCCTGGGTTCATCTCTTTTAGATTGTGTGAAAACCCTGGTGATGCATCTTTGAATGGGGAGGAGAGGTTTTGCTGCCCACTTATCTTTCTGTCCATCTGGTAACTCTCCATTGTTTTCTCAAGTCTCCTCCAGAGGGGAGGCGAAGAAGAAGTGCCTTGATTTTGCAGCTTTTTCTGTCCTAAGGGCCTGCCTGGGAAGGGTATTGCTTCTTGTTTCCCTCAATTTCTAGGCTACTTGAAGGAGAATCATGCAATGAATTTATGTAAACCTGGGCACCTGGCTCTGCAGGCACTTTCTCATAATGAATTACTCCCCACTCCTGAATTCAGTATGAGAGTGAATGGGCCTGTCATATGGACTCCTGAGGCCTTTCAGTTGTGGCCTCTCCATCTCTTATTTCCTGTATCACTCAAAGTTCAACCAGGAGAACAGAAATTACTCTGTTTAAAACAACGTGAATTTAATGCAAGGAACTGGTTATGATGGCAAGAGCTGGGTAGTCATGTAGAGGACAGTAGGTACTCTGGAGATTAGAAACAGTGAGAGGTTGCTATACCATCCCTGTCTGCAGGAACAAAGAAAGAAGGAGGTGTTACTGGAGCCCATGGGTTGGGGTCACCCATAGTTGTCCGTTCAGCGGGAGCTGGGGTAGAGGAAGCATAGTTTCTGCTGGAGATGCTACCCAAGACAGAGAGCGGCAGAAATACTCTGGCTTCTCCTTTCCTCCCTCCAGTCTCATTAGTGCTCCTGCTGGCCAAATCCAACTGGAAGGCAGCTGAGGAGGGAACATGGGAATAAGCCTACAAGAGTTAGTCCCTCTGCATTACAGAGTTAGGTGTGGGAAGGCTGGGAAGAATTTAGGAACAAGGTGTCTAGGGTATAGCACCAGGAACCTCACTTGTAGGCTCTTCCCAAAGTCCCAAAGCAGTTCCAGCACTCTGATTATGTGCACACTTCCTCGTGTGTGTTTGCAAACCCGACATAAATGGTGGTGTGAGATCTTGGTTGCTTGTTTGGAGAAGTTCAGGGATTGTCACCTTTCTTGGTCGCCTTTCATGACCTTCATGTTCTAGTTCCTATTTATTCTTGTTTTTCCACCACCTTCACATCTTCATACTAACTAGCTCAGATCTGATCTGCCAATCTGCACAAGGTTTAATTTCATCCCAACTAATTTGGCCCCTATTTATCTTTGCATTTCCTTATCCCCTCCTTGGTCATTAGGAATAATTTTCTTTGATAAAGTAATTGAGATGCTGGGCATACTTTATCAGCTATCATGGCTATATTAGGATTCCATATTAATGAAGACACAGTGGTAAGACTGTTATTCCAGTTCCTGTTAAATCGAAACTCACTGCGTTGACACTGAATGGCAGTAAACTACCATTCATTAAACTCACCAAGCTTATATTATTCTCCATAGAGACAGCTGGAAAATTATCCTTGGGTGCCACAACACTAATTTTAATTTTAAAGAAATGAGCCATGAACTGCTGAAAATAATACTTCTCAATGATGACACCTGAGAGGCTGTTGTGGGTATCAACCAACATATTAATTTTAATCTCTGGTTTCCAAGCAGCAGAAATCCTCTTGCTAGTTATACAAGAAATGTGTTAAGGCATGGCCCATACAGCTATAAACACAAAAAGAGTTTTTGAAGAAAATAGCTCTCCACTTTGCTGAATAGGTTGCTGATGATCTTTTTACAGGGTTCTTCTCATTTGGAATGGTAGGGAGTTGACCAGTTGTCTATCTTTCTGATATGAATATCCCACTAACAGCACTAATGTTCTTGCTTTAGGAGAACTGTATTTCAAAAAGATGCTATTCTTCAAAAACTTTGTGTTTCTTGTTTGGATTTGTGTACTTGTGTTCTTTGAGACTGAAATAATTTGTTTTGCAACCAAAGCAAATATTCTACAATACACTACTAACAAGTAATATCCATGGCTAGTTTCTGACATACTTTGAGATAAAAAAGCTAAAAAGAAAATCACTTCTGAATTCCAAAGGAAAATGAGTCAGCATTACATTTTAATTTCAACTTATCATCACCATGACCATCATGACCCATTTGCCTGTTTTTACATTTTATGACAATTTGCCCTTTGCTTTGTTTTGTTCAGGCTCACTTAACATGTTGGAGCAGACTCTTCAAATATCTTCACAGTGATAAACCCTGGTTCCAATTCCTATGGCCCGCTATTCAACTGTTCCATAAACTACATGATGGATTGTATTAGGGAGGCTGTGCAAGGCCTGAACGGCGTTGAGTTTAGCCCTAAATGGTTGCAGTTTTAGTGTGTACCATGAGGCTCCTTCAGCCAAGGAGGTTGAAAGTCTTCTAATAACCTAAATCCCTAGAGCAGAAGGAGAAGAGCCTGCAGTTGCTTATTCTCTTAATTATTTAAATTTCTTTCTTTTTGCATCTTGGAAGCACTCTCCACGGTACTAACAGTCAAACCACTGAGGAGAAGATTTATTTCTCTTCACAAAGATCAGGTGGTTCAATCAGAAGCAAGTGGCCACTGGAGATCCGGATGAGTTTGGTAAGCAGCTCTCTTTTGAAATCAGTGCTTTGTTCCTCCTTCCTCCCTCCCTTCCCTTCCCCTGACTACAGGTTGCACTGCTTTTCTTGAGGAGATAAGATTTTGCATAGAAAGTTTGATTGCTTCAGAAATCATGACTTTGCAGCTGTAGAGAATCTCATGAGTTCCATTGATTGCCTTTTCAGTCAGTCCTACAAATAGTTCTAGAAGCATTACTAGTTTTCTTCCCATATCAGAGGCCAAAATATAAGCCAATGCCCAAGATAACCATTCTTTAAAATTTCTCCCAAACATAGATTCTAAACTGTTTGAAAATCCATTTCTTCTAAGAAAAGAAGCCAGAACAAAAAATATGTATTATTAGCATACTAACTCAGTTCAAATCTCTCATGCTCTATTTCTTCTAGATTCCATAGGTTAGAGTTATGAGTTATTGAGGACACAGGGAGTCTAATAATTATTAGTGTCCCCTGTAGCACTCAGGACAGGTCTGAGTATAGAGCAGACACTCAGAATATGTTGATTAACTTACTAGGTCTGATTTCATGGCATTTGGAGATCAGGATTCTATTGGTTAGGATGCTACATTTTGTGAGTAAGAAAAGACCCAACACAAGTTAGCATAGAGAAGAATGATTTTATTAGCTCCTATACCTGAAAAGACTCCATGAGGGCTCTAGCTCTGTGTTTCTGCTTTGTTTCCAGTTGGCTTTATGAGATGGCTGCCTGCCTCAATCACAGAACAGAGTCCCAAGTTTACCCATGTCTTTATCCCCAGATATTCAGTTTCAGTTGAGCTTAGGTTGAGGCTCAGGAGCTGGTATTCTTTGAAAGTGCCCCAGGGGATTCAAGTGTGCAGCTAGGGCTTAGAACCACTGCTCTAGGGGTATTTATCTAGGCTAAGGTTACCCAATAAGATTTTGTCTCCTTGGAGTTTGAAATCTGGAATGGGAATACCCAGAAACTGAATGTTTCTGAGGCTGAGTCATACTGACGATAGTCATTTATAAAGAGGACCTCTAAATTGTCCTATTGGAGTTTGATTTACCTTGGTCCCAATTCTTCCCACTTCTTGGTCATTCACTAGATTCTGTGAGATACCCTAGTGCTTATCCATCTATCCAACCATCCACTCAACAAACATTTATTCAGTATCTAGCTAGTTGCTCTCTCCTGAATTTCATCTAAAGAATCTATGAAAGTTGTTTAAAAGTCTGACTTGGGTGAAATTTTACGAACTGTTGTCCCAGCTCTTATATTATTTCTTATTATTATTTGGTTTTACTTTCTTCAGCTTTTAAAAATACATTCACTGTTTTGTTTTGTACTGTGTCCTACTGTTATCCAACTTCTTTCCTGTCTGAGCATTAGCATCCCCAAATCTAGAGACAGTTTGGAGTAGTGGTTACCAGCATGGACTCTCAAGCCAGACTGTCTGGGTTTGACTTCTTGCTCCTCTTACAAGATACCTGGTTTCGTTTTGAAAATGATAATTCTTTTAGTTCTTTCAGGCTGCTATCACAGAATATCATAGGGCTGGGTGGCTTATAAATAACAGAAATTTGCTTCTCACAGTTCTGGAGGCTGGGAAGCCCAAGATCAAGGTACCAGCAGGTTCAGTGTTTGGCATGGGCATGCTTCCTGGCTTATAGACAGCTGTTTTCTTACTGTGTCTTCTCATGGCAGAAGGGGTCAGGCATCTCTCTAGGGTCTCTTTTATAAGGGCACTAATCCCATTCATGAAGGCTCCTCCCTCATGGCCTAATTACCTCCCAAAGACCCCACCTCCTAATACCATAGGAGTTCAAATTTCAACATGAGTTTTAGGGGGAACACAAACATTCAGTCTATCGTAGTGTTAATAAAAGTGCCTAACTCAGGCCAGGCGCGGTGGCTCATGCCTGTAATCCCAGCACTTACTCATAAGGCTGTGGCAATCAATAATCCAGGAAAAGTATGTGTCACTTTCTCATGGAATACTGAACGAGTGATGGCAATTATTGGCATAATCATTAGGTGTTTCTGTTGCTTACAGCAGGTATATCTATTGTTTCTGCAAAGGGTCCGTCTCTGTGGCAACTACTCAACTCTGCCATTGTAGTGTGAAGCAGCCTTCGACACTATGCAAGCAAATGAGCGTGGCTGTGTCCCAGTAAAACTTACACAAAAACAAATAGTGGGCTGGATATGGCCCATGGGCCATAGTTTTTCAGGATCTGGCATAGAGCAACAGGAGCTACAAGTGTGAATTAATACAGTTGTGGAGTGAGGCTCTTATTATTGATAGTTGTGGCTTATTGCAACTTGTAAGAAAACTTCTATTATTTTCAGAACGAATAAAATTCTGGGAAGAGAAAGGATGGGTCAGGACTCTAGTTTTAGCAGGACATAGGTCTCATCATTACCAATATGCATTTATTGCCTATACTTGCTAGCTGTGGGGAATAGGAAGGTACATAGGGCTGATTACTCAATGGGAAGGGCTTCCTTTTCTTTTTCTTTTTCTTTTTCTTTTGATCTGCTTCATGTGACAGTTATGGGTTTTAATGTTGATGGTGTAACTAGGATTCCTGGAAAAGACAGTTGTGGAACCAAAGTTTTCTTTTGGGAAATTATTTTATAAGGATAAACATTCTTCCTCTGAAGCGCTTGTTTAGCCATGTAGAAGCCATTCAGGGGCTATGCCTAGAGAGGAATTCTTTAAGGACCTTCCAGCATGTAGTTATAGTTTCATTTTTCAGTGCAGTGCAGCAAGGCTGTGAAGGTTTACTCTGCATTTAGAGGGGAAAAATGTGACATCTCGCCGTCCCATTTATCAAGAGCTTGGCACTTTTGTGGGCAGCAGGGAGACTTGTAAAGAAGACAAATAAAACCTCTGGGAACAATAGTGATTCACTCCCAGAGAAGTTCTTGCCCAGCTGTATACCCTCATTTCCAGGAGTGTAAAATCAGTACTGTTTCCTGCAAAACAAGAAAACCCAAATTGAAATAGCATAGTGAGACAGGGAGAGAAGGAGAGGAGGAAAGAGGGAGAGAGACTTGGGGAAGAGATGCTGAGAGGTAGAAACAGGGGGAGAGAAGCTAGGGGAAGGAGACAGAAGTCAAAAGACAGAATTCTTCCTCATTCCCTGAGCCCTCTTTCCTCACAGATGGAGACAGAACGAGAGGCAGAGGCATACAGAAAAGTAACTCAGACAGAAAGGCAAAAGAAAGAGGAGGCTATTGGTCTTCAGGGGTGGGAAAACAGGATATAGTTTACTGGGACACTTGAAATGAATTTTCATCATTTAAGGCTTTATCTTACCGGCGAGCAGTTTACTTTGCTACCTGGTGTCTCAGAGGGAGATGCACAGACAGGTAATGGCCGTAGGATCGCATCTGTAATATGCCTGTGCACTCATCCATCCTGTTTAAAAAGCTAGCTCATTGGTAAAATCATGGTCCCCCTGAGGCCCTAAAGTTCATAAAATAATATTTATTCAGTAATAGCTAATTCTTCTCTCTGGTCAGCAGGTATCACTTCTTAAGGAAAATGTTCAGGATGGAAACCTAAAATACCTTGTGCTTCTCTGGCATCAGGTAAGAACCATGGGTATGTATTGCTTATAAAGAATGGACTTTTAACAGAGATCTTAATTGAGTGAAGAGAGCACTATTTTGCTGGGCTCAAGTTTTCTCTCTTTTCCTGTGTCTCCACTTAGGGAGGAAGATTTTTATGTTGTTTTGCTTCAACCAACAGCAACTTGCTGAGTTTTTTTCTTACAGATCTTAACATTTAATATGAACTAGCTTTTTGACTTTTGCCTGTGGAAAGTGTAGGGGAGAGGGTGATGAGGAGAAATAATTTGCTCTAAGGCAATTGTAGAGAAATCTGAGATTATAAGTAGTGCAGTGTGTTTTTTAGGTACACTTTGGGAGTTCCAAAAAGCCTTTGAGGGCCTTGACGAAAATTTTTGGATTGACAATTGTAAAGGTCAGAAATTTTTGTTTCCTCATGGAACAGATCCATCAAGATAGTGGCAAATGTTCATAGGCCATAGGACACGAAAGACATCAGCCTATACCTAAGAGAAGCTAGACTCTAGCCAATAAAGGATTTCAATAAAAATTGACTGTGGTATTTCCTTGGGCTGTAGACCTTACATCTGTTAGAGTTATGTTGCAGTTTGATTCTAAACCATGGCTGAAGTCTGCTTTTCAGAATGGAATGAGTTATATAAGAGATACTGAATAATTCACTTGGAGTTGTTCTCTGTCTCTTATGTACTTATGTACTGGAGAACTGCGGGCTGTGGTCTGTGCCTTGGGATGTGTCAAGGCCATTTCTATGAGGTGGCAAGAGGATAAAGAGCACTGGAGTGGAATCAAGTGTCGGTGGATACTGTTTGAGGACAGAAAGCCAAACTCAGATGATTGTTTGGGGCTGGAATGACTGTTCCTGTTGGAATTGTTTGGCATTGAGTAACTGACACAAGCAAAAAGGAGTGGTAGGAGAGAGACAAGGAACGTTTTCATATTTGGAGAAATGGCATAAAAGCTCTTGGAAATGAGACAATAAAAGCAGGTTTGAATCTATCTTCTATAGTGACTCAGAATATTTCAAATTTCCGCTGTGTGCTGTGTTGTCTCATTAGACTGCCACAGAATATCCATTCAGGATATTCACTTCATCAACAGTGAAATGAAGATTAGATCTTTCTTCTGCCTTCCATTATCCCTGAGGACTGTCAGGGGAGATGTCCATCTCTTCCTGGAAATGAAATGCACACTACCTGCTTAATAATTAACCTCTAGAATGTCATGTGAAATATCTGAAAATTAACTCCTTGGCTCTGGAAATCAGAATTTGTCCAAAAAAGACATCCTAAACTGAGCAAAAAGTTGTTCATTGCTTCTGAATCAACAAGAAATTACAAACATGAGCCTGGCTACAAAAAGGATTGGCAAACCAAATTAATTTCTTTTGAGCTTTGTGATGGTCTATATAGCAGCCATCCCTGCCTTTTCTTTTGAAAATGATATAAATGACATTCTTTTCTTCTGAAAAGACAGGGATATAAGTGATATTAATGACTGCCAATATGGATCCTTGTCATATAATCCAAGCATTATCCCAAGACACTTTTCTTCATTGACTTGCATATCCTAATTTCTTACAAAATTATTCAAGCAGGAGATATTATTTTATACTCAATTAAAAGCTGTGGATATTTATAATGGGAAGAGTTTCCTACCTTTAACTTTTTTTGTGTTCATATACCATTGCACACTTTTATTTATAAATAAAATATTTGTTTGTGGGGTCTGATACTCATCCATACTCTTTAGTCAATATGGAAATAATGCCAGAGTTCTTTATTCTTAGAACCTACTCATATCACATAACTGCTTGCACCATTGTAAAGAAAATGACCCCTTTAGTGCTCCTGGGAAGTCCCTTTTCGATGCCATGTTTGGGATTAACTGTTAGAAATAAAGGACACACTTCAGTTATAATCTCAAGGTGCTTATAGGTTGGGGGGTTTCTAGTGACCACTGGCCACCATCACATTGTTGCTGGAAGGTTATGCATTTCTAATGGCATGGAAGATATTTTTGCTCTCCTATTTTAAGCACAAGTCTCTTCTGTCCAGATACCTATTTTAGTTCAGTAACTAGGTGCAAGAGCTCTTGAACCTGGTCTTTTAGTGCTTCTGAATCAGCAGGTGCTATGATCACAGATATGTAATAGTAGGATGAGATAAAAATGCCAATGAATATAAATCTGGTAATACTGGATTGGTGTGTCTTCTTTGCATTTAGCATAAAAGGACTTGAGTACTCAGGGTGAAAACCCTGAAAGATGTCATATCTGATATCCTGATCCTTGAGGTGCTGTTTGAAGAAAAGATTAATAGAGACTCATGGGACTTTAATTTTTCCCTTTTATCCTCTTTAAGTGGTAAAATGGCATAATAAGAAATATAAACCTGCCAAGAATGTGGCATTTGCTAAAAGAAACTATTGGTGTCAAAATTAATCACATTTTCCTTCCCCATTCAGATTGGGGTGTATCCTGGTCATCTAACTCACACTCTCCTCTGATGTGACAATGTCCCCTTGCTACAGTGGGCCAAGTTTCTCTGTTTCTGAATTCAAGAGGCTTTATTAAAATTCTAATAATTCCTGGATTGATAAGAAGCTCTAAGCTCCTTGAAAGCCAGTACGTTTATAAGTTCACTTTCTTTACCTTTCTGTGAACTAGGGAGTGGAGAAAATTGAAAATAATCTTAGAGAAAAATGAATCATACTATATAATACATGGTATACTTAAAGTTATAAACAAAATTTTACCTTTGAAAGTTAATTCAAATACCTTCTTCACTGAAGTCATTCCTGATATTCTAGTTCCCTGACTTTCCTGCTCTAATAGATGGAAGTGAGTTCTCTCTTCCTGACACTTCCCATGCCAGCAACCCTTCAATAATGCTTAGCAAACACAGCCTGCTGAATATTACAATGATTTGTATTTGCATTTTATGTCAAATCCTAAGCTTCTTAAGAGAGTTTTGTTTTATTTTTACATTTTCTCAAACAATCCAAAATGGTGCCTGGTCATAAAAAATTACATAATAAATTCACATAGTAAATTCAAAATAAATATGGAATAAGTTGATGGGGATGGTTTCTACTTCTGAGCATTTTGAAACAGCTCTTCGGTTTTCTGCTTAAGATGCAGATTTATTCAAAAGATGTTTACTATTCTATGTGCCAGGCACTGTGCTAAGTGCTGGCGATACAACAGTGAATAAAACACAAAATCTTCTTTTGTGGCAAAAAAACAAAAAAACCCCAAATACATATAATTTGAGATGGTGACAGGAGTTAAGGAGAAAAATGAATCATGAAAGAGACATAGAGGTTGCAGCAGGGTGTTCAGGAAAGGCTTTACTGCTAAGGTGGCAGTCAAGGACAGACGTGAGGGAGGTGAACAGATAATCTCCTAGGCTGGGGGAACAGCAAGAGTGGCCTGAGGTGGGAATGGGCCTGGAATGTTCAGGAAAGAGTGAGGGGACTGGTGTGTAGCTGCAGCCCAGTGACGGAGGGGAGAAGGAGCTGAGGCCAGAGAGGTAGAAGGGGTGAGATCAGAGAGGATCTTGTAGGCAACTCCAAAAATTTGGGATTCTACTTTAAGATGAAAAGCCCGCTGGAAAGTGTTGAATATAGGAGCGGCATGAGTTGACATATAGGGAAAAATTTCGTCAATGATGAAAGTTGTGTTTTGATTATCAGAAGTTTTGACATCATCTGTGAACATGAAATTTTACTCTAAGGTGGAAGGCAGTTTAATGGCTTTAGGAACCTTTGATTTGAAAGCATACTTAGTCACATCCAGCATTTCTAAACTCATTTAAGTGGAGTACTGCAACCAATGTGGGTATACTGTTATGATTCTGAGGTTAATATATGTAAAACCCATATTTTATGGCCTACATTTTAGTAAATCTTGTTTTTCTTAATCGAAGCTTTACTGATGCGCTACCTTGAATATGTTTTTGTTGCTCCCAAACTTACCTACCACGGAGCTTCAGCTCTCTGATGTATACAGTAGGCACCATGACGGAACTTCAGCTCTCTGATGTACACAGTAGGTACCATGATGTGTTGGAAGTAAACTCTCACCAGGCCAGAAGCCATTGTAGACCAATGGTCATCACAACACTTTTTAGATCTTGCGCCTCTATCAGTAAAATATTTTTGAACTTTATATCCACAATCTATATATGTTTATTTATCATTTATATAAATGTACTACAATAGCCATGTATGCTTATTGTAAAACATACACTTAAATAAATTAAAAGGATGTCATGAATATAAAATAAACACATTAAAATGCTGTATTTGTTTATAGTTGTTAATGTATTTGTTTATAGTTATAAAATATTTTTGTTCTCATCCAAGTATTAGTACCATTTTTAAAGGAGAACAATGTACTTTAATATGGTTTATTTGTTTTTAAATGATTAGTTTAAAATTTTGCAGTGAAGCAATTAGAAGGTGTATTTCTACCTCAAGTTTATCTTGAGACTTAGTTTTCAATTATTATCATAGTTGAAACATATTTCTGAAAACATCCAAGTAGGAGGAGTGCGTTATGGACTTCACAATCATGTAAGTCAATTTTCAATCTAGAATTCATCTTGCAATGGTTTTTGTTGAAATATGGCTAGCAAATTTCCGTCTTCTGTGATCTCAATCAGATGTTCTTGCAAAACTAGTTTGAAGATAATGCATTTTAATGTTTTTAACAAAGGCATTCAAAACCCACTGAAACTCTCCATTTGGAAGATTTAAAAACAGCAGAGAGGGAGTGTTTAGAGTGTATACTTACAGTGTTTTCCTCAACAAAATCATATAATGATGGAAACATTTCCAAACGTTCATTTTCACAATGCTCTTTCTATAGCATGAATTTCTTTTAAAAAGAAGTTGCTTTGTTGCTTATCGTTAAAACATCTAATTTACCTTGAAGGAACCGATTAAATATGTAGCTGGCAAAGAGCTTGTACTGGAAGTAGAAGTGTCAGCTTTGCCATTGCTCTCTTCTTATTTTTTCCACTTGCATTTACATTATTAATCCATTGGATTCTTTGCAGAAATATCTTAAAGCCATAACAGTATTTGGTGAGAATTAGTTTGATTAAAATTAAGTAACATGATCTGTGACTCCACTTTGCTGGGCACACGCAAACTCTGATGTAGAGCCAAATGCTGAAAACCAAAGACAAAGTGAGGGCAGGCTGGCAGCTTCTCCCACTCCGTGATAGGGTACATCTAGATCAGTGATGTCTGACTCCCTGGCTATTGGACACATGCACTGAGTGAGGGTGCCAGAGCTGATCTGTACATTAGATATTAGTAGAGCTTGGTTTCTTTCTCTATTTATAGATTAAAATATAAACAAATGTAAATGCCCTAATATTTTTTTCCAACACTCCAAAGGATCATCTTGCACACTCCTAAGGAATTATGCACCTCATGTGGGAGGCTATTACATTAGATGCTGGCATTTTCAACCTGGGAGATTGAAAGTTCTTATGAGTCACAAAGGGTTAAAAAATCTTGCTGTTCCATCCTTTGAAAGATCCCATCAATAAAAGATCAACCACAAAAAAAGTAATGGTTTTAGGGACAGCAATAATTAATTACATCACAGTAGTAGTTGAAAGCAAAGTTAATTAAGCCTTTGGCTGCTCATTGCTTACCTTCAAATACAAATGAGTGTCTACACCTGTCCAAATATTACCTTGCACCAATGATTTCTAATAGTGGGGCACAATGTGGATGGCTTCCAGCAAGGCTTCTTTCTTTCATAAGTTCTGTGTCCCAGCTAATTTCTGTACTGCATCTCCTTTTACTATTCCCAGATTAGGTGTGCTCTTGCCCTGGGAGAGGGTAAGTTCCTGTATTCCTTCCTCACTTTTGGTATCAGGTTACCAGTGTTATTGCAGGAAAGTGGTTGGAGCCCAATGTACTACTCATCTTAAATTAATTAAATATTTTTAGTGGCATCTAATTCTGTGATGCTTTTGCTTATACTTTCTTTTAAGCAGTTTTTAAATGGCTCTTATAAAATGAAGCTTTTTTTTTGTTTGCTCACTTAATGGTGTGAATGCACCTCATGTTAAAAAATTCCCAGGGCTACTGCAGAACAAAAAATTTTTATAACCTTTTCTTTTTTCTCTTTCCTGCAAAATATCTTGGGAGCAGAGTAAAATGTTAAGATGTAGAGGAATTGCAAATGGTGTGTGGCTGCAGTGTTGATGGGTGTTGCCACAGCTGAATAATGTTGGCAATCCGGGGACATGAAAAAGCAGTATAAGGAAAAGGTTTAGTTTTATGAACATACAGAGGTGTGTGGTTAGAAAATGCTCCTGGGGCTGGGCGCTGTGGCTCACACCTGTAATCCCAGCACTTTGGAAGGCCAAGTGGGGTGGATCATCTGAGGTCACGAGTTTGAGACCAGCCTGGCCAACATGGTGAAACCTCGTTTGTACTAAAAATACAAAAAATTATCTAGGCATGGTGGTGGGTGCCTGTAATCCCAGCTACTCAGGGGGCTGAGGCAGGAGAATAGCTTGAACCCAGGAGGTGAAGGTTGCAGTGAGCCGAGATCATGCCACTGCGCTCCAGCCTGGCAACAGAGTGAGACTCCATTAAAAAAAAAATGTCCCTGGATATTTCCTTTTTTTCTTCTTTCCTTTCCCTTTCCTCCCTGCTGCCTTCCTTCCTTTCCCCTCCTCCTTCCTTAATTTCTTTCTATGGAACATAGGAACATTTATAGAACGTTCTATGTAGGAAAAAAGAGAATGAGATAAACTATTTCAGATATGAAGAGTTTAAGTGAACTCACGAACATACAAGGTTCCTAACCTCAGTGAAGTGAGAAGGGAGAGCCTGTGAAGGCAGCCCAGTGTAGAGTGCCGGAGCTAGAGAAGGTTTAGGTGGGCATCCATGCAGGTGGGCACTGGTGGCCTGACGTGGGGTGTCAGAGCCGGATTGGGGTTCCAAAGTGCATCCAGGTGTGTAAACAGTGCAGGTGTCAGAGCCCAAGCAGGCTAAGGAAAGTATTCACATGGACAGAATGTGACTGCCTTTTGAAAAGCCTGATTTCCTACCTTTATGCCTCTTAAGGGACAGGAAACATTTCTCCACCTCTTCAAGCTAAGGGAAGCATTGCTAAATCAATGACAGTTTGACCTGCTGCACCTTCATTTTAGACTGTCACAAAACAGGATGTGAGAGATTAGGAGGGAAGCACTGGGCCCATAAAGTGTTATTTCTGGGAAAGAAACAGGAAGCCAGTGTTCTAATGTGTTTGGATAAAAACATAAACCGAAACCTACCAGACAGGACTCACAGTAAATTTTTGTTCACGCTTACAAAGCACGGACAAAAATAGAGTATCTCTTACTTTGAACATCACCTTCAGAATGGGAAATAGGAATTTTTTTTCCTTCTCGCTGTGACTTTGATATGACAGAGAGGAAAGGCTTTGGGATGAATTTTGTATTTAAACTTCATGAAGGGCATCGTTGTGGGGCTGTGGAAAGGAAAGACATTCTGGCCAGTGGAACTGGGCAAATCTTATACAAAAAGAGTCAGGTCCGTCTTAGGAACCCCATATGCGAGTTTCCCAACCCACCCTTTCATCACTGTAATGTGGAAATGGGGCAGATAGAAAGTGCGAGGAGTCTGTTGCACCCTCACCATGATTTCTCTGGGTGCCTCCAGAGTGTCAACCTCTTTCCACATTATGGCTTCCTTTGTGCCTTTCCTCTTTAAAGGTGGATGTTTTTGAGCTGAGATCCTGAACTGAGCAGCTTTTTTCCTTCACATTCTATCACTGTGGTAGGAAAAATTTTGCATTCTCTCCATTTATTTGGCCATTTCACTGATGGTTATCATAGAGACTCTTATTTTTCTGCTCCAGAATTCACCTTTCTTAAAAAAAAAATTGTATCTGATTCTTTTAACGCATTCAAGACGGGTGATGAGCTAGAGCAAGTGGTGTGCTGGTAAATGATTAATAACCAGCTTCTGCACAGCAAAGGAAACGAGTGAAGAGACAATCCACAGATAGGGTGAAAATTTTCAAACCATACATCTGATTAATTTCCAAAATGTATGAGGAACTCAAACAAATCAATGGCAAGAAAATAACCCAATTTTAAAATAGGCAAAATACTTGAATAGGCATTTCTCAAAAGAAGACCTGCAAGTGTCCAATGAATATGTGAAAAAATCCTCAACATTGCTAATCATCAGGGAAATGCAGATCAAAACCATAATGAGTTTTCAGCTCACACCTGTTAGAATGGCTACTATAAAAATATGAAAGTTAACAAGTATTGGTGAGGATGTAGAGAAAAAGGAACGCTTGTACACTATTCTTGGAAACATGAATTTGTATAGTCATTGTGGAAAACAGAATGGAGCTTCCTCAAAAAGGGAAAATAGAACTACCATATGGTCCAGCAATCCCAGTTCTGTGTATATGTCCAATAGAATTGAAATCAGTATGTCAAAGAGGTGTCTGCACTCCCATGTTCCTTGCAGCTTTATTCACAATAGCCAAGATATAAAAATCAACCTAACTGTCCATAATGGGTTAATGGATAAAGAAAATGTAGTATATATATACAATGAAATAGTATTCAACCATTAAACAGAAGGCAATCATGTCATTTGTGACAACATGGATGACCCTGGAGGTCATTATACTAAGTGAAATAAGGTACAGAAGGATAAATAGTGCATGATTTCACTTGTATGTGGAATCTAAAGAGTCAAACCCATAGAAATAGAGAGTAGGATAGTGGTTACCAGAGGCGAAGGTGAGGGGTGGGGCAGGAAAGAGGAAGATAGGGGTAAAAAGATTCAAAATGTCAGTTAGACAGGAGGAATTAGTTTTTGAGATCTATTGCAGAAAAGATGACAAGTATTTGGGGCGATGGATATGTTAATTAGTCTGATTTAGTCATTCCAAAATATAAACGTATATCAAAACATCCCACTGTACTCTGTAAATATATACAATTATTGTTTATCAATTAATAAAAGCCCGGATTTCTAGTAACTCTTGCCAATTTCTCTGGTGTAAATTCTCTTTCCAAAGCTGTTTTAAGCCACCAATATAAAATAACCAGCTCATAAAATTCAACAATCAGCCATTTCAAGCTGGTGCAAGCCAGCTCCAGCACATCCCTGGAACTCTAACCTACAAATGCTTCCTATTTAAACTGAGCTAATTTTAGAAATGATGCAATCATGTACGAACTACAACCGATGTAACTGGCCATTAGAGTTGTAATATAAATTAGTAAAATCTTTTCACTTTGTCTTTCTTTTATCAACTTCTTGGTAAGAAAAAAAGAAATAGAACTTAAATATTCTTAGATATTTTAAAGATTGATGTGGTAATTAGTTTTATACCTTTTTTTTCTGGAGTGAAATGGAAATAGGAAAGAAGAGAGAGCTGTTATAGGCAACTTTCTGATTGGGTATAAAAATGGTAGAATAAGCCTATAATTACTTTTTCTGGAGAAATATAAAATAAAATATTTAAACCTGCTAAAAACTGATGAGATCAAGTCTGTGTGGTGGTTGAGAATGTTCTTGAATGAAAACTAAAACTTTCTTCCAGTTCTTTTTTGATGTTTGATTTTAAGAGTGGATTGTATTTTATTTTCTTATAAAGTTCTCAGATTACCTTTTATCTTCACTGTTTTCATATCTTATTTAATGTGCCTTGACCTAGCAGCCTAGCACTATTCTTACCTTTTGCTTTTGTTACCTGTATTATACAAGAGAGGGTTTTTCATAGTATAATGAGCACAGATTCCAAAATGGAGGCCAATTACCAATAAAACATATTCCTTTAACTCAGGTGTACTTGGAATTTATAATGTCATTGACCTTGGATTTCTAGGAGTTTTAAGTCATTCTGAATCTGCTCATCTGCGCTGAGTTTTAAATGTTAGAAATGAAACATTTTCTGAAGTGATATATGAAGAAATATGCTCTAAAAATTCTGTGGGGAGGCTCCTGTCTTTGTTCTCCTGCATTAACATTTTTATTTTCAGCAGATATATACTACATTTTCTTCCAAAGTTAAAGTTTAAAGTTATAGTATAACATCTACAAATTTATTTGCTTAGCTTATTTTTAATCCATCTCTTCATATTTTTTGTTTCTCTTGGTCCTCTCCTTTTTCTCCCTTGGCTTTTATGATGCTAGCAGATTGTGAACATTCTGAATGTAAGCTTGTCTTCTTATTCATCTTTGACACACAGCATTGGAAACTGCTTGGCACATAGTGGCTTTTAATAAATGTTTATTGAAATTCATTTTTAACTTTTTCAGGTAATTCATCTGCTCATGAGTCAATATCTCTTGGATTTTAGACATTTTATCCCCAAATCTTTTGGATAGGGAATGAGATGCAGAATAAAGAGCATTTATGGCACAAGTGAGAAACAGCAGATTTTGATGTGTGATGGTTTGTTAATGGAAAGTGTAAGAACAACAACAATAGGATTGAAAGCTAGTTATTGAAAAAACGGAGTTCAGCACTAGGCTAAAAAACTGCCCTGGTTTACTTGGACTGCAGAGGTTCCTGGGATGTGGGACTTTCAGTGGTGAAACCGAGACAGTCCTAGACAAACCAGGATGAGCTGGTCATCCTAGTACTGAACTCATATAGTAGAAAGGAAAGATAGTCTACAGTTGTGGTTCTCAGCCTTGCATATACCTTGGAATCACCCAGTAAGACCTGAAAACGAGTGACACACCCCAGAAAATCTGACATAGTCAGGATGCTGCCTAGGCAACTGGATTTTAAGAGCTCCCTAGGTGATCCTAATGTGTAGCCAGGGTTGAGAACCATTGATGTTAGGCAGTGCTCAGTGTAGGACAAAGTTGTTCTCATGGCTGTGACATGGTACAAGTTGTCCTGACTTAGCAAGCTAGGTCTTATGACAAAGTTTGGTTTGGGTTTGAAGATTGGTTAGAATGATAACTTGGACTATGTTAAAGTTTGCTTTTACTTTTGGTGTTGTTTACTACCAAACTGACAAACAAGCAGTCAAAAGCCATACTCTAGGACAGGACACAGGTAAGTGGACATAGTACACCGACTCCTCACATGCTCCTCTTGGGAGGTGTCTTGACATGGTCCGTGTGGCACTGCTGGATTGGGAGATTCTCCTGATTAGAAAAGCTCAGAGCTGTTGGTACCATGAGGATAGATGAGCAGGTACCTCAACACTAAAAGCTCGTCTACCATATAAGATTATTATTGCCAACCCCCGGTAACAAACTTCTGTTTTCTTTTTCTTACTGAATCATTGTCTTTACCAGGCTTTACCATGGCTATAGTTGGAACAGCAGAAAAATACAGCTGTGGATTCTATTTGAATATTTTCTTACAATACACACCAATGTCATTAATCCTGACAAAGACTCTGTGGAAGATGAGTTGTTATTGAGGGTATTTCTGTTTTACATCTTTAGAAATGGAAGTGTGTCAAGGTTAAATTTGTCAAACCCAGTCAGTGCAGATGAGGTTAGAATCTGCTTTCCTTGATGCGCTGGGAAATTGTATCTAGCTCTTTCTTCATAAAAGCTTTATATAGAGTTAGACACTCTGTACTGTGTTTGTAAAGGGGCCAATCCCTTCCTAATGAGAGATGGCTGGAGATAACAAACTCATTATCCATAGACTACCAGAGAGTCATTATATGGAAATGACTTTTACTTACTTTTGATCTGGGTGGCATGGGGATATATAAATCTAGTAATAAAAGGCCTTAGCTCTTATGGATAAGTCCTGAGGTGTTCAGTTCCCCAACGGCTTACCCTTTTAAATTAAATTAGAATTATCCCTTTATCATTTAGACAGCAACACTGCTTTCTGGTCAAGCTCTGTGAATTCTTCTGGAGGTGTGGGGCATAAAAGCCTGTCCCAACTCTGCCTTTTTTCGATTCAGTGAAGAATAACAGAACAGCTAAAAGTTGAAAGGAGGTAGTGCTGCTTTGCAAAATTTTAAATTGAACTGCTTTGAGGTTCTCTTCGGGAAGAATAACAGGGAAGAAGGGACACGATCATCTCTGTGCAATTTACCTTTTCTCCAGAGGTCCATCTTCTACCCAATGTGGCTTTACTGCTTTGGAATCATCAAGTAGGACTACTACTAATATGTCCATGTGGACAGTGTTTTAGTGTAAACACAATCATCTTGGATTCAATTTATGATTAAATTTTGAACCTGACAGATATTTATACTGTCAATATTTTATATCTTTTTAAGGACCTACTCTTTTTAATCTGTCATTTATTTTTGTTCAAATTGGAAACACAGATTTCAGAAATTATAGAATTTAATTGAAAATCAACCAGCTGTTCCTGAACTTTGACTCTCCAGGGTTGGCCACCTTTCCCTAGAATCTATTCAATAGCAGTAGCTATTTTTTTTTTTTTTTAGAAAAGCTCCTTAATAGAGGCCCAAGCTCTATCTCTCTGCATATCTTTTGCCTTTGCACAAGGAAGCTTAGGCTCTGTCTCTGATATGATAAAGGGTAAACTGTCAGAAGAATCCTGGAAAAAGATATGATGGGTTTTAATTCTTCCAGGGAGGGATACAGAGTCCCCTCCTCTCTTAAAAGCATCAACTCCCTCCCAACCCCCCAAAAAAGAGAGGCAGGAGGAGAGTGTTTTTCTTTAGAAAACTTCAAAAGTAATGGAGGAATGTATATCCCAGATAGGAAGAAAAATCTTGTACAGTGGGAGTGTGACACAGGCTCAAACTGAGGAATGATCATAAATCGTATCAGTCTTCCAGCTAGTACAATCCTGCCCTCCTTAGTGGGTGGCTTTTCAGGAGCTCCTCATTAGCTAGGGTCACAGAAAGCACCCACTATCTGAATAGTGAACTATGTCTTTCTGATGAGATGGTAGGTGTCAGGCAATGTGCTCTGTGACTTCTATATCTGCTATGTAGGAGAAAGGATGTTTTCTCACATGACGAAAATGTTTACTATATAGTCATAATAAGAATTTCAAAAGTTAAGGGGCCAGCCTGTAGGCTGAAATACAAATGTTCATTCCAATCATGAATCCTAATTATAAAGTGTAGTTTCAAAGGAAGATTGACTTATTTGAGGGTCTCATGTGGGTTTAGAATGAATGCTATAATGAATACATTAGGATGATGGAAGGAAAACTAGAATGTGGCAAGTGATGCAAAGAAGTTTAGAAATGGATTAAAAGAAGCTTGGCTTTGTCCATCCTTTCACACGGCCCTTGAGTGTTAGGCAAATGAGAAGTGGAGATTTTACATACGTGATTAGTGATGTGAAGCACTTGCTAAGATTTTTTAAAACAAGGATTATTATTTGTTGAGCACTTATTATTTGTAAAGAATTATTATAATATTTAAGCATCATCTCTGCCATCAAGAAACTTACAGACCAGTAAGACAGATGGATTATACCTCCATACAAGTGTAGTTAAACTCAGGAGGTACAAAGCAGTAGCAGATGAGTATAGTCTGAGTGTTATGGCTGTTCAGGGGAGAGAGAATTCATTTCTGGCTGGGTTGATGATGGAAATTTCATAAAGAAGGGGGCATTTTCCAAATAGCCAAGAACTAAGCAAAAAGAACAAAGCTGGAGGCATCACTCTTCCCAACTTCAAACTATATTACAAGGCTACAGTAACCAAAACAGAATGGTAGTGGTTCCAAAACAGACACATAGACCGTTGGAACAGACTAGAGAACTCGGAAATAAGACTGCATACCTACAACCATCTGATCTTCAACCAATCTGACAAAAACAAGCAATGGGGGAAAGGATTCTCTATTCAATAAATGGTGCTGGGAGAACTGGCTAGCCATATGCAGAAAACTGAAACTGGACCCTTTCATTATACCTTACACAAAAATTAACTCAAGATGGATTCAAGACTTAAATGTAAAACCCTAAACTATAAAAATCTTAGAAGAAAATCTAGGCACTACCATTCAGGACATAAGCATGGGCAAAGATTTCATGACAAAAACGCCAAAAGCTATTGCAACAAAAGCAAAAATTGACAAATGGGATCTAATTAAACTAAAGAGCTTCTGTGCAGCAAAAGAGACTATCATCAGAGTGAACAGGAAACCTACAGAATGGGAGAAAATTTTTGCAATCTATTCATCTGACAAAGTTCTAATATCCAGAGTCTATAAGGAACTTAAACAAATTTACAGGAAAAAAAACCAAACAACCCCATTAAAAAGTGGGCAAAGGACATGAACAGACACTTCTCAAAAGAAGATATTCATGTGGCCAACAAACATGAAAAAAAGCTCAACATCACTGATCGTTAGAAAAATGCAAATCAAAACCACAATGAGATACCATCTGATGCCAGTGAAAATGGCAATTATTAAAAAGTTCAGAAACAACAGATGCTGACAAAGTTGCAGAGAATAAGGGACACTTTTAGACTGTTGGTGGAAGTGTAAATTAGTTCAACCATTGTGGAAGACAGTGTGGCAATTCCTCAAAGATCTAGAGGCAGAAATACCATTTGACCCACCAATCCCATTACTGGGTATGTGCGCAGAGGAATATAAATCATTGCATTATAAAGACACATGCATGCGTTTGTTCATTGCAGCACTATTCACAAATAGCAAAGACATGAAATTAACCCAAATGCCTATCAAGGATAGACTTGATAAAGAAAATGTGGTACATATATACCATGGAATACCATGCAGCCATAAAAAGGAATGAAATCATGTCCTTTTCAGGGACATGGTTGGAGCTGGAAACCATTATCCTCAGCAAACTAATGCAGGAACAAAAAGCCAAACACTGCATGCTCTCACTTATAAGCAGGAGGTGAACGATGAGAACAAATGGACACATGATGGAGAACAACATGCAATGAGGCCTGTTGGGGGTGCATGGGGGCAAGGAGGGCATCAGGAAGAATAGCTCATGGATGCTGGGCTTAATACCCAGGTGATGGGTTGATTTGTGCAACAAACCACCATGGCACATGTTTACCTATGTAACAAACCTGCACATCCTGCACATGTACCCTGGAACTTAAAATAAAAGTTGAAGAAAAAAATGAAGAAAACAAACAGAAAGGGGCATTTGAACCAGGCCTTGAAAGGGCGTGTAGGTCTAAATAGATGGAGATGGAAGGAAATCAGTCTAGACAAAGGCAATGGCATTATCAGGAAAGTGCAAGATGAGAAAGAATGAGCAGTGTGTTTGGGAAATGGCTAGTAGATAAAGTCAATTAGAGTTTAGTGTTTATAGAAGGGAGATGTAGAAGATGAGATGGGTCAGACTGTGGGAAAGTTTGACTTCAATGTGTAAGAATTTGTTCTTAAGTGTTGTCATTCAAGTTTCTAAGTGGTATGGATTATGACAAAAATGGCCCTTTGAAAATCAAATCCCTATCTACTCTTGGTACTGAGGCTGACTTAGTTGTAAGGGGACTCAAAAGTCATGTGTAAAGAATATTGAAGTAATAACTGATTTGCTCTTAAAAAGTACATTAGGTTTGATTAAACATTTAACCCAGAGACAATGTCTTATAGCATTTTACATACTTTCTGAAGGGCTATGTGGAAGCATTTCAAAATCTTGTATAAGTCCAGTGACTATCACTGATTTTGTATGCTGTAGGAGACATGAGATGAGATGAGCATTGCCTTAGGAAATGCCTCCTTTAAATATCTAAGAGCCCTATTTCAGAGTGGTCCAGCTGATCGTGAGATTTAGAGCAATGATCTGTAGCTCAAAATCTAGGATAATGAATAAGGAAGCAGAACGCAAGCCTATTAGTCTCTAAGTAATTGAATAAAATAAAATTTTGAAAAATGTTTCCTATAATGTTAAATCTCTTTTAAAAAACAATTGTTTAACTGTGGTTCTGAAATTGGGCATGCAGAAGTAAAAAAGTCTCATTGGTTCTTCTTGTGTTAAAAATGATATTAATGACAAAATGTCCTTGTGTGGGAAGGATACTGCATTAGAGGATACCATACTTCATTCTCTTCTAAAAAGACTGAAAGGATAGTGTTGTGGACTGTCTGTTTTATTTACCCATCCGTCAGATAATAATCACCGGTGTAATTTCAGGATTTCTCTAACTCCTTCAGAATATGTTGACACAGTAACTTGTTTGTTTACTGCATTTCTTCTAATTTCCACCTAGATTCTTTTTGCTGATGTATTAAGTGCTAGCACACACCTCCTATTCATGCTACTGAATGCACATTCAAAGCGCATTTTGACCAGTCAGAAGAAATGAACATTTATTGCATGCCAGGCAGCCCAGTGAGCACTCTACATTATCTCATTTAATTTCCTCCACAAAACCATAAGGGAGATATTTTTAGACCTCTTTTATTGGATGAAGAAACTGAGGCTCAGTCTGTGGAAGTGACTTGCCCAGGACAATCTGCAGTAGGTAAGGATACCAGGATTTAAATCCAGACAGGTCTGAGATCCAGCTTCTTTTCTCTGCCACGCTGTCTTTTGAGGTTTTGAAATGCATAAAAACTATCTATATAGTTTCTGACCACAGACAAACTGCTACAAACCTTAGAAATGAATTGACAGGTTGGCCTTTGGTTCACAAACTCAATGATTCAATTTTATTCCATCTCTATTTCTCCATTATTTGTAACTTGCTGGCCTGCCCATGGATATTTTTCTCCTCAGTGGTTCTGAATGTAGGAAAATAGGGAATAATAAAGATCGCCACAGGCCAGGAGTAGACTTATGTGTGTACAGTTGTGTAGACTTCAAGTTCCTTAGCAACAGGAGGATGTTTTAGGAAAATCTCCTGACCCCAGTGCCAATTCTTTTCTCACTTGGGATTTCCTCAAAAAGGAGTCATCTTTTGATGACAATCACCTCATAATATTTAGTTTCTATCCCTGCTGTGGGTATTATGTTTGCTTGGCTTCAGCTACAGACAGACTCCTTATGTGTAGCTGTAACTATGCATGTGTCAGTGCTGATTTTATGTTGAGTCAGACATGGACAGATGGAAGCAGGATAATGGTGATGAGGTTACTTCCCAGACTTTCGTCTTCCTATCATAACCAGATTTTCAGATTTGTTGATATGTACTGTCTTCACTTCCTGATTCAATTGGCCCACCACTTCATTGAAACTGCTCTTACAAAGTTGTCTTGTTTCTAAGTCTAATGGACAATTCTTATCTTACTTGACTTTTAATGAAATTTCCATACATTCACTACTCACTCCTTATTTGAAAAAACTCTATTCTTGGCTTCCCTGTATATTTTTGTCTTGTGATTTCCTGGTGACTTCTCTGCCATTATGGGGCCTTCATTAGTCCGTTCTCATGCTGCTATAAAGAGCTGGTTGAGACTGGGTAATTTATAAAGGAAAGAGGTTTAATTGACTTACAGTTCTGCATGGCTGGGGAGGACTCAGAAAACTTACAATCATGGCAGAAGGGGAAGCAAACATATCCTTCTTCACATGATGGCAGTAAGAAGTACCAAGCAAAAAGGGAAAAGCCCCTTGTAAAACCATCAGATCTCATGAGACCTTACTCACTATTATGAGAGCAGCAGCATGGGGGTAACTGCCTCATGATTCAATTACCTCCCACCTGGTCCCTCCCATGACACGTGGGGATTATGGAAACTACAATTAAAGATGATATTTAGGTGGAGACACGCCAAACCATATCACTATACCCCTGGCCCTCCCAAATCTCATGTCCTCACATTTCAAAATACAATCATGCCTTCCCAACAGTCCCCCAAAGTGTTAAGTCATTCCAGCATTAACCCAAATGTCCAAGTCCAAAGTCTTATCTTAGACAAGGCAAGTCTATTCTGCCTATTAGCCTGTGCATTAGTCTGTTCTCATGCTGCTATAAGGACATACCCAAGACTGGGTAATTTGTAAAGGAAAAAAATTTAATTGACTCACAGTTGGGCATGGCTGGGGAGGCCTCAGGAAACTTAGTCATGGCAGAAGAAGAAAACATGTCCTTCTTCACATGGTGGCAGGGAGAAGAATGAGTAAAAGGGAAAAGCTCCTTATAAAACTATCAGAGCTCATGAGAACTCACTCACTATCACAAGAACAGCATGGAGGTAACCGCCCCCATGATTCAATTACCTCCTACCTGGTTCCTCTCACATGTGGGGATTATGGCAACTACAATTCAAGATGAGATTTGTGTGGGGACACAGTCAAACCATATCATTCTGCCCCTGGCTGCTCCCAGATCTCATGTCCTCATGTTTCATAACACAGTCATGCCTTTCCAACAGTCTCACAAAGTTTTAGCTCATTCCAGCATCTGAGACAAAGCAAGTCTCTTCCACCTATCAGCCTGTAAAATCAAAAGCAAGTTAGTTACTTCTTAGATACAATGGGGGTATAGGCGTTTGGTAAATACATCCTTTCCAAATTGGAGAAATTGGCAAAAACAAAGGAGCTACAACTCCCATGCAAGTTGGAAATCCAATAGAATGGTCATTAAACCTTAAAATTCCAAAATGATCTCGTTAACTCCATGTCTCACATCCAGGCTGAGGTAGTCTCAGATGGAGATGAGGAACTTGTTGGGAACTGGAGTAAAGGTCATTCTTGCTATGCAAAGAGACTGGAAACATTTTGCCCCTGCCCTAGAGATCTGTGGAACTTTGAACTTGAGAGTGAACTTGCATCATGCTGATGCAAGAGGTGAGCACTATGGCCTTGGGAAACTCTGTCCCTGTGGCTTTGCCTGGTACAGCCTCACTCCCAGCTGCTTTCATGAGCTGGTGTTGAGTGTCTGCGGCTTTTCCAGGTGTATGGTGCAAGCTGTAGGTGAATCTCCCATTCTGGGTTTTGGAGGACTGTGGCCATCTTCTCACAGCTCCAATGGCAGTGCCTCAGTGGGGACTCTGTGTTGGGGCTCTGACCCACATTTCCCTTTCAAACTGTCCTAGCAGAGGTTCTCCATGAGGGCTCTGCCCCTGCAGCACAACCCTGCTAGGACATTGAGGTGTTTCCATACATTGTCTGATATCTAGGCAGAGGTTTCCAAACCTCAGTTCTTGACTTCTGTGCACCCACAGGCTCAACACCATGTGGCAGCTGCCAAGGCCTGGGGCTTGCACCCTCTGAAGCCATGGCCCATGCAGTACCTTGGCCCCTTTTAGCCATGGCTGGGATGGCTGTGATGCAGGGCACCATGTTCCTAGGCTGCACACAGTGGAGGGGTCCTGGGCCTAGTCCAAGAAACCAGTTTTTCCTCCTAGCCCTCCAGGCCTGTGATGACAGGTGCTGCTGTGAAGGTCTCCAACATGCCCTGGAGACATTTTCCCCATTGTCTTGATGATTAACATTCAGCTCCTTTTTACTTATGCAAATTTCTGAGCAGACTTGAATTTTCCCCCAGAAAATGGGCTTTTCTTTTCTATGACATTGTCAGGCTGCAAATTTTCCAAATTTTTATGTGTGCTTCCTCTTGAATGCTTTGTCACTTAGAAATTCCTCCTCCAGGTACCCTAAATAATCTCTCTCAAGTTCAAAGTTCCACAGATCTCTAGGGCAGGGGCAAAATGCTTCCAGTCTCTTTGCATAGCAAGAGTGACCTTTACTCCAGTTCCCAACAAGTTCCTCATCTCCATCTGAGACTACCTCAGCCTGGACTTTATTGTCCAAATCACTATCAGCATTTTAGTGAAAGCCATGCAACAAGTCTCTAAGAAGTTCCAAACTTTCCCACATTTTCCTATCTTCTTCTGAACCCTCCAAACTGTTCCAATCTCTGCCTGTTACCCAGTTCCAAAGTTGTTTCCACATTTTTGGGTATCTTAATAGCAGTACTCCACTCTATCATACCAATTTGCTATATTAGTCCACTCTCATGCTACTATAAAGACATACCTGAAATTGGGTAATTTATAAAAGAAAGAGGTTTAATTGACTCACAGTTTAGCATGGCTGTTGTGGCCTCAGGAAACTTACAATAAATCATGGCAGAAGGGGAAGCAAACACACCTTTCTTCACCTGGCAGAAGGGAGAAGAAGAATGAGTAAAAGGGGAAAAGGCCTTTATAAAACCATCAGATCTCATGAGAACTCACTCACTATCACAAGAACAGCATGGAGGTAACCACACCCATGATTGAATTGTCTCCCTCTGGGTCCCTCCCATTACATGTGGGGGTTATGGCAACTACAATTCAAGATGAGATTTGGGTGAGGACACAGCCAAACCATATCGGCCTGTAACATCAAAAGCAAGCTAGTTACTTCCTAGATACAATGGGGGTACAGGCATTGGGTAAATATACCCATTCTAAATGGGAGAAATTAGCCAAAATGAAGGGGCTATAGGCCCCATGAAAGTCTAAAATCCAGCAGGGCAGTCAAATCTTAAAGCTCTAAAATGATCTCCTTTGACTCCATGTCTCACATCCAGGTCATGTTGATGTAAGAGTTGGGCTCCAAAGGCCTCGTGAAGCTCTACCCCTCTGGCATTGTAGGGTATAGTCCCCCTCCTCACTGCCTTCAAGTGCTGGCATTGAGTGTCTGTGGCTTTTCCAGGTGCATGGTGCAAGCTGTTGGTGGATCTACCATTCTAGAGTCTGGAGGAAGATGGCCCTCTTTTTATGGCTCCACTAGGCAGTGCCCTTGTGGGGCCTCTGACCCCACATTTGCCTTCACTGTCTTACCAGAGGTTCTCCATGAGGGCTCCACCCCTGCAGCAAACTTCTGCCTGGACCTCCAGGCATTTTCATACATCCCCTGAAATCTAGGTGGAGGTTCCCAAACCTCAATTCTTGACTTCTATGCACCTGCAGGCCCAAAAACCCTGTGTAAGCCACCAAGGCTTGAGGCTTGCACCTTCTGAGGCAATGGCCTGAGCCATATATTGGCCTCTTTTAGCCATGGCTGGAACACAGGGTACCAAGTCCTGAGACTGCCCAATGCAGCAAGGCCCTGGGCCCAGCCCATGAAACCATTTTTTTTCTAGGCCTCTGGGCCTGTGATGGGAGGGGCTGCTGTGAAGACCTCTGACATGCCCTGGAGACATTTCTCCCCACTGTCTTGCCAGTTAACATTTGGCTGCCCCTTACTTATGCAAGTTTCTGCAGCCAGCTTGAATTTCTCCTCAGAAAATGTGTTTTACTTTTCTATGCATCATCAGGCTGCAAATTTTCCAAAATTGTATACTCTGCTTTCCTTTTAAACATAAGTTTCAATTCCAAAACATATCTTTGTGAATACACAAAACTGAATGCTTTTAACAGCACCCAAGTCACATCTTGAACACTTTGCTGTTTATAAATTTCTTCTGCCAGATACCCTAAAGTTCCACAGGTCTTTAGAGCTGGGGCAAAATGCTACCAGTCTGTTTGCTAACACATAGCAAGAGCAACCTTTATTCCAGTTCCCAATAACTTCCTCATCTCCATCTGAGTCCACCTCAATCTGAACTTCATTGTCCATATCACTATCAGCATTTTGGTCAAAGCCATTTAACAAGTCTCTAGGAAGTTCCAAACTTTCCCACATCTTCCTATCTTGTTCTGAGCCTTCCAAACTGTTCCAATCTCTGCCTGTTACCCAGTTTCAAAGCTGCTTCCACATTTTCAAGTATCTCTACAGCAGCACCCCACTACATGGTACCAACTTACTAGGTTAGTCCATTCTCATGCTGCTATAAAGAACTGCTCAAGACTGGGTAATTTATAAAGGAAAGAGGTTTAATTGACTCACAGTTCTGCACAGCTGAAGAGGCCTAAGGAAACTTACAATTATGGTGGAAGGGGAAGCAAACATGTCCTTCTTCACATGACGGCAGGAAGAAGTAGTGCTGAGCAAAGAGGGAAATTTCCCTTATATAAAACCATCAGATCTCATGAGAACTCACTTACTATCACAAGAACAGCAGCATGGGGGTACCTGCCCCCATGATTCAATTACCTCCCACTTGGCCCCTCCCACGACATGTGGGGATTATGGCAGCTACAATTCAAGATGATATTTAGGTGGGGACACAGCCAAACATATCAGGGCCCTTCTTCACTACTCAGTCTTTACCTGATGGAGACTCTCAGGACTCAGCCCTATGCCCTCTCTTTTCACTTGAAATTTGGACCTTAGGTGATTTAATCTGTTTCTGTGGCTTCAGTTAACTGCTTTCTGCCAATGATAATGCTAAAATTTTAGCTCCAACCTCTCTTCTCACTTCCAGGGCCACATCTCTGTCTAAATGACATTCCCTCTTGGATGTATTGCAGATATCTCAAAATGAACGTGTTCAAAATGGGATGTATTGCAGATATCTCAAAATGAATGTATTCAAAATGGAACTCATATTCTTCTTACTCCTCTATTTTATCTCCAGTTCATCAAATGGCCCCACCATTTACCTTATGGCTGATGTCAGAAACCTAGTGGCATTCTTGACAACTCCTTTTCTTACTACTCACATCCTACTGAGTCATTGGTATAGAGTCCACATCCTATTGGGTCTATCGCCCAGATATGTTGAACCACCACCATCTTTCCCCTGGGCTGCTGCTGTAGCCTTGTAATTGGGCTCTAAATATTTACTCTGTATAACCTCAAATATATTTTCCATTCAGCAGCTAGATTTATCCTCTTAATATGCAATCTGATCATGTCAAACCTCCCTCTAACATTCTCCTCAAGCTGCCATTTGCTCTTTTGATAAAAGCTCAAATCTTTGTTGAACTCTGATTCCTGCCTATCTCTTTAATCTCATTTTTTGCTACTCTCCTCTTTACCTATCATGCTTTCAGCTCATGGGCTTTCTATCAGTCCCTCATCCTCATCAGGTTGCTCTCCACTCAAAGGCTACCTGGACCACTTATTTCCCTGATCCCACCCCTCTCCCAGCCTCCAAGCTTGATAAAGCTTTACCCATCCTTCCAATCTCAGATTAGGTGTCCCTTCCTTCATGAATGTCTTCTTGATCTCTTTCTCTCTTCCTGGTAGGCCCATAGTAGTATATGTTGCAGCACTTTGTATATTTCCTTTATCACACTTTATTATAAACATTCACATAATTGTTTGCTTAATATCTTTGTTTTTGCCAAGATGCCAAATTCCAGGCTCTATAAGAGCAAAGATATAGTAATTCTTTTCACTGACATATCCTTAGTGCCTTACAGAGTGTCTGAAACAGAGTAGGTGATTCTTATATATTAATCAAATGAATGAATGAATATTCTTGGGGTGTCTATAGAGATACAATGTCTAATACAGTAGCCACTAGCTATGAATGGCCATTGATCACTTGAAATATGACTAGTCCAAACTGAGATGTGCTATAAGTATGAAATATATGCGAAAGTTCAAAGACTTAGTAAAAAAAAAGTAAAATATCTCATTAATAAGTTTTTCTATTTACTACATGTTGAAATTATAAGTTGGATATATTGGGTTAAATAAAATGTAATATTAAAATTAACCTTTTTTTATTTTTTAATGTGGCTTCCAGAAAATTTAAATTTCATATGTGGCTTGCATTATATTTCTATTGGACAGTACTGTCAGTAAGTATCACTTTGAACTGAAATTGAACGTTAAAGCTTTTTAGCTCCCTTATATTAAGCGTTAAAAACCTTTATTTAAAAACTTTTTGCATTGTTCATACTGCAACCTCATCCTTTTTCCTTCCAATATGTGTCATTACTAGGCTGGTAGGGTCATCAGTCTCCTCATCCTGCACCTCCCTGCTCAGTTGCTAATTTCTCTGGGGTCAGAAGGGTGCTTGAGAAAGATCTGTAATTGGCAGTCTCCTTAACACTAACTGTGGGGAAAATTTGCCCTTGGTGCAGTGATAGTGCCCACTTGTCAAGGAATCTCGGTACACACAAGTCTAAAAGCTATGTAATTGGTATGTAAGCGAGATACAAGATTTGGAGGTTTGTCCTTGAAACATTTCTTCCTTCCAGTGTGACTACGTTCTTGTCCAACGAGCCTTGCAGGAATGGTTTTGGCATTTGATAATAAATACTGTCCTCACCCACCCCATTGCTTAGATTTAAAAAAAGATAGTTATTTGCAATATCTATTTCATTGTCTCACTTTCCCCTAAAAATGTGAACTCCCTATTGGGACACTTCAAATTTATTCAACAGATCCTAGTTTTTGCCTTTGCTGCATCTGTACTAGTGATCTATTTTGGACGTATTTGACATATTTTTTTCTTAATGAAACAGTCCAGAGAATTGACTTAAGAACATTCCAGAGAAAAAGCCCAATTTTCCAGTTATTTGTTACCTCCATGTTGTTATTTTATATATTTGGACACTGTGGATGCTGTACACCATTCAAAAAATTAAGAAAGAAATGCTTTGGCTTCTGTTTTCAAGGACTTTTTTACTCAGGTTCATTACACTATCAGTTTTTGACATTGCATACAATCCTGGACTGGCTTTACCTGGCATGGGAGGCATTACATGAGAGAAATAAATCAGACTGTAACTATCTGAGTGTCATCAGGCTTTGTGTTTGTGTCCAGCAATTTCTGATTAGGCTTATCAATAATGTTAGCATTTTCACTCTATGTTCAAAAAACGTCACCCTTGTTCCCTATTAATTGCTCTCTCTTACAAGGGCTGCTTTTTTGATCTTCAGGAGATGAAAATCCAGGAAATAATCAAGTTGTCTCCTTTCTGTGACTGTTGCAAGCATGAGGTCATCAGGAAGGATGATGGCCATTGTGACTTCTGAGTCCCAAATGATACAAAAGAGACTTTTTTACAGGTCTCTTTGGCCTCTCCTAGGATACACATGAGAGTCCATTTGAACGGTCTTTAACTTTGCGAGTACTGTTTTGGCTAGGTGGGCTGTTTCCCTGAGGAGTCTTACCTCCATGTCTTCTGAGTGGTGCCCACGTAAGGCATGGCCAGTGCTTCAGGTTTACTGGCTTTTCTTGTTGAGTCCCTGACTCACTACCCATCTAGGTTGTCACAGTGGGAAGAGACAGCTGAAGAGGGATCTTGCAAGCCAACTGGTCACTGAAGGTTAAAGAAAATAAATGCCACTTGGGTATTTAGATATGTTAAAATCAATGACACCTGTCAGGGTTCATTAGGCCATTGTGTTCCATGTGCCTGGGTAGATAGGGAGCCCTAGAGCAGCTTTTTGTGGGTTGAGGTGTTGGTGGATAAGTAGAACCTAGTTCTTGAGGGGATAAAAATGTTCTCACAGAAAAGTTTCTTTCAATAACAGTAAAATTTTCTGGCATGCTACAAACTTCTAAAATGACTGCTTCAAAGACACGGTATTCTAAGTTACACACACATGCACATACACATACATGTGTCTATATACATTTTAAAGCTTTGAAGCTTATATCTGCTTTGAAGATCTATGCAGTGTTAAGTGAGTTTGGGGGAGAATGTCTCTATTACCATCTAGATATCATTAGTGATGTAGAATCAATTCTATAAAACGTATATGGGGAAATGTATGTAATGAATTATTAAAAGTATAGTTATAGAAAAATCAATACAGGTATACTTAACAAGTGAATGAGGAGATTTTACCTGTCCTAATGTGCTCCCTGAATATTATTATTATAGTAATAAAGAATGTATCAAGGGTTTCTAGTTGCAGAGATTTTACTTGTATATATATATATATCCATGTAGCTACCCTCAGAAGAAAGTAAGAGAGCAAGTATGACAAAGAGAATAACTCAAGCAAGCAGATGAACCCACTGATTTGTGGGCTAGTTGACTGGACTTTAGAGCATCTTTTCACACATTTTGCCTTACAATAAGATTCCATGTAGAAAAATATTTACTTTTAAAAACTGTGTATTTTAATTATGCTTTTCTCTTTCTGATGCTTCACTTAAAATGAATAAATCATGTCTGTTTCTGGAAGTTTTTTTTTATTCTTTTTTTCTCCTTGAAAAAGCAATTTTTCTAATACCCCAAACAAAGCAGGAATTATGATTTCAAGTAGGTGAAAATAGAATAAACACTGTTAAAAACATCAATCACAAAGTTGACAAAAAGAAACAATGGGGAAAGGACTCCTATTCAATAAATAGTGCTGGGATAACTGGCTAGCCATTTGCAGAAGAATGCAACTAGACCCTTACCTTTCACAACATACAAAAATTAACTCAAGATGAGCTAAAGACTTAAGTGCAAGATCTTAACCTATAAAATTCCTTGAAGAAAACATAGGAAATGCCATTCTGGACAGGGGTCTTGGCAAAGAATTCATGACTTAAGTCCTCGAAAGCAATTGCAACAAAAACAGAAATTGACAAGTGGGACCCAATTAAACTAAAAAGCTTTTGCACAGCAAAAGAAACAATCAACAGAGTAAACAGACAACCCATAGAATAGGAGAAGATATTTGCGAAGCGTGCATTTGACAAAGGCCTAATATCCAGAATCTATAAGGAACTTAAACAACTCAGCAAACAAAAACGAATAACCCTATTAAAAAATCGGCAAAGGACATGAACATCCACTTCTCAAAAGAAGACATGTAAATGGCCAACAAACATGAAAAACTGCTCTACCTCATTAATCACTGCAAAAATGGAAATCAAAACCTCCAGACACCCTCTCACATCAGTCAGCATGGCTATAATTAAAAAGACAAAAAACAACAGATGCTGGTAAGGCTGTGGGTAAAAGCAAATAATTATACATTGTTCGTGGGACTGTAAAAATTAGTTTAGCCACTGTGGAAAGCAGTTTGGAAATTTCTCAAACAACTAAACTCCCCAAACCTCTTTTGATCTTATGGGTAAAAGCAAATGATTATACACTGTTCGTGGGAGTGTAAAAATTAGTTTAGCCACTGTGGAAAGCAGTTTGGAAATTTCTCAGACAACTTAACTCCCAAAACCTCTTTTGATCTTAACTGCACAAATGGAATGACATTGTAGTGAACATGTGATTTTTAGTCTTCTCATCCCTCTCTCTTCCTCTTGAAACTCTTCTTTTCTTTCAGGCCAGAATCACATAGTAGCTGTGATATACTTTCAAAATCCCTGCCTAGAGTTGGCCTCCTGGCCTGGACTTGGCCATTTAGTCCTTCCTGGGATTTTTAAATTTTTAAATTGAGAACTGGTGAGGTGGTCTCTCTCTGGTGGTGGACATCATAGGAAGTCATGAGGTGGAGAGAGAGAGAGAGAGAGACAGAGAGAGAGAGAATGAATGGAGGAAGTAGTCAAGCTCAAGCTGTTCTGGTTGGCTATAGCTCTGCATATTTTACTTATCTTACTAGTTGGTTGGATGATTTCCCTGAATTTCATGAGCTGGTCTAGCTAACCAGATTTGAATATTTTTTTTCTCTTGCAACCAAAAGAGCCCTGAATCATACACAGGCTTTAAAGCTATTTCAGAAGACAGTAGGGATTTGACAATATATCTTTCAAATTGTCTATATATGTTAGTGTAAAGGCTTGGTAATTTAACTTTATTTGGGAATGATTTCTGGTACTCATGCACCTTACTTTAGCATAATGTGTTACAGCATACACTATCTTGTGCATGTTTTGGTATGGCTTTTAGTATACAGTGCTAACTAGTGTAGCTAACTATATATATATATATATATATATAGTTATAGTTACTATATATATATAGTTACAGTTACCATATATATATATAGATATATATGGAAAATATCTTTCCATATATTTACCCGAATTTTATGACTGGCCTTAATAATTTAAATGGGTCCAGACTGGTTTTATCCTTTCTATCAAAATGAGAAAGTTTTATTTTTCTGAAGCTTTCTGTTACAGTTTGATGCAGGCAGGATGAAGAACATTAGCATTCTTGTAGCTGAGTGTGGTGGAGAATAATGTGTAAGTAAAGCCTCAGAGAAGAAGAGAATCCCAGAAGAGGGCATAATTCTGGATCCAAAAACCTCATACTCACCATCTTGGTGCCCTAGCAGATAAGACTGATTCCACTGTCCTGATGGGTATTTCCTAGTTTAGATGAATAAAGACCTACAGTGGGTAATAGAGAATCAATATCTGCTTTGTTTCTTTTTATTTCCTCTGAAAGAAAATGGCTCTGATCCCAAATTTTAAAAGCTATTTTTATTTCAAGTGAAGCAACCATGATCAGTTTGACTGAAATCAAGGTGAGTAATACATAATTTATAACATCTGAAACAATTTTATTAATGCAACTTCCTGGGGGTGGAGGATAGTTACTCTTTAGGCATAGCACATATTTTATTAGCATTCAGGCCTTCACCAGAAAATGGATATAGACATAATAGGCCTGTCATATATCACCAACACATTAAAACAGTGTCAAAAGACTTAAAAATACCCTTTATGGTATTAAACTGTTAATTTTTAATGTTTATTTCCATGTTGGTTTTTTATTTACACGTACAGTTTATTTGATGAAAATTATTTTTATAAGCATAAGTTGTAACACATTCAGGCAAAATTTAACTGATTTAGCTAAGAGTATTCATTAAGGGTTCTCCTTAACTGGGATTGCCTGTCCTTGAGAAATAATAGTTAGGCAGGGCTCATCCAATGTAAAACTCTATGGATCATGATCTCTGCAAGGGTTCTTTGAATCAGATAAAAACTTTGTAGAGATTGACTGAATTAACGTGATCTCTAAACACTTTACTGCTTACATTTATAAATGACAGTATAAGGGTAGGTGGTGTTTTTGAAACAAATTTCCAGTTCTTACTTCATAAAGTGGCAATGAAAATCCATAGCAATGTAGTTACAAGTATAGTAACAATATAGTAACTAATAATATAGTTACGATATAGTAATGAGACAATTTCTATTATGTTGTTCAGGTCCTTTTCATTGTATCTTCTTTGTGTCCTGCGCCATCTGTCCTGCTGTCCACCTCTGGCTGCAGGGCCCTTATTGCTGTAGTTCCATTATTTTCTTTTTGTTCTGGACTGTCCTTAAATACAAATGAATCACTTGTTAATTGATTGATTCCTGAATAATATTTTTACTTCTCACAAATAGGCTATGGAATGCACTAACTATTTTACTTGTTAATGAAAATGGCTCACTGAGGTTCAGCATGTGGTGTCTGTAATTCTCTCCAGGGTCTTTGTTCCCTTTGTGGAAAATAAAAGTTTTCTATGCTGAGGGACTGAGAGGGACAATTATACATCTTCATTGGTTAGAAAAGTCACTTCTTTCCTTGAGTCTGGTCTGCAAATTAATTTGCCCCACTTTGCACAGCACTCAGATTTTTTTTTAAAGTAAATCCCCAGAAAGACTTCTCCAAACAGCAACACCTTGAAATTATTGTAATGACTTCAAATTTCATATTAGGTGGGCTTTAAAAATTATTATTATTTTGTTTGTTTCTTGTGGGAAAAAAGCAGTATCCAGCATATTTAAAATTTAGAGTATGATGGCATTTGTTTTATGCTGGTATTTTCACCTATACAAGGTTAAACATTTTTAAAACACATTATGAGTCAGTTATACTTTTTGGTGGAGTTTTGCTTTATTTTATTTTATTTTATTTTTTTTTGGTGGTGGCTCCTCGGGAAGTCCAGAAGCCTTGACTGAAGTGAGGCCATGATGGAGACAGTCAAGGTTTCCTAGCACGTACCAGAAATGGCAGTGACTGCAGTGCAGGTTTAGCTATTTCAGGTGGTGGCTGCAGGTATCTGCAGCACTCTGATTCACAATGTGTGCACACTGTGATGTGCAATAAATGATTCTTTCTGACACTAGCTGCATGTGGTGATGCCCTTAGGGCACTGGAAAGGGATGTGAAGGTAAGGTTGAGTGGCTTTCTATGTCTTTTTGAATTTGTTTAAGCAATTGAGGTATCCTGACTGAGATGTCAACTGAAGAATATGAGGGACTGGGGAAAATGAGAAAAGTCAGAGGAGTTTGATGGATCTCAATTTGCCTGGTGATAGGTGATTACTTTGGACAGGGTCCTTGTATTAGAACAGATGACCAAGGACTTAATGGGTAGGTTGGTAGAGAGCTCAATGGAGAGTCTATGAACTTGGAGAGTGTCCCAATGTGTACTAAGTCAGGATTCTGTCAGCTGAGAAATGAATTTCATAAGTATTCATTGTTTGTAAAGAAGATGGAACCAATGGGAAGGATAGAAAGTAATGAAGAAATACTGAGGTGTGACAGAGGACAATACCATGGTTTATTACTATGTGTTCTATGGAGTTGTTTCTGGAAAGTATAAAGATTAGATGAGCCCTTCGGACTGAACTTAAGTGGAAGTTGTTTCTTATATACTTGCGTGCTTTTGTCTTGTTGTTTTTGTCTGAAGTAATCTTGTGACCTGGACTTTCTTATATAGAACTCAATATTAATTAAAAGTAATTGGTATGTTATATATGGGAATTAATTAAGCTTTACTAATATTTAATATGCAGATTGGTACTAGCATTTAGCTTCATATACATGTCGCATGTCATATGTCAAAAAATAAATGAGATGGATGATGTAGGGGCTCAACATGTTGCAATATTTTGCAGTACATATGCACCTGATTGGGTGGATCTATAGATTGTAATCTAGATTTAAACGACAACTCTCACAAAATTAACAAGCGGTTTAAAAAGATTCTAGCCAAAGAATTTTGGCTTTGGGAGAAACTAATAATGCAGAAGAACTACAGGAAATGGAATTAGGACAGTCCTAGTCCTAATTTTTTTTCTTATTGAGATGGAGTTTCACTCTTGTTGCCCGGGCTGGAGAGCAATGGCACAATCTTGGCTCACTGCAACTTCCATTTCCAGGGTTCAAGCAATTCTCCTGCCTCAGCCTCCTGAGTAGCTGGGATTACAGGCACCCACCACCATGGCCAGCTAATTTTTGTATTTTTAGTAGAGACAGGGTTTCACCATCTTGGCCAGGCTGGTGTCGAACTCCTGACCTCAGGTGTTCTGCCTGCCTTGGTCTCCTAAAGTGCTGGGATTACAGGCATGAGCCACCATGCATGGCCCCTAATCCTAATTTCCTTTCCTTTCCTTTCCTTTCTCTTTCCTTTTTAACTTTTATTTTAGGTTCAGGGGTACATGTGCAGCTTTGTTATATAGGTAAATTGCATGTTGCAGGGATTTGATATACGGATTATTTTATCACCCAGGTAATAAGCATAGTACCCAATAGGTAGTTTTTCAATCCTCACCCTCCTTTCACCCTCCAGCATCAATGAGGCCCCAGTGTCTGTTGTTTTATTTTTTGTGTCCATATTTACTCAATGTTTAGCTTCCACTTATAAGTGAGAACATGCAGTGTGTGGTTTTCTGTTCCTGTATTAATTTGCTTAGGATAATGGCATCCAGCTCCATCCATGTTGCTGCAAAGGACGTGCTCTAATTCTTTTTTAAGGCTGTGTAATATTTCATGGTGTATATGTGCCACATTTTCTTTATTTCAGTCTATCATTGATGGGATTTAGGTTCATTAAATGTCTTTGCTATTGTGAATAGTGCTGCAATGAACATATGTGCACGTGTATTTATGGTAGAACAATTTATATTCCTTTGGGTATATACCCAGTAATGGGACTGCTGGCTCGAATGGTAGTTCTAAGTTCTTTGAGAAACCACTGCACTGCTTTCCACAATAGCTGAACTAATTTACATTCCCACCAGCAGTGTACAAGCATTTCTTTTTCTCCACAATCTCGCCAACATTTGTTATTTTTGAATTTTTAACAATAGTTATTCTGTCTGATGTGAGACGGTATCTCACTGTGGTTTTGATTTGCACTTCTCTAATGATCAGTGATGTTGGGCATTTTTTCCATGTGCCTGTTGGACATGTGTATGTCTCCTTTTGAAGTGACTGTTCATGTCCTTTGCCCACTTTTATATGGGGTAGTTTCTTTCTTGGTTGTTAATTTGTTTAAGCTTCTTATAGATTCTGGATATTAGGTCTTTGTCAAATGCATAGTTTGCAAAAATATTTTCTCCCATTTTGTAGGTTGTCTGTTTAGTCTGTTGATAGCTTGTTTTTCAAGGCAGAAGCTCTTAAGTTTAATTAGGTCCCACTTGTCAATTTTTGTTTTTGTTGCAATTGTTTTTGGCATCTTTGTCACGAAATCTTCATCAGCGCCTATATTCAGAATGGTATTTCCAAGTTATTTTTCAGGACTTTTATAGTTTTAGATTTTACATTTAAGTCTTTAATCCATCTCGAGTTGATTTTTTATATGGTGTAAGAAAGGGGCCCAGCTTCGATCTTCTTCATTTGGATAGCCAGTTATCCTAGCACCATTTATCGAATAGGGATCCTTTTCCCCAATGCTTGTTTTTGTCAACTTTGTTGAAGATCAGTTGGTTGTAGGTGTGTGGCTTTATTTCTGGGCTCTCTATTCTGTTTCATTGGTCTATATTTTTGTACCAGTACCATGCTATTTTGGTTACTATAGCCTTATAGTATATTTTGAAGTCAGGTAACATGATGCTTCCAGGTTTGTTCTTTTTGCTTAGGATTGCCTTGGCTATTTGGGTGATTTTTTTGATTCCGCGTGAATTTAAATATAGCTTTTTTTTTTCTAATTCTGTGAAGAATGTCAGTGGTAGTTTGATAGGAATAGCATTGAATCTGTTAATTGCTTTGGACAGTATGGCCATTAAAAAATGCTGATTATTCCTAATCATGAGCATGGAATGTTTTTCCATTTGTTTGTATCATCTATGATTTCTTTACACAGTATTTTGTAATTATTGTTGTAGAGATCTTTTACCTCCCTGGTTAATTGTATTTCTAGGTATTTTATTCTTTTTTGTGGTTATTGTGAATGGGATTGTGTTCTTGCTTTGGCTTTCAGGTTGGATGTTGTTGGTGTATAGGAATGCTATTGATTTTTGTACATTGATTTTGTATCCTGAAACTTTGCTGAAGTGGTTTATCAAATAAAGGAGCTTTTGTGCAGAAACTATGGAGTTTTCTAGCTGTAGAATCATATCATCTACAAATAGAGACATTTTGACATCCTTTCTTCCTAACTGGATGCCTTTTCTTTCTTTCTCTTGCCTGACTGCTCTGGCTAGGACTCCTATGTTGAATAGGAGTGGTGAGAGAGGGCATCCCTGTTTTGTTCTGGTTTTGAAGGGGGAATCCTGCCAGCTTTTGCCCATTCAGTATTGTGTTCACTGTGAAATTCTCATAGATGGCTGTTATTCTTTTGAAGTATGTTCATTCAATGCTGATTTTGCTGAGGGGTTTTTTTTTAAACATGAAGCAATGTTGAATTTTATCAAAATCCTTCTCTGCATTTCTTGAGATAATCATGTGGTTTTTGTTTTTAGTTATGTTTATGTGGTAAATGACATTTATTGACTTGGATATGTTGAACCAACCTTGAACAATAAAGCCTACTTAATTATGGTGGATTTGGTTTTTGATGTGCTGCTGGATTCAGTATGCTACTATTTTCTTGAGGATTTTGCATCAATGTTCATTAAGGATATTGGCCTTTTTGTGTGTGTGTCTCTCTGCCAGGTTTTGGTATCAGGATGATGCTAGCCTCACAGAATGAGTTAGGGAGGAGTCCCCCTTCCTCAATTTTTTGGAATAGTTCCAGTAGGAATGGCACCAACTCTTCTATGTACCTCTGGTAGTATTTGGCTATAAATCTGTCTGGTCCTGGGCTTTTTCTGGTTAGTAGGCTTTTTAATTACTGATTTAATTTGGGACCTCACTTTTGGTCTGTTCAAGGTTTAAACTTCTTCCTGGTTCAGTCTTGGGAGGTTGTATGTTGCCAGGAATTTGTCCATTTCTTCTAGGTTTTCTAACTTGTGTGCATAGAGGTGTCTTAGTAGTCTCTGAGGGTGTTTTGTATTTCTGTGGCATCGGTGATAATGTCCCTTCTTAGTAATTTCTGATTGTATTTGGGTATCTCTCCTTTTAAATTTATTAGTTTAAGCTAGTGGTCTATCTATCTTATTAATTCTTTCAAAACACCAACTTATGGATTTGTTAATTTTTTATGATTTTTGGCATTTGAATTTTCCTCAGTTCAGCTCTGATTTTGGTTATTTGTCTTCTGCTAGCTTTGGGGTTGGTTTGCTCCTGTTTCTCTAGTTGTTAGGTCAGGTGATTGCTTTTAAATCTTTATAATATTTTTTTTTGAGATGGGGTCTCACTCTGTCACAAGATTGCAGTGGTGCAATCTTGGCTCACTGCAACCTCCGCCTCCCAGGCTCAAGAGATCCTCTCACCTCAGCTTCCCGAGTAGCTGGGACCACAGGCACACTCCACCATGCCTGGCTAATTTTTTGTACTTTTGGTAGATATGGGGTTTTGCCACATTACCCAGGCTGGTCTCAAATTCCTGAGCTCAGGAGATCTACTTGCCTCCATCTCCCAAAGTGCTAGGATTATAGGTGTGAGCCACCATCCCTGGCCAGATCTTTATAACTTTTTGACGTTGCTGTTTAGTGCTATAAACTTCCCTCTTAACTCTGCTTTGTGTCCCAAAGATTCTGGTGTTTCCTATGTTTGCTGTCATTACTTTAAAATAATTTCTTGTTTTGTGCCTTAATTTCATTATTTACCCAGAAGGCATTTGGGAGCAGGTTGTTTAATTTCCATGTAACTGTATGGTTTTGAGTGATTTTCTTAGCTTTGATTTCTATTTTATTGCCCTGTGGTCTGAGAGTGTGCTTGGCATGATTTCTTCTTTTTTTCTTAATTTTCTGATGATTGTTTTATATCCAATTGTGTGGTTGATTTTAGCGTATGTGCCACGTGAAAACGACAAGAATGGAGTATGTGCCATGTACAAATGAGAAGAATGTATATTCTGTTGCTTTTGAGTAAATAGTTCTGTAGGTGTCTATTAGGTCCTCTGGTCAAGTGTCAAGTTCGTGTCCCAAATATCTTTGTTAGTTTTATGCCTTGATGATCTAATATTGTCAGTGTAGTGTTGTATTCTCCCACTATTATTGTGTGGTTGTCCAAGCCTCTTCATAGGCCTCTAAGAACTTGCTTTATTAATCTGGGTGCTCCTGTGTTGGCTCCATATATATTTATCATAGTTAGGTCTTCTTGTTGAATTGAACCTTTACCATTATGTAATGTCCTTTTTTGTCTTTTTTGATCTTTGTTGGTTTAAACTGTGTTTTCTCTGAAAATAGAACAGCAACCCCTGCTTTCTCTGTTTTCCATTTGCTTAGTAGATTTTTCTCCACCCCTTTACTTTGAGCCTATGGGTGTCATTGCATGTGAGATGGGTCTGTTGAAGACATCATACTGTTGGGTCTTGCTTCCTTATCCAACTTGCCACTCTCTGCCTTTTAATTGGGAGCATTTAGCCCATTTCCTTTCAAGGTAAGTATTGATATATGCAGATTTGAGCCTGTGTTTGTTAGCAGGTTGCTACGCAGACTTGTTTCTGTTGTTGCTTTAGGTGTCACTGGTATTCTTTGCACTTAAGTGTGTTTTTGTGCTGGCCAGTAATGGTCTCTCCTTTTCATGTTTAGCACTTCCTTAAAAAACTCATTTAAGGCACATTTGGTGGTAATGAATTCCCTTAACATTTGCTTGTCTGAAAAGCACCTTATTTCTCCTTTGTTGAGGAGGCTTAGTTTGGCTGGATATGAAATTCATGGTTGAAAATTCTTTTCTTTAGGAATGCTGAATATAGGCCCCCAATCTCTTGTGGCTTGTAGATTTCTGCTGAAAAGTCTGCTATTAGCTTGATGGGTTCCCTTTGTAGGTGACCTGCCTCTTCTCTCTAGTTGCTTTTAGCATTTTTTTTTTCATTTTGACCTTGGAGAATCTGATGACTGTGTGACTTGGGGATGGTCTTCTTGTGTTGTATTTCACGGGGGTCCTCTGTGTTTCCTGGATTTGCATGTTGGCCTCTCTAGCACAGTTGGGACAACTTTTATGGATGATATCCTGAAATATGTTTTCCAAGTTGCTTGCTTTCTCTTTCTCTCTCTCAGGGATGCCAGGAAGTCATAGCTTTGGTCTCTTTACATAATCCCATATTTCTTAGAGGTTTTGTTTATTCATTGTTTTTTCTTCACTTTTGTCTCATAGTTATTTTGGAGAGAGTCTTTGAGCTCTGAGATTCTTTCCTCAGCTTGGTCAATTCTGCTGTTAATTCTTGTGATTGTATTCTGAAATTTTTGAAATGAGTTTTTGAGCTCTATGAGGTATGTTTTGTTCTTTCTTTAAATGGCCATTTTCATCTTTCATCTTCTGTATCATTTTATCAAATTTCTTAGAATCCTTGGATTGGGTTTTTACTTTCTCCTGAATCTTGGTGATCTTCATTCTTATCCATATTCTGAATTCTATTTCTGTCATTTCAGCCATTTCATCCTGGCTAAGAACTATTCCTGGGGAACTAATGAGGTTGTTTGGAGGTAAGAAGGCGCTCTGGCTTTTTGAATTGCCAGAGTTGTTGCACTGGTTCTTTCTCATCTTTGTGGGCTGATGTTCCTTCAGTCTTTGAAGTTGCTGTCCTTTGGATTTTTTAAAAATTTCATCCTTTTTCATGTCCTTGGGGGTTTGACTGTAGTTTTGTTTCTGGAAGATTTTAGTGGGCCAAGGCTCAGCTAAGGACTCCTGGGCTGCAGTCTGTATCTCTGGAGGGCTGGTATCAGGTTCCCAGCTTTTTTTCTCTGGCCCCTAGAAGTTAGGAACCTTCTGCACCGGAGTTGTTGAGGTGTTTCTGGACCTCTGGTAACAACATTCTGATGTGTGGTGTCAGCCAAGGTGCTTCACTGTGTGGTGGCAACAGGATCCATGATGGTTTGTATGTTCCAGCAGCAGCACAGCATGGTGAGGTGCACACTCATCAGCTGAGGTTGGGCACTGGCAGGCACAGTTGTGCCAGCCTCCATAAATATGTTTGCATTGGTGGCAGTGGCAGTGTGGCACTTGTGGTAGGGGGTAAGGCTGCTGTCTTCTGTGCATGCATTCATGCTGGCAGTGGTGTGGGTCCTGCGAGGGGGTGCTGGTAGGTGTAGGGCTGGCATCTTCCATGCATGTGATTGTGCTGGTGGCAATGGCTACCCAGGCAGTGGGCAGGGCCACTGGTCTTGTGTGTGCTTGCACTGACAGTGATGATGGGTTGTGGTGATGTGGGATGCGCTCACACTGGCAGCTGTGGCGTAGTGGGGTACATGTTCATTTGTGTGCCGGTGGGGAATGGGAGGTGTGTTCCATCCATGTGCACACATGCTTGCAAAGCAATGTTGGGGGTGGCAATGGGCAAGTGCATGCTGGCAAAGTGGCATGGAGGGGCTATGGTGAGGGGAGGGTGTAGATGGGCTGGTGTGCATTGGAAGGGGTTGCTCTGCTGGAGTTCTCCAACAGTCAGGTGCAGTCTGCCAGCGCAGGAGCTATGATGCAGGTCCCCAGGAGGCATCCCAGCTGGGCATCCTAGGCTTTACTGCAAACAGGCACTACCAGGTTGGCACCCCAAGAGAGGCCAGCAGATGGGGTTGCTCAGGTCGTACCAGCCCCATCTCATGGGCAAGATTGCCCTGTTCTTTTCAGGTCTGACAGTTCCCCTAAGGCTGAAATCTCCTAAAAGAGTAAGGCAAGCCTTGGGATGGGTGTCCCTGGCTGTGCTCCATTACAGATGCTCCTGTACCAAACTCTCTAGGCTCCGCATCAGCTGGAGTTCTGTACCTACTACCTCTCTATCCAGTTTTCCCTGCCAGCTCAAGTGTCCTTGGGGGTCTTGGGATCTCCTGCTGCCAGGATTCCAGAAGTCTGTGGCAAGAGTAAGTCACTCCTGGCATGCTCAACTCATCCCTTTCCTAGGAGTCACTGGGGGCCAGGAATGAGTTCTGGTGCATGGTAATCCTGTGCAGGGTTCCCAGCTTCCTCCCCCTTCAGCCCAGCATCTGTATCCTTCCTTAGTCTGCTCCCAATACCTTCCCTCTGAAGATCTGGTCAGAGTGTATCAGTCTTCCTGATGTCACCATCCCTTGGTGGCAGATGTTCCTCCTAGCTGCATCTAGTTGGCCATCTTGCCCCCCCGCAAAAAAAGGCAGGGCCTAATTTAAAAATTCTTTATCAATCACATCACAAAACAATCACAAAACAATTGCCATTAAGAAGACTTTAAAAAACACATGACTAATCCACAGTTATTAATGATTAATCTCATCAAAAGTATATATTGTGCCAAATAATAGTAGCTAAGGACAATAGTACAAGGATATATTTATAAACAAATAAATATACAGGCATTGGGGGTGAGTGATCAAATTTTTTTTACTGAGGGAGCATGTGATTAAAATGTTTGGAGAGCACTGTTTCAGATTATTTCTGTTTTATTAACACTACAGGTGTGCTTTTCAATCTTCAAATCTATTTAAAGTTATTAACATACTTAGATGTACAGCTCTGAGTTCTAATTTACATATATGTTATAAAGCCTTGGATTACAAAGAAGCTAGGATGATTATTACTCCTCTGAGCTTCTGGGTACTCTATTATGTACATTTTACTTCTCTACCAGCTTATTCTGTTTAGCTGTGTGTTTCTGGTCTTCCCATGAGGCTTCCTTGACAGCAATGGGACTCTCTCTTTTATGTTCCCTATCATTAGGAAGGCTGTATTTTTCAGTCTAAAAAAGAAGACAAGGTATGCAGCAGTGAAACATTTAAAATCAGACATATTTTGAAAATATGGGCAGCAGGATTGCCATGGCTAAGGTGTTATGTATAATAAATGTTAGGCAAATAAAAGCTCAAAATGACTTTGTTGTTTGTTTGAGGCAAAGATTGTTTTAAAGAATTAATCTATGTAGAAGGATCAGGTATCTGTGCTGCCTTTAACACTGCATGTGCTCCAACTTTAGTGGAGTAATCACCCTGTTTTTGAGAGCTTATGTACAGTCAGAAGATGAGTCATAATATGTAAATGAGGCAGTAATCATGTCTGCACTTTAAAAGGTACTGGATCTGAGATCAAGACAAATTTGGCATGGTTTACATCCCATGTTCTTCATTATCTGATTAGAGTTGATTACTTTTCAGTCCCACTAGGAAATGTAATTGGGTAGGCATCTGTAATTTGCTTTGTGTGTTTGTTTTGGTGCATGTGTTTTTGTGTGGATGTTTGTGTGTTTTCAATTTTCCTCCCAGTTCTTAGGTGTAAGCAGGCAGTTAAAAAAGATAACTTCCGTTCTACCGTGAAGGCTCAGGTTATGGAGGTAAGTAGTTGCTACAACTAGGATTTCCATTTCTCAACTGAGTTATTGTGGTCTTTTTAATAGGTTTTTTGGTTGTTTATATTATAACCAGCCTTCCACATCCAGTTTTTAAATCAAGCTTTGCTTTTAGGGTAACTTAGAGTATTATTTAAAACATATTTTCTCCAGAGATTGTATTATACAGTAGAAGTATTTTTATTAAACAAATTTTGTATAACTTAATAAATTCTGCAATAGAAAAATACAATAAATTATACCAGATAGGTAATCAGCCCAAAGCATATCTTTGAAAGAATTCAGACTCCATAGTTCAAGGAGCAGTGTCAGTTTTAATTTAGTGAGGACTTTCTGTCTTATAACCAACAGATTGTATTTTTTATTTTATTTGTTAAGAATGATGCTATGGATTCACTAAATAGATTTTATTTTCTTTTTTACAAATGGAAATGGACTGAATTAATAAATATCAATTGTTTTAGATTCAGAATGACCAGGCACAGCTAGCGTTTGGATAATCAAACAAGGTTTATTTATCTAAAGGTCACAGAAAGAGGTCATAGCAACATTGTCTAATGACAGATGGAGGTGTAAGTTTCCAAGTCACCTCAAAAGGTCATCAGCAGTTACACTGTTGTGGATGAGAAGTCTGAGTGACTGCTGGTTACATCAAAGCTTCTGGAAGCTCAATGCTTCCCTGGGTGCCCAGTCTTAAATAATGAGGCTGGAACAGTTCTGTATTTGTAGCTTAGATATGAGCTGAGGACACTCATCATAGCCAGGTGTATCATATCCATCTTGGTGTTAAAAAATATACAAAAGGTCTCCCATGTGTGATGCAGTAAAACACCCCCAGGCTTGAACACAGCTGGATCCTTCTGCTTTCCTGAACTGAAAGCTGCAGGACAAGATAGTGGTCAGTCCAAGACCCAGACCAATGGGTCTTAAGATGAGGAGCAGGATTATCTTGCACATGTCCATCATAAGAAATTCAGAAAACACAGAAAAAAGCCAAGAAGAAAACATAAACTACCAAATTACTTGTCAAGAGATACTCAGCGTTTATAGTTTGGGGGATATTTTTCTAGCATTTCCAAAACAAAATCATACTAAGATACTATTTATTGATTTGTTCTTAATAAAATACTATAGATACCTTTTTATATTAGCAAATATTGATCTATAATTATATAATTATTTAATGGCTACATAATATTCTGTGTTATGGTTTTATGATTACTTATTTAGCCAGTCAACTATTGGCTAGAATTTATGTTGTTTCTCTCTTTTTATGATAAGCATGCCACACTGAATCTCCTTGTAGTTATATCTTTTAGTTAGATATGTTGTCAAATTATTTTTTTCTTATACTTATCAAATTCTCTTACACATTCTGCATGAAAACAACTCATGATGTAATGACGTTTTTAGATACTTCATGAAGGGCAAATTTAAATTCTGGATAGTTTGTTAAATATATAATAGTTGGAAATTGGCTAAGGGTAGTCTTAAGCTAAACTAATGTAACCAAGAGAAATGATGTTTAGAGCAGGAAGATTGTTTTCTTTTGGTCAAGTTGGTTGAGGTATAATTTGAATACAGTAAAGTTTACCTTTTTTAGATGTATGACTCTGTGAATATTGATAAATGCACACTGCTAGGTAACCTCTTCTTGAACTTTACCCTCACCCCAAAATGCTCCTTCATACCTCTTCGTAGTACATCCTTTAACCCAAACAAGAGCCATGAAAACTATTAATCTATTTTCTGTTTATGTAGTTTTGCCTTTTCCAGAATGTCACATAAATGGAATAATATGTGAAGTCTTCTGAGTCTGGCTTCTTTCACTAAGCCTGCTGCATTTGATATTCATCCATATTACTGCTCACATCAGTAGTTTGTTTCTTTCTCTTTAACTCACCAGCTGATGAACTTTGGATTGTTTCTAATTTGTGATGATTATGAATAAAGCTGTAGCTGTGATAAACAATTGCATACAGGGCATTAGATGGATATATGTTTTTATTTCTCTTGGGAAAATAATTACAGTAGGATTGCCGGGTTGTATGGTAAGGGGATGTTTAACTTTATAAGAAACTGCCAAACATTTGGTATGTACCAAACTTTTGATTGTACATTTTATACAACCACCAGCAATGTATGAGAGTTCCAGTTGCTCTGCATCCTTACCGGCACTTAGCAGTTATTTTTTTATCCTGTGTTTTTAAATTTTAGTTATTCTAGTAGGTGTGTAGTGGTATCATATTGTGGTTTTAATTTGCATTTCCCTAATAACTAAAGATGTTCATAATATTTTTATGTACTTTTTTTTGCTCTCCACATATCTTCCTTGATAAAGTGTCTGTTCAAATTTTTTCTCATTTGAAAATTCTAAAAAGTTGAATTTTAAAAAAATTATTGAGTTATGAGAATTATTTATAGATTTTGGTTACCATTCCTCTCAAGCACCACTTATTAAAAAGACTTAGAAGCACTTTGGGAATGGTATAATAAGACCTCTGAAGACCTCTTCTGTAAAAGCAACAAAAACACTGGAAAAAATTATCAAAATAAACTTTTTTAGAACTCAAAATTAACCAAAGGTATGCAACAATCTGTGAGTTATTTATTCAAGAAAAACGGCTGGATCTCTGTAAGAACAAGAGCAAGCTTTTCGGCTTTTTAACTGTCCCATTTCCATCACCTTTCCCAAATTCTGCAGTAGCCTTGACAACCAGCAGACTTGCAAATACAGTCATTAGAGAAACCAGTAGCCTAGCAGCCACTGAAGGGGAAGAACATATTTGGAGCTCCCTGAAGAGCTACATCCCCAGAGAATTGTCACTATTTGACCTGCCTGGAAGCTTCCTGGAAAAGACCACTGCACAGGAGTTGTCTCTATTTGACCTAACTCAGAGCTCACTTAGTGGGAAAAGTCCTTTTCCTAGGATATTTGTCAAAAACAAAATAGTCAGCAGCTGTTGTTTAATGCCCAGCTCCTGAGGCAATACACCACTTGAGGCAAACAATATGCTAGCTGAAAAACCTAAGAGTAAAATCTGAGAAAGGAGATGAATATGTGGAATTTGGAAAGCTCTGACATATTCCTGGGGTTGTAGAAGGCTATGTGTATGGGCAGAACTGTGCATTGCACAGAAAACACCTGGGGACATTCTAGTCTCTCACCTTTGGCTGAGCTTCAGGCTCTGTACAAGCAGGAAGTGAAGGCTGAAGCAGATTTCTAAACTTCCAGAGTGTTGAAATCATCCCCCAATATACATGTAGACCCCTCAGCAAATGTTTAGAGGCTTACTGGTTCAGGGCCTTCAGGGAAATTTCTTTTTTTAAATTTTATTTTACTTTAAGTTCTGGGATACATGTGCTGAACGTGCAGGTTTGTTACATAGGTATACATGTGCCATGGTGGTTTGCTGCACCTATAAACCCATTGTCTAGGTTTTAAGCCCCACATGCATTAGGTATTTGTCATAATGCTCTCCGTCCCCTTACCCCCCACCACACAACAGGTCCCAGTGTGTGATATTCCACTACCTGTGTCCATGTGTTCTCATTGTTCAACTCCCACTTGTGAGTGAGAACATGTGGTGTTTGGTTTTCTGTTCCTGTGTTAGTTTGCTGAGGATGATGGTTTCCAGCTTCATCCATGTCCCTGCAAAGGACATGAACTCATTCTTTTTTATGGCTGCATAGTATTCCATGGTGTATATGTGCCATGTTTTCTTTATCCAGTCTATCTTTGATGGGCAGTTGGGTTGGTTCCAAGTCTTTGCTATTGTAAATAGTGCTACAATAAACATATGTTTGCATGTATCTTTATGGCAGAATGATATATAATCCTTTGGGTATATACCCAGTAATGGGATTGCTGGGTCAAATGGTATTTCTAGTTCTAGATCCTTGAGGAATTGCCACACTGTCTTCCACAATGGTTAAGCTAATTTACATTCCCACCAACAGTGTAAAAGCATATCTATTTCTGTGCATCCTTGCCAGCAACTGTTGTTTCCTGACTTTTTAATGATCTCCATTCTAACTGGCATGACATGGTATCTCATTTTGGTTTTGATTTGCATTTCTCTAATGACCAGTGATGATGAGATTTTTTTCATATGTTTGTTGGCTGTATAGATGTCTTCTTTTGAGAAGTGTCTGTTCATATCCTTTGCCCACTTTTTGACAGAGTTGTTTATTTCTTGTAAATTTGTTTAAGTTCCTTGTAGATTCCAGATATTAGACCTTTGTCAGATGGATAGATTGCAAACATTTTCTCCCATTCTGTAGTTTGCCTGTTCACTCTGATGATAGTTTCTTTTGCTGAGCAGAAGCTCTTTAGTTTAATTAGATCGCATTTGTCATTTTTGGCTTTTGTTGCCATTGCTTTTGGTGTCTTAGTCATGAAGTCTTTGCCCATGCCAATGTCCTGAATGGTATTGCTAAGTTTTCTCCTAGGGTTTTTATGGTTTTAAGTCTTATGTTTAACTCTTGAATTCATCTTGAGTTAATTTTTGTATAAGGCCTAATGAAAGGGTCTAGTTTCTGTTTTCTGCATATAGGTAGCCAGTTTTCCTAGCACCATTTATTAAATAGGGAATCCTTTCCCCATTGCTTGTTTTTGTCAGGTTTGTCAAAGATTAGATGGTTGTAAATATGTGGTGTTATTTCTGAGGCCTCTGTTTGTTCCATTGGTCTATATATCTGTTTTGGTAGTCGTACCATGCTGTTTTGGCTACTGTAGCCTTGTAGTATAGTTTGAAGTCAGGTAGTGTGATGCCTCCAGCTTTGTTCTTTTTGTTTAGGATTGTCTTGGCTATATCAGCTCTTTTTTGGTTTTTGGTTAGATATGAAATTTAAAGTAGTTTTTTCTAGTTCTGTGAAGAAAGTCAACGATAGTTTGATGGGAATAGCATTGAATCTATAAATTACTTTGGGCAGTATGGCCATTTTCACAATATTGATTCTTCCTATCCATGAGCATGGAATGTTTTTCCATTTGTTTGTGTCCTCTCTCATTTCCTTGAGCAGTGGTTTGTAGTTCTTGAAGAGGTCCTTCACGTCCCTTGTAAGTTGTATTCCTAGATATTTTATTCTCTTTGTAGCAATTGTGAATGAGTATTCACTCATGATTTGGCTCTCTGCTTGTCTATTATTGGTGTATAGGAATGCCTGTGGCTTTTGCATATTGATTTTGTATCCTGAGACTTCGCTGAAGTTGCTTATCAGCTTAAGGAGTTTTTGTGCTGAGACAGTGGGGTTTTCTAAATATACAATCATGTCATCTGCAAACAAAGACAATTTGACTTCCTCTCTTCCTATTTGAATACCCTTTATCTCCTTCTCTTGCCGATTACACTGGTCAGAACTTCCAATGCTATGTTGAATAGGCATTGTGAGAGAGGGCATCCTTGTCTTGTGATGGTTTTTAAAGGGAATGCTTCCAGCTTTTGCCCATTCAGTATGATATTGGCTATGAGTTTGTCATAAATAGCTCTTATTATTTTGAGATATGTTCCCTCAATACCGAGTTTATTGAGAGCTTTTAGCATGAAGGGTGTTGAATTTTATTGATGGTCTTTTCTGCATCTATTGAGATAATCATTGGTTTTTGTCATTGGTTCTGTTTATGTGATGGATTACATTTATTGATTTGTGTATATTGAACCAGCCTTGCATCCCAGGGATAAAGCCAACTCGATCACTGTGGATAAGCTTGTTGATGTGCTGCTGGATTTGGTTTGCCAGTATTTTATTGAGGAGTTTTGCATTGATGTTCATCAGGGATATTGGCCTGAAATTTTCTTTTTTTGTTGTGTCTCTGCCAGGTTTTGGAATTAGGATGATGCTGGCCTCATAAAATGAGTTAGGGAGAAGTCCCTCTTTTTCTACTGTTTGGAATAGTTTCAGAAGGAATGGTACCAGCTCCTCTTTGTATCTCTGGTAGAATTTGGCTGTGATCCATCTGGTCCTGGGCTTTTCTTGGTTGGTAGGCTATTAATTACTGTATCAATTTCAGAACTTGTTATTGGTCTATTCAGGCATTCGACTTCTTTCTGGTTTAGTCTTGGGAGGGTGTATTTGTCCAGGAATTTATCCATTTCTTGAAGATTTTCTAGTTTATTTGCATAGAGGTGTTTATAGTATTCTCTGATAGTAGTTTGCCTTTCTGTAGGATCGGTGGTGATATTCCCTTTATTTTTTTTTTATTGCGTCCATTTGATTCTTCTCTCTTTTCTTCTTTATTAGTCTGGCTAGTGGTCTATCTATTTTGTTAATCTTTTCAAAAAACTAGCTCTAGATTCATTGATTTTTTTGAAGCATTTTTCACCTCCCTATCTCCTTCAGTTCTGCTGTGATCTTAGTTATTTCTTGTCATCCGCTAGCTTTTGAATTTGTTTCTTCTTGCTTCTCTAGTTCTTTTAATTGTGATGTTAGGATGTCAATTTTAGATCTTTCACACTTTCTGATGTGGGCATTTAGTGCTATAAATTTCTCTTTTAACACTGCTTTAGTTGTGTCCCAGAGATTCTGGTATGTTGTCTCTTCTCATTTGTTTCTTTTTTCTTTCTTTTTTTTTTTTGAGATGGAGTCTTGCTCTATTGCCCAGGCTGGAGTGCAGTGGCACGATCTCGGCTCACTGCAACCTCTGCCCCCTGGGTTCAAACCATTCTCCTGCCTCAGCCTCCTGAGTAGCTGGACTATAGGCACGCGTCACCATGACCAGCTAATTTTTGCATTTTTAGCAGAGATGGGGTTTCACCATGTTGGCCAGGATGGTCTCAATCTCCTGACCTTGTGATCCACCTGCCTCGGCCTCCCAAAGTGCTGGGATTACAGGCGTGAGCCACTGCGCCTGGCCATTCTTGTTGGTTTCTAAGAACTTGGTTTCATTCTCCCCATCACTTTTCAGGTACACCAATGAATCGTAGGTTTGGTGTCTTCACATATATCATGGAGGCTTTGTTTATTCCTTGTCATTCTTTTTTCTCTTATCTTGTCTTCACACTTTATTTGATTCAGAGATATCCTTTCTTCCACTTGATTCATTTGGTTATTGATACTTGTGTATGCTTCACGAAGTTCTTGTGCTGCGTTTTTCAGCTCCATCAGGTCATTTATATTCTCCTCTAAACTGGTTATTCTAGTTAGCAGTTCCTGTAACTATTTGTCGAGGTTCTTAGCTTCCTTGCATTGGGTTAGAACATGCTCCTTGAGCTCAGAGGAGTTTGTTATTACCCACTTGCTGAAGCCTACTTCTGTCAATTCGTCAAACTCATTCTCTGTCCAGTTTTGTGCCCTTGCTGGAGAGGAGTTGTGATCATGTGGAGGAGAAGAGGCATTCTGGTTTTTGGAATTTTCAGCATTTTTGCATTGGTTTTTCCTCATCTTTGTGGATTTATTTGCCTTTGATATTTGAGGCTGATGACCTTTGGATGGGGTTTCTGTGTGTGAGAGTCCTTTTTTGTTGATGTTGATATTATTGCTTTCTGTTTGTTAGTTTTTCTTCTAACAGGCCCCTCTTCTGCAGGTTTGCTACAGTTGGCTGGAAGGTCCACTCCAGGCCCTGTTTGCCTGGGTATCACCAGTGGAGGCTGCAGAACAGCAAAGATTGCTGCTTGCTTCTTCCTCTGGAAGCTTTGTCCCAGAGGAGCACAGGCCTGATGACAGCAGGGGCTCTTCTGTATGAGGTGTTTGTCAATCCCTGTTGAGAAGTCTCTCCCAATCAGGAGGAACAGGGGTCAGGGACCCATTTGAGGAGGCAGTTTGTCCCTTAGCAGAGCTTGAGCGCTGTGTTGGGAGAACCCTCCTTGTCAACATCAGCCACTGTCTTCAGAGCCGGCAGGCAGGAGTGTTCAAGTCCACTGAATCTGCGCCCACAGCTGCCCCTTCTCCCAGGTGCTCTGTCCCAGGGCAGTAGGAGTTTTATTTATAAGCCCCTGACTGGGGCTGCTACCTAACTTTCAGAGGTGCCCTGCCCAGTGAAGAGGAATCTAGAGAGGCAGTCTGGCCACAATCGCTTTGCTGTGCTGTGTTGAGTTCCGCCCAGTCCTTAGCATGGTCAGGGGAAAACCGCCTACTCAAGCCTCAATAATGGTGGACACCTCTTCCCCCCACCAAGTTTGATCGTCCCAGGTTGACTCCAGGCTGCTGTGCTGGCAGCGAGAATTTCAAGCCAGTGGTTTTTAGCTTGCTGGGCTCTGTGGGAGTGGGACCCGCTGTGTGAGATCACTTGGCTTCCTGGCTTCAGCCCCCTTTCCAGGGAAATGAATGGTTCTGTCTTGCTGGGGATCCAGGTGCCACTGGGGTGTGAAAAAAAAAAACAAAAAAACAAAACTCCTGTGGCTAGCTTGGTGTCTGTCTGAACAGCTGCCCAGTTTTGGGCTTGAAACCCAGGGCCCTAGTGGTGTAGGCATCACCACGAGGGAATCTCCTGGTCTGTGGGTTGCAAAAATCATGGGAGAAGCATAGTATCTGGGCTGGATAGCACAGTCCCTCATGGCTTCCCTTGGCTGGGAAAGGGAGGCCCCCCCACCTGGCTCCCTGCACTTCCTGGGTGAGGTGACACCCCACCCTGCTCTGCTCGCCCTCCACGGGCTGCACCCACTGCCACGTCAGTCCCAATGAGATAAGCAGGGTACCTCAGTTGGAAATGCAGAAATCAGCTGCCTTCTGTGTTGGTCTCGCTGGGAGCTGCTGACCGCAGCTGTTCCTATTCGGCCATCTTGCCAGATCTCACTATATTCCTTTTTATATCACTGATGCTTATATTACTAAGTTTCCTCTAAAACGAGTTGACCAATGTTTCTTCTCACAGTTCTGGAGGCTGGGAAGGCTAAGATCAAGATACCAACAGATTGATTCAGCATCTGTCTGGTTAGGGCCTGCTTCCTTGTTCGTAGATGGTGCATTCTCACTGTGTCCTCCTGTGGTGGAAGAGGGAAATTTCTTTTCAATCATTAGCTGACCACTAAGCTAAACATGCAGAGACCTCATGGCTGCACATGATAAAGAATACAGACTTTACACAATTAGGTCAAAAAAGTCACTGAACAAACAGCAACAGCAACAACAACAAACAGCACCAAACAGCAAAACTAAAATATCACAGGGAGAGGGTGAATCTTATTCTAGAACTGCCACATTATATTATTTAAAATGTCTAGTTTTCAACAAAAAATTATGAGACACACAAGAAATAGGAAACTGTGACCCATATACAAGGAAAAAGAAGTCAATAGGAATTGTCCCTTAGGAAGATTTGAACAAGACTATAAACCAACTAGACCCAAAAGACATATATAGGACACTCTACCCCCAAAACAACAGAATACAAATTCTTCCCAAGTGTACAAGAAAAATTTCCAGGAAAGATCATATGTTTGGCCATAAAACATATCTCAATAAGTCTTCACTGGTGATGTCTACAAATGTTAAAAAAAATTAATACCTGTCTTTCACAAACTCTTCAAAATAATAGAAGAGGAAGGATTACTTCTCAACCCATTCTATGAGGCCAGTGTTACCCTGATATCAAAATGGGACAAAGACATGACAAGAAAAGAAAACCACCAATCAATATCTTTTATGAGTACAGATGTAAAAATCCTCAACAAAATACTAGCAAATGAAAGCCAACAACATACAGAAAGGATAACATACCAGGACCAAATAGGATTTATCCAAGGACTGCAAGGCTGTTCAACATATAAAACTCAATCAATGTCATATATATTAATAGAATAAAGGACAAAACCCACTCTATATCTCAGCAGATACAGAAAACACATTTGAAAAAATTCAACACCTTTTTGTGGTTAAAAACGCTGTTAAATCTAGGAATAGAAGGAAATAATCTCAGCTGTATAAAGGGAATCTATGAAAAACCCACAGATAATATCATTATTAATGGTGAAAGACTGAGAGATTTCCTCCTAAGATTAGGAAAAATTGAATGATCTCCACTCATCACTTTGATGCCACATTTTTCTGGAAGTTCTTGTCAGGACAATTAGGCAAGTAAAATAAATAAAAGACATCAAGATTGAAAAGGAAGAAGTAAAACTATCTCTATTCATAGATGACATAGATGACACAATCTTCTTTATAGAAAATCCTTAGGAATGTACACACAAAAAATTTAAGACTAATAAAGTGTTCAACAAGTTTACAGGATATAAGACAATATGCACAAATGAGTTGTATTTCTATACAATCACTAGCAATGAACAACTCAAAAATGAAATTGAGAAAACAATTCCATTAACGATAGTATTAAAAAAAAAGTTTTTTCCAAGATGGCCGATTAAAGGCTTTTTTTTTTTTTTTTTTTTTTTTTTTGACAGAGTCTTGCTCTGTCGTCCAGGCTGAAGTGCAGTGTAGCGTGATCTTGGCTCACTGCAACCTCCACCTCCCAGGCTCAAGCAATTCTCCTGCTTCAGCCTCTTGAGTAGCTGGGATTACAGGCCACCAAACCCAGCTAATTTTTGTATTTTTGGTAGAGACGGGGTTTTACCATGTTGGCCAGGCTGGTCTCAAACTACTGACCTCAGGTAATCTGCCCACCTTGGCCTCCCAAAGTGCTGGGATTATAGGCGTGAACCACCACGGCCAGCTAGATTAGAGGCTTTTAGTATGCCTCAGCCACTTAGAAATAGCATGATAGTACATAAAGATAAAATCTATGAGATTTAATTCAAGAAGGAAAATAGGTATCTATGGAACTGTGAAGCACACCCCAGAATCTGGAGAAGAGAATACCAGCAAACAGCCCCATGATGGCATCTGGCTGATAAAAGTGAGTGAAGACCCAATGAGTGAGAGAGGAGAGAGCCTCCCTCTGTGACTCCCTTTTTCACTGGGGATTTGAGCAACCCAGGTATAGGGAGAGTACATTTGTTTCTCTAGGTCCTAGAGTTAACTTGGACAGAGGCTTAGAGACACTGTGAGGAAAAGACACTGCAGACATTTCCCCAGACCTGGGACTGAGAGCAGGATGCTATTTTTAATCCAGGCACATACAAAGTTAGCCTTCTTTTGGCAACCCAGCAGTGTGCTGCTTATGCATTTTAGTTTTGGACTAGGTATTGGAGTGGCTGCTCTGGAGTGGGGTAGGGGCCTTTACAGCCAGAACTGTGGAAAGCGATTCAGCAGGAGGTGCTGGTATTGTGCTCTGCCCAGTTGCAAGCCTGGGGTGGGAGGAGAGCTGCTACAGCTATAGTTTCTTGTGATTGGCAAAACTTGCAGCCAGAGCCAGCTTGGAGCTCTGGAAACAGCCTGCATGTGTCATTGGTTGGTGCCCCACCCTGATCCCCTGAGATCGAGGTGTAGCAGGGCCCTCTCTGCTTTACTCTCAAGCAGAAATCCAGGCATTTGGAGAAACTACTTGCCTGTACCAGCAGCCTGAGCCACTCTACTTTTCCTGGACATATATTGTGGTGCAGCAATACTCTCTCTGCTCCATGCTCAGGCAGTTCTCCAGGTATTAGGAGCACCCATTCACCTAGTTTAGCAGCATGAGCTGCTTCAACCTTCCCAGACATAGATCTTGGTGCAGTGGGGCTCTTTCTGCTCCCTGCCCAGGAAGATATCCAGGCATTCTGAGTACCTAATTGCCTACTTCAGCAGCCTGAGCCACCCCACCTTTCCTCTGCAGAGATCCTGGTGCAGGGGAACCCTCTCCATGCACAGGCAGATTTCCAGGCATCGAGAGCACCCACTCTCATATATTAGGCATTTAGACTGCCCTACTTCCCCATGCAGAGAATTTGTAGCCAAGGAGGTTTCCCAGCTCCACACCTAGGGACACCTCTGGGTGCTTGGTGGCCACTCATTGGATTGCCCCTTCTAACTGGTGCCTGTGTTTGCCATAAGAGGACTTTCAGGCAGACCTAGCTGGTCTGGCCCTGCCCTTCATGTTCTGCCCCACCAACCTACCCTGCTCCAGGACTGAGTAGGGAGCTCAGACCACTGTGAATTTCATGAATCAGCCCATGCCTGAGGCAACAGATAGCTTCTGCCAGTAAACGAGGATCAAGTATATACCCAAGAATGTTGACTGCAGCTGGCTGTTACCTATGAGTGCCATCTACGGGCTTGTAGGGAAAACTGTGCAGCCCAATGTAAAACCTGCTGAAAGAAGTGCACAGGGCTATAGAAGCAAAGCCAAAAGATCCTATTCAGCATTCTCTACAGTCACACTCCCCCTAGGGAGGGGGGAAAAGGGAAAGGGAAAGAAAAAAGAAGACATTATAGAGAAAGAAAGAAAAAGAAAAAATCCTACCCACATGAAAATGATTACAATAATTAGAAGTGCCAGACTCTAGATGAGAAGGGAACAGCACAACGATTCTGGCATCATGAAAAATCTGAATGAAGTGATACTACCAAAGGACTGCATTAGTTCTTCAGAAGTAGTCCTTAACCAAAATGGAAACTCAGAAATGACAGATAAAGAATTCAAAGCATGAATTTAAAGGAAGTTCACTGAGTTCTAAGACAAGCTTGAACATTCACAAATAAATTTCTAAAGCAATCCAGGAAATAAACGAAGAGATAAACATCTTGAAATCAATAGAGCTTCTGGAATTGAAAAACTCACTTAAGAAATTTCAAAATACAATTAAAAGGTTTATCAATAGACTGAACTAAACAGAAGAAAGGATTTCAGAGCGTGAAGACCAGTCTTTTAAATGAATCCAATCTGAAAAAATTAAAAAAGAATTTTTAAAAATGAGCAAAATTTTTGAGAAATATAGATTATGTAAAGCAACCAAATCTAAGAATTACTGGCATTCCTCAGAGAAAAGGAAAAAAAAAAGAAAAAGCAAACAAACTGGAAAATATGCTAGAGGAACTAATTTAAGAAGACTACCCTAATCTTGCTAGAGAGGTAGACATCCAGATAAAAGAAACCTGGAGAATACCTGTGAGATACTATACAAAATGAATATCACCAAGGCATATATCACCAGACTGTCCAAGTTCAATGCTAAAGAAAAACTCTCATAGGTAGCTAGAGAAGAAGGGAAAATCACACACAAAGGGAACCTGATCAGGCTAACAATGGACTTCTTGGCAGAAACCTTACAAGCCTGGAGATATCAGGGGCCTATTTTCAGCATTCTTAAAAGAGAATTTCAACCAAGAATTCCATATCCCACCAAACTAAGCTTCAAAAATGAAGGAGAAATAAACTTTTCCAGGCAAACAAGTGCTAAAAGAATTCATTACCAGTAGACTGGCCTTACAAGAGACCCTTAAAGGAGTTCTAAACATGGAAACAATAGAACAATACCTGCTATCACAAAAACACACTAGAGCTGATATCCTGCAGGCTATAAAACAAAACACAATAAAAGGTACAAGGCAAACAGCTAACAACTTCACAGTAGGATTAAAATCTTACATATCAGAGAGGCATGGTAGCTCACGCCTGTAATCCCAGCAATTCAGAAGGCCAAGGTGGGTGGATCAGCTGAGGTCACGAGTTTGAGACCAGATTGGCCAACATGGTGAAACCTTGTCTCTACTGAAAATACAAAAATTTGCTAGGTGTGGGAGTGCATGCCTATAATCCCAGCTACTTGGGAGGCTGAGGCAGGAGAATCACCTGAATCTGGGAGGCGGAGGTTGCAGTAAGCTGAGATCATGCCATTGCACTCCAGCCTGGGTGACAAGGGTGAAACTCCATCTCAAAAAATAAATAAATAAATAAATAAATAAAAATAAAATAAAATTTTGTGTATCAATATTAACCGTGAATAGAAGTGGTCTAAATACCCCACTTAAAAGGCAGAGTGGCAAATTGGATTAAAAAATAAGACTCATCTGTGTGCTGTCTTCAAGAGACCCAACTCACTTTTAGTGAAACCCATAGGCTCAAAATGAAAGGTTGAAGAAAGATCTATCATGCAAACAGAAAACAACAACAACAAAAAGCAGAGGTCACAAATATTATATCAGATGAAACAGACTTTAAATCGAAAAAGTGAAAGTGGACAAAGAAGGGCATTATATAATGATAAAGGATTCAATTCAATAAGAAAACATAACTATCCTAAATATGTATGCAGCCAACGTTGGAGCACTGAAATTCATAAAACAAGTAATTCTATACCTATGAAAAGTCTTAGAGAACCACACAGTAATAGTGGGAGACTTCAACACCCCGCTGACAGTATTAGCCAGATCACTGAGGCAGAAAACTAATATGGAAATTCTGGACTTAAATTTGACACTTTATAAATTGGATCTTACAGAAATCTACAGAATACTCCACTTATCAATCACAGAATATACATTTTTCTCATCTGCAAATGGAACATACTCCAAGATTGACTGCATGCTTAGTCATAAAGTAAGTCTCAATAAATTAAAAAAAATCAAAATCATACCACCCCTACTCTTGAACCACAGTGGAACAAAAATAGAAATCAATACCAAAAAGGTCTCTCAAAACTACACAGTTATGTGGAAATTAAACAACTTGCTTCTGAATGACTTTTGAGTAAACAATGGAATCAAGGTAGAAATAAAAAAATTCTTTGAAATAAATAAAAACAGAGGCAAAACATATCAAAATCTCCTGGATGCAGCAAAAGCAGTGTTAAGAGGAAAGTTTATAGGGCTAAATGCCTACCTCGAAAAGTTAGAAAGGTCTCAAATTTTTGTTCTAACCTAGAGGAATTAAAAAACCAAGAACAAACCAGTCACGAAGCTAGCAGGAGAAAAGAAATAAGTAAAATCAGACTGGACTTGAATAAAATTGAGACCCAAAAATTCATATTAAAAATCAGTGAAATAAAAAGCTCTTTGAAAGGATAAACATGATTGATAGACTGCTAGCTAAATTAAGAAAGAAAAAAAGAAAGAAGATCCAAATTAGCACAACCAGAAACAAGAAAGGTGACATTAGAACTGATATCACAGAAATACAAAAGATCCTGAGAGACTATTATGAACATCTCTATGCATACAAATTAGAAAATCTGAAAAAATGAATAAATTCTTGGAAACACATAACCTCCCAAGATTGAATCAGTAAAAAATTAAGACACTAAGCAGACCAATATCAAGTTCCAAAATGGAATCAGTAATTTAAAAGCCTACTGTATCAGTTGGTTGTCATGCTGCTATGAAGAAATATCCAAGAATGGGTAATTTATAAAGGAAGGAGGTTTAATTGACTCACAGTTCCACATGACTAGGGAGGCCTCAGGAAACTTACAATCATGGTGGAAAGGGAAGAACACACAGCTTTCTTCACATGGTGGCAGGAGAGAGAAGAATGAGTGCCAAGTGAAGAGGGAAGCCCCTTTAAAAACCATCAGATTTTGTTAGAACTCACTCAGTATCACGAGAACAGAAGCATTGTGGTAACTGCCTCCATGATTCAATTACCTCCCATCTGGTCCCTCCCATGACATGTGGGGATTATGGCAACTACAATTCAAGCTGAGATTTGGGTGGGGACACAGCCATACTATATCATTCCACCCTGACCCCTCCCAAATCTCACATCCTCACATTTTGAAACACAGTCATGCCTTTCCATCATCCCACAAAGTCGTAACTCATTCCAGCATTAACCCAAAAGTCCAAGTCCAAAGTTTTATCTGAGACAAGGCAAGTCCCTTCCACCTATGAGCCTGTAAAATAAAAAAAACGTTAGTCACTTCCTAGATACAATGGAGGTACAGGCATTTGGTAAATATGCTCATTCCAAATGGGAGAAATTGGCCGAAAGAAAGGGGCTACAGGCCCCATGCAAGTCCAAAATCCAATGAGGCAGTAATTAAAGCTCCAAAATAATTTCCTTTGACTCCATGTATCACATCCAGGACACACTGATGCAAGAGGTGGCCTCCCACAGCTTTGGGCAGCTCTGCCCCTGTGGTTTTGCAGGGTACAGCCCCCTCCAGGATGCTTTCATGGGCTGGTATTGAGTGCCTGTGGCTTTTCCAAGTGCACGGTACAAGCTGTTGGTGGACTTAACATTCTGGAGTGTGGAGGATGGTGGCCATTTTCTCATAGCTCCACTAGGCAATGTCCCTGTGGGAGCTTCAATCCTAGATTTCCCTTCTGCACTAGCGTAGGTTCTCCATGAGGGCTCTGCCCCTGCAGTACACTTCTGCCTGGTCATTCAGAGTATTTCTATACATCCTCTGAAATGTAGGCAGAGGTTCCCAAACCTGAATTCTTGACTTCTGCGCACCCACAAGCCTAATATTACATGAAAGCCACCAAGGCTTGGGACTTGCACCCTCTGAAGCAATGACCTGAGCTGTACATTGGCCCCTTTTAGCCAGGGCTGGAGCTGAATCAGCTAGGATGCAGGGCACCATGTCCTGAGGCTGTATAGACCAGGGAGGCCCTGGGCCTGGCCCACAAAACGAGTTTTCCCTCCTAGGCCTCTGGGCCTGTGTTGGGAGGGGCTGCTCTGAAGGTCTCTGACATGACCTGGAGATATTCTCTCCATTGTCTTGGTGATTAACATTTGGCTCCTTGTTCTGCAGCCGGCTTGAATTTCTCCCCAGCAAATGGGTTTTTCTTTTCTATTGCATCATCAGGCTGCAAATTTTCTAATCTTTTGTGCTCTGCTTCCTCTTGAATACTTTGCTGCTCAGAAATTTCTTCCACCAGATACCCTAAATCATCTTTCTCAAGTAGGAAGTTCCACAGATCTCTAGGGCAGGGGCAAAAACGTCACCAGTTTCTTTCCTAAGGCATAGCAAGAATCACCTTTACTCCAATTCCCAGCAAGTTCCTCCTCTCCATCTGAGACCACCTCAGCCTGGACTTCATTGTCCATATCACTATCAGCATTTTGGTCAAAGTCATTCAACAAGTCTCTAGGAGTTCCAAACTTTCCCATATCTTCCTGTCTTCTGAGCCCACCAAACTGTTTCAATCTCTGCCTGTTACCCAGTTCCAAAGTCACTTCCACATTTTCAGGTATCTTTATAGCAGCACTCTACTCTCTGTGGTACTCTCTCCAGACTACTGTATTAGTCTCTTCTCACACTGCTATGAAGAAATACCCGAGACTGGGTAATTTATGAAGGAAGGAGGTTTAATAGACTCACAGTCCTACCAATCAAAAAAAGCCCCAGACCAGATAGATTTACAGCTGAATTTTACTACACATACAAAGAAAAGCTGGTACCAATTCTACTGAATCTGTTTCAAAAAATCAAGGAAGAGAGACTCCTCTCTAACCCATTCTGTAAAGCCAGCATCACCCTGATACCAAAGCCTGGCAAAGACACACTAAAAAAAGAAAACTACAGGCCAATATCACTGACAAACATAGATACAAAATTTCTCAACAAAATACTGGCAAACTGTTTTCAACAGCACATCAAAGAGTTAATTCATCATCAACAAGTAGGCTTCATTTCTGGGATGCAAGTCTGGTTCAACATATGCAAATCAATAAATGTGATTCAGCATATAAGCAGAATTAAAAACAAAAACCATGTGATCATCTCAATAGACATGAAAAAATTATTGACAAAATCTAACATTCTTTCATGATAAAAACCTTCAACAAACTAGGCTTAGAAGGAACATACCTCAAATTAATGAGAGCCATTTTTGACAAATCTACAGCCAGCATCATACTAAGTAGGCAAAAACTTGAAGCATTCCCCTTGAGAACTGGAAGAAAACAAGGATACCCATTCTTACTGCTCCTATTTAATGTAGTAATGGAAGGGCTAGCCAGAACAATCAGGCAAGAGAAAGAAATAAAATGCATCCAAATAGGAAAAGAAGTCAAACTATCTCTTTTTGTGGATGATATAATTCTATACTTTGAAAACCCTAAAGACTCCACTAAAAGGCTCCTGCAACTGATAAACCACTTCAGCAATGTTTCAGGATACAAAACCAATGTATGAAAATCAGTAGCATGTATATATACCAATGATATTCAAGCTGAGAGACAAATCAGGAAAGCAATCCCATTTACAAAAGCCACACACACAAAAATACCTAGGACTACATCTAACCAAGGAAGTGAAAGATCTCTACAAGGAGAGCTAGAAAACATAGCTAAAAGAAATCATAGATGACACAAGCAAATGGAAAAACATTACATACTCGTGGATTGGAAGAAATCAATATCATTAAAATAGCCATGCTGCCCAAAGCAATCTACAGATTCAGTGCTATTCCTATCAAACTACCAATGTCATTTTTCACAGAATTGGAAAAAAACTATTATAATATTTACATAAACCTTAAAGAGCCCAAATAGCCAAAGAAATTCAAAGCAAAAAGAACAAAGCTGTAGGCATCACATTACCCAACTTCAAACTCTACTGTAAGTACACAGTAATCAAAACAGGATGGTACTGGTATAGAAACAGACACAAAGGCCCATGAAACAGAATGGAGAACCCAGAAATAAAGCCTCAAACCTATAACCCTCTAATCCTTGACAGTTGACAAACATAAGCAGTGAGGAAAGGACTCCCCCATTCAATGAATAGTGTTGGGATTGCTGGCTAGCCATATGCAGAGGACTGAAACTGGACTCTTATGTTTCACCATATACTAAAGTCAACTTAAGATGGATTAAAGATTTAAATGTAAGACCTCAAGTTATAAAAATGCGAGAAGAAAATCTTGGAAACACCATTCTGGACATGACCTTTGAGAAAGAATTTATGACTAAGTCCTCAAAAGCAATTACAACAAAAACAAAACTTGACAAGTGGGACCTAATTAAACTAAACTTTTGCACAGCAAAAGAAACTATCAATAGAGTAAATAGATAACCCACAGAATGAGAGAAAACATTCACAATCTTTGTGTCTGACAAAGGTTTAATACCCAGACTCTATAAGGAATGTAGATAATTAAGCAAAAAACGAATAACCTGAATAGACACTTCTCAAAAGAAAACATACAAGTGACCAACAAACATATGAAAAAGTGCTCATCATCACGAATCATCAGTGAAATGCAAATCAAAACTGTAATAAGATACCATCTCACACCAGTCAGAATGGCTATTATTAAAAAGTCAAAAAGCAACAGATGCTGGTGAGGCTGCAGAGAAAAGGGAATGCTTATGCACTGTTGGTGAGAATGCAATTTAGTTCAGCCACTGTGGAAAGCAGTTTGGAGATTTCTCAAAGAACTAAAAACAGAACTCTTGTTTAAGCTAGCAACCCCAATACTGGGTATATATCCAAAAGAAAACACATAATTATATCAAAAAGACACACATGTGTGCATGTTTATTGCAGTACTATTCACAATAGCAAAGGCATATAATCAACCAAGGAGCCCAGGAACAGTGGATTGGATAAAGAAACTGTGGTACCTATCCACCATGAAATCCTATGCAGTCATAAAAAAGAATGAAATCACGTCTTTTGCAGCAACATGGATGCAACTGGAGGAATTAATGCAGGAACAGAAAGCCAAATACTCCAGGTACTCATTTATAATTGGGAGCTAAACATCATGTACTCATGAACATAAAGAAAGGAACAATAGACATTAGGAACTACTAGAAGGGGGAAAGAGGGAGGGGGGCAAGGGTTGTAAAAATAACTGTTGGATATTATGCTCAATACCTGAGTGACGAGATCATTCATACCTCAAACCTCCGGACCAGGCAATATACCCAGGTACCAAACCTGCACATGTACTCCATGAATCTAAAAAGTTGAAAAAGAAAAAAATTAGACGAGAATAAAAGAATAAAATTCTTAGTTGTAAATTTAACAAAAGAAATGCAATACCTGTTCACACAAAATCACAGAACATCATTAAAATAACTTAAAGAAGACAAAGGGAATGATATACTATGTTCATTGATTAGAAGACTTAACATTTTTATGATAAAAATACTACTCTGGCTGGGTGCAGTGGCGCACGCCTGTAATCCCAGCACTTTGGGAGGCCGAGGCAGGTGGATCACCTGAGGTCATGAGTTTGAGACCAGATTGGCCAACATGGTGAAACCCCGTCTCTACTGAAAAAAAAAAAAAAAAATTAGCTGGTTGTGGTGGTGGGTGCCTGTAATCCCAGCTACTTGGGAGGCTGAGGCAGGAGAATCGCTTGAACCTGGGATGTGGAGGTTGCAGTGAGCCGAAATCATGCCACTGCACTCCAGCCTGGGCCACAGGGTGAGACTCTGTTTCAAAAAAAAAAAAAAAAATTCTCTAATTGAGCTACAGATTCAATGCAATCCCTTTCAAAACCTAGCTACCTTCATTGCAGAAATTGGTAAGCCTATCCTAAAAGTCATATAGAAATGCAAGGCACCTAGAATAGCCAAAATAATGTTGAAAGAAGAGCAAATTGGGATGACTCATACATGCCTACTTAAAAACATATTACAGAGCTACAGTAATCAAGGCAGTGTGATACTGGGATAAGGACAGACATATAGATCAACGGAATCTGATTGAGGTCCAGAAATTAACCTTTCCATTTATAGTGAATTGATTTTTGATAAAAGTGTGAAAAAATTTAAGGAGTATTCATAAGCACAACAATGAGGCTGGACCCCTAACTAATAATATAGGCAAAAATGAACTCACAATGAATCATAGGCTTAGACATAGCTAAGTGTATAAAACTCTTAAGAGAAAACAGGGGGAAAGCTTTATGACTGTGAATTAGGTAATGGTTTCTTAGATATAAAAAATGACAAAATAGATAAATTGGACTTTATAAAAACGAAAAGCTTTCTGGCTTCAAGAATATCATAAAGAAAGTGAAAATACAACCCACAGAATTATACAAAATATTTGCAAATCATTTATCTGATTAAAAACTTATATTTAAAATATATAAGGAACTCTTACAACTCAACAATAAAAAGAGAAGTACTGTAATTAAAATACAGGCAAACATTTGAATAGACATTTCTCCAACGATGATAGACAAATGGCTGATAAGCGTAAGCAATCAAAGCCGCAGGAGACACCACTTCACATCCACTAGGATGGTTCTAATTTAAAAAAAGGAAAATAACAAGCATTGGTGAAGATATAGAGAAATTATTACAGAACATTTATTGCTTGTGGGACTGTAAACTTGGTGTGCCCACTTTGTCAAACAATTTTGCAGTTCCTCAAAATGTTAAAGTTACCATATGACCCAGCATTTCCACTCCTACTCACGTATGCAAACGGAATGAAAACATACAACCGTACAAAAACTTGTAGACACAAGTTCATGGCAGCATTATTCATGATAGCCAAAAGGGAAAACTACTTAAATGTCTATCAACTGGTGAATAGATAAACAAAATGTGCCAAATCCATAAAATGAAACATTCAACAATAAACAGGACCGAAGTGCTGATATATGCTGCATGGATGAACCTTGAAAATATGCTAAGTGAAAAAAAACTAGTCACAAAGACCACATATGTATATTTTCATTTGCATGAAATGTCCAGAATAGGCAAATTCATACAGACAAAAATTAGATTAGTGGTTTCTGAGGCTTGGAGGAAGGGATGGGAAGTGACTACTAAATGGTATAGGATTTCTTTTTCTAAAAGAAAATGTTCTAAAATTACATAGTGACGTTCTTTGCACAACTGTGAATATATTAAAAACATTGAATTGTATACTAGAAGGATGAATTTTATTATGTGTGAATTATATCTCAGTAAAGCTGTTATAAGAATAGAAAGATTTAAAACAGTTCACTGAAAAGAACGTTTACCATTTAAATAAATGAAAAGCAAATATATAGCCTTTGGAAATGAATTACAAGACAATCCTATCATCTTAGTTTTTGGTTGCCTGTTACTTTATTTTTCATTTATTTAATTAAAAAAATTAAACTATAGAGCCTTGTAGGGAGGAGCATTTTTCAGTGTTATACACAAGCCCTGGTCCCTGTAGAATTGTTGCCAGTGCATAAGCTGTGATCTAAAGCAATGGCTAAACAAAGAAACTGAACACAGAAATCATATTTTAGATGAAAAAAGAACCATGACAAATGATTATAGGAAGTTATGGAGCCTTAAGTCCCACTTAAGGGGAGAAGCAGGAGGCATTGAGTTGAAAAGCTACCTATTGGGTACTATCCTTATTTTCTGGGTTCAATACACCCATGAAACAATCCTACACATGTACCTCTCTGTATCTAAAATAAATGCTGAAATTAATGAAGAAATAATATTCTGAATTAAAAAAAAGAGTGTGATGAAATTTACTTTCTTTCATCTTTCCATAAGAAGATCAAAAACTGTGTTGGGAAGAGGTAGCCCCCACTAAACTGTTTCATAAAATGTGATAAAGAAGTCACTCAAATCTTTAAGAGAACATATCTCTTGGAACATTCTCTGCAGTAGAATAATAGGAAAGATGATGAGAGAAAAAGAAAGCAATGAATGGGGAGAGGGATAGGGTCTAGACCTCTGAAAACATGCATTGGTCAAAATACGTTAGTATGGAGATCAGAAGCTGAGAAGTTACTACTCTTCTATACAGACAGTGACACGGCCTACTATGAGATTGGCTGGTAGAATCTCCAAAGATAGAGTCTCGGTTCTTGACCTTTGCTGTAGGTTAGATAGGAATTGTTTCATATGCTTTAGATCTAGAAACTTAGGGTAAACTGTGCTTCTAGGAGTAAGGCCCTGAATATTAGAGTTTTGTGTGTGATGGTTCGGTATTGGATCTTTCTAAATTTGGGGCTCCTTCCTATGTGTTTAATACTTTTTGTTCACTATTTCATGTACAAGGCAACTCTGTACTATGAGGGAAACAGAGGGAAAAGAAAAAGAACCCTAAAGAGTTTATGGTTAGTCTTTTTTTTTAAGTTTTGTGTTGTATTTGCCCAACTAGAAGCAGAGAACTTTTTGGACAGTGATAATCATACAGCAGTAATAATAACTAGTACTTCTTAGGGTACTCTGCTTGTACCTTCTATGAATTGTCTCATGCAATCTTCACAACAGCCCTATGATGTACATGCTTCTAAGCTTTAGCGGAACAGTGGAGGTGTGGAGGAGTTAAGTAGTCCAAAGTCATGTAGCCAGTAAGTAAGTACTAGAGCAGGGATGTGAATGGTGGCAGGTTGATCCTAGGACATACTCATAGTTATTAATCTGTATGTGTTATATGACATTTTATATATAATACTATTTTGTTTCCACAACTCACACAGATTATAATTATTTGATAGCTTACAAAATGAAATAAAAACATAAGACAAAAGTAAACAAGGTCACAAAGCAGCAGCATTAAGCCTATAAAAAGGACCCACATTGTTGGATTTCTAAGAGGAGCGGGGTTTGAGCCAGGTTTAAAAACAGATGGTCTCTACATCTTTATGCAAAAGAACTGCTTGAAAGTGCTGGTCAAAAATGCAGATTCTTAGGTTCCATCTCCCGGAGATTGTAATTCATGTCTGAGAGCAACCTGGGAATCTGCAGTTTGACAAACAACCCAGGTATTTCTGATTCAAGTAGCAGGTGGCTCATATTTTGTGAGACCCTGTCTCAAAGACTGTGTAGAACTTGACTAGCAAAGGGGGAGAAAAAGGAGGGCATTCAGGCAATGGTGATGATATGTGTCATGCCAGGAAGCTGAAAAATATAACACGAGTAGAGGGAATAATAGGCAGGCCTATTTATTCCAAGCAGTAGATTCTGATTTTGTTTCTATTTCCCTTCTTCATCCAAATATTTTTGAGCACCAACTGTGTGCTGCTTACTATGAGCCCTCCAAGAATACAAGATGGATAGCAGCATAGTCATCTTCCCCAGGGAGCTTCATATCACAGAGGAGAGGCAGACATGCACACAAAGAAATAGCAATATAACAACCACAGCAATAGATGCATCAATAGATGTAGCAACAGATGCATCAATAAATGCAGCAACAGATGGTGGTGCAGCAAAAATGGTCATAAGTATAATGACAGTTAACTTTGAAAGATGGATGGGACTTGAATACAGAGAGTCATTGGTATAGGGTGGTCCAGACTAAGCATACACGTGTACAAAAATTTTCCCACGATGTGGGGGTGGGAAATGTAGAAGTTCTGGAAATGACAAATAGTGTATTTTGGGCATAAGGTATGTGATAAGTAACAATGGGGAAGATGAGTGGAAGGATGTGTGTAGACTGGATTGTGGAGGGCCTTAAATATTAAGCAGGTATTGGGACTTGATTTTGCCAGCAATGGGGGCCATGAAAAATTTTGCCTAAGGGCTCTAAATTAAGTCAATCTGGTAGTACTGATTACAGGAATCATCTGGGAATACTTAGAAAAATATAAGTTCCCAAGTCCCTCTGTTATAGTAGGTCTGAGGCAAGGTCTAGAAACTTGTATTTTAAAAACAGCACAAACTGATGTAATTCTTATGTCAGGATTGTATGGGAAATAATGGAATAAGGAAGGCCTGAAAGCAGGGAGAGCTTTTGGGAGCCCATTGCTGCAGTTTGATGAGGGGGTAATGGGCAGTTCTAGACTTGTTGGTGTCCATCTGGATTGTACTGGAGCAGATAGACTCTATAGCTATTACAGAGGTCAAATTAATAGGGCTTAGTGCCTGGATGTGAGAGAAAAAGAGATGACAATGACTAAAATAGTTTTTGCCTGAATTCCTGGAAGATGTTGGTGCCATTAACCTCATTAGGGAATCCACAAAAGAGGAGAAATAGTCTTTCACCTTGAATATAGGAGTGCTGACTCTGAGATGCCTTGGAGATGTAAGTGGAGATGGAGATCTGTTCATGAAACTGGAACATGGGGTCTGCATGGCCAAAGGTTTGGGAGTGAAGGTATAGATTTGGGAGCCACAAGACAGGAGGTATTAATTGAGGACATGTGGTTAAATACCAAAGGGATGAGAACCATATACAAAACCTGGTGAAGACCAGATGGAGAAAGAAAGGAACAATCTGAGAGGAGGGAAGGTTGTAAATGAATGCTGTGTCAGGCAACCAAGAGAGAGAAAATTTTAAGAAAGAGAGGCAGAATGGCCAACAGCGTCAAATGGTAAAGGCAAACACTTCTGTTTCATTCTTGCTGGCCTTGTAACGTAGTTGTGACTTAATTCTCAGCTTTGTGGTAGACATGAAAAATTTTCACTTGAATGCAGCTGGATCACTATGGTTGACAAGTAATATTACAGAGACAGCAGAATTGTAATTTCCCCTCTTTCTCACAGTCCCTTGAGGGTTAGAATTGTATATATCTCTTTAATTGCCCAGTTCAAGGTGTTTATTTGTGTGGTATACTTCTTTCAATTGGCCAGTCATTTTCTTATATGTAATTTTGAATGACTTTTTATAATAATTCAAATTTATGTAATTTCGAAAGCTTGTCCTATGAGTTGCTATGCCATTTTATGTCTTGCTGTTGTCATAGCAACTGGTTATATTCACCTCCCTTCTACCTGAATCTCTCAGTCTGGCCACTGAAAATTATATGCAAATGTGAGCTTCCACATTTTATGGGAAGGGTGGGATGAATGGGGAACTTCTGATTTGCTTTTTGTCTGATAAGAAGGTTGAAATTCAGAACACTAGAGAACAACTTCTATATTGCAGAAGGTTAGAGAATAGTAAAACCCTGACTGGAAGCAAGAAACAGTGGCAGTGGAAAGGAAGGAGACAGGTCAATCCCTGGAGCCTGAGGAGGGACAGTAAGAAGGTGGTAGGGACCATCCCAGATTTAGTCATGTCCTGGGGCTTTAATGTGGCAGGAGACTGTGAACCCCCAGGGTTGCCCACTCAGAGCCTTGAAAGGTCCATCATTAGCCCTGCCTCAGCTTGTGGGAACAACAACCAGCACAGACATGGAGCTAGAGCAGTCTCCTGTCCTAGAGCTAGGAAACCATGGATGGGCTGAGAAAACCTCTGCCCTTATCCCCTGCAGGGGTGGAAGAGATGAGTGTGTCTGTCTCAAGGTGAAACTTGGAATCTATTTTCCCATTTTACCATTTTTAAAAGCTATAGGTACAATGACAATACTATGTTTAGCTACATTTTGGGTTTAATAGGCTTTTGTAGACCAGTCTGACAGATACAGTATAAGGATTTCAAGCACGGATTTTGGAGCCATGTGGATCTGAGTTTAAATCCTTACAGGATCTCTACTCATTGTGTGAGAAAGGGCAAATTACTTAACATTTTAATGCCTTAGTTCTTTCATCCATAAGATGGGCATTATTACATATTCCTCATAGTGTTTCAATAATTTGCTGAGATTTTATATATACAAAGCACTTAGCATAGTGTCTAACATGTAATTAGTGGCTAATAGAGTAGTTAATGTAGTAAAATATACTTACATTCTAACAAATGACTGACAGGGACTTCTTTTGTGAGTTGCGTCTTCATGCAGTGGGTGAAAGGTTAGATTGAAGCACATTGATGCCCAGGACTGGCCTACCCTTTGACAAGCATTTAAATGGACATTATTTATTCAACACGTCTTTAGTAGGGACAAAGAAAACTCAACTTTCTCTTAGCAAAAATATGCCATGTTCTTTATGTTCAAACTAAGAAGGTTATTTGTATTTACAATTATACAACATTTTCAATTTACTCAAAATAGTCTTATTTTACAGTTTTCAATAATTTATAAGTAGATAACATTAATCATATTCACCATGAATAAACATCCCTTTCATGAGTTTAGTTACAGAATTTCTATAAAAATATGTACAGCAGGTCAAACTGATTTTTAATTACATATCTTTTGGGGATATGTGGATAAAAATGTGTGTCCTTTATTTTATTTTTAATTAAACTGGCCCCTCTCATGATCCTCCACTTTTTAACAATTTAAAAAATGCACTGTTGATTCTATTTGACACTTTTTTAACTCTGTCTGCCCTCATGATTTCAACAGTTTGTTTAGGTAAACCTTAATCTCTAGAGGTAAAAATGATCACTCTGAGATTTTGAGTCTGTTTCCCCTTCCTTGTATCTTTTTGAGACTGTGTCTGGGTGTTTGAGGAGAGGAACATGAGGCACAACCATATGGTGTGTGCATGTGTGTGGGGTGTCTTATGGCTCTGTGGTCTCTGGGTTGATGGTCAGCATGATCATCCTGGTTGTTATTTGTTCTGCATAACTCAGTTTGCTCTTTCCTCTCTGCTAGTTAGAACCCAGCGTGGAGACCAGATCCTAGAATGACCTAATATACTAGTGTTCATACCTTTGTGTAATCCCCTCTCCTTGAGTTGGGGTGAGACCTGTGAATTGCTTCTAACCAACAGAATGTGGCAAAGGTGATGGGATGTCACTCCCGTGAGTAAGTTACATCATATGGCAAAGGTGAAGTTATTTTGCAGATATAATCAAGGTTCCAAATGAGTTGATTTTGAGTAAATCAAAATAAAGATTATCCTGAATGGACCTGATTTAATCAGGTGAAAGTGCTTGAAAGGACTGGCCCTCCTTGAGGTCAGGGGCTCCAAGCAGCAGAGTTTCTCCTTGTGGATTTGACTGGGAAGCCCATGTGGTAAGGACTGGGAGTGGTCACAAAGGATGATCTTTTTCAGGAGTCCTAAACAGAAAACAAGGCAAGTCTTTTTCTTCTGCCTTCAGTTTATCTTTACCTGTCTAATGCACAGAAACCAGGGCACATGCTTCTAGGTGTCTTGCTCCATCTTTTCTCTTCTTCCACAGTCTCCATGGGGGAGGTTATGGTGGAACCTCTCACCTGTCCTCCAGCGTTGCGTTCTCTCTCTTTAACAGAACAACAAGTGACACATGCCTTCATTATAACAGAAAGTTGTATTTTCTACCCCATAGGAGAATTCTGTGAGTTTGACAACTCCAGTCTGAATTGGAAACTCTAGACTTGATTTCTGATATGCTAGAGGAGGAGACGAAAACATTTATGCAACTCCCTCTCATTCATTCATTCACTCAGTAAGTATATATTAGATGTCTACTACGTACCAGGCTCTGTTGATAAGGGATGCAGCAGTGAACAAAAAAATACCTGTTTTCTTGGAGCTTATATTCTCTTAAAACGAAAGCCTGACACACAGGGTTATTTCTTGCTGCACAATTTTATTTTGCAGATTAGAAGTTGGATAGTATTTCATTCCTTCTCTTTGCATTCTTTCTGTGAAAAATCCTTTTTTGCCTCTAGTCAAATGCCAATTAAAGTGATGGTCTCATACTCAAAGGCAGAAGAAAAAGTATGTTAATAGTTTTCAAAATATTCCTGGGATGGTTAATACTGAGTGTCAACTTGAGTGGATTGAAGGATGCAAAGTATTGATCCTGGTGTGTCTGTGAGGGTATCGCCAAAGGAGATTAACATTTGAGTCAGTGGGCTGGGGAAGGCAGACCCACCCTTAATCTTGTGGGCACAATCTAATCAGCTGCCAGCGAATATAAAGCAGGCGGAAATATGTGAAGAGGAGAGATAGGCCTAGCCTCCCAGCCTACATCTTTCTCCTGTGCTGGATGCTTCCTGCTCTCACACACCTGACTCCAAGTTCTTCAGTTTTGAGACTTGGACTGGCTCTCCTTCCTCCTCAAGCTTGCAGACAGCCTATCGTGGGACCTTGTGATCATGTAAGTTAATACTTAATAAACTCCCCTTTATATATGTGTGTGTATGCAAATACACATATTCTATTAGTATATATGTATATATACACATATTATATATTGTATAGTATATATATCTACATATAGTATGTATATATGTGTATATATACACACATATATAGTATGTATATATGTATATATGTGTATACATATATACATATATAGTATGTATATATGTATATGTGTGTGTGTATATATACACACATATATAGTATGTGTATATGTGTGTGTGTATCTATATCTATATATATCCTATTAGCTCTGTCCCTCTAGGGAACCCTGACTAATACAATTCCCATCACTGAAAATGTTTAAAAATGATTATTTTTCTGAATTTATTGTTAGAAAGTTAAATTTCTTTTTTCTGTAGTTCTCTTTTTTTTTTTTTTTTTTTTTTTTTTTTTTTTTTTGAGACAGAGTCTCACTCTGTTGCCCAGGCTGGAGTGCAATGGCACAATCTCGGCTTACAGCAACCTCTGCCTGCCAGCTTCAAGCAATTCTCTTGCCTCAGCCTTCCGAGTAGCTGGAATTACAGGTGTGTGCCACCATGCCCGGCTAATTTTTGTATTTTTAGTAGAGATGGGGTTTCACCATGTTGGCCAGGCTGGTCTTGATCTCCTGACCTCAGGTGATCTGCCCATCTCAGCCTCCCGAAGTGCTGGGATTACAGGCCTTTCATGGTTTTTCTGGGGGGTAATTTTTCAAACAAGACAATGTATTAGAATAAAATTTGAATAATAAAACAAGTGAGGTGTTTCCAGGAAACTACTGTGTCATTCCGTGTTTCCTCAGAGTTCAGCTGTTTAACAACATTGGTCTGAAGTAACCATTGGCTGGCAAGTCTCAGGTTGCTCCTGTGGCTGTGGTTGCATCATGAGTTTTGCACACGCATGTTGGAAAAATACTCGATCAAGGTCAAGTTGTTATTGATGAGAAGTTGTTTGTTTCTGATTTTGAAAAAATCTTTCTTTATTGAAAAAATTTCATTTAGGGCATTATTTTGGCAGGAATAAGGCCAGTTTCCATTTCATCAATTGTATAGTGAGTTTTATGTGAAAATGTGAGATAATTGCTACACTATTTTAATTTATTCCGTGATGTTTTTGTACTCCTAAAAGATTAGTGCTTGAATGAGCCATACTTTATTTGTCCTCTGTATGTGTGTATTTATGTGGCATTGTAAAAACATGGGAGAGTGCTCTGTGTAGAGATGTTGGGGATTCATGTGGTGATTCCATTATTACATTTCCTCTAGTCAGTAGTTAAACCAGAATACGGTGTTGGCATATGTCAGTGGATTTATTTCTATTATCTACTGGATACTATACTATTTTCAACAACAGTATAGCCTTTATAGCTAGTCTAGTACAACATATTATAGGTTTATGATATACTTAATTGGAAAAAGAGGAAAAATTTGTGAGGACTCTAGGAAATGTAACCTTTCTTTATACTGTAAGGTGTGTGACAGGTACCTTTTTCATGTAAAAACATTAGTATGGCAAATTCAAGCCAGAGTTTTAAAAAGTAAAATTGCAAAGTGCACAACCCAATGCCATTCAGAAAACTTGGAACACTCTAACTCAATTATATTGTCTGCCATTGGTTGGAAAGTTCCAATTTTCATATTCTTCACTGGCATAGCAACTGTGAACAGAAGGTAACCAAGGTAGCTTATGTGATATGCCAATGTGTATTTCCATCTGGAGTAATATGGCAGATAAGAGAGAGACCTAGTTGATTTTCTAAATATACTACATCAACACTCCATCACTTGGGCACTATTAAATAAGTAAATAAACATCTAGGGCATAGATGGAATGAGGAAGATAACTGGATAAATAAAACATAGGCAAGAGGTTGTGGTCTTTTTAGAAAATTAACCTTTATTTGGAAATAAATTTCAATTATAGCACAATATTTAAAATCTGCAATTACAAGTAATTAGTTTCCTCCCAATTGGAATCTTCCCTAAGCTCATGGTTTAGCAAATACAAGAATTGTGAGAAGTGCAAATAGTGATACGTACCAGAAACAGGTAAAAACCTGACAACTCCCGGTTTATGATGTGAAGATGATTTGTATTATTTGGTGTTTAGGGAGGTTTGTGTGTTGTTTTCATTATACATTGTTTAGACAGATGTTGGAGTCCTGGTTGGGTTGTGGAAACTGATGCTCCTGTGATGATGGGCCAAGATAGATAAACTGGTAGTGGGGCACTGAGAGCCAAGGTGGCAACTACCAACAGAAAGAATGGTTTTCCGATTCCTGGGAGTGGAGAGGGTTTGGTTTCTGATATGCCTCAGGTAGAGAGCTGATAAGACCGTAGATCCTTGCTTCAGGACAACATGCGATTTTCCAGAAGGGGAGGCACTACACGCCAAGTTTTCATGGAAGAGAGCCAGCAACAAAAGAAAAAAGAAATGGCTGTTTGAAGAGGAGCTGACAGATGATTTCTGGTTATTTTTTAAGACTTGGCATATACAGTGAAGTCCTGGCAAAGCTGAGAAAGAACACAGAAGCAAGTCTTGCTGCTGGGTTTTGCATAAATGTTAGGGAAGTAGAAAAAGCATGTGGTCAAGGACAAAGATAATGGTTTTTGCAGATTAAGGTCATTTGAATTCTCAAGGCTGAGAAGCAGTGTATCCACATAATGTGTGATAGGCTGATATAAAGTATTTTCAGCTATTTAAGCACTCACACTTTTCTAACTTCTTAGTTTGTTTTTTTTACATAGTACTTATCACAACCATATTATATTTATCTGTTTACTGTCAATCTCTTACTATATTTATAAGAGCAAGGACTTTTTTGTTTCATTTATGTGTGTTGAATGGTACCTGACACATAGTAGATACTGAAATAAGTGCATTTAGGTATAATTGTGATTATGATTGTCCTATAAGTCCAGTGCTTTACAGAGTTCTGAGAAAGAACTAGGGAAAGAGCAGAGAAATGTGCTTAGGAGGTGTGGTGGTTTTGAAAGATGCCCACAAATTCTCTGATACTCCTCTCTTCAAAATATGGAACCTAATTTCCCTTCCCTTGAGCGTGGGCTGTAAAAGACATTGTAGTTTTTTCCTTATTCTCTCTGTTTTACTCACTGTCTGTTTACCCACCTTGGGGGAAGCCAACTGCCATGTCCTTAGGATACTCAAGCAGCCTTATGGAGAGGCCCAGGGGGCAAAGAACTGAGGCCTCCAGCCAACAGCCAGTGAAAGGTGAAGCTTCTGCCAACACACACATGAGTAAGCTCAGAAGTGGATGCTCCCGCTGCAGTGAACTGCCGGCTGACTGCAGTCCCTGTCAGCAACTTGTTTGTAACCTCATGAAAGATCCTGAGCCAGAACCACCCAGCTAAGGTACTTCTGAATCCCTGCCCTATACAACTGAGATAATAAATGTGTGTTGTTTTAAGCCACTAAATTTCAGGGCAATTTGTTATGCAGTAAAAGATAATGACTACAGGTGGGAATCTGCCACTCAGAAATAGTTCATAAAACTGTTTCTTGGGAGACTAAAGAAAAATTGCATGGATGAAAATGCATGCATTGATTCCTGCATATTTTAATTTGTTTTCCTTTAGTCTTTTTAAAATAGAAGACTATATTCTTACATTTTTATAACAGTCTGCAATGCCCAGAATCTTGTACGTTATGAACGGATAGCAAATGATGATGATGGTAAGTTTTGCATTTTTATGATAAAATTCTCAGATAGGACAAAAGGCAGTTTCTAGATCACGATGTCCTTCTTTTTTTTCAATTCAGTTCCATTTATGTAGATCAAAATATGTCACGTCTGTGGAATGAAGAAACATGATTGTGTGTGTGCGTGTGTGTGTGTGTCTGTGTGTGTGTGAAAGAGAACAACTTCCAACAACCATGTCATAGCTTCTTTCTATAGCTGCTTTTCAAACTCACACCACACACATACACAGCCTGAAAATATATGCCAAAAACCCCAGAATTAAACAGCTTCAAGATGATTCGTGTTTTTTTCTTAAACATCTGCTGAAAATACAGTCCTTACCTGAAGAAGATTAACTCCTGGTCAGACATATTTAGTGCAGAAATATGTCTTATTTTAACTAACAAATAAGACATTTCAAAATTTGAATGCAGAATTTAAAATGATGTTAGATATTGTTCATAAACCTGGAAATAATTTCTCTTAGATTTTGAAGAAAATATGTTTAATCACTTTCTGGGAACTTGTTATGCCATAATCTCTTTCTGAGGAATCAGAAATGAAAAACTCCAGTGAAGTCATCTATCTTAAATCTGGGCAGTATTTGGCTTTGGGGTCACAGTGATCTGGCTCACATCGCTTACGAGTTATAGGACCCTGGACAAATGATTTAGCCTTGCTGATGCTTGGCTTTCCCATCTGTAGCACCTCTTCTCTTCATTCACTCGAACAGTTCAGTGGATGATAAGGACGATGATACATACTCTATATCTGAAGCCAATGCATATGGAGTTGGGTTGTCAGATTGATACTTAAAATGATCTTTAAATTGGAAAAAATAATTCTATTTCTTCTCCTGCCAAGATGAGATTATTCTAAAGGGGCAAAAGAGCGTGGCTTCGGTTATAGGCCAATAATTCAATAACATAAACATGATATGGAGAAAGGCTAAGTGGGCCCAACAAGATCTTGGGGTTAGCTTTGGCTGCTATTGGAATGCATCTGCAGTGGCATGGCACAAAAGAACATGGCAGTGTTCCATCACTTGTAGGAAAGATGATATTGATCGGGATGGCATTGCTCAGTCAAAGTTAGATGGGTATGACCTAATTCTATCTTGACAAATCTAGGTTTTCCAGATGGCAACATGTCTGTGCTTGATACTTTCCCATCAGTGAGGAGATGACAATTTTCTTCTCATCTTTAGGCTCATACCCTGACTAGCTAGTGGTGTGAAATGGATTTAGGAGTGATGAAGTTCCCTTAGCCTCAGTGGCTCTGGGCCAGAGCAATGTGAAAAATATATTTAAAAAAAACCCTCACACCAACAAACAAGTACTCAACACTTAACTATGTGCCAGGCAACATTGTTTACACAGAACATGTAGCTTGACACCCCCCACCTCTCCGCCTCCTGCCCCAGCCAGCGTAAGAGGGAGGTGGTATTCGTGGCTGCCATTGGCAGGATGGCAGTCATGCTATGCATTATCATTTCACCTCACTGACCCCCAATTACCTCACGTTTTTCTAGCTGTTAGCATTCTAGGATCTCTGTCTCTTGGATTTCACCCACTCTTCACTCGAGACCTCCTCCATCATCTATTTTTTCCCTTCTGCTTCTTTGTACAAATGACTCACTGTTATTGAAGAAAGTCATTTAACTTTGGTGTCTCAATCTCATGCAGAGGTAGCCCTGCATTGAAGATGCCTTGTTCTAGGTGCTGCAGACAGGAAGTAGTGAACAAACAAACAATAGATGCCTGCCATAGTTTAAATTCTAGTAGCGGGAGGCAGACAGCAATACAACAAAGTGAAACCTATAGCATGACAGAGAGTGGTGAGTACTGAGAAGGAGAATAAGGCAGGGAACAGCAGTAAGAGGTGAGGCTGGTGGAGAAGGAGTTGCAGTTTTAGGTATTGATAGAATGACCAGGGAAGGCCTCACTGAGAATGCGGTGTTTGAGTAAAGAGTTGCAGGAGTTAAAGAACAGATTGTTGCAATAATCTCAGTTGGGCCCTCACTTATGAGGAAGATCATCTAGCATTATCTTATCTGCCTCATTTTGACTCCGCATCACATACCGCTGAGCTTTCCCAAGTCCCCTTCTTTAGGCCTCTGCATCACTCCTGCATGATCCTTGCCAGTTCCTTACCTTGAGATAGCACACTTCCTTCTTTACCTGGTAGGGCTGACTGCACAGAATTTATTCCACTGATATTTATTAAAAACTAGTCACACAGAATAATCAAACACTTCCGATCTCCTGGAGCTTATATTTTACTGACTTTGTATTCTAGCATCACTCCCTATTCTACTTTACTCCTCTCTTCTCAAGAATGTCTCCATATTTATCTACTGTTTACTTACTACTATTTAAAAGAAGTGCCTCACCTTTTTCCATCTTGTTCCATTGATCCCAACTTCTGCCTTTTTCTGGAACCAAGTGCCATTAATAAATCTCTTTTTGTTTGTCAAATCTTCATTCTCCTGCTTTTGCCAGCTGCTCACTTCCATACTGCTTGCAGATGTGTGCAGGACGCTCTACTCCAAAAAATGCCTTCTTTTGATTCCCCTTCAAGTTATAAGTACTTATTGCTCACTTTCCTTCCCTTGACAAGCATCTTGAAAGCTTTAACAGCATTGTTTCCATCTATTTACCATTAGGTTACCGCAGTTTCAGGTGGAGAACCAAAACATATGGTGTGTAATGGGATAGAATAAACTATAATTGGGAGTGTTCCAGAGAATCTGGGGCTTCCTATCTATGAATTGAGCCCTGCTTTCTCTCTGTGAACTGGCCCACCCATAATTTTACAGAAAATGCTCCCTCAATATTTCTCAATACCTTCTATCAATGACTCAAAAAATATTTTTCTTATCTCATTGCCCTTGAACACTGTAAAAATGTACAATTGTTGATGTTCATTATTGATATCTTGTTTCTCAGTATGTGGCAGAGGACCATCTCAAATAGCCCTTTCTCCCTCTTTTTTATGGCTTCCTTTCCTTCATTGTCTTCTTTTGCTCTTACCCCACCAGATTGCACATTCTTTAGTGTCCTGCTCATGGTCCCTTTCTCTCTGCTTGTTGAAGAAATATAATTTCATGTCTTTAAGTGGTAGACACTCTGATTTGCATCCAGAATCCTGATTTTTCTCTAAAAGTAGGCCAACATTTCCAATTATTTGTCGAACATTTCTACAAGTGTCTCCAATTTAATACATCTGACGGTAGATCACTATCTGTCAGGTCCTCTCTCAAATTGGCTCATCTTTGTTTCTGTTGATGCCTCCATCTGTTCAGGTATCCAGGCTTGAATCCTTAGTGGGAATTTTGACTCCATCTTTTGCCTTTCTCTCTACAATTTACCCATTGCCCTGACCATCTCATCACTCTTCCAGGTGATCTTTTCTCAGTATCTTGTTTCATTCACAATTTGTAAATGTTTTTAAAAGTTGCTTGTAAACTTATTTATTCCTTTGTCAGAATGAGATTACAGATTATATCTATTGTATTCAACATTGTAACTCCAGCTTCTGGCACAATGCTTGGTATGGGGTAGTTCTCAATAAATGTCTGTTGAATAAATAAAGAAGTGGGATCTTGTTAATTATTTCTTGGAGATGTCTCCAATCTCTGTCCCTTTGAATTGCCATCTCCACCACTTTATTTCAGCCCTTATTACTGACTGCTGAGATTATTGCAACAGCTTTTCCAATGGTTTTGTCCTCATTCCTTCCTCTGAGCAATCTCTGCTACAAATAATGACCAGAATTCCCCTCCTTTTTTAAAAAGCAAAACTTGTCAAAAAGCCTTCTTAATAGAAAAAAAAAATAGTACGCCCCCTCAGCTGGCCATTAAAGGTCTTCTACACTTAGTGCCAACTTACTTTTCCATCACTGTCTCCATTAGTCTCCCATTTATAGAATTCTGTATGTCAAGAGCTCATTGGTCTAGAACCAGTTATGTAATTTCTAGTTACCTTTGATCAAGAGTTGTTATTCCTGGGAAAGCGATTTTGACAAATAGTCTAAAGACTGAATGATCATTACCAAATCTGTAGTTATGAGGAATTAATAATATAAGCTAGAATGTTATCTTTATATTCAGACTCTTCTTTAGAATCTGTTTTTACCAAAAAGGGGAAGGAGAAGTATTGTAGGACTAGAATTAATACAATATCCTAGGAATACATTATAGGTATGGAGGAGAAGCCATAAACAAAATTGCAAAACTGACAGAAAAGTACATGGACATATACTTAATTCCCTGAGTAGCAGGCAAGAAGCAAGTCTGTGCACTTGGGGAGGTTGGTTGGAGCAAATAGGCTCTGGAATAAACTTAAAGTATACTTGGATGATTATTTTCTCTTGTGAAAGTACAATTGCAGAACCTCATTAGTTTTGCTTAGAGTAAGGTTACTTGAATATGGATGGAATTAATGATTTGGCATATTGCTGACCAGAAATGGTCCTATATTAGATGTGGAATAAATGTTCGTTAAATAAATAAAGGGCTTGTCTAGGCACATTATTTGGCATAGCAAATGAAGAAAGATAATTGTATTAGTCCATTTGTGCATTGCTATTAAGAAATAAATACCTGAGACTGGGTAATTTATAAAGAAAAGAGTTTTAATTGGCTCATGTTTCTGCAGCCTGTACAGGAAGCATGATGCTGGCATCTGCTTGGCTTCTGGGGAGGCCTCAGGAAACTTACAGTCATGGAGGAAGGTGAAGGGGGAGCAGAAATATCACATGGGCAGAGCAGGAGCAAAAGAAAGAGTGGGGAGGTGCCATGCACTCTTAAACAACCAGATCTCATGGGAACTTACTATCGAAAGGGCAGTAAGGAGATGGTACTAAATAAAGCATTCATAAGAAATCCGCCCCCATGATCCAGTCACCTCCCACAAGGCCTCATCTCCAACATTAGGAATTACAATTCAACATGAGATTTGGGTGGGGAAAACATCCAAACTATACCAATAATATAATTGGGGAAGTCAGTGATTTGCAGTTCCAGGAGGGGCAGATTAACAAATTCAATGACACAGTAATATGGTGCCTTTATAACTGATACATAAATTGAATATTTATTGAATGGAGAAAATATAGAGAAGATTTTGGTTGGATAGCAAGACTTTGAGAGCATATAGGGCTGGTTAGGATACTGATCTGCCATTTACTTTCTCTATGGCCTTGGAATATCATTCTTGCATTCTTATTATAGGCTTGAGAAGATATAAGTAAACCACCCAATTTAGTGCCTAGTACTGTTCATTTCACCTTGTATCTGGTCAACAAATGGTAAGTGGTATTTAGCTGAGAATTCTAGGGAACATCTCCCTGGAAATATTCAAGTAGAAAATAAATAATTGGTGATATACGTAGTTTAGATTTCCTCACTTCTCTGAAGACAATCCAGGTAATCTTTTATGTTCCATCACAAGTATAAAATAGCATTTTACATGAAATACACAAGCCAATTTCAAATTTCAGGGCATGATTGCTGTTTTGGTGGCTTTATCTTAAATTTGGAGACATGGAATTAAATTGTGAGTGGAAACATTGCCTGCCAATTGAACCACACACACTGAGTAGAAGAGCATCACCAGGATGGAAAGAGACAGGATAATATTTCTGTTCTTACAGAAAAGCAGTGGGATATGGATGAGTGGTGGTTGCACAGATGACATCCTATGGGATGACTTTTAGTGGTTGATGGTTCATTTGCGGAAAGCTCTGTTATTAATGACTGATTTTCTTTTCTCTGTTTTCATTCTAGCAGATTGTTAGAAGTATTTGCTCTCCTCTCATTCCAAAGAGTAATTACTGAGTAAAGCTAAGGAATCTCGAGATATACAATTTGAACTGTTCGGGAAACATTTTAAAATAGCCTTATAGAGTATTTATTTCTAAATTATTTAATATACTTTAATGCTTAATTAATAACATTCACCTGAAAGGATGCATACAGTCAGTATCCCCTCTACATGGGCTTAAAATTTGTTTTATTTGGCTATATCAACCACTTTCCACTAAAAGGTTAATGGTATTTCATGACTTTCCAGTAAAGGTACTCTCTACAATTCATGTCTATACCAACAATATAATTTTACATATCTCACAGTGGAATGTAGCAGACTAATAGTTTTTTCTCTACTGCAACATACTTTAAGCCATGGAACGTTTTAAAGATTCATATGCTCTGGAGAATATTTTATATTATGCAAGAAAATGCATGAATTTACATAGCATTCAAGATATGTGGAAGGGTAACTGCCTTATTTATTTCTTAGATATAGTTTTCCTCTCAATACAGCTCCCCTCCTCTTGTATTATAGCCTGAGGTTTGAAAAATACATCTTGCTTTAAGAAATTATGTTTTTTTAAAAATCTGAATTTATAAATTAGGTACATTCTGTACTAAAGAATACACCATAAGTTATATGATGTGAATCTGGGAGTCAGAAGCCCTTCTGGCCCTGCTTCTATTAAATATTGGTTGCCTTAATCAAAGAAAATAGCCTTATTTTTGTCTCATTTTCAAATCCATATAATGGGGATAATAATATATTTATTTACCTTACATAGCTAGTATAAAGATCATATTAGAAATGATTTGGAAATGCTTTGTAAAATTCAGGTTTGACCAAATTAATGGTGCCTTTTGTTATTATCTGTCTTAATTTAAATGCAACTTCTAGTTCTCTGTATTTTAAAGAGTAATGCTATAATATTAAACAAACTAATTTTTATTCCAATTGAAAGTGACCTGGAGCCTTGACTCCAAACTGTAATTTAGTTTCTGTTCCCATTGTCTAATGAGTAAGTGTGATGAAATTACATGTTATGAAAGAGTCCTGGATTTATTGGAATCAGATTTTGTATTAGAAAACTACATAAGGACTATTTTAGTTAGAGCTTTCCTGGGAGACAAAACTGATAGAATATCTATCTATCATCTATCTATCTATCTATCTATCTATCTATCTATCTATCTATCTATCTATCTATCTAATCTAATCTATCTGCCTGAGGTGCGGGGGTGGGGTGGGGAGAGAGAGAGAGAAGGGGAAATTGGCTCACTTGATTATGGAGACTGAGAAGTTCCATGATAGGTGGCCTGCACGTCTAAAGGCCATAGAACCAACGAAGCTGATGGTGTAACTCAGTCCAAAGCTGAAAGCCCAAGAGCCTGGGAACTGCTGGTGTGAGGCCTGTAGTCCAAAAAAAGCCAGAAAGCTCAGATTTCTGGCATTTAAGGGCAGAAAAGGAAGAGTGTCCCAGCTCAGCTAACGACAGAGCAAGAATCTGCCCTCCCTCTGCCTTTTTGTTCCACTTCGGCCCCAGCCTATTGAATGATGCCTGCCCACTTTGAGGGTGGAATTTCCCCACTCAGTTCACTGACTCACATGCCAGTCTCCTCTGGAAACACCCCCATAGAAATTCCTGGGGTCACCCAATCATACTAATCAAATGCCAAACTACCTAAGTTTCCCTTTCAGCAGAAGAGGGATGGGCCCAGTGCCTATTGATGCATTGATTCATATTGAATCATCAATACAATGATTGAGAATAAATAATACTTTACTGCCTATCTGGGTATCCCTTAATTCAAGCTGACACCAAAAATCAACCATGACAGGTACTAAGGACATCTTTTTTGATATTCAAATTTCTAAAATATCTTTGAGGGATGGAAGTAGCCCCAGCGAAGTTCAGCTGCAAGAAAGTACCAGCTCCTAAGGGAAAACTCCCTATATAGCAAGGCAGATCTGAATCAGCACCTGGGATTGCCACCAGGTCATTGGGTGTTGAGGAGGAATGGTTTCAGGTATAAGATGAGAATAAGAATGTGAAGCTTTTTTCTTACCAATCCACCTTACTGTGAATACAGTCTGGGGACACTGGCTGTGTGTGTTTGAAATGAAAGATTATAACTCTCAGGGAAGAAATGTCCTCCTTCTGCAGCCTGAGGAATCCTTGCTACCTGGGCAAGATCTAGACCAGCATCAGGTGGCAATGATCAAAGTAAATATCTTAGCCCCAACTCCAGCTCTCTAGGTGTTGTCAAGTAGAGACATTGGCGCATTGGCATTAGCAGAGATAAATGGAGGGATCTTTTCTTTCTACCAACATTTTGACTGTCTCTAACTTGTTGAGTGGCAACACCATGAGATGATACGTATCTATAGATATTCAGTACTTGTTAGACTTTAATGTGGATATGAATCATCTGGAGAGCTTGTTAAAATGCAGATTTTAATTCATTGAATATGGGGTGAATTCTGGAATTCCAAATTTCTAACAAATTCCCAGGTGATGTGAATACAGCTGGTTGGAGGACCACACTTTTCATAGCAGGGTGTGGTAGATGAATTTATTGTCCCCCAAGAAGATCCCATACCCTAATCCCTGGGACTATGAGTGTGTTACCTTACATAGCAAAAGGACCTTTACAGATATAATTAAGTTTGCTAATTTATTGACCTTAAAATAGAGAGATTCTCTTGGATTATTTGAATGGGTCCAGTGGAATTATATAAACCTTTGAAAACAGAGAGCAGAAGAGAAGAGGAAGTCAGAGATATGTGATGTGTCAGAAGGACTTGACATACCATTGCTAGCTTGAAGATGGAAGGACCATGTGGAGTTCTGCCAACATCCTGAATGAGTTTGGGAGTGGATTCTTTTCCAGGGCATCCAATAAGGAACTCAGCCCTGCTGACACCTTGATTTTGGCCTTCTAAGACTCAGGGAATCCAACTGAGCTATTTGCTGCCCAGACTTCTGGCCCATAGAAACAATAAGGTGATAAGTGAGTATGGGTTTAAGCTGATACATTTGAAGTGATTTGTTGTGGCAGCAATATAAAACTATATACAAGGTAATCCACAGCACCTTGCATGGACTCATCCAGCATGAACACAGTGAATCTGAATTTCACATCCAGGAAGGATGTGAGAGCAATCGGAATTGGCTTTTGCCTTGACCAAGCCTCTAGGGTTCTCAGAATTATTAAGGAAAGCTAGGCCCTGGGAGAACAAAGACGTTTTCACAGTAGAGATAGATAGGGCCTTGGAGTTCTATTAAAAGAGAATATTTAAAGAGATAGGAGGCTTTCCAAGGAAACTGTGACTTATAGGTCACAAACAATATGTATAGGTTACAGGTAATATCAATGTATTGGGAGACAGCTCTTCATGGGTCTCTTATATTTCTCTGCACTCTTGTGAGCAGAGGCACTGACAGCTTTTTGTTGCAGATGATCCTTCAAGGATGTTTTTATAGTGAACAGCCTTGGAAGACAGAGATAGAGTCTGGCCTTCTCTGGACCAAGGGTAGGTTTATTTACTGCTAGTATAATAAAAATCGTATTTCCCTCAGGGGTGAAGGTGGGCAGGTTTGTTTGCTGCCCATTGTAAAAGACGGGGTTTCCTTTAGCTTGGTGTTCCTGTGTTCTGTGGCTGTGATGCAAACCCACTGTGTGCTCAGCATCCACCTGGGCTTCTTGAGATTACCCCCATGGGCTTCGAGGGGCAAGGGGAACCGGTGTAAATGTGAACCTTATGCCTGCTATTGCAAGTAATAAAGTTCTTTGTCTCTCACCTAGGAGGCTAATCTCTTCTGCCATCATCTGTGAAGCTATGGCAGGCTCACTTGTTAGCTTGCAAGAGGTTAAAACCTCAGTCCCTTCACAGTTCGTGACTATGTATGAATAAAATCTCTCTCTGTGTGTGTATGTGTGTGTGTGCATGCATCTGTGGGTTCCAAATATTAAAACTTTAAAACTATTAAAAAAGTCAAAGAAGATGTACTTATTATGAAATAATATGAAGTTTCTCAATACCATGAAGTAAATAGGTTTTTTGGCTCTAGTGCTCTCTTCTAAAGCCATGCTGTTTACAGTGAATCTCCTGCTAACAAAGAAATATTATATTCAATCAGCAAGAAGTCCAGAAGTTAACTGAAATAAACAGCTCTGCTTTTCTTTGATATTTATTTTGCTACCATGCCTCGCATGTTTAAGTAATATAGCTCTTTCCCAAATATTATTTTGTTTTGTGTGAAATGTTTTTTGTATCCTGCATTTTTTAGTACCTTTGCTTCATTTAAATAATAATAGTGGTAATGATGATGAGCTAGGTTCTTGATAAAAATTTTTTAAAATGCTATATTCTAAATTTTGGGAGCTGACATGAGCCTTTGGTAAACATTGTAAGCAATTATAATTATTTTCAACAATTTTTAAGATGATTTAATTTTGTAGAAGAGCCTCAGTGTAATAGTACTTCACTGGAAAAAAAATCAAAATTTAGTAGATATTTATTGCTCTTTCTAGACAGATTGAGAAATTCTGTGAACTATCACAGCCCTATTTTCACCTTTTAGATCCATCAAGGAGGAATATAAGTGTGCGTGTAATCTAAAAACACTCTGTGAGTTTTATTTTCCAAAAATGTGTTACTTAGAGACTGGGAAAGTTTCAGGTATTCAAAATATAGATTGTTTGGTAACAGATATCACTTGATAGTCTTCTATATCAAATTTGTCTTTTTCTTGACTGTGCCTATTGAATATTCATTGTGTCTACCAAGACAGATTAAATATTTGCATGCAGAACTGTTCCGATTTTTATAAAAAGACTGTAAGTGTGTTGTTTTTTGTTTTGAGTCACCACTATTTCTCCATCTGCTTTTCATAGATTTCTGCCAAGTGGAAGAACATGAAAAATAATCTAGGCCAAATGTTACCTTTTTTTGGTTGAAATTTTGTGTTTGTTTATAGCAGAAAAGCAATAGAAAGTAATTGTATAATAAGGAGTTCCTGTTTACTGAGTGGAAGATGATTGCCTGGCAGATCTGGTTGAAAGTAGAGGTGAGTGGTGGTGAGGAAAAGTATGAAGACAGGTAAAATTCCCTCTTATCATACAAAAAAATGGTAACTATGTGAAGTGAGGGCTATGCTAATTAGCTTAATTGTGTTAATCATCTCACAATGTATACATATATCAAAACACCATGTTGTGTATCCTAAATATATACAATTTTAATTTGTCAGTTATACCTCAGTAAAGCTGGAAAAAAATAAAAAGACCTGTCTTCATTGTATAGGCAAGGCTGAGCTGATTAAGGTTTTTTGAATTTGAAATTTTCACAGTTAAAATGAGTTAAAATAATTAATTCTTTACTATTTTTTTGAGCACTTCCTATATACTTTTAGCTAAACAGTGCAATTCTTTTTTCTTTTAAAAACATAGGAAGTCTTGCCAAACACCCTCTTTATTTAACAACAACAACAAAATGCCAATCTCTTTTTGCTGCAGGTTTGTTTTTAGTATTTTGCATCTAACTCTTGAATAAGATAATTTGGGTTTTCCAGCAGCTCACTGCTAGAATGCAGATTGTTTTTGCTCTTATATTTTCCTTGAGAACTGCTCATTCACTATTTCCAGGTTACTAAAGATCAAGCTAGAAGAGTAATAAAAGGTCACCAAAATGATCTGAAAGGAAGAAAAAAACATCTCCAAGGAGAAGAGTAGTTCTTGTTTTGATTAAATGTTAGAACTATTAACTTTATCTTCAATGTTCTCTCTCCCACTTTCTCACTGGGTTAGTAAAGTGTTATGATTTAAGACTGAAACTTCTTTTAGCTGATAAGACACCATTTTAATATTACAAGTCCTGCTTTCTCTTATTCTTTGTTGTTGATGTTAATGCTTGATTTGTTTATTTCCAAACTATTTCTTAATGTTGGAAATATAAATTCAACACACATGACTGAAAGTTTAGCAGTGATAGTACTTTTTGACATCTACTAGCCTTTGACAGGAATGCTTTTATTCTGTGAATTATGAATGTTATGTAATATTCCTATGCTATGTTTTGTGAAATCATAAAAATGAGCCTTGAAGAATCTGAGGCATGAAATCTTGTGCCTTCGTTGATCTCTGGCGTCTCTGTTTGGTCCAATTCAACACAAGCCATGGTGTCTTATTAGTATTGTCATTTCCACATATAATGTAATTTGTAAATATCAATGTAAAGAGCATTTTTTTTTTCATAAGAGAGAGAGTAACTCCAAAGCACATCTGTGTGTTTTTTTTTTTTTAAATAATAGAATGAGGTGAGAGTTGATAGCGTTAGTGTTTCCTCCCTTAAGGGAAAGTAATATTGCTCCAGGAGTAGTTTTTCACATAATTCCCTTTGCACTCTCCCCCTAACCCCAACCTAGGATATTTTCTGTACTTTGTAAGCATGAAGGGAGTATTTTCAGCCATTTCTTTGATCAAATTGGGAAATATTCTAGGCAGTCTTCAAAATGCTGTGCAAATTCTCAACTCAGCACCCAGCTCAAGTGTTTGCTTTTCCTGTGATGCGATCCCAAACCCAACTCCACTAGAAAGTACACTCAGCTCAGATGACAGCTTTTCTGAATGTCCTAAATTTTGTCTGATTTAGCCCACATTGAAGTACCCCTTTTTGTTGACTCTTATCTGCCTTAGAAGAAGCTCTTTCCTTTGTCTCTTATGACTTTCTCTAGTTATTTGATTTGTATGCGTTTTGGCTTTCAAACTGCTATGTTAAGTCTGTGAGAGTAGGGCCCCTGTCTTATAAATCCTCTGCAAGGCTGTGATGCTGGAAACAGAGTAGCCACTTAGGAAAAAATTGTTATTGATTAACTGAATGACATCCAGTGAGCAGTGGTGTTTACTTCCTCATGCCTTTGGCTTCCTTTGTGGGAAGGCCCAGTGCCTTCATACAGAAGCGGCTTAAAGAATAATTAATTGAATATATGAATGTGATAATGAGATGTAGTCCTTTTGGTTTTATTTTGTTTGCTTTTGAATTAGGTGAGATGATCTTTTTAAAAAAGTCATAGAAATGGTGTAAAACCTGCCTGAAATGGAGTATTACAAATGGACATGTCAAATATGATGGCAGCCAGCTATACAGGACACTGAAAACTAGGCAAAAAGATGAGATGATAATGAGTTTCTCCTTACAGGGACGAGACCATATGCTTAGACCCATGCTATATGGGAAATGGAAGCTCTGATTGAGAATCTGGGCATCTTAGTCCCGTGCCTGCGGCCTGACCATGCTTTTTTATTGGTTTTAAGGGTCTGACCCCTTTGGCTAAGAACAAACCTTTCCTAAATACCGTTGGAGAAAGCGATGGGGATAAAAATCAACCCCAAAATCCCGAAGCTGCTGACTCAGCAGCAGTTCCCGCTAGAGGAGCGCTGTGGTGGTAGGTCGTTTGTAACAGAGAACAGCTGTCTTTGGAATATTGGCGCCAGAAATTCTTCTGCTTGAGCTTTCATAGTATGTTTCTTGCCAGGAGAGCTGTGTTGTTCACTGGGTGCACACTTTCCTATAAGATTGTTTTGGCTTCACAATCTGTTAATATGAGAAGTTTTTTTTGACTCCAAAAATGGCTTGGTGAGTGCAGCGTCAGTGATGTGCCCTCGTGTTGTTTTCCTTGGTGGCAGGTGGCTATGTAGACTTCTCAATATTCCTTTATTTGTGCAGCATTTTGATGTCATCTCATCAGCACTGTCATCAGTAGGGATGGAATTTTCGAGTAAACGTCTATGTGTTTTGTTTGTGAAAAATACATTTAAGAGAATGTATTTGAGGTGCTGTGGCCTAGAGATCAAGGGACAGAAACTGTTTTGACTTCAGCCTGGGAGAGATTTGTTAGGGGCTATGTTAGCAGAACTTGAACTGGTTAGAAATAAACTGGTAGTTGTCTTTTGTGGAAGGAAGCACCTAGGAATACTGCAATGTCTTTGTGACTTGGAAAAGAATCTGCTACCCTAAAAATGTCTTAAGAGCTAGTAGTTATTTGACATATTATGAAAATTATGCTGCAAGATTTTGGAGAAAGATAATATAGGGAAACTACATAAATGTAATGCCTTACAATAAAATTAAATCCTTAACCGTGAGAAAAGATACATCTTTCCTTTTCCTATCTGAATATTAACTTTTAATTACATTAATATCTGTGTATTAAATCTTTGCTTTTTTTCTTACTTAAAGGAAAAAACTTTCCTCCTTTTCAAGGATAGTTCCTCCATTTTTGCCAATGATCTCATTTATTTGGACTACTTTCAGAGTACTAAAATAAATTTCTCTTTCTTTTTTCATTTGCATATTTATTCCCTCTTCCTTCCTTGGATCTTTTGCCATTTATCTACAATAAATTAAGGTTTCTCATCATCTTGAAACCCACTTTTTTTTTTAACCTTGCTTCCCTTTGGTCTACTGTCCTATTTTTCTTCTTACTATTAATTGAATTCAATTTGGCTTTATGGGTTATGCATTGTGTTAGCTACTGGGGTGCAGAGATGAATTATCATAGAGTGTCTGCTGTCAGATAGCTCATGGTCTACTAGAGGATGCAGACAAAGCGGGCTACCTGGTAGACTGTGCTAAGTACAAAGCAGAGTTAGATATAGAAGAATTGAACGATGCAGAGCATGGGACATGTGACTCCATCTCGAAGACCAGGAAGTTTTCTCAAAAGAGATCATGCTTTAGTAGAATCTTGAAAAATTAGTAGAGAAGATAGAAAAGTCCTGCATCAACAGGCATAGAAACTTGAGAAAATTAATATATGATTTGGCACCTTGGGAGGTATGGCTTCACTGGTACGTAGGGCCCATACAGACACATACAATTGCTCTGTATGCCAGACAAAGGAGTTTTTGCCTTTGTAACAAATTATCATAGACTTGGTAGCTTAAAACAATACAAATTTATTATTTTACAGCTCAAGAGGTCACGTGTCTGAAATGGGTCTTATGGGGGCTAAAATTAAGGGTTGGCAGAATTGTATTCCTTTTGGATGCTCCAGGGGAGAATCTGTTCCTTGCATTTTTTCAGCTTCTAGAGCCTGGCTGTATTCTTTAGCTTATGGCTGTGTTACTAGTACTGGAGACCAGGACATGCACATCTTTGGAAGGCTATTACTTTTCTTAGTACAGAAGGTGTTTGAATTTATCCTGAAGGCAAGAAGAAGCTCTTGACACATATTTAGCCAATGAATATGGTGGTAGTTTAGAAATTTATGCTTTAGAAGAATCACTCTATGGAAAATAGACACTGGAGGTAGGGGGAAAATTAAAAGAATATTGCAATTGTTCATGCAAGAACAATGGGATTCTAAAACAAGGCAGTGACAATGTGGATGGAAGGGGAGATGGCTGTCTTAGCTAAAAGAATGAATATGGAGGCTGATCCAGGTCTTTAGGATGAGTTATCCTGGATGAATCTCAACTTTCAGTCTTAGGGAGCCTAAGTAGACAGTTATTCCGTTAACCAAGATAGAAAATACAGAAGAAGGTACCAGCAGATTTGGGGTAACAAAATATTTGACTTCAGTTTTGGTTGTGTTGAGTTTGAGCAGAGAGGCATTGTACCCAGCTGAAGAAGATCTGGAACCCAGGAGAGAGGGTGGTATTTGGACTCATAAGACAACAATTGCGTAGAAGAGATGGCCTAAAGATAGTGTGTAAAATGGAAAGATTTAAGGATCAAGTCTATATTGTTAATGACTGGTCTTACAGAGCCCTTGCTATACTTTTTACAAGTAGTACTGAACACAAACCCATGTATATCCTGTATTTTGTTCAAATTCATGGTAAATAAGAGCAGATAATTTTTGAGGATAGGAATAACCTTTATTTCTGAATCTCCTCTTGTGTCCTCCCATTGATTGAATGAATACCCACCCACATCCAGGCATAAATCTAGCTTGGAGTTATATTGCACTTCTTTGTGTTAAAATATAAATCTTGAATTATTAAAATCAGTAGCATTTTTGGTCTGTTGATACCTTTACTAATATAGACCTTTACTAATTTACAAGAAGAAATATTTGGGGTTTCTCCCATTTGATAATTGTCTTTCAAAGTCACAATTAGTCACAAAGTCACAATAATTAATCTACAATTAGGTTAAATATAGATGCTTTCCAGGGAAGTAGTTGAAATGTGTGTGTTGTCAGTATTGGACATCTGAAGAAAAAGTTTATTTTCTTTACTTTAAATTAATGAATACACTAAGTTTTATGTTTTGTGTGTTTTTTTAATCACAAAGTTTTATGTTCATTCCACACAACTTTATGATCCTGTGTCAGTAAGAAGTGATGACAGACAATCTGGAAGTTCACAAGGCTTCCAAACTCTCTCTGGGTTTATTTTTCAGGTTAATAGCATCCTTTCCTGTCTTTTAGAAACCTCAGAGCTTCAGAGTCATCTTTGGCCTTGCTTTCCTTCTCTTTGTTCAACTGGCCACCAAAATTGGTCAACTGACCTCTGAAATGACTCATCATTTTCTACCTCTGATTTCTCCCGAGCTCATGTGTTGTGCTGAACCCTTATGAACCTCAATAGGGAAGGCACCTGGTTCAAAAGGCCGAAGAACAGAGACCCGGAGCCATCAAATGAGACATGGGGTTTTATTAGGGGCTTACATACAAGAAAGAGAGTCCAGGCGCGGTGGGCTGGGCAGGAAAACCACAACAACTTACAAACAGCATGCAGTTTAGATAGCATTTTCACTTAACACCCTCTCCTTAATGACCTCCACCTGGCAACCTTCATTTAACTCAAAACTTAGGGCCTCAATCCCGTGCACAGCCTGTGCTCCATGAGACAGGGCAGGGGCTCAGATATTCCTCATAGACAGGGAACGGATCTCCAGGTAGGCCACTTCTGGATTCCCTAGCTTGGAACACACATTCAGGGGCATCTGCCATATAGGATTATTCTGAGTATGCTTAAGTTACTGCTGTCAGGTACGTTTACCTTACATCTTGAAATAACCTTTTAATAAGTCTCTCAGCATGCAGCCTATCCCCAGTGCTAGTTTATTTTGAACATTGTCAACTAGGTAAGTTTTCTGAAACACACAACTGATCAAATCCCGTACAAACCCTTCAGTAGCTCTCCACCACCTGTCAAATAAAGCCCCAAACATCTAACATCCAAGATGCAGCCTACCCTCCTCCAGATATTTCCAACCCTGGACACCCCACTCTATGCTTTGTGATTTTTTTCTCTACTGTTCTGATGGGAATGACTTTCCTTTTTCTGCCTTCCTAGCTTCTATGTTGACTTAATGAACAGTGACTTATTTTCAAAGGTCCAGCTCAAGGGGCATCTCCTTTGTGGGTCTTTTATTCTCTTCTACTGCCACTACAAGTATTCTTGCCATACTAACTCTCTCTACCTTAATTCTTATCCCCACTCCTCACCCCTCCTTACCACTTTCAGATTCTGTATCCTTAGCACATAACTTGTATTTAATAATGATTGAATGGTTTGAATGGTTTGACGGAAAATCTAGTTAGAGTCTAGTTTCAGTCCCTCTCCTGATTGACTATGGCTCTCTTTTTCTCTTTTGTTTGCCTATAAAAAGGGAGCAAACCTAAGTACAGGTATATCAGATCAATTCATGATAGTCTGAGTCTCTACTGCAAGTGTTCTTAATTTACATAGTGAGGTTTTAAGATGAAGAGTAAGAATGTTACTCAAATCTTGTACAAACAGGTGTTTGTGCCTGAGTGTGGCTAGCAGGTACAATATAACTCCAAGTCAGATATATGCTTGGGAGTTTCAGAAGCAGCCATCCTTATTATTTTCTTGCAAGCATGCTTGGTAAAACAATTTCACAGGAATGTATACTTTAACCTTATTCAGTTTTCTGGGTTTCCCAGGAGACTTGCTCATGTCTTTCAGGTGTCATATAGGCTGTTGTCCAGGGTTAAAGAGCAGGTAGGGCTGCAAGTAATCTTTGATGGTGAAACCTGGCTTCTATTCAGAAACATGAAAATTTAACCTGTTCCAGGATTTGAGAGTCCATTGGTTATCAAAACCCCCTGGTTCCTTAAGGCTGTGGACTCTCTGATTGGGTTGTGAGAATGTACTCACTGGGCTAAAGAAAAATCTTGCTTTTATCTTTCCAAGATTTGAGTAAATTATGCTTATGTTTTATGGAAAGCCAGGGAGGTAGACACCACCTCATGGAGAAGTACAGTCAGAAGTGTTGTTCTGGGGCTGGGCATGGTGACTCACGCCTATAATCCCAGCATTTTGGGAGGCTGAGGCAGGTGGATCACTTGAGGTCAAGAGTTTAAGACCAGCCTGGCCAATGAGGTGAAACCCTGTCTCTACTAAAAATACGAAAATTAGCTGGGTGTAGTGGCGCATGCTTGTAATCCCAGCTACTTGGGAGGCTGAGGCAGAAGAATCACATGAACCTGGGAGGCGGAGGTTGCAGTGAGATGAGATTGTGCCATTGCACTCCAGTCTGAGTGACAAGAGCAAAACTCTGTCTCAAAAAAAAAAAAAAAAAAGTATTGTATTGGTTTGTTGATAACAAAGTACCATTGAACAGGTGTTTTAAAGAACTGAAGTTTATTGTCTCCCAGTGCTGGATGCTTGATGCCCAAGATCAAGGTATCAGTAGGGTAGGTTCCTGCTGAGGCTGTGAGAGAGACTCTGTTCCAGGCCTTTTGCCTAGTTTCTTGTGGTTTGCTGGCAATCTTTGGCATTTCTTGGCTTGTAGATGTATCATCCTGATATCTGTCTTCATCTTCTCATGGTGTTCTACCTGTGTGCATACCTGTCTCTGCGTCCGAATTCTCCTTTTTTTATAAGGATACTAGTCATGTTAGGTTAGGGCTCACATGAATGACCTCATTTTAACAAAATTATCTCTGTAGAAACCCTGTTTCCAAATAAGTTTATATTCTGAGGTGCTGGGGGTTAGGGCTTTGACTTATTGTTTTTGGGAGATCCAATTCTACCCATAACAAATAGTAGATGCTGGTCTGGCACACTGGCTGTAGCCCTGGAGTAAGATCTTGGAGGCTTCTGGCTGGGCCAGTGTCAGCATTCAGTCCTTTGATGCTGGACTGTGGGGATACCTGGAGAGCTCTTAGAGAGAGGATTGAAGGGAGGTGCTAGATAAATGTGTGAGGCAGAGGCTGTTTACCGATTGGTAGGACAGCATTTTAAGTATCATCCTTGGGCAGAGAGATTGATTTACTTTGCAGTATATTTTAGGGGTGCTGAGAAGGCCATTTCCTTGTAAAATTCCTATTTGTTGATGAATACTTGAACTTATATCAACCAACTTCTACAAATTATAGAAGTTGTTGCTTATAAAGTGTTCATTTTCTGCCAGGCATAGTTCTTTCTCATCACAACTCTATGAGGATGGTGTTTTATTTTCTACAAGGTGAGAAAACTGAGTCACACTGGTTAAATAACTTGTCCAAGGCCATAACTAGTAAGACTTCCAGAGTCTATGCTGCTAACCAGTATAGTAGTGTGCCTCTATGTAAATTCTATGTAAATAGCATATATGCTAATAATAAGAGAACTACCGTATTTTCACTGTTCTTGGGTTGGTCTCATGATATATTTTTAAATGATTTTGGCACAATCTATTTCAGATTCATTTTGTAGTAATGAGGAACATAGAAAATATATAAAGCTAAAGATTGGCTCACTGGGATGCATTGCATTCCCTCCTCTCCCTTTCTCCAGCAGAGGTTATAGGTCTTGGCTCTGAGCATGGCCACATTGATTAGGGGCAGATGTTATATGATCTGAGACACTTTCCTGGCCTCAGCTTTTGATAATGTCTGAAATTTTAATCCTGGGGATTCGTTGTACTTATAGAAGCTCTCAGATAAATAGTTGTTGATATGATTTACCTATACTTGGATATTCAATTTGAGTACCTACTCCCTGCTGTTAGCATTTTAATTGCATCTGAGATTACTTTCTTAGATGACTAGCTGTGATAAGACTCTCAAGGACAGGGACTTCATTACAATGATGTTATAGAACTTGGCTGATGGTGGCCAAGGAATCCAGGAATATAATCAACCAATCAATTAGTTGATGCCATCGATATTTATCGAGTACTTCTTCTGGGCCAGATATTGTGCTATATGCTGGTATAAAGCCAACCACTACTGTGGCAAAAAAGAGAAGCTGAAAGGAGAAGTGTGTAGAGCTCTGAAAATAAACCCCGTGGTTTTGGGAGTTTTGCCTCAGGCTAGCTTGTCCTTCTCCAATACAATATTATCTCCAGTGGATAAAGTTCAAGATAAGATGTTTCCAGGGAGAGATGATGGGTAGTGATCTGTGGAATCTTGTTGCTTGGCTTTCCTTCTTTTGTTTTTTAGTTATGACACAGACTATGAAACTCTGTACTGGAATTCAATGAGTCAAGGAAGATAAGAACTCCCACCAACATTCATAGATCTGGAAAAGAAAATTTATTTGTGTTTAGGTTGCTACTTAAGACAAAGAAAACTTTTGGAATTATCTGTGATTAGAGTTTTCTGTGTTGTCATTTATTGTATCTCCTGTTAATATAGTGTCTGACACGTAGGAAGCACTAACTAAATGTTTTTACTGTTTTACAATTGAGTTAAATAGTATTTTTCTTTTTTTTTTTTTTTTTTTTTTTTTTTTTTTTTTAGGCTTATAAACTTTATTCAGTTTTAACAAATACTGAAGTAACTGATTTACTATACCAATAGGAATTACATATTGTGCTATAAAGTCAAAGGCCAAAATAGTTCAGATAGCTACAGCTTTAATTAAGACTTCAGTGCATGCTAGAGTGTGGGGAAAGTAACACTGCACAATCTATGGTCTATTCTTTTAAAAACAGTTTAGCTACTCAAGTTCTATTTTTTTTTTCAAAGAGACCTTTATGGAAAACTTAAGAACAAAACATTGTCACATTGACAAGTTTCTAACAGACTCCTAACTTCAATTCATATTTCTTCATCCGGCCCTTTCAATGGACCCATCTGCTACTAATGAAAACATACAACTGTCACTAAGGAATCCAATATTCTTAAATAGTATTTTTCTATATGGGCAGAAAAAAATTGCTTTGGTTTTCAAGGATACCTGAGTTTTCAATTCCTTAGATTGTAGAACCTGAAGACCTTCATTAATTAGAGAAGTTAAACACAAACACACACACAAAGGAAAAGGTTGTATCCCTTATCTTAACACTCACAGAACGGGTGGGGTAAGAATAGGGCTATAGTGGGTAGCAACTTACTGAACTCAACATCTGGAAAAAAAGATTCTCCAAGAAGACTGGCTGACTGAATTGAAGCATGGGCATACAATAGCATTAGACTTTACTTTTTTCCTGCTATTATCTTTATGAATGACCTGTTAGAAGTTTCTAAATATAGTTAACGATTTGAATTTTCTCAAAGTTTTTCAACTAAGAGAGCCACAGAAGCACACTATGGTTGAAAACTTGGAAACGGTACATGTCAGAACCTGGGTGATGAATTTGGCTTCTTCTGCACTGCTGAGTTGATGAATGGGAACTGCTGACAAATCCATACAAATGAGAACTTTCTGGAAGGTGGGCAGTGATGAAAGATAGCTGTTTTTTGCCCGTTGGTTCCAAATTGTCCTGTTTTACTGCATGCTTGACTCTTGCATATCTCTTTCTGTGCTAGTAATGGTAGATTTTTTTTATGGGGCGCACTGGTGTTCTAAAGGATGTTCCAGATGGGAATTTTGGGGTTAAGTACTTGTGACTGAGAGCTGGCCTTGATATTTTGGTTCACCTGCTAGTTACCATTTTAAGATGCTTAAAAATATTAGTCCTTTTAACATACATTTTAAATGTTTAATACCAATCTAAAGTGAAACCTGTATCTCTTATGTTGATGATACAGCAATTACTCTCTATCTAGTAGTTAAATGCATCAATAACATTCATTAATGGAACTTTTATGGCTCGTTGTTGGGTTTACCAGGAGTCTCTAGTTTTCTTGCTTTACGAATATTTGAGACACAATTATAGAGACTATTTCTCTTCCTCAAGAGGGCTAGTTTTCCCTCCCTTGATTCTCCTATTTCTATAGTATTTTACAGTACTAAGCTGCCTTTTATGTTATCTTACTATCAACTGTTAAGCTCATTAATAATTTATGCTCCATATGTGTGACTTGGTAGCTTTAATTAGCTGTTACTATTTTCTGGAAAAGATGGTTTTACTTTTGAGTATTATTACATGGAAAAAACTACTTAAGGAATGTATGTACTTAAAAATGAAATAATTTTATTGGAACTGTGTTTTAAGCTCCAAATTTACTTTCCTTTGGTATTTTCCTTTTATTTTAGGTATGAAAACTTGTTTATAAAATATTATTTTTGTGTATTAGCATATTTTTTACTTTAAGTGCTTACAGTGTTTTGGGAATGCTTTTGCATTGCCTTTCCCCAATATCCCATTTCCATTGCCATATCAAATTTCAGTGGTTAGTTTATATTCTTCTATAGGCTATAAATTTGTAAGCTGTATGAAGAATGGCTTGTGTTTTTGTCTAATATTTCATAAGCCTTTGTACTTAGTCTGACCACAATTGGGTATATTTTAAAGACTTGAAATGATTGCTTCCAGCCATTGTATTTTTTTTTTAAATTATACTTTAAGTTCTAGGGTACATGTGCACAATGTGCAAGTTTGTTACATATGTCAGATTCAGCTGACTCGAAGGGCCCTGAGCCTTCAATCAGGTAGAACTTGGCTCCAAGAACAATATAGCTAAATGCATTTCTATGGACTAGAGTCTCTGTGTACAAGTTGTTCTCCTTATCAGAAGGTATGGCTGTTAGAGTGTCCCAACAGCGGTCATAAAGATGTCTTAAAACTAAATTAGTTTGAAATCAACTTGAATGCATCAGAATTCACAGGAAGTGGGGAAAGAGAAGATATTGCAAAATCTAATACCACAATTTGTCAATTTTTTAAAGCTTTGAGCCATTGGGTTTGACCAATGTTCCTCTGAACTGGTCTTTTTAAAGTGATGGTGGGATAATTTTATGAGTGAAAAGTTCTGTAATTAAATGTAGCATAAAAGAAAACTTTTAGAACTAAAGAAATTTAGAAAACCGTGTAAGTTTGGGTTTAATTTACTGGGATGAATGAACTCTTATTTCATCTGAATAAGTGCCTCTAGATAAACCTGAGAAAATCAGAGAACCCATTCCAGTGATATGTTTTCATTTACTTCTAGAAAGACAGTAAATAAGTCAGTCTGGGAAAATATTCCAACCGAGGCAAATTGTTAGATATGTAGAGGTTTACTTAGATTTGCTTTCTTGTGAACTATTTGAGCTAATGACATGTTGGAAAATTTGTCTAAAAATTTTTTGGTGTTTACAGCTACTTTATTGAGTAATTGCTCTTATTTTAAATTTTATAATATGCAGAATTCTGTGTAATCAATTCTGAGCTTCTTTTGCTGCTTTTTCAATTGAAATAAAAACTACAATAAAACTTTTCCTATTAGGCAAGTACTTTTATTGATTGATTAATTGTCTAATTTCAAATTAGGTGTAACTATGTGTGTCTAGCTTACCACCATAATGTTGTATGTGGTGTAAATAATTATAGAAAGGACTGTGCTAAATAGTGGTTTGCCAAGTACTCACAAGCTCATTGAACATATCAGGCAAAGTGTTAATTTGCCTGTTTTATTTCTGTCTCTGTTATCAATTGCCTTCAAGTCTTCTGGGATCAAGATTTGGTTTCTAGTCACTTACTAACTGCCATTTGAATTATATTTTCACAAATTACAAACAGAAGATTAAGTCTCAGGCTCTAAAGCCCATTTTTTTTGCTCCATGAAATAATTAATTTATTTCTGTGAAAAGAGTGACATTACTTTTTACACTGATTTTAGTTTCTTAGGATAAATGAAACTGGAAGGATTTCTGTTTCCTCATTAGGCCTTAATACCCCCTGTTCAAAAACCATGGCCATATTACACTTTACATTCCTTTTGCTGCTTTGCCTTGTTAAGGTTTCTGTGAAATGATTTCAAGGGCTGATTGCATTTCAGAGCATGTTTTAAATGGAAATATGAGTCCTCAAGGGAACTATATTATCTTGGAGGTACTTTAAAAGAGCGAAGAGGAAACAAAGATATAGGGGAGGGGAAAGCAGATAAAAGGACCCTTTCTACGAAGAAAGGTGCACATTCAAGTGTGCATAGGGGAAGTCGTATTAATTGACAGAGGTTTATTTTATGGGGACTCTAAAAGCTAACTGTCAAACTATAGTGCTGCATTTTCAACTACTACTTTAGTCAGGATTCTTTCGGTTGCAAGTGACTGAAAACCCAACCTAAACTGGCTCGTGTTGTTTAAAAGAGAGAGTTTATTGGTACATGTGAGTCATATGTGATACAGCCTCAACTGTGCCTGAATTCATGGCTAAAACTACACAACCAGGAACTGGATTCTTGATACCCATTTATTGGATCCACTTCTTCAATGTTGGCTCTATTTTGGGACTTCACATAGTTACTAGGTGCCTGTCAGCAACTCAGAGATTTAAATCCAGGACAAAAAAAGTTAGAGTCTTTGTCCCAATGTTCCCAGAAAATGCCCTGACAGCCACCAGGCCCAGACTGAATTAGGTTACCAGCCTGCCTTACACTGATCATTGTGGCCAGGAAAAGTAATACTCTGACTGAAAGAGGTTCACCTCCAGAACTGAAGATTGGCCCTACCCAGATCATATTATTTGAGAAAGGGAGGGGGTGCATCCTTAAGCAAACATTAAGGCAGTTGCCAGAAGAGGGAAGGGAGGTTGGAGAGGCGAAGGACAAATAGGCACTATAGATACTGTATGTATCTCCCTCCTTAGACTGAGCATATTATTTAGACACTGTGGTATGTTTGCATTCCCAGGGCTCCATAAGATGACTACAAAACCCAGTATCACCTCAAGTATAATTATTCAGTAGAAGGAAAATTTATTCTTTTACTCTCAGGCCCAGAAAAAGCAAGGATTAATACTGGTTATCATCTTTAAACTGTCATCATATAATGTCAAGTAAAAAAGTGAATCATCTCCAAATATTTGATATTAAACATGCAGATTGAATTTGAAGATGCTCTGGAGTTTTTCTAAAACAGCACAATGTACATTTTTAGAATCTGATAAAAAGCTGTCAACTCTCTCCAGAAAATGTACATTGACACATACTCACAAAACACGATGTGTAATTTGAGAGTTTAGCAGTCCCAGCCCCTAACTCCTGATGTAGTCCAACCACTCATCCAAAGCTTGAGCACCTTCTGTAATATCCTAGCATGAAGTTGTTCCAGTCTAGATTTGAAATCTCCTGGTTATGCACTCAAATTTGGCCCTAAAAACTCTAGGCACCACGGCTGTTTCTGTCTACTGGTCACCTCAGGAGCTTCTTAAGGCTTTGCTTCTCATTCTTTACTTTAAAATCAATTTCTTCTTTTCTTTGTTTTAAAACAGGGTTTCTCTCTTCTGTGTTTCTTTAGGGTACATTTGTTTCTCTTCTCTTTCAGATAGATGACTCTTTGGGACAATTTGATAAACTTTCTGATTATGGTTCCTGTTAAGGTGTTGCCTATGGATGTATTTCCTTTGGGGGAAATACCAGAAGGGTATGTTTGCACCCTATCTAGCCTCTTTAGACTTCAAGAGCTGTCTTAGTTCAGGCTGCTATAACAAAGTACCATAGACGAGGTGGCTTAAACAGCAGTCGTTTATTTCTCACAGTTCTGGAGGCTGGGAATTTTTTGGGGACACAAACATTTAGTCTATTGCAAGAGTCACGATTCCTCACTTATCTGCGAGAAGGGATTGGGCATACACTGGCAGAGAACTCATTGCCACTAGCAGGTGACAACACTGTGTCTAGGATGCTCTTTAGTTCCTTCTTATATTAAACCCAAATCTGTTCTTTTGTAGTTTCTGCCCTTTGGCACTAGCCCTACCTCTTGGAACTGCATGGAGAAAACACAAGGCCACACATCAGCTGTACCAGGGCATATTTACACAGTCTATATATTCTCCTGGCAGCTCTGCCTCCAGTGCCGAGGAGGGTCTCCACCTGAATCATACCTGAGAGTTCTCCCACCCAGTGGTCTTTTTGATGAAAATACCCAAGGCTCTGATAAAGGAGAAACATTACTCTTTTTAGTGGTTATATCTGCAGTTCTCTTTTCTGTCTACCCAAACCAACGCTTCTGGAATGGGAGTTCAGTTTGAAGTTGGTCTCTTAATTCCTAGTAATCTACTCACAAATTGTATTGGTGAGTGAGGGAGCCAGGTGCTAGAATTCTGTGGGGTCAGTACTCAGTGTCTGCTTGACATGAACAGGTTTTATTTTTACTTTAAAAGATGGAGCAGACAGACTTTCCAGCATGCATTCTTCCTTTTTAAGCCCCATCTGCTCTGCAATCAGTAGATATGTAAAGGACCATGGGTGTCAGCTGCCAGCATTTTTGCAGTCTCTTGCTCTTTGTTTCCCAGAAAGGTTGTCTTTGTGCCAGTGGCGTGGGCTTTTTGGAGTATCTAAACTGTCATGCTACTTAGTTGCCCTGTCAGGGAAGCCACTGGCAGCAGCTTTGAAATTGGCCCTCTAAACTGGACAAGAAAGAGAGAGCTCAGGGGCAACTGATGCCAGAATGTGACTAGGACATTCCTTTAAGTCTGTTGTAAACACAGGATTTCAGCTTTTGGACTGTAACTAGCCTGCTCTAGGAATCCTTTGAGTGCATAAGCAGGATTGACATGGTGCAGACATGGCAGCCTTGGTGGCTTGTTGAGCCTTGTATGCCAGTCAGCATATTAAAAATCACCCCCTCTCCCAGCAGCAGGTGCTAACATCACAGTGGGAGTGGTATAAGCTAGGGGACAGCCCAGGAGGAGTTACGAGTGGGGCTAGAGGAAGTTAGCTCACAGCAGACTCCATAGGAAATAAGAGAAGAGGAAAGGCAACGTGGCAGAAAGAAATTCTATGGCAGTAGTGAAACCATTGTACAGTGAACTTGGTGATGCACAAACATCTATGTTAACACAGAACTGCTGACTGGGGGAAAGCACCACACCACTAACTTGACCAAGTAGTTTGTAGTTCCCTTGTTTGGACAGATAAAGCTTACATAAGTGTGGTCAGAGTTTTACATCAATGCAAATTGTTAATGTTTTCTCAGATCCTGCCTGCTCTCTGATTTTATCTCAAATAAAACTAGGACAGACGCTAGAAGAAATCCCATTAGGGAGATTCTGGCTTATCCAGAGCAGCCTCAAGGGTGGCCATGCAAATGGATTTTCAGGGCAAGTGGAGCAGACGTGTTGTCAGTCCTCCTTATAACCAGTTTATCCTTCCCTGCCTCAGGAAAGGGCAGGAAATGGGCAGGGATTTCTGGGCTGGCTAACCCCATCCCAGTTCCCAGGCCATCTGAGATTTAGGATGCACATTCATAGTTTCACCATGCTTCTGGCCTCTTGCCTTTTTCCGTTTATCCTTTTCTTCTGTCACCAATAAATAATTACTAAGCACCTCTTAGGTGTCAGGAATTGTGTTTGGTGTTAGGAAACCAGAGGAGATGAACACAGATGCAGTTCCTGCCCTCATGGATTTTATAGCTGAGTGAAAAAGAGAATCAAATAATCATATAAAAATGTGTATGGTTATAAACCTGGATAAGTGCCAGGAAGGAAAGGTATAAGATGCTATAAAAGTGTCTAACAAGGGGCATGCCATGATGTACTGGAATCTGTCCACCTGTTCACTCAGCACCTTCTCCAAGATAGACAGTGTAGTTCCAGTAGGGCCCCTCCCTATATTATTTTGTTTCAATTTATCTTTCTTTTCTCCAAAGTTGCATTGCAAAAATACATACTTTGGTTCTTCAATTTATTTTACCTTCATTTTATTTTGTCAATTTCAATATTCACCTTTTCAAATCATTGTTGACAGTGCATGGATCACCTAGCACAAGGCCTAGCATGTAGTAGCTACTCAATATTTATCAGTTCCCTTCTCAGCAGAAGCCTATGTCTTGCATTTATAATGACTTTCTCTAAGGCCTTAATTGCTCACATCTGACCAAGCAGTTAAGTTACTATGATGAGAAGTTGGGATCCCTAAGTCCAGTCTCTGGCTCAGTGAACTCTTAGGCTTCAAAGATATAGATTTCCAGGCTTCAAGAGATACAAGGATGGGTTTGGGGGGAATTTTATTGTGTTCCTCTTGGAAGATTGGCTTTGGCCATTCTTTACGAGTATGAGGTCCAGACAAGTCTTTTGCCCTAGGAAATTTCTCCTGTCATTATGTAACTACTAATATTGAATGTTGAACTCACCTCTGGTCACTCAATAAATCCTACTGATGCAACAGTAAAATCCTGTTCTTGTCAAATTTAGTTTTTTTTTTTTGCATATGTTATTAGCACTGGAGAAGTTGACATGGGTGTAACTTTCTCATTCTTATCAATGGGAAAGTACTAAATTATAAATTTTCATTTAAATATTGCTAATTGGATAGCTCACACATAGCATTTTAATGGTTTCTAGGGCATCTTAAGGCAACTTTTTTCTTGCATATTGATTTTGGAGAGCAGGGGGTCAGCAGGGAAATATGAAATAGGCAATTCAAATGCATTTAGCAAATGATTTACTGAAGATTAGTTTTATGACACTACTCTTACCCTTTTCCATTAATGTTAGAAAATATGTTATGCCATAGGAATTTTTATGTAATACTTGCCATTCAGTCTCAAAGCAAATAGGAAATTTGCTTGTAGTTTTGTGCTCATTAGAATTATTTTTCAACCAGAGGGATTTTCTGAAATCAGAGTTTGGCCTTTTTAGTCTGTGTGATTTGCAGGGAGAAGAACTTCCTCAGTGTTTCTTCAAATCCTTCCCTAATGGCTGATCCTCGCACAGCACCCCATATGTCAATGCATTTCTGAGTGAGGGCTTTACAAAAAGGTGGCTGCAAAAGTTTTCTTTTTATACCAATCTAAACATCAGCTTCTACTAAATGCAAATGTTATGCACATGATTGGAGTGATATCATTTTATTAAAACTCTTCTCATAATCTACCTCTAAAAGGCCTTCTGTTTCCATTACAGCTAGGTTATTGATGCTAAATAGTTCAGCAAATTGGGTTGTTGAAGCGCATCTGCCATGCATTATTCATTAAGTACGTCTTTCACAAATAGTAGCTGCCTGTTGCCTAATCCTGGAGTCCCAGTAGCACTACTTCTTGGGGAATCTGCTTCCTTTGTGAGCCAAGAAATGGAGTCACAGGCATATCTGTCAAGGCAACATTTGATTACACTGTTGTCTTCAAAATGTAGTGCATAATGGGGAAAAGGTTTAATTAATGTTCTACAGTAATGTGTCTGTTTATAAAGAAATAATGTACTATAAAATTAAGCAACGTATAGTGAATGTACCTCCTAATGGTGAGGCTGGCATTTTAAGTGATCAGTAAATCACTTAAATATTAGGACTTTCTTGAACAAGGGTAATAAAAGGAGACATTTGGAAATGGTAGATCCCAGTACATACAATTATCCACTAAATAAAACATTTTTATTGTGATCACAGTGTTAATCACATTGCAGAACAGCCTGATCAGGAAATGTGAGAAATTGTATATGAATTTTTTCATCTTTGACATGATTAGCTTTTGCATTAGAATGTAAGTCCCAAATATTTAAACCAGGATATGGCTTTCCTCAGAGGACAGCCCTGTTTTAGTTTCCTGAGACTGAAAGATTATTTGTAAAACCGCTAAAGCTGCTTCTTCCCATAATTAAAATCTTCCTTATTTGGATCAAGGTATGTAGGCATGTGACTTTCCTCCAGCACCCTACTTTTGGATTGTCTTTTCAGCTCTTGGGGCAGAACTTTTTATTCTTAGGCCTTTGCTGCTCCTCTCACATTGATGGGGCTTTCCTACTTCTGGCATTGGCAGACGCGATCAGTCCTGCATGGTCCCACTGGCCCAGTACTTCAGTAGATGATGTCCCTTTGCTTAGAGGAAAGAAGTCTGATGGCTGACCAATAAGACTTAATGTTGTCAGGCTGTCCCCTGGAACTGTTTAACGTTGTCTCTATGCCCTGCCTTCCTTTGATCATGGAGGTCACACCCAAGCAAACAAAATTGAGAAGGGGGCTGTATTGTTTCCCTCCAAGAGTTTAGGCTTTCCCACTTAACTCCTCTTTTCTGGCATAATACAATTTGATCATCAAAATTTTCTACATCATGCTCCCAAACCATCATGTTTCATCCCCGATCCCTCACTAGTTTTTACTTTTAAAGAAAAGCTTTTAAAAGAGCAAGTTGACAAATAGTTACATTAAATACTTATCATTAAAAGCAAACAAACAAAAATTTGAGATTTCCAGTCTTTGCATATTATGTATGATTAAGAGTATTGTTCAAAATAGAAATTGTATCTGAAGTGTTAAGCAAACAGTAATACCTTTAAAATGCTTTAGAAAGCATCCATTTATATTTAATCTTTTACTAGGCTAATATATATATGTAAGATAGACTGTCTGTGGAGGGTTTTGTAAAACAAAATTGTAAATTCCAAGATGTTGTGCTTAATGGGTTGTGGTGTCTGAATCCCAGATCTCTACTGATGAAAATTTGGCAGGTTGGGAAGTGAGATGAGGATTTAATGAACAAAATCTAATCTAAGAGATGGAAATGCCGTTACTCTTAAATACAGAGAAATTAATGGGCTGGAAAAGGTACAAACAGTTTCCACAGTGGCACAGAGTGATTTCCATAAAGGAGAGAATGGGGGCTGGTTGGTTGCAATATGTATCAATGTGCTGATGGCCAGGGCTGAGCTTGGCCAGTGGGAATTATGAATGCATTGTTATTTCCACACCAGATCCCTTGGTTTAGTTCACATTGGTTTTCCAGAGCTCTGTTGGGGTGAGGGTAGGAATGGGAGCTGTTTTAGATTGGTTTAAATGCCTCTGGATGTTTGTTTCTTTAGTCTGATAAAACACCATGTAACCAGAAACTTTTTTACTGTGACCTTGAGTAATAAGGACATAACCACACTTATAAGATAGAAATTCAAAGATTTTAATGAATGGAAAAAGCTTCTCTTACAACCAGTTAATTTTCTGTTTTAAATTCTTATCCAATTTCTCTTCTAGCATAAGTCAACAAAATCTCTGAGAAATATCTCTTGCTGGAATTTAGTTATGAATCAAAGCCAGTTGCTAGGGCAACCAGGCCAGAGGCAGTTAATTAATTAACCTCTGTCATTGTGTACAGATAAAGCCATTGAGTCCTGCCTAGAAAGTAAACGGGCAAGGTCAGGGTGCTTTCATGCTCTCGGGAGTGGTGAAGAACAGCCTTCCCTTAATCCTATTCCTGCTCTTCTCCACCTCCCTTTCCCAGCAGGAAGTTGGTGGCTTTTGTTTTGAAGTCAACAAGGGAGAAATATGAAGAAGCAGGGCATGAACTCAGGAAGCTTATGGAGAAAAGATCCTTAAAGGGAATAAAATGAAACCATGGAACTGAGAGATAAGCTATTGGTTAATGCCTAGTAGGTAGCAGAGTCTTATCAACTTTCTCTTTCTCTGTCTCTGATTCATTCTCTCTCTCTCTGTCTCTGTCTCTCTCTCTCTCTCTCTCTCTCTCTCTCTCTCTCTCTGTGTGTGTGTGTGTGTGTGTGTGTGTGTATTGGGGGATGAATGAGAGCTAAAAAATATCTGAGTGGTTAGAGATAATTTCAGGTCTGTCAGTGAAGAATACACGGCACTATGGTGTCAAGGTGGTCTGGGTTTCTAAAGAATCACAAACAAGGCCCCAGAGAGCTAGTGACACAGTTTGTTTGCTGACTGCCATTCTTTAGGTGGCCCATTAGATGGTAAGTGGTAGGCAGTGGGTGGCTCTGTGCTTGCAGTACTGATTGTTACCAAAACAACATCAGAGGGAGTGATGGTCAACAACAGGGTAAAATAGGTGGTCTCCTGATCATATGCCCTCAGCATCAACAATTAAACAGCTATCTATGGATAAAAGTGCCTTTGGGTGAGCTTTGGGATTTAGGTAGGAGGTTGTGAAATCTTGGTGAAGCCCAACATCTAGGAGAGCCATTTTGAGAGGACAGACCTGAGTCCAGATCTGGATCTAGAACCCATACCCAAAAATATATCCATCCCACTGTGGACTCAGATACAGCTCCATCTGGCCTTGGTCCTGCCTCCAGAGCCATCTGCCAAGATACCTGGGAGGTGTCATGACCATTTTCATGACTTAGGTGACAGGCCTATCAACCTTAGTCTCAGCTGTAGACCCTGAAATTGTCCTGTAATTTGGCTCTAACCCCTCTTAGCTAGGTCTGAAAGCAGTTCTGCCCACTCAGGGACCTGGTGGGAGACATACCTATCTATGCCTTATAGGCAGGCCATTTGACCTGGATCTCACTGCAGATCCTGACATGGCCTTGCAACTCAACTACAGCACCTCTCAACTGCAGCCTGAGAGCAGTTCTGCCTACCGGTAGACTTGGAGGGAGTCACACAAGTCCATGTCCCCAGAGGCGGGCCTGGAGACATTGGTCTCAGTCGTGGATGCTGAACCATCCCTGTTATTGAGTTCCAGCCCCTGTCAGCCATGGTATGGGACTAGCACCACCTGCCAAGGGACCCACCCAGTCACTCAGTGGAAGTTCTCCCAGGCATACCTGGAGGAAGCTGCACCCATCTGCACACCTTGTAACAGGCATGCCATATACAAACCCTGAAGCAGACCCACATTTTTGCACAAGCCCTGCCGACCAAGGTCCTGAAGGCAATTCAGTCTACCCAGCGACTGCATAGGATCCATGCCTGCTTGAGCCCCTGGTAACTGTGAACCCAGCAGCAGTCATGCGACCCAGCTCCAACCCCAATTTACCATAATTCTGGCAATCCTATCAGCCCAGTGACCCAATAGGAGAAGATCTTCAGCTGCTGAAACTGTGTATAAAGACAGGAATAAGTATTTGCTCCTTTAAATGCACAGACACCATTGCAAGGCTACACAAATAATGAAGAAACAGGCAAATATGAACCACTAAAGGAAAATAGTAAAGCTTTAGCAACTGACCCCAGAAATAGAGATCTATGAATTGCCTGAAAAAGAATTCAAAATAATCTTAAATAAATTCTATGGGATACAAGAGAACAAAGATATAAAATTAAAAAAATCAAGGAAACAGTGCATGAACAAAATGAAAAATTTAATAGAAATCAAAATAATAAAAAAGAACTAAGTGGAAATACTGGAGCTGAAGAATACAGATGCTTCCTGATATACAATGGGGTTATGTCATGATAAACCCATTGTAAATTGAAAATATAATAAGTCAAAAATGCATCCAATACACCTAATCTATCAAATGTCATAAATTAGCCTAATCTATCTTAACTGTGCCTACAGTTGCCCTAAAGGACATTAGTCTATGGCTGGGAAAAATCATTTGGTAACACAGTGCACTGTAGGGGTATTGGTTGTTTCCCCTCATGATCATGTGGCTAAATGGAAGCTATGGCTTGCTGCTACTGCCCAGCATTGTGAGAGGGTACTGTGCCACTTTCTACTGAATGCCTATCACTTTTGCACCATCATAAAGTAAAAAAAGAAAAAAAATCGTAAGTCAAACTGTCATAAGTTGAGGACCATCTGAATAATGACAGAACTGAAAAATTCAGTAGAAACCTTCAAGAGAAGAATTGAAAGAGTTGACTAACTCAGACAGGTAATTTTATATTAGTCAATTAGAGAAACAAAAAGAAAAAGAATCTAGCCAGCGCGAAAACGCAAAAGAGTGAAGAAAGCACCATCAAGCAAATGAACATATGAATTATGGGATTTTCAGAAGGAACAGAGAGAGAAGTCTTATTTTAAAAAATACTGGCTGTAAACATTCCAAATATTGGAAAGGGTATGGACTTCCAGATTCACATGTTCAAAAAAATCCTAAAAATCTTAAAATACTCTAAGACATAATCAAACTGTGAAAATCAGACAGAGAATCTTGAAAGCAACAAGAGAAAAGAGATACTAGGGAACTCTCAAAAGTCTCAGTAGACTTTTCAGCAGAAACCTTGCAAACCAGGATGAAGTGCTAAAAGAAGAAAAACCTACCAAACAATAATACTGTGCCCAGCAAAGCAGTCCTTCACAAATGAAAGAGAGATAAAGACGTTTCTAGACTAACAAAAGCTGAGGGAATTTCATCATCACCTGCTTTACAAGAAATGCTAAGGGAGTTCTTTGAGTTGAAACAAAAGGATGCTAAGTCATGACATGAAAACATATGAAAGTCTGAGACTCACTGGTAAAGGTAAGTATGTAGTCAAATTCAGATACTCTAAAACTACAATAGGGATGTACAAATCACTTTTAACTCTGGTGTAAAAGTTAAAAGACAAAAGTATTACAATAACTATAGCTACAAGAATTTGTTAGTGATTACATAATATAAAAAGATGTAAAGTGTGACATCAATAGCATAAAATGTGTCAGGGGAGGGGAACAATGAAAGTATAGGGTTTTTGTACGTGTTTGAAGTTGTCTTCAGCTTAAAATAGAATGCTATAACTACAGATATTTTAGGTGAGGCTCATGATAACCTCTAGTAACCACCCAAAGAGAAAAACCTCTAGTAAATGCACAAAACATAAAGAGAAGGAATCAAAGCATACCACTAAAAACAAATAAACAGCAACAAATCACAAAGGAAGACAGCAAGAGAGAAAAAAGGTACAAAGGAACTATAAAACAGTCAGAAAAAACAAATGGCAATAGTAAGTCCTTCCCTATCAATAGTTACTTTAAATGCAGATGGATTATTTTTCCAATTGAAAGAACAGAGTTAATAGAACTATCATATAATCAGGCAATTCTACTACTGGGTATAGATCCAAAGAAAATGAAGCCAATATATTGAAAAGATATCTGAACTTTGATGGTCATTATATTATAACATTACTAACAATAGCCAAATATGGAATCAACTTATGGCCATCAACAGATGACTGTATAACAAAAATATGGTATATATACACAGTGGAATACCATTAAGCCTTAAAAAAGAATAAAATACTGCATTTGTGACAACGTAGATGAACCTGGAGGACATTATGTTAAGTGAAATAAGCCAGGCATAGAAAGACAAATACTACACAATGTCACTTACATGTAGAAACTTAAAATGTTAAAGTTGATGATGAAATTCCCTCAGCTTTTGTTAGTCTAGAGCAGAGTGGTGGTTACCAGGGATTGAGGGGATGTATATCAAAGTTTACAAAGTTTCAATTAGAAGGAATAGTTTCTGGAGATCTATTGTACATCATGATGAGTACAGTTAATAAATGTTTTGTATACTTGAGGATTGTTAAGAGAATAAATGTTCTCACTGCAAAAATGATAAGTATGAGAGGTGATAAGTATGTTAACTAGCTTTATTTTTTAATTTGTCAATTAAAACAAAGAAGACACAAATGTGGCAAAATGGATGCTATGATATGGATGTTTGTCAGTACCAAACCTCATGTTGAAATTTAATCCCAGTTGTTGGGAGGCAAGGCCTAGTGGGAGGTGTTTGGGTCATGGGAGCAGATCTCTCATGAGTATATCAAGGTCCTCCCTTGGGAGTGAGTGAGTTCTCACTGTATTAGTTCCCAAGAGAGCTGGTTGTTAAAAAGAACCTGACACTTCACCCCTCTCTGTGTGATCTCTGCATACGCCAGTTCCCCTTCACCTCTTACCATGAGTGGAAGCAGCCTGAGGCCTTCACCAGATACAGATGCCTCATCTTACATTTTGTAGACATCCAGTATTGTGAGCCAACTAAACCTTTTTTTTAAAATAAATTACCCAGCCTCAGATATTCCTTTATAGCAACACAAAATGGACTAAGTGAATAATAATAATAAAAAGAAGATCCAACAATATGTTGTCCACACGATTCACTTAAGCCTTAAGGACACACGTAGGCTGAAAGAAAAGGGGATAAAAAAAGATATTTTATAGACAGGGTAACCAAAAGAGCACATATATTGAGAAATGATTAAGTCAAGCTTGTTAACATATTCATCATCTCACATACTTATCATTTTTTTGTGGCGAGAATATTTAAGATCTAGTTTCTTAGCAATTTTCAAGTATACAATACATTATTAGTACATATAGTGATTTTATTTCCATCAGATACATACCCAGAGGTGGAATTGCTGGAACAAATAGTAGTTCTACTTGAATTTTTTGAGGAACTTCCATGCTGTATTTCATATTGGCTATTCCAATTTACTTTCCCACAAACAGTGGATTAGGGTTCACTTTTCTTCACATCCTTGCCAATACTTGTCATCTTTTGTCTTTCTAGCAGGTGTGAGGTGATATCTCACTGTGACTTAATTTGAATTTCACTGATGATTACTAATGTTGGGAATTTTTTTCATATACCTGTTGTCCATTTGTACTTTTTTGAAAAATGTCTATTCAGGTTATTTGCCCAATTTTAATTGGGTTGCTTTGTTGTTATTACGTTATGTGTGTCATTTATATATGTTTAGGATATTAACCCCTTATCATCTGTATAATTTGAAAGTATTTCCTCTTACTTGGCAGGTTGTCTCTTCATTCTGTGGATTGTTTCCTTTGCTGGGCAAAAGATTTTTAGAATAAAGATAAAAGATGTAATTTTATTAGTCTATATTTGTTTTTTTTAAAAAAATTGCCTGTGCTTTTGGGGTCATATCAAAAAATCAATTAGTCCCAAGTCCAATGTCAAGAAGCTTTATCAACTATGTTTTCTTATAGTAGTTCTACAATTTTAGGTCTTGTGTTTAAGTCTTTAATTCATTTTGAGTGTATATTGTACATAATGTGAAATAAGAATCCAGTTTTATTCTTCTGCATGTGGACGTCTAGTTTTTCCAACACCATTTATTGAGGAGACTGTCTTTTCCCTATTGTATATTGTTGGCACATTTGTTGATCTATAAATGTGTGGATATATTTCTAGACATTTTTTAACTTCTTTTTTTAAAAAAAATATTATTATTATACTTTTAGTTCTGGGATACATGTATAGAACGTGCAGATTTGTTACATGGGTATATATATGCCATGGTGGTTTGCTGCACCCATCATCCCATCATCTACATTAGGTATTTCTCCTAATGCTATCCCTCCCCTTGCTCCCCACTCCCCAACAGGCCCTGGTGTGTGATGTTCCCCTCCTGTGCCTATATGTTCTCATTATTCAACTCCCATTTATGAGTGAGAACATGTGGTGTTTAGTTTTCTGTTCCTGTGTTAGTTTGCTGAGAATGATAGTTTCCATCTTCATCCATGTCCCTGCAAAGGACATGAACTCATCATTTTTTAGGGCTGCATAGTATTCCATGGCGTATATGTGCCAGATTTTCTTTACCCAGTCTATCATTGATGGGCATTTGGGTTGGTTCCAAGTCTTTGCTATTGTGAATAGTGCTGCAATAAACATATGTGTGTATGTGTCTTTATAATAGAAGAATTTATAATCCTTTGGGTATATACCCAGTAACAGGATTTCTGGGTCAAATGGTATTTCTGGTTCTAGATCCTTGAGGAATCAGCACACTGTCTTCCACAATGGTTGAACTAATTTAGACTCCCACCAACTGTGTAAAAACATTCCTATTTCTCCACATCCTCTCCAGCACCTGTTGTTTCCTGACATTTTAATGAGCGCCATTCTAACTGGCATAGAGGGTATCTCATCGTGGTTTTGATTTGCATTTCTCTAATGACCAGTGATGATGAGCTTTTTTTCATATGTTTGTTGGCTGCATTAATGTCTTCTTTAGAGAGGTGTCTGTTCATATCCTTTGCCCACTTTTTTATGAGGTCGTTTGTTTTTTTCTTGTAAATTTGTTTAAGTTCCTTGTAGATTCTGGATATTAGACCTTTGTCAGATGGACAGATTGCAAAAATTTTCTCCCATTCGGTAGGTTGCCTGATCACTCTGATGACACTTTCTTTTGCTGTGCGGAAGCTCTTTAGATTACTTAGATCCCATTTATCAATTTCGGCTTTTGTTGACATTGCTTTTGGTGTTTTAGTCATGAAGTCTTTGCTCATGCCAATGTCCTGAATGGTATTGCCTAGGTTTTCTTCTAGGGTTTTTATGGTTTTAGGTCTTGCATTTAAATCTTTAATCCATCTTGAGTTAATTTTTGTATAAGGTATGAGGAAGGGGTCCAGTTTCTGTTTTCTGCATATACCTAGCCAGTTTTCACAACACCATTTATTAAATAGGGAATCCTTTCCCCATTGCTTGTTTTTGTCAGGTTTGTCAAAGATCAGATGGTTGTAGATGTGTGGTGTTATTTCTAAGGCCTCCGTTCTGTTCCATTGGTCTATACATTTGTTTTGGTACCAGTACCAAGCTGTTTTGGTTACTGTTGCCTTGTTGTATAGTTTGAAGTCAGGTAGCATGATGCCTGCAGCTTTGTTCTATTTGCTTAGGATTTTCTTGGCTATACGGGCTCTTTTTTGGTTTCATGTGAAGTTTAAAGTAGTTTTTTCTAATTCTGTGAAGAAAGTCAATAATAGCTTGATGGGGATAGCATTGAATCTATAAATTACTTTGGGCAGTAGAGCCACTTTCACAATATTGATTCTTCCTATCCATGAGCATGGAATGTTTTCCCATTTGTTTGTGTCCTCTCTTATTTCCTTGAGCAGTGGTTTGTAGTTCTCTTTGAAGAGGTCCTTCCTAGATATTTTATTCTCTTTGTAGTAATTGCAAATGGGAATTCACTCATGATTTGGCTCTCTGCTTGTCTATTATTGGTGTATAGGAATGCTTGTGATTTTTGCATGTTGATTTTGTATTCTGAGACTTTGCTGACATTGCTTATCAGCTTAAGGAGTTTTTGGGCAGAGACGATGGCGTTTTCTAAACATACAATCATGTCATCTGCAAACAGAGATAATTTGACTTCCTCTCTTCCCATTTGAATACACTTTATTTCTTTCTCTTGTCTGATTGCCCTGGCCAGAACTTCTAACTATGATGAATAGGAGTGATGAGAGAGGGCATCCTTGTCTTGGGCCAGTTTTCAAACGGAATGCTTCTAGCTTTTGCTGGAAGTAAAAATGATATGAGTATTATACTGGCTGTGGGTTTGTCATAAATAGCTCTTATTATTTTGGGATACATTCCATCAATAGCTAGTTTATGGAGTGTTTTTAGAATGAACGGGTGTTAAATTTTATTAAAGGCCTTTTCTGCATCTATTGAGATAATCATGTGGTTTTTGTCATTGGTTCTGTTTATGTGATGGATTACATTTATTGATTTGCATATATTGAACCAGCCTTGCATCTCAGGGATGAAGCCAACTTGATCATGTTGGATAAGCTTTTTAATGTGCTGCTGGATTCAGTTTGCCAGTATTTTATTGAGGATTTTTTGCATCAATGTTCCTGAAATTTGGCCTGAAATTTTCTTTTTTTTGTTGTGTCTCTGACAGGTTTTGGTATCAGGATGATGCAGGCCTGATAAAATGAGATAGGGAGGTGTTCTTTTTTCTATTGTTTGGAATAGTTTAGAAGAAATGGTACCAGCTCCCGCTTTGTACCTCTGGTAGAAGTTGGCTCTGAATCCTTTTGGTCCTGGGCTTTTTTTGGTTGGTAGGCTATTAATTACTGCCTGAATTTCAGAACTTGTTATTGGTCTATTCAGGGATTCGAATTCTTCCTGGTTTAGTCTTGGGAGGGTATATGTGTCCAGGAATTTATCCATTTCTTCTAGATTTTCTAGTTTATTTGTGTAGAGGTGTTTATAGTATTCTCTGATGTTAGTTTGTATTTCTGTGGGATCAATGGTGATATCTCCTTTATTATTTTTTTATTGTGTTTATTTGATTCTTCTCTGTTTTCTTTATTAGTCTGGCTAGTGGTCTATATATTTTGTTAATCTTTTCCCAGCTCCTGGATTCATCGATTTTTTTGAGGGGTTTGTTGTGTCTCTTTCTCCTTCAGTTCTGCTCTGATATTAGTTATTTCTTGTCTTCTATCTTTTGAATTTGTTTACTCTTGCTTCTCTAGTTCTTTTAATTGTGATGTTAGGGTGTTGATTTTGGATCTTTCTCACTGTCTGCTGTGGGGATTTAGTGCTATAAATTTCCCTCTAAGCACTGCTTTAGCTGTGTCCCAGAGATTCTGGTATGTTGTGTCTTTGTTCTCATTGGTTTCAATTAACTTACTTATTTCTGCCTTAATTTTGTTATTTACCCAGTAGTCATTCAGGAGCAGGTTGTTCAATTTCCATGCAGTTGTGTGGAGTGTCTTTACATTTTGGTATGTTTTTGCAGGGGCTAGTATTGGTTTTTTCTTTCCATATTTAGTGATTTCTTCAGGAGCTCTTGTAAAGCAGGCCTGGTGCTGACAAAATCTGTCAGCATTTGCTTGTCTGTAAAGGATTTTATTTCTCTTTCACTTATAAAGCTTAGTTTGGCTTGCTATGAAATTCTGGATTGAAAATTCTTTTCTTTAAGAATGTTGAATATTGGCCCCCACTCTCTTCTGGCTTGTAGTGTTTCTGCAGAGAGATCCACTGTTAGTCTGATGGCTTCTGTTTGTGGGTAACCCAACCTTTCTCTCTGGCTGACCTTAACATTTTTTCTTTCATTTCCACCTTGGTGAATCTGATGATTATGTGTCTTGGGGTTGCTCTTCTTGAGGAGTATCTTTGTGGTGTTCTCTGTATTTCCTCTCAATGTTGGCCTCTCTTGCTAGGTTGGGAAAGTTCTCCTGGATAATATCCTGAAGAGTGTTTTCCAACTTGGTTCCATTCTCCCCGTCAATTTCAGGTACACCAATCAAATGTAGGTTTGTTTTTTTCACGTAGTCCTGTATTTGTTGGAGGCTTTAATTGTTCCTTTTCATTCTTTTTTCTCTAATCTTGTCTTCTCACTTTATCTCATTAAGTTGATCTTCAAACTTTGATACCCTTTCTTCTGCTTGATGGATTCGACTATTGATAATTGTGTATGCTTCACGAAGTTCTCGTGCTGTGTTGTTCAGCTCCATCAGGTCATTTATTTTCTTCTCTAAACTGGTTATTCCAGCTAGCAGTTCCTGTAACTTTTTATCAGTGTTCTTAGCTTCCTTGCATTGGGTTAGAACATGCTCCTTTAGCTCGGAGGAGTTTGTTATTACCCACTTTCTGAAGTCTACTTCTGTCAACTTGTCAAACTCATTCTTGATCCAGTTTTGTTTAATTGCTGATGAGCAGTTGTGATCCTTTGGAGGAAAGGAGACATTCTGGTTTTTGGAATTTTCAGCCTTTTTTGCATTGTTTTTTCCTCATCTTTGTGGATTTGTCTGCTTTTGGTCTTTGATGGTGGTAGCCTTCAGATGAAGTTTTTGTGTGGTCTTCCTTTTTGTTGATGTTGATACTATTCCTTTCTGTTTGTTAGTTTTCCTTCTAGCAGTCAGGCCCCTCTGCTACAGGTCTGCTGGAGTTCACTGGAGCTCCATTCCAGACCCTGTTTGTCTGGAGCGGAAGCTGCAGAACAGCAAAGGTTGCTGTCTGCTCCTGTCTCTGGAAGCTTCGTCCCAGAGGGACACCCACCAGATGCCAGCTGGAGCTCTCCTGTGTGAGGTGTCTGTTGACCCCTGCTGGGAGGTGTCTCCCTGTCAGGAGGCATGGGGGTCAGGGACCCACTTGAGGAGGCAGTCTGTCCCTAAGCAGAGCTTGAACACTGTGCTGGGAGATCTGCTACTCTTTTCAGAGCTGGCAGGCAGGAATGTTTAAGTCTTCTTAAGCTGTGCCCACAGCTGCCCCTTCCCCCAGGTGCTCTGTCTCAGGGAGATGGGAGTTTTATCTATAAGCCCCTGACTGGGGCTGCTGCCTTTCTTTCAGAGATGCCCTGTGCAGAGAGGAGGAATCTAAAGAAGCCATCTGGCTACAGTTGCTTTGTGGCACTGTGGTGGGCTCTGCCCAGTCCAAACTTTCTGGTGGCTTTGTTTACACTTTGAGGGGAAAACCACCTACTCAAGCCTCAGTAATGGTGGCTGCCCCTCCTCCCACCAAGCTCGAGCATCCCAGGTTGACTTCAGACTGCTGTGCTGGCCGTGAGAATTTCAAGCCAGTGGATCTTATTTTGCTGGGCTCCGTGGGGGTGGGATCCGCTGAGCAAGACCACTCAGCTCCCTGGCTTCAGCCCCGTTTCTGGGAATGAACAGGTCTCTCTCACTGGCATTCCAGGGGCCACTGGGTTATGAAAAAAAAAAACTCCTGCAGCTAGCTTGGTGTCTGCCCAAATGGCCACCCATTTTTGTGCTTGAAATCCAGGGCCCTGGTTGTGTAGGCACCTGAGCGAATGTCCTGGTCTGCAGGTTGCGAAGGCTGTGGGAAAAACAGTATCTGGGCTGGAATGCACCATTCCTCAAGGCACAGTCCCTGATGGCTTCTTTTGGCTAGGGGAGGGAGTTCCCCGACCCCTTGCACTTCCCAGGTGAGGCGACGTTCCACCCTGCTTTGGCTCACCCTCCGTGGGCTGCACCCACTTTCTAAGCAGTCCCAATAAAATGAGGCGGGTACCTCAGTTGGAAATGCAGAAATCACCCACCTTCTGCGTTGGTCTTGCTGGGAGCTGCAGACAAGAGCTGTTACTATTCTGCCATCTTGCCCAGGAATTTATTTCTAGACTTTCAATTCTGTTTCTTTGGTCTATGTATTTGTTTTTATGAGTATCGTGCTATTTTGATTTGTGGATAAATTTACGTCTGGATATGACTTTGTAGTATATTTTGAAGTCAGGTAATGTGATGCTTTCAGCTCTGTTCTTTTTGCTCAGGATTGCTTTGGTTATTTGGAGTCTTTTGTGGTTCTATTCAAATTTGAGGATTGTTTTTTCTACTTCTCTTAGGAATCTCATTACTGTTTTGATAGGGATTGCATTGAATCTGTAGATCACTGGATAGTATGGACATTTTAACAGTATATTAATTCATGAACATGGGACATTTTTCCTATTTTTTTAGTGCTCTCTCCAATTTCTCTAATCAGTGTTTTATAGTTTTCACTGTAGAGATATTTCACTTCTTTTGTTAAGTTTATTCCCAGGCATTTTTTGGGTAGCTATTAAAGATGGTATTGCTTTCCTAATTTCCTTTTCAGATTGTTCACTGCTGGAATATAGAAATGCTATTGATTCTCACTTGTTTGTTTTGTATCCTGAAACTTTACTGAAATTTTTGACCAGTTCTAAGAGTTTTTTTGGTATAGTATTTAGGTTTTTCTAAATATAAGATTATGTAATCTGCAAACCAGGACAATTTGACTTCTTCCTTTCCAGTCTCGGTACCGTTTGTTTGTTTATCTTGTCTAATTGCTCTGGTTAGGACTTCTAGTATATTGTTGAATAGAAGTGGTGAAAGTGAACATCCTTGGCTTATTCCAGATGTTAGAGAAAAGGCTTTTAGATTTTCCCCATTTAGTATGATGCTATGGGTTTGGGTCATATGGTCTAGGGTCATATTTGCCACATATGGCCTTTATTATTTTAAGATATTTCCCTTTCATAACTAATTTGTTGAGAGTTTTTATCATAAAGAGGTGCTGAATTTTGTTGAATAATTTTTGTCATCTATTAAAATCATCATATGGTTTTGGTCCTTGATTCTAGTAATGTGATGTGTCACTTTCATTAATTTGTGAATCCCACTTAGTAATGGTGAATGATCTTTTTAATGTGTTGTTGAAATTGGTTTGTCAGTATTTTGTTGAGGATTTTGCATCTATGATTATCATAGACATTGGCCTACAGAGGTTTTTGGTTCATTTGTTTGTTTTTGTGTCTTCATCTGGTTTTAGTATCAAGGCAATGCCGGCCTCATAGAATGAGTTTGGAAGTATTCCCTGCTGTTCAATTTTTTGGAATAGTTTGAATATAATTGTTGTCTATTCTTTAAACAATTGGTAGAATTTAGCGGTGAAGCCATCTGATTCTGGGCTTTTCTTTGATGGGAAACTTTTTATTACTGCTTTGATCTTGTTACTCATTATTTGTCTGTTCAGGTTTTCTATTTCTTCATGGCTTAATATTGGTAGGTTGTATGTGTCAGAATTTATCCATTTCTTCTAGGTTTTTCAAATTATTGGCATACAGTTTCGCATAATAGTCTCTAATAATCCTTTGAATTTCTTTGGTATCAGTTGTAATGTCTCCTTTTTCATCTCTGATTTTATTTATTTAGCTCTTCTCTCTTATTTTCTTAGTCTAGCTAAAGGTTTTTCAGTCTTTATCTTTTCAATAAACCAACTTTTCATTTCATTGATCTTCTGTATTTTTTGTCTCAATTTCATTTATTTCTGTTCTGATCTTTATTATTTCTTGCCTCCTACTAATGTTGGGTTTGATATGTTTTTTATTGTCTAGTTCATCATTAGGTTATTTGAAGTTTGTCTACGTTTCTGATATAGGTATTTATTGCTATAAACTTCCCTTTTAGTACTGCCTTTGCTGTGTCTCATAGGTTTTGGTATATTGTGTTTCCACTTTTATTTATTTCCAGACATTTTAAAACTTCCTTCTTAAATTCTTTATTGACTTATTTGTTGTTCAGAAGCATGTTGTCTAGTTTCCATGTATTTGCATAGTTTCCAAAGTTTGTCTTATTATTGATTTCTAGTTTTTTTTTTCTATTTTGGTCAGAATAGATATTTTATATGATTTCAATTTTTTTTTGAATTTGTCAGGACTTGTTTCATGGCCTAATATACAGTCTAACTTGCAGAGTACTCCCTGTGCTGATGAGAAGAATCTATACTCTTCAGTAGTTGGATGAAATGTATAAATGTCAGGCAAATCTGGTCTACAGTGTAGTTTAATTCTCATGTTTCTTTATTGATTTCTGTCTGGATGATCTGCCTATTGCCAAAAACATGTTGCTGAAGTCCTCTACTAGTATTACATTCTATCTCTGTCTTTAGATCTATTAATATTTGCTTTATATGTTTGAGTGCTCTGATGTTGGTGGCATATATATTTATAATCGTTACATCTTCTTACTGAATTGACCTCATTATTATTATGTAATGACTCCTTTATCCCTTTCTACAGATTTTTTACTTGAAATCTATTTTATCTGATATCAGTATAGCTACTCTTGCTGTATTTTTTATTTCTGTTTGCATGAAATATTTTTTCCATTCCTTCACTTTCGGTCTATGTGTATCTTTATATGTGAAGTGAGTTTATTGTAGGCCACATATGGGGTCTTTCTTTTTTTACTCTAAGTCCATTCAGCTACTCTATGTCTTCTAATTGGAGATTTTAGTTTATGTACATTCACTATTTTTATTGTTAGGTAAGAACTTACTACTGCCTTTTCGTTATTTGTTTTCTGGTTGTTTTGTAAGTACTTCTGCCCTCCCTCCCTTCCTTGTTGCCCTCCTGCCTTCCTGAGTAAATGATTTTCTTTAGTAGTATGTTTTACTTCCTTGCTTTTTATTTTTAGCATGTCTATTATAGATTTTTGCTTTGTGGTTAGTAAGAGGCTTGCAAATAACATCTTATAGTTATAGTATGTTATTTTAAACTAGTAAAAACATAACTTTGATCACAAAGAAAAAAGAAATTGCTTTCTTTTTTGTGTATAAAGAAAAAAATTCTACACTTTAACTTCATCCCCCCTTACCTTGTAGACTTTTGTTGTCTTTACTTATATCTTTTATATCATCTATCTGTTAACAAATTATTCTAATTATTATGATTTTGAGGCATTTATCTTTTAGTCTTCAGACTAAAGATATGTGTGGTTTATAACCACAATTACAGTAATAAAGTATTCTGAATTTGTCTGTGTACTTACTTTTATCAATGAGTTTTATACCTTCAGATAATTTCTTGTGGCATGTTAGTAGCATCATTTTCTTTTGGATTAAAGAACTTTTAGCATTTCTTGTAAGACAGGTCTGTTTGTAATAAATATCCCCAACTTTTGTTTGTCTGAGAAAATCTTTGTTTCTTCTTTGTTTGGAGAATTTCTTTTCTGAGTATAATAGTCTCAGTTGGAAGTTATTTTTTCCTCAGCTCTTTGAATATGTTGTTCCACGTTTTCTTGGCCTGTAAGGTTTCCACTGGGAAGTTTGCTGCGAGATGTATCAGTGATCCTTTATATGTTGTTTGCTTCTTTTCTGTTGCTGATTTTAGAATTTTTATTTTTTTTTCTTAATCTTTGAGAATTAAAGTGGGGCCACCACCTGCAGTTACCCTTTTGAGGAATGGGAAGCCCAGAACTTGATTTCTCAGAATGCTTCCACTTCAGATTCCACAGATGAGAGGAATTCATAGAAAATTTGGGACAGGAAGAGCAACAAAAGTCATTGTCTGTCTACTCCTTCACTCAATCTCCTATTACTCCTCGCTTATACACTACACTGCAGCCCTCCTCTTGAGGTACCTATCTCCCAACCTCTCAACCTGTTTTCTGTTTCTCAGACACTTCAATGATACTACCCCCCAGGCATTTTTCACTCAATTATCCTTTTACCTGGACTGTTTTTTCTCTATATAGTCACATGAGTCTCTCCTTTACTTCTCTCAGGTCTTTGTTCAATTATTCCCTACTTCCTGAAATCTTCCCTGAGAACCTTATTTAAAATGACAAAACCCATTTTGGCATGTTTCTATCCCCTGTTTCCTGCATTATTCTTTTTCATAGTATTTATATTTCATAGTATTTATCATTATCTGATTATATATATATATATATCTGATTATATATATATATTTCACTTGTTGATTAATTCTAGTGTATTTACACTAGAATATGAGCTTCACAAAGGCAATTATTTGTGTCTGTTAATTACTGATTCCCTGGTCTAAGAACAGTGTCTGGCTCAAGTTGAGCACTCAATAAATGTTTGTTGAATAAAGAAAGAGAGGCTTTGAGGTAGTCTTATTTGGGTGAAAGCTTCTTGTTGTTCTTTGACCTTCTTTTACCTGGGTATTTATATCTTTCTCTTTGTTTGGAAAGTTTTTTTTAAAAAATTATTTCTTTGAATTAATTTTCTACCCTGATTCTCTCTACATCTTTTTTTTTTTGAGGCCAGTAACTCTTAGATATTCCCTTTTGAGGCTAATTTCTAGATCTTGTAGGTGTGCTTTATTCTTATTCCTTTGCTTTTTTTCTCTGACTGTATTTTTTTCAAATGGCTTATCTTTTAGGTCACTAATTCTTTCTTCTCCTTGATCAATTCTGTTATTGAGATATTCTGTTGTATTTTTCAGTTTGTCAATTGAATTTTTCAGTTCCATATTTAAAAAAATTATTTTAATCTCTTTGTTAAATTCCTGTGATAGATTTCTGAATTTCTTCTTGTGTTAGAGGGTGCACATCATTACTCCAGGGTTTTCTGCTGATGCCTTCTTTAGTTCCTTTGGTGAGGTCATTTTATCCTGGATGTTCTTGGTGCTTTTGAATGTTGTTGCTGTCCGGACGTTGAAGAATTAGGCATTTTTTTCTAGTCTCGACAGTTTGGTCTTGTTTGTACTGGTCCTTTTTCAGAGGGCTTTCCAAAAATCAAAGGAGACTGTTATGTTAAACTAAGCCTGTGGTCACTCCAGCGATTTCAGCACTAGAGGGCACCCTAAGCCTAGTTATGTTGTGACTCTTGCAGACTCTTAGATACTCAGCCCTGATGCACTTAAGGGAGAATTCTCTGGGAAATGATGCAAAATCCACCACTTTCTTCCTTCTCTTTCCCCCAAGTGGAAGGAGTCTCTCTCTGTGCTGGGCCTCCTGAGAATGAGGGAGGGGTAATGTGAGACTGTTCTTCTAACCCTCTTCAATGTGTTCTTTCTTGTTATGCTAAAATCAAGTACTGTAATCTCTCACCTGATTTTTTTTTTTTTTAGTTTGTATGAAGCTAATTTCTTGCATGGATAGATGTTCAATTTGATATTCCTCTGTGTGTGTGGGCAATTGCTGGAGGGCAATTTGCTCATCTTGCTTGGCTTCCTTCTTCAATTTATTTTATTAATGTTTTATAATTTTTGGTATACAGGTCTTTTACCTCTTTGGTTAAACTTATTCCTAAGCATTTTTTTGGTAGGATTGTAAATGGAATTGTTTTCTTAAATTCTTTTCATATAGTTCATTTTTATTGTATGGAAATGCTAATGAGTTTTGCCTGTTGACTTTCTGCAATCTTATTGAATTGGTTTATTATTTTTAACAGCTTTTTGATACAGCCTTTAGTGTTTTCTATATGTAAGATCATGTCAACTGTAAACAGAGACAAGTATATGTCTTCCTTTCCAATTCGAATGCCATTTATTTCTTTTTCTTGCCTAATCACTCTGGCTAGGACTTCCAGTACTATGTTGAATAGAAGTGGTAAGAGAGGTTATCCTTGTCTTGTTCCTGATTTTAGAGAAAAAGCTTTCAGCTTTTCAACATTGAGTACAATGTTAGCTGTGGTCTTTTCATATATGGCCTTTATTATGTTGAGTTCAGTTTTTCCTATACATAATTTGTTGATAGCTTTTGTCATGAAATATGTTGAATTTTGTTAAATGCTTTTTCTGCATCTATTGAGATGATCATATGATGTAGCCTTTATTACACTAATGTGGTGTATCACGTTTATTGATTTGAGTATGTTAAACCATTTTTGCATTCCAGGGATATAGCCCACTTGGTCATGATGAATGGTTCTTTTACTGTGCTGCCTAATTAGGTTTGCTGGTATTTTGTGGAAGATTTTTGCATCTATGCTCACCTGTAATTTTATTTTCTTGTAGTGTCCTTGTCTGGCTTTGGATTCAGGGTAATACTGGCCTCCTAAAATGAGCTTGGAAGTGTTCCTTCCTGTTTAATTTTTTGAAAGACATTGAGAAGAAGTGGTATTAAATATTATTTTAGCTTTTTTTTGAATACGGCACTAAAGCCATCAGGGCCTGGGCTTTTCTTTGTTGGAAAGTTTTTGATTATTGATTCAATCTCCTTACTCATTACTGGTCTGTTCAAGGCTGAATCATGAAAGAATAAAAGACTATATGCCTCTTGAAATTTATCCACTTTTCTAGGTTATCCAATTTGTTGGCATAATTGTTTATAGTAGTCTCTTGTGATCCTTTGTATTTCTGTAGTATCAGTTATAATGTCTCCTTTTTCATTAATAATTTTATTTACTCAAGCCTTCTGTCTTTTTTTTAGTCTAGCAAGTTTGTTGATTTTGTTTCTTTTCAAATACTCTTAAGTTACATTGTTATTTTTTATTGTTTTTCTACTCTCTATCTTATAATAATTACTCAGAATAAAACAAAGCAATGCATTAATTCAAATATAAACAAAATGGAATGCAACTTAGAACAGAAGACAGGTTCAAAATCAAAATTTAACTTCGCATTTTGCTTGTATGAGATCAGAATCAATTAAAAAGCATACCTTTGTCTCCCAATGATAACTGTCTTGTTTTTTTGAATTGTTACTTCCTTAATTTTAAAATTGTAAATATTTAAGGTATAAATGAAGTTTTGATATACAAAGCATAGTGAAGTGATTACTGTAGTCAAGTAAATTAATATATCTATCTCCTTCCATAGGTATATCTTTTTCTAATCATTTTTTTTTGTAATAAGAATGCCCGAAATTTCTCTTTGTAAATTTCCAGTATGTTATATAATATTATTATCCATAGCTATCATGGCATAGGTTATATCTCTAGACTTATTTATCCTACATAATTGCAACTTTGTACCCTGACATATGACTCCAGATTTCCTTCCAACCCCTACCCCTGGTAACTACTGTCTACTCTCAATTTCTATGTATTTGACTTTTTATTTTAAGATTCAGTATGTTAAGTAGGATAATCAAATATTTTTATTTCTGTGTCTGGTTTATTTCACTCAGCGTAATGTCCTCCAGGTTCATCTATATTGCCATGAAAATGGCAGGACTTCCTTCTTAAAGGAGGAATAGTACCGAAGTTTAGAATTCATTTATCCATCCATGGACACTTAGGTTGTTTCCATATCTTTGGTATTGTGAATAATGCTTCAGTGAAAATGAGAGCCCAGATATTTGTATGAAGGGCTGATTTCATTTCCAATGAGTATATACCCCAAAGAGAGATCACCGTGTCACATGGCAGTACTATTTTTAATTTTTAATAAACCTTTATATATTCCCACCAACAGTGTGCAAGGGTTCTCTTTTCTCTACACCCTAACCAACACTTGTTATTTTGTGTCTTTTCAATAATAGCTATCATAACAGATGTGGGGTATTATTTCATTGCAGTTTTGATATACATTTTCCTGATGATTAGCGATGCTGAGCACTTTTTCATATACCTGTTGGCTTCTTATTTCTTCTTTGGAGAAATGATTATTCAGGTCTTGTGCCCTTTGTTTATTTATTCATTTGTTTGCTTGAGACAGGGTCTTGCTTTGTCATCAGGCTGGAGTGCAATGGTGCAATAATGTCTCACTGTAGCCTCAATCTCTCTGGCTCAAGCGATCCTACCACCTGAGCCTCTGGAGTAGCTGGGATTACAGGTAAATGCCACTATGCTTAGCTATTTTTTTTTTCTTTTGTAGATATGGGGTCTCACTATGTTGCCTAGGAAGGTTTTGAACTTCTGGACTCAAACAATCCTCCCTACTTGGCCTCCCAAAGTGCTGGGATTACAGGGTGAGCCAATGTGCTCAGATGTGCATTAAAATAAAATGGATTTTTTTTTTTTTTGCTATTGGATTGTGAGATTTTCTTATATATTTTGGTTGCTGACTTTTATCAGATATTTGATTTTTAAATATGTTCTCTCAATCCATAGGCTGGGTTTTCATTTTGTTGATTGTTTCCTTTGTTGTGCAGAAGCTTTTTGGTTCAATGTAGTTCATTTGTTTTTGTTTTTCCTGAGCTTTTAGTATGATATACAACAAATCATCACTGTGGCCAATGTCATGAAGCGTCCTGCCTATATTTTTTTCTAGGAATTTTATAGTTTCAGGTCTTATGTTTAAATATTTCATCCATTTTGAGTAAATTTTTGTGTATAATGTTAAATAGGGGTCCAGTTTTCATTCTTTTCATGTGAATAACCAGTTTTTTCAATACCATTTATTGATGAGAATATCCTTTCCTCATTGCATATTATTGGTCTGCTTGTCAAACATTAGTTGGCTATATATGCTTGGGTTCACTTTTGGGCTCACAATTGTGTTTCACTGGTCTATATGTTTGTTTTTATGCCAGAACCATACTGTTTTGATTGCTATAGCTTTGATCCAATACAAGGCAAAAATGCATGCTCTCACTACTTCTATTTAGTATAGTACTAGAACCAGCAAGAGCAATCGGACAAGAGAAAGAAGTAAAAGGCATCCAAACAGGAGAGGAAGAAATAAAATTATCCCTGGTTGCATATGATATAGTCCTATATGTAGTAAAACAGACTCTAGCAAAATATAGCAAATACATAAGAAACAAAGGAACAAAAGGCTGTTAGAACTAATAAGTAAATTTAATAAGATTGCAGGATACAAAGTCAATCAGTTACCTTCTTTATACCAGTAAAAATCTACACAAAAACAAAATCAAGAAAATGACCTCATTTACAGTAGCATAAAAAAATAGAAATAAATTTAACCAGGGAAGAAAAAGATTTACACACTGACACTGATAAAATATTGAGGAAATAACTTGAAGAAGACATAAATCAATGGAGAAATACCCTGCATTCGCAGATTTGAAGAATTAATATTGTTAAACATGTCCATCTTACTGCAAGTTATAGATTCAATGTATTCTCCATCAAAATTCCATGACATTTTTCACAGAAATAGAAAAAGCAATTCTACAGTTAGTATGGACCTACCGAAGACCTCTAATAGCCAAAGCAATCTTGAGAAAGAACAAAGTTGGAGGCCTCACACTTTCTAATTTCAAATTATGTTACAAAGCTGTAGTAATCTCCCAAAAATAATTGTGAATGTACTAGGGCTCACGATAGCTCTTCCTTGTTATGGCACTGGTTATAATCCTCATACCTGAGTATGTCATACAGACACTATCTTCACTCTCCAGCCAAACACAACTGCTTCTTAGATTTTAGGTGTGTGCTACTTTCCATCACTACCTAGTAATACCATTTTCAAATTGCAGAGGATAATTCTGTGAGAGGTGAAATTACCAAAAAGAAAAGAAAAAAATCAGTGAGTGATTCTTTTGGTGGTATAATATTTTTCTGAAAATATTCAGAATTAAAAGTGGATAAAACTGCTATTTTTCATTCTTTTAAACAAAATCTCCCTTTTAAAAATGTGGAAGTTTTTTTTTTTTTTTTTTTTTTTTTTCTGCTTAATTTTGAGAGGCATTTTCCCAATATAATTCTTTCAAAGAGCACATGGATTAAGGAATTTGGTAATCTTCTTCCACAAGATTATCTGCCTGCCAGTAAATAACTCCTGTGAACAACAGAATGAGCCTTTGAGGGCACGGTAATGGACTGGCAGGCACTGTATGAATAGGCATCAGGCGCTTTAGCTCAAAGCACTGATTTGAAGTAAACTTCTCTGCATCTCTCATCTGATACTCTACTCTTGGCAGCATTAGCTGAGCTAAAATAGTGACTGACCCCCAGAAGCTGACAAAGAAACATTTCAGGGGGAGGAGCCAAGATGGCCGAATAGGAACAGCTCCGGTCTACAGCTCCCAACATGAGCGACGCAGAAGACGGGTGATTTCTGCATTTCCATCTGAGGTACCGTGTTCATCTCACTAGGGAGTGCCAGACAGTGGGTGCAGGTCAGTGGGTGAGTGCACTGTGCGCCAGCCGAAGCAGGGGCAAGGCATCGCCTCACTCGGGAAGCGCAAGGGGTCAGGGAGTTCCCTTTTCAGGGGTGACAGAGGGCACCTGGAAAATCGGACCACTCCCACCCGAATACTGTGCTTTTCCGACGGGCTTCGGAAACGGTGCCCCAGGAGAGTATAGCCCGCACCTGGCTCAGAGGGTCCTACTCCCACGGAGTCTCGCTGATTGCTAGCACAGCAGTCTGAGATCAAACAGCAAGTCGGCAGCGAGGAGGGGCGCCCGCCATTGCCCAGGCTCGCTTAGGTAAACAAAGCAGCCTGGAAGCTTGAACTGGGTGGAGCCCACCACAGCTCAAGGAGGCCTGCCTGCCTCTGTAGGCTCCACCTCTGGGGGCAGGGCACAGACAAACAAAAAGACAGCAGTAACCTCTGCAGACTTAAATGTCCCTGTCTGACAGCTTTGAGGAGAGCAGTGGTTCTCCCAGCACGCAGCTGGAGATCTGAGAACGGGCAGACTGCCTCCTCAAGTGGGTCCCTGACCCCTGACCCCTGACCCCCGAGCAGCCTAACTGGGAGGCACCCCCCAGCAGGGGCAGACTGACACCTCACACGGCCGGCCAGGTACTCCAACAGACCTGCAGCTGAGGGTCCTGTCTGTTAGAAGGAAAACTAACAGAAAGGACATCCACACCAAAAACCCATCTGTACATCACCATCATCAAAGACCAAAAGTAGATAAAACCACAAAGATGGGGAAAAAACAGAGCAGAAAAACTGGAAACTCTAAAAAGCAGAGTACATCTCCTGCTCCAAAGGAACGCAGTTCCTCACCAGCAACGGAACAAAGCTGGATGGAGAATGACTTTGACGAGCTGAGAGAAGAAGGCTTCAGACGATCAAATTACTCCGAGCTACGGGAGGATATTCAAACCAAAGGCAAAGAAGTTGAAAACTTTGAAAAAATTTTAGAAGAATGTATAACTAGAATAACCAATACAGAGAAGTGCTTAAAGGAGCTGATGGAGCTGAAAACCAAGGCTCGAGAACTACGCGAAGAATGCAGGAGCCTCAGGAGCCGATGCGATCAAATGGAAGAAAGGGTATCAGCCCTGGAAGATGAAATGAATGAAATGAAGCGAGAAGGGAAGTTTAGAGAAAAAAGAATAAAAAGAAACGAGCAAAGCCTCCAAGAAATGTTGGACTATGTGAAAAGACCAAATCTACGTCTGATTGGTGTACCTGAAAGTGACGGGGAGAATGGAAACAAGTTGGAAAACACTCTGCAGGATATTATCCAGGAGAACTTCCCCAATCTAGCAAGGCAGGCCAACATTCAGATTCAGGAAATACAGAGAACGCCACAAAGATACTCCTCGAGAAGAGCAACTCCAAGACACGTAATTGTCAGATTCACCAAAGTTGAAATGAAGGAAAAAATGTTAAGGGCAGCCAGAGAGAAAGGTTGGGTTACCATCAAAGGGAAGCCCATCAGACTAACAGCGGATCTCTCGGCAGAAACCCTACAAGCCAGAAGAGAGTGGGGGCCAATATTCAACATTCTTAAAGAAAAGAATTTTCAACCCAGAATTTCATATCCAGCCAAACTAAGCTTCATAAGTGAAGGAGAAATAAAATACTTTACAGACAAGCAAATGCTGAGAGATTTTGTCACCACCAGGCCTGCCCTAAAAGAGCTCCTGAAGGAAGCACTAAACATGGAAAGGCACAACCAGTACCAGCCACTGCAAAATCATGCCAAAATGTAAAGACCATCGAGACTAGGAAGAGACTGCATCAACTAACGAGCAAAATAACCAGCTAACATCATAATGACAGGATCAAATTAACACATAACAATGTTAACTTTAAATGTAAATGGACTAAATGCTCCAATTAAAAGACACAGACTGGCAAATTGGATAAAGACTCAAGACCCATCAGTGTGCTGTATTCAGGAAACCCATCTCACGTGCAGAGACACACATAGGCTCCAAATAAAAGGATGGAGGAAGATCTACCAAGCAAATGGAAAACAAAAAAAGGCAGGGGTTGCAATCCTAGTCTCTGATAAAACAGACTTTAAACCAACAAAGATCAAAAGAGACAAAGAAGGCCATTACATAATGGTAAAGGGATTAATTCAACAAGAAGAGCTAACTATCCTAAATATATATGCACCCAATACAGGAGCACCCAGATTCATAAAGCAAGTCCTGAGTGACCTACAAAGAGACTTAGACTCCCACACATTAATAATGGGAGACTTTAACACCCCACTGTCAACATTAGACAGATCAATGAGACAGAAAGTCAACAAGGATACCCAGGAATTGAACTCAGCTCTGCACCAAGTGGACCTAATAGACATCTACAGAACTCTCCACCCCAAGTCAACAGAATATACATTTTTTTCAGCACCACACCACACCTATTCCAAAATTGACCACATACTTGGAAGTAAAGCTCTCCTCAATAAATGTAAAAGAACAGAAATTATAACAAACTATCTCTCAGATCACAGTGCAATCAAGCTAGAACTCAGGATTAAGAATCTCACTCAAAACCGCTCAACTACGTGGAAACTGAACAACCTGCTCCTGGATGACTACTGGGTACATAACGAAATGAAGGCAGAAATAAAGATGTTCTTTGAAACCAACGAGAACAAAGACACAACATACCAGAACCTCTGGGATGCATTCAAAGCAGTGTGTAGAGGGAAATTTATAGCACTAAATGCCCACAAGAGAAAGCAGGAAAGATCCAAAATTGACACCCTAACATCACAATTAAAAGAACTAGAAAAGCAAGAGCAAACACATTCGAAAGCTAGCAGAAGGCAAGAAATAACTAAAATCAGAGCAGAACTGAAGGAAATAGAGATACAAAAGACCCTTCAAAAAATCAATGAATCCAGGAGCTGGTTTTTTGAAAGGATCAACAAAATTGATAGACCGCTAGCAAGATTAATAAAGAAAAAAAGAGAGAAGAATCAAATAGATGCAATAAAAAATGATAAAGGTGATATCACCACCGATCCCACAGAAATACAAACTACCATCAGAGAATATTACAAACACGTCTATGCAAATAAACTAGAAAATCTAGAAGAAATGGATAAATTCCTCAACATGTACACCCTCCCAAGACTAAACCAGGAAGAAGTTGAATCTCTGAACAGACCAATAACAGGAGCTGAAATTGTGGCAATAATCAATAGCTTACCAACCAAAAGAAGTCCAGGACAAGATGGGTTCACAGCTGAATTCTACCAGAGGTACAAGGAGGAGCTGGTACCATTCCTTCTGAAACTATTCCAATCAATAGAAAAAGAGGGAATCCTCCCTAACTCATTTTATGAGGCCAGCATCAGCCTGATACCAAAGCCTGGCAGAGACAGAACCAAAAAAGAGAATTTTAGACCAATATCCTTGATGAACATTGATGCAAAAATCCTCAATAAAATACTGGCAAACAGAATCCAGCAGCACATCAAAAAGCTTATCCACCATGATCAAGTGGGCTTCATCCCTGGGATGCAAGGCTGGTTCAATATATGAAAATCAATAAAGGTAATCCAGCATATAAACAGAACCAAAGACAAAAACCACATGATTATCTCAATAGATGCAGAAAAGGCCTTTGACAAAATTCAACAACCCTTCATGCTAAAAACTCTCAATAAATTAGGTATTGATGGGATGTATCTCAAAATAATAAGAGCTATCTATGACAAACCCACAGCCAATATCATACTGAATGGGCAAAAACTGGAAGCATTCCCTTTGAAAACTGGCACAAGACAGGGATGCCCTCTCTCACCACTTCTATTCAACATAGTGTTGGAAGTTCTGGCCAGGGCAATTAGGCAGGAGAAGGAAATCAAGGGTATTCAATTAGGAAAAGAGGAAGTCAAATTGTCCCTGTTTGCAGATCACATGATTGTATATCTAGAAAACCCCATTGTCTCAGCCCAAAATCTCCTTAAGCTGATAAGCAACTTCAGCAAATTCTCAGGATACAAAATCAATGTACAAAAATCACAAGCATTCTTATACATCAATAACAGACAAACAGAGAGCCAAATCATGAGTGAACTCCCATTCACAATTGCTTCAAAGAGAATAAAATACCTAGGAATCCAACTTACAAGGGACGTGAAGGACCTCTTCAAGGAGAACTACAAACCACTGCTCAAGGAAATAAAAGAGGATACAAACAAATGGAAGAACATTCCATGCTCATGGGTAGGAAGAATCAATATCGTGAAAATGGCCATACTGCCCAAGGTAATTTACAGATTCAATGCCATCCCCATCAAGCTACCAATGACTTTCTTCACAGAATTGGAAAAAACTACTTTAAAGTTCATATGGAACGAAAAAAGAGCCCACATTGCCAAGTCAATCCTAAGCCAAAAGAACAAAGCTGGAGGCATCACACTACCTGACTTCAAACTATACTACAAGGCTACAGTAACCAAAACAGCATGGTACTGGTACCAAAACAGAGATATAGATCAATGCAACAGAACAGAGCCGTCAGAAATAATGCCACATATCTACAACTATCTGATCTTTGACAAACCTGAGAAAAACAAGAAATGGGGAAAGGATTCCCTATTTAATAAATGGTGCTGGGAAAACTGGCTAGCCATATGTAGAAAGCTGAAACTGGATCTCTTCCTTACACCTTATACAAAAATCAATTCAAGATGGATTAAAGACTTAAATGTTAGACCTAAAACCATAAAAACCCTAGAAGAAAACCTAGGCATTACCATTCAGGACATAGGCATGGGCAAGGACTTCATGTCTAAAACACCAAAAGCAATGGCAACAAAAGCCAAAATTGACAAATGGGATCTAATTAAACTAAAGAGCTTCTGCACAGCAAAGGAAACTACCGTCAGAGTGAACAGGCAACCTACAAAATGGGAGAAAATTTTCGCAACCTACTCATCTGACAAAGGGCAAATATCCAGAATCTACAATGAACTCCAACAAATTTACAAGAAAAAAACAAACAACCCCATCAAAAAGTGGACGAAGGACATGAACAGACACTTCTCAAAAGAAGACATTTATGCAGCCAAAAAACACATGAAAAAATGCTCACCATCACTGGCCATCAGAGAAATGCAAATCAAAACCACAATGAGATACCATCTCACACCAGTTAGAATGGCAATCATTAAAAGGTCAGGAAACAACAGGTGCTGGAGAGGATGTGGAGAAATAGGAACACTTTTACACTGTTGGTGGGACTGTAAACTAGTTCAACCCTTGTGGAAGTCAGTGTGGCGATTCCTCAGGGATCTAGAACTAGAAATTCCATTCGACCCAGCCATCCCATTACTGGGTATATACCCAAAGGACTATAAATCATGCTGCTATAAAGACACATGCACACGTATGTTTATTGCAGCATTATTCACAATAGCAAAGACTTGGAACCAACCCAAATATCCAACAATGATAGACTGGATTAAGAAAATGTGGCACATATACACCATGGAATACTATGCAGCCATAAAAAATGATGAGTTCATGTCCTTTGTAGGGACATGGATAAAATTGGAAATCATCATTCTCAGTAAACTATCGCAAGAACAAAAAACCAAACACCGCATATTCTCACTCATAGGTGGGAATTGAACAATGAGAACACATGGACACAGGAAGGGGATCATCACACTTCGGGGACTGTTGTGAGGTGGGGAGAGGGCGGAGAGATAGCATTGGGAGATATACCTAACGCTAGATGACGAGTTAGTGGGTGCAGTGCACCAGCATGGCACATGTATACATATGTAACTTACCTGCACATTGCGCACATGTACCATAAAACCTGAAGTATAATAATAATAATAAAAAAAGAAAAAGAAAAAAAAAAAGAAACATTTCAGAGAGGGGAAATTAATTTATTCTGACTGCTTGTCAAGCATCAGCCCAACTAGCCTCATCTTTTTGCTCTAAAAGGTGCAGGATTCTAACCTTTGCTTCTACAGCATCTGCATTAAGTAACAAAGTGGCAAAGCAGTTTCTATCAGGAGGAATATGCATTAGTACAGCATCATTAATAATAGCAGCGAGTACTTAAAAGCAGTGATCTTTTGAGATCAGGGTCCAGATGGTGAGATATATTGACCTTCATTTCTCTCCTATTAGCAAAAATGTCCTTTGTTTTTAATTCAAAATGATTTATCAAGGAAGTGAATGAATTCTCTAAACTTTCATATGTGATGCAGAGCTCTTGTAGCACATTTCTACTTGAGACAGATTTAGGAGGACTTCCCATGACTTTCTTCACAATAGGCTTATCAAACACATTTTTGATATGGGGAGTGTGGAACTAGAGACTTGGGAAGTTCCCTGTTAACCACAGGAAAATTCTTGGATCACTATCTTTTTCTTTTCTTTATTTTTTCTTTCTGAAGTTCACTGTAACTATACTTCATATGTGATCTAAGCCAACCATCCAAAGGGAGTGGTTTTGTGTACTGCATGGCGCTGCAGTGGAGGGCACAGGACCTAACAACAGCTATAATGACCTTTCCAAAAAGCAGATTGAATTATGTCAACTCAGTGGCTTGGGCTGTCCCGCAGCTTCCCATTGTGCTTAGTATGAAATCTAGAAATCCTTAGTGTGCCCCCCAGGTCCTCTGGAACCAGCTCCTTCTTACTTCTCTGACTGCATCTGCTCCAGCCACTCTGGCCTTCTTGCTATTCTTCAAGCACCCCACACTTCCTTCAGCCTCAGGATCTTCCCACTTGCTGTTCTTTCTCCTTGGAATACTTGCCCTCAGATTCCCAGTTTCCACCAGCAGGTTCTTCTTCATCATTCAAGTCTCAGCTCAGCTATCACCCCAGCTCAAGCATCGCCTTATTCTTTAGCCCTCTCTGAACACCCAAGCTAATATTGCCTTTTCTTCTGTCAATCTCTTTATCATTATATTAATTTATTTCCTTCATAATATTTATCACTATCTGTAATGCCCCAAGACAAAGATTTGAGCCTAAGTAGTTTTCTTGGAGGTGATCTTAGAAAGAACAGGTGGGGGAGTGTGGAAGTAAGTATGGGAAGCAATGGAAGCCAATACAGGGTACCTGCTATGGGAAATTGGGGCTGTTGCCACTGGGGAACTCTGGGTGACAGTGTAGAAGATTGCTTCAAAGTTGTCCCACCTGAAAGGTGAGGGAGCTGGGGTATTTATCCACTAACTCTGATTGGTTATTGGTTGAGGGCTGTTGCTGAGACTATCAAGTCCCCAGCACTTGAGGCGGGCCTGTCCTGTGTGGGGGCCAGGTTCACCAGAGAGAGTCTTGGGGGAAAGTCATGGGTGCTTATAGGAGGAAGTGGTAGGACTGGCATGCATGAGAATGGGAATACACAGGTCATATGAGCAGGCAGAGACAGTGTCCACTGTGCTTTTGTTCATTTATGTTTGTTCTACTTTACTGACTGTTCCTCTCCCCTAGAATGCAAGCTCCACGACACCAGGGAGGTTGACTATTTTGTGTTCCCCTGGCACAGTGCCCAGAATAAAATAGGCACTCAATAAACAGTCGAGTGAATGAAGAGACATGAAGTTTCAAGAGGAAAACGTATAGCTTTTTATATTTATTTCATGTTAAGGTAGGTGACACTGATATGGCAGATCCAGGAAGGAAGAGATATTAAGTGAGACCTGGAAATGGCCAAAAAATTCAGGGTTTCTGACTGGGGAGGGGTCAGGATTTGCATGGTGTACTGGAAAGGCCATCAGAGCCCGGTCTAGATTGAGATTTAGACTTCGTAGGAACACTACCTGTGGAAGTGGCTGCAGTCAAAACCCTCACACTCTCTGGGATTCTTTTCCTTCAAGCTACTTTACCTGCTTCACAGAGATATTAAGATAATGAAAGGAGATAACAGATTGGAAAGCACTCCTAAAAGAAGTACTCTTATGGAAAAAGCTACTATTTAACTGTTGGAAATATGTTATGTTCAAGTTAAAATTGTTCAGAAGTGCTTAGTCCCTTTAAAAAGTGATTGCTGCTGGCAATAGCCATTTTGATGGACAGTTATTGCCTCCCAGCTGAAGGGAGTAGAATAATCAATTTCCATGGTGTACGTGATGACCTGTGGCTGAAAAGAGAGACTCAGGGGTGATCGGGTGACACTTATCTCATAGAAGGCTGGCAGCCTGGGAACATGGGGACCCATGAGAGATGTGCTCAGGTAATGCCGGGAATTCATATCTCCATCTGATCTGGAAATCCATTTTGATAAAGTGAATAAGCCAGAGGAGCATGGAAAATAGAACTGCAGAGGGAAACAGCTTCTTGATACAGTTAGAACCAGGTAGAGAGGAGAGTTTTACTTTTGGCAAGGGAGTTTTAGTATTCTGACTTACCATTTGAAGGGCTTTGATAGCTAGGCTGCCTGGACACTTGCAGGGCTGGGGCTGAAGTGAAAATAAGGCACTGGCTCCCAACCCACCCCCTCTGGCTGCATCTACACTTCAGGGGGCCTCCAGTCAATTGCATATGTCAAGGCCTATAGAACCTCCATCATCCCAACAGCCTGGAAGTCCAAGCTATATCTCCCTCTGTAAATACCCAGCCCCTGGTCATCTTGGGTTGCATGCTGAGAGAGCATGGCCTGGTCAGAGAGGACAGCCCAGGAAAAGGGGGTTGTACATGCCCTGAGAATGGGAGTCTTCTCTTTTAGGCAGAAAGTTCCTGGGTATTGGACTGTGGTCTGGAAAAACGGAGGCAGGTCTAGGTGGGAAAATCCCTAGATCTCTTCAACTCTTTACTCCATGGGGAGAAATATAGCCAGGAAAAGGCCATGAGGGTAGGCCCTATTAAATGTGACATTTGACAGCAAACTGACATTGCCCCTCTTAGTAAAAGCCAGGACAGCTAACTGCAAAAGTCCCTAATTTTCCAGTGGGGGAGAGGATGGCAACTCTAGGCAGCTGCTTATAGGAAGAGAAAGGTAAGTCGAGGCAAACTCTCCAATGGGTCTCCATGTGACTCAGTAAAATCATAGTTTTTGTAGTGGCTACAGGGCTATGCCTGATCTGCCACCCCTCTGTCGTATGGCCTCTCTGACTTCATCTACCCCGTCCCCATTCCCTGCCAGTACACTCTGCTCCATTCACACTGGCATCGTTGCTGAACTTCAGAAATGCCATGTACATTTTCTTTGACTTTTTCTCCTGTGTGGAACACTCCATGTGTGATGGTTAATATTGAGTGTCAATTTGATTAGATTGAAGGATGCAAAGTATTGTTTCTGGGTGTGTTTATGAGGGTGTTGCCAAAGGAGATTAACATTTGAGTCAGTGGACTGGGAAAGGCAGACTCACCATTAATCTGGGTGGGCACAATCTAATCAGCTTCTAGCACAGCCAGAATGAAAGCAGACAGAAGAACGTGAAAAGACTAGACTGGTTTAATCTACTGGCCCACATCTTTCTCCTGTGCTGGATGCTTCCTGCCCTCGAACATCGGATTCCAAGTTCTTCAGTTTTGGGTCTCTGACTGGCTTCCTTGCTCCTCAGCTTGCAGACAGCCTATTGTGGGAACTCACTTGTAATCATGTGAGTCCATACTCCTTAATAAGCTCCCCTTTCTCTATACATCTATCCTCTTAGTTCTGTCCCTCTAGAGAACCCTTACTAATACACCCTGACAACTACTTGTGCACCCTTTGTACAAATGTCACCCTATCATTCACCTACCTGAGCAGTCTATTTAAAATTGAATCCAGCACTCCTGATTTCTTCATCCCCTCTGTCCCTCTGTTGCTCCCACATACTACCCCCAACACCTGTCACCTTCTTGGATACCTGATGACTTACTTATTGAGGTATTATTACTATTATTTTATTTTTTGTCTATCCCTGCCCTTGGGAATGTAAGCATCATAAAGGCAGGCTCCAGTACCCAAAGGAATGCTTGGTACACAGGAGATGCTAAACACATCTTTTTCAAATGAATGAAGTAACTAGCAAATAACAATAGGAATTCTTAAAAAAGATTGTCAGTGTTTCTTAAAATATCTAGGATTTATAATTTCTTAAAAGTCTTGCCATATGCAGAGGGATAATGTGTGGATATTCAAATGAAGGCTTTTCCTTGTTACCATTTTTCTTGTGGCCTTGTGGATCTTTCTTGTTGAGCCAGTGACATCACTGTCTCTGAGAGTACAGACTCAGACCAGAGCAAAGAGCCAAAGAAGTCCACAGGAGGCTCTGGAAATCTATAACAAAATTGCCTGAGAAGAGAGGCTTAAAACGTGGAGATTTGATTGTGTACATTTTGTCTTTTCCCTCTACTCCTTTTGATTTTTTCTTTTTCCCTTTTGTCTGCTTTCTTTTCTCTTTCCTTTCCTCCTTCATACTTTGGAGCAAGGCACTATGTTAGGACTGCAGGACTCAGAGATGGATAAGGTCAGTTTTCAGAAGATGACAGTTTGGTGGGGGATTTCTACAGGAAGAAATCATCAGCATTATATGGAAAGTGCTCTCATGGAGGCATGCCAAAATACTACAGAAAGAAAGACCTTGAAGGATGACTAGTGTGACCTGATAAGGGGCTGCCAGGGGAACACTGGGGCAGATGGGAGGAATTCCATATCTTAGAGACTGGGACGAATATGTGGTGATTGTTTCCAGATGTTTAAATGATTTTAGGCCTGAAAGACAATTTTTGATTATTAAAAAAATTACCATCTTGAAAGTCCTATTTCCTACACATTCTGCATAAATTCTTTCTCTATCTGTATAGTTACATATTAATATGTACATATCAGTTACAATATCTGTAAAGATATCACTGTATCAACACCACCAATAGTAGTAATTATACCAACTACGATGCCAGGCACAGTGCCAAGCTCTTTATTCCTTAGAACACACCAAGGCAGAAGATAATATCATTATTCTGATTTTATAGTTGGGGAAACCAAAGCATCATGAATGAAAAAACACATAGTGATATCATGATTTAACAAGTCTTTCTGAAACTGGTTGTTCATGTGTTCTTTCCCCATCACCAATACATGTTATAAATACATTTATATTCTAAGATAAGGGAGAGATGTATGTGCCAAAATAAGCTGCTGGAAAAGTGGCTAAGTCAACAAGCATAAATGTGTACATTCTAGAGAAGTGGTTGCTTTAAGATGCTCCTAAGAATGGAGAGGACTCAATGACTGCTGCATGTGTCTTAAATGTCAGGTAGAGATTTTCTGTGATGAACAGAAACAGCTGCTTTATAATAATGCTCAAAATAATGCCCAATTTCTTTATAGTAGAATATTTAGATGAAGGTATTAACATTTTATTTTGTGGTTTTAGAGAATTCTAGTGCTCAGCGAGTTAAAGAAATGGTAGCATGGTGCCTGTGTTGGCCTGGTGTGGTGGGGATTTCCTTGAAATAATTTGTCAGTGAGATTTAATTCTTCTAGCCCTTTTTTGTTCTTATGTCTTATTCCTGTTGAATTGTAGTAATGGGTAGTGGTTTTGAATACTTCCCAATTATTCCTGCAGTGCTTTATACTAGCCAAAAAGTGCCAAGAGGCACACATTCTTTTCTATTCACATTCCCCAAAGCCTTGTAATTCAATTAATGCTCTGATAACTAGATCATGATTCCCAATCATGGGATTTTGAGACATTTCAGATGATCTCCAGTTGTCTTTAGGGATGCAAAAAATGTAAAGTTCTTCAATATTTTTCAAATGAGATGTATTTTGTTATTATTATTATTAACATGGGATGAATTATCTGTATATGGCTTGAAAAGTTGACGAGGGACCAGTAGCCTTTTCGCTTTGATCAACGAGTAACTTTGGCTATTCCTCAAAGAGCCCACGACCACATTGCATAACTGCACCTCTATACTTGCAGCCATGTAATATATTCAATGAGAATCTGAAATCTTAGAGAACCTGAAATGCAGGGGTGTGCTAAGTGGGCTTTATTGTGTTTGTCTTTTATATTTGTGGGTTTCTGTATGCATATAATTGCTGAGTAAATAGTAATTCTGTAACTCCTTGATAGAACCCAGCTTTCCTCATTTCCACTTCACTCAGTTTCATCAGTTCTCTGCTTTGACCCACATATACGGGTGTGTTTAATTGGAAGCAACTGAAGGTTCGTGTGCCCACATTGTTTTACCTGTAACAGTGGTATGCTCCTCAAAGACTGTATAACAGAGAGGTTCCATACTGGTAACACTAGGTATATTCAATGGGCATTTTTTCTGAAGAAAATAAGAAAATTTTCAGAATTAATCCTGTGTATCTTAAGAACACATAGAAATAAACTGTAAGCTCCTTGAGGGTAATTTCTGTCTCATTCTTAATTAGATCCCCAACATGTGACACATATGAGGTACCCCAAATATTTGAAGGAATGACTCATGTATAAAAGCAATGTTTAGCATGATGATGGATATGGATAGATGTTCAGTAACTACTTATTGATTTAGAGGAGAATCCTGAATCTTCACACTGGGAAAGGAACTGTTATAACTGGAGTGGCTTTCTAAGGCATGGGTGTAGGCATGGAACTGAGTAAGGTGAAACATAGTTTTTCACCTACTCTTTTCTTCCTCTTCTCCTCCCTGTTTGCTCCATTTATTATCATTTTGCTGTCACAAGCAGCTAATTCAGAATCCTTTGTGATTTAACACCATAGGCAAATGTGTTTCAAAGTTGCTCCTTACAGTAAAACCTTGAACTTCCTGCCATAGCATATTTTAAATTTTACATCTCAAAACTCACTGTGAAGGGACTGCTTAAATTTTGAACTGTGCCCAGTGCCTAGAGTCCTGTGAGTGCACGTGGGCCCGGCGCGGTGGCTCACGCCTGTAATCCCAGCACTTTGAGAGGCTGAGAAGGGTGGATCACGAGGTCAAGAGATCGAGACCATCCTGGCTAACATGGTGAAACCCCGTCTCTACTAAAAATACAAAAAAATAGCCGGACTGGGTGGAGGGCGCCTGTAATCCCTGCTTCTCAGGAGGCTGAGGCAGGAGAATGGCATGAACCCGGGAGGTGGAGCTTGCAGTGAGCTGAGATCGCGCCACTGCACTCCAGCCTGGGAGATAGAGGAAGACTCCATCTCAAAAAAAAAAAGCATGCGTGTGCCCAAAAGAGTTTACAACATTCACAGCAGAAGCTTTAAACTTTCACTTAAAGGTTAGAGAAAGTTGGCTGGATAGCAAAAGCAAATTTATTTAAATACCATTTTTACACTCTTTTCATAATAGTAACATTTTATCTTTTTTTTTTTACAATGATTTATAGGCATTGGAGCAGAACAGGGGAGTCAGGCAAAAAAGCAATTAACGAGTAAAGGAAAAAGTATCAATAGTGAAGGGGAAAAAAAATCTTCTGAAAGCTAAAGAAGAGAGAATAATTGATGGTTCCATTTTAGCTTAATGTTATTTCTGGATCTCTTTTATAATGTGTTATTTACTGCATAGTTTATAGTTGACAGAAAATAAACAGCATTTGCAATATAATGTCTTTAGCTCTGCCATGCACTTGCTCATCCCACTTGCTTGTCAAATTAGAACTTCAACCAACATCCGTCAACGTCTCCTGTGATGGAGTCTGTTTTTAATAAGCCCAGCACTATAATTACCTATTGCAAAGTTAAGGCCAAATGACACTTATGATGAAGGTTTCATGGCTAAACAGTAAAGTCAGTGAAGCATATGCATACCAACTGTCAGACAGGAAATAGCTGTTCGAGGATTTGTTTCTTTATTGCTAGATGAGGGTCACTTCATTTGTACTTGGAAACTTTGTCACAACTGCAACAGGTAGCAGAGAAGGAAAAAGAATAAATAACATAGAGGATAACTTAGAAAGATACCATTATTAATAGATTTTTGAAAAGATGAATTACTGAACATCTGCGCCCAGTAATGTCTGTGCAAGGTGTTTTCACAGATATTTTCTAACTTAAAACTTCCCAATAATCCGAAGAGTTAAAATATTGTCCAAATTTTGTAGATGGGGAAACTGAGGCTTTGAAAGTTTTAAAACTGTGTGCTGGAGGCCACTTAGCTGACAACTGGCAAAATGACACCAGCAACCCAGTCTAGATTATTCAAAGTCCAGTGAGGTTTTCCCTATGTGATAGCTGCCATAAGGTAAAGGACTTGGTCAAGCATCATCCAGATTGTGGTCTGGATGGAAGTGAGCCATGGTTTAGACAGGTCCACATACTGAGTTACTAATAGTAGAAAGGCAGAGAAGCAGATAAATGATGATCTTCTCTATTTAATAGCAAGGATCCCTCTCTATTTTACATTGTCTGAAGTTTTACATTTTTGTGACAATTACAATCAACTTTGAATTGATATATCAGTATACATCACATCACACATCACAGCATCTTTCCAGAGAAGCTCTGGAAATAAATGGAGTCTTGCTTTCATCTTAGCATGTGTGGATGACAATGACAATGACAGAATGGTGCTGTGTCTGAAAAGTTAGGAGCACCATTTTCGTTTAACAGATGATACAAAATGAATCACTGCATCGTTTGACTTAATGCATCATTTGACTCATTTAGTAGTCACCAGGCTACTAACTCTGGGATATTTTTTCTCCATTTAATATCTCGAGGCAGAAATATGGGACTTCTTTTCTACTCTTCTCTTGAGGTATTTCCAAGCAATGGTAAGAGCATCAGATTCTTCCCCCAGTTTCCCTGAGGATTCATGTTGGATCAACCTCAAGAATTGCTCTGCTGCACATCTTGGAAGAGGAATGCTCTACTTTTCAATGGAGTGCTTAGCATTGGTGGCATCAGACTTGAAGTTAATTTACTGAATAGGGTATTTTGATTCTCAGGACTAATTCACATCAGGACAGGGTTTTAAAATAATGAATTGATGCAAGGTAAAAATAACTTTTAAATGTTTTGGTTACAAAATCAGTGTTAAAGAAAGTTGTATTTCAGGCTATGGAAGTTAATATTCAGTCATTGCCATGATATACCAGCAAAGGTGGAGACTGTAGAAATCAAACTTTTGGCTCTTCAATGGCATCTCTGTGTAATGCCTGTTATCTCTGTATAACTCCTCAATTGAGTTATCAAGTACCACTCAGGATGTGAAAAACAATTAGGAAGTCAACTAACAAGTGGATTGCTTGAAAGCAGGAGCCCTCCGTCACTACGTAACACATACTGTTCACCCCTTCTCTTCTCCTTAGTCTGTTGCTTCTGAGGTTAGGAGGTTGAGAGGGCCTGGAGATTGGCTAGATCAGTGTGGTGATGGTGGGGTCACAGGACTGATTTGGCTTCTCCTAGTAATCAATGGAGGGGGTATCTGGCCATCAGTTTTCTACAGCTTTCTTTAGAATGTGGGGTATTTGATGTCACTGTCATCAGTTTTGTCTTCAAGCCACCATTTCTGAGGTAACAGGTTAAGTTCCCCCTCAACATTTGGTTATATTCACAGGTCTTACCCAGAGACACTGAGGTTTCCTGTAATTTCTCCTAAGAGTACTGGTATCAAGAATTTGTAGGCCTGGGCTTTTTATGTCCCACTACTTCCTCTAGTCACATGATCTTTTTGTGGTTTTTAACCTTGCTTTTATCAAGACCAAGTATATAACTGATGTGAATAAGATAAATTTAGTTTGGCAGGAGGAAAGCATTAGCAAGGAGATCATTGGAATGCATTCTTTCCCAGCATTGGAGGGGGAGGATTCACTTCTGTTGTGTCTAGCCTTCTCATGGATTTAAAAATCATCAGTCTTGAGTTGATTTTTGTATAAGGTGAGAGATGAGGATCCAGTTTCATTCTCCTACACGTGGCCTGCCAGTTATCCCAGCATCATTTGTTGAAAAGGGAGTCCTTTCCCACTTTATGTTTTTGTTTGCTTTGTTGAAGATCAGTTGGCTATAAGTATTTGGGTTTATTTCTGGGTTCTCTATTCTGTTCCATTGGTCTATGTGCCTATTTTTATACCAGTTCCTTGCTGTTTTGGTGACTATGGCCTTATAGTATAGTTTGAAATCAGGTAGTGTGATGCCTTGAGATTTGTTCTTTTTGCTTAGTCTTGCTTTGGCTATGTGGGCTCTTTTTTGGTTCCTTATTAATTTTAGAATTGTTACAAAAATCAACTCAAGATGGATTAAAGACTTAAACCTTAGACCTGAAACTATAAACATTCTAGAAGATAACATTGAAAAAACCCTATCTAGACGTTGGCTTAGGCAAGGATTTTATGACCAAAAACCCAAAAGCAATTGCAATAAAAACGAAGATAAATAGCTGTGACCTAATTAAACTAAAGAGCTTTTGCACGGCAAAAGGAACAGTCAGCAAGAGTAAACAGACAATCCACAGAGTGGGAGAAAATCTTCATAATCTATACATCTGACAAAGGACTAATATCCAGATTCTACAATGAACTCAAATAAATCAGTAAGAAAGAAACAATCAATCCCATCAAAAAGTGGGCTAAGGACATGAATAGACAATTCTCAAAAGAAGATACACAAATGACCAACAAACATATGAAAAAATGTACAACATCACTAATGATCAGGGAAACGTAAATCAAAACCACAATGCAATACCACCTTACTCCTGAAAGAATGGCCATAATCAAAAAAACAAAAAACAGTAGATTTTGGTGTGGATGTGGTGATCTGGGAACACTTCTTGTGGGAGTTCAGTTAGGCTGATGGGAAAAATTTTAAGGTGAAGTTATAGGATATAGACACAAATCTTGGAAGGCCAGAAGATTTTGCAAAAGTCTCGGGATAGGGTTATGGCTGAAAGCAGCCTAATCCTTACCTTGAGCTAATAGCTTGGGGCACAGATACAAAGGAATGTAGAGTAGTTTATCTAAATAGCTTGTTTACTCATGTGGTCCTAAAATCAACCTTTGCTCATTCGTGGGCAAGATGGCCCTCTTCACGGTGGGGATGACCACAAGTGTGTTGGCTCAAAGTCTTTGTCAATTAAATCTGTACTAAATAAATGGAAGCATTGCCAGCTTGGAAGGGGCTGCAAACTCTCTTTGGCCCCTAGTGCCAGTAGCCCCCGGCCCACTGTTTCACTGAATATCAGTGTCTGAGTACGTGTGTCATCCATCATGCACCTGGGGTGTGCAGGACAGACCCCCGATACTTCTGCACTGCTGATTGGAATGTAAACTAGTACAGCCACTATGGAAAACAGTGTGGGGAAGAGTGGGAGGGGGCGAGTGATAAAAGACAACAAATATGGTGCAGTGTATACTGCTTGGGTGATGGGTGCACCAGGTTCTCACAAATCTCCACTAAATAATTTACTCATGTAACTAAATACCACCTGTACCCCAATAACTTATGAAAAAATAAAATTAAAAAAAAAAACCATCAATCTTATTGTGTCATTTCTAACATCCACACTGGGTACAACAATAAAATGACAATAAGATTACATTTATGCAGATGTACCACATGGTACAATTTTTTATTTTTTTGATACAGGGTCTCTGTCACCCAGGGTGGAGTGCAGTGTGGGGCCTATGAATCTGCATTTTCAATATTCTTCCCAGGGAATTCTTAAACTCACTAAAGTTTGAGAATTACCGATGTAAAATAAGCTGAAAGCCCATGCACACTTGTGATGGAAATGATTTAGGGAAATGTTATCATGTGATAGAAGCCCTGTCATGTCAGGGCTGAGTGTTGTGAAGAAATGGTTTTTTTTTGCAAAAACCACAGTTGTCAAGAGACATTATTTGGCTGTCTCAGGAAGAGCCTCATGGGATGGAGTCTTCATGGTTTTGGGGCCTGGACACCTACTTTGCATGGGCAGAAATTAAATTGGATGTTTTTACCTGCAGGGAGACTGACTCGTGCTAATAAATTCACAAGAGACTTACTGGTAAACAAGACTACTGCTTTATGAATTTGTGGTAGAAATTATACCTGGTTTAAGAACCAAGACCACATTGGTGGGTCCCCTGGAGACAGGATATACATCCAGTGACTCAGTGAACAGTGAGTTATCAAACTCGTTAGTAATTGTCTGCATACTAGTCTACTTCTCTTACTAGACTGAGCTCTCTTCGAGCCTTTTATTCCTGGTATCTCCCTCATGCACTGAAGTGCTCATTACAAAATCAACACTTATTGGAGAACTGTTGAATGAACAGATGAATGATTCTAAACCAAGGGGATCAAATAATCAGAGGCATATTTATATTGATCTGGGCCAATAGGATGGATTGCTCTTCACACCAGGAATATTTCTGCCTACTAAAAGAGTATCCTCTGTCCTTTGCATTTGTTAAAACTGTGATAAATTCTTACTTCTGCCTCCTCTTCCTGCAGGTCCCCACTCTATGTTGGACATAGCTCTATCTCATACTGTCAAGGTAAAATCTAAGTGGATAGATAATCCTTCATTGACTTGTTTCGTAAATTATTTTTTAGTTGGTATCCTAATGTCAACTTGAACCACCTTACTAAATTTGAGAAACATTCAAATCTAGTTTAAATACACGTAATTTTGGGGGTGGTTTTTTTCTTACCTCAGAGAATAAAAACTTTTTGGCCTTGCTTTTATATTCTGGGACATTTCTTATTTGCTGTTTTATATTCTGTTGCAGCAGATTGTCTCTAGTATTTTTGGTAAAAAAAAAATTTATTTGTGCAGAGGTTCTTCAATGATATTTACTAATGGGAAGTGCATAAGAACAGTGCTTAGAGGTATTTAAGGTATGTCAAGGGTTGAAGTGTCCAAAAAGACAAGGTATGTTTTGTATCAAATGCACGCATGTGTTTCTCTGGTGTCAAATACAGTCAGTGAAATACTCTTTTTAAAATTTTTTTTTCTTTTTTTTTTTTTTTTTTTTTTTGAGATGGAGTCTCGCTCTGTCACCCAGGCTGGAGTACAGTGGCATGATCTCAGCTCACTGCAACCTCCACCTCCCAGGTTTGAGCGATTCTCCTGCCTCAGCCTCCCAAGTAGCTGGGACTACAGGCGCCCACCACCACACCCGGCTAATATTTTGTATTTTTAGTTTCACCGTGTTAGCCAGGATGGTCTTGGTCTCCTGACCTCGTGATCTGTCTGCCTCGGCCTCCCAAAGTGCTGGGATTACAGGGGTGAGCCACTGCGCCTGACCCCAAATGATTATTTTTAATTGACACAATAGTTATACATATTTGTGGGATACAGTTTGATGTTTTGATACATGTATACAATGTGTAATGATCAAATTAGGGTAATTAGTATAACTATCACCTCAAACAGTAATCATTTCTTTGTGGTGAGAACATTCAAAATCCTCTCCTCTAGCCATTTGAAACACCGTTAAAATGATGTAACCCCCCTTATCTTGCTTGATTCTTGTGGAGATGGGGCCTTTCTCATAATCATATACCTGAAACACTTAGTAAGACCTGACACCGTGGCCTGTCTTTTCTTCTTCATTGTCTAAAGTCACCTAAGAGACTGGGAATAAAGGAAACAGTGTGAAGAGGAAGTTCCCTGAGAAAAGAAAATGTTCATTGCTGTGAAATTGATAAGATCTTTCAAACATTTCATATACAGGAAAATAAAAAACTGAACTCATATAGATATATATGTGTGTGTGTCCGTATATACACATAAATAATATTCATATCTATGTAGTCTCTTAGGCAGCGGAGAGCCTTTTATTCATTTAATAGCAGCAAGATCTCAAGAGCTCACAATTTCTAGCCATTTGGGCTAGAGCACAGAATGTGTGTGCGTGTGTGTGTATGTATACTTTTTTTAAACACTAACGCTAAACACTAGAAGCTCAACAAGGCCCTTTTATGAGTAAAATATCTTGTCAGAGTAGAAATAGAGCAAAATTAAGTCAATTTTCTTCACCTGTTGGTGAATAGGATTAGCTTTAAAAAGGAATACAGGAAGCTTTTGATCAAATACGGTACCAAAAATAAATAGCTTCTCAATATTCTGTTACCTGCCTATCTCATAATAAATGGAAAATATGAATTTTTTTTGTGTGAAGATTTCTCTAGGAAATTCTTTCTTTGCTTATTACTTCTTCTTTTGACCATGACTCAATGAAAAGCATAAAAGCCCAAGTTCAGAAACTTATGATGTGCATAATATGACATCAGTAGTGACGAATGAATAATAATTTAAAACATGAAGACTTTCACTGTGCAAGAGATTTAATTGTATTTTTTTCACCTGATGGTTCTGTGAGTTATTAGATTTTTCCCTATTAGACATTCTACAATAAATTGTTATGTGCACTTGTCAGTAAATGACCTGTTACATATATTTATCATTGAAAAATATAGGAAATAGCATATCTGGAAACATTTATTAAAATAACATCTGTGTCTATTAGTGTTGCTTTTTAAGAAAAAACAAGAATCCAAAGATGTTTTCATGGTCTGCCTTTTTCTATTTGTAAGTCTATTAAGAGCTGGGTATTTCAGCTACCCACATCTTTGTAGGTGATTGCAATTATGGGCTGTATTGAAATTCTACCATAATTTTGTAAATACCTCAATTAACCCAGTAGCAGATTTTTTTTTGAGCTTTAGTAAAGCTCAAAAAAGCTTAGTAAAGCCTTATGGATGTGGAAGCGGGGGGAGGGATACTTAGTTTCAAAAAGAACTGAATTACTTGAAAACAATCTATATTCATCCAGAGGTATTCCTGAAGCTTCAGAGTTGAGAATATCAGTCTTAGAACTCACTTGAAAATCCTTGCTCTGGCACATTCCTGGACAATGTTTTTGTTTGTCTCTGAAATTCTGTGAAAGTATCTGGAAAGAGAAACTTTTGTGAAACTACTGAAAGGGAAGCCCAGAGGCATCCCTGGGTGAGGGAAATTGCGAGTTGGAATTTAGGTATGTCTTGGCTGAAAACATCACACTTTTAAATTTTTTATTTTATTTTTTATTTTTTTTCTTGAGACAGAGTCTCACTCTGTCACCCAGGCTGGAGTGCAGTGGCGCGATCTCCATTCACTGCAACCTCTGCCTCCCAGGTTCAAGTGATTCTCCTGCCTCAGCCTCCCAAGTAGCTGGGATTACAGGTTCCCGCCACCATACCCAGCTAATTTTTTGTATTTTTAGTAGAGATGGGGTTTTGCCGTGTTGGCCAGGCTGTCACACTTTTGTAAAAGGATAGCTCGGTTTGTTAAATGACAGAGTTCTCATTCACTTGGTAAAAAATGTTTAATAATGTTAAGCCTAGATTGGCACGTGTCTAAGTAAAGTTGACCCTTTCTGAGACTGTGTTTAGAGCCATACTTCTGGATGGCCAATAAGATAAGTCCTTTGTCATTTTTATAAAAAACGGATAGGGTCTACACAGTTGGATTTCTGATTTGCCCTAATTAAAATTTTATGACATCTTTGCTATAGAAGTTCAGGGATAAGAACATGTAGTGTGTGTTTTGGGAAATCACAGAGGTCAGCAAGGTTCTGAAGTCTGGGCATGGTTCTTTGGGTAGACTGAGAGGGTACAGACATGACAGCCGGAGAGAACACAGAGGTGAAGGACAGGGCACATGTGCAAATGGGCTGGATAGGAAGAGAGGGTTCCCAGCATACCTACAAGCCGTGGAGGTTGGGGTTCTAATAGAGGGCTTTTAGAACTTCCCAAGAGAAGTTTGTATTCAGCAAGATAGGCAAAAAGTCAGGCTATAAATTATATATTGAAGAAGGGAGAGAGGAGTGTGAAGAATGTTTTGGCCTAATGGTTGGAGCAGATGGGGAGAGACTGAAATCAGTCCTCCTGTAAGGATAGACACCTAATTAGTGGGTCTGCCCCAAAATTTGCATGACTTTAATTCTGTTTTCTCTTTCATTATTTAATACACATGGCAGCCCCTGGTCTAATGCCTGAGCCCATTGTCTTCCCACCCTGAGCACAGTCCTGTTCTGGAAGGGACTTCTGGTTTACGCCTGTGGACATTCCAGTGGGCAAATCCAAACTCTGTCAACCACCTCCACTCTACCCTGAAATACCCATACCGTGGTCATGGGTTAGAGCTGTGGACATGGTCACTTGTGTTGCTGTCTGCCCTCAGGAGAATGAACCCAGGAAGACGCATATGTAGGCTTCAGCTCAGGGTTGTTTGGGCATCTGGGGTGAGGTCTAGGAGTGGGGAGGCACAGCTCTAGGTAGGTTTGGGCTTATCCCTTGGCCTGAACCCCCTCTTCAGCCTGTGTGGAGAGGCTTAGCTGTTGGACGGTCAGAACAGGTTCCTACGGGCAGGGGCTTGAGTTACAAGCCTTAGTTGACTGGTTCTAGGTATAGTAGTGCTTATTAGTATGTTTAGGGCCTGGGGGCATTATGAAATATATGTAGATATCTTTACCTACTATTTCATTCCTTTAATTAACTTTCACAAAAGCTCTGGTATGTCTTTGGGATAAAAACACTTTTCGGGACTAACTGAGGGAATAGTTTCTTATTTTTATTGAACTTCTCACATGATTTCTTATGGTTTTTCTAAAAGGGGAGGAGCAGAGATGTAGGGCCAAGCCTTACCAATTTTCCATGTATGGCTCTAATATTTTTCTTTTACTTTTTCAGGAAGATATTGAGCACCTTTTCTATAGGGCATCTTTCAGGATCTGTACTAAGAGCAGATCCTACGACTATAAACAAAATAGACACAGCTCCTTTTCTCAAGGAACCTACAGTCTAGCAGGAGAAGCAGTCTTTAAGTAAATAATCAAAAGATCACACAAATTGATATAATTTCAGTAGTCAGTGTAGTTCTTGACAATGTAGGTAATTATAAAGGACACAATCAAAGGATATGACATAGACTGCAGGGTCAGAGAAAACTTCTTTGAGGAAGTGATTATTGAATTAATTGAGGTGTAAACTTGCCTTTCTAGAGCACACAGCTGTTGCTAAGATCATGGAGGAATATTGACTGTTCAAGGAACCACAAGAATGCAAGGAAGGAGGAAAAAATGGGGGATGATGAAATAAACAGGCAGCAGTTAACATATGTAGATCATTTAAAGAACTTGGAGGTCTTTTAAAGGTCTTTATCCTAAAAGAAATAGTAAGCCATGGAAAAGCTCATGTAAAAAGGGCAGGATGCCATGGATCAGATTTGCATATTTGAAGAACATTTTTGGCCTTATAGTGGAGAACATTAGAGAGGGGATGAGGTGCAGGAGGAGGCCAGACAGGAGGTTTGTGCAGTACAGGGAAAGATGATGATAACTTGGATGAAAGGTGGTGATCATGGAGATGGGGAGAAGTAATGGGTTTGAAAACTAGGAGGCAAAATTAATCAGACTTGAGCAGGGAGATTCCAAAGATGATTCTCAAGAATGTCTTGGGACTTCTGTCTTTGTCAACATTTAATGGCTGGTAGACCAGAATGAGCCCACAAATAAATTTAAGATGAAGCAGCTGGAGAAGGAGGAAGGAAACCAGGACAGTGTGATCCACAGGCCAGAGGAAGATTAATTTCAGGAATATTTTGAAGTGTGTAAATAAAATGAAGTCTGAGAAACATCCTTTGGATTTAGCACTGTGGAGATAATTGGTAACCTTAGCAAGTATTGTTTCAGTAAAACAATAGAGGAAGGAGGCAAAATTAATTGGTTAAGACGAAAGAGGTAAAGCAATATGGATTACTACAGAAATTTAGCTGGAAAATGAAAATGAGATAAATATCTATATGAGTGTAAGGAAGAATTTTTTTTAACTATAGCAACTTAAGGATGTTTGAATTTCTAGAAGAATATCCAGGAGAGAGGGAGAAATTGAATATACTGCAGAGAGAGGCTTTCCCTTATGTTGGCATTCACCAATATTCATTGCTTCATGAAAACTTTTCATACTCTGGAAAAATTCTGAGAGTAAGAATCTGAGAACTTTGCAGCAATAGCCGTAGCAGTTGGGATTTTGCTGGGGTAGAAAAACCATCAAGGAGAAGGAGTGACAGCTTTGATAATTGAAGGACCGATTTAGAATTCAAACACTCCATTGTTTGCAACTGCAGCAGAGCTTGTGATTATGCTGAGTGGGGATGTGACTTATATAGACCAATTTCATAAAGTCTCTTATTCCTTGGGGTCCCCAGAACAGTGCTACTGTAAGTGTCTGTTCCGGTTTCTGAAGCTTGACTTACTCCATTGAAACCACAGGAAAAATGTTATTTGATTTATGACAGGAGTTAGCCAGCCATTCACCTAATTTTGGAACAGTGACAGGAATAGGAGGAAAGAAAAAGGATATTGAACCAGAACTCTACAACTTGCAAGTTATCGAGATGCTGAAGGAAGAGAAAGATTTTTTAATATTTAGAGTCATAACTCATTCAAATAAAGTTAAGAAATCAATTTTCAGGGCAATACAAACTCACTCACAAACTGCAGACAGACCTTAAGGGGTGGATATATTTCAAAAAGTTTAAACTATAGAATATAGGGAAAGCTAGGTTAGCTATATCAAATCCATTCTGGAATGGGAAAAAGAAAAAGAATGGGTTTCTTTTAAGTACATGAAATTACTCTATAAAGAAAGCATTAGCATTTCTAGTTAATAAACTGGTAACGTCATTATTTGCATAGAAAAAAGCAATCACAAAATGCTAAATCTCTAACACATTTGGTTTCCTTCAGTCAGTTAAACATGTCTTCTGCAGCTTCACCCATAATCGTTTGCATAACAAACTTTAAAAACAGATAGTGTAAAAATAGATTGTTCTCATAAAATTGAAATCAAGGTGTTGGGCAGGGCTGTGATCTTCTCTGGAGCTTGGGACCCTCTTCCAAGCTTCTTTGGGTTGTGGTTGTTGGACTGAGGTCCCATTTTGTTGCTGGCTGTCAGTCAGCAACAAAATTTCTTATGGTTTCTTATGGTTTTTAGCTTCTCAACGTTGCTACTGATCCCTGCCAAGTGGCCTTTTCCACAATATGGCTGTTTGCTTTTATCAGGGCTGACAGGAGAGTGTCTGCTATAGTTTTGGATGTCTCTGATTTGTTTCATCTTGGACTCCTAGACTTTCTCTTTTTAAAGGCCTCACTGATTGGGCCAGTCTCACTCACACTTACGGGGAGAGGATTATGTGAAGTGTGCGAACAAAGCGGTAGGAATCACTTCCTCAAGGTCATACAGAAAGCAAAGAACAGAGCCTGACTGAAACCTATGTGTCTCAAAAGCCAAAGTCTGTGTTCTGTAATCTCCATTACATACTGCCTCCACCCTTAGGAGAGAAGCCCAGTGTGGTATTCATTTTTTCTTATTTTGTTTTTCTCTCTTTTTCTATAAGTTTCTATGGCATATGGCATGTGTGTTGAGAGAAACTGACCTAGCTGTCCTAGCCAAAAATACAAGAATGGTAGGGGCTCAAGCCAAAGGCTAGATATGAAGGTTTGCAAGGTGTCCTAGAGTGGTTTCTGCCCAGTAGAAATATCCCACGTGAATTACAGCAAGCAGTACCACAGGGCTTTCTTGGATAGTGTGCAAACAAAGGGGTAGGAATATTGAGACCATCTTAGAATTATGCCTCCCACAAATGGTTTAAATGAATAGACATTAATAAAGAGACTAAGTACAAAGGTGTGAGCAGGGATAAGGAAGCAAAGGGGGCAGAGTGAAGCAGTCAGAGGCCAACAACAAGAGAATGTTATTATCATAACCTGGTAAGACTTTGGACTGTAGGGGAATGCTCTGGCCCTAGAGGAAAGTAGCCACTGCCAGAGTTTTGTACTGAGGATAGAACAGAGAAGGAAACCCCTATGTCTCTCTTCCTGCCTTCTGATCTTTTGTCAAACTGAACCAGAAACCAAGGGCTCAGAAATTGGATTGTGCAGTCCATAGAGGTCAACCTCCTAGGGCCTAGAAGGGCAGTGAATTGACTTGAGGTGGCAAATAACCATCACACTGCTTAAGAAATGGTAGTTATGATGAAACCATTATCTCTGGTTTATGAACATATTTCTGAGTCTACAGGTGTGAAGGACTGGCCTACCCTTTCAACTTTATAAGTGGTTCTGATTGGTGGGTGAGAGAGAGGAAGTGGCCTTTTTTTTTTCTTTGAGCTGAACTATAATAATGAGCTGCCTCTAGCACATTTCTTTTCATGGAGGAGATAATTGGCATATATTTGTAGCAACTGGCAGTGTAATAATGAGGTTATAAAAATTCATAATGAATTGGAACTATTCCATAAATGTGTATTAAAAGAGGAAAACAGAATGTTAACTTATATCCATATTTTAAAAGAAATAAGTTGATTTTTTTAAAAACATGAATTCTATAGGTTCCATTGATAGATTAACGAAAGGGTAGAAACTTGCTCAAAGGAGGGAGGCAAGAGAGTGTGTTTCTGTTTTGGTTTTCATTGACTGAAATACATGATTATATTTACAACGTCCATAAACAGTGGCTTACTGAAACTTTTGAGTAAATTTGGGAATCAAAATGATAATGCCACAACAATCACATTGAACCCACAGCCAACCCAGGAGAATGCTCAAAGTTAGCGTCTTTCTTTTATGAATTCCTTTAGTTGAAATAGTGAAAACGGCAGTACGTATTACAAACTTTTAGAACCAGAATTTAAACATTTATACTAATCCTTCCTCTGGTGAATTTATTTTTTATCTTTATGTGTAAAGCACAAAGCTTTCTGTTTTCTTTTGAAAGTCTAATTTTTAAACTTCACCTCGTTTGTATTTGGGGATAGAGCACCAGGGGCTTGGCTTGTTCATTTCTATCACACTGACAATTGTACATGGAAATTTAATCTTTTGCATTGAACAGGACAGAGGGAAATTTAGATTCTGATTTTCGTGGGTAGCATCTCTTCAAATTACATATTAGAAATTAAAATTAGAAGATAGAAATCATTTTCCATGGGAGTAATTCTTGTTTATAGGATTTCCAGTGGTTTTTGGTTATTCATTAGTGAGCAATGGATTTAGATTTCTATCCAAATTAATAATGCACTTAGCAGTGTTAGAAAGGAAATAACACATAATTCATATTTCTTTTAAAATATGCAAAGTCTGATTTAAGGACTTTTAATGTTCCAGTGGCTGTAATACTTATTTTTTTAATGTTCATTTTGCATTGAAAAGGCTGCCTTAATGTTCTAATTAGCATTTCCATCATATTTGCTTACACACTTTTACACTTACATAGTGAAAAACTACAGTCAAATATTCCCCTAGGAAAATAATAAGCTTCTTCATTTGGATATATATTTTTCCAACATATCTTGTAGCAGGAACCTCAGAAGAAACCATTGGTTAGGCATTCTGAGGACAGAATAGAAAGTCTGAAGCTAGAGACAGTCTAATATTATGCTAATTTTGTCTTTAATATTGGACCTGGAAATTTTTCTGATCTACTTTCTCCTTTGACTACCTATATTCACATATATTATTTAAATTGGCCCAGTGAATATAAAAATTCCTCTCTGAAATGTATGTAGAAGATAGGATTGTACCAATGTTAGACCATTTGGTATTGTTTGAGTACCAGTGGAAAGGTTGTTCTATTTTTATTAAAAAGACTTATCTTTACTTCCTTAAATTTTATGAGTAGTTCAAACTAATCTAAACCTTTCTGTTTCTCTCTGAATTTTCATTATCCTTGGCTATCTAGCCTGAACAGCAAGAATATAATTTTGTTTCATGATTAATGTTACTCTAATTCAAATTTTTACTCAACTTAACTGTAGTTATTCAAGAAACAATAATCATACCTAAATAGAGTAACCTAGCATTTTAATGGTAATATAACTTACCCCTTTATAACTTAAAAGCCTTATTTAACGTATTTTAAAAGATAAACACTTTAAAAATAATAAATGTTACACTTTTGCTAACGACTTTAAAATAATCCAGTACATTTACCCTTTGTGATTTTTAGTTCATTTTCTATTACCCTCTCCAAAATTCAAGTTCTCACTGGAAAATTCTTCATCAAAATAGGTTGCAATATCTCCTGAAGTAAGTACTACATTAGTATAATTGGGTAGTTCCTCTCTCTGCATTGAGAAGGGAGGGAAATAAAAAGTAATGTTATTTTGTGACCTTGGAAACACTGTTTAAGTGCTACATTGGGAGCTTTCTGACCTATTTTGTGTATGTCATGTGGCCACGTAGTTACCTGGAAGCCTTGTTCTGCATACTTGCGTTTGTTATGGAATGAGAGAGTTTACAACCTTTTTGGGAGTGGAATTTATGGTTCTTTTGCCTTGGGATCCTAGCCCCATTATATACAGTGCAATTTATTTTTTTGCCCTGTAGAAGATGTGGTCATGTCATGAATGGAAGTTGTAATCTTGAAAACTGAAAGGAAATTGGGTAGCTGGACTATAGAAAATCCACTTTTTTCAGGCTGTTTGACTTCAACAGAAGTAATCTTTTTGTGGGTGTTAATAAATTGTAGTCTGCCAGGGTTTAACACCACTATCTATTGTGCAGTTTTAGATTTACTTAATGTTTGCTTAACCTGCACTCTGTTCCAGAATTTCAGGATTCTGGATGGTACAGGAATGTAAATATTTCCATAAAGTACAAATACAGGTTGACTATTTAGTAACAGTCATAATAAGTGTTTGACAATGAACTTCAGTGTTTTCCTATTATTCCAGTCTCTGGAGAAACAATATACTTAATTATCTTACGAACAATATTTAGGTGTGTGGTATTTATATTCATGTAACTATAAAGTTTGGGTAGACAATTGAATTGGTTTGCTTTGTATTTATTCAGTAAATTTGTCTAGGATAAGTTTATTTTGATTAGTGAGCTAGAGTGGTTTTATCTTTATGCCCTTGTTGTTTCTGGCATAAATTCTAGGTCAAGGTAATTCTCAAACTGCTAAATTTGAGTGTTTTTCAGTGGAGACTTGTAAGTTGTAGACAGTGCTCTTAAATCTTCCTGGCTGAGTTGCCATCCATTGAATCACCAAGCTGAGATAGGATCAAAGTCATTTTTTACCCCTGAAAAAAGGTAAGTTTTTATTAAAAAAAAAAAAACAAGACTCTGTCCAGAGAAAATCTTTAGTCACTGAAAGGGAAGGTCACAGTGTATTTTTTTTCTAATAAATTATTCACTGATGCATTTGGAATAATTCTGGAGAAGAAGAGATTCACATTTCTTACTATAAGAAAGTATAGCTCTTGCTAGAACATTCTCCATGATTTGTGTTTTCAATCAGTTTACTGTTATTATAGTTAATCCACCTACTATCTCTGAGAAGTGGGTTAAAATTATTAACCCTGTTTTACAGATTGGGAAATGGAGACACGGCGAGGTTAAATGAAGTCATCAGCATCCTGCATTAAGTCACGTCACAAGGAGGATTAGTCTGGTGTTCAGGTGGTTTATTCGGTCCTCAATGTCTTTGATTTTACTTATAATGAGTTACACTGTTGCACCCTCAGTTCATATTTGGAAAGAAAGCCCTGACACTTGACCACCACCTTTCTTTTTTCTGCTTAATGATCCTTGTGAACCATTGAAGATAAACTGTTGTGACTGTTGAAAGACTACAGCTTCTCTTAATCTTTTGTAAAATATGCATATGTTACATCTGTAGCTGATTTTCATTTTTCATGTTAATGTTAAAAGTCTTTGACAGGCTGAAACTTAAATCGAGATTTAACTCATGGTATATTTTAATTGCTAGCCTTTTTATATCTAGGTCTTTGGAAAAAATCCACCAACTAACCAATCAACTAGTATTTACTGAGCATCTACATGTGTGTTGCTTGATTTTTGGCCACAGATTTTCCTAGGCAATTGTGATATCTTTGTCTCAGGTATTGACTATACCTGTGGCAAATTTTGGGTTATAACTCATCCTTCCTCAGTTGGTACTGGATGACTTAACTAGGGTAAGATCATGTTATAAAATCTCAGGGATGGAGGGCTTAAAAGCCACTACTCACTCTCATATAATATTGCTGCTCTCTGACCCCCACCACACACACATAAAGGTCAGCATAGCTTACCCCCAGATAGAATTTGTTCTTCACACTCCAAGCTCCAGCCATTTGGGAGAAATGCCTTTAGGATTCCCTGCTGTCTCCTCTCAGGGCCAGCTTCTGTACATGAGTCTCCCTAATCCAGTCACCTCCCTGTCCTCTCCTTTTACCCTCTATTCCCTGCCCCAGGATGACTCCCTAATTCTTAACTCCTATTCAGTTTACATCTTCACCTAGGTTCTACCTCCTGAAGGAGGTGTTTCTCCAACATCTGGCCTAGATCAAGTCCCTCACCATAGGAGCGCCCATAACAAACACCCAGAGCTTTCTCTTTGGTGTGATACTCTGCTACCTTCTCCTAGCAACTAGACTGTAAACTCCATGAAAGCACAGACCATGCCTTTTGTGTTTTGCATTGAATGATAAATTTTTAGCACAGTGCCTGAGACGTGGTAGATGCTCAGTAAATACTACTTGGTTGGTGGGTTGGTCGATTATCTCTAAATGTATGAGAATTAAAAATTATCAATAATATATACCTGTGGTAGCACTTCCAATGAGAAAAAAATATAAGAACTTCTTCCTCCATCTTGGAAAAGAGGTTAAAGAGAAAAAAAAACAAACCTATTATAGAAATGAAGACAAAAGCATGGATTGTGGTTTTCATAATAAACAAAGTGGAATTTATGCCAAAAAGTATTACATGAAGTAAAGCTAGTTCTTTTTAATGAGAAAATCAGAAATTATAAGGAATATAACTATAATTATAAATAGATTTGCACTAAGCAACAAAAATATTTCCACTTAGTGAAAACTTGAGACATGGAGGACAAACAAGATAAATACCATCACAATACAAAAGAAAAAAGAAAAGAGATAAACATGACAAAATATAAGAAAAGAGCTATGGAAATTCAAGTCACGGATACAAATAAGTATTATTGAAGGATAAGACAAAAAATTAATGTGGAGTAAATAATCAAAGAAATAACAGAAAACTTTCGTAGACTAAAAGAAGATCTGAGTTTGGGAATGAAGTTTCCCTACAATATATGTGTAACTGAAGAAAAGAAAGCTATATTTAGACTTGTTCCAGTAAAAGACAATCACATATCCAAGCACATAACCCAAAGGAATAAAAATGAGTTTGGCATCAAGTTTCTTTTTCAGAACACCGTATAGCTTGGGATGATATTTAAAGAGTATTTTGGGCAAAAAATTACAGCCTCAGAATTCAGTGTCACTCAAAATTGAAGTTCATGGATAAGGGAAACTTTTTCTGACATGCAAAATTCCAGAATATATAGTACTTTGGAGAAATTCTAGTTTGGACTTCATAGTAAATAACTTGTAATTCTTCTAAGAAATTTTCCATTTTCATATCCATGAATTGTGCAACTACAATGGCTTTTATTTATTTTTAAAATTTTGAATCATTTTATTATTACTGCCATCCTCCTTATAATTCTACGTTTAAGAGTATCATTAATGGCTTTTTTTTTATATTGGTTGTAAAAATGGTAAGAGTCAAATCTATTTGAGGCCTAATGTGATGAGATCAAAGCATCTGGTTACCCACTGTATCTGTTCTTCCCCTCTCTTATACAATGATAGAACTTGTAGCTCAGTACATGGATGCCTAGGTAAAGATTATGTTTCCCAATCTTCCTTGCAACTAGGTATAACCATGGGAATACATGGCCAATGAGATAGAGTGGAATGGATGTGTGCAGTTGAAATGCAAGTGTAATGAGAAACCATCTTGAACAGTGTGAATGTAGACTATGCCTTTGGGATGACAGAACCACAAGGTACACAAAGTAGCATGGGCCTCCAAAGACTGCAGAGCAGATCCGCTTTATCTGTTGGAAATTTTCTCTGACAGGGAAATAATGTTCTATCTTTTAAATACATTGCCACTTTATTCTCTGGCACATTAGCTGAATTTCAATTAATACAGGTAAAAAGTACATACAGTGCATTAGATGTCTCAGTCCTGGCACTAATTTATGTTCTCATCATTCTTTTTCTTTTCCTATTTTAATATTTCCTATTATTTTATGTGTTCTTGTATTTTTCCTTAAATATTCTAAATATAAATAAATACATTTATCACCTAGGTATTCTTCCTAATAAAGCTACTTGGAGACAAACTCTAGATAACCAAGAGATGAATCACAATTTAGACTCAGAAGTTGGGAGTTATAGAAGGATAGGATTAGTTTTGAACACTGAAATATAATATATAACAATTGTAGATATAGCCAGATTGTCTTTTTCTTCCATCTACTCTTTCCTTCTTGGCCATGAGACATAATGAGCTTAATGTAGGAGGAGAAGAGAGTCTAGCAATACAACTCAAGCCTCACCCTATCCCAGCCTTGTCATAAAAAGAATAAAAATTGAGGCTTGACCTTCAGATATCTACTTGGAAAGAGCAGAACAGTGCTCCCATAAACATCCTTCACTAAGACATTCATGACCTTGAAGCCTAGCTCGAGTCTCATCATCTTCAACCACTGAAGAAATACACAAACCACCTAAGGCATTTTGTTTCAGTGTCCACTTTATCTAATATTAACATTATCCCTCTACTCTCTTTGTTCCCATTTGCTCGATTTACTTTGCCTATCTTTAAAAAATTTTTGTTCTAATGAGAATGGCCTTGGCTTTTTATTTTCAGAAATTTTGTCTTTTAATTAACTAAAGTTCTGAACACTGTAATCTTGGATGAGACTCTATCTTGGAAGCTGGGGAAGGCAGTAAAGTAATGTTAGGTACAGAACTGTGACATTGTAGGTCACTGAGCAGCTAGAAAATTCTCCAAGTGTACACTTTCATTAGATAATTTGTGTGTGCTGTAGTTTTTGCCTTCGGGTAACAGGAAACTTGTTGATCTTTTTATCATTATAATCCCTAAAAATGTACAAAGGCTATCTTTACAATTTATCATCTCCTTGTTTTAGGCACAATATTGTTTCAGGTACAGCATGTTGCTGACCTTAAAATGTTAACCTTTTGAATTAAGAAAATAAAATAAATTTTGGTTATTTATTAAGGGAAAGTGAATTTCACTTTATGATAGTTTGTATTAATAAAAACCAAATTATTGTGTCAAAAATTGTTCCTGTATCAGCACTACTGCTGATTTTAAGTAGTATTGTAAAATCATTCTGATGCATACTTTTTCCTAATAGATAATACTTTAAATCTACTACTTAATGGGGATAATCTAGGCTTACAGTGTCCTGTGGTTTTAGCAATCTGAAAAACATAGTTTGGGGTCTGCAGGCAGATATCCTGCTTTGGACAGCCTATGCTTTTTGAAGTATGACGAGAATATACATTGGCTGGAGTACATTAACTCCCACCATTAAGTTTATGATATCGTCCAGGGTTAGATCTCATGCATAATGGTGGTGATATCTCACATTTACAAGGCACTTTCATCATGAAGGATCCCACAGTGCCCTCTAAGCATATGTCTACAGGAATGACGATTTTCTGTGATGCAGCCATTTCTTAGGAGAGCGACACCACCACCAACTGGTGGTTGTACTCACTGAGAACAGGGGGATGGTGACAGTCAGGCCTTAATTTTAAAGCAATAATGTTAACTCACCCACTTTGACTAGTAACATTCTTCAAAAGATTTTTGGAAAGATTTTGGTGATTGTGAAGTCAGAGGTTAACTTTTACATAGCCCTTGGTCAGACTGTCTCTTAACATCAAGCCAATTTAGTGTTTTCATTTTAAGAGATAATAGTTCTGTCTTCTGATTTAATAAAAAATAGATGTTCTGTGTCCCCTCTACTACCCATATGTTCCTTGGACATTTCTTTTTCTTTTTCTTTTTTTTTTTTTTTTGTGAGGGAATTTCGCTCTGTCCCTCGGGCTGGAGTGCAGTGGCATGATCTTGGCTCACTGCAATCTCCACCTCCTGGGTTCAAGCGATTCTCCTGCCTCAGCCTCCAGAGTAGCTGGGATTACAGGTGCATGCCACTGCACGTGGCTAATTTTTGTATTTTTTTTTTTTTTTTTTTTTTTTAGAAGAGACAGGGTTTCACCATATTGGCCAAGCTGGTCTCGAACTCCTGACCTCAAGTGATCCACCCACCTCGACCTCCCAAAGTTCTGGGAATACAGGTATACACCACCGTGCCTGGCAAGAAATTTCTAATTTCTGTATTTCCCTTGTGTATGTCTATGTAGGTTTCCTCATTAGGAAATAATCGATAATCAGGAAAAGACACCAAGAAGCTTTTAAATTCCTCCCAGATAACTGCCTTTGCAATGGCAAATACAGTTTAAAAATAAGAGGCTTAATTCTCCCTGATGAAAATAAGGGAGGACACTTTCCTTCTCCCTTTTCTTAGATGATATGTTTTAGAAAACTGGTCATTTTAAGGTCTTTCTTCTCTCTCTTCAAAATGCATGTAAAACTTTTTAAAAGATAAGTTAGCCTCTTACCAGTTTTATGGCCCAAGAATGTCTTTTTTAAGATCAGAGCACTATCTCTTTGAGAAGTAATCACCAAGAGAGAAAGATAATGCACCTATCTTCCAGTCTCTGTGGGAGGGCAAGATCCTAGCATCAGATGATGCCTGGCTTCACGACTACCTCCTGTCATAAAGATATAATAAATTTATTTTACCTTTTAGTAAAACCAAGTAAGCTAACACAAGTGGTCACCTCAATTACTGAGTGAATTTTGTATGAACTTTGTGTGAGAAATGGTGCCGTCAAGCCCTCTTGCTTGAGGACTAATTATGTATCTCAAGAACATGTATGTAATGGGTTGTATCCACTTGGCGATATAACAGAAGGAAGTTTCTGCTTGTCTTTGCATTCTCTTTGCAGATTGGCTGTGATGAGCATTGCATTTTGGTTTAATGCTTACTCAGTAATACAACTTTTCTTTGTTTTCTACCTTTGTGGAGAGGTTTTCTGGGTTGGCAGGAGATTTTGTTTTTAATTTTATTTTCCCAATACCTTCCTTTGCAGCAGCTGTCATTGTGTGATTACTGAAGTTTTATTAATGTAGCCTAGGCACAGCTGTTAACATCACTGTGGGAGGGTGTCATGGAAAATAACAACAGCTAATCTTGGCTGAAGACTCACGACTTGCTAGGCACTTTTCTACATGCTTTAATGTATTATTTTCTCTACAGTTCTGAGAAAACCTGTGAGAGGTCAGTTCAATTTTCTTGTACATTTTAAAAGATAAAAAGGTAACTATTAAAAGAAGAACACATTAGTTATCATATTCAGTCTATAAATTTTATAAAATATCATGTAGGACTAGCGTCAAAAATTCCTAAATTTCACTTCTGAGTGCCTTTGATTCATTCTCCAGTCATCTCCCTGAAGCCTTAACACCTGCTCTGAATTCTTCCTTCCTTCCTCTCTTCCTTACTGATCTTGGGAGAGGCCTGCCTAGTGGGGGAGGATGGAGGTAGGGGCAGAAACTACATTTCTGTAGGTGCTACTGTTGTTTGATGGCAACTTAATGTGTTATACAGTAAACTTGAGTAAGGCTTAAGCTACCTAAGGGAGATTCCTGCTGGTCTAATTCCATCAACATTTGGCTAGAATAATCATGCTGCTTTTTACTTAAGTTTTTTTCTTTTGCCATATTAAGATTCTTAATAAAACACTGCCAAATCTTTTCTTTTGAATAACTGTTAGGCTCCCATTTTCCATTAACATTTACTAGAATTAAACACGATAGTCAATACAATATGTTCAGTACACGGTGCATATAGAAGGGGTCAATAAATTTTAGCTCTTATTAGATACCATAGGGCTTGAATGTGACTCCTGTTATTACATATCTTTTATAAAAACATGGGAAAATTCTATGACCCCTCTTTGAGCCTGTCTCCTCATTTTCAGGGTGGGGATAATTATTAGATGATATATTAAAATCTAAAATGGTTTCTAGGGAAAAGTGAGAAAATAGAATGGAGGAGTGAAGAATCTTGGAGGCAGTTGCAGTGGGTTCCTCTACAGGACTTGGGATAAATCCCAGGTACAAAAGCCCAGGAGAATATATGATGCAAGCTTCCTCCACAGCCAATCCAGAAACTCACAGGTTTGCTGTAACCAGAGCTCAGGACGCACTTAATAGTAGTACATTTTAGCACTGGCCCAAAAACAAACTTCATCAGAAATACCTAGAGTGAGGTCACCAAGCCAATGGAAGCAGAATCATCCGGGGTGGGGCTTAAATATTTGCATTTGAAAAACTTCTCAGGTGATTCTTATGTACATTGTATTATAAAATCACTTTTTTTTTTTAAATTATAGAAAGGCAACTAAGGTGGCCAGATGTTAATCCAAGTCCGAATTCCTTCAATTGTTCAGTACAACTTTTCTTGCCACTAATTGTCATCTGTACTTAAAAAATGTGTACTAGGTAGCTGGCAAGATAGCTGAATAGGAACAGCTCCAGTCTGCAGCTCCCAGCAAGGTCAACACAGAAGGTAGGTGATTTCTGCATTTCCAACTGAGTTACCCAGCTCACCTCATTGGGACTGGTTAGACAGTGGGTGCAGCCCACAGAGGGTGAGCCGAAGAAGGGTGAGGCATCACCTCACCCGGGAAATACAAAGAGTCGGGGAACTCCCTCCCCTAGCCAAGGGAAGCTGTGAGGGACTGTGCCTTGAGAAATGGTGCACTCTGGGCCAGATACTATGCTTTTCCCACAGTCTTCGCAACCTGCAGACCAGGAGATTCCCTTGGGTGCCTGTACCACCAAGAGCCCTGGGTTTCAAGCACAAAACTGGGTGGCCCTTTGGGCAGACACTGAGCTAGCTGCAGGAGTTATTTTCATACCCCAGTGGTGCCTGGAATGCCAGTGAGGCAGAACCATTCATTCCCTTGGAAACGGGGCTGAAGTCAGGAAGTCAAGTGATCTAGCTTAGTGGATCCCATCCCCATGGAGCCCCACGAGCTAAGATCCACTGACTTGAAATTCTCACTGCCAGTACAGCAGTCTGAAGTCAACCTGGGATGCTCGAGCTTGGTGGGGTTGGGGGGTAGGGGGGCATCTGCCATTACTGAGGCTTGAATAGGCAGTTTTCCCCTCACAGTGTAATCAAAGCCACCAGGAAGTTTGAACTAGGTGGAGCCCACCACAGCTCCACAAAGCTGCTGTAGCCAGACTGCCTCTCCAGATTCCTCCTTTCTGGGCAGGTTATCTCTGAAAGAAAGGTAGCAGCCCCAGTAGGCGCTTAAAGGTAAAACTCCCATCTCCCTGGGACAGAGCACCAGTGGGAAGGGGTGCTGTGGGTGCAGTCTTCAGCAGACTTAAATGTTCCTGCCTGCTGGCTCTGAAGAGAGAAGCAGATCTCCCAGCACAGCACTCAAGCTCTGTCTGCTAAGGGACAGACTGCCTCCTCAAGTGGGTCCCTGACCCCTGTACCTCCTCAATGTGAGACCTTCCTGCAGGGGTTGACAGACACCTCACACAGGAGAGCTCTGGCTGGCATCTGGCGGGTGCCCCTCTGGGATGAAGCTTCCAGAGGAAGGAATAGGCAGCAATCTTTGCTTTTCTGCAGCCTCCACTGGTGGTACACAGGCAAACAGGGTCTGGAGTGGACCTCCAGCAAACTTCAGCAGACCTGCAGCAGAGGGGCCTGACTGTTGGAAGGAAAACTAACAAACAGAAAGGAATAGCATCAACATCAACAAAAAAAATGTTCATACAAAAACCCCATCCAAAGGTCAAAAACATCAAAGACCAAAGGTAGATAAATCCACGAAGACGAGGAAAAACCAGTGAATAAAGGCTGAAAATTCCAAAAACCAGAATGCCTCTTCTCCTCCAAAGGATCACAACTCCTCACCAGCAAGGGAACAAAACTGGATGGAAAATGAGTTTGACAAATTGATAGAAGTAGGCTTCAGAAGGTGGGTAATAACTAACTCCTCCGAGCTAAAGGAGCATGTGCTAACCCAATGCAAGGAAGCTAAGAACCTTGAAAACAGGTTAGAGGAATTGCTAACTAGGATAACCAGTTTAGAGAAGAACATAAGTGACCTGATGGAGCTGAAAACACAGCACGAAAACTTCATGAAGCATACAAAAGTATCAATACCCGAATCGATAAAGCAGAAGAAAGGATATCAGAGATTGAAGATCAACTTAATGAAATAAAGCATGAAGACAAGATTAGAGAAAAAAGGATGAAAAGGAACGAACAAAGCCTCTAAGAAATATGGGACTATGTGAAAAGACCAAACCTACATTTGATTGGTGTGCCTGAAAGTGATGGGGAGAATGGAACCAAGTTGGAAAACACTCTTCATTATATTATCCAGGAGAACTTCCCCAACCTAGCAAGACAGGCCAACATTCAAATTCAGGAAATACAGAGAACACCACAAACATATTCCTCAAGAAAAGCAACCCCAAAACACATAATCATCAGTTTCACCAAGGTTGAAATGAAGAAAAGTATGTTAAGGGCAGCCAGAAAGAAAGGTCAGGTTACCCACAAAGGGAAGCCCATCAGACTAACAGCAGATCTCTCTGCAGAAACCCTGCAAGCCAGAAGAGAGTGGGGGCCAACAATCAACATTCTTAAAGAAAAGAATTTTCAATCCAGAATTTCATATCCAGCCAAACTAAGCTTCATGAGTGAAGGAGAAATAAAATCCTTTACAGACAAGCAAATGCTGACAGATTTTGTCACCACCAGGCCTGCCTTACAAGAGCTCCTGAAGGAAGCACTAAATTGGAAAGGAAAAGCTGGTACCAGCCACTGCAAAAACATACCAAATTGTAAAGACTATCGACACTATGAAGAAATTGCATCAACTAATGGGCAAAATAACCAGCTAGCATCATAATGACAGGATGAAATTCACACATAACAATATTAAACTTAAATGTAAATGGGCTAAATGCCCCAATTAAAAGATACAGACTGGCAGATTGGATAAAGAGTCAATATCCATTGGTGTGCTGTATTTAGGAGACCCATCTCATGTGCGAACACACACATAGGCTTAAAATAAAGGGATGGAGAAATATTTAACAAGCAAATGGAAAGCAAAAAAAAAAAAAAAAAGCAGGGGTTACAATCCTAGTCTCTGATAAAACAGATTTTAAACCAAGAAAGATCAAAAAAGATGAAAAAGGGCATTACATAGTGGTAAAGGGATCAATGTAACAAGAAGAGGTAACTATCCTAAATATATACACACCCTATGCAGGAGCACCTAGATTCATAAAGCAAGTTCTTAGAGACCTACAAAGAGACTTACACTCTCACACAATAATAGTGGGAGACTTTAACACCCCACTGTCAGTATTAGACAGATCAACAAGACAGAAAATTAACAAGGATATTCAGGACTTGAACTCAGCTCTGGACCAAGCAGACCTAATAGACATCCACAGAACTCTCCACCCCATACCAACAGAATATACATTCTTCTCAGCACCACATTGCACTTATTCTAAAATTGACCACATAATTGGAAATAAAACATTCCTCAGCAAATGCAAAAGAATGGAAATCATAACAAACAGTCTCTCAGACCACAGTGCAATTAAGTTAGAAATCAGGATTAAGAAACTTAATCAAAACCACACAGCTACATGGAAACTGAACAACCTGTTCCTGAATGACTACTGGGTAAATAACAAAATTAAGGCAGAAATGAATAAGTTCTTTGAAACCAATGAGTACAAAGACAACATACCAGAGTCTCTGGGACATAGCTAAAGCAGTGTTTACAGGGAAAATTAAAGCACTAAATGGCGCAGAAGAGAAGAAATAACTATGATCAGAGCAGAACTGAAGGAGATAGAAACACGAAAAACCCTTCAAAAAAATCAATGAATCCAGGAGCTGGTTTTTTGAAAAGATTAACAAAACAGACTGCTAGCCAGACTAATAGAAAAGAGAGAAGAGTAAAATAGACACAATAAAAACGATAAAGGAGATATCACCACTGATCCAACAGAGATGCAAACTATCATCAGAGAATACTGTAAACACCTCTACACAAATAAACTAGAAAATCTAGAAGAAATGGATAAATTCCTGAACACATACACCCACCCAAGACTAAACCAGGAAGAAGTGGAATCCCTGAATAGACCAATAACAGGTTCCGAAATTGAGGCAGTAATTAACAGCCTACCAAAAAAAGCCCAGGACTAGACGGATTCACAGTCAAATTCTACCAGAGGTATAAAGAGGACTTGGTGCCATTTCTCTGAGACTATTCCAAACAATTGAAAAAGAGGGACTCCTCCCTAACTCATTTTATGAGGCCAGCATCATCCTGATTCCAAAACCTGGCAGAGATACAACAGCAACAACAACAAACAAAATTCCAGGCTAATATCCCTGATCAACATTGATGCAAAAATCCTCAATAAAATAATGGCAAACCGAATCCAGCAGCACATCAAAAGCCTCATCCACCACGATCAAGTCAGCTTCATCCTGGGATGCAAGACTTGTTCAAATATGCAAATCAAATTAATGTAATCCATCATATAAACAGAACCAATGACAAAAACCACAAAATTATCTCAATAGGTGCAGAAAAGGCCTTTGATAAAATTCAACACCCCTTCATTCAAAAACTCTCAATAAACTAGGTATTGATGGAACATATCTCAAAGTAATAAGAGCTATTTATGACAAACCCACAGCCAATATCATACTGAATGGGCAAAAGCTGGAAGCATTCCCTTTGAAAACTGGCACATGAAAAGGATGCCCTCTCTCACCACTCGTATTCAACATAGTATTGTAAGTTCTGGCCAGGGCAATCAGAAAAGAGAAAGAAACAAAGAGTATTCAATTAGGAAAAGAGGAAGTCAAATTGTCTCTATTTGCAGATGACATGATTGTATATTTAGAAAACCCCATTGTCTCAGCCCCAAATCTCCTTAAGCTGATAAGCAACATCAGCAAAGTCTCAGGATACAAAAATCAATGTGTAAAAATCACAGGCATTCCTGTACGTCAATAATAGAAAAATAGAGGGCCAAATCATGAGTGAACTCCCATTCACAGTTGCTACAAAGAGAATAAAATACCTAGGAAGCCAACTTACAAGGGATGTGAAAGACCTCTTCAAGGAGAACTACATACCACTGCTCAAGGATATAAGAGAGGACACAAACAAAAGGAAAAAAACATATCATGCTCGTGGAAAGGAAGAATCAATATCATGAAAATGGCCATACTGTCCAAAGTAATTTGTAGATTCAATGCTATTCCCATCAAGCTACCATTGAATTTCCTCACTGAAACAGAAAAAACTACTCTATATTTCATATGGAACCAAAAAAGAGCCCTTATAGCCAAGAAAATCCTAAGCAGAAAGAACAAAGCTGGAGGCATCATGCTACCTGACTTCAAACTATACCATGAGGCTACAGTAACCAAAACAACGTGGTACTGGTACCAAGACAGATATATAGACTAATGGAACAGAACAGGCCTCGGAAATAACAACACACATCTACAACCATCTGATCTTTGACAAACCTGACAAAAACAAGCAATGGGGAAAGGATTCCCTATTTAATAAATGGTGCTAGGAAAAATGGCTAGCTATATGCAGAAAACTGAAACTGGACACCTTCCTTACACCTTATACAAAAACTAACTCAAGATGCATTGAAGACTTCAACTTAAGACCTAATCCATAAAAACTGTACAAGAAAACCTAGGCAATACCATTCAGGACATAGGCATGGGCAAAGACTTCATGAGTAAAACACTAAAAGCAATGGCAACAAAAGCCAAAATTGATAAATGGGATCTAAGTAAACTAAAGAGCTTCTGCACAGCAAAATAAATTATCATCAGAGTGAACAGGCACCCTACAGAATGGGAGAAAATTTCTACAATCTATCCATCTGACAAAGGTCTAATATCCAGAATCTACAAAGAAGTTAAACAAATTTACAAGAAAAAAACAACCCCATGAACAAGTAGGCAAAGGATATGAACAGACACTTCTCAAAAGAAGACATTTATGTGGTCAAGAAACATATGAAAAAGAGCTCATCATCACTTGTCATTAGAGAAATGTAAATCAAACCACAATGAGATGCCATCTTATGCCAGTTAGAATGGTGATCATTAAAACGTCAGGAAACAACAGATGCTGGAGAGGATGTGGAGAAATAGGAATGCTTTTACACTGTTGGTGGGAGTGTAAATTAGTTCAACCATTGTGGAAGACAGTGTGGCACTTCCTCAAGGATCTAGAACCAGAAATACCATTTGACCCAGCAATTCCGTTACTGGGTATATACCAAAACGATTATAAATTTTTCTATTATAAAGCTACATGCACATGTATGTTTATTGCAGCACTGTTCATAATAGCAAAGTCTTGGAACCAACCCAACTGCCCATCAATAATAGACTGGATAAAGAAAATGTGGCACATATACACCATGGAATACTATGCAGCCATAAAAAAGGATGAGTTCATGTCGTTTGCAGGAACATGAAGTTAGAAACCATCATTCTCAGCAAACTAATACAGGAACAGAAAACCAAACACTGCATGTTCTCACTCATTAGTGGGAGGTGAAACTATGAACAAATGGACACAGGGAGGGGAACATCACTCACCAGGGCCTGTCAGGGGTTGGGGAGCTAGGGGAGGGATAGCATTGGGAGAAATACCTAATGTAGTTTACGGGTTGACGGGTGCAGCTAACCACCATGGCACATGTATACCTATGTAACCTGAACGTTCTGCACATGTATCCCAGAACTTAAAGTATAATAACAAAATGGAAGATCCCAACAGGAAAATTAAAAAAAGTACACTAATTCTAAAATTAGCTTAAGCTAATTTAGCAATTTTGCTGCAAAAGAATTGTATAGTTATTCATTCTTAGGTCAGAAGTGTGTCTTACATTTGGATTATACACTTCCTTCTCTTCCCTGGGAGAGGTATACATTGCTCATCTTCCAATATCTCAATCTCCTTTTGCATCAGAGGTGCTCTGCTGTCTCCCCTCAGCACCAGACTGTAGGGTGGTCTGCCCTGCATGACATTGGATTATTGCCCTAGAGGCCATCTCTTGCATTCACTGCTGCGTTATCATCCTGACCAGGCAGCCTGTCCCCACCCCTCCTGTGCTTCAGATTGTTTTCAATGTGGAACAGGAAACCATATTCCTGAAATGCACCCTTCACAACATATTTGTAGCTCGCCAGTGGGTGTAGTACACAAGGCTAAACGTTAAAAATGGAATTTTCTCGGTGAACCAAGCAAAGAATTTTTCATTTTATTCATCATTTGTCTCCATTGCAGCAGCTACTCACAGTCTCTCCCTAATTTTTAATACAAAAGATGGAGATGGGGAAGTGTGTGAGGTATCGATGCTATGGTTAGAGAGTTCAATACATTGAACAGAAGTAGGGAGATTTCATCTTCCAAAGAGCCACAGAAAACAGCCCAGGCCAAAAGCCATACTTTTTTTAAAAAATGAAACTACAAATGAAAGTCTGCCTAGTTGCAGAGATGGCTGTAACAGAGGGAGGCTGGATAAGATGTGGGCATGAGTTTGCCTGTGTTCCAACATGCTGAGAAAACATTATTCTACAAAGTAAGTTTATTTCTAATGTCAGTTGTATTGCTCAGGATTATTTCTTTGCTTCGTGCTTGAAGACATATTAGTACAAATGGGGATAATAATAATAACTACCCTCTATTGAGCTACTTCATTTTTCCAGGGGCTTCATGAGGAGTAGTATGATATAGCATAGTGGTGATTCTGGCAGTACCTACTTCATGGGGTTGTTTTAAAAATGAAATGAAATAATTCAAGCAAGATGTTTATCAGTACCCTGCATAAAGAAAGTGCTCAATAAAAGTCAGTTATTATTGATTTTATTATTGCTGCTTTGAGAGGCAGTCTTAGTGTAGTACAGGTTAAGAGAACAAGCTCTGACCCTAAACTGGCTGGGTTTAAGTCCAGACTCTTTGAGCAGGAGTAAGTGAACATCTCCGGGCCTCAGTTTCCTTACCTGTAAAACAGGAATAATAATAGTATCTATACATGAGACTATTATAAGGATTCCATGTGTTTAAAACAATGCTTGGTATATAACACAATGTTTGTCTTTTTTTTGTTGTTGTTTAAGATGGAGTCTCGCTCTGTTGCCCAGGCTGGAGTGCAGTGGCACGATCTCGGCTCACTGCAAGCTCCGCCTCCCAGGTTCACGCCATTCTCCTGCCTCAGCCTCCTGAGTAGCTGGGACTACAGGCGCCCACCACCACGCCTGGCTAATTTTTTTGTATTTTTAGTAGAGACGGGGTTTCACTGTGTTAACCAGGATGGTCTCAATCTCCTGACTTCGTGATCCGCCCACCTCGGCCTCCCAAAGTGTGTTTGTCATTTTTAAATGTTTTATATGCTCTATTGCTAATCTCAGAAAAACAAGTGGGTATGATCAACATTTTATAGATAAGGAGAAAGTGACTTGCCTAGACCATGGCTTAGAAGTACCAGAGCCACAACTTCATCTGTGATACTTACTCCTGCTTCCAAAGCCTACATGCTCACCATAGGCAGGGCTGCAATTGCAGCAAACACAATATGTTTTGGAATTCCATAATTTTTTTCTTTTCTTTTTCTTTCTTTCTTTTTTTTTTTTTTTGAGGTGAATTCTCACTCTTGTCCCTCAGCCTGGTGTGCGATGGTGCGATCTTGGTTCACTGCAACCTCTGCCTCCCGGGTTCAAACAACTCTCCTGCCTCGGCCCCCTGCTGAGCAGCTGGGATTACAGGCGCCTGCCATCACGCCCAGCTAATTTTTGTATTTTTAGTAGAGATGGTGTTTCACCACGTTGGTCAGGCTGGTCTTAAACTCCTGACCTTGTGATCCGCCCACCTCGGCCTCCCAAAGTGCTGGGATTACAGGCATGAGCCACGGTGCCTGGCTCGAGTTTGTATTATTACTTTTGTTATGGTTATTTTATTTTAGAACTTGGTTGTAGGGGCTCCTACAAACAAAAATTAAAATTTTTATTACTTAACAATAAATCTTTTATGGTGGGGCAGATTGATATTTATCTTTCTTATCTTCATAACTTATTTTTACTTTTCCTAAGCACATTTAATGATGGTAGTACATTATTTAAAACTTTGTGTTCCTATCAGATTTAAGGGAAGGGCTAAGAGAGAAAGTGTCCATATCTTTTGTCAGTTTCTGTTTAACGAAGGGATAGGAGAGGAGGTGCTTAAAGCTTTGAGAACAAGTTAAATTATAAACTCCCATGGTAAATTTGAAAACTGGAAATAGTAATCCCTCAGCATACCAAAGGCTGCAGTGTTGTCAAAGTGCAGGTGCTATAATCAAGGCGTGGTCTATCCTACGGAAAGCTGAGGAAAGTGAGGTTACATAAAACAAACCATACGTGTTGGGGATTTCTGCCATCGTCTAGTAGATGTAAGTCTACTGCTATGGTTTTAGTTTGCCCCCACCACAACTCACATTGAAATTTGATCCCCAGAGTGGCCGTGTTGAGAAGTAGGGCCAAGTGAGAAGTGTGGGTCGTGGGAGGCATCCCTCATGAATGGCTTGGTGCTGCTCTTGAGGTAGTGAGTGAATTCTTGCTCTTGGGAGATTGGATTAGTTCTTGCAAGAATGGATTAATTCCCACAAAAGTGGGTTGTTATAAAGCCAGGACGCCCCGCAGACTTTGCCTCTTTTTACATGCCTATTTCCCCTTTGACTTTCTCCACTGTGTTATGATACAGCACAAAAGCCCTTGCCAGAAGCCAGGGCCATGCCCCTGAACATCCCATCCTGCAGAACTGTGAGCTAAATAAACTTTTTAAATAAATTACCCAGTCTTAGGAATTCTGTTATAGCAACACAAAACAGACCAAGACAGCTACTTACTCAGCAGTTCCTCTCATCCTATTATGCTCCTAAAACCTGGGCATCCTAGGTAAAATTATTTTTCTTTTCTCATCAGTGGTAGTGCTAAAAGGTGACTTTAGCTATCAACCTCCTGCCCAACATCCTATTTTTTAAAATGGATAATTCATGTTTTAAAGTTTTTATGTAAAGTCTACAGTCGAGGCAAACACATCTGAAGACAAGTTTTCAACCTCCCTCCCAACCATATAGTGCCCCCAAATCCTTTCCTGAACTGCCACTTTCTCACCATTAGAGCTTTTCTGTATGAATCCAGCTTTCTGAAGGGATCTAACTTTGATCTCTATTATTTAAGACACTATAACTCGATCTTTTATGGTGTTTTCCTAGTGTCTATTTTGTAAGCTAAATTTCCCCCTGCCAGTTACTCTGGAACGTGCAGGTGTTGATGTATTTGCAGCTGATGTTTTCTGAAACCTTGCTGCTTTATTACATAGTCCTTGGGTTCTGGTTTTGTTAGCTCTTCAGTGAGCACTGAGATATAGTTAATGAAATGAACTGCTCTGACTCTTTACTAATGAGGAAAGTAAATTTCAGTCGTAGATCAATTAAGCAGATGTATTGATTCGTTGTAAATTTTACTTTAGTCTTCTTTTCTTATATAAGAAATTGCATAGATTCAAACTGCGCAGGCTATCAACATTTTACTTTCCACAAATGTTAATTTCCATCCCCCCATCTCCTGCCCCCACTGTCCTTGGCTCTATATTTGTCCTTCTAACTTAAAAGTCACACATATGCTATTTTACTTGCAGAGTAAGAGACAATATATTCGTATATTTTTCAATCTCTACCTCCAATTTTTTTGAGCCTAAAAGTCAACCTCATTTATCACCTATAAAGGCACTTTGAATAAAAGGGACATGTAGTACAAATGCCAACCATGTGTCATTTCTCTACATCTGTAATGAAACTATTGTTAATGGTTCTATAGCTATATATTTAAAAAACAACCTGAAAAAGACAGCCGAAAAATTTATAAGAAGTCATCTGTGGTATTCTTTTCTGAGAATTCTCTCTCATCATAAACCATCATGAGGGGATGATCCAGTTTAGATCAAAGGTAACATCAGTGAAGGATGCTCTATTAATGGATGTAGGAACAACGAAAATGATGTGTCTGAATGAGGAATAAATTGGTTCACTTTGGTGGTGCATAAATTCTATCAGGCCGTTTGGACACAGTTTAATAAATTTTGATTCATTGCATGAAATGGTTTCCCATTAGCTGGAAAGACTTGCAGTGTCTCTGGGAAGGAATAAAGTGATAAAAGTAAATCATAAAATGTGCACACTAGATTAACCCACCAACCCAAGAGTCAGTAAGATTCCGAGGAATAGGAAACATGATGTGGAAGACAATGAATTGCTGGTCTGACTATGTTGGTTTGGCATTCTCTGCAACCAGAAGTCCTATTTTTCTAGGTTTGGTTAGTATATTTGTTTTCTATTGCTGTGTAACAAATTATCCCAAATTTAGTGGCTTAAAACAGCATGCATTTATCATCTCACAGTTTCTGTGGGTTAGTAGTGCAGGCAAGACTTAGCTGGATCTTTTGAAATGATACAGTCAAGGTGCTGGCCAGGGCAACGTATCAGCTTCCAATCTTACTCAGTTAACTGATAAATTTCATTTTCTTGCAGCTGGGAGACTGAAGGCCTGAGCATCTTGATGGCTGTGGTTCAGAGGCTGACTACAGCTCCTAGAGGCTACCCTTAGTCCCTTGCCATGCAACCATCTTTACAAAGCCTCTTTTAACATGGCGGTTTGCATCTTCAAAGCCAGCAAAGGAGAAAGAAGCAAGCCTCTGTAGCAAATCTCTTAGCAAGATGTAATTAGACATAATGTAATCTTAGTTATGGGATCCCATCTCCTTTGCTCTCTTCTGTTGGTTAGAAGCACGTACTAGGGAATAAAAGAAAAAAAAAAAAAAAGAAAGAAAGTCACAGGTCCCACCCATATGCAAGGAGAGGAGATCTCACAAGGGCAAGAAATCCAGGAGGCAGGACTATGGGGCAACTTTAAAGTGTGTCCACATTTAGTCAGCACATTTGAGTGATGGAGAAAAGTGGGAATCACTCCCTTTGTAGGAGATGAAAATGTCTCCAAGATACTGATCTACCTGCAGTAACCTAGGCAAATTATCAGTGAATCCCCTTTGGGTAGTAGTGGAGGTGGCTACTCGACTTTTTTCTCTAATATCAAATTTTGTCATTGTCAATTGCAGTGTCTATATTTAGAGGTTTTGCTGGGTTGGGAGAGTTGTAATGAACTAAAAACTGCCTTGGATTGCTTCCATCTATATGAGATTTTTGTAGAGGAAAGAGAATAGATGTTCTTTTGAACTATATCAAAGTGACTTTGGTATTCCCTAGCATACAATATTATTCTTAGTTGCTGAGAAGAAATGATGTACAAAGATGTCCTCACATGTATCCACTACCATACACTGACTAATGTTTTTGCAAGGCCTGTCATATGTATAGGCTTTGCAAAAACATTAGTGTATATATATTATGCACTAATTGCCTCATATACTATATATATGTATGCCTATATATATATATATATGCTTAAAAATAGAGGGAATTAGTTTTTGCAATCAAAGGCACTAAATTCACTGACCCTAGGAACAAGGTGGCTTTTTTTTTTTTAGATACTTATCCCAATTTTCTTTTTTTTAATTATTATTATACTATAAGTTTTAGGGTATATGTGCACAACATGCGGGTTTGTTACATATGTATACATGTGCTGTGTTGGTGTGCTGCACCCATTAACTCGTCATTTAGCATTAGGTATATCTCCTAATGCTATCCCTCCCCCCTCCCCCCACCCTACAACAGTCCCCAGTGTGTGATGTTCCTCTTCCTGTGTCCATGTGTTCTCATTGTTCAATTCCCACCTATGAGTGAGAACATGTGGTGTTTGGTTTTTTGTCCTTGTGATAGTTTGCTGAGAATGATGGTTTCCTGCTTCATCCATGTCCCTACAAAGGACATGAATGCATCATTTTTTATGGCTGCATAGTATTCCATGGTGTATATGTGCCACATTTTCTTAATCCAGTCTATCATTGTTGTACATTTGGGTTGGTTCCAAGTCTTTGCTATTGTGAATAATGCCGCAATAAACATACGTGTGCATGTGTCTTTATAGTAGCATGGACCATAAATCATCACCAGCTCTAAACGTCTTTCAGCATTTGCTGAAAGACGTTTAGAGCTGGTGATGATTTATGGTCAGGATGATGATTATTTAACAATTTACGGATCTGAGAGTGGCTTATTGCCCACAGAGGGCTGGCTCATAGAATGCCACTCCTAGCTTTGTTTTGATGGTTTTCCTCTAATAATAGTTAATCCATTTTTTTCCTCCCCATTTTTGGTTGCCCCATACCCAGTCATTTATTCTCCAAATTGCTTTTGGGCTCTCCCTAATGCTCGTGCTGCCACATCTACAGACCTAATATGAATAGCACATTCTGCCTTGAAAGTGAACACTAATTGAATTTGCGTGCATTCAGTGATTTTAATGGGGCTCTGGAGTATTATTTAGTGACAACTTTTATATGGAAGACACTGAAAAAATTAACATGTTACATTTAGTAAATTAGCAATTAGCTCCATTGTATCAAAAGCAGTCACCTACATTTATGAATATTATATTTAAAAATCATGGCTTTTATGCTAGGCTTTAGGTCTCTTTATTTTCATGGAATAGTGTTTATGTCAGCATCATATTTTCTCAAAAAATAAAAATAAAAAAACTCCCAAAGATTGTAGCAAATGAATTCTTAGGTGAAAAAAAAAAACCTTAAAATGTAGAAACCGCTATTATTCATTTCCCTGTTTTTTTCTTTCAGACAAATCCTTCCCAAATGGTGTCAGTAAAAGCTGATTTGTCCCCAGTAGTAGAAATAAATGTTGGTTGTCTCTGTTCATCTTTGGGTCACGTTCTTCTCACCAGTAATGTTTAGGCAAAGGAAATAAGTTGTGCAATGAGGTCTGCATGTGAGCTTTTGGGAAAATTTATTTTGCTGTTATAAAGAAGCCAAAGAAGAAATGGCCCCTTTTCTTTTTTTGAAGTTATTGTGTTTACATGTGATAGTTGGAACTCTGGCAGCCATCTTGAGATTATGAGGGGAGTTGACATGCGATGAAGGCAGAGAGGAAAGAGGGGAGGAACTTGAATCTTTATTGTGTTATTTAACTTCTGAATGAGCTTATCTTGGAGATGCCCTATCTTGGTACATCAGGATTTCTAAGATAATAAAATGTCATTATTATTTAAGCCAGCTTAGTCATCATTCTCTCTCTCTTTCTTCCCTCTTGAAACCAAGGGTATGAATCATGACTGATTCACAAAAGTATCTGGAAATATCTATAAGATATCTATAAAAAATGAGCATCTTATCAAACTTTCTACCTCCTGCTGTTGCCACCTAGGAACTACAGACTCGTTGTTTATTTTTAGGTTAATTGTTGAAGGGCTTAACAATTTTTTTGGTGAGTGATAAGATTAAGGAGCAAAGGACAAATGAATCCACTGCCTATATCTACCAAGAAGTTGTTTATCCACAAAGTGGATTTAGAATCCAGCTCTTTACTAAAAAAAAAATTTCACGGAGTTTTTTTAACTCTGACTTATGCTTGCTTAGTTACTAAAGTCCAGTCGAGAGCCAACAAATCTAGGATCTAGACACAGTTCTTCTCCTGCTTGTGGATCAAAGGAAGGACATTTTCAAAACCGTAGGCTTTGGATCCTGCCTAGGAAATGCAGACGGCTATATCGGTGTTTCCATACTTCCCTCATGACAACAACTACCTTTTCCACATGGAATAGTGGGTGGGAATGTTGTATCTAGCTTTTCTACTCACAAGCTATGTGATGCTGTTAACCTCTCTGAACACTGGAGTCCTTGCTTATAAAGTGGAAGTAATGCCTCCCAGAGTGTGGTGGGTGTAAAATAGAACGTGTATGTGAAAATGCTTTTGTAAATAACAAAGTGCTATATAAATGTAAGCCGAGGTGAGAGTATATTGTTATAGTTATCATCATAGCCCATCTTTTGTAGTTCCTTGTGAAACCTATACTGTCTTTTTAAAGTCAGAGTCTAACTTGGTCACCCAGGCTGGAGTGCAGTGGTGCGATCATGGCTCAGTGCAGCCTTGAACTCCTGGGTTGAAGTGATTCTCCTGCCTCAGCCTCCTAAATTGCTGGGATTACAGGCATGAGAAACAATCCCCAGCTTGTGTTGTCTCTTTAGCTCTAACTTGTTACTATTCTTGGTCTACTCTAGCAGGGTTCCCAAGATGCTTTTTAGAGAAGGTCAAAACTGTTTTCATAATAATACTAACATGTTATTTGCTGTTTTCACTCATTCTCTCACAGTTGGAGTTTTCCAGAGGCTCCGTGATTTGTAATATCACAACAGATTAAATATAGAAGCAGATATGAGACTTCTAATATGCCAGACTCACAAAAACATAAAGCAATGCCACTCTTTTCACTATAGTTTTTTGGAGGAAAATATAGTTGCTTTTCATAAATATATATCATTTATGTTGGTAGTGGGTTTACTTTCTGTAAAATGAATTAATATCTTTTTCATAATTTCTTGGCTTTTTCAGTACACCAAATATACATAGATATAACCCACATTAGAAAAAGATATTTGAAGTCTTTGATAATGTTTGGGTTTGTAAAGGGGTCTTAATGATCAAAATGTTTGAGAACCACTAAACCAGACTAGGCTGTTTTCTTCGGACTCTATGAGAAGCACTATGCTTCTTATTTTACTGCTTTCTAGGCCAAATTTCTTTGTCTGCCACACTGATTGTTCCTACCTAATGACCTGCTTCTAGTTTTCTTTCTTTCTCTCACTTTTCTGTGTTTTCTACCTGACTGGTGACTTGGGGTGATCTCTGTTTTCTGGTTTTCATAGTCATTCTTCTCTTTCTTGATAGGTCAGCAGACCTGGGAAAGTTCTCTTCCCGACAACTTAGAACAGTAGTAGACTTCTGTTTGGTTTGGCTTTGGTTTTTTCCTCTCCCATATCTAAACTCCCTTCTTGTTTTGAAGGATCCCCACAGTGTTGAATCTTGGTAGGAGGCAGAGCCCCATCTCCCACTTCAGGAACTAAAGGGACTGGATATTTCTTCTCGCTGGTGCTTGGTGGATATAGCCAGGTATCTGAGGCTTGGCCACTGAATGCCCTTCCTGGGGCTTCAACTCTGGAGCTAGTGATATAAAGAGGAAGGGTCAGTTAGGACTTATTTGGGGCAGCATACGGTGTCCAGTGGCTGGGGGGGCCAAACACAATGCCTGGCAGTAGCACTGTCCTGTGGTGATGGGGCCGTGCTGGTGGCTGTAGCGTGTTACACCATCTGGGGGATCCTGCTGCATGGCTGTCTTTGTTCCTGTCCATTTTATGTGCTTTTTTCAGCTTTCCTGTTGATTCTGCAAGATACTTAATTTCCTTTCAGTATATTTCTTCTCTAAGTTAGCTAGAGACCATGTCTATTGTTTATAAGCAATAATAGCCAATATTTGAATAGCGCTTACTGTATGCCAGGCACTGTTCTAAGCAGTTTACATATATTAATTCATTTGATACTCACAACAGCACTGTGAGAAAGATACTATCACAATCCTCTTCTTACATATGGAGAAATTGTGATAGAAGTGAAACGGCATTCCCCAAATCTCACCGATAGTGAGTGAGCATGCCAGGATGCAAGCCCAGGCTGGCTGGTTCCAAGTCTCTTTTTGTGCTGTCTGTATGGCCTGTGACTGATGTACACACACCACTGAGACAAGATATATGTTTAAATCACCCCTTGGCAAGCAACAGTGGCTAGTTCCACATGAAATCTGTGTTGTTTTGTCAACTCTTACAACTGTAATCTTTTTGACACACAGACATGTACCTTAATTTGCAAATAAAGTAAAAAAATAGAAAAGTAATTAATTGTTGTCTATTACACGTATTTTTCTGAATATATATTTTTTATTTTCCTGTCCAGCTATGCTTTATATGGATAATAAAGAGACACTATTTAGAATCTGTCAAATAAGGGTGGTAACAGCCAGTATACTTAAAAAATTATATATATATATATATATAAAAAAATCAAAGTACATGCACACATACATACATATTTAATATAGTTAACTGGCAATTGCATTTAGTGCTGATGGCTTGCTGGTAGTAGGAAGGAAGCAACAACAAATGGTGCAGTGGATCAGCACTTCAGCGTGTGCTCCCTCAGAACTCAGAATAATCCAGAGTCAGTTACAGCTTCTTCACTTCCATTCCCACACTCCCTCATTCTCCAGAGGCTAAGCAAGGGAATATGGATGTTATAGCTTATTTTATTTCGACACAAAATGCACACCAGGCAGTGGAATTAATAAAGAGGAAGAAAAAAATCAAACAATTAATAGATTTCAGGGCATTAGCTCAGTTCCATATACTGCACTGTGTAATTACCAACCACACGGCTTCTCAGCAGTTACATCATCATGAACAGGGAAATTATATTTCAATGATCATTTTAAAGCTACAACAACAGCAATCCAGTATTAATAACTCTGAATGTGATTTTGAAAAGCTAATGTCTATGGTTCAGTAAATACTACTATTTGTAGCTAGAGTTAAATTTTCATTTACTGTAGATTTAACGTGCTACTGCTTTAACCTTCATCAGTGTGTTCCCTGTACTTTAAATTTTATAATCCCACTTAAACAAAGGCAAAAGGTAGTCCCACCGACCCCTGACAAGTAACAGACAGCTGGACTTTGAGAGCAATGGAAGGGTATTCAGGGAACCTGCTTTGCAAAGTTCCCGGGAAATGATTATGTAATTGTCATATTGACAGCTCTGATAACTTGCTGAGGAGGAGGCAAGAGCAGAAATGAATTATGATATGATGAAATGAGCTGTGTTTGAATACAGGCAGAGAATGGGACTGCTGGCCAGTCTCTTCTTGCTCCATGTGAAGATGACAGTACACCATGTTCTCTTTTGGAACACAGAGAAACAGGACCTCTGTTCATTTAAATTTTCATTATTCTTCCCTGAATTGTCAGAGCTATTTGACAGCCTAAGACTCACATTGTGAACTTCAGCAGTGGCCGAAGTAAGGGCTTCAGGCAAAATTTTGCTCCAGGGATATTGATCCATAGGAGAGTTCAGTTTAGATTTTTGTGTTTGGTCCAATTTTACCAGAGGGCCACACTTTGATCATCACTGTGGTTAAGGCTGTATAATTCTGAGCCTTTCAAGTGCTGCTTGTGAAATGCCCTTGCTCTGCTAGGAAAACTGGGTCAAGCATAGCTTATGTTCCTCATGGAAATAATTTCACGGAAGTATTTATTTCTCTCTGTCATAACTACAGAAAATCAGGGAAAGTACTTGCAACAATACAATTTCCTGCTGGAACCCACAGATAATACGAAGAACCATAAATAGGAACTACATTTCTCTATTAGATTTCAGGGTATACACTTTAGATTTTAGATACAGCCACAGAGCAATCAAACTGCCTTATGTCACCCTCTCTTTCTTACTGTGCTTGACCACTATTCCTCACAATGTACATACATATCTCTCCTAAGGATTCTTTCTATTTTACAGCTGTTGGTCTGCTTCTCTCTCACCCTGCATTAGGCACATCTCACCCTGCATTAGGCACATGTTAAGAGGGATGGGAGATTGACGCTGTATACTCTACCTTATTGCCTTCCACTGTGTTTTGAAAAGCATCCTAGGACTTCTGTGTGTCCTTCAAAAGTGTTTCTCCTGTTGACTTTTTGAGAAGTTGGGTCACTGGCCTATGCCAGGGAAGATAAGAGGACATTGAATTGGCTCCCTGGAGTAAAGAATCGGAGTGATAAATTGGACTATCAACACCTACAGGACTGGGAATTGCTTTCGATTTGTCTTATGTAGCTTGTTCACCTGAGCATACCTTTTATACCAACAGCACACTTTGCAATAGATACTCACATGAAACATTCGTAGTGTTGAAATATAAGGAGAAGAGATCAAACTAAGTTCAAGCATTTTTGAAATGGAATCAATGGAAATTCCAGAAGATCCAGAGTCATGAAAACTGTAAAATGAGGAAAAGTCCATGCCATAGATTTAAGATAATTAATGCCTTAATTGTAAGAATCCATGGGCCTCGGAACTGGGGAGTGTTTGTAAAGCACTGCAACCTACTTGGGTCACGTGCAGGGACCATGGTTTGAGTCAGAGCCCAGGGTATTCTGGGGCAGCTGAACTCTGTAGCAGCTGAGTAGAAGAAAAAGTAGAAAAAGTGGAACAATTCTCCATTAAGCTGTCTGGCTGGATATTGGGAGGAACTGTCAGATTGGTGGTACATGATGAAGGTTTTGCCAACAATTGATAGTCCACCGTACTATGCAAAGTGGTAAAGCATTCAGAAGTATTGAATCTAAACACAAGGGAATAAACACAGGCAGTTCACCCTGGCAGACATCTGTGGGAGCTATTAAAGACATTGTCATTCATTCATCTCACAAGTATTTGCTGAGTACCTAGAATATGCCAGGCATTCTTCTAGACACTAGGGATATAGCAGTGAGTAAAATAGTGAAAATCCCTTCCATTCAAATAGAGGGGCGTAGACAGTAAACAAAATAAGTAAAATCTCCAATAAGTTAGATGGTGTCACAAAAAAAATAAAGCAGAGAAAACAGATAAGGATCACTGGGGTAAGGCTGTAATTATAAGTAGTTTGTTTATAGAACCCCATCCTAAGAGGAACAGACAGTGAGGAAAGTATACTAAACTATACTTACCTTTTGGATTCTTGGCTTGAGGAGAAAGTGAAAACTATTTGGTAATATATATTCTCTACTTCCCTGCTTATTATCTAGAAGAAAGAGGATAACTGAAGAAATAAAAGTGAGCCAGGAAATTGAAGATTCTGAGGCTACAGAGGAGAGTCAGAATCAGAAATAAGAGAGAGTGAGTAGAGGAGACTGAGCCAGAGGAAAAACTGATCACAGGAGTTCCAAATGTGATGTGATGTTTTCCAACATAAAGAAACAAGAATCTTCTGAAGAGGAACCAGACACAGAATGTGGGACTTAGCATGGAAGGGGAAGAGAAGCAGATACAGAATGTGGGACTTAGCATGGAAAGGGAAAAGAAGCTTGCCTCCTGTCCTGTGCATATCCTCAGTGTGCATGTCCTAGTGGCCCCTCCAACTCTACCTCGAATGCATTAATGTGCTGATTACAAGAGAAATCTGTGCTTTTCTTACATTGATGTAACTACTTCTACAGTATTTTATATAGGTCAGGGCATCTCAGTTCAAGACAGACAATGGCAAACTGGTGTGTATTCAGGAAAGCGTGACCATTGTGATGAGAGGAATCGAAACCATAGCACAACAGGAATAAGTGAAAGAAGTGGAGATGTTTAATCTATTGAGTAGTTAGGGTGCCGATCTATTGGCTGTTTTCAGAAATTTCAAAGTTCTTATGGGAAGACATTTTCAGTTTGTTCTGTGACACCAGAGAAGAAAACCAAGATCAGGCAGTAGAGATTTCCGGGATATAGATTTCAAATGAGTACCTTGAAGTTCTCTAAATCTCTAGATCTCTCAAAACTGTAAAAAAATATTTCTTAGGGGACTGAGATTTTTTACTACCAGAGGTTGAGTCTTGTCAGAAGTAGACTGGCCAATTGAGGGGCTATTCTAGAGGAAATAGAAGTCTCTGCTGCTGTAGGGTTCAGCTTCAAGCCTGCAGCTGAGAGATGAGATGTTTGTATGGGTCAGGTGGCTGTTCTAGAAGAGGATTATGGGAAGAATCGGGTTACTGTTGTTAGGGCTGGATTTAATGTTTGGCCTCGCCACAGCCACTGTCTAGGACAGGTGTTCTCAACCTGCCTGTCAATCAGAATCACCTGGTCTCATTCCTTGAGGATTCTGATGTTGATGGTTGGAGTGGGGCCCAGGCATGGGAGTTTTAAAGAAGCATCTCAGATGATTCTAATGTTCAGACATAGTTGAGAACAACTGATTAGAAGAACGCCCACACTGGCAGTTCAAAGCCTTCCACAATCAAGCGCCACTCTACTCTTCTCACTTGATCTTCCACTGTTTCATGAGGAAATCCTAGGCTGCAGCCAATTCCACCTGATTGCTATTTTCCAAATCTCTGTTGGGATTTTCTGTGCCTGGAATATGATCATGCCCTTACTTCCGCTGGGAATACGACCCTCTCAAACCCTCATTCTGCTCTCCCCTGCCAGTCCCCTTCCAGTCATGGATACACTTCTTAAACTGTTCTCAAACTTTCATGTGTTAGCTCTTATGAGAAGTTTGGGGCCCAACGAGAAGGTAGGGTCAGTGGTGCTCAACCTTTACCTTAGCCTGAGCTGATTCTTCCCTTCCTTTTCATGACTGCAGACTTGGTAAATGTCACATCTTTATTATTATTATTTACTAATGTTTATGTTCACATTTGCTTGTGTGTCTTTTTATTCCCACTATAGTACATGCTTCCTGAGAACAGGGCCATGACTCAGGCATTTTAAGATCTTTAAAGTAATAGATGATAAATATTTTCAGAAAGCATCTACAGCAGTGGTTCTTAACCAGCAGAGATTTTGTCCCCCAGGGGACATTTGGCAATGTTGTTGCTGCCAGCATCTAGTGGCTAGAGGCCAGAGACACTGACAAATATTCTACAATGGACAGGGCAGCCCCTCAGAACAAAGCATCATTCAACGGTAAATGTCAACAGTGCCTAGTTGAGGAACCCTAATCCAGAATAATACACCTAGTTCATTCTGCCTACTCCAGAACTCAAATCCTGGTTTTAAGGGCTAAAACCAGGATTTCCAGTTAAAAATTTAGGTTTAATTTTTTTATATTATTAGAAAAAATAGGCTGGGCACAGTGGCTCGCACCTGTAATCCCAGCACTTTGGGAGGCTGAGGCGGGTGGATCACCTGAAGTCAGGAGTTCGAGGCCAGCCTGGTCAACATGGCAAAACCCTGTGTCTACTCAAAATACAAAAGTTAGCTGGGCATGGTGGTGCATGCCTGTATTCCCAGCTGCTTGGGAGGCTGAGACAGGAGAATTGCTTGAATCCGGGAGGCAGAAGTTGTAGTTAGCTGAGATCGTGCCATTGCACTCCAGCCTGGGCAACAAGAGCAAAACTCCAAAAAAAAAAAAAAAAAAAAAAAAAGAAAATAAAAAGAATAAAAACAAAAAAACCCTATAATCTCACCATCACAACATACTCTGTTATCCTTTTTGTATATATTTACTAATAATTTTTCATATGTATTTTTATATAATTTTAATCCTATCATGAACTATATATCTAGATTATTTCACTTAAAATGATACAATAATCATAACCATCTTATTTATTCATTGCATAATATTTAATCAGTTACACATATATACCATAATTTGCCTAACCACTGTATTATTGATAGACATTTAGATGAGCTTTAATTTTTCACCATTATAAATTAAAAAGTCCTAAGATAGATTTTTAGTAATCACAAACTATGATGGTTAATTTTATGTGTCAGCTTGACTGGGCTAAGGGATACCCAGATAGCTGGTAAGATATCATTTCTGGATATGTCTGTGAGGGTGTTTCTAGAAGAGATTAGCGTTTAAATTAATATACTGAGTAAAAAAGATCTACCTTTACCAATGTGGGTGGGCATTATCTGATCCATTGAAAGGCTGAATGGTACAAAAGGGTGGAGAAAGGGCTAATTCGCTCTTTGTCTTCTTAAGCTGGGACATTTATCTTCTTTTGCCCTGTGACACTGGAGAGCCTGCCTCTTGGGCCTTTGAATTCTGGGACTTACACTAGCACCACCCCTCTCTGACTCTCAGGCCTTCGGACTCAGAGTGAGAGTTATACTGTCAGTTGCTCTGGTTCTTAAGCTTTGTCCACAGACTAAATTACACCACTGGCGTTCCTGGTTCTCTAGCTTACAGATGGGCGATAGCGGGACTTCTTGGCCTCCAAAATTGTGTGAGCCAATTCCCATAAGAAATACACATATATGCACACATTATGTATGTATATATGTATGTGTGTGTGTGTGTGTGTTTGTATAGGTTACCAGTTTACCAAAATGTTACCCCTGAGGGTGCTAATTTCCCATTAGAGGGTTTCCGGGTATAGCAAAAGTATTCTGAATCAGTGAGGGAGGTAAAGGAAAGAAGGAAAGGAACAGAGAGTTGCGCACATGTACCATAGAGCCTAAAGTATAATAATAATAATAATAATAATAATAATAAAAAGAAAAAAAAAACAAAAAAAAAAAACTGCTTTTCTCATATGCCTTAGGTCCATACTTGCTTCTTTACCTACATTTAAAGCATTTGAAGGTGTCTCTCTGCACCTTGATTTTTCCATTTTTATTCCAGGGAAGTCTCGCCTCAACTGATTGTAGGCAAATTAGCTGATGGGCTCCACAGCTGTGATTTTTTAAGAAACTGCACCACAGAAAGAGGCAGTTTTTTCCAGCACAACATTAAGTTTAGTGCTTTTTAAATGTAAGTTTATTAAGTGGCAATGTGTCTATAGATTGGTTTAGTGGCTTATTCTTCTTGAGGATGTAAAACCACTCACAGTCTTCATGGGCACGAAGATTGTCTGCTGGTTTTATTTTACTTTATTATTAGTTTTTTGAGACAGAATCTCACTCTGTCGCCCAGGCTGGAGTGCAGTGGTACTATCTTGGCTCACTGCAACCTCCGCCTCCTGGTTCAAGCGACTGTCCTGCATCAGCCACCTGAGTAGCTGGGATTACAGGTGCATGCCACCACGGCCAGCTAATTTTTTTTTTTGTATTTTTAGTAGAGATAGGGTTTCACTATGTTGCCCAGGCTGGTCTTGGACTCCTGGCCTCAAGTGATCCACCTGCCTTAGCCTCCCAAGGTGCTGGCATTACAGGTGTGAACCACTGCGCCTGGCCCCGTCTATTGCTTTTATACATGGCTAAAATGGAGGATCTTTTAATGCCGCCCAGAATTTCAAGGCTAATAATATAGTTCCTAATATTTTTATGCTTTGAAGGGAGAACTCAAAATAAAGATTTTGAGATTTTGTTGTTTGCTTCTTGTGTCCTTTACACATGAAAATTATAAAGAGGTCCAAACACACTTTTCCAGTTGGGAAGGAGTTATGTTTTGTCTCTAATGTGAAACTGTGGAACTCTTGTCTTAATTTTGGCTAGTGATAAACCAAGGAAAACAGACCGAGCTGACCCTGAGTTGGAAAGCCCAGGTTCCTCAGTCCTTCACAGCCTCCCCTTGGTTAATTGTGTTGTGCAGGCTAACATAAAAGCTTTACGGGATTTGCCAGGTCAAATGGGATTTTCACACTTTGTACTGATTGGGAGATGATAGTGGTTTCTGTAATTGGTGACTTAGGGATTTTTAAAATGTGTATTAGACAAAAACCATCTTAAGAACTTTTGTGATTAACAAGAGGTAGAAGTCAGAAACTGCTGGAAAGAAATAGGAAGATTTAATATAAAAGCTAAATGATCTTTGCAATCTCTTCGCAGGATTTTTAGAAACAGTAGAGGCAGTTTAGGTAACCTAGCATGCGGAAGTATGATAGTTCATTTTGATCATCCAAGAGGGAAACAGAACCTGAATGCATTAGATATGGGAATTTCTCTGCCTGAGTGGACTTACAACACTGCTATACTAGTTTATTTTTTTCTTTTCTCACTCTCCTTATTCTTTCTTATAAATATAAGTAAATTTTTTGGGGCAATGGTCTAATATTGTGTATTATTCTGATTTTTCAATATTTTAAGAGAGTTTAATACTTTTTGCATAAGAATAAAACAAAATATCAAGATTGTGTCTTATGAATTGTATAAAACTTTATGATTGTCTAAATAAAGTTATTTGTTTTATAAAAAATACTAGAGAGTATAAAGTGCCAGAGAGTTTACAGCCTTATTTATTTATTTTTTGAACAAGCTAGTGAGCTCCTGCATTTTGAGAGTACTGGACATGTGTTTGTTCTGCAGTGGACTGAAGAAAGGGAGAGAGTCTATGCTAAAAATGTTTATCTCGGAATAAACTAACATGAAGGCCTACCATGGTTAGTAGCTCTTTTATTTTCTAACATAGGCATTACAAAGGGAAAGGGCTTGGTTCCAGGACTCTGGCTCCAAGGGAAGGGTTGTCAGCAGACCCTTGAATGTTTCTGTTTCTGGCTGGACAGTACAAAATATTTATCTCTGATTAATATTCAGGGATAAGTTCCTCCAGCTATCTCTTTCAGTCACTTCTGTATTGGGAGAGCTCCAAGACCACTCTGAAGTTTGATGATTAACTAGGATTCACAGGACTCACTCAGAAATACTGTTATGCTTCTGTTTATGGTTTATCATAGTGAAAGGTGCAGATCAGTATCAATAAGGGAGAAAGGTGCATGGGCAAAGTCCAGTAGAAACCAGATGTAAGTTTCCAGGAACCCCCTCCCAATGGGGTTGCACAAAGATGTGCTTAATTTTCCCAGTAATAATTTGTGAAAATATGTGTAAAGCGTTGACAACCAGAAAAGCTCACTGGAGCCTTGGTGTCCAGGGATTTTATTCAGGACACGACTAACTTTAGCTATTCAGGGTCTAGCCACTCCTTCATCCTCCTACCACTACTGAGATGTCCAACTAATATAGGGAATCCCGGAGACTCAGGCCTGCAAAAACAGTCACCACAAGTCACTGTTAGCATAAGCTGTCTGGTCAAACTGACACATGGTGGCCTCAGGCCTCAGGAATGCCAAAACAGTCTTATAAAGGAAGACTTTCTAAGGGATCGAAGGTTATCTCATAGGAGCTGATCAAGGGCCAGTTCTCCTGAAGACAGACTTTTCTTTGGAATGTATAGATTTAGAGTAATCATGACCTGATGAATTAACCCTCTACCATGCAATTTCTATCCTGAAGTTTCTGAGAGACCAGTGGGGTAGACTAACCACAAAGTCAAACCCAATAGAATGGAGATTCAACTTAAGGTTAAGGTTAGGGTTAGGGTCGGTGTCTAGTTCCCCTTTGACCTCCACATTTCTTCCCCCCCCCCCTTTTTTTTTCTTCAGTCCTAAACCATCTTTCTTCAAATCAAGGCACCTTGCTTCCTAGCCTGCTCTGGTTTCCTGAAATAATGGTTGCTTCATTTTAATCATAACCAGCCCCTAAAAAAACAGATAATTTTTATGTATATTTTTCATTTTGGGGATATTGTAAGTATAACTAAATGATACTGTATGAAATGCTGTGTCTCTGCATGGAAAAAGTGCTGGATAACTCCAAAAGAATGATGTGATTGTGGAGAATTCACTTAGAGAAGGTTTCTCAAAGCTAGATGTCTTCGTTTTCCTTCTCTGAAATAGCATTTTTAGTTGTTCCCAGTGTAGCAATATATAATAAGAGTTTTCACTTACTGTGCATGAGGAAAATTGCAATTCTGCCAAACAGTTATCCTAAATGTAGCAACTCAAAAAGTTATAATAGAAATGAGTTGGAAGTATAAAGACAGCTCCCTGCCTCCAAGTAGGGGTTGTGTACAGTAGAATGTGTATGCTGGGTTTATGAAACAGACATTGTTGACTAGAATTAGAACTGCTATTAGCTCCCTGGCAAAACACAGGCTTTACAAGCCAAATACTTTGGTGATAGTTTCAGACGTGGTGGCTTCTGAAAAGAAAACAAACAAAATGTGTCTATTTTACAGTAATGAAAATCAGGCTTTTTGTACTTTTTGTGCATGCGCATGTGTGTGTGTGTCTATGTGTGTGGCAGTGGGCGACAGGGGAGTGTGAGCCACCAGACAAGCCCTGATTAAAATCATCTTCGCACTCACTTTTGGGAACCAGCAGCTCATGCTAATAGGGAAATGATGGCCTGGCTGATAGGAGACATCTGCTTTCAAACTGAAGTCCAGGCTTCATTTCTCAGGAGCAAAGTCAATATAATTTAACAATTCCCAGATGCCTTAAAACACTATTGTGGATTTTGGAAGGAGATTTTAGATTTTATTATCCTTTTGTAATGTTATAATCAGTTTGTACATCATGCAACTCTTGTGTGTTATATTAAATGATACAAAGGAGGAGGAGAAATAGAAGGAGGAGGAGGTGGTGGAGGAGAAAAGGTAGTAATGGATATTATGGTGCTGTTTTCTGATTCTGAGAGACTTTACAAAATCAGTCTAATTCTCCTGGGGCTAGTTAACAAAATTTCACTGTGTTGGCCAGGGATGAGATGAAATGAGAGCTCAACTAGAGATTCAGGAATAGTATATGTGTCCCAGGTAGTTCAGGTGCTGTTAAGGGGGATGTATTGAAACAGGAGTCCCAGGCCTAGCCTATGGGATGTGATTGCATAAGTCCTAGAAACCATATCAACAAGCATGTTCCTGAAGCTTTGCCACACCCACAGCTTTGCCTTTCCTCATGGGTCTCTCAGGTATTGCCATGGAGGTCCATGGACAGCAGAGGTCCTCCAGGTGAGTACCCTGGAGTGATTCAGCTGATGAAGGCCTAACTTTACCTTTGAGGCAGTGAGTCCTTCCTATCTCTGCCTAACAGAATGGGCAATGCTATGAAGAGCGAACTATTGAATGTTGCTACCTTTTCTCTCCTAAATGGACATTACTTGTCTTTATTCCATTTTTCTTCTACGTCTGCAAGGGGAGGTGAAATTATCCAATTGGCCATAGGTTGCTAGGTCTTAAGGAGCCATATTAAAATCTGATGGAAAAAGATGCACAATATTCAGAAATTCTAAGTATATGAGAATTCAGACTATGTTCCTTGAGCAGAGGTTAATGGATTTTAGGTTTTATGTGAATATTTGCATATGCCAAGTGAAATACTTTTATACTTATATATATGACTAAAAAAATTGCAATATGCTTGGAGGTTAAGGGTGATGAGTGTAATTGACATCTCTTGGTTTTGCTTGCCCAGAATCCATTTTCCACTTTCTCTAGAAAGATAATACTTTTGTGTGTATATGGCAGATAGTGGGGATCATTCCATGTGGTAATAGAGAGGGCTTAATTTGTATCTTCCCTCTCTCAAAGAGGTTTATAGTATACCCAAGCCTGACCAATCATGTTTCTGGCCACACAGCTTGGTTCAGGAATGGGCATGCAATTTCAATCAGAGCCTTGGGGAAAAATACTCTATGCTGGGGTTGCTCCAGAGATGTGACTCTTGGTCTGCTAATGGCTATCATGCTCCTACCACGGCTGTCTTTTTTCTAGGAGATGAAGAGAGACACAGAGCCCTGAAGATGGCCATTTGGCTACCTGTATTCAGCCATGTTTCAAGCCAGAGCTCCCTATCAACATTTTGATTGTGTAAACTGGTGATTCTCCCCTACTCTGTTTTTACTCAAGATAGTTTGAGTTGGGTTTCTGTTTTGTACAACCAAAAGAGTTGTAGAAAATACAGAAATGGGTCTTCACTGATCTCTGCAACTATTTCCCCCACTAAAAGTGAGCTGAAAATACCTACATGGCAGGATTGTTATGAGAATTAAAAAATACTATGTATATGTTAAAGCTGGAATTGAAGGGCTATTTAGTACTATGTACTAGGCAAGTGTATATTTTATAGTTAATATTTTCTAGTTATATTTTATAGTTAATATTTTCTTCCTATAGTTAATATTTGTTCCAGGATTAAATTGTATAGTAGCCCTCATTTTAAAGCACGCTTTTACTACTCATCTTTCAAATAGAGCTATTTGAAGATCATTTGTTACCCCTTTCATTATAGACTACTTAACCTTTAGTGTTCACAGTCCTGTATAGTATCTATGTAATTGTAATATGTATATTACATATAATTGTAATATGTATATTACAATGTATATACAAAATATATACAATGTATATACAAAAATATATATACAAAATATATACAATGTATATACAAAAATATATATACATACATACAATCTATTGGTACAGAACTTGGGGAAAAAACTCAAGATGCAAAGCACTTAACTACCTGTTACTAGATTCTAAGAAGGAAAAAGGATGACAAGCATCACATTAAGAACAAAGGTTAAAATTTTGTCTTTTTTACTTAAATCTGGTTTTTTAGAATGTCAGAAGGCAGTCAAGAGATAGTCCTATAGCACAGTGGGCCACCTATAACCTCAATAAAATCTCCTAGGATTTCAGGAAATAGACAGTACTTATCTTCCTCTAAGTTGCCACATAACTTAAGAATGCTATAGTAGAATCTTGACACCCATAATAATGGCATGGCTTTTCCATTTTCTCTCCTTGCCTTGAATCTAAGCTTTCAACCCAATGGCCTACATGCTCTAAGTTCCAAGTATTAGCTGCTATATTTCAAAATATATGCTATATTACATATTATAGAACCATATATTAGACAATTAGTTGTGTGTGTATGTGCAAATGTGTGCCTTGGCAGTGGAAATCTATTTACATTTCAAATAGAATGTCTGGTGGGGTAAACATTAAGAAGGAATTGCAGTAACATAATTTTATTTGCACTACTTTGCTATTGGACAATCAGATTAGAAAGTCATTCCATAATGAAGCTTTAAAGGGACTGGACACATGACCAGTAAAATTTGATGGGCAGAAGGATACGTGTAGCATGGGGTGCTGATGCAGGAGGTAGGCCATACAGAGCCAGAGATCAGCACTGGTTTAAGGGTACGTTGCGGTAAGGGGATGTGATGGAAAGGAGGAGGAAATATGAAACATGACTAACAACAAAACTTTCCCCAGGACTAGACTTGAGTGATATGATGATCACTGGGCACTCTGGCCCAAAGGAGCCCAGTGAGTGGCCCTTTAGAGAGCTCTGCAGTAGGCAGTGCCATGCCGCTGAGACAGGCTTCCCTGGTGCACATTTATGCTATCACAGTACTCTAAGTGGCAGATAAAATGCATCATGTTTCCTCATGGTACTTTCCCAATTCTTTAACCAGTCTGATCCTAAGTACCTGCTATGACCTCAGATTTAATTTCTTCTGATGTTCAGTGGCATTTTTTGGGAGATATATTTTTGATTTCACTCAAAGATACCTCCTTCAGCTCATATTTTTGAGGTGTTTGGATGACTTGAGAAAAGTATTCAAGTTGGGCACCCTGGATTTCCAAGGAGAAAGCCTACTTTCTCTGTTCCTTAGGGTCAATCAGGGATCCAAGTCAATGGAGGCTGTACCATTTTCAACTTGTAGCTTCCAAGGTCACTCTAGTCATGCCCATTCCAGCTAGTAGGAAGGGGAAAGACTGGAAGTCACGTCTATAAAATTCATCTTAAGCATGAGATGCAGAAATTGCACACATCAGTTCTGCTCGCATCGCATTTGTGAGGGCTTAGTTACATATGACCTCTCCTCATTGCAGGAGAGGCTGCAAAATATAGTCCCTAACTGGCCCAGACACCACTTTGTCACTATGGAAGAAGAGGAGAACAGATTTTGGTGAATACCCAGCAGTCTCTGCCATAGATAAGTTGACACAATTCCTTGAATCTGCCATATACCATAATATATGCTATATTATATATTATGGAACTGTATATTAGACCATAAGCTCCCTATTCCCCTTGACTTTGAGAAAACTTAAAGCTAAATTTAGAGCTCTCTTACAGTAAATCATTTTCATTTTTTGATAAGTTTATTCATTATTCTGATCTGGTTTTTGATCTCCCTTTTTACTTATAATGGTCTTGTCTATCACACATTTTAGTATCTTATGCCATTCCAAATTCTTTCAGAAAGCAGGTGGGATATAAATAATAATAGAATTACACAATGCAGTAAGGTACCTGCACAAACAGCAGCTAATGTAAGGAGACTGAAAAAGGAACTATATTTGTTAAAATCAAATTGGTGAGCCTGCAAGAAGTGTGGGTAGTAGAATCCCTTTGGAGGACATCGCAACACTTCTTATATCCATGAGGTGGGCAGGCAGTTCAAGTAGTATAATGATGAAGAATGGGGTGACCCTGTGTCTGACAGGCAAAGTTGCCTATCAATATATTGGCATCTTATCCCATAATCCATAAGAATTAGTATTTTGGTGCTACCAAATAAAGTATTTTAGAGTATAAAAATTAGTTGTTCATATGCCAGCAACCACCATTAGTATTTTCAAAAAAGTGCAGTGAATTCTGACCACCTAATATGTGCTTAGCACTCTGCTAATCTCCATGAGAGACAGACAACATGGTCTCTTCCTTAAGGATCTTACACTTTTATAATCCTGAGAGCCATAATACACTAAACTGCAAAGTGTTTTTCATTCACCCTTCTAAACCCTAGCCCCTACATCAGTGCTAGGCAGAGTGGACTCTCAACAACTAATGCCAATTGAATGAAAAATATTAAAATGTCACTTAATGCTGAACTGAAATTTGAAATAGATATGAGAAGTCTCAGAAATACGCAGGATTTCTGCTGATGTTTCTAAAGAATACCAAGGTTTTGCTTGTGTTGACTCAGAAAGACTAAAACTTGGTCACTCATTTGACAGGGAAATTCATAGTAAAACTGTTTAATAGCTCCTTCTGGATTTATTTGTCAGTGAGCCTGGATATATACTCTGCTTCTTATAACTGTGAGAAAAAAATGTATGTCTTTTCTCTAGGCGTTTTATGACAATGTGTAGCTACCTAAGATGTGTGGGTACCCTGAGGGCTGGATAGTAAAGGATTAAGCTTTTAAAATATCTACCCACAGGCATTTATTAGAAGGTATGCTTCACATTTTATTAAGTTATAAGCTCTCCAAAAATGCTCATGTTTTAAATGTTTTTCATCTTTGTTGGTGTTTATCTTTGTTTTTTATGCCTAGCTTCTGCCAAAAAATTCCTACAAACTTTTAAATTCATTAAGAAGGCACTTGAGTTGTATGTAAGATCTGATGTCTGTTTATATAGCTCTGTGCTTCTAACTAATGTGTTTAAAAATGTGTTCATGTATTTTTTATATGTATACACACAGATTATAATGTTACCTGGACAATGATAGAGCATTTCAACTTTAAATCTCTGTCATCTTTACTGAATGGCTTTCGGCTGGTAATTCTTTACCTTTTGGTGACATCAGAGTTATTTTTCATTCTAGTGAACTCTATATGGCATTGTTGCATTTGATGATCTATTTTTAAGAAGCATGCTGAATCTAGGGAAATTAAAAAAGTTAACAAATATAATTAATGATAATAGTATTGCCAGGCATAATAAACTTATTTCCTGCTCTGGTAAGGGACTTTTTGCTTTTCACATTAAATGAAATTAAGGAGGCTTTTGATAATGGGGTACTTATTGAAAGTGCCAAAGAGGTGAAGTAAATCAAATCCCTAGGCATAATAACCTATGTAATGTTCTACTAGACAAGAAATTCAAATGGGGCTTTAAGAAAATTTTCATTTCTCTGTACTTTATGAAAGTTGTTCACACTTCAACAACTAGGAATATTTCAAACGCTTGCATAGGAAACAGCCACATATAGGAATTAATGCTGTCTATACAAACTGTGATTTAAATTGATAACTTCTCCAAGTAAGTAGGTCTTATGCCTCTAGGGATGTTTTGTGAATCTTCTGAGAAGAAAGCTTTCAGGGAACCAAAATATCAATCCTTCCCCAGTCACCTATAAACATATAGGCATCTTGGACTTTTCATTATAAATTACTATAATTAACTCTTATGGCCTACCCAGTCACAAATTTTGGTTGGAAGATAAAATTTCTTGTATTTGGAGAGATTTTTATCTTCCAAAATCTTTGACTAATTGAGTTATGCTTCCTTGAGTTGTGTATGGGACTCTGCAAGTAACTTCTTGGCAAAATACTGCCTAAGTATTGAGCAAGACTGTCACCTTCACCAGGCCTCCAGTGCCATGCACAGGAGACCTCATTCTGAATAGGCCTGTAAATCCAATCAGGTCTCTTATCTGCCCCTGTCCCACCCTTTCACTGCGGCAACACCTTGAGCCTTTGCATATCCTCTCAGGTCCTTTATTCTTTGTTTCTTTCTTCCACAGTAGTCGTAGTTTGGGTTCTTTAGAAAGCAGAGCCTGAGGCAGAGGGTGTATAAGGTTTAATTTATTAGAGATTACAATCCCCAGAAAGCAGGAGTGGAGGACAAGGGAAGTGACACAGAGGAGGAAGAAGAGCCAATACCAGGGTGTGCTATGGGGGGCCCCTAGCATATACAATGATTCATGCACATGATGCAAATGATTACTTGATTCTAAGGGTTGTTCCCTGAGCAGTCATATAAATGACCTCTCAGGACTCTCCTTCAGTGGACAGAAAGGATGCTGTTGCAGTCCCCTTAGACTCTCTTTACTGGGCCTGCACACCCATCCCCCAGCTGCTGTGCTGGCTGCCAGAAATGCATCACTGTCCCTTCTCTGGAAAATTGCCAGAAAGTCATTATAACAGGAAGTTTAGTCTCCAGCCTGGGCAGTAGGCCCTAGCCAATGACTGACTTACAGAAGGGTCAAAGGACTGTCCCCTTGCCTTGATTCATGGCCCAGAGCACCCTATGGGATCAGGCTGAAGCTAGTCAACTGCTGAGGTCAAATCCTTGGTTGGCTTCCTCCCCTGTCCTAAGGTGCTGGCCTCTTTTCCTTTTTTCTTGGGAATACTCCTTCAACGAATCACTTGAACAAAAATTTCTGCCTCAGATTCTGATTCCTAACACCAAAGGGGAATAATTTATCCCCTGGCTCTTGTCTTGAATGGTCCTGAATAAATATCAAAGGGAAGAGAGGCAAGAGAGGAACTTAATTCGGGCCTGAGGTGCCATACTGTCAGGATGTACCAGTATGACGTCCATAGGAGCCTATGTGGCATTGGCTCACTGAGGCAAGAGCTAGAACAAGAGACAGGTGAGGCCAGGAACATCTGAAATGCTACATAAGAGAAACCTGCTATAATCTACCTTTTGGATCACTCATGTCCACTTGATCCTTCCATTATATCTGCCTCCCATCCCCACCATGATATGGGACCTCCAATACTGTGACAACTTGATGCCCTCCTCTCTTTTCCAGTGGGGAGCTACAGATCACAGAGTTCACTTCAAAGTGGTGGCCAGCTACAGTCTCTGAAGGAGTAGAGGCAAGAAGGAGAGTTGAAACAGGCTATCATCTCAATTACTACAGCTGGTTCTGAGGCCTAATTTCATAGACTTCATTTATCTTTTCTACCATGTGTTCTTGATTTCCCTTATAATTTATCAAAATTTTGCTGATCTGAATTGCCTGTCTGATGGGATAACCCAGACTTCTTCCCCAAAAAGTCTGAATCCTGTGTTTTTGTCCTTATTATACTATGGTTGTTGTGACTGACTGTTTACTCTAATCAATGGGAATGGAAACACGAGACATGCCCTGCATTCCAGATGCACTGATCCCTGCACCCTTGTTTAGAAGCAACACTAGCTCATCTTGTCAGTCAGAGTCCATCATCTTTGCCACTACAATCACTCCTTTATTTTCTTCCTAGTCTCCTGACACTTTGGCTCCTTGTGCTAACATAGTTGTAGAGATGTGGCTTTTGGTAGAAACTGCCTTCATTTACCTGTCTCTGTCCTCACTTGTCAGAAACTAAAGTTGCAGGGATGGTGAGCACACGTTCTGCAAGTAGGTCACTGGGGGAGATGGTTTAAATGGCCAGTTTTATTTTTACCCTTTGGGTCACAGATACATATTCTAGCCTTTGAAGATATAGCCTCACATATCAGTCATTGCCTTTTGAATGACAACAACTCAGTCCTTAAATGTGTTGTCTCCAAGAGGGTATCTTAGTTATGCTTTTAACAGGCCACTCCATGATCCAATGAGACTGGCTATTTCTGGCTGATGGAGATCATGGGACGAGCAGTGGCTTCTGTTATCTTTGGGCTTCTGTCATAGCCTTAGCCTTATAATAGGTCCCTTGGTCAGAGATAATATTATTGGGAGGTCATTTTAGGGGTTTCTACTAAGCTCTTTCTATCATAATGCCCCTATTTCACAGGCCAGGGTATATGTGTTCCATTATAAACCATGGAGACCAGGGACCTACAAGCTGGGTCCAAAAACTCATTGGATTATCTATCATATAAACTTGGGGGAAAACTTCTCTTATCAACTCGTGACAATAAGCTCCTGTCTCTAAACATAAAACCATGATGATATCATTCACATCCCATATTTAGCTATTCTTGAAAAGTATGGTTATCCCCTTTCCCTGAGTGCATAGGCATTCTGAAAAATGGCAGCAAGTCCCTTTGGGGAAGAATCAGGATGATATTTATAGTATGTATGCATAGTAGCATTATAGAGTTCTTTCTCAAGGGGGACCTGGCCTCACCAAGGTGGCCTCTTAAGAATTGACTTAGGTGTGGGAAGCACATGAGCAAACTATGCTTTTCTACTGTGGTGGCCAATGTAACACTTCTACTGGCCAGATCTCAGTTTCTTTTTTATTACATGAGTCCATATATTGTCTAGAAGCCTGGGGTATGACACACCATCCATTCTCTTACCAGTACTCTCAACATTAGAGTCTCCCTATGTTTCTACCAGATCTACTCTGTTTACTCTGATTTGCGTCAGCTTCTGCCTTCTGTATTCTTGTGTCTCAGATGCTGGAAGATGCTAGATGAAATCAGAGTTGAGAGGACTCATGCCAAACTCATGGTCTGTAGTGTGATTTTCAACCTCAGTATTGTCCTTAATCAGCTCTTCTATTTGTTCCCATCACCTTTTTCCAAACATTTGTCACCTTCTTCAAAACACCTACTTAAGCACCGTTGCCCTTTTTCTCAGCCGACAAACTTCCTCCTCCAAATAGAAGAAAATGTGTCTGTCAAGGCCGGTGTCCCCCTTCCCTAGATGATGGAGCCTAGTATAGGGGCTGGCTGTAGAAGATAACATATAAATATTTGTTGACTGAATAATGGAAGATTCTTTAGCGATATCTCTAGAGGATCTATGTATTCTCTACAATATTTATCCACATGTAGACTCCTTTAAAATTAAGACCATAATATTTACATTCCAGTTAAGTGGACACTTTAATGACCACCAAAAGCTTACCTCATAGGTTTAAATGCTTTCATAAGATGCCATTACAATATATGTAACTTTTAGTGTTTTTAACATACTCTGAGGATCACTCTCACCACTCAATTTTAGGAAAAAAGATGCTTTTGTTTCATTGGGTTTTGATATTGATATCTGTTGTACTTCATGTGATTTGAGGATAGATAGCTTAAATTATAGAAAATATTGTATTCTTGGGATTTTTAAGATAGAATTTACTTTGGCCTATTATAATAATAGTAAAAAATAAAGTTACGTCTATTAAAGGCTTAAATGACACATTCTAGCTAGATTTGATTTTGCACTCAGTCACAGAATAGCATGTAGGAAAGTTTAAAAACAAATACAGTAATGTCTTTTATAGATGTAGCCACATGTTTTTGGCAGATCTCATGTTGGCTGTAAAAAAAGGAATAGTATGGTAGCGAGGCAAGTTGAAAGCTTTCCTCGGAGAATATTGATGAGTCATCTTTTTTATTGCTAGATTTAAGATGATGAACATTTGTTTTGAAAAATGTGATTTTTCTCTATTGCTGTGTTTAATTAAATGCAAAAATTCTAAAGTGGCGCAAACACAACCTTTAAGACTGCAAATTTAAACTCATAAAAGTCAGATAATGGAAAAGTGAAGGTTATGATAGCAATGTTAACTCATCCATTGCATATAGGTTGCATTTTGCATGACTAATTAGTCAATTTAAGCAAGGGCACGCCAGTGAGGAATCTGTCCTCTCTCCCAACCCCCAATCTGCGACTGTTTTAAACTAGCCTTTCTATATGCATAATTTAATAAGAGCCAAAAATACTTTTAGCATAATTTAATGTTAGTATTTCTCTCCGATAAGTTGTTTTAGCCTTGAAACTAACCCTACGTAGCCAGGATCAGCACTATTGCGGCCAGTTTCCTTCTAGTACATTTTCTGTGAAAAATGTTTTAATCTTGAATACGTGGATGAGGGGAAAATACAATGATGGAGAAATTTCTATATTAACCTTATTGGAATATTTTCTAAGAGATGACTATCTAATGATCTTTTGGGGGACTTCATTGATAAACCTTTGAGATGGAGAATCCAAGACAAATCATGGTGGTACAATAAAAAGAGTGTGGGTTTCGGAGCTAGACAACCCAGGTTTAGATCTTGATTCTGCCATTTAGTAGATATGTTATTTGAATTAATTTACTTAATTATTCTGATTTTGTTAGCATGATTGTAAAATAGAATGTAAACTCTACCTTGTAGAATAGTTATGAGGATTAAAGACACTAAATGGTAGTGAATTATTATTTTATTATTATTTCATTATTATTTTCATAGGGAATACAGTTATAATGATATTCCAACAACATTTGAAATATTTCTGTCTTGCCACCCAAGTACTATTTAGTGCCAAATCGATCTAACACATTTCCTGATGTGACAGACAGCTGATACAGTTTGTAGGTTTTTGGCCACATAATTCCCTTCGCATTTCTCCTATGGCCCTCCTCTGATCCATTTTCCATGCTGCTGCCATAGTGATCTTCCTGAAGCACATGTGTGATCAGTTCACTTCCTTGCTTAAAATTTTTGAAAGGATCCTCTTGCCTTCAGGATAAAATTCCACAACCATCCTATGCGTTTGCCTGGATTCTCCACATTAGTTCATATGTGTCTGTGCCTCTGTGTATGTGCTGTTCTTTGCTTGGTGTGCCCTTATCTATCCTATCCACATGCTACACATTCTCATTTGTTCCTAATGACTTACTCTAAGTGTGAACTCTTCCCAAATTTTTTTTTTGATTGCCTCAGCCAGAATTAGCTATTCTTCCTGAGACTGGGAGAAGTTTGGTTCTGTCAGCATCATTTTAAGCTTTTTATTATATGTGTTGTGCTTGTCTGTCTATGTGTGTGAGCAGACATCATGGAGGCTAGTGTCAGCATCTTACTCATCTCAGTATTTCCAGGTCTGGCAAACTAATCTGATAAACAGTAAATGTTCAATAATTGTTCAGATGAGATCAGGCGTGTTCAGAGTGGTATGGCCGTAGACCAGGGTGGTATGGCCGTAGACTCAATAGTTGTTCAACAGCAATGCAGAGGTCTGTGTAATCAGCACCATTTGGGGATCTCTGTCTCTTGGAGTTGGCTTCTAGAAACCATTGGGAAGCATGCTGAGCTCATCTCAAAATCCTTCCCAAACACAACCCTCCTACCAATGTGTAATATTTTTGGAGGGGACGAGTAGTAAAAGTAAAGCAACAATGTATATGTGAAATTATTTTTACTGTACTACAACTCATTGGTTAAATTATAAATTATAACAATATATTTACCATGTTCCCTGTAGATGACCAGAACCCCAAAAGGAATGACTTCTTTCAGGTCCTCTCTTAAAGAGGATGGACCAAGTTGTGTCAACAGTTGTTCTGTGGCAATATTATATGTGATATGTGGAGCTGTGAGTTGTTCTTTATTTTTTAAAATCCACATCTCTAAATGTGTAATAGCAGCTGTGATGTCTGCATCTAGCTGAAGAGCAGAGCCAGCCAGATATATGAGCCACCTGTCAACTTAGTGTCAGGATTTGACACAGGCAATAGATGAGTTTGTTGGGTCCATTGATGTTAAGACATTTCCTATTTTGATATGGATTCCCCACCTTTAGGTTGCAATGTGAATGCAATTAAAGGGTAAGATTTCTTATTTTAGGCCAGATGGTGGGCCAGAGAGGCTACCTATTCAATTCTTTAGGGAGAGGGTAGGTGGAAATAAGAGCTGATAGAAATCAGTCAAATCACTGACAACTTTGAACAACAAATTTGTAAGTACTAATTTCAATTAGGCATTTTAATATCAACTAATCCACAGTTATTCTTCATTCATTCAGGTGAGGACCATTCACATAAGGAATTGTCCATTAACAGGCTAGGTCCTTATTGCTGTAATTATAAAGATTATTTAAGCACAGGACCATGCTCTAAGAAGGGTAGTGGGTGGGGATGAGGGTGTTGATTTAGAATGACAGTTTCCTGTATCTATGCAAGTAGAAAAGCATTCATTCAAAATAATACCTGTGCCTATTAAATATTTATGGATTTAAGGGTTTGCCTCCCAATAAATACTGAATTAATTCATTTGTAGCATCATAGCTTCTCTTATTAAAAGGAGTGGTGTGAATGGTGTATTTTTTTTTTTTCATTTTTTTTTAAGACAGAGTCTTGCTGAGTCACCCAGGCTGGAGTGCAGTGGCACGATATCGGCTCACTGCAAGGTCTGCCTCCCAGGTTCACTCCATTCTCCTGCCTCCTGAGTAGCTGGGACAACAGGTGCCCGCCACCACGCCCGGCTAATTTTTTTCTATTTTTAGTAGAGACGTGGTTTCACCATGTTAGCCAGGATGGTCTCCATCTCCTGACCTCGTGATCCACCTGCCTCAGCCTCCCAAAGTGCTGGGATTACAGGCGTAAGCCACTGCGCCTGGCCGAATGGTGTCTTATAAAGATAAATGTGAGCTTCCTGTGTAGAATATAGAGGTTAGTTCAAGACAAGCTGTTTTAAGAAAATACACTAATATGTTTTAGATGGAATTTATAGCAAAAGAAGAGCTGATGGTGATCCTAAAACACAGCAAGTCTATTTTATCCAGAATCAGGAGCTTTGACATTTTCTAATGATTTCTATAGCAAATATAAAACAATTTGAGTAATCCAACTTTATGGATGTCTAATAATTAGATTAAAATCTGAATTTACAAGATTTTGTGATAAGGTCATATTTTTGTGTTTAAAAAAATGATTATTTCTTTGGAAAGTTGCATGCTGAGAACACATTAAGCCCTCAGTAGGGTGTGTGGTGGGAATGCCTGGAAGTTTTATGCTAAATTACAGCACAAGCTGGCTGTGGGTGATAGGATAAGAGTTGGTTATGCCAGACACCGCATGTTCTCACTGATAAGTGGGAGTTGAACAATGAGAACACATGGACACAGGGAGGGGAATATCACACATTGGGGCCTGTCAGGGGGTGGGGGGCCAGGAGAGGGATAGCATTGGGAGAAATACCTAATATAGATGATGGGTTGATGGGTGCAGCAAACCACCATGTCATGTGTATACCTATGTAACAAACCTGCACGTTCTGCACATGTATCCCAGAACTTAAAGTATATACATATATATATATATATATATATATATATATATATATATATATGTATGTATATAGTGTTGGTTATGGAACTGTGAAGATCTAGGAATCACTAGAGATTGATTAATGTCATACTGCAAGCAAAATTTAGAATCCTTAACACATTCCGTGTGGTTTTATGCTCAACCTGCTGAAGTACAATCAATTCAGTTTCTGAATTGAGTGAAGTCATAGACTGGATTTTATGCTATAGCTCTATCTGCAAATAATCTCGTTTTCACACAAAATCTCCAATTCACTATTTCAGAAACACTGACAACATGCAGAGGTGGGTTTTAGGCAAACAAGAGACATATTACTCATTGTTAAATATTTCAAATATTACTAGAAGTGTATATACATATTTTAAAATTCACTGATAAATAAAATCTCCTGTTTAGTTTTATCATCCCATTTTTCTGTTATCCCAGAGTTAAAACTCTCTGAATTTCATGTTTACTCTAACCATAGGTGATTTTGTTCAATTGTTGCATATGTATTTAACTGTAAATGAAGCAAGTATTATTTTGCAGGGTTTTAAGCTTTATGACTGATATCACACTTTATGTAGATTCCTCCCTTTTACCCCCAACAATATATTTCTGAGATTGTGTTATTAGATTACATTGAGTTTATCCATTTTTCTGTTAAAGGACATTTGAATCATTTTCAATTTTTTTTTGCAGTTCAAATTGTGCTATTTATCTGTGGATTCATTCATTCAACAAATATTTACTGAATATGAAATGTGCTATACACTGCAGTAGGTATTGGAGATACAGCAGTAAGAAGACAGACAAAAATCCCTCCCCTTATGGAGGTTACATTCCAGTGGGAGGGGAGACAATAGAAAATAAAATAGAAATAATGAAAGGGTGTATTAGATAGTGATATGTGTTACAGAGAAAAATGAAGCATGAAAGAAGGCTAGAACATGCTAGAGGGAGGGAAGTGTTATAATTTTTTAAGAAGCTAATAGGTAAGGCCTTCGTGAGAAGGTAATATATTCATATATGTACCTGGAGGAGGCAAGAGAGTAAGTTGTGTAGCTCTCTGGGGGAAAGCATTTCAGGTAAAGAGAACAGTAAGCATGAAAGTCATAAGGAGACTGCATTCTTGGTAGGGTCAAGGAGTATCAGGAGAGCCATTGTGATTGGAGAGGAGCAAATGAGAAGCAAATGATAACAGAAGAGGTCAGAGAAGGAATAGGGGCCTTGTCTTATTTACTGTAGTGAAACATCTCAAATAACAGTATTATGAGCATTTAAGAAAACAATTGAAACTTACAGTTGCAATTGAAACTTACTTTTTAGGCGATTGTCATTATGTGTGTTTTTTTTTTTCTCCTTTGAGTGAGATGAAATGTTACTGTGGTGTTTTGAGCAAAGGAGTAACAAAATCATCCTGTCTTTGAACAAGATTACTCTGGCTGCTTATTTAAGGATAGAACAGACAAAGATAGAAGCAAGAATATAAATTAGGAGGTTATTCAATAGTGTAGGTGGGAATGATGAGGGCTTAGATCCAGATGGTACAATAGAGGAGTGAGTAGTGGCCAGATTTCAGCTATATATTGAAAAGGTACTAATAAGATTTTCTGAGGAATTTGATGTGGACTATGACAGAAAGAGGAGACTAGCATTTTGGCTTGAGCAAATGGGAAAAATGAAGTGGAGAGGTAGGGAAGATGCTGGGAAGATGAGATTGTTGGGAGATCAAGAGTTTAGTTTGCATATGCTAAATTTGAGACACCTTTAGTTAGCCATATAAAGGTGTCAAGTAGGCAGTTGTATATGTAACTCTGAAGCTCAAATGAAATATGCATTTGAGAATGATAGTATATCTATGGTATTTAAAATCATAAATCTGGATCAGTGAACATAGAAAAGGGAAAAAAGGACAATGACTGAGCCCTGAAACACTCCAACATTAAAAGGACAAGGAGATATAGAAAGATCAACAAAAAGAGCAGGAGAAATAGGTGGTAAGCAAGAAGGAAAACCATGGGCATATATTGTTTGGAAGCCACATAAAAACAATGTTTCAAAGAGGAGAGAGTGATCATCAAACTCTGTTAAATTGGGGTAGAGAATTGACCATTCAGTTGAACAATTTGGAGATTATTGGTGGCTTTCACAAGAGTGGTTTTTGTGGAGTGGTTCAAGGTGATTTGTTTCAACAGATTAGAAAAATGGTACAACAATACAAGAGAAAGTTGGGTCATCAATAATAAATAACTCTTTTGAGGAATTTTGCCATAAAACGAAATAGAAAAAATAGCTGTTGAAAATATTTTGAAGATGGGAGAAATAAGAGCTTGTTTATTTGATGGGAAAGACCTAGTTGAGAGGGAGAACCTGGTATTGTAGCAGAAAATGGGGAAAATGTCTGGAGTTTAAAGTATGCTAATAATCAAGTTTTTTGCTTTGTGATTTATAATTTCAACTTTCAGATTTAAGGGATATATGTGCAGGTTTGTTATATGGATATGTTGTGTGACACTGAGGTTTGGGGTATAAATGATCCTATCATTCAGTAGTCAGCATAGTGCCCAATAGGTAGTTTTTCAGCCCTTGCCCATCTCCTGCTCTCTCACCCCAGTAGTCCCCAGTGTCTATTTTTTCCCAAGTTTACATACCTAATATTCATCTCCTACTTATAGGAGAGAACATGTGGCATTTGGTTTTCTGTTCCTGTGTTAATTTGCTTAGGATGATGGCCTCCAGCTGTATCCATGTTGCTGCAAAGAACATGATTTCATTCTTTTTTATGGATGCGTAGTATTCCATAGTCCATGTAGACCACATTTTCTTTATACAATCCGCAATTGATGGGCACCTAGTTCGATTTCATATCTTTTGTGAATAGTGCTGCAATGAACATACAAGTGCATATGTCTTTTTTGTAAAATATTTATATGCCTTTGGGTATTTATCCAGTAATGAGATTACTGGGTTGAATGGTAGTTGTTTTTATTTCTTTGAGAAATCTCCAAACTGCTTTCCAAAGTGGCTGAATTACTTTACATTTCTATGCACGTTGTAATAGCATTTACTTTTCTCTGTAGCCTTGCTAGCATCTGTTATTTTTCTGTTCTTTCAATAATAGCCATTTTGACTGATGTAAAATGGTATCTTATTGTGGTTTTGATTTACATTTCTCTGATGTTTAGTGACATGAGCATTTTTTCATATGTTTATATGTCTTCTTTTGAGAAGTGTCTGTTCATATCCTTTGCCTGCTTTTTAATGGGGTTGTTTGTTTTTTGCTTGTTGAGTTGTTTAAGTTCCTTATAGATTCTGGATATTAGACCTTGGTGAGGCGCATAGTTTGAAAGTATTTTCTCCATTTTGTGGGTTGTCTGTTTACTCTGTTGACTGTGTCTTTTGTTGTGCAACAACTCTTTAGTTAAATTAGGTCCCACTTGTTCAATTTTTGTTTTTGTTTCAGTTTCTTTTGCACATGTAGTCATAAATTCTTTCCTTAGGCCAATGTTCAGAATGGTGTTTCCCAGGTTTTCTTCTAGAATTTTTATAATTTGAGGTCTTACATTTAAATCTTTAATCCACCCTGAGTTAATTTTTGTACAAGGTGAATGTAGGGGTCCAGGTTCATTGTTCTGCCTATAATTAGCCAGTTATCCCAGCACCGTTTACTAAATAGGGAGTCCTTTCATCATTTCTTATTTTTGTCAACTTTGTCAAAGATCAGATGGTTGTAGGTGTGTGGCTTTATTTCTGAGTTCTATATTCTGTTCCATTGGTCTGCGTGTCTATTTTTGTGTCAGTACGATGCTGTTTTGGTTATTGTAGCCCTATAGCATAGTTTGAAGTCAGGTAATGTGATGATTCTGGCTTTGTTCCTTTTACATAGGATTGCTTGGCTATTCAGACTCTTTTTTGGTTTCATGTAACTTCAGAATAGTTTTTTTCTAGTTATGTGAAAAATCATGTTGGTAGTTTGATAGGAATAGCATTGAATCTGTAGATATACACACCTAATATTAGAGCACCCAGATTCATAAAACAAGTACTTCTACATATACAAAACGATAGCTATGCAATTATAGTATGGGACTGCAACACTCTACTAACAGCATTAGATCACTGGGGCAGAACACTAACAAAGAAATTCTGGGCTTCAATTAGACATTTGACCAAGGAACCTAATAAACATTTATAGACTGCTCCAACCATCAACTGCAGAATATGTATTTTTCTCATCTGCACATAGAATATACTCTAACATCAACCACATGCTCTGCCATAAATTACATTTCAGTAGATTCTAAAAAATCAAAATCATATCACTTATACTTTTGTACCACAGTAGAATAAAAATAAAATAAATACCAAGAAGACCTCTTAAAACTACACAACTATGTGAAAATAAAACAACTTGCTCCTGAATGACTTTTGGGTAAACAACAAAAATAAGGCAGAAATAAAAAAAATTATTTGAAATAAATGAAAACAAAAACATATGAAAATCTCAGGATACAGCAAAAGCAGTGTTAAAAGGAAAGTTTATGGCTCTAAATGCCTACATGAAGAAGTTAGAAATATCTCAAATTACCAATCTAACATTACATTTAGAGGAACTAGAAAAACAAGAACAAACTAACCCCAAAGCTAGCAGAAGACAAGAAATAACTATAATCGGAGCAGAACTGAACAAAATTGAGACCCAAAAATCCATAGAAAGCATAAATGAAACCAAGAATTGATTCTTTGAAAGGATAAACAAGATTGATAGATGCTAGCCAAACAAAAAACGGAGAGAGAGAGAGAGAGAATGATCATGTCAAATAAGCACAATCAGAAATTACAAAGGTGACATTACAACTGATCCCACAGAAATAAAAAATATTCTCAGAGACTGCTATGAACACTTCTATGTACACAAACTATAAAATCTAGAGGAAATGGATAATTTATTAACACACAACCTCCCAATATTCGATCAGGAATAAATTGAAACCTTGAATAGACCAATATAAGGTTCTAAAATTGAATAACTCATCAAAAACCTACCAGCCAAAAAAAGCCCTGGACCCAGTGGATTTACAACAGAATTTTATCACATATACAGAGAAGAGCTGGTACCAATTCTACTGAAATGATTCCCAAAAAACCAAGGAAGGACTCCTTCCTAACTCTTTCTACAAAGCCAGCATCACTCTGATACCCAAACCTGTCAAAGACACAGTGAAAAATGAATACTACAGGCCAATATCCCTGATGAACATAAACACAAAAATCCTCAAGCAAATACTAGTAAACTGAATCCAGCAGCATATCAAAAAGTTAATTCACCATGATGAAGAGGGCTTTGTCCCTGGGATGCAAGGTTGTCTCAACATACACAAATTAATGAATGTGATTCACCACATAAACAGAACTAAAAAGAAAATCTATGTGATCATATTAATAGATTCAGACAGAGCTTTTGATAAAGTCCAACGTTCCTTCATGATAAAAACTCTCAACACACTAGGCATGGAAGGATCATACCTCAAAATAATAAGAGCCATCTACGACAAACCCACAGTCAGCATCTACTGAATGGGCAAAAGCTGGAAGCATTCCCCTTGAGAACTGGAAAAAGACAAGGATGCCCACTGTCACTACTCCTATACGACATCATACTAGAATGCTAGTCAGAACAATCAGCCAAGAGAAAGAAATAAAAGGCATCCAAATAGGAAAATAAGTCAAACCATCTTTCTTTAGTAATGATATGATTCCATACCTAGAAAACCCTAAAGGTGCTACTAAAACTCTCCTAGACCTGGTACATGACTTCAGTTAGGTTTCAGTATGTGGATAAAGAAAATGTGGTGCATATACATCATGGAATACTACATAGCTATAGAAAATGAGATCATGGCCTTTGCAGCAACATGGATGGAGTTGGAGGTCATTATTTAAGTGAATTAACACAGGAACAGAAAACCAAATACTGCATGTTGTTCTCACTTATAAGTGGGAGCTAAATATCGAGTACACATGGACACAAGGAAGGGAACAAAAGACACTGGGGCCTATTTGAGGGTAGAGGTTGGGAGGAGGGTGATGATTGAAAAACTACCTATTGGGTATTATGCTGATTATGTGGGTGACAAAATTATCTGTATGCCAAACACCCACAACAAACAATTTACTATGTAACAAACCTCCACATGTATCACTTGAATCTACAGTAATCATTGGAAAGGCAAAAAAGTTTCAGTATACAAAATCATTGTACAAAAATCAGTAGCATTTCAATACATCAATTTCATTCAAGCTGAGAGGCAAATTAAGAACACAATCCCATTTACAATAGAAAAATGGATATTTTTATGATTTTGAATTTTAAAGAGATAAAGATGTTTATGAAATTTTAAATTTGTTTTCTTGATTATTTGTCATTTTTTATTGTTTATTTTAAGAAATTCTTTCCTATCTCAAAGCCATAAGGATACATTCTTATATAGCCTTCAAAAGACTTTATTAAGGGTTTTCTTTCCCCCTACATTTAGGCCCTTAATTCTCATGAAAATTATTTTTATAATTTCTTACAAACTAGTTTTATTTTATCTTATTGTTTTTTGAAACATAGTTCTATGTGACTTTTCCTTAAGGAGAATCAATTTCCCCAGCACTGTTCATTTCTCTACTTGTTTGGATTTCCTCCTCTGTCACGTATCTGGTGTTCCTATAAATGCGAGTCTGTTTCTGAAGTTTCTCTTCTGTGTTATTTGTCTGTGTGTCTATCTTTGCAAGAATATTATACTGCCTTTTTCCTCTTTGCTTCTAATAAGTCTTAGGCTGTAGGGCAATGATAGTCTATTGAATATATAGATAAATTTGGAATGAATAGACATGTTAATAGTGTTGAGTCTTCCCATCTGTATAGTTAGTATATCTTCCCATTTTCATCTTCTTTTGTGCCCTTAAATGTTGCTTTATATCTTCTTATAAAGATCTTCTACGTCTTTTGTTAAAGTCATTTTTAGATACCTTATATATTTTGCTGCTATAGTGAACAAGATATATTTTTCTATTATACTTTCTATTTTATTGTTACTGGCATATGGGAAGGCTAATAGTTTTGATGATTTGATCTTGTATTCAAAAACCTTGCTAAACTATATGAACAGTTCTAATACGACGTCCATAGTTTCTCTTGAATTTTCTATGTAGGTAATAATATTGTCTTCAGAAAGAGTTAGTTTTGTTAATGACTTTCTAGTTATAGTTTCTTATTTTTGTTGATAAGAAATGATAAAGAATATGCTTGTATTGACACTGTTTTAATAAGAATATTTCTAAAATATTATTTATTAAGCACAGTGTTTGCTATATGTTTCTTCAGTGTCCTGTATCAAGTTACTGAAGTTTCCTTCAATTCCTTGTTTGTTAAGAATATTTTCATGAATAGCAGGTGAATATTAGTAAGTGGACTTCTGCATCCAGTGAGATGCTACTATTTTCTCTGATAATCCATTAATATTGAGTGTTAGGTTATTAGCTTTGGTGATTATGACTCACTTTTGAATTCCTGAGATAAACTCTATTTTTTGTGATGCATTTAAAATAATAATCTGCTAAATTTCGTTTGCTAATGTATTTAGAATTTTTTCTTGATCATAATACATATAATTGGTCTAAAATTTTCTTTTGCTTTTATTTCCCTGCTCTGATTTGGTTAAACTACGCTACTTGCATAAAGCATGCTGAGTTAGCCTTTCTTCTTTATCTGTTATCTGAAACAGTTTGCATAATAAAAAGTTATTTATTTCTTTCAGATTTAGAACACTTGTAGAACCATCTGTCTTACTGTCTGTAAGTCTTTCCACTGACTGTTTATGTTCCTTAATAGTCATCCATATTTTTGTTTTCTAATTTCTCTTAAGTAAACATTCTAGAAAAAGATCTAGTTTATATACATGTTCAAATTTACTGGCATAATTTTCTTCATAGATTTCCCTTGTGCTTTTCAAAGCCAAACTGTATTTCTAATTATGGCCCCTTTTCCTTGCCATATTTTTACTTGGGCCTTTCTCTCTCTCTCTCTTTTTCTTCCTTCCCTTCCTTCTTGCTCTCTCTTTCTCTCTCTTTTTCTTTTGTAGGCCCAGCTTCCACAAAAGGAGCAGTTTTTTGGTGCAGAGGTCAGCTTTCTCCCTTTTTATAAACCCATTTTTGTTAGAATCTCTTTTCAAAGAATCAGCTTTTGATTTTTTGCTCTCTGTTGTTGCCTATTCTATTTCATTAATTTCTGTTACTCTCCATTATTTCTTTTTCTCAGTTTTTTATTCTTAGCTTTGGTCTGTTATTTCTTATATAGCTCATTAGATTTAAAATAACTTATTAAAAAAATCTTTCATTTTTCTGTAATTGCATTTAAGGCTATAGAATTTCCTCTAGAAATCCCTTTAGCCATATACCATTAGTGATATATAACACCGTCATTATTATTCACTTCTAAATGTTTCATAATTTTATTACCGTTTTCTCTTTAAATTCAGTGTACATTCATGTATTTTAAAGTTTATAAATATATGTTTTAATTTTTGCTTCCTAATTATATGTCAGAGAATAAGATATGCATGCTGATAATTGTTTGAAAATTTTTTGAGTCTGCCATTGTAGTTTATTTCATGGTTAACTTTTATAAATGTTTTATATTTTTCATATGTGAAAGAATGTATGGTTTCTATTTGTTCTCTGTAAAATTTTATATCTACTAAATAAAACTTTAATTTTTTGGTCAAATCTCTAGGTTTTTTTTATATTTCATTCATTGGTTTCTGATAGATATGTTAAAATCTCTCAATATAATTGTGGATCTTTCTGTTTCTACATACAGTATTTCCCTCTAATAGACAGTTTCAGTTACTGGTGGTCAGCCATGGTCAAAAAATAGGTAAATATAATATAATAAGATATTCTGAGAGAGAGTCCACATTGATATAACTTTTATTACAGCACATTGTTACAATTGTTCTATCTTATTATTAGTTACTGTTGATGTCTTACTGTGCCTAATTTATAAATTAAACTTTATTGTAAGTATGTACATATAGGAAAAAACAGTATTTATAGGGTTTGGTACTATCTGGGGTTTCAGGCATCCACCGAGGGTCTTGGATTATATCCTCCACAGATAATGGGAGATGACTGTATAATTCTTTCAGATTTTTCTTGGGATATATTGAGGCTAGGCTATTAGGTACATGTATGTTCATGATTATTATCTGTTATTAATGAAGTTTTCCTCTTATTGTACTGCTTATTTGTGCTCCTATTAATGATTTATGTGTCAGATTTTAATTCATCTGGTAATACTGTTTTCATTGTTTATGGTAGTTAGATCCCAGTCACTAACGCCTGTCTCTGAATTGGGAGCAAGTGAGCCTCCGCTTCATTTTGTGCTCAGGGCTTTGCCCCACAGAGATTCAATTTCTGTCCCACAGATATGTTTATATTGTTTTTGAGCTTGGCTGTTTTAAAATCATTATATTTCATTAATCACTACGATGTGTTTGAAACAGAGGAGGTGAGTAAAAAATGTAAAATCCCAGTTACCCTGACTTTATGATTGGTATTTTTATTTGGAATCCAGAATGCTGGGTTTTGTTTTAATATTTAATTTTTATGGATACATAGTAGGTGTATATAGTTATAGGGTACATGAGATATTATGATACAGGCATACAATGTGGTGATAATCATGTCACAAAAAGTAGGATATCCATCCCCTCAAGTGGTTTTATTTTGCATTACAAACAATCCAATTATACTCTTCTAGTTATTTTAAAATGTACAATTAAATTATTATTGACTATAGTCACCCTGTTTTTCTCACAAATTCTAGGTCTTATTCATTCTTTCTATTTGTTTTGTACACATTAACCATCTCTGCCTGCCTCCACCCCCAAGACCCCACTACCTATCCCAGTCTCTTGAACTATCCTTATATCCTAGGGATAAATCCCACTTGGGATTTTTAAATTTCAAACAGGCTTATATTTGCATGACTTCTAGAAATGTCAGATATATTTAAAAATCTTTCTTTCTTTTTTTTATTATACTTTAAGTTCTGGGATATATGTGCAGAATGTGCAGGTTTGTTACATAGGTATACAATTCAAGGGATGTGAAAGACCTCTTCAAGTAGAACTACAAACCACTGCTCAATGAAATAAGAGAGGACAGGAACAAATGGAAAAACATTCCACGCTCATGGATAGGAAGAATCAATATTGTGAAAATGGCTATACTGCCCAAAGTAATTTACAGATTCAATGCTATCCCCATCAAGCTACCATTGAATATCTTCACAGAATTAGAAGAAACTACTTTAAATTTCATATGGAACCAAAAAAGCAGCCCGTATAACCAAGACAATCCTAAGTAAAAAGAACAAAGCTGGAAGCATCACGCTATCTAACTTCGAACTATACTACAAGGCTATAGTAACTGAAACAGCATGGTACTTGTACCAAGACAGATGTATAGAGCAATGGAACAAAACAGAGGCCTCAGAAATAACTTCACACATCTACAACCATCTGGTCTTCGACAAACCTGATAAAAACAACTACTGGGGAAAGGATTTCCTATTTAATCAATAGCTTTGGGAAAACTGGCTAGCCATATGCAGAAAACTGAAAGTGGACCCCTTCCTTACACCTTATACAGAAATCAACTCAAGATGGATTAAAGACTTAAATGTAAGACCTAAAACCATAAAAACCCTAGAAGAAAACCTAGGTAATACCATTCAGGACATAGGCATGGACAAAGACTTCATGACTAAAACACCAAAAGCAATGGCAACAAAAGCCAAAATTGACAAATAGGACCTAATTAAACTAAAGAGCTTCTGTACAGCAAAAGAAACTATCATCAGAGTGAACAGTCAACCTACAGGATGAACGATCTTTTTAATGCATTGTTGAATTTGGTTTGCTAGTATTATGTTGAAGATTTTTGTCCTGTAGTTTTCCTTCTTTTCTTTTGCTTTTTTGGTCATGTGTCTTTGGTTTTGCATCACAGTAATACTGGCCTTGTAAAATGAATTTGGAAGTATTCCCTCCTCTATTTTTTTGGAATAGTTTGATTAGTATTGGTATTAATTCTTTTTTAAATGTTTGATAGAATTCAGCAGGGAAGCCATTGAGTCTGGGCTTTACGTTGCAGAGGGACTGTTTATTATGGCTTCAATCTTATTACTTGTCATTGGTCTGTTTAGGTTTTGGATTTCTTCTTGGTTCAGTCTTCATAGGTTGTATATGTCTAGGAATTCATTCATTTCCTTTAGATTTTCTAATTTATTAGCATATAGTTGCTCATAATTGTCACTAATGACCCTTTGGATTTCTGTGGTTTCAGTTGCAATGTCTCCTTTTTCATCTCTCATTTTATTTATTTAGGTCTTCTGTTTTTTTATTCATTAATCTGGCTAAAGTTTTGTCAATTTTGTTTATATTTTCAGACAACCAACTATTTGTTTCATTGATCTTTTGTATTGTTTTCTACATTTCAAATTCTTTACTTATGCTCTGATCTTTTTTTTTTTTTTTTATTATTATTATTATTATTATTATTATACTTTAGGTTTTATGGTACATGTGCCCAATGTGCAGGTAAGTTACATATGTATACATGTGCCATGCTGGTGCACTGCACCCACCAACTCGTCATCTAGCATTAGGTATATCTCCCAATGTTATCCCTCCCCCCTCCCCCCAACCCACAACAGTCCCTGAAGTGTGATGTTCCCCTTCCTGTGTCCATGTGTTCTCATTGTTCAATTCCCACCTATGAGTGAGAATATGCGGTGTTTGGTTTTTTGTTCTTGCGATAGTTTACTGAGAATGATGATTTCCAATTTCATCCATGTCCCTACAAAGGACATGAACTCATCATTTCTTATGGCTGCATAGTATTCCATGGTGTAGATGTGCCACATTATCTTAATCCAGTCTATCATTGTTGGACATTTGGGTTGGTTCCAAGTCTTTGCTATTGTGAATAATGCGGCAATAAACATACGTGTGCATGTGTCTTTATAGCAGCATGATTTATAGTCCTTTGGGTATATACCCAGTAATGGGATGGCTGGGTCGAATGGAATTTCTAGTTCTAGATCCCTGAGGAATCGCCACACTGACTTCCACAAGGGTTGAACTAGTTTACAGTCCCACCAACAGTGTCAAAGTGTTCCTATTTCTCCACATCCTCTCCAGCACCTGTTGTTTCCTGACTTTTTAATGATCGCCATTCTAACTGGTGTGAGATGGTATCTCATTGTGGTTTTGATTTGCATTTCTCTGATGGCCAGTGATGGTGAGCATTTTTTCATGTGTCTTTTGGCTGCATAAATGTCTTCTTTTGAGAAGTGTCTGTTCATGTCCTTCGCCCACTTTTTGATGGGGTTGTTTGTTTTTTTCTTGTAAATTTGTTGGAGTTCATTGTAGATTCTGGATATTAGCCCTTTGTCAGATGAGTAGGTTGCGAAAATTTTCTCCCATTTTGTAGGTTGCCTGTTCACTCTGATGGTAGTTTCCTTTGCTGTGCAGAAGCTCTTTAGTTTAATTAGATCCCATTTGTCAATTTTGGCTTTTGTTGCCATTGCTTTTGGTGTTTTAGACATGAAGTCCTTGCCCATGCCTATGTCCTGAATGGTATTGCCTAGGTTTTCTTCTAGGGTTTTTATGGTTTTAGGTCTAACATTTAAGTCTTTAATCCATCTTGAATTGATTTTTGTATAAGGTGTAAGGAAGGGATCCAGTTTCAGCTTTCTACATATGGCTAGCCAGTTTTCCCAGCACCATTTATTAAATAGGGAATCCTTTCCCCATTTCTTGTTTTTCTCAGGTTTGTCAAAGATCAGATGGTTGTAGATATGTGGCATTATTTCTGACGGCTCTGTTCTGTTCCATTGATCTATATCTCTGTTTTGGTACCAGTACCATGCTGTTTTGGTTACTGTAGCCTTGTAGTATAGTTTGAAGTCAGGTAGCGTGATGCCTCCAGCTTTGTTCTTTTGGCTTAGGATTGACTTGGCGATGCGGGCTCTTTTTTGGTTCCATATGAACTTTAAAGTAGTTTTTTCCAATTCTGTGAAGAAAGTCATTGGTAGCTTGATGGGGATGGCATTGAATCTGTAAATTACCTTGGGAAGGATGGCCATTTTCATGATATTGATTCTTCCTACCCATGAGCATGGAATGTTCTTCCATTTGTTTGTATCCTCTTTTATTTCCTTGAGCAGTGGTTTGTAGTTCTCCTTGAAGAGGTCTTTCACATCCCTTGTAAGTTGGATTCCTAGGTATTTTATTCTCTTTGAAGCAATTGTGAATGGGAGTTCACTCATGATTTGGCTCTCTGTTTGTCTGTTATTGATGTATAAGAATGCTTGTGATTTTTGCACATTGATTTTGTATCCTGAGACTTTGCTGAAGTTGCTTATCAGCTTAAGGAGATTTTGGGCTGAGACAATGGGGTTTTCTAGATATACTATCATGTCATCTGCAAACAGGGACAATTTGACTTCCTCTTTTCCTAATTGAATACCCTTGATTTCCTTCTCCTGCCTAATTGCCCTGGCCAGAACTTCCAACACTATGTTGAATAGAAGTGGCGAGAGAGGGCATCCCTGTCTTGTGCCAGTTTTCAAAGGGAATGCTTTCAGTTTTTGCCCATTCAGTATGATATTGGCTGTGGGTTTGTCATAAATAGCTCTTATTATTTTGAGATACGTCCCATCAATTCCTAATTTATTGAGAGTTTTTAGCATGAAGGGTTGTTGAATTTTGTCAAAGGCCTTTTCTGCATCTATTGAGATAATCATGTGGTTTTTGTCTTTGGTTCTGTTTATATGCTGGATTACATTTATTGATTTGCGTATATTGAACCAGCCTTGCATCCCAGGGATGAAGCCCACTTGATCATGGTGGATAAGCTTTTTGATGTGCTGCTGGATTCTGTTTGCCAGTATTTTATTGAGGATTTTTGCATCAATGTTCATCAAGGATATTGGTCTAAAATTCTCTTTTTTTGTTGTGTCTCTGCCAGGCTTTGGTATCAGGATGATGCTGGCCTCATAAAATGAGTTAGGGAGGATTCCCTCTTTTTCTATTGATTGGAATAGTTTCAGAAGGAATGGTACCAGCTCCTCCTTGTACCTCTGGTAGAATTCGGCTGTGAACCCATCTGGTCCTGGACTTTTTTTGGTTGGTAAGCTATTGATTATTGCCATAATTTCAGCTCCTGTTATTGGTCTATTCAGAGATTGAACTTCTTCTTGGTTTAGTCTTGGGAGGGTGTATGTGTTGAGGAATTTATCCATTTCTTCTAGATTTTCTAGTTTATTTGCATAGAGGTGTTTGTAATATTCTCTGATGGTAGTTTGTATTTCTGTGGGATCGGTGGTGATATCCCCTTTATCATTTTTTATTGCATCTATTTGATTCTTCTCTCTTTTTTTCTTTATTAATCTTGCTAGCGGTCTATCAATTTTGTTGATCCTTTCAAAAAACCAGCTCCTGGATTCATTTATTTTTTGAAGGGTTTTTTGTGTCTCTATTTCCTTCAGTTCTGCTCTGATTTTAGTTATTTCTTGCCTTCTGCTAGCTTTTGAATGTGTTTGCTCTTGCTTTTCTAGTTCTTTTAATTGTGATGTTAGGGTGTCAATTTTGGATCTTTCCTGCTTTCTCTTGTGGGCATTTAGTGCTATAAATTTCCCTCTACACACTGCTTTGAATGCATCCCAGAGATTCTGGTATGTTGTGTCTTGGTTCTCGTTGGTTTCAAAGAACATCTTTATTTCTGCCTTCATTTCGTTATGTACCCAGTAGTCATTCAGGAGCAGGTTGTTCAGTTTCCACGTAGTTGAGCGGTTTTGAGTGAGATTCTTAATCCTGAGTTCTAGCTTGATTGCACTGTGATCTGAGAGACAGTTTGTTACAATTTCCGTTCTTTTACATTTATTGAGGAGAGCTTTACTTCCAAGGATATGGTCAATTTTGGAATAGGTGTGGTGTGGTGCTGAAAAAAATGTATATTCTGTTGATTTGGGGTGGAGAGTTCTGTAGATGTCTATTAGGTCTGCTTGGTGCAGAGCTGAGTTCAATTCCTGGGTATCCTTTTTGACTTTCTGTCTCGTTGATCTGTCTAATGTTGACAGTGGGGTGTTAAAGTCTCCCATTATTAATGTGTGGGAGTCTAAGTCTCTTTGTAGGTCACTCAGGACTTGCTTTATGAATCTGGGTGCTCCTGTATTGGGTGCATATATATTTAGGATAGTTAGCTCTTCTTGTTGAATTAATCCCTTTACCATTATGTAATGGCCTTCTTTGTATACAGCAAAAGGAGTACTAATAGGGAAGTTTATAGCTATGAGTGCTGACATCAAAAAAGAAAAAAAAACTTAAAATAAATAACTTAATGATGCATCTTAAAGAACTAGAAAAGCAAGCACAAACTGAAACCAAAATTAGCAGAAGAAAAGAAATAATAAAGATCAGAAATTTTTCAATTTTCTTTTCAATGTCCTCATTGACCCACTGGTTATTTGAGAGCATATTGTTTAACTTCCATGTGTTTGTATAGTTTCCAAAATCCCTATTGTTGTTAATTTCTAGTTTTATTCGATTGTGATCAGAGAAGATGCTTGATATTATTTCAATGTTTTTGAATGTTTTAAAACTTGTTTTGTGACCTAACATATGGTCTATCCTTTAAAATTATTCCTGTGCTGAGGTGAAGAATGTGTATTCTGTAGTTATTGGATGAAATGTTCTGTAAATATCTGTTAGGTCCATTTGTTCTATAGAGCAGATTAAGTTCAATGTTTCTTTGTTGATTTTCTGTCTGGGAGATCTGTCCAATGCTGAAAGTGGATGTAAGCCTCCAGTTATTATTGCGTTGAGATCTAACTCTCCTTAGCTTTAATTATATTTGCTTTATATATCTGGGTGCTCCAGCGTTGGGTGCATATATTTACAATTGTTATATCCTCTTGCTGAATTGACCCCTTTATCATTACATAATGACCTTTTTTGTCTCTTCTTACAGTTTTTGTCTTGAAATCCATTTGTCTTATATAAGTATTGCTACCCCTGCTCTTTTTTAGTTTCGTTTGTTTTGAATCTATGGGTATCTTTATAGGTGAGGTGTGTTTCTTGTAGGCAGTGGATCACTGGGTTTAATTTTTTTTCCCATTCATTCATCCACTGTATGTCTTTCGATTGGAAAGTTTAGTCCATTTACATTCAATGTTATTATTGGTAAGTAGGGACTTAACTCCTGTCATTTTGTTATTTGTTTTCTGGTATTCTTATCCTTCTTTTCTTCCTTCATGTCTTCCTTTAAGTGAAGGTGATTTTCTCTTGGTGGTATGCTTTCATTTCTTGCTTTTTATTTTCTGTGTATCTGTGGTATGATTTTCTACTTAAAGTTACCATGAGGCTTGTAAATAGTATCTTATTACCCATTATTTTAAGCTGATGATAACATAACACTGATTGCATAAACAAACACATAAAAACTATTAACAACTCTTCATCCCTCACTTTTTAACTCCTTAGTGTTTCTCTTTATGTCTTATTATACTGTCTGTGTCTTGAAAAGCTGTAGTAGTTATTGTTTTTGGTTGGTTCATTATTTATTCTTTCTACTTAAGACAAGAAAGAACCTGCATTCTGGTTTATATTATTCTGTGTTTTTCTGTGTACTTACTATTACCAGTGTGTTTTGTACTTTAAGATGATTTTTTCTTGCTCATTGATACCCTTTTCTTTCAGATTGAAGAACTCCCTTTAGCATTTCTTGTAAGACAGGTTTGGAGCTGATGAAATCCCTCAACTTTTATTTATCTGGGAGGGTCTTTATTTCTCCTTCATGTTGGAAGGATATTTTTCCCAGATATACTATTCTAGGGTAAAAACTTTTTCCTTCAGCACTTTAAATATGTGATGTTACTCTCTCCTGGTCTGTAAGGTTTCCACAGAAAAGTCTGCTGCCAGATGTATTGAATCTCCATTGTATGTTATTTGTTTATTTTCCCTTGCTTCTTTTAGGATCCTTTCTTTATTCTCGACATTTGGGAGTTTGATTATTGAATACCTTGAGGTAGTGTTTGGGTTAAATCTGCTTGGGGTTCTATAACCTTCTTGTACTTAAACGTTGATATATTTCTCTAGGTTTGAGAAGTTCTCTGATATTGTCTCTTTGAATAAACTTTCTACCTTTATCTCTTCCTCTACCTCCTCTTTTAGGCCTATAACTCTTAGATTTGCCTTTTGAGGCTATTTTCTAGATCTTATAAATGTGCTCCATTGTATTTTATTCTTTTTTTCTTCTGTCCTCTCTGACTGTGTATTTTCAAATAGCCTGTTTTCAAGCTCACTGATTCTTTCTTCTGCTTGATCAATTCTGCTATTAAGAAACTCTAATGCATTCTTCAGTATGTCAGTTGCATTTTTCCACTCTAGAATTTCTGCTTGACTCTTTTTAATTATTTCAATCTCTTTGTTAAATTTATGTGAGAGAATTCTGCATGCCTTCTTTGTGTTACCATGAATTTCCTTGAGTTTCCTCAAAACAGCTATTTTGAATTCTCTGTCTGAAAGGTCACATGTTTCTCTTTCTCCAGAATTGTTCTCTGGTGCCTTATTCAGTTCATTTGGTGAGGTCATGTTTTCCTGATGATATTGATACTAGTAGATGTCCATCAGTGTTTGGGCATTGAAGAATTAGGTATTTATTGTAGTCTTTGCAGTCTGGGCTTGTTTGTGCCCATCTTTCTTGAGAAGGCTTTCCAAGTATTTGAAGGGACTTGGGCCCCAAGCCCAATAATACTGTGGATTTTGCAGACTTGTAGAGGTACTGCCTTGCTGGTTTTGGATAAAATCTGGAAGAATTCCCTGGATTAGCAGGCAGAGACTCTTGTTATTTTCCCTTACTTTATCCCAAGCAAACAACAGTCTCTATCTGTGCTGAGTTACCTGGTACTGTGCTGAGTTACCTGGTACTTGTATAGTGATGCAAGGATGCCTGTGGCCATCATCAGCACTGGGACTACACTGGGTCAGAACACAAGCCACCACAGCTCTGGCTCTCACCCAGGGCCCAGTATAATCGCTACCAGGCTACTTCCTATGTTCACTGAAGGACCTAGGGCTCTATGATCAGCAGGTGGTGAAGCCCACCACATTTGTGCCCTTCCCTTTAGGGTGGCAAGTTTCCTCAGGCCCTGGGTTGGGGGTGGGCCCAGAGATGCTGCCTGGGAGCTACAGATAGGAGTAAAAATCCTTAGAAATTTACCTGATGTTGTATTCCAGTGCAGCTAAGCTGGCACTGGAACCACAACACGAAGTCCTTCCCTTTTCCATAGGTAGAGAAGCCTCTCCCTGTGGCCGCTACCACCACCAACCCACAGCAGGTTTTGCCAGGCCACCACCAATGTTCACTTAAAGCCCGAAAGCTCTTCAATCATCTGAAGAGGTAGTGAATGCTGCATGGCTTAGGACTCACCCTTCGGGGAAATGGGCTCCCTTTTGGCCCAGGTCAGGTCTAGAAATGCTTTCCAAGAGCCTAGGCCTGGACTTGGGAACCCTAAGAACCCACTTGTTGCTCTACCCAACTGTGGCCGAGCTCGTACCTAAGGTACAAGACAAAGTCCCCTTTACTTTTCCATCTGTGTTTCTCAAACAGAGAGGATCTTTCACCATAGCCGCCACAGTTGGGAATGTGCTGGGTTACATCTGTATTCAACATGTAACCCAAGGCCTGGGTATTGCTGCTGGTTATTCAGGGCCCAAGGGTTCCTTAGTCAGCAGGTGATGAATCCTGTCAGGAGTGCTTTCTTCTCTTCAAGGCAGTAGGTTCCCTTTTGGCCCTGGGTAAGTTTAGAAATGTCATCTGCGAGCTAGGGTCTGGAATGGGGTCCTTGCACCTCTGCCTGATGCCCTAGCCTGCTGTGGCTCAGCTGGTATCCAAGACCCAAGACAAAGTCCTCTTTACTCTTAGCTCTCCTCTTCTTGCTTAAGGAAGCAGAAGGAAGAAGTCACTTTTGTTGCTGTGAGCTGCACTGCCTAGGAATGGGGAAGGGGTGGCTCAAGCATTACCTTTGCTGCCATGACTGGTATCTCCCTAGGTGACATGCCACCCTAGTCCACTGGCTCTGAGTTCAGCTTCGTGCTAGGAGTTGCAGTCCTTGTGCCCTAGATTCTCTTTCAAGTTTACCCAGGACCCCAGAGTATTTTGGTCTGCAGTGGTGAGGCTTGCTCAGAAACTCAGATTCCGACCACTGAAATAGGCAATTCCTCTCTGGCTAGGTCTGGTCCAAATGTTCCTTGTTCAGACATTGGCTGAGCCCAGGACAGCTTTACTCTCTACTGTGATAGGGCAACACTGAGTTCGATGTAAAGTCCCATAGTCACTGTGTTTTCCCCTCCCCAGGTGCACAGACTCGTCACAATGCAAGGTCACTGCCAGGGAATGCTGGAGGGGTGATGCTAGCAATTCAAGATTGTCTCTCCTACCCTCTTCAATGCCTCTTTCAGCAATATGAAGTTAAAACCAGGTATGGTGATTGCTTGTCAGATTTTTAGTTCTTGTGATGGCACTTTCCTGTGTGCAGATAACCGCTAAAATTTGGTGTTCCAGTTGGGGTAAAGGGCAAATGGTATAGGCTTCTATTCTGCCATCTTGCTCTGCCAGCTAGAATGCTGCTTTTTAAGGTATGATCTGCAAATTACTTTTGTCAGAATCACCTGAGGTGCTTGTTCCAAATACTCCAAACCAGATTAGAATCTTGGGTTTGTAGTAATGGTACTTAGGAATCTCCATTTTAAACAAGGTTTGGAAATGATTTTCATGTGCACTAGTTTGTGAACCATTACTCTTGAACATGATGCAAACCATGTTTCTAATATTCCATAATATTTCACTGAATATTCAGAAAGATGGTTCTGTTTATATGTGTCTACAAGCTCTCAGGTGAGGTAGATGAATGTCATAGCTGAGGAAGCTATAGGTTTGATATGGCTACTGGAGAAACAGTTGTAAGTCCTATGATAAAGTGTTGGGTGACCTTGGGTATAGTATTTAGCTCTCTCAAGCCTCAGTTTTTTCTGTGTTAAATAGATGTGTTATGTTGAATAAGTGAAATGTTATTTATCAGTATTGGCATCTAATACATGTTCAACAAATCATAGTTGTTGTAATAAAGAGAAGCATGGGGCAAAATTAGTTTTTGAAATTTAAAAAATAATATTTTAAGACTATGCCTAATATCTTAGAATAGGAATTGGTATATTTTGGAGGAAGATTGATAGAATGTATATGAAAAGTTTGAATAATGAAAAATAGCTGTATAAAAGATGACTTGCATTTGACTCCAGGTATATGTTATAACTCATGTTTTAATAATCCATTGTTTAATTTTTATACCCACTTGAAATTTAATTATATTCTACAACAAAATTAAGTAAAATTGGTTTTAAGTTTCTTTAAAATCGATAGGTATAACAAAGTGAATTGACATTTTCAATAAGAAGTGAACTGACATTCCATTAATCTCAGATGATAAAAATGTTTTCAGCATTGAAAACATGCATGGTTATGATTGATTACTGGTTTACCACCTCTTATTAATTAATACATTTTGAAGGAATATTTTTAGGTATAGAAAATCTCATTAATATTTGGAATATAGTTGCAAACATGAGTTTACTTTAACGAAAAGATCAGGATAATCAAGACAAATGTTGAAAAAAATTTCAAAAGATTTTTCTCCTGTATTTCATTGAGAATAAGGCTTATGTAAAAGCAGATTGTTTGAATCTCCGTTTCTAGTCAATCCAGTCCCCATCTTGACTTCCAGTTCTGCTGCATTCTAAATAAGCGACTGTGAGCAATTCTCATTGCTTTTCTGAGTCTCACTTCCTTCTGTATAAAAGTGGGAAAAATAATAGTACCTACATCATAGCACTGTTATAAGGATTAAATAAATTACTTCATAGAAAGCTTTTAGAATGGTGTCTGAAGTATAAGACCTTATAAATAGCAGTTATTAGCTATTATTTTCATCAACTTTCTACCTAACATGTTCTAGAAATCACCGCTATTTTTAGTGGCTTCTTTAGTCTGTAAATAAATGTAACATAACTAATAACATTGTTAGGCACTTACTGAGTTAAACATTGTATAACTCCATGAGCAGGTACTGTTATTACCAGTTTACAGAGAGTGAAACTGAAGAACAGAAAGATGAAGTCAATGGGAAGTCATAATTGCCAAAATTTGAACCCAGGTTTCGTGACTTGAGAGCTCGTTTCTTTTTTTTTTTTTTGAGTGATCTCATTAATTTTATTCAATAACAAATTTGAAGTACATATTTGTGGTAATATGAATACATTTTGCTATATTTAATAATGCTTATTTATTTATTTTTATTATACTTAGGTTCTGGGGTACATGTGCAGAATGTGCAGGTTTGTTACATAGGTATACACGTGCCATGGTGGTTTGCTGCACCCATCGACCCGTCATCTACATTAGGTATTTATCCTCATGCTATCCCTCCCCTAGCCCCCCCACCCTCCAACAGGCCCCAGTGTGTGATGTTCTCCTCCCTGTGTTCATGGGTTCTCGTTGCTCAACTACCACTTATGAGTGAGAGTATGTGGGGTTTGGTTTTCTGTTCCGGTGTTAGTTTGCCGAAAACGATGGTTTCCAGCTTCATCCATGTCCCTGCAAAGGACATGAACTCATTCTTATTTATGGCTGCATAGTATTCCATGGTGTATATGTGCCACATTTTCTTTATCCAGTCTATCATTGATGGGCATTTGGGTTGGTTCCAAGTCTTTCCTATTGTGAATAGTGCTGCAGTAAACATACATGTGCATGTATCTTTATAGTAGAATGATTTATAATCATTTGGGTATATATGTAGTAATGGGATTGCTGGGTCAAATGGTATTTTTGGTTCCTTGAGGAATCACCACACTGTCTTCCACAATGGTTAAGCTAATTTACACTCCCACCAACAGTGTGAAAGTGTTCCTATTTCTCCACATCATTGCCAGCATCTGTTGTTTCCTGACTTTTTAATGATCACCATTCTAACTGACATGAGATGGTATCTCATTGTGGCTTTGATTAGCATTTCTCTGATGACTAGTGATGATGAGCTTTTTTTCAAATGTTTGTTGGCTGCATAAATGTCTTCTTTTGAGAAGTGTCTGTTCATATCCTTCACCCACTTTTTGATGGGATTGTTTGCTTTTTTCATGTAAAGTTGTTTAAGTTCTTTGTAGATTCTGGATATTAGCCTTTTGTCAGCCAGATAGATTGCAAACATTTTCTCCCATTCTGTAGTTTGTCTGTTAAATTTGATGATAGTTTCTTTTGCTGTGCAGAAGCTCTTTAGTTTAATTAGCTCCCATTTGTCAATTTTGGCTTTTGTTGCCATTGCTTTTGGTGTTTTAGTCATGAAGGCCTTGCCCATGCCTATGTCCTGAATGGTATTGCCTGGGTTTTCTTCTAGAGTTTTTATGGTTTTAGGTCTTACGTTTAAGTCTTTAATCCATCTTGAGTTAATTTTGTATAAGGTGTAAGGAAGGTGTATAGTTTCAGTTTTCTGCATATGACTAGCCAGTTTTCCCAACACCATTGATTAAATAGGGAATCCTTTCCATACTGCTTGTTTTTTGTCAGGTTGTCAAAAATCAGATGGTTGTAGATGTGTGGTGTTATTTTTGAGAACTTTGTTCTGTTCCATTTGTCTATATATCTATTTTGGTACCAGTACCATGCTGTTTTGGTTACTGTAGCCTAGTAGTATAGTTTCAAGTCAGGTAGTGTGATCCCTCCAGCTTTGTTCTTTTTGCTTAGGATTGTCTTGGCTATATGGGCTCTTTTTTGGTTCCATATGAAATTTAAAGTATTTTTTCTCATTCTGTGAAGAAAGTCAATAATAGCTTGATGGAGATAGCACTGAATCTATAAATTACTTTGGGCAGTATGGCCATTTTCACAATATTAATTCTTCCTATCCATGAGCATGGAGTGTTCTTCCATTTGTTTGTGTCCTCTCTTATTTCCTTGAGCAGTGATTTGTTTGAAGAGGTCCTTCACATCCCTTGTAAGTTGAATTCCTAGGTATTTATTCTCTTTGTAGCAATTGTGAATGGGAGTTCACTCATGATTTGGCTCTCTGTTTGTCTATTATTGGTGTACAGGAATGCTTGTGATTTTTGCGCATTGCTTTTGTATCCTGAGAGTTTGCTGCAGCTGCTTATCAGCTCAAGGAAATTTGGGGCTGAGACGATGGAGTTTTCTAAATATAAAATAATATCTCTGCAAAGAGAGACAATTTGACTTCCTCTTTTCCTATTTGAGTATCCTTTATTTCTTTCTCTTGCCTGATTGCCCTGGCCAGAACTTCCAATACTATGTTGAATAGGAGTGGTGAGAGAGGGGATCCTTGTCTTGTGCCAGTGTTCAAAGGGAATGCTTCCAGTTTTTGCCCATTCAGTATGATATTGGCTGTGGGTTTGTTATAAATAGCTCTTATTATTTTGAGATACATTCCATCAATACCTATTTTATTGAGAGTTTTTAGAATGAAGCGGTGTTGAATTTTATCAAAGGTCTTTTCTGCATCTATTGAGATAATTATGTGGTTTTTGTCATTGGTTCTGTTTATGTGATGGATTACATTTATTGATTTGTGTATGTTGCATCAGCCTTGCATCCCAGGGATGCAGCTGTCTTGATAGTAGTGGATAAGCTGTTTGATGTGCTGCTGGATTCAGTTTGCCAGTATTTTATTGAGGATTTTTGCATCAATGTTGATCAGTGATATTGGCCTGAAATTTTCTTTTTTTTCTTCTGTCTCTGCCAGGTTTTGGTATTAGGATGATGCTGGCTTCATAAAATGAGTTATGGAGGAGTCCCTCTTTTTCTATCATTTGGAATAGTTTCAGAAGGAATGGTACCAGCTCTTCTTTTTACCTCTGTTAGAATTCAGCTGTGAATCCGTCTGGTCCTAGGCTTTTTTTTTTTTTTTGGTTGGTAGACTATTAATTACTGCCTCAATTTCAGAACTTGTTATTGGTCTATTTAGGGATTTGACTTCTTCCTGGTTTAGTCTTGGGAAAGTGTATGTGTCTAGGAATTTATCAATTTGTTTAAGATTTTCTGGTTTATTTGCATAGAGGTGTATAGTATTCTCTGATGGTAGTTTGTATTTCTGTGGGATCAGTGGTGATCTCCCCTTTATCATTTTTTATTGTGTCTGTTTGATTCTTCTCTCTTTTCTTCTTCATTAGTCTTGCTAGCAGTCCATCTATTTTGTTAATCTTTTCAAAAAACCAGCTTCTGGATTCACTGATTTTTTGAAGGTTTTTTTATGTCTCTATCTCCCTCATTTCTGCTCTGATCTTGGTTATTTCTTGTCTTCTGCTAGCTTTGAATTTGTTTGCTATTGCTTCTCTAGCTTTTTAAATTGTGATGTTAGTTAGGTTGTCAGTTTTGGATCCTTCCCGCTTTCTCCTGTGGACATTTAGTGCTATAAATTTTCCCTAAACACTGCTTTAGCTGTGTCCCAGAGATTCTGGTACATTGTGTCTTTGTTCTCATTGGTGTCAAAGAACTTATTTATTTTGCCTTAATTTTGTTATTTACCCAGTAGTCATTCAGGAGCAGGTTGTTCAGTTTCCATGTAGTTGTGTGGTTTTGAGCGAGTTTCTTAACCCTGAGTTTTAATTTGATTGCACTGTGATCTGAGAGATGGTTTGTTATGATTTCTGTTCTTTTGCATTTGCTGAGGAGTGTTTTACTTCCAATTATGTGGTCAATTTTAGGATAAGTGCAATGTGGTGCTGAAAAGAATGTATATTCTGTTGATTTGGGGTGGAAAGTTCTGTAGGTGTCTATTAGGTCTGCTTGGTCCAGAGCCAAGTTTAAGTCCTGAATGTCCTTGTTAATTTTCTGTGTCATTAATCTGTCTAGTATTGACAGTGGCGTGTTAAAGTCTCCCACTATTATTGTGTGGGAGTCTAAGTCTCTTTGTACGTCTCTAAGACCTCGCTTTATGATTCTGGGTGCTGCTGTATTGGGTGCATATATATTTAGGATAGTTAGCTCTTCTTGTTGCATTGATCCCTTTACCATTATGTAATGCCCTTCTTTGTCTTTTTTGATCTTTGTTGTTTTAAAGTCTGTTTTATCAGAGACTAGGATTGCAACCCCTGCTTTTTTTGTTTCCATTTGCTTGGTAAATCTTCCTCCATCCCTTTATTTTGAGCCTATGTGTGTCTTTGCACAAGATGGGTCTCCTAAATATAGCACACCAATGGGTCTTGACCCTTTATCCAATTTGCCAGTCTGTGTCTTTTAATTGGGCATTCAGCCTGTTTTCATTTAAGGTTAATATTGTTATGTGTGATATTGATCCTGTCATTATGATGCTAGCTGGTTATTTTGCCCATTAGTTGATGCAGTTTCTTTTATTATTATTATTATTATTATTATCTTCATGGCGTCAATTGTCTTTACAATTTGGTGTGTTTTTGCAGAGGCTGGTACTGGTTTTTCCTTGCATGTTTAATGTTTCCTTCAGGAGCTCTTATAAGGCAGGACTGGTGGTGCCAAAATCTCTCAGCATTTGCTTGTCTGTAAAGGATTTTATTTCTCCTTCGCTTATGAAGCTTAGTTTGGCTGGATATGAAATTCTGGGTTGAAAATTCTTTTCTTTGGGAATGTTGACTATTACCACCACTCTCTTCTGGCTTATAGGGTTTCTGCAGAGAGATTCACTGTTGGTCTGATGGGCTTCCCTTTGTGGGTAACCCAACCTTTCTCTCTTGCTGCCCTCAACATTTATTTTCTTCATTTCAACCTTGGTGAATCAGATGATTATGTGTCTTGGAGTTGCTCTTCTCGAGGAGTATCTTTGTACTGTTCTCTGTATTTCCTGAATTTGAATATTGGCCTGTCTTACTAGGTTGGGGAATTTCTCCTGGATAATATCCTGAAGATTGTTTTCCAACTTGATTCCATTCTCCCCATCACTTTCAGGTACACAAATCAAATGTAGGTTTGGTCTTTTCACATAGTCCCATATTTCTTGGAGGCTTTGTTCATTCCTTTTCATTATTTTTTCTCTAATCTTTTCTCACGCTTTATTTCATTAAGTTGATCTTCAATCTCTGATATCCTTTCTTCTGCTTTATTGATTCAGCTATTGATACTTGCGTATGCTTCACAAAGTTCTCATGCTGTGTTTTTCAGCTCCATCAGGTTATTTATGTTATTCTCTAAACTGGTTATTCTAGTTAGCAATTCCTCTAGCCTTTTTTCAAGGTTCTTAGCTTCCTTGCATTGGGTTAGAAAATGCTTCTTTAGCTCAGAGGAGTTTGTTATTACCCACCTTCTGAAACCTACTTCTGTGAATTCGTTAAACTAATTCTCCATCCAGTTTTGTTCCCTTGCTGGTGAGGAGTTGTGTTGTGATCCCTTGGAGGAGAAGAGGCATTCCAGTTTTTGGAATTTTCAGCCTTTTTGTGCTGGTTTTTCCTCATCTTTATGGATTTATCTTCCTTTGGTTTTTGATGTTGGTGACCTTCGGATGGGGTTTCTGTGTGGATGTGCTTTTTGTTGATGTTGATGCTATTTCTTTCTGTTCGTTAGTTTTTCTTCTAACAGTCAGGCACCTCTGCTAAAGGACTGCTGGAATTTGCTGTGGATCTACTCCAGACCCTGTTTGCCTGGGTATCACCAGCGGAGGCTGCAGAACAGCAAAGATTGCTGCCTGTTCCTACCTCTGGAAGCTTCGTCCCAGAAGGGCAACAGCCAGATGCCAGCTGGAGGAGAGCTCATGTTTCTTACCACCATACTTCCATATTGCTGAGGGAAACACTTGCCATTTTATCAAGGATTACCAGCACAGGGATTATGAATCCTAAACATTTATTTAGAGTTAAAGATTGGCTTATCAAAGGAAATCTTTCATAAGATTATTCTCAGTAGCTGAAATAATAACAGTTAATTTTTGTTTCAATAATATGCATATCCTTCTATTTTTTCACTCTTTCACTCCCTCTTCTTCTCCCTCTCCTTCTCCCCAACTTCTTTCCTGCACCACACTCCTAAATGCTTATCTATCCATCCATAAAAGGGAATTTTTGGTGTCTCTATATAAAGTGAAGGGTGTTTATAATGGCACCCGGGTCAAGCTTTATTGTATGTTGTTTCATTTATTTCTATAAAATAGCTTTTTAAAATATCTTCTATCAAAAGTAAAATTTCACACTGAAGAATCTAAATTATTAAAGACTGATTTACCATCTTTCATCAAGAAAAATTGATTTTCAGAACATAACTTTAAGGGTGTATTCAGGTGCATTCATTTTTTTTTTCCTGACAGAGTGCAAAGATTAATTTACCATCACATCAGTAAGAAGGAGTGATTATGACAAACTCCTGAGTTGAGGATAGTCATTAAAAGTAAGCAAGAGATATTTCACAGGTCAAGTATTTTGTCTGTGAGCCTTACTCTGGCTATTAGTTTAAAAATGCTGCTCTCCAAGGCAATTTAATTCTTACAGACAGATCTTCCCTTTTATAAGGTTTTTTTTTTTTAAGAGATTGGATGGGGAGGGGTGATTAGCATTAACTCTTTTCAATATAATAGACTATAAATTTGTGATTTCATGGCCTAATGAGTTGATGTACCTTCTTACATCTTCAGAGTGTTCTTGGGTCAACATTATACATTTACTGCATAATAGAGCTAAAGTACTGAATTGGTCTGAAACACTAGAGGCTATGTTTCTTTAAGTGAATTTTTCTTAAAGCAAAATTTGTTTATAGAACAGTAAATGTTTACTTTTGGCTATGGAGAACCATGGTATTATGATCCTGTAAGTATTAACTGATAGTTTTTGATGGCTGCAGAAAACCTCTGCTTTTATAGAATATTCTTGAATGCAACTTTAGGACCAGATTTAATATCCTAGAAGTTATACTGGAACTAAACTTTACCAGCTTGCTTTTGGGATTGACTATATAGGCAAATATAGTAACACTTTCAGTATCACTTAAAGGTTAATAGGTTTCCCCCACGTGGCTGTTAGAGGCAGCTAAAGGCTTCTTTCGGCAGAAACATTCTTCAAATATTTATCATCTAGCATGGGCCAAGCACCATGCCAAGGTTTGGGGACACAAATACAAATTATGGCCTCTCTCATTTTTTAAAAGAGCTCATGCCAAAAGGGAGATTTAATACATATATAATTGTGACACAAATTGTGTAAGTTTTGTTAGAGGTATATAGAAAATATTGTGAGAATAGACCTCAGAAAATTATTTGCTTTGATGAAAAGAGTTGGAGAACTGTTCACAGTAGAGCCATGCCTTAGAGATAAGTTACTTTTCCAGATAGAAAAAAGAGAGGATTCTAGGGAGTGAAAACAGCATGTGTTGAATAAAGTTCAAGCGCCTTAAAGGCCTGACCTTTAGGGCTACTTATTTATATTCAGCTTGTGCTGTTGCCATTAGTTGTTTAAGTTAGCCTTCTCCTTTCCAATTTTTTTTTGTATATGACTTGGTAGCTGACACCACACATTGGCTGTTTTTTTTTCTCCCTCCCCATTATGGATAGTCTTTTATGCATTTATGCATCTCTTTCATTGATTGCTTATGTTACTAGGAGTTTGCTTGTATACCAAATTTGCTATCCTATTTTATCTTCTGTAGCAGATGCTCTAGTTATTTAGAGTTGGTTAATTCTTGGAATTGCTTTGAATATCATGTAAATATTGTTATTATTAGATGGTTAAAATGATTCAACCAGTCTTTTAGGTGTGGAGTCTTTTGCGCTTTTTCAAATTAGTAATCAAGTTGTTTCTGGAAAGTGAGAGCCAGTGCTGCTATGTATCTCAACTACAACTTGTATTTAGGAGAAATACCTTACCAGGTCCCTAAGACTACGTTTCTCTCTGAGATGTTGGATTATTCAGACTTCTCAAGGATGAAGGCAGCACAGCCAAGTGGTAAGATTTAGACAGACTTGGAGTCAAATCCTGGATCTTTCACTACTAACTGTGTAACGGTGGACAAATTATTTAACCTCTCTGAGCCTTTGTTCTCCATATGTAAAATGGGACAATATTTATTCACAAATATTTGTTGACTACTTCCTATGTGCTAGGCATTGTTGTTCTGGTGACATTCTAAGGATTAGAAGATTAAAGGAGATGATGTGTGGCACAAAGTTGATGCTCAGTATTAGCAAGTCATAGTTCCCCTCATCTTTACCATAATTCACTTTATTTCATTAGCACCATTTTCTAAGGATGAATTGGTTTTTGTTGGGTCTTTCTTGGTCCCTTTACAAACTCTGGGCTCCAGACAATGGAGGTGTTCACATGGCCAGCTCAGTGTTTAAAAAACAAAAGAATTTGAATAGTTTTAAGCAGGACATATTCCCTAGTTAGTCACATGTTCATCCTTCCCTGTTATATCACCCCAGGCTCCTGGATTTCAACCTTAGCTCTATATCAGAATCACCTGGGGGCACTCATATATAAAGATTCCCAGGCTGCATCTCCAACCACCCACATTAGAAGCTTCAGGAGTGGAACCCAGGAATTAGTATTATTAGTATTATTTAAAGCTCTTCAATGTGCAGCAAAGGCTGAGAACCATTTGGGGGCCCATTTCATCTATTTACATGAATGGTGTAGCCCCTGAAGACAATAAATATCAATCCTGAGAGATGGTCCTATGACCTTGACTTCTAGGAAGGCCTCCTTGTTTTATGTAGCCTTTAGGCTCCAGTCTGTATCCTGTCATCATTCAGTTACGAAGCTCTCTTTTGCTAATGGAGGCCAGTCATTCTCAGGTTCCTGTCTGCCTCTGAATATACTCTCTGAATTGGCAGAATTTCACCATGCGTAGATATGCAGTATTACCCTGGTACTTGTTTTCTGAGATCCTAGGATTTTCCCCATAAACTGTGAAACCATCTCTACTCTGACCCATTCCCCAAAGGTTGGGGCTATAGATCACACTGCCCTCTGTGGCTGATCTGCCTTCCTTTAGGTAGCTGCATTCAGAATTCAGATACAAGCTGACCCAAATCTTTCTAGTTAGCTGCTTAGCTATTTTCGCCAGAATGCTATTTCTCTCGTGCTCCTGTTAGGAGAAGTGCTGACCCCCAAATGTAGAAACATTAATATGAGAAGAAATAACAACAGATGTGTTGTTCTGAGCTAGAAATAGGGAGAAGGGGTGAGTGGCAGCCAAGAGAGTCAATGATGATTTTCAGAAGAGTTAAGAGTAAACCTAAATAATTCCCATCTGTGTCTGACCTAATTTTTCTCTCTCTCATAAAGTGTTTAAACACATATTTTGGGTCTCTTAGCTATATAATTTCAGTTGTTTAATAGCCTTAATAAACCCTTTTGTATATGTTTGCGGTAACCTATTTGATCTGTGAAATTGAATGCCCAAGTAGATCATCTTAGGGAACTGAAAACACTTGCCTGTCTTTTGTTGTTTCTCATGAACTGTAGTGATTAGACACTAGGAGAGTGACTAACACAAACTATGTCTGAAATAACAATTACCATTTGAACTCTTGCCATGCATTTAGGGTTATGTAAACAGCTTGGTGGGCTTCACAGAAGGCAACTCTTAAGCTGCTTGCATGAAATCGTGATGCATAATCCCTGAACAAACATCAATATTAACAATCCTGTAACAGTTTTATGATAGTGGTAATAAAAATTAAGGCAGATTCCTGGAATCATTTCTCTCCCACTCTTTTATCGTGAGATTTCATTGTTCAGGGTCTTTGGTAATCGTGGAGCAAATGGCCATGGTGGATTTTTGAATTTCACTATTATTGATCTGTTTTATTTAATTCAGCTTTTCAATTTCTCCTTTTAGCCTGAAGTTACACATTAATTACTCTTGTGTATGTCATAGAGTCATTGACCTAACTTGAGATAGTCAGATTATTTTAAATTTAGCAAATTCTTCCCCAGCCTGTATTAATCTAATTTGTTCAACTCTCAATTGCCGACTGTAACCTGAATCTCACTTCTTTTGTTGTTGCAGTCTGAATTCAGTAGTCTTCTTCTGGATAACTATTTCCTTTTGCCTCATCCACTCCTTTAACAGCTTTTTAATCTTTGTTGTTGAAGATCTTGCTTCCCTTCTGAGCTGACCTATTGCTAAATACACTTGACAAGACCACAGGAAAATGTCACCTTTCTCCCTTACTCTCCTCCAAAGAGGAGCTGATCTATATTCCTGTTGATCTACAAAGAATGTTCACTAAAACATGACCTTGAGTAGGTCACTTGTGTTCACAAAACTCCAGTGACTCTATTTGTTTTTTTTTCAGATTAGTGTTGGGTCTGAAGTTCCAAATCCTACTGCCTCTGTAAAGTCTTCCTGCCCATGCTAGAAGCAATATCACCTCTTTTAGAATTGTAAAGTGCCATTTTCCATACCGCTTATAATATACTGTCTTGTAGTTTTTTTTCTGTCATCTTTATTTCATCCCTCTAATAGATGATAAATTTCTAGAGGATGCCTCCCACAGAAAAAGTGCTCAATAAATATCTGTCATTGGTGAAAACAGATTATAGATCATATTTTGTTGGAAGATTAGAGGCAAAGTCTCAAAGGTAAACCTATAATTTTAGGCTCATTCCCTCCCCCACAATATTTGTTGAATACTTAAAATATTCTTGGTATTTGACAGGGATTTTCTCTTTCAATATTCTAAGCCCTATGAGATTAGTGCTATTAATATTTATGGATGGGGAAACAGAGGCATAGAAAGTTTAAGTAATTTATCCAAGGTCACATTACCCCCCCCCCAAAAAAATAGCTAGTTTAGACTTGAAACCAGAGAAACCTGATTCTACAACTGGTGCCTATAAAGTTTGCACATCTTACTTCACCCCATCTCATTTGGACATAGTTTGGAATGGACTTAGGAGGTCTGAGTATCAAGAATCTGTGGCTCATGCAATATCAAATCCCTTAAACATATTTCAGTAATTGCCAAAACATGATTTCAATTATCAAGTTTTCAATGAAGTTCTGATGGTGCTAATCTTTACCCATCAAGAAAGAGGAGAGGTGCCAAGCCCCTTGAAGAGCTATTCCAGTTGAAGCCTGATATGAAGATGGTGGTGCTTATAATTCCACCTCATCAGTCAAGCCCAAAGTGTTGTAGATATGCCACATTGCATTGAATCTATGATTCCATGGAAGGCAAGATGTACTATCTTTATTATATTATTAAGAAAGAGAAAAATAACTGCCGAAATAAACATGCTACAATGATTTTTCATCACTTGGGCTTTTAAAAATGTTATACTTACTGAAAGCACTCTTTTAGTCTTGTTTAGGCATACAAACAATATGAATTTCTTAAGGTTTTATATCTGAAATCTGACTATCCAATGTCTATGTTTTCCAGATAATATTATCCTCTGTGCCATTGAGAGTATTAGTAAGGCAGTATTTCTGAAAGAGCACTCCACCACTACCTCTGGGATTTTCTTGCAAGCTACTGATACCATCTTTGCAAGAATGGATGCAAATATTCAGGCTACCAGAATTTAATCTCTGTAATTTCCTTGCCAACAGACATAATAAATGCTTCTTGTTTTCAGATGAGGTGAAAGGTGAAAAAGTGTTCATGAGAATTGGTGAAATATGGCAATTACAACTTTATTTAAAACAATGCACGTCACTTTTTGAAAATATTTGAAAACTTCTGGTATAGTCAAAAGAACCTTGGTCTTAAGGAATCAGAGGACCTGGGTTGAATACTAGTTCTCTTGACTACCTATGGCAAGTAACATAAACTGTCTTAGCTTCCTCTGATAAATAAGCAATTTACCTTGTGGGGTGATTGCAAGAATTAAAAGAAAATTTAAATTCCACAAAAGCAGAAATAATTCTATCTTGTTTGCCACGATCTTTCTATTCTCTCAAGAAGTAACAGGGACCTAGAAAGAATAAATGAAACAATGAATGAACAGTTAATACATAGCAAACTACATGTAGAAGTGTCTGTGTTGGAATGTTGCCATGGTGGAAGGCAGTATGTTCTAGGAGAAAATGCAGCAAAAAAAGTTTCAGTAGGGAACATTCTTTAGTCCCTCTCTCTATTTTTCCCCAGTCATTTTGTGGTTTTGGTTGCTATTGGCTTCTATCTGCTTCCCAAATGCTAGTAATTTCTTCCAATCTAAAGTTGCTTGTTTATTTTCTCGTGTATTGTAAAACAAAGTCAACATAATTGCAGGCCAGAAAGCTATTATCTCACTCTTGAATTCTTAAAAATGTCAATCGTTCTAGCTTTTTTTTGCATGTATTTATTATCGAAATATTAAGAGACACAAAAAACATGGAAAAGAAAAAAATCATTATTTCAAATTCCTAACCTAGAGAGAATAATTACTAATACTTTTTCTTACCTAATTGGCAAAATATGTATTATTTTGTAATCTGATTTTTCACTTCATATAGTTGCATATTTCTCCATATACTCCATTTAAATGTTCTTCACAAATATTGTTTATGATACATGCTCTATTATAATCTATTTAAGTAATCTAAACTTCCTGGAAATTTAGGTCGTTTCCAATTTTTCACTATTTAAAATATAACAGGAATGAACATTCTTGAACATTTGTATTTATGCACATTTCTGATTTTTTAAGAATAAATTCTTGAAAGTGGATTTACAGGGCCAAAAGATATACAATTTTATTCTAATTTAGTGGAGAATATTTTAATGTAACTAAAAGATTTATCGAGAATGTGGTAAAATAGGAAGGAGGGTTTTGAAGGTGTGCCTGCCCAGAATTGCCTGGTGTGCTCTGCTAGATTCATCGTCTTCCCTCTTTCTCAAGGACTTGTCTGTTGTGATATGGTTCCTGAGTGACGTTTGTCCTCACGAGGTGCTAGGACTGTCAGATGTTAGGAGTGCAAAGCCTCTTACTTATCTTTCTTTTTTCATCCAAAAAAGCTGAACGTGGTGTCCTCACTAAATGATGGATGAGTATGATGAACAGATCCCATTATTTCCTCATTCCATTCACATGATGAATGAGTTAGAAAATGAATGCAATATCTTAGCACCAGAGGATCTGATTGTCACAGTATGAAAAGCCTTTTAGTGATAACTGCATACATGCACCTGTATTACTGCCAACAGAGCCAATGCAATCTAGTTCGAATGGTAGATGTACTGACTCCCATGTGGGACCATTGATGTTTTTACAAACCATTTGCAGGCCAGTATCACTGTGTTTTGCCAAGTTGCATCCTCCCAGTGAAGTCCAAATGGAACTAGAGAGAGAGGCTCCGTTTTTGCTGCAGTAGGAAATAGACAAGGGAAAGTCTGGATTACACTCCAAAATTATAATGCAAACCTGCCCCAGAAACGTACATTATTTTTCTGAAAGTGTTCCAGCTGAACCACAGGAAAAATAACAACCAAAGACCATAATGGCTCATTGGTGGATATTGTGTCCCGTCTGTTGGTGGTAGTGAGAAAGGCTCTAGGCTGTCACATCCAAAAAGCTTGCCGGTTAAAAAAAAGCCAAACTCCCCTCATGGCATTTTCCTGCCTATGAACTCATTTTGGATATCGTGTATTAGGAAGAAAAGGTGTAAAAGTGGTTGAATGTTGTTATACATTTTTATGAGGGGAAGTAAAAGTTTCACATGTTGCTTGGTTCTTTCCAGTGGAGGGGATGAGATGGTTTCACAATAAGCAGCAGGCAAGGCTTTGTTGAGCCAAAGGCTTTGATTAGGATTTCTACAAAGTGCTATATTCTTTGGTTAACTCTTATGCATTTAGTAACTCCCTCCTTAAGGAAAAGGATACACCTGATTCTATTTATGGACCAGTGTGTTGGTCATTGATTCTCGCTCTTGCAGCTTCAGGATTCTAGCTTAAATCAGATTTAGTTTGTGGATACAAAGCTGAATTCAACACCAGCCAGGCATTAGCATGAAAACTGAGTTGCCCCCAGGAAATATCCATCTCATACTCAATATGAAAACCTCAGTCACTGCAGAAGTGAGGCATTTGTGCCTACACAGTCATGCCTATCCTTTGGATTCTGGTTCTGCCCTGACCCCTCACTGGACTCATGTCTGAATCCTGACACAGCACAAGCACTGTGAGTGAAATTAAAAGTACTATTTCAGTCTTTAAAAAGAATTAGAACATCTGGGCCACAGCAAAGGCCCAGAGCATGGGCAGAGCACTGGGGAAAATCATGGTGGGAACTCTAGAGGAACCTTGCAGTGGAGATTTAGTGCCCAGAAGGACAGATTTACTGAGAGCACATGTGACTCACCCACTGTAGATTTTTGGAGTCCTTGGTCATGGGAGGTGGTAAGGAGCTGAGAGTGTTCAGGACAAGTAGAATCATGACCCAGTGAAATTTGAGCTATTTCTGTTAATATGACCTCATTTACACACTGGGAAATTAGAATCCTCAAATCAGCATTCAGTTCGCAAGGTACTCATGAGAATCATTTCGTTAAAGAGTATTAACATTGCAGAGGCCTAATGCTACAGAGACCTGATATTAACTATACTGAGACCTAACTGTGAATGAAAATTAGGGGGACTAGTCAAACAGAACCAAGCTAAGGGGCAGAAAAGGTTTGAACTTGCTATTTTTCCTCTCGCAATGTATACACAGTGGGAATATGGCATTTTTGCCTCAAGCCGAATGGCAGTTTACCTCTGTCATGGGGTTGGTGGGCAAGGTGGGGGAATGTGTTCCAAAGTGTTAGGGATTTTTAACTCACATGAGGATATAAGAGGACTGGTTTTTTGGATCTCCATGTCAGTTAAAAATGCGAATTAGTTCAGAGGAACACTCTGTGGTACATGTCATGCTTCTGAGCTTGGCGTGGGATCAGGCTACGGCTGTCACATGTAGATTTACCAAGGTCCAGGCAGTGTTCTGAGTTCTCTACGTATTATCTTATTTAATCTTCTCAGTAACCCTGTGAATCAGGGACTACTGTAACTCCATTTTAAAGATGAAGAAACTGAGACAAAGGGAGGCTAAGTAACTTACCCAAGATCCTCTGGCTGGATAAGTGGCATACCTGGAATGAAAACGTAAGCATTCTGATTCCAGAAACCATACGCTTAAGAGGCTGTACGGATGCTCTTAGTGGTCATTCTCACTTTTTAGTAGAGTTCTCTCAAAGGCATGGGATCTACAAATGTGTGTGTGTGTGTGTGTGTGTGTGTGTGTGTATTGGTGAGGTATTGGAAGCCGTGTGGTGCAACAAATAAAAATATGAGTCAGTGATATTTGAGGAATTTTATGTTTTTTGAAGATAGTTAAAAATTGCATATTCTCACTCATAGGTGGGAATTGAACAATGAGAACACATGGACACAGGAAGGGGAACATCACACTTCGGGGACTGTTGTGGGGTGGGGGGAGAGGGGAGGGATAGCATTGGGAGATATACCTAATGCTAGATGACGAGTTGGTGGGTGCAGCGCACCAGCATGGCACATGTATACATATGTAACTTACCTGCACGTTGCGCACATGTACCATAGAGCCTAAAGTATAATAATAATAATAATAATAATAATAATAATAATAAAAAGAAAAACAAAGAGAAAAAAATTGCAATAGAATTTAAGGGTATCAGGAAATGGGCATTACAAGTTCTTCAAAGTCATTAAACCTTTCCTCTTGAAGGTAAAGGCCCTGTATATACTCCGTGATGAAGAACAGCAGCCTGATTTAGTTTCATACCCTTTGACAGAGTGACCCATCACTGTGTACTACCCACTTGGCATGGAAAGGATTAACTTTGATCTGCTGAGCTGTATTTTATAAATAGAATTAATCGCAGGCTGTGGGGAGATGAGGTCATCAGATTTACACCGAAGCTTTAATGCAGTGCAGACATTGAGGTCACATCTGCTCAGCTCCTGTCCAAATGGTGAACCTTCCCTTCTCCATGAAGTTACTTGGCTTGGACTCCTCAAACAAGGGCATTATTTTTCAAACAAGGGCAATCCTTCTGCTCTCTGGTTCATTTTAGAATGAATAGAGAGCCTGTTAGAGTAAAAGATATGTTTTCATACCATTACTGAGGTCCAATCACAGCTACATTTTCTTGAATTTTCATGAATTTTTCTACTACAACTTGCTTTTCTCATTCATAAGAGGAAGGGGAATACATTTTGCCTGTCCATTTTTGCATTCTCTTTGGGTTCCAGTACATAGACTGGGTAAGGAACTAATGAGCTACCTTAAGGCAGAGAAGCCCCATTTCTGGGGCCTCAAGAAAAAATTTAGTAGTTATGCATCTTTCATCTGCAAATACAGAGAGAGTTTCTAACTTAAGCAAGGATCTCCACATTATAAGCCACCTTTTTCATCTGAGATTTTCTTGCCAGAACACACATACACACTCACACATACAGCGTGGAACTCCAATATTGATAGAAGAAATGGCTGGAGTCACTCCTGTATCTCCTCTATTCCCCACCTTTACTATTTTCTACCCTATAAGCAAGCTTAGTTCACAGCTAATCAGTAATGTGCATTTACGATCTGCTTTCTTTCTGGAGCACATAGGACTTAGAGTATCATTCAAAGCTGGATTGATTTCAGGCCATTCAGATTTTCAGTACCTTCTAGGGCAGAACTCAGAGAGCTTGTTTGATCTGTGATCTCCTTGAGCGCTCTCTAACCCACTTAAGCTTGTCTTAAACACAAATACATTTGAGAGGAGACCTACCATTTTGTGGCAGAAGAGGGCTGGAGGGTCAGGGAAAATCCTCTTGGAACTGCTTAGGATTGGAATAGTCTTCTCAGATCCACAGCACTCAAGATCAGGCTCCTAAAGCCTGTGTAGGAAATTGCTGGACTTATTCAGAAGGGCCATAATGCCCTGCACTGCTGGAGGCATACATTTGGAGAAGTGAGTGCTCATGGGACAGCCACTGTGTGTTTTAGAGGCAGATAGAGCATCTCTGGGTCTGTTAATGTGAAGCTAGAGATGGTTTTCCAGTGGCCAACTACTTCACAGTGCAGTCATGCAGAAAGCACTCGAGTATCATGGGGTAAAGACGTCAGAAGGAATTCACAAGTGAAAATGCCAGTGAGTAGTCACAGTAAGGGCCTCAAATATACAGGAGGCTACAAACATACAGACCCAGTCAAATAAATCTGGTGAAGGGGTGGGTTAATTTGGGTCCTTTAAGAAACAGACTACAAGCCAGGATTCAATGTGACTGGGTTATATTAGGGTAATCACCTGTTAGAGAAAATGGGCAGGAATCTAGGGGCGGCAGGGGAGCTGACAGACCGTGGCGGACCATGGGAAGGCAAATTGGGTGGAGGCATGACAGATAGGTGACCTAAGGAATGTTGAACAAGGCCTTTGGGGTATCTCTGCATCCAAAATTGCCTATTAGAGAAGTCCCAGGTCTCCCAGGAGTAGGCCTGCCTTAGTATCCCTATCACTTCAGTCATCCACTGGCAACAGCTCAGGAAGCGTGATCTCACTGTACATACGGTGATGGATTTCAGAGTGCAGCAGCTGGGGCTCTAGGCCAATTACATTTTCTGTAGAGGTCTACAAGGAGCATTCTCACAGCTGCTTCAATAAAGGACTGACTCAGTGTGTTTAAAAGCATGCCTGGAGCATAAACACCACTATCTGTGTCAAGGTGGAGAAGAGAGATGCCAGTTTTCTGAGGAGAGTAGAAGAGCCCTCTCCTTTAGTGAAAGAGAGCAGTCTCATCTCCTTACAGTTTCTGCTTTGAGAGTGGAAGGGAGGAGGAGGCAGCATTTGAAATGGGAGAGAGGTAAACAACCAGCCATGGGAGGGGGAGCTTTGTCTTCATACCCATCACAGAGCCAGCAAAAAGGAATCAGCACCTTCAGTTCAGGGCCAGGTTGCAGCAATGGTAGTAAACAGCCATAATGGAGAAGACAATGGCTGGAAGAGGTGACTCCCGCAGTGGCAGCAGGGGTACAGCAGTTCTGCGGTGACCAAAAATGTGGAGCAGCATTGTCCCCAGGTCAAGTCAAGGAGGGCCAAAAGTGGGGATAACTGTGGCTGGATTCCATGGATGCGAATCAGAGAAAAGCATGGATCAGGAGCTCAGGGTTCCAGCCATGACACAGCTGCGGAGCACTCAGGGGCAGTTGGCTTTCCTAATACCTGTCATACTGCTCGTGCCAATGAAAGAAGTTTCCCTTTTCTTTTTAAGCACAAGTCAAGCATGATTAAACCAAGAAGTGACTGAAAAGGATGTGGAATACAGACTATACAGTTAGAAATAGTCTGACTTTGCAGAGCAGAAAACACTCAGTAAATACAAACAGCAGGTAAATAACTTTCCCATCTTGGTTCAAGAAGGACATAGAGTGTGTTGAACAAGAGGAACCAACTCTTCAGAAATTAAATGCTCCTAGTCACTGGCTGGCAGTCCTTCATTATTTTTTTTTTTTACACAGGCCACACTGAGCCAAATAAAGGAGAACTAAACAAATTAGAGGGACCTGGGTCCCCATTCCTGGAACTTGCTAGCAGGAGGGTATCAATCAGGCTTACTAAATTAGCATTTTTCTGATAGCAATGCACAAAGCCTTTCAATGATGACTTTGGAGTCTCTGAGCTCAGGCTCTTGACTGCCTGTTCCTAAGCAACAGAAGGATTGGCAGAGAATGTGTTTTGATGTATCATTAAATAAAGGCTGTACAATGCTGAAAACTGTGGGCAGAAATTGGGATAATTGTATTTATTTTTTGGTATATTATGTTAAAAAATAAACAAAAATCCTTTATGCCCTAGAAAATGTGCTCTCACTTGTGTTTTGTCTCTCTCTTGTTTTTGAACAGTGCCTTTTTGTCCGCTCCTTTTCATCCTGCAATTTAAGCACAGAATTTCTCCCTTTTTATGGATAGCATTTCAAGCATTTCTTCAGCTCTGTTTCTATTACAGAAAAATTGGATCACATATTATACTATAATGGACAAGGGGATCTGAGGGATGCTCTGGCAACTCTCCTTATTTTATTCTTACAGAAGCTGTTTCAGGGAGGTGAGGGTCTACCTCGACTCAACGTGTCTTTAACTTGTAAGATTCATCATCGTTTCCTCCGTGGCACCTCTCCTGACTTCACAGAGGTACAGTGTTATGTCATCTTGTTTGATACTCTACATTCACTACAGTCACCACTCAGTTGTCTGGATACTATATTGCAGTGGTTGTTTACTTATTCATTTCATTAGTTCCGTGGTGACTCTCTTGTGTGTTGTCTCACACCCAGAGCTTGATACGGTACCTGACTTGCAATAGATAATAAATACGCAGTGAATGAATTATCTAAGACCACATAATCAATTAGTGATGAAACTAGGACTAAGAGCTTGGTTTCCTATTTTCTAGTTAAATGTTTTTCCACGAGCTACTGCAAATATTAGAGGGATATGGAGAAAATGAACACATTTGGAGGATGTGTTTTCCTGCTGCTCTTATTCAAGGTGAATGAATCTCAATGGTACAATAAAGATGATGAAATCCGATTAACTATTTCTGCTGACTACAAGCCATGTGGGCTTCAGCTCGGTCTCTCCCACGGGCTGATCCACCTCATGGCTGAGGTCCTTCATGGAGTCCTTCATGGAGTGAGCTGGCCTCTACCTTTGATCATTCTCTTTTTCTTCATCTCATTTAACACAATAACAAAGTATCTATTCTACAGGCGCTGAGTTAGCCTCTGGTGATTCAATAGTTAATAAAAACAGACAGGTTTCATACTCGCATGGACCTGAAATCTGAGCACATGCAGCCCCACTGGCCCGCCCACCTTTACTCCATGGTGGGCATCCTAACTTTCAAATTCTTTAATTATAGAGATCTCCAAGATCAGGAAGAGGTCTATAGTAAGTTCCTTCTATCCTACACATTTTTCTTCCTCATTAGTCAGACTCTGATAAAGCTTTCTCTACACAGAAGTGATAGCTGGGTCACTCCCCTTCAAACCTTACTCTACATTCACCGCCTGACTTCCTTACCTCCCATTCATTCCATAACCAGCTACAATCTGGCTCTTGTTCCTCATCTCCGCAACCCACCTTCACTAGTCTTCACATCAATATTTCAGGACATTCCTTTGTCAAAGTTTCCAGTGATTCCAAATAAACTTGATAAAGTTTCAACACTCATTTTACTTGTTACCTCTATGGTATAGTAGGTCCCTGACACTTGGGTGGAAATATATCTCAAGAATATTTATGCATTCTAGATTCTTGAATATCACCATAACCTATAATGTCATCATAATTTGCAAGAGATTGCAGCTTAAGAATTTCCTGAGTCATACTCTTAACGAGAGTTAATGTGTCCTTGACAATAAGTAGAAGAAGGTGAAGCCACTTAAAGAAGTGGATGCTCCCTGCTAAGTGACATGCTCTCCACAGCAGCTGTGGACTCAAGTTTGTACCCTCACTCAGATTTTAAATTGCTCCTTGTCACTGGAGTTGAGGTTCCTCAAATAACTGAAACTAAGAAAGTTAAAGCTATATAACTATATAAAGTAGCCAGAGGCTACTTTACTGTTGCTCACGCCACCTTCAGAACCTTGTCTTTGGATTCCTCAATCTGTTTCTCTCAAGCCTTCAAGATGAGTTCCTTTCCTTGTACTCACCCTTTAAGTATTGGTGTTATGTAAAGCACTGATCTCTGATAATTTCTCTCTTTTTTTTTGAATAAATTCTCTTGTGCTGATGGGTTTGACCCCTCCATGTTTTCTGTATATTTAGCCTCTAGTACTGTATGATGCAAAGGATAAATGTGTGTACATACCAGCGTGACTTCTGTGTTATACTGACATTGTTCTCTCATGTTCTGATAGTGAATGAATTTGTGCTTATTGTTCTCTATTTGGCTCCCCCGCTCCCCAGGTCTGTTTTCTGCTTGTCTTGTCTCTGCTCTGTGCATTGGAAGGCTGACCTCTGTGGTCTGCATCACCTGTGGTCCTTAATGTTCGGCCAGTCAGAGGAACTGGTTGGATATCAGAGAACAAGAAAAAAGAGAGGCCAAGGCATGTATTCCCCTTCCTCTCTTCCTGCCTTGTAACGATTCTGGGGGTCACCATTCTTTTGTGGTCATAACTTCTGCTAGGTGGCACCTTTTCCTTGCTCCAGTTTTCACTGTCAACAAGAATGTGGTATGTTCTCTCTTGCTATTGCTAGCCCCCAGTTGCTTCACCATTCTCTTGGTGGTTTCCTTAACCATGCCCAATGCCACTGTAAATAGTGCCTTCATTACAAATTTCTTCAGTTAAGCCCTTCTGAATGTGCCATCTGTTTCTTCCAGGGTGCCTGAGTGATACAAAGCTGATTCACCTTACAGAAACAGGTATCAAATAATCTCCCACCCTTCCTCAGCTACCTTAATTATTTTTCACATTACCTTTTGCAATCTCAGCTTTACAGAGTTTAAGGAACACTGAAGGCCACGTGCAAGGGAAGATCTCTGAGACCAGAGCCCCATATAACCTTAGGAATTAAGGGCAGAGCAAAAAAAGAGGCATCAATGAATAAGGATTCGAGGAAACAAAGAAACAGATTACTAATTCTTCTCCTTGTTATATTTTCCTTAGTACCATCAACACGAACTTTCTAAAATTCAAGTCTGATCTGATTAGTTTCCTTAAAACCTTCAATGGCTCTCTGGTGTCCATAGAATAACATTTGTATTCCTCAGTATGGTACAGAATCCTTTCATGTTTTGGCTTTTACTTATGTTTCTCTGTCATCATCTTTTGCTGATCATTGTACAAGTTCCAGTGCTTCCCTTGGCTGAACTATGCCACATTTTTAGCTCAGTATTAATAAACTTTAAAAAAAAGTCTCTTAACTCCAGTATATAGTAGCTTATCTAAAGCTACCTGTGAGAGAGACCTTGCTTCAAACTTTCTTGAAAAATCTACTCCATTGAAGTTTCAGTTTTGCACATTCAGAAGCATTTGGTATACAGTGGGGAGCTGACATATAAATTAGCCCAGGATCTGGAAGGCACACATCAGTGAAAATGATAGAAATTTCCAAATAACTTGTTCACCCTAGCTTTTTCTCAGATCTTTTTACTGTGTCTTTATTTCTTTTAGAAATAGATTCTTCCTTTACAGTGTATATTCCAATAATGCTGTAATAAATATGGAGACATTTTCCATGACTATGAGGGTTTCCACGATGGAACCACCATCTAGTGGCTTTGGAAGAAAATAGGAACAATTAAGAATTCAGAGACAGTCCACCATCAAATTACAAAGTTGGCAGTTTTAATTTTGGAATTAAAAAAGCCAGATTGTGTTCATTTAAAATATTTTATATTGGCATAACAGATGTTTTCCCCTAAGAATGTTCTTAGCAATTAAAATACATAGATACATAAAGTATGTATGTGTATATATATTTTTTAATTCAGTGTTATGTGGTATTGTGGTTTTTATGTCACCAGCCAGAGGAAATTTTAAAATGGTGGTATTAGTAGACATCTTAACAATCTCTTCTTGTACAAACCCTGATTCAAGGAAAAAAATACCCTGAGATATCAAAGCAGATGGTTGTCTTAATTTAAAAAAATCTAAACAAGGAAGACTCTACAGCTTCATTAGCAACTCATATTAGGGCCCACAAAGAAAAATTGCAATTTCTAAAGAAAAAAACATTTTACTTACAAAATTTTTGATGCTTTGTTTTGTGGGAGATCAAGGGATATGGTTAGTATTTTGATAAGTAAATTTATTTTATTTTATTTTACTTGGATATTTTCGAAATTGACCTAGGTAGTTGTATTAGCCAGGATTCTCCAGGAAAACATAAACCATTTATGTAATTCCAACTATGGAGGCTTTATTCCAGGGAATTGCAGACTTACAGGAGATCAGAAAGACTGGAGAGGCAAAGACCCAGGAAGCCAACAATGATGTGGTTTCAAAACTAGTGGTTCTCCAGGTGGCAGCTTCTGCAAATCTCAAGGAACTCTATGAAGTGCCTGCTACCATCTCAGCCTTGAGTGCTGAAGCAACCATTCTCAAGGAACTGCTTCCCACAATCGCAGCAGCCTTCCACCAGCCAGGAAGCTGCCATGAATCTTGCCTGTGCTTTCTGCTATGTGTCTGCCTCCAGGGAAGAATGCCTTCTCCCCATCTCCCAGCTTCCAGCTTTTACAACAACGGCTCCACACTGGCAGCTCTAACCCGGAACCATATGAGAAAGTGGACTGTTGAAATGCTCTTCCTGCCTTCCCCTCTCCCAATGCAGAGGAAGCTGTAGAGGTAGGTACAGTAAGGGGAAATGCACAATGCATACTTTCAGTGATAAAAGTGATATCTTTAGTAGCCAATTTCAAATGACATTGGCAAATCCTTAAAATATTTGTATGAATTTTTGCTGGCAAGAAGCCAAAATGTATAATGGAAAGAGAATGGTCTTTGGGATGGATGGATCTGAGTTTAAATCCTAGATCCACTCCATTTTAGCCTGGTGATCTGAAGTAAACCATTTAGACTCTTGTTTTTTCATATATAAAAATGTGGATAATGATATTCATTTTGAAGTCTTGCTTTGAAAAATAAACACAATAATCTATGTATAACACTTATTTGGTGTCACAGGGCCTGGCATGTAACATGCAGTTGGTGAATGTTAACTCTAAGAAATTGAAGCTGGGGACTGAGGTTAAGAGCCCTAGCAAATTGTTTCTATGCCTTGACCAAATTACAATGTTGTTGTTACATTTGTAATGGCTTGACTTTCCTCTTGTAGCACATTACTGACAACTTTCAGTATCAATAAGCTTTTCTTTCTTAGTGTGTTTCTTTTACAATTTTCTCTTACTGAAATAGCAGTACAAGGACAGCAGCTTGATTTAGAAACTCCGCAAGTAATTGGCTATGTCTCCCTGAACAATTAAGTTACTTTCTCAAATCCTCAGTCTTCTTATGTGTAAAATGATGACCTGGAAGTGTGGGAACAGGAAGAAAGAATGACTTAGATTGATTGATTTTTAAAAATTCATTTGCACCACATTTCCTTGCCTGCTTAAGTCTCTATATTAGGCACTATGGGGGTGATTAAAACAATGGGCACAAAAATGTGGCTCCTGCCATTCAGGGCAATATAATCCAGTACAATAAAAAATATCAACAAGAGACTCATAAAATATAGAGGAATCAGAACTTCTGGCCTAAAATTATTTTGTTTTATTGTGGTGATAAATCTAGTCAGCATGTCTGAAGCTCCATGGAGAGGGAAGTAAACAATACTTGTTTCGGAAATACTCCAGTGGTTCACAAGGTTGTGTTTCTCATTGAGAAGAAAAGATAAGCTGCAAAACAGAAATGATGGGCTGGGTTCTATAGTCATCCTCCTGTTAACAATTTGGAACACAATTTCTGAACACCTGCACTGGAATAGGCCCTGTGCTTGGATGTGGGTATCAAGATAAAGTCTTTTACCTGCCCTCAAGGATTTTCCATGTTAGCTGTTTGAATGTAACTTTTGCCTGACTGGTATATATTAGTTACCAAGATTAATGCGAGTAGGGTTGGAAACCTGTCAGTCCCTGTCTTTGCCATTATATCAAAACTTAATTCATTTTAGTTTTCTCTGAAGTTTTGACTAAGATGGCTCGGTTCATCCTCTTACTGGTATTTGATTTAGGAATATGGGTGGTGTTGCTTTTTCTAATGTTCCACCAAATTAAATTCAACAGAGTGTAATTTTGTGTACTGCATACACCAGTCATCATCAGTAGAATGTTAATTAAGACAGCAATTTGGAAAGCAGGGTTGGTCTCAATTTAAATGTACTTTTAACTGTGAAAACTTATGACTTACATATATAATTGACATTAAGTTGCACTAAGAAAAATAGGTAAGTTGGCTATTGTTCAAGTGGTGCTGAAGTAAATTAGAAAAGTTGCTGCTAGATTGATGTTTCAGAATGTGTATTTAAAAGATTAAAAAATACCTCAAAGAATCAGACTGTCAGTTTACTACAGCGGTCATTCCAGCCTTTAGTATTTTTTCCCAACAGGGACATATTTCATATTCAGACAAGTCCTCCTTTCAAAGATTTGTAGCTAGGCAAACACTAATGGATGGGCTATCACTCATGCACGGGGAGAACTAGTTTAAGGTTTAAGGTATATCATTCTACTAATCATTAGTCTTTGACTTTTCATACTCCAAACTGTTTATCATGGCTTTTCAAATTCTGTTGCAAAACAAGATTTTATTAATTATGCACTAACCTTTACTCATTACCGTTTTGTACAAGTGTTGTTGGTACCACTTCATTTTCAGAAGCACATGGCTATAGCTATTGCCGATGATCTGTAACGTTGTTTATAGCTCAGGCCATGCTTCATAATTAGGACAGTAGTTTTCAATTTGAGTGTCTAGTATTAAAATGGGTTTTCTTTACTACATTAAGCTTTCCTGCTAACAGATTGTCATAGAATGTACCACCAACCATTCCACTTGGCATTATCTCCGAATAAACCTAAAGTTGCTTTGAATTAATATCCACAGAGATTTGTTACAAAGCAAAGGCAATTTTGGAACTAGAAAAGACAAATCCCACTGATATCTAAAATCTAAAATATTTTGTTCAGCTTGGTCATTTTACAGAAATGGAGAGTGTGAGAAACAGATGTTTAAGCGCAACGTGATCGTTTTACTTTTCTGCTTAAAATCCTTTACAGGTTCTCCTTTCTTTTCTTTCTTTATTTTATTTTATTTTTTTTTCAGGCTAAATCCCCAATATCTTGGCCCAGCCTTTCATTATCTGGATTGGCTTGGCTTCTCCGCCCTCATCTTTCACCACTCCTCCCCTTACCCACCACCGCCAAGCATCCTTAAAATCTGGCCTTAGCGAAATCCTTGCCTGTCCTTGATGATTTCCCTTTCCTGCACCTGGAATGTTCCTTTTTTTTCCCCCTAACTTCTAGACCCAGCTTAGGTGACAACTGCTTTGAGCAGCTTTCCCTGACCTTCAGAATTAATAGAAATATAAAAAATTTTTAACCAGAGATACTTTTCCCACCAAATTACCCGAGAGTGTGATGTGATATACCACAGTTTATTCCAAACTGGGTAATGGACTCTGTCACAGTATGCCTAACACTGTGCTTATTAATGTCTATTGCAATTTCTATTTATTGGTTTGTGTTCCCCTCTGTTTTTCTTTAACATCTATATCTCCAGTGCCTAGCACAGTTCCTAGCACAGAGTAAGAGCTAAGAGCTAACATGTGCTGAATGTTACTGCATGCCAGGCTCCTTATTAAGTCCTTTGCATGCATTAACTCATTTAATTCTCATTATGACCCTGTGAGCCAAGAGCTTTGATGATCTCTGTCGAACAGATGAGGAGTTACAATAGCAGGAAGTTTGGTCCATTTTCCAAGTTCATTTAGTAAATGACAGAATCAGTATCGGAATGGTAGGATCCCAAAGCCTATGTTTTTAACTGGGACATATCTCCTGTGTAGATGACAGATTCACAGAAATATTTGTTTGATGAATAATAGTATAAATAATCAGTTCCATGCATTCGGTAGCAAAGTTAGCAAAAGCTCCTGAGTCTCTGAACTCTCAGGCCAGTGAGCCTCCTTTAACAGTGGTCTGCTTTGTACTTTGGGAGTCAGAGGCACAGTATAGAAAAAACCCTGGGCTGACACCTGCATTCTGGTTGTCTTTCCCTGAACAGGCTATTTGACTTTAACTAAGTACATTTCCATAACTGGGCCTCAGTTTCTGCGGGTGTGAAATGAAGTGATTAGACTCAATGATCACCAAGGAAACTATCTACTTCAGTTTTATATTTCCTGGTTATAATGTCTTCAAAATGTAATTAAAATGAATATTTTAGGTGATGTTATCAAGTATTTCAAAATTAGTGTCTATGTTTTATAAATAATATTGCCATCCTAAATTATAGTTAGTTCATAAATAAGATAGGGAGTCTGCTCCACCAGTCCCTAGTGTCCTTGGAGAACCTACTTGGCCTCACCAATTCACAATGCCTTTCTCTCTGAAATGAGACTAATGATAGCACCTATTGCAGAAGATGACTGGGAGGATAACACATATGTTATGGGCTGAATTGTGTCTCCCTAAATTTCATACGTTGAATTTTTAACCCTCAGTACCTCAGAATGTGATCATATTTGGAGATAGGGTCTTTACAGAGGTAATCAAGTTACGATAAGGTCATTAGGGTAGGCCTTAATCCAGTACAACTGGTGTCCTTATGTAAAAGAGAAACTGGACACAGAGACATGCATAGAGGGAAGCTGATGTGAAGAGACACAGGGAGAAGATGGCCATCTACAAGCCAAGAAGAGAGGCCTAGAAGAGGTCTTTCCCTCACAGCCCTCAGAAGGAACTAACCCTGTTGGTACGTTGATTTTGAACTTCCAGCCTCCAGATCTGTGAAACAATAAATTTATATTATTTAAGCCACCAATATGTGGTACTTAGTTACAGCAGCCCTGTAAACTAACATAGTATGTAAAGTTTGCCTCTCAGAGGCAAGTGCCCCATAAATATACACATCTTTATCATTTGACAACAATTCCTTATTGCTCATGAAAATAGGTATTTAGATTTTTGTTGTGTATTTTCATGCTTTGTTTTCTTATGTATCATAAACAATGACTGGATCTAGCCTAAAATTTTTAATGTGAATTTTAGGGAGTGAAGGGGTATTACCTCTACTTTATGAATGGGAAAACAAAGCCAAAGGGAAATTTGGCTTTTCTTTCCCCTCAGGCTGCTTATGTAATTATTGTAACTAGGGTTTTATTCCTAGATGAGCCTCAGAATTCAATTCCGTACATTCAATGCTAGGCATTGTCCTATGGACTTAGGCTAGAAGGTGAGATGATATAGACCTTGCTCTCAAACCTACCGCATCTCGCTGGGGAGAAAGACATATAGACTAATGTAGTACCAATGTTGGTTACTCATCCTGTGGTCATTCTCTTTTCTTCCTCAGTTTATAGGATCTCAGTTTTGTTATTGTGACAATTTTTCCAGGCCTAGGTGATGAATTATGATTGGTGTATCTATTGATGTCCTGTGTCTCTTTGCCAGGGATCGGTTATGAAACAAGCATATGACCAATTTTGGCTAAGAATACCTAAAAGAAAGTCTGTGTTGGTATTCTGAAGCTAATTTTTTACCTGATGAAAAATAAAGTCCTTTTGCCCCAACTCCTTAGTTCTTGCTTAGGACCCCATCCTGTGAAGTGAGGATGCCTGGAGCCATAGAGGCCATTTTGCAGCTCTAAACAGGAGGAATATCACAGACATACTAAGGATGGTAGTGAAGCCTGGATCCATCATGGCTTAGTTTATCTACTGCATGTGGCCTAGAATGGCCTGAACTCTTAATATGTGAGATAATTAAATGGCTCTTTCATTTAAAAACTACTTGTAGGCATTCTGGTTTTTGTAGCTCAAAGCATCCTAATTACACAGCCAATAAAAGTGTACAAAAGAATTAGGCTGGGCGTGGTGGCTCACGCCTGTAATCCCAACACTTTGGGAGGCCAAGGCGGGTGGATCACGAGGTCAGGAGACCATCCTGGCTAACATGGTGAAACCCTGTCTCTACTAAAAATACAAAAAATTAGCTGGGCCTGGTGGCGGCCGCCTGTAGTCCCAGCTATCCGCGAGGCTGAGACAGGAGAATCCCTTGAACCCGGGAAGCGGAGGTTGCAATGAGCTGAGATCGCCACCAAGAAAAAAAAAAAAAGTAGAATTAAAGAGAACTTAAACCTACGGGATTAATATCAAGAAGAGAGGAGTAGTAAATCCTATTTTGGAAGAAACAAAGGCTTTTGGAGGAGCTGTCACTGAACTTCGTTTTAAAGGATGAAAAGTAGTTTTCTAAGTGGACAAAGGGCAGAAAGTAATTCTAGACAGTGAGGACTGTATATGCAAGGGCAGAGATGATTGAGGCCCTTGGATATCAGATAAACCACCAGGAAAGAAACTTTTGGTGTGGAAATGGAAAGTGAAGGGTGATAACTATAGAAGATGAGGCTAAATACGTGGTAGGGGTTAAATTCTCAATGTTTTATGTGGGATGCTTAAGAAACCAAACTGTATTCGGGGCAGATGATGAACACTTAATTTTAAGCTGGAGAGGAATTGTGGTCACCGTGGTCACATTTAGGGTTTGAAAAGGCCATTTTTTCCAAGAATAAATGCATAAAGGATTGAGTGTGTGTGTGTGTGTGTCTAAGCTAGGAAAAGTTATTCAGGTACAACACAATGAAAGCCTGAACTAAGGAACAGCAAGGAATTGCTCATCAGATCATTCATTCACTCAACAACTATTCATTGAACATCTTCTGTGTTAGTGTTCTCCAGGAAAATATAACCAATAAGTTGTATATAGTTATATAGATGGGTGGGGGGAACATGGAGCGAGACAGGGAGAGACAGAGAGAGGGAGGGGAGGAGAGAGAGAGAGGGAGAGAAATTATTTATTATAAGGAATTGACTGTCATGATTATGGAGGCTAAGAAGCCACAATATCTGCAGTCAGCAAGCTGGAGACCCAAGGGGCCTGATGGTACAACTCCAGGCTAAGTATGAAGGCCTGAGAAGCAGGAGAGCTGGGAATGTGAGTTCCAGTCCAAATCTGAGTCCAAAGTCAGGAAAAGACTGATGTCCCAGCTTAAAGACAGTTAGGCAAAGAGAGTGGGCTCCCCCTTACTCAGTCTTTTTATTTTATCCAGGCCTTCAACAGATGGATGAGACCTTCCCTTTCTGGGAAGGGCACTGTGCTTTCCTCAGTCTACTGGCAAGAACGTTCATCTCATCCAGAAACATCCTCACAGACACAGCCAGAATAATATTTGGCCTAATGTCTGGGTATCCTGTGGTCCAGTCAAGTTGACATATTAAATTAAGTATCACACTTTCTCTGTGCCACATACTTCTCTAGTCAATAGGAAATTATATCAGTGAATAAAAAAACCATACTCTCTGCCTTCCGGACTTTGTATTTTAGTGGAGGGAGATGAATAATAAACAAGATGAGAGTGAGGAATAGGGTTTCTTCTTGACTTTGGCAACTGGGTTATCTGGTGACACTGCCATGACTGAGCTAGATAGAAGGAAGACCAGAATCTGGAAGGAGCCTTCTAGCTCCCCATCTCCTCTTTCTCCCTTTTCTCTCTTCAGTTGTCATATTTTTATGTGTTCTTCAGAGCCCCACTCCCTGCTAGGCTCTGTCATATCATGCAAGTTTGCCATCAGTGGGAGATGGGAGTGTCTTTTGCCTCCAGTCTTTCCCTAGGTATCCAGCGGCAACTTTAGATTTAATGGTCTTTTAATTAAAGATAAAATTAGCATCTACTATGTTGCAGTTTGCAAAAAGAAAACATGGACTAAAAGGTGTCTGTGAGTTATAAGGAAGAGATTTCAGTATGTTGGAATGATTGGGGACTGCATTTGATCTCTGCCTTGAAGAATGGATAGGATTTCAGAACGTGAATTGTGAGGAGGGAAGATTTTCTATGCCACTGGTTTATAACCTTGGTTGTACATTGGAATCTTCCTAGGGAGCTATAAAAACACTAATGTGTGTGCTGCACCTCTAGAGACTTGATTTACTTGGTCTGGGGTGACGTCTGGGCAACAGGATTTTAAAATCTTTCCCAATAGTTTTTAATGGGAAGCCAAAATTAGGAAGCATTGTTTGAGGGAGAGGGGATCAAATGAATAAAGATGCCAGGTAAAAATGAATGCAAGGAGTGTCTGGGGATGGTGATACCAGATTCCTAGTGTGTGTGTGTGTGTGTGTGTGTGTGTGTGTGTGTACATGTGTGTTTCATCTATGGAAAAGATAAGTATGGGTCAGATTGTAGTGTGCCCTGAGGGCTATGGTTAGAAAGTTGGGAAACCACTGAAGGGTTTTGAACAAGAAAGAGCATAATCAAAGTATATTTTCAAAGAGATATAACTTATAATTAGGAAATCAATTGGTTTTAAATAGAGCTTTGGCAGAATTAAAAATATTGGCAAACAGAGCTCTACACCAGTGCTTCTCAGATTTTCATGTGTATAAGAATCACCTGGGGATTTGTTAAAATGCAGATTTTGATTCAGTAGCACGAGGTGAGGCCTGAGACTTTGCAGTTTTAATAAACTTCCACGTGTCGCCTATGCTACGGATCCACAGGCCGCTTTTTGAATAGCAAGGCACGACTGGTCTGAGAGTTTTTATGCTGGGAGCTGGAGCCATGAGAAACATAAGCTAAAGCTAAAAACGGTATTGACAATTCTTTATGGTGATTTTCCATTTTTTTCATAAGCCGAGAACAAGGACTGTGTCTTATTTATCTTTCTGTTCCTATGTTGACTTGACAGGGCTTTGTGTTCCTTGCAATTCATATTGTAATTCCACTGAAAACATAGATTCTGGCTCTCTCACGTCAGCCACAGTCCTTTCTCATTCTTTTTCTCTCTTTCTTCTGGAAAATAATCCATGCTGATTTAATAAGTGTTTTTAATTAGTGTTATTTCTGCTTATGATGTTTTCTGTTAATTTTAAATATCTTCAATTAGGAGCTTCTACAGCAGTTGTAGAATTCTGGCAACTTTGGTATATATTTTTTTTTATACAGAGTATAACTTCATTATTTTTTACTGAATTTTACAGTCACTCATTTATAAAAGAGCTAATTATGTATGTGTGTTCTCCACACACACATATATAAATATATATTCTGTCTAAAACTGCATAGATTTTGGTTTTCAAAAAGAAAGATATACTATTTCTCGGGTTATTATGTCTAGATGAGACACATTTTCAACTATCTTGTACTAACCTCTATACTTCAGTATCTAGCAATCTATCCTTCATTATGTTAAATGCATTTTAAAAAAGTATCCAGTGCAAAATCCACAGATGACTCTCTGGCATACAAAATGGGTTCATCCCATAAAAATGCAAATTAACTGTATGAAAACGCAGGCCTTGAGCATTTGTATAGAAAATAAAAAAAGGCTTCTAACTGAGCCCAAAGGAACTCTACCGACAATGAGCTGATCAGCGGCCACGGTAATGACACTGGATACATTACAGTCTTTCTCTGAAGATTCTTCCTGAGTGTTTAACTAGAAATTCAAAAGTTTTTAATCAGAAAATAGTCTTCCAAAAAATGAATTAAAGACCTGTTAGGCCTTTGCAGAGCAGAGTAGACCTATATCCTCTCAGTCTGAGATTATATGGGTATTGTCAATTTCCTGAATGAGGGCAGAAATTGTTCAGTAATTGGATCAAACTCTGAAATGGTCAATGGACAAAGAGAAGTAATTATTTAAGCCATGGTCAGCAACAGCCTCTAAGCCTTTGGCAGTCTTTTATCAGGGCTATCTGGAAGTGTGTGTATGCAGTTGTGTTAGAAAAGCTGGTTTATGATAGTCACATGAGGTGGCAATGATTGGCAGAAGGAAGCTCTGGGCCATTTCTTGCCTTCTGCAGGAAAAAAGTAGCCAAAGCTTTGTAGCAAGCTGATGTTGTGTGTGTATTCTTATTTTAAAGTCTGATAAGTATGACATATGTGTTACTGTATTTAACTCCCATTCATAGTGTTTAGTGAGTGAAAAGCACCAGAATTATTTTGATGAAACTACCAATGGCCTTTCCTACCGTGCTTCCAAAAACATTGCATCATGTAGCAAATCACTCATTCTGATGTGTTTAATCCCTGTGGCTTTTATTTTGCTTCTACCCATGGTTAGTAAGAGTGAAGAGGAGGAAAGCCCATACAAATTACCAGGGCTTAGCATCCTAGAAGGGATCCCAGGCTTGAGGACCAATCTTCTGTGCATGATTTTAGCCAATTTGCTCTTGCTGGAGAGTGGGCATATTTTTTTCCTGCTAGGATTCTTGGCGGCCCTGCCTCTCTCTCTTCACTTTTCTCTTGTTTACTTTCCACAACAACTCTGTCTTCATGATTTGCTACTTATGCTGTTTATTGTTTTCGAGCTTTGGACTCACTCATATTGTTTTAATTTTTTAAATTAATTAATTAATTTGTATAAATGCAGTTTTGTTATATGGATATATTGAGTAGTGGTGAAGTCTGAGCTTTTAGTGTAACCATCACCCAAATAATACACATTGTATCCATAAAGTAATTTGTCATCCCTCATGTCCCCCCACCCTTCTGAATCTCCAATGTCTATCAGTCCACACTCTATGTCCATGTCTATGTCCATGTCTTTCTGAGTTGTTTCACTTAACATAATGGTCTCTAGTTCCATATATGCTGCTGCAAAAGACATGATTTCATTCTTTTCATGTACACCACATTTCTTTATGTATATGTAATATATATCATTGTATCATGTAGCAAATCACTCATTCTGGTATATTATATCATATATCATAATATAATGTTATATATCATTATACATATAATGACATATAACATATTATATATCATAATATGATATATATATCATTATATATCATATTATAATATGATATATATATATCACATTTTCTTTAATCATCTGTTGATGGACACTTAGGTTGATTCCAAATATTTGAGATTGGGAATGGTGCTGTGATAAACATATGACTATAAGTATCTTTTTAATATAACAATTTCTTTTCTTTTGAGTAGTTACCTAGTAGTGGGATTGTTGGATCAAATGGTAGTTCTATTTTTAGTTCTTTGAGAAATCTCTATATTGTTTCCCATAGAGGTTGTGCTAATTTACTTTCACACCGACAGTATGTAAGCTTTCCCTTTTCTCCATACCCTCGCCAATATCTGTGATTTTTTTGAGTTTTTAGTAATAGCCACCTCACTGGTGTAAGATGGTATCTCATTATGGTTTTCATTTGCATTTCTTTGATGATTAATGATGTTAAGCGGTTTTTCATATTGTTGGCCATTTGTATGTCTTCTTTTGAAAAATGTCTATCTATGTCCTTTGCCCATTTTTAGTGGGATTATTTTTCTTTTGTTGTTGTTGAATTGTTTGAATTCCTAATTCTAGAGTATGTAAGGATAAAGCCAATTGACCCACATGAAATTTTGCTCTTTGTAGCAGAGTTTTCCTGTTTCTTTTTTTAATGCAATTCAGTTTGCTAATTAGACAAGTTCTATGTTAACATATGTTCTGAAGCCTGACCCATGATGACAGTAAGAACTGGCAACTTTTCAGCTTTTTCTCCTTTAACTTCACCTTCTTCTCTTTCTCCTCAATGGAGATATTTTATACATCAAAGCAACACACAGATTTAGTAGAGAGAGCCATGAGACTGGAGAAGGCCATTTCAAAGGCATTAGGGAAGATCCACAGGAAGATGACAGACTTGAAACAGAAGCCTCAGCAGACACTGCCTGGTCAGATGACTTAAGAACCTGATGGGCCATCCTCAGTGTCCAGATACCTTACATACCTCTGGGAACCTCAATAAAGATCTGGAGGAGAATGTGAGACCCCAACTTTCTGCCAGAATGGCAGAAAGTTAATAGATTAGATATCTAATCTATTAGATATCTAATAGATTAGATATCTAATAGATTAGAAATCTAATAGATTAGATTTATATCAACTTCATTAACAGGTTAATAAAAGTATGTCTTGCAAGGATGTTGTAGGACTTTTCCTTAGTTCAGCTAAAGATGGGGTCCTTGTCATACAACCGCCAAAATTAGGCTTGCAGACAATTTGAAGGGTGAGAAAAATGAGATATATTGGGAAAATTAGAAAAATGAAATGTATCCCTTTTTTTATCACCCAGGAAAAAAGGGAAACAGGGACTCTGCAAAGCCAGGGTCCTGCTAGTAGGCTTCCGGCTTTGCAGATTGAATCCCAGGGACCACACCTAGGAACAGGAGAGAGAGGCCAGGCTCCTCCCCGTGCAAAGAGCGTGATCTTCCCAAGGCTCCACCACAGTGCACAGTCCTCCCAGTGCTCAGGCCTTAGGAGGTTCTGCCAGGGAGCCCTTCCTACCTGGCTGTCTCAAGGAGGCCTACCATCCTCTTTGTAAAGCAGCATGTATCATAAGTCCTTTTTTAAACATTTTTCCTTTCCCTCTTCCTTTTAATTCTCAATCTTTTCCCTTGAATAGTATAATTAGAAGACTTAATGCTCTTTTTTTAAGTTGGGAGGGAGAAGAACTCTGTTAAGAAATAAAAGTGGCAACAAGCAGTTCTGTTTTCTGTGAAATGGGATGGCCAAAGAAAAGCTTCCTGATGGTTGCTGAGACAGGGTAAATCTTGCATTGAGGAAGAGCTTAAAGCTGGAGATGGCTGGGCCATGTCACACACCACTGTGAAAGCATCTGCATACAACCTGGAGACTTTTAGTCTGTAGAACATACAGAAAAACATCTCCTCATTAGGGACAAGATTAGTTTTGTAGCATACATGTAGTCAGTGGCTGTTACTGAGCATGCAGAATAATAACGCTTTGCTCCTGGCTCAGTTAGGAAATTTAGGGTGTACTCCTAGGCTTATCTGAGGTTCACTGAAAGGCTGACTGGGTGAAGGTTTCTTCTGAGGAAGCCTCTCTTACTGCTGAGGTTTGTCCCTAGCACTGAAAGACGTGTCACCTACTAAGGTTGCTGAGTCTCTCAGGATATTCACTGCCATGTATCCAATTAGTGCATTTTACTCTCCACGTAAAGATGGTAAATAAGGAGAATATTTGAAAATAGAAATCAAGGGAAAGAAAGGATAAAAATAGCACAAGACTGTGATTGTCTAATTTTTCAACTCTAGTGAATAAGTGTAGGCATATATTTTTCTGATAAACTCAGAAAAATGAGTTTGACAAACTCAGTTAAAGGCCAAAACTGTGATTAAATTTTTTTTTTTTGAAAAATACAGAGTTGTTTAGCTTGAACAGAGCCTAGAATACTTAAAAAGGCAGGCTCTAGCTGAGAGCAGACTAATGCAGACTAACTATTTCCAGCCGTCAGGAGAGGCAGTGGAGTGGTCAAGAGAGAAGGATGGGCTGGGCACGGTGGCTCACGCCTGTAATCCCAGCACTTTGGGAGGCCAAGGCAGGCAGATCATGAGGTCAGGAGATTGAGACCATCCTGGCTGACACAGTGAAACCCCTACTAAAGTAAGTGAAACCTCTACTAAAAATAGTAAGGTGAAACACCTTTAGTAAGGTGAAACCTCTACTAAAAATACAAAGAATTAGCCGGGCATGGTGGCAGGTGCCTGTATTCCCAGTTCCTCGGGAGGCTGAGGCAGAAGAATGGCTTGAACCCGGAGGTGGAGCTTGCAGTGAGATCCTGCACTCCAGCCTGGGCAACAGAGTGAGACTCTGTTTCAATAAATAAATAAATAAATAAATAAATAAATAAATAAAAAGGACTACAGCACCTGTGTGGAAAAGCCCTCTCTCTGTGGCGGGAGCTGACTATCGGAGAGATGACAGGCAAGGCCAGAGAACTGCAGAGGAATCCAGAAAGTTGCAATGAAAGTTTGGAGTCAGGAAGAACACTGAGAAAACAGACACCTGGAACAAAGAAATAAGGAGGAAAATAGAGGTGATGGCCAGAGAAGGCCTTGAAATTCCAAATGGCCAGTCTTACTGGTAAGGAGTTTACAGATGCAGCTGAGGTCTTGGCCCTCTGGATGTTAAGAATTGAGCAAAACCAGGCGTGTATGTAGGCTCTGACAAAGCAGACCGCAGCTCACCAGGAGGTACCATCTTTCTGATAAGAAACATTCTCCTCTTTTGTTTTTTCTCTATTTTCTTTTTCTTTTAAAACATTTATTATTATATATATTTAAGGTGTACCACATGATGTTTTGATATACTTATCTTGATCTATGTATGCACAGGGAAGTGATTATTACAGTCAAGTAAATTATTAATAACATACCCATCATCTTTTGTAACCTTTTTTTTTGGTGGTAATTGTACCTAAAATCTATTCTCCTGGCAAATTACCAGTGCATAATGTATTATTATTATATTGTTAACAATAGTCCATCCTTATGTTGTACATTGTATCTCTAGACTTATTCATTTCGCATATTTACGACTTTGTACCTTTTGATTTACATCTTCCTATTCCCCCCACCTGGTAATCACCATTTTACTCTATTCCTATGTATTTGATTTTTTAATTGCACATATCAATGAAATCATGTAGTATTTTCCCTTCTGTGTCTGGCTTATTTCACTTAGGATAATGTCATCTAGATTTATCCAAGTTGTCACAAATGGCAGGATCTTTTCTTTAAAGGCTAAATAGGGGCTTCTCTGTTCTCATTCTGCTCTGAATCCTCCAATTCTCTTCCACACACTGGCCATTAATCTGCCTCCTTATCTGGAGCTTTCATGCAACACCCTTAAGCTGAAGAGTCTTTCTTCTGGGCTGACTCCCTCTTCTGCCAGGCTGTGACTGATGCCTGCCTGGCTTTGGCCTCCTCTTGACTCAAGATTTACCCAATGAGTATTGTTCCCACTACTTTTTCTGTTCAACTGGTAATATTTTTAATTGAAGTGGACCTTTCATGAACATACAAACATGGCAGGGTGCTAGTTGTGAACTTCCATTATATTTTAAATTTCTTGATGTTAGCAACTCTTCTACTTTTTGCCTCTCCATGAGTGTTTTGCATACATATGGTAACCATTTGTTAAGCCTTACAGAATAATTATTGTCCTGTATCTGGCACACTTTCAGATAAATTAATCTTTCCCATCACTGTTTTTTTTAAAAATACATTCCTCATCCTTTGTTTCTCTTATTGACGTATCATATACATTAGTAAGATGCACAGATCTTAAGCATACAATTTGATGAGTTTTGACAATTCTATGCACCTATGTAATTCTCACTCAAGGTATAGAACAATTTGTCACCCATAAAATTCCTTCATGATCTTTTCTAGTCAAATTCCCAAGCCCCAGAAGAACTAGTGTCTGATTTCAATAATCACAGGTTAGTTTTTCTTGTTCTTATACAGTGTAAAAATGAAATAGTTTAATCTGTGATCATTTGGACCTGGCTCCTTTTGTCTAACACAATGTTTCAAGATTAACTCATGTTGTTGCATGTATTAGTGATTCATTCCTTTTCATTGTTGAGTAGTATATCTACCACAATTTATTATTGATGCCAATGTCAATAGACCTTTGAGTTATTTCTAGTTTTTAACTCTGATGAATAAGACTCCAATGATCATTCTTCTACAAGCTTTTTAAAATGGGCATTTTTTAATTTTGGGGGGTAAATATCTAGAACTGACATTACTGGGTCAATATGGTGTTTTCAAAGTCATTATGCTGTCTGTATGAAAGTTCCAATTGTTCCATATTCTTGTCAGCATTTAGTATTATCCAGTAGTTTAGCCATTGAGCTTGTGAAATGGTACCTCTTTGTGGCTTTAAATGGTATTTTCTTACAGTACCTTTTCAGATGCTTATTGGACATTCCTCTATCTTCTTTTGGAAGTATTTGTTCAAATATTTTAACCACTTAAATTAGGTTTTGGTCTTTTTATTATTGATTCATAAAATGTTAAAAATATATTCTGGGAATTATTATATTGTCAAGTATTTCAAATATTTTCTCTAGCCTGTAGTTTGCTTATTTTATTACTAGTTTTTTGATAACCAGAATTTTCTAGTTTTACGAAGCCTGATTGTTATATTCTTAATTTTATGATTAGTGATTTTTACATTCTATCTTTGCTTTCACCAAGATCATAAAAATATTTTCTTTTTCTTTTTCCCAGAAGCTTATGGCTTTAACTTTTACGTTTATGAGAAATCTCAAACTAGTTTTTTCTGGAAGTCTTTCACATCTCTTGTTATTTTTTTTCCTAGATATTTGATATTTTCTAGTAATATTGTAAAGTGTATTGTTTTAAAAGTTTTGGTTTTCTATTATTTTTTGCTTATATATACAAATACACTTGATTTTTTGAGAACATTCTAAGCTCACTATTAATTCATTTTTGAAAACTCCTGAGGATTTTCTGTGTATACAATCACATTATCCATGAATAAAAAACGTTTTACTTTTTCCTTTCCAATACGATGGCTTTTATTTCATTTTCCCCCCTCATTTACTATGTAGAACACTTAATACAAAGTTGAATAGAAGTGATGATAGTGGACATTCTTGCTTGATTCCTGATCTTAGGGGAGAATCATTTCATCTTTCAGCCTTAAGTATGATGCTAGCATTAGGTGCCTTTTATCAGGCTCAGGAGACTTCTTCCATTTCTGGTTTGCTTACAGTATTTTTTAAAAAAAAATCAGATCGGTTTTAAATTTAGTCAAATTTTCTTTTATTGTGTGTTATTATCCTTTTTTATACATTGTTGTTTAATTTGCTAATATTTTAAAAGACATTTCCCACCTTTAATGATAGGCCTATTGCTTTGTTATTTTCTTGCAATGTATGTATCAAGTTTTGATATCAGGGTTATTCTGGCTTTATAAAATGACTAGGAAAATGTTTTCTATTTTACAAAGGAGTTTGTGTGGGATTGGTATTATTTATCCTCTCTTTCTCATCCTGAGACTTCAGTTACAGTTGTTACATCATTGGATATCATCCTAACAATATCAGAAGCTTTATTCAGTTTTTTTTCTATTCTTTATTTCTTTTTGTATTATTATTTGGATAATTTCTATTAACCTGTCTTTGAGTTCACCAATCCTTTCTTTTGCTCTTAAGCCTAGTTGATGTATTACTTCTTTTTAATATCATAATTTTCACATCTAGAAGTTTATTCTGGTTCATCCTTGCAGTTTCCATTTTTCTGCTGAAATGTCCCATCTGTACACACATTTTGTTTTATCTCTTCTACATTAGCATATTTAACATATTCATAATACTTATTTTAAAGTTCTTGTCTGCTAATTTCAATATCTGGATTTTCTCTGAATATGCCTCTACTGATTTTTTTTTTACTCAGGATTTGGGGTAATGTTTTCATGCTTTGATATTTCTTGTAAGGTTTTATTGTATGCTAGACAATAGTATAAAAAACCCAGTAGAAACCAAAGTAGATAATATTTACCTCTTGCATCTCCCATGTATTAGTCTGTTTTCATGCTGCAGATAGAGACATACCCAAAACTGGGCAATTTACAAAAGAAAGAGGCTTAATTGGACACACAATTCCATGTGGTCAGAAAGGCCTCACAATCATGGCAGAAGGCAAGGAGGAGCAAGTAACATCTTACGTGGATGGCAGCAGCAAAGAGAGAGAGCTTGTGCAGGGCAACACCCATTTTTAAAATCATCAGATCTTGTGAGACCCATTCACTATCATGAGAACAGCATGGGAAAGACCCACCCCCATAATTCAATCATCTTTCACCAGGTCTGTCCAACAACACATGGAAATTATGGAAGCTATAAGATGAAATTTGGTGGAGACACAGAGCCAAACCATATCATTCCACCCCTGACCCCTCCCAAATATCATATCTTCACATTTCAAAACCAATCATGCCTTCCCAACTGTCCTCCAAGTCATTGACTCAAAAATCCACAGTCCAAAGTCTCATCAGAGACAAGGCAAGTCCCTTCTGCCTATGAGCCACTAAAATCAAAAGCAAGTGAGTTACTTCCTAGATACAATGAAGGTACAAGCATTGGGTAAATACAGTCATTCCAAATTGGAGAAATTGTCCAAAACAAAGGGACTACAGGCCCCTGCAAGTCCGAAATCCAGCGGGGCAGTCACATCTTAAAGCTCCATAATGATATCCTTTGACTCCACATCTCACATCCGGGTCACAGTGATGGAAGAGGTAGGTTCCTATGGTCTTGGGCAGCTCCACCCCTGTGGCTTTGCAGGGTACAGCCTCCCTCCCAGCTGCCTTCACAGGCTGGTGTTGAGTGTCTGCAGTTTTTCCAGGTGCATGGTGCAGGCTTCATTGGATCTACCATTCTGGGGTCTGAAGGACAGTGGCCCTCTTCTCACAGCTCCGCTAGGCAGTGCCCCAGTAGGGACTCTGTGTTGGGGCTCCAACCCCACATTTCCCTTGCGCACTGCCCTAGCAGAGGTTCTCTGTGAGGACCCTGCCCCTGCAGCAAATTTCTGCCTGGACATCCAGGCATTTTCATACATCTTCTGAAATCTAGGCAGAGGTCCCCAACCCTCAATTCTTGACTTCTGTGTACTCTCAAGCTCAATGCCATTTGGAAGCTGCCAAGGCTTGAGGCTTGTGCCCTCTGAAGCCATGGCCCGAGCTCTACGTTCACCCCTTATAGCCATGGCTTGAGTGTCTGGGGGACCCAGGGTACTAAGTCCCTAGGCTGCACATAGCATGGAGTCCCTGGGCCCAGCCCATGATGGGAGGGGTTGCTGCAAAGGTCTCTGACATGCCCTGGAGCTATTTTCCCTATTGTCTTGGTGATTAACATTAGGCTCCTCATTACTTATGCAAATTTCTGCAGCTGGCTTGAATTTCACCTCAGAAAATGGGATTTTCTTTTCTATCACATTGTCAGGCTGCAAATTTTCCAAACTTTTATGCTCTGTTTCCCTTTTAAAACTGAATGCCTTTAACAGCACCCAGGTCACATCTTGAATGCATTGCTGCTTAGAAATTTCTTCTGCCAGATACCCTAAATCATCTCTCTCAAGTTCAAAGTTCCACAGCTCTCTAGGGCAGGGGCAAAATGCTGCCAGTCTCTTTGCTAAAGCATAGCAAGAGTCACCTTTGCTCCAGTTCCCAACAAGTTCCTCATTTCTATCTGAGACCACCTCAGCCTGGACTTTATTGTCCTTATTGCTATCAGAATTTTGGACAAAGCCATTCAACAAGCCTCTAGGAAGTTCCAAACTTTCCCATATTTCTGTGTCTTCTTCTGAACCCTTCAAACTGTTCCATCCACTCCCTGTTACTCAGTTCTAAAGTTGCTTCCACATTTTCAGGTATCTTTTCAGCAATGCCCCACTCTACTGGAACCAATTTACTGTATTAGTTTGTTTTAACACTGCTGATAAAGACATGCCCGAGACTGGACAATTTACAAAAGAAAGAAGTTTAATTGGACTCACAGTTCCACTTGGTTGGAGAGGCCTCACAATCATGGCAGCAGGCGAAGAGGAGCAAGTCACGTCTTATGTGGATGGCAGAGGGCAAAGAGAGAGAGCTTGTGCAAGGCAATTCCCATTTTTTTAAAACCATCGGATCTCATGAGATCCATTCACTATCATGAGAACAGCATGGGAAAGGCCCACCCCTATAATTCAGTCATCTCTCACTGAGTCCCTCCCACAACACATGGAAATTACGGGATTTCCAAAAAATGAGATTTGGGTGGGGACACAGAGCCAAACCATATCACCCCAAAAGGCTTAGGTTTAACTAGAATTTTTATGGTTCCCTGTAGAATATAAAGTTATACAATTGTCTTATAGTATTCTGCCTGCTGTAACCTTGAAAATCTGATTTTCTCTGGTCTGGTATATGGTATACCCAAATCAGGAAGTGGTATTTTATATTTCCAGGAAAAACAAAACAAAGCAAAAAAAAAAAAAATCCTTAAAACTTTGAGTGGAAACCAAAGGTAACACCTAAAAGGTAACAGACATATTTACATTATCTGCTTATTCCTTCTAAATATTTATTTTGTGATGCACAGACAAATATAAATGACTGTGCAATTATTGTTGAAATTCAGTGTTAACAGAAATCTGAAAAATAACACAGATAAAACCTCTCCTTTCTCATTGGATCACATTGCAGCTTAACTTTTTATGTACAGTCAGTCAGTCCTCTTGTACATCCTCAACTAGAATGTAAACTCCATAAGGTTAGATACTGTATTTTAGTTGCCCTTCAACTCTTTTCCTTTCAAGGAGGAAGACACAACAAAAAATTCCAGATGTGTTTGGTTCTTTTGTATGCAATGTAGCTAATGACTAGTCTGCTTGTGTTGAATCGTATATCCAATACAATGCCAGGACTTAGGCATCCCATGTATTTTCACTGAATATATAAAATCTAACATTTAGCTAAAACAATGCAGATGAAATCCATACCTTGAAAAGTCTTATTGAAGATAATTGGCAGCAGAGGTTACAATTACCTCTTTGTATGAATGTGTGAGAAAGGGTAAGAACTAGACTGTTTTTTGAGTATGATGATACTTTGTAATTATATTGACTGATTGGCCTGGGGGATAGGAATTCTGTAGGGTCCCTTTCCTCACAATGACATGTTTCAAGCTCTCCTCCATTTCTGAATCATTTTAGGGTACAAAATAAGAAACTTTGGCTTTAGTTTTTGTTTTACATTGAACACAGTTCAATATTTCTTTTGTGTGTTATTCTTGAACATTGATATAGACCTTAGGGACATTTTAAATTGTTGGTGCTGGCTAAAGATGGTTTCAGAAGTGTTAAAGAGGCTACTCTAATATATTTGTATCATCGGGCTACCAAAGAAATGGCCGGTGAAGAACCACCTTAAAAATTATAGTGGTTAGAGCTAAAGAAATTACAAATATGAAAAAATCTCAATGTTGTCCCTAGAGGTAGTTGTGAAATTAGATTCATTTTCTAAATTATCAGAGGAAAAAATATTTTAACAGAACTAATTTGAAAAATTTATTTATATTATTATACCTTATTATAGAAGGAAATGGATAACAGATATTTACGGGAATAATCTCCTTGTTTCAGAATTTTTTAAGGAGGAAAATTATTCCTCATGAAGCCTCATCAAGTGAAATGAAAATGTGAGGGGAAGATAATGTTTGTGATGAGCACCTCAGCCATGATTTTGGTCCAGATGTTTTATTTCCTATGATTCCCCTATTTAATTAGTAGCAGATTCAAAATAGTCACAGATGTGAGTTAGTGAAATGATGATGATGAAACCATTACACTGTATAATTGTTTTAGCCATTCCAGTTATTTTTTTTTCTTCTCTAATGGTCTATCATGCACTCTCATCACAAATAAAATTTGTGCATTGGGGAAAGGCTGCAGCATGTTGTGTTTGGCAATGGTTACCTTTGAGATCATTTTTCTTAAATGATTTTGGATTTTCTAGATGTTTTGTGTAAATTTGACATAGATGAAATAGTAAAAAAAAAAAATTAAAAACAAAACAAAAACAAAACCCCATGTGGACCAGTAATCTGTGCCACATTAAACATTGAATTGTTGGTTGGAAGTTTGTTGGAACCACTTCAAAGATGGAAGCATTCACTTCTTAGTCAAGGAAGAAAAGCAGACATGTTGGGTTTCAGATTAGAATTCTAAATAAGGGCCCTGGATACTAATACAATGGTTCCTAACTATTTCTAAACAATTTTTCTTTGTTTGCTGAAACACACTTTTATTTTTTCCTTACCCTCTGTGCATTTTTTACTTTTATACAATCTATACCCATCATTATATCAACATCCATTTTAACTATTTCCAAGGGAGCTCCTGGGCATTCTGTAGGTTTATTAGCAAAAATATAATTACATTCCACTATTTGATGAAGTGCAAATAATAAAAATAAGCAAAATGCATTCTCACTGTACATAATGGATTACTTGGAAAGAATCTGGATTTCTATAGAACTGGTCATTATTTCCTGTGATCAGATGTGCTAAGCTCAATCTTTACCCTACTATAAAATTTGTTGTAATAGCAGGTATGACTTGAATTCACTGCAGAGATTTTTGGTTGTTTGTGTTTTGGTAACAGCAAGTAGGTCTTGGCTCTTGATATCCTGGGTAATAGCTTTCCTTCTATAAATAGGCTATACTTTTTTAAATTTATTTTTTATTAAAAAAATTTTTTTTGAGACAGAGTCTTGCTCTGTCACCAGGCTGGAGTGCAGTGGCACGATCTTGGCTCACTGTAATCTTTGCCTCCTGGGTTCAAGTGATTCTCCTGCCTCAGCCTCCTGAGTAGCTGGGACTACAGGCACCTGCCACCATGCCCAGCTAATTTTTTTGTATTTTTAGTAGAGATGTGGTTTCACCATGTTGGTCAGGCTGGTCTCAAACTCCTGACCTCGTGATCCACCCACCTCGGCCTCCCAAAGTGCTGGGATTACAGGCGTGAGCCACTGCACCTGGCCTTGGCCTACCGATTTTTTTACAACAAAATTGCTCATGGTTAATCAGTTATATGTGTTTGATTTTTGAAATCCATTGAGTGTCTGGATTGGATATCTTAGGCTTTCTTAATTTTAGAAAGGCAATCTTGTTGCTGCTGCTGCTGCTATTGTTGTTGTTGGTGATGATGGTGGTCATTAGGCAAATGATTAATTTGTCTTTTCAGTGAATTTCCACCACTTTTCTGCTTATATGTTCCTCCCGATACATAATAGAGGCAAGAAGGAAAATGTTTCTGATTATGGCTGTATATTTTTGTGTATTTGGTGCTACCTTGCCTGGTAATAACTGTAAGTGGATGATTATAACAATCATGGTCTGACAAGGACAAGACAACTGAGGAAGGACTCAGACTAATTGGTGATAAAGGTCTGCATCTCCTCACTAGATATACAACCCATACAAGCTAAAATGCTGGCTAAAGGTGAGGGAATTACAGAACGGCCAGTGGGGGAGGAAACTAATGAATTTCAATGACAACCTTGGGACCATCCCCCCCTATATAGAGGGGATGAGGGCTTAGTTTCCTAACCATCCTTAAGTCTTTTTTTGGTGACTACAATTAGCCATCCCTTAGAAGTGGCTGCTCTCTAAAAGAGAAATAAGATTTTTTTTTTTTTCTCAGAAAGGGATGTAAGGGAATGTGAATGGCACAAGGGGTAAACTGTGTTGGATCAGTTTAAGTGAATCCCTGGGTTTGCTTGGCCATGATTTTCTGCTTGATGTCATAGACGAGTCTCCAGAGATACCTCCTGGAGCCAACTGCATTTTCATGGACCTTAATGGAGGTGGTGTCAATCTTTATTAAAGGGAGTCTAATGGGATTCCATTATTACCTTTCATTGGAGGCAGCTGTTCTGAAGTCCTCATGTTGCTCGTGGGCATGACTTGACATCTTTTCTCAAGCATAAGGCTCAGAGCTTCTTAGCTCTTTCTCTGGGTCTTCACAGTTGCTACTGAGGCACAGGATGCCCTGGGCTCTTCTGAGTGCCCATGTGCAATGGCTTAATAGGCTTAATAGGCTGAGTCCAAGTAGCAGCTGGTGGGAAGGTGAGAGTATCTGAATTTGCATCTGCCCCCTACTTGCCCTGCTTGCACGTCTTCCATAAGCACTACCCATGCTGCTATTGCTGTCTTGGGATCGGGCATTCTAGAGACTGCCATATTGGTCTTTCTGGTGTAACCTGGAAGTTGGGAGGTATTTGGTGCACTGTGGAACACACAAGGCTGCAGATGTCCCAGTGGACTGTTAGAAGAAACACTTCTAACACTTCTAAGAAGTGCTTCATACTTCTTGAAGACATCTTCCTTCATGAGACATCTTATGAGATTGAACACTCAGCTACATTTGGTGGAAAGCTGAGACTGGCTTAATAACATTCTCCTCATTATTTGCTCTCCCTCTTTTTTGCCTCAGACGTTCTTGTTTTTATTCACATTTCCCAAGTATTGAAATCCCTGAAAGAGTATTGGCATGCAAATTTTGGTCACAAACTCTTTATAGAAAAAGGGGCATAGGCAATGATTTTTAAAACTTACTTCGATAATCTGATAAGAGAATGGGGCTGGCCTTCTTCACCATAAATCACATAGTCAAACTCTTACTCCACTATGTTTTTTTGTATATTAACCAATTCATTTCTAGTCATCTACTAAGGAGAATTACAGCTCCCTTCAGATAATGTAAGCTAGTGCCCAGATGTGAAATTGTGTAATGAAACACTGCCTGAACTTTGAGTGTTGAAGATCATTTTTTTAACGATCAAAACTTCAGGGACCACAACCTAATGATGTTTTTATTGCTGACAAACTGACAGGAGGGACTCAGAATTACAGAGAAGCAACATTTCAAGAATCAAAAAGCATTTTCACAGCACATTAGGGCTTTGATATGTTCCTGAGTTATAGAATACAAGTTTTGGAGCTTTTCAAACTTCCTTGAATGAGGTGCTTCCTTCCAAATGCCAGCCTTTTTTAGGAGGTGAAAGCTGGAAATCTTGTCTGAAGGGGCGCTTAAGAACTCTAAGTGTATAATGGTGACTTAAGATGGAAACAGCTATTTTGACCTTTCTACTTTTTCTGTTGGCTAAAAACCAGAAACAACAAGAGTAAACTTTTCCTTTTCCTGTGTTTTGAAATAACAAAAAATTCTTGCACTTTCAGAGTCATTCAATAAAAACAAAGAAAATGAACATATAAAACCAAATGATGTAAAATGGCCTTAATTAAATTGAAAGTTGAAGCATATCACATAATTTTTGATATTTTGGACTTGCAGAATTAAACTAGTAAGAAAATAACTAATTTTCTAACTTGAATTTTCAAAACCAAGGAAAATTGAGAGGTAGTAACTGTGCAGAAGCAGTCGTTGGTAAAAATTCATTTTTTATTCTTATAATGTCAATTCTATTAATTATTAAAGGAAATCACATCTTTAGAGCTCAAAGCATAGTGTTAGAATATTTCCCAACATTGAAGAAAATCTGATTGTCCTTGACAAAATAAGTTATTAGGTTAAAGATATTGAATCGCCATTTTTGTGCTATTTAGATCCATCCCAAGCAAGGATCTCAAATAAGTGTGAGTACACATGGAAAGCTTAAAAAAGAAAAAAGTACAATCATTATATATATTTAATGAACACCATTTTAATGTTCTAAAAAGGATAAGGGAGGCAGTCACTCTTGGTAAACTAAACAATTTAAGGAAAAATGGTCCTTGAAGAATTATTAATAGTGCATAGGAAGTTTGTGAACTTATTGCAGGAGTGAAATTGGGTATGGGAAATAGGATTGTATTGTTTTCTGTTGCTGTGTAACAAATGAACACAAAGGTGGTTGAAATAACACAAACTTACTAGTTCATAGCTCTCTAGGTCAGAAGCCCAGGTGGGCTCACCTGGGCTCTTGGCTTACAAGGTCAAAAACAAGGTGTCAGCTCTTGTCTGGAAGCTCTAAGGAAAAATCTGCTTTCAAGCCCATTTAAGTGTTGGCACATCTAGTTGCTTGAGTTTGTGGGTCTGAGTCCCTGTGTCCTTGCTGTCTGTCTGTCAGGGGTGTGCCCTCAGCTCCTTGTGATCCCTCCAATTTCAAAGCAGCAACTGTGCATCAAGCCCTACTCAAGCATATCTGAGACTTCCTCTTCTAGCTTCCTCTCTGCTACCAGCCAGAGAAGTGTCTTTTCCTCTAAAGTCTCCTGTGATTAGATCAGGCCCACTTGAATGATCTCTCCTTTGTAAGGTAAACTGTGCCACATAATATAACCCTGAAGTGATGTCACATTCACAGGTCTGGTGATTAGAGTACAGCAACTTAGGGGCCTCTCATAGAAATTTTGCCTTACCACAATGCTTTTGTAATATTGAGTGGGTGCAGAAGGCTAACTTAAATTTACCTGCCTGTCTTTGCCTCTTTGCTTTTCTTCCCATTCAGTCAGGTTGTCTGGCTTCTTTGTACCAACTCAGAATAGAGTGGTGGTTGCATACAAAGCAGAAATAGTCTATGATTTTTTCTGGAATTTGCTTTGAAAATTTAAGCCTAAGGAAGGTAGAAGTTGCCAGCTATTAAAAAAAACCCAAAACAAAACAACAAAACTATTTTGTTTCCAAACAAAGGTAGTAGAATTCCCCCTCCTTTTAGAGATGCCCAGTTGAGGAAAGATGAATGTGATGCAAGCAGAGAGGTCTGATTCCCAGTGTGCAGTTACAGGGAGAGTAAGATCCTTGTTCTGGAACTGCTGCTAGATTGCTAGGCAAAGTAGTTTATAGTCAGCCTAGTGAAGGGCTTTCTCAGGTGTGTCACGGAAGCACCTGCCAGTCACGAATGTCAAGGGAACTTTAAGAACTGGGACAGTAAATATCTCAGTGACAATCTGTGTGGACCAATGACGTAGAACCTTCTCCTCTACTGTTTTTTTTAGGAAGCCCCCTACATCAGCTCTTGAAACTGTAGCTTGACCTAATGATAAAAGACCTCAAGAAATACAGGTCAAATACAGAATCAAATTATTTCAGAAAATAAAGTTATACATCTTGTGTGCCTGGGTATGTGGACTGGGATTCTTACACACTACCTTCTCTTCTCCCCACAGTTTCTTCTTGTAACCTCGTCCTACTCCTTATTAACACAAAAGGGGCAAAGTCTTGTTTACAAACCCTACAGGATCCCTGGCATCAGGAGAAATAAAGTGCTAGATGGTCTATTCTGTAGAGCTATCAAAGCTAGTGAGATACAAGACTTAGAGTTATGTGCTCCAGAAAGGTTGAACAATGCAGAAACCATTGACTTTGGGCTGTATCCTGCAATACTGGTCTGGTACTATCTCCTTGGCTCAAAGATGAAGGCAGCATGTCTATCTTGGGATTCTAGGATAAAAGTAACAGTATGGTATGTAGCTGGACTACATTTGTATGTACTAGAAGAGGTTCACTGGTCCTGCTTTTTGCCTTTGGAATCTCACCAATCCTGTATTATAGGCTAAGTTACGTTGCAATAGGAAAACTCTACAAATCTTGGTGGATTACAAAAACAAAAATTTAGTTCTTGCTTATACTGCTTATTTATCCTTAATGAACTGTGACTCTGTGCTGTGACAGCTTCATTGCAGGATCCAGACTGAAGAAGTAGCCCCTACCTGGGTCATACCAATCTCATGACAGAACACAAGAGAACATGACACTTAAAGCTTATCTTTGGAAATGGTATATCTCATTGTTTTTATTTTAATGGCCAAGTGTGACACATAAAGGCTGATATCAGTAGGGTGGAGGTGGATAATTCTCTCATGAGGAGAGGCGTAATCATTTAAAAATATGTATATAATCTCCCATAAGTACCATTCCTCCAAAAGCCACTAATTTTTATTCCTAACCCATTCTCTGTAGTGATTTTTATATTCTGAATTGAAACTGTTATGTCTATTTTTCCTTCTACTATAAAAATAAAATTCTCACTATTTTTTTCTAATTTGCAATATCACATATTTATGTTTCAGACATTTTTTTTTTAACTATTTGGAGTTTAAAACACACCAAACAAAGTATTTTGGGGTTGTGCCAATTTCTTTCTCTGTGACATTCTTGGGTGCTCCCTTTCTTGGAAGATGTCAATTACCCCAGTGCCGCCTGGATCAGGATGCTGGTGCAGATTCTAAAGACTGCAGTAACTGGAGACTTTAAGCTTCTTGGGCCTATTATTTTTATTTGCTTAATTTTTCTATTTCATATCACACTTGCAAATTTGAAATTTGCAATAGTGAATCAAGATATAGAAAGAGTATACTCATATGTAGAGCAGGCAGGCAGGCAAGACACACCTTTGTAAAGACTACCCTGTACAATAATGAAGGGTAAGGAAAAGAAGGGATTAGAAAAAGGAATGTATTGGTAGCTTATGCCTTGTGTCTGTCTCTGTTCATGGTTTATTAAGTAACCAGCATGAATGTGGGCTCTGTGAGATTTGGTCTTAGGTAATAAGACAGAGTTCATTGGTCCCTGTCGAGGTTAATGAGCTCATAACTTCATCATTTGTTTTGTTTTACTTTGTTTATAATATCTTCACAATCTTAATGATTCACATAATTGCACAGACATTAAAAATTAATTTCAACTCAAAAATCTTGAGATACACAATAACTGCACATACATCTGAGGGGAAGTTTTGCTCAGAAGAGAATTATTTCAGCTCTGAGACACTAGGGGATGAATATGAACAGCCACAGAAAAAGTATAGGAAAATGAAAAATGGACTAATAGTGTAAGTTATGGCCAGAAGAACTCTGTCTATACCATGTATCAAAAATCATCAGGTAATGAGTTTGAGGCTGTTATTTGAGGTTTATCCAAAGTCTCTTTACTATGTATATTCTATGTTATCTTTTTAATGTTTGTTTTTTTTTTCACTCACATATTGTGTGACTTCCAACATTTTATTTTCATTGATCAGTTTAAGAAAGCAGAAATAAATATGGCACAAATTTCTAACGAAATTTTTTTCTTGTTAGGAAAAAACAAGAGCAAGAAATGATTTATGATTTTATTTTTATTATAGAAAAATTTAGTCTCAGTTCCCTCTGGCAGCACCAGAATCTGAGAATCTTACTGTTAGTAGAAAATGGGGGAAGATGATGTTCCCATATTCCAAGGTCATAATGGGGTTTTGAAATTTTGTAGCTTTTTGTTTGTGAGCAGCGCACAGGGTACAAGGAGCATTGAGTTGCCTGGAACCCAATGGCCAAGGATCCCACGTCCTTGGGCACATAGTGTGGCCATGTTTGTCCTTTTCTTGAGGGCACTTTCCCTAAGTGCTGTGAGTCTGACTCTTCCTCTCCTTTTCTAATCTTATCTCCCATATCTCTCATCTCTTTTTCTAGTCTGGTGAAAATCTGTATTCCTTTGTAGTTGCTTAAAATGCACTCCTCTCATTTTTGCCTTCAAAGGCACTATTTTCTGCACAGCAGAGAGGCTATTGACATTGAAGCTGCTGTGTTCACGTGATCTGTATGTTGCTAACACTCTGAGTGGATCTAGGATGTTTCATGTGTAAATTATATGTCTGGTTCTTCTCTTTTCAATGAGTGAATGACCCTACTTTGTCATATAATAAATATTTCTTGTAGGTGTCATAGACGAAACTACTCTAGAAATTGAATGCCACATGATTCCACACCAACACATGAATCAAACAGCATGGCTTGCTTTTTTAATACTTGAGCTCTGATGAAACCAGACTGTCTGTCTGCATTCCAATAGATGTTCTACTTTTGTTGACACCGTTTTCATCTTTTAGCCCAGCTTTGACAGTCTTTTCCTGGAATAATAGAATTCAGGGAGTTCCCATTGCTTAAGTATTTTTGTTGTTGTCAGTTGTTAACTAATTGATTCCTCCTTCATGTCTTGACTTTGCAAACCATCTAAGCTTGATTGTATGTCTTAATAGAATTGTCTTGGTGCTGTAACCAGTATTTTTTAGTGTATTTCTGGAAAGCTAAAGTAATGATTAGTATTATATAATTTTTGTGGTTTCAAAAATGACAGTTAATGGTGGTGCATTTTGGGTAAATAGAACTTCAAGTGCACATTATCAGGAGTCCAGTAATATTGGTGACAGGGAAGTCTGAAGGGCATAATGAGGTTTACGCTTCTGTGTAAAATGTGGGAGGTTAATAAGATGTTGCTTTTGTGAGGCACTGGAAAGTTAGATTGCTGAATGACACGAGCATCGGTAAGAATTAGGTCTGTACCATGGGCCAGTGACTGAGGGCAGGCATGTGAACAGTACATTTCATAATCAGTAAAATATAACATGTTATGCATATGAACTTTGGCACATCTTTCAATTATGAATGAAGGCAACAAACCACTCTGTAGGAGCACCTGTGACTTTATCATCAATAGAAATCACAGATGTTTTTATATCACATCACAGTGTTTGCAGATACTTCAAAATATAGTTTACACTCGCTACTTTAAAATTATAGGTGTTATTAGATATATTATTACCTCTTATGATTTAATGTGCTATAAAAGAAGCATGTATATTACTATATGACAATAAAAGTTTGATATTTGTACTTCATTGGTTTTCTTTGTAATGCTATTTATTTTACTTCGTGCATTTAAAAACATTATTTTGAGGAGAGGTCTGTGGAACAAAAGATTAGAAGCCTCTATTTTGATAGGTGACCTTGTTCTTGCTAAGCTACCAATACATTCCTTTTTCTAAACCCTTCTTTTCCTTACTCTTCATTATTGTATGGGGTGGTCTTTACAAAGGTGTGTCTTGCCTGCCTGCCTGCTCTACTCATAAGTATACTCATAAGTATCTTTCTATATCTTGATTCACTATTGCAAATTTCAAAATTGCAAGTGTGATATGAAATAGAAAAATTAAGCAAATAAAAATAATAGGCCCAAGAAGTTTAGAGTGACATTTCTGAGATCTAGGATGCTACATAACAATGGCCAAATCAGAATACAGTTCAAAATATCTAGTGTGTGTATTCAATTACAGATATCTTTTGAATTTACAGCTATTTATGCATTTTGCAAGCCTTTCTAAGAGAGAGTTGCTTGAGGATGAGGAACCTAATTTGTTCAACATTATATTCTTGCGAAAATCCTGAAATTTAGTAGGCATTCCATTAATGTTTCTTGAATTCTAAATGAGAAACAAGTGCAGTTTTGCAGAGAGATGGAGAATATGCATAGTGCTTCAATTATTGCATTAGTGGCTAACATCCTCTGGATGTTGCTGACCACCATTTTTTCTGTAACAGTGGAGTCACTAGAGACATGTAAAAGAAAATGTGCTTCTGCAATTAAAGCAACAGTCACCTACAAAATAAACATGGTTGTATAGCTACGTTGGAATGTTTTTGAACCTCTCATAGTTATGACATCAATGGAAATAAATTGGTTCCACACTAGGTCAGCAGCTGTTTTAAAGCAGCAGCTGATTTTCCCTGAGTAATTACAGATATTGTTTTTAGTATACAGTGTCAGAACATAATTTTATTAATTTGAATGACGTGACATCACCTTTGGAATGAAATAGATACCAACAGATTTAAGATGACATATATTTTTCTTTTTTTCTTTTGCAGCTGTATATTTTATTCCAATTACAAATACACTTAAGAGATGTAGGGAAAATGGACAATTTTGTGCTATAAAAGCCAATGAATACTTGCAAGAAACAAATGGTACTTGTACTAATGATTTTTAAGTATTAGCTGTTTCTTGGTGTACAATACCATTGATTGAAGATAAAAATATTCCTCCCCATACTATCCAACAACCTTTATCTTCATTTTTATTTTCATTGCATTCATAAACTTGTAAGATAGTATACATTTTATTTATTTTATTATATATAGTGTACTGTCTGTCCCCACCTAGTAAAATTTGAGCTCCTTCCGGGCAGGAATTTTGTTAATGGATACATCCCAATAATCTAAAATGATGGTTGGCACAAAGTAGGCATTTAGAAAATGTTTGTTGAAAAAAATGAATGCCTACATAACTATGAAAAATATAAAAAAAGTAATGTGTGTTTCTTTGTCAACTTTCCAGTTTTAAATTTATCTCTAAATCTTCTATAGTCAGTCATGCCCTGGTAGCTTAACATCACTTCCTGGACACTTTTGAGTAACTTTAATTGCTAACTATAAAGTTTAAATTTAAGATACGTTATAACTCTATTAATGATGACTGAGGCCTAAAGCAACATAGGGAATTTCCCTTGGGCTGGTTGGGATCTATTCACTAGTAGCAGTGTAATTGTGTCACTATCTTAAAGATTTTGTAAAATTTATGAAATGTTAATATTGATATCTATCAATTTCCTATAGAAATACTAAAGATGAGCCAGATAATTAGTATTAAGCTTGAGCCTTTCAGGAAAATAATCAAGAACTAATTCTGAAGATTTGCATCATAGTAGTTGAGCACAGCTTTTCAACCACTGTAGAAATTCAGACATTGAGTATTTAAACAGTTAAATAACAGGGTAGAAGGGAAGTTTGTAAAATGAAGCTTTGGTTTTCCCTTCTAAAGATTAGTGGTTTGAAATTATTTTCTCTTTCTTAGATATTGAACTGACTTTTTAATTTTCTCAATTCCTATCTTAATTTCTAATTTTTTATTTAATAATTCATATTCATATTCTCAACCATGAGTACTTTCTTCCATATGTTGAAAAAAAGGAAAAAATTGGTGTCTAGAATGGAACATAAAATGACCATTGGATTATTTACTGGCAGGTGGAGATGTCATTTGAAATAAAATATGGGGCAGATAGTCATGAAGCATCTGAATCAATGCACTTACTCCCAGTTACTTTGTGAGCAGCCGCTAACTATGCACTCCTCAGGAAAGACATGAGACGTCCTTAGACTACAGAACCATACTGGCTTCATTTGATTATTTGAAAAATCTTTGCTCTTAGAAAGGAGATAAAAATCAAGTATGGTTTTTTCCTCATGGCAATAAAACAAATAGCTGAGAAGCAAAGTGTTTAGACAAGTGCCATTAATTATATTATTAATAAACCCAAGAGCAGAGTTAACTGGATTCAACAAAAAAATAAAGAATTGAATGTGGCAAAAAAAAATTTGTGTGTGCTGACATGACCACTTTTCTTTTTGCCCATATGCCAGCAATGATAAAGAAAATAAATGAGCAAGGGAAGAAAGAAATATCTTTGATACAGTTGAAGTCTGACCAATTTGAAAGGAGTTTTAGAAATGGGATGAAGAGAATAAGGGTGTACTAGCCATCCTGCCTTTGTTGCTAGCATCTACTATTCCATGATTGTACTTTAACTCATGTGATCTTAAAAATAACTCTGTGAAAGCAGCATAATTCTCATCTGCATTTTCTTTCTGAGAATATGATGTTCAGAAAGGTAAGAAATTGAATTGAGCTCATTTAGTTAGTACATAGGACCAAAGTCCAAATTTTCTGATTGTAAATTCCATGCATTTTCTAATACATTATGCAGCAGCTCCTAATTTCAAACATCTAGGGGTAAAACTATTCTCCTAGATTCCCTAGAAGAATATCCCTGGTAACCATGATTCTGGACCTAACATGCTCATAGGTTTCATTATCATTTTTGCCCTAAGAAGACTGCATGTTGCTTGGCATCTAAGATTGTTTTGCTGATGTGAGCTTAAACACGGACCTGCATTTAAGGATTTCAGAGCTTAATATTTTAGTGGGAAAACAAGCAGCAGAGAGGATCTTTGGGCTGAACTATTAAACACTGTAGATAAACCAGGTACAGGACACATTAGCTAATATCTCACTGAAGCACGTATATATGCTAAATGAAATACTAATAACATGTAGGCATAATTACAGTGTGATTCTTTTTAAAAATATTAACCCATCATCTCTAGGGTTTTAACAGGATAAAACCCTTATCTCTGAGTAACCAGATAAGTTATTTTCTACATAGTCTCAATCCTGAGCTGTCCTAGTCAGCCTGCAATCTATTTTGTCTCCTTAATCCATATTGGCCCGGCTGTTTTTCTGTATTAGTATTCATAGGCTTCCTTTACTGACAAGGCCTAGGCACACCAGGTATTGCTTTACAAAATGCCTCAGATAATACTCCTGTGTGACTGACTCTTGCTTCTGTGATTTTAGGCAATAAAAAGGGTTTTATTCCTCAAGCAAAAGACTTTTGCGCATTACCTGAAACTCAAAACTTACCTGGCATATATGAAGCCTTATGTTAAAAGGTTACCACACAATTTGTTGCCCAAAGAAGTCTCTTTGAGGGAACACTCTTAACAACGATACCAGGACAATACGTATAAAAAGTGATTGTCTCAAGCAACCCAGGATATAGTCACCCTCTCAGTAAAGCATTCCTAAATGAGTGAATAAATATAATGCCTTTCACTCTCTGTTAACGTTCTGCCTATGACTGAAGTTCAGGAAATCGAAGTTAGTCTTGCTCTGGGAGCCTGAGCCCACATGGTTCATCTAAACACTCATCAGTTTAACTATTTTGTATCTTCCTACAGGTGGGCCACAAGGAAAAGATCAAAGTATTATGGTTGCCAACTTTCTACAGTTACAGGAATTCTAGTACCTATGTAGAGCTGAAATTTAAGAGGTCATATTTTGAAACACTTTCCATCATTGGAATCTGTGTAGACATTCCTCCTGACTTTGAAAAAAAGGCTGATGGTATTTTGTTACAAAACACATCACAGGATCTGTCCTCCAGATAAGCTCTGGTGTCTTTGTAAAAGATGTTTTTTCTAAGCTTGTATATTCTTTTGTAGTGTGTGTAATTCAATGATAAAAGGCAAAAGGTCAACAATGAATGTGAAGCTCCATTTTCATGATCTATTCAGATATGAAAATCTTTAGATGAGACATCCACAATGCTCTCTGATCACCTCTGATTGGAAGCTGTGATGGAATCGTATTTTTATGCAAATAAAAAGACATTAACTTTGGGAAAGATATGTAATGACTCCCTTCTGGGGTTCCAGGAAGTCTGCTGAATTCAAATGCATTTTGGATGCTATAAATGATACTAATATGAGGGAAGATGGACTATGTTCAGGAGAACTGCTCTAAAATTCTTATCAACTTGCGGTAAACCATTACCACAACTCTTCACATCATTTGCAAAATATCAACCTTTCTGAATTTCTGCATCTGTTTGAAAAATTAAACATTTCTTTAAAGCAAAAGTTTCACCAAAGATAAATACACCATCTTCACGTGGAACGAAGTGTCTGATTTCATTTAGCTCTCATTGTCTTTTAACATGAGGTTATCCTTTAGGTCCTTTTTTTAAACGATTTTATACTCATGTTGTATTAACAGATTCAGTTGATATAAACACATATGAATGGGAATATTTTTGGCTACCAAATCCACAGTTTTTAAACCATTAGATGTATTGAGGATCTTGTCTCTTTTAAAAATTAAAATCCCAATGGGAAGTTGACTATTAAGCAGTTTTATATTTGATATCAGTATCAAGTTATTAAGAATGGGCATATTATATTGTGCTTTGAGGGCAGGCTGATTTCTGACTAATATACATTTGAGAATTGACCCATACTGGCTCTTGTATATATGTGGGTTTAATCATCAGAGGCTACTGTGTTGTTAAATACATAACTTTCATCACATTCTTGAAGCATTTTAGTGATGTGAGAGAAATACAAGTTATGAGTATCTAAATTCAATCAAAATTGAGCCTATGGTTGTATACAATTAATACCAAACATACTGAAACAATAGAAAAATACAGAAGAAATGGGATATATGTAGAGCAGTAAGGAAATTAGAAAATACTGCAATATTTTAAGTGAGGGAAGAACATTTATAAAATAATTTAGTAGTAGTTTTTTCCTGGGCAGTGGGTATGGAGTAAATAGGGATCCTATTAATAAATATTTTGGTAGCGGACTGGATTGGATTTGATAAGTACATGTGCTGAGATGAGGGACAAGTAAGTTGAGGATGACTCCAAATTTTTCAGCTTGGGTGAGTGAGGGAATGATTATGCCCTGAAAAGGTCAAGGGAAAAAAGAAGGAGGGGTCACAGTACAGAGTAATAAAGTTTGCACAGTGATGAAAGCCAAATGCCATTATTCTGGAAATAGTATTTTAGAGTGTGATTTAAAAGTAGAATACCAAGGAAACAAAAGCTATGGTGGGGGAGGAATATTCCAAATACAAAGACTCTTAGAGAGAACAAGCTTTGGGAATGAGTGCCCACAGAAAGGAGGTTCTCTTTGTTCCTCCACAGAACACGAATACAGATGTATGCTTAAAATGGCCCAAAAGTAAAGGTGAACATTTACAGTATATGTTCATTTTCCAGCTGGAGTACCTTGAGGACAAATTGGAGGTTTTAAAATATTTTTTATGTCACATAGCAATTATACACACATATAATGATTAGTTCTTTTTGGTCCTGTTTAGCAGTGATAAAGAAGGAGGAATTCATTTTTTGTCACTTTGCAGGATGTTTACATAATTCTTTCTGACTGACTATAAGAATGAATTTTTTCCCTACATGTAGCAATAACAAGGTAAACATCTTGATGATAATAATAGGTAACACGTACTGAGAATTTACTAACTCCTGAGCATTTTGCTAGTTAGGATGCCTCATTTCATTTGATCCTCAAAGCACATGTAGACTTTATTGTTATGCCTTTTGTTGAGACAAGGAAAAAGAAACTCAGGGAGGTTAACTAAATTGCCTAAATTTACATAGCTAGTAGATGGGGAAGCTGAGATTTAATTTCAGAAAACCTGACTCTAGAACTGGTAGTTGTAGTTATTATGCTCTTTAAAATAGTTGTTTCACATAATAGGAATTTATGTTTGGATTAATGTAATTTCTCCTACTTAGGCACTATCATATACATAAGTAAACATTTTATAAAGTAGAAAAAATTCACCTTTAGGAAGTAAAAAGCCATGTATCACATTTTGGAAGAGATGCTATAATATAAAAACTCACCATTTATAATTTGATTTAATAATTTAGAGAAGGAAAAGGTGATTTTTTAAAGTAGAGTAACAGGGTGTTAACATTTCCACTGCATTATTTATATATCTTGGCTTATTATGTCAGGAAAAAGAAACTGATATAGTCCATTTTTATATTTTTGTATATATTCACATGTAATACACACACGCAACAGAGAAATTGGCTACTGCATACTAAAAAGGTAAATGCAATGGCCAACTGTGATACGTCTGTCTGCCATGTGCTTACAGAGCAAATTGCATGCTGTTTCTCCTTTTCTGATTTTTACAGTGAAAGTCTTGTAAGGTGAATTGAAAATCCAAAAAATTGCATTTGCATTGTTGTGTATTACTCTGAGGAATAATAGGTCAATATCAAAGACAGCACAGTGTTAACCAGTGTTGTGGTGAAGGTCAGTAATGAGGCCTGCCCAGAGGCTCAGCAGAAGTTCAGTACTCAAAGCCCTAGGATTGTAGAGAGCCCAGATTATAAATTATATCCATTTAATCTTTGTTTCCATGATTCTCTAAAGCTGCTTATGTGAACAGCTGATAACTCATACCTCCTTGTTTATGACAACTATTATATTAAGAGTGGAGTGACTCTGAATTTAATCTGTACTTGACATTTCTGTAAAAAATCACCTTGTCATCTTCCCTCAGGAACGTTCCCATATATCCTTGGGTTGCCTTAGTCTAAACCCTCAAACTTCATCAGCTTCTTTTTTCTTTTGACAAGACACATCACATACACACAGACACACACACACACACGCCCACACACTTATATAGCCTCAAATGCCTTTTATTATTCCTGGATTGATTTCTTTTATGTAGGACGGTCAAAGAAAAGCATAGTGTATTTACTCTGATTTTAAAGTGGAGATTTGTGTACCATCATAACAGAGAAAATTAAAAAGTAGATTGTTGATTTTTTTTTTTGCATCTTCTCTGGAGAAAGCACTATTGGGGTATAGAGACACTTTTAACATAATCTTTGATCTTTACAAACTCAGAATATGGTGTCTGCAGGAGGCTGAGTATAACTCTACCTCTGTTTAAGCTGGAGAGAGGTAACTTTTATTTTGCAAATGTACTACTATTTGGCATATTTATCATTATTTCAGTGAGCAGTGTTGAACAGGATTAGAGTAAAACTGTATCATAATGATCTGCCACATCCAGGATAATAATTCCAAGTGTCTTACCATTATCTTTGGGAAAGTGAAGCATAGCTGCATTACTGAGGAACATTTTTACCCAGTGAAATTCTTACAGTCTGACCGTTTTTTCTCATGTAGTAGTAAAGTTCCTTTTTAAGCAGTGATGTGCTTTTGCCAGGTAGATATTCAACATGATGTCCATATATTTTGCTTCAAATGCAAGTCTTCAGCTTAATAAGGCAAATTCTGTTTTTTTTTGTGTGTGTGAATGAAAAATTAGTAATCAGGTATGTTTTTAGGGAAGATTATGACTTCTAGTTCTTAAAGTAGCAATGAGTATATGTTTGTATTCAGAATGCTCATGATCTTCCAGTATGTGCATCTTTCCTATTACTTTTCTTGGAATGTCAAATATAGTTTTGCACTAGGGCTCTTGAAAGCTAGATGAAACTTAAATTTGTTAATGTTAGGCTAAGCCATTTAGCAAAAAGATTAGAAATAAGTAGTTTATTTCTGTCTCTCATAATAGTCTAGAAATAAGTGATCCAGGGCTGAAGGGCTGGTGGGGTGGCTTTGCTATCCCAACATAAGATTTAGTGGTGGCACTATTGTTGCCATTTCCTTGCCAGTAGAAAGAAGGTAAAAGGAAGTACAGACAGAAAGAATTAAGGACTGGAAGTTATGTCTATTACTTTCACTTATATTCTATTGTTTTACATTTACTCACACCACTACACTTCACTGCAAGAGAGATTAGAAAATGTAATTTGTAGGTGGATGGCCATGGCCCGTTGAAGTTCTAGGGGCTCTATTATTCTGAGGAAGAAGGGGTGACAGAAGACTTCACCATGATGTCCCTCTCTTGTCATTTAAATATCCCTATTGATCTTTCTCCTCTGCATAGAACATACACCCCTCTGCAAGAGAGATAGTGATAAATCCAATACAGTTACTTCACCCAGCTCAAAAATCTAGGATCTTGGGGGTGATACCTAACCTCTCCAGCAGGTCTTGTTGAAGCTGTCTGAGGTTCACCAAATTATAAACTGAAAGGCCAGGTGTCTTCCTACCTGCTCCCAATACCTGATGTACAATGGGGAGCAGCCATAGGATAATTAAAACTTCCACATTCAAGAGGGAAGTGTGGAAGTATCTAGCAGTTATTGGTCCAGAGCATTTCTCAGATCCTACTGGGTAGATATTGTGAGGCTTCCCTGCCCTGATATGAGGATGAGTTTCTTTGTGGGCCCATCTTTCCACCTCTGTTCCTGGATTCACTCAATCCCTTTGTCATTTGCTCTGCCTCTGGGACGTTCTTCTGTTATCCTCCTTGGGCACATTGGAAGAAGATGTTGCAGATTGTGCTCTCTTGGGCATCGTTCAGCTTTGGCAGCCAGCTTCTTGCTGGTGCAGAACTAGCTGATGGTTACTTTAATGATGAAATGAAAAGTTTATTTGGGTCTGGTATAACTGACTGAATAATTGTCCCCTAAAGATATCAGGTCCTAATTTTTGGAATCAGTGAATGTTGCCTTCTGAGGAAAAAGAGTCTTTGCAGATGTAATTGAGGATCTTGACAAGTGGAGATTATCCTGGATTATTTGCGTGGATTCTAAATCAAATCCCAAATATCATTCTAAGAGAAATAGAAGGAAATGACACACAGAAGAGGAGAATGGATGTGAAGATGGTGGCAGAAATGCAAGTGATGCATCCAACAGCCAAGGAAAGCCAAGGATTGCCAGTAACTGTCAGAAGCCAGGAGAAAGGCATGAACTAGATTCTCTCTGAGAGGCTCCAGAGAAACCAGCCCTGCTGGCAGCTTGATTTTGGACTTTGGGTCTGCAGAACTGTGAAAGAATACATTTCTGTTGTTTTAAGCTACCAAGTTTGTGGTAATTTGTTACAGTCATCACAGGAAACTAATACACCTGGCTTAGAATTTATTTGGCAACACAATTCCTTTAGAAACTTAGTAAGCTTCAGGCCTATTTGTTCCCAGTAATTCTATGTGAAAGTAGCCACACACAAAAATCTCTTCTGGTCATGGTTCTTAAGCCTGTCAAATCTCCTCATTTGTTTACCAGATTCTGTACTCAGTCTGTTTTTCTGTCTTTTAATTTAGAGTTAGCTATTCTAAGGTCATCTTAAAGGATAAATTTAATCTTATTTTTCCAGCTGGGACAGCTCCCAGTCACATTCTTATTTCTTGCTATTTTCTGGGAGGTACAAAAGCATTTGGTTTTTCCAACCTGTGAAATCCCAAATTTCTTGCTTCTCATTTAACTG